>NC_142874.1:21318439-22518439 GCF_051225735.1 Oryctolagus cuniculus | reverse complement strand
AGGGGTCATTTTGATTTACCTTTCTGTGATTTTTTTTTCTGTTTAATAGTGTAAAATTTGACATGGGTCTAGAGGACTAAAACAATATGGAAAAAAAAGGAAAATATTCATAAAACATCAGGAAAAAATGGAAAGAGTTTTGAAATGGGGGAAGAGATTATTGCCTCCCCTGTCTAGCCAGCCCTTGTGGGATTTACCTGCTCTTCTCGGTCTTGGAGCTGCTTTGCCACTCTGGAAGTTGTAGAAAACTGATAATTATGCAAATGATTTTTGTCCATAGAAATATAATTTAACTGGGTTCTTCCAGAACACATTTGATGGTTTTCTATCCCTGGGATGCTTTGTGGCCCTTGGAAATCCATTTTAGCATTCCTTATTTGCACATGCGTGTGAGTGATTCTTTGAATTTTCCGTTGAACTGACTGCATGATCTTACCAGTTCCTCATGAGCTACTGAGAAGAGTGAAATTGTTGCCATGTTTATTTCACACGTGTATGAGAATTGTGATTTCATCTCTCCTTGAAAGTTAGTCTTTAACATAAATGTGTGTGATTTCTCAGTAAAATTTATTTTGATGTTGGTTTACTTGGCTAAAACAAATTTGCACAAAAAAAGTGGAAAATACTTAATGGCCTGCAAAACGTTTGGAAAGCAAGTTCCATGAAAAAGTTAAGTCATCAAACAGATTGTACAGTACTAATTCATTTTTTGCTTACATTTTCTGCAAATTTAACAGGGTTGTGTTTTATTATCTTTCTTTCCTGACTGTTTCTTTGGGCTTCACTGACTGTTAACTTCTGTATATGTGTTTGTTTGTTTGTTTGTTTTCTAAGATTTACTGTATTTTTATTTGAAAGGCAGAATGACAAAGAAAGAAAGTGGGGAGACAAAAAGAGACAGAGATCTTGCATTTGCTGATTCACTCCTCAAAAGACTGCAATGGCCATGGCTGGGCCAGGCTGAAGCCAAGAGCCAGGAACTCCACCTGGATCTCCCACAGAGATGGCAGGGGCTCCGGTACTGGGGCCATCTTGCGCTGCTTTCCCAGATGCATGAACAGGGAGCTGGATGGGAAGTGGAGCAGCTGGCTCCAGCTGGAGCTCTGATGTGGAATGCTAGCATAGCAAGTTATAGCTTAAGTCACTACCCCAAAGCAATGGTCCTCAAGTTCTGTTTTTTTGGCATGTCTCCTTGGTTGACTTCAAACCAACCATGCACAGGTACTCACTCTTAAATTTTGCAAAACTCAGCAACAGACTTGGAGTTTAATTAAATGTTATTGAACATTTTGGAGCAAACAGAGCAGAATTAAAATGTAAAGGGAAAGGGACTAGTCTTAATGCTAAATATTCGATATTCCACGTGGAGTCCACCACCAACGATGCTCCCCAGGGGCCGCTGGTCATCAGTAGCTGTGTGTCTTCTGCTGCATAGTTGACGGAGCTTCCCTTCTTCCAGTCACCCAGGATGAGAAAATGCTGAGTTCATAGACACTTCTACAAAAATGCAGTTGTGTCCCTGAAGAACAGAAGTGCCTTTCAGTCGGAAGTGTCTACGCTGAGATTCTTCAATCCCTGAGATATTAGAAAGAGCTACGCAAGCACCTGCATGTCTGTTGTTTCCCTTACCAGGGGAGACACTGCCTCAACACCACGTCCAGCTTCCACCCTAAGAAGAAACATTTTAAGGGCATCTTCTTTTCTAATATTTTATTTGTTAATTTGAGAGGTAGAGTTACAGACAGAGAGAAGGAGAGACGGAGACAAAGGCGTTCCATCCACTGGTTCACTCCCCAAGTGGCTGCAACAGCTGCAGCTGAGCGGATCTGACACCAGAAGCCAAGAGCTTCTTCCAGGTTCCCCACGTGGGTGCAGGAACCCAAGCAGCTGGGCCACCTTCCACTGCTTTCCCAGGCCATGAGCAGAGAGCTGAATCAGAAGAGGAGCAGCTGGGATATGAACCCGTGCCCGTATGGGATGCCAGCGCCGCAGGCAGACTTATCCTACTGTGCCACAGCACCAGCCCTCAAGGGCTTCTTGGTGACTGCTTCTAATCTCTGCAACATTTAATCTCCACATTCCACACTTTGCAACAGGAAGAAAATTTGGGCAGTATAAAAAAAGTGGAGTGGGTTTTGTGACAAAGCGGGTTAAGTCACCACTTGGGATGCCCATAACTCACATTGGAGTGCCTAGGATTGAGCCCCGCCCCTGCTTCTGATCTAGCTCCCTGCTAATGTGCACATTGAGAGGTAGCGAAGATGGCAAAGGTACTTGAATCCCTGCCACTCATGTTGGAGAACCATATGGAGTCCCAGTCTCCCGGCTTTGGCTCAGCCCAGTCCTGGCTCTTCCAGGCATTTGGGAAGTGAACTAGCAGGTGGAAGGTGTCTCTCACTCTCAGTGTCTCTCAGTTGCTCTAGCTTTCAAATACATAATATTAAAAAATAGCAGTTTCTCAGTGTTAAATTTCTTTTCCATATCTTCTTCTAGACAATCAGATTACTAACAATAACAGTAGGAAGTATTCCAGTCATGATAGCGATAGTAAAGTTATGAGGAACTTAATATAATACAAGTGAAAAAATTTGAATCTAAGAGTTTGAGTGATGTTGATGGTTTCCATTTTAAAAATAAATTAGTGAAAATTGTTTAGCTTTTTTTATTTTTTATTTTTTTATTTTTTTTATTATTTTTTGACAGGCAGAGTGGACAGTGAGAGAGAGAGACAGAGAGAAAGGTCTTCCTTTGCCGTTGGTTCACCCTCCAATGGCCGCCTTGGCCTGCGCACTGCAGCCGGCGCACCGCGCTGATCCGATGGCAGGAGCCAGGTGCTTCTCCTGGTCTCCCATGGGGTGCAGGGCCCAAGCACTTGGGCCATCCTCCACTGCACTCTGTGGCCACAGCAGAGAGCTGGCCTGGAAAAGGGGCAACCTGGACAGAATCTGGCGTCCCGACCGGGACTAGAACCGGGTGTGCCGGCGCCGCAAGGCGGAGGATTAGCCTGGTGAGCCGCGGCGCCAATTGTTTAGCTTTTATATTACTTTTATTATAGTAATAATATCATCAAAAAATTATAAGATTTGGTTACCAAACCACCTGATGGGTGTCCCAACTGAATAAGTGCATGATTTATTGTAAGCAAGGATAAAATTCAAATTCATTTGTTAACATTTGACTTTCTAGTCAAATGTTGTCTCCAGATTCTTTTTTGTCTTAGCTCCTAAAGAGAGAGCGCTGTGATACCACGAAGGTGATAGAGGTTCTTGGCTCACCAGGATAGACTTGGTGCAAACAATTTAATATGTGTCTAGCTAACAGGCATATCTGAGGTTTAATCAGAATACTTTGATGTGTTGAGATCTTCACCCATTTTGAGGCCCGAAAATCACACACACATCCATATATACGCACGGACAGATACATTCTTTTATTTGATACCTCCAACCCCCTACACTCTCTGATTAAAGTATCATTATTACTATTATTTGTAGCAAGGTGTTCCCAGAGCTGTGATAAATCCTGCAAAAAAATCCCCAAGTTCATTGTCTGCCAGTTTATCATCGTTGGTTTTCCTGGTCCCTATTTACTGTTGGACTTCAGTAAGTCAGATGCACAATAATTTGTATATTTTTCCTTACTACTTAAGTTTCTCTTGTAGTTGAATTAACGAGACAATTGGAAACATCTGGCGCATCTTCCCAAGAAGCTACATCCTTTGAGAAACTGTTGGCAGGAACGAGTTTAGGTGTTTGTTATGTGGAAGTATGATCTTCCAGATTAACTGAAGGTTCTGGAGCCGTCCTGGGGAATAAAGTCCTTTAGTTTTAAATTAATAGAAAGTGAGTAAAATTAAATCCATAGTAGGTGTACAAGGTAAATTTTTAAGTCAGAGTTTCAGTTTTTGAATCCTAAGAAAAATATTCTTAGCTCTGAGTTTGGAAAGAAGTTTATGAGCAGTTTAAGTTCTGGTCTTTGTCCAGGGAAGAAAACATAGTGTCAGATTTTATTAGTTTATAAATTGGACAATAGAAAATGAGAATTTGGTGCAATGAAACGAAATGGGTATGTAGTAAGACCTTGCCCTCTAAATTTGATTATTAGTATTTACCTTGTTGCTTGCTGCGTGCGTGTGTATAATATGCACACATGGATAAGATTACCAACAACAGGATATATGAAGTACAGTTGCTCATGAGGAAAGTAATAAACTTGAAGAGAATTCAATTAATTCTTCCCACGAGTCTTACTCAAAAGTTTGCTGTGAAATCCTCATTTGAAGCATAGAGCTTTTCATCACACTTGTGTTTATTAGTGCAGCCTGTTTTATATTTAGTCTCTACTTAAGGAATAAAAGACTTCTCTAACCTTAGATTACTCTTCTTTCACTCCAGAAAGATCTCCAAATATTTAGAGTTTAGAAGCTTCCAAGAAAAATGTTGAGTGATTGTAGTTTTTCAAAAAATTCTAAGACTTAGAAACTTCTTTGTTTTAAAAGCAATAAGTACAATTATTTAAAGTTTTAGTAGAGCTAGGTTAAAAGATTACTCATTAGGAAAACAAGAGAATTATTTAAAGATTCAATGCTTTTAAAATTGTAATTGAAAAATCTACAGGTTCTTGAACATGAAGAAATTCTTCTTGAACTCCATGTTCTCGCATTTGCTCGTTTGTTGTGGTTAGATTTCTTCCTTTTAATTTAGTAATACAAACGTCTGAAAAATACAGGGTGTAGATTATGCTGACAGTTCAGTTGCAAAATACTCTGCCTTCCATTATTGTGTACTCTTTTTAACTATTTACTTGATGAAGCATTTGTTTGTTTGTTTGTTTGTTTGACAGGCAGAGTTAGACAGTGAGAGAGAGAGAGAGAGAAAGGTCTTCCTTCTGTTGGTTCACCCCCAAAAGTGGCCGCTACGGCCGTCGGCATGTTGCAGCCAGTGCGCTGTGAGATCTGAAGCCAGGAGCCAGGTACTTCTCCTGGTCTCCCATGGGGTGCAGGGCCCAAGCACCTGGGCCATCCTCCACTGTACTCCCGGGCCACAGCAGAGAGCTGGACTGGAAGAGGAGCAACCGGGACAGAATCTGGCACCCCGACCAGGACTAGAACCCGGTGTGCCGGCGCTGCAGGCGGAGGATTAGCCTAGTGAGCCGCGGTGCTGGCTTGATGAAGCATTTGTAAAATATCTTTGGTTTCTGGAAAATATTGTTCATTTAGGGACAGTGATGTTCTTGAAAAATATTGGGGACTAGTTTTCTGTGCTCCTAAAAAGTCAAACAATTCGTAGGAAAACTCTTGGATTTTATCCCCTCAAAGTGTCTTCTTGTGTTTCTTAAAACACTGCTTTAGTCTATTTCCTACTGCTCTTTAAAAAAAAAGAAATCCAGAGGCTGGATACTTTACAAAGAAAAGGGTGTATCCGGCTCACAATTTTTGAGGTTGAAGAACATGGCCCTGAGTTCTACTCAGTGCTGGGGAGGGCTCCTTGATAGCACATCCTTGGCAGATGGTGTCACAACAGCAGGTGCATGTGTGAAAGGGAGAGCTAACATGCCCAGACAGGAAACAAGAGAGTGACTCGGGAGTCATTCGCTCTTTCATAACATCTCACTCTTGTGGGGACTAACTGGGGTCCCACAAAAACTACCTTAACCTGTTCTGAGGTCAGTGCACCCCTGACAGCCTAAGCACCTCTCCCTAGGCTCTGCCTCCTCAAGGTTCCAACACCTCCCAACATGTCTACACTGAGGACGGAGCTTCCGACACAGCAACACTTGGGGGACAAACCACATCCAAAGCAAGGAGGCAGCCTCCATGGAGACACTGTATTCTTTGTTGTTGATGCTACTGTAGAAATAAAAATATATATCCTATCGCAGACTTGGGAGAACATAAGCATGCAGGGTGTTTATTATCCATGCATATAAGGCTAGCATTGAGGGGCTCAGTCACACTCCCTAACAGGCTGTGTTTAAACTAAGCGACAGCATGCTTCGCTTTACTGCACTTCACAGATGTTGCATGTCTTCAAGTTGCAAGTGCAGGGCCACCTCATGTGGAGCAAGTCTGCTGGTGACATTTCCCCAAGAGTGTGAAGCTCATTTTGTATCTCTGTCACACATTTTGATAATTCTCAGCTTAGTTCACCTTTTTTCATGATTCCTATGTCTGTTCAAATGATCTGTGATCAGTGACCATTATTATCATTGTTTTGAGGCACCATGTCTACATAAGAGTGAACATAATTGGCAAATGCTGTATATTCTGCCAGCTCCAATTGTTTGTCCTGTGATCTCTCTCCTTCTCAGGCTGCACCATTTCCCGAGATGTAACTTGATTGAAATTATGCCAGTTAATAACATCATATTGGCCTCAGAGGGCTCAAGTTAAAGGAAGAGTCCCACATCTCTCACGTTAAATAAAAAGAAACAGTGCAGCTTAATGAGAAAGGCATGGCCGACTGAGATGGGGCAACACAGACCTCTTCCACCAGTCCAGCAAGTTGTGAATGTGAAGGAGAACCTCCTGGAGGAAATTTAAAGTTGTATTCCAGTGAGCACGAAAGACAAGAAAGTGAAACAGGCTTATTGCTTATATAAGTGGAGGATATCCTAGTGGCCTAGACAGAAGACCAAAACAGCCATAGCATTTCCTTCCGTCAGAGCTTCATCCGAAGGACGTCTCCTACTCTTCAGTTCTATGAAGAGAGGTGAAGAAGTTGCAGAAGAAGAGTTTGAAAGAGCAGAGACTGGTTCATGAGATTTGTGGAGAGAAACCATTACTATAACATTATCATAAACAGTAGACTACAGTATTGTGGTGGAAGGGAAGGCGTGCGTGCTGAAGTAACAGCTACACATCATTCAGAAGATTCAGTTAAGATAATTAATGAAGGTGTCTGCACTAAACAGATTTTCAGTGTACACAAATCAGCCTCCTTTCAGACGAGGATGCCCTTGAGGACTTTCATAGCCAGAGAGAAGTCAAGTCCTGGCTTCAAAGCTTCAAAGAATAGGCTGGCTTCCTCTTAGGGGTTAATGCAACTGCTGATTTTAAGTTAAAGCCAATGCAAATTTATCGTTCCAAAAATCTCAGGACCCTCAAGAATTACAGCAAATGTGCTCTGTTGGCAGAGCAGCAGTGCCTTCTAGATAGCACATCTGTTTACAACATGATTAACTGGATATTTTAAGCCCTCTGTTGAGACCTAATGCTCAGGAAAAATAATCCTTTTAAAATATGATTGCTCATTGTCAGTACACCGCATCACCTAAGAGCACTAAATGGAGAGCCACAAGAATGTTGCTCTCACACCTCTTAACATGCATTCTGCAGCCCGCAGATCAAGGAGTAATTTGGATTTACAAGTTTCATTCCTTGAAAAATACGTTTTGTATGGCTATAACTGCTATATATTGTGATTCATGGGTGAGATCAAAATATCAACATTAGCAGGAGTTTGGGGGAAGTTGATTCCAAACTTCACGTATGATTTGGAGGAGCTCATGTCCTCAGTGGAGGAAAACTGTAGATGTATGGACATAGCAGGAAAACTAGAATTTGAAGCAAGACCTGAAAGTGGGACCGGATTGCTGCACACTCAGGATGAAACTGCCACAAGAGGAGTTGATTCTTAGAGATGAACAAAGGAAGTGATTGCTTGAGATGGAAACTACTTCCGGTGAAGTTGCAACAAGCATTGTTGAAATAAGACATACACTTAGTTAAGGAAGCAGCAGCAAGGCTTCAGAGAATCAATTTCAATGCTGAAAGAAGCTCTGCTCGGAGTGAAATGCTACCCAACCGCACGGCATGCAGAGAGCTCATTTAGGAAAGGAGTCAGTTTAGCAGACCTCATGGTTGTCCCGTTTTTTAAAGATTGATTTAGTTGGAAGGTTGGAAAGTTAAAAGGCAGAGAGACACACACACACAAACAGATTGAAAGAGAGGGGCGGTGAGAGGGAAGGAGGGAGAGAGAGATCTTCCATTTGCTGGTTCACTCCCCAAATGGCTGCAATCACCAGAGTTATTTCAGGCCAGAGCCAGGAGCCAGGAACTCCATCCTGGTTTCCTACATGGGTGATTGGGACCCAAGAAATTGGGCCTTCATCTTCTGCTTTCCCAGTAACATCAGCAGGGCCCTGAGTGGAAGTGGAGCAGCCAGGACTAGTACCGTCGGCTTCCCAATGGATGATGTAACTAGCTACTTCACAATGCCATACCCATTGCTGTCTTATTTTAAGAAATTGCCACAGTCACCTTAACCATCAGCAACCAACACCCCGATCAATCATCAGCCATCAACCCTGAGGCAAAACCCTGCACCAGCGAAAAGATGATGGCTCACGGAAGGCTCGTATGATCCTAGAGTTTTTTAGCAATATATTTTTTTTTTTTTTGGAATTTAAGAGCCAGAGACAAAGAGTTCTCCTTTGGAGATTCACTCCCCAAATACCCTAAACAACACCAGCCTAGGGGAGTCAGGAGCCCAAAACTCAATCCAGGTCTCCCAGGTTGGTGGTGGGACCCAACTAGCAGGGTCAACACATAGTAGCAGGAAGCTAGAATTTGGAGCAGAGCTGAGACTTGAGTCCAGACACTCCGATATGGGATGTGAGCATCCTAACCGGTGGCTTAACTCTTGGGTCAAAAGTGTGCCCCATGGAGTGTTTTAATTAGGTGTATGCATTGTTTTTTAGACATAATGCTATTAAACGTAATAGACATAATGCTATTAAACACAATAGACGACAGTATTGTGGTGTGAGCATAACTTTTATACGTACTGAGAAGATAAATCATGTGATATACTTTATTTCAGTATTTGCTTTATTAAGGTGGTTTGGAACCAAACCTGCCATCTCTCCCCAGAGGATGCCTGGGCATGTGTGCATCATAGGTATTCTTGTTTGCTCACTGTCGAAGGAGGAACATTGCTAAAAAGTAATCTTATTTAAATTATAGATCTTGGGCCGGCGCCGTGGCTCTCTTGGTTAATCCTCCTCCTGCAGTGCTGGCATCCCTTATGGGCGCCGGTTCTAGTCCCAGTCGCTCCTCTTCCAGTCCAGCTCTCTGCTGTGGCCCGAGAAGGCAGTGGAGGATGGCCCAAGTGCTTGGGCCCTGCACCCGCATGGGAGACCAGGAGGAAGCACCTGGCTCCTGGCTTCAGATTGGCGCAGCACAGGCTGTGGCGGCCATTTAGGGGGTGAACCAACGGAAGGAAGACCTTTCTCTCTGTCTCTCACTGTCTATAACTCTACCTGTCAAATAAATTAAAATAAAATAAATTATAAGTCTTCCCTGACTCAGAAAACTTTTAGTTCCCCCTCAAAACTGACATATTATAGTAGGCATTTTATAGATAAACTATTACTTGATATAAATAAAGTAGCTTTCACGTAGAAAAAAACATTTTTATAACTCAGAAATGCTTATACAGTTTCACATTCTGAAAAGCAATTACATTTGTGTGATCAATTATTTAGTATTTTAGATGAGTTATTCTGAAAGTTAAAACAATGTGAGAATGTCTTACTTCTTACTCAGCTCCCTGATCAGGTGCCTGGGAAGCAGCAGCTGATGACTCAAGTACTTGAGTCGCTGCCACCTCCGCGGGAGACCTGGATGGAGCTCCTGGCTCCTGGCTTTGTCATGCTCCAGCCTCAGCTGTTGCAGCCATTTGGAGAGTAAACCAGAGGCTTGAAAATCTATCTCTGCCTTTCAAATAAATAAATAAACAAAATTTTTAAAAAATTTAGAAATGTAAAAAAGTGACACACAGTGCATGTCTTGGGCTTACAGACAACACTGTTTCTGTTGGAATTACTCAGTGGTGCTACCATAGCTCAGAAGTGGTCTAAATAATACATAAATGAAATAGCATAGCTCTGATCCAATAAAACTGTATTTACGGTTACTGGTGTCCAATTCACTGGCTGTAGTTTTTTGAACTTTGCTGTGTCTTTAACACCCTACATGATCAGTATTTGGTCTCATTTTTAATATTTTGATAGAACAGAATTTGACAACAGGGAAAATATCCTAAGGAAGTGAATCTGTACTTCTTTGTTGTTCAGTGCTCTGGGCCTCCAGCTGTCCTGGAAACCTAGAACCTGGCTAATGCAGAATGCTAACTTGTCATTGTTCAGTTATTGAGGACTTCCCGAGTGCTGGGTACTGTATGCATCATTTCATGGTGTCCCCACCTGCCAGGGAGAAGCTGAGTCACAGTGAGTTTGGGTTAGTACTAAGCTTAAGATTTGTACAGCCAATAAGGAACAGATTTTAACCCAAATCGGTGGCCATGAAAACCCAACATTAAATGTCTTTCTTCTACATCTTTATTGAGTTGGCCTTAGAAATAGTCTTCATGTACTGATGCCATCAGAAATACTTCTGGAATAATAATGAGACAAAATGACAAATATTCAGGTTTTCATTCCAAACATGAAAGGAATCCACTGTCTAGCCATGTCCAGCACACTGGCTACGGTGACTTGGGGTGCAGGTTTACTACTGACTGAATCAGAAAGAGTCACCAGAAAGTGGTCCTTTCTCAGTGAGCGCAGAATCTTAGTTAACCCTCTTATCCTGTATAGGAAAACAGGAAAAAATGAGAGTAAAACTGAAACTGGAAAACTCGTGATGTCTTCCCAAAGGAATCTTGTTTCTTCCTTTTTTTTTTTTTTTTTTTTTTTTTTTTTTTTTTTTTTTTTGGTGGGGAGGACTTTAAACACAGACTTCTAACTATTTTAGTTCTTTGCAACTTAATTTGCTTTTTCCTTTTCCCTCAAGTAGAAAGTGCCTGGGCAAAGAAAAGAAACAAACAAACAAACAAAATCCCAAACATCTTTGATTTTCTTGCTTCAAGTCTAGAGATAGGAAAAATGGCAGTTTTCCCCTAGACCTGAGCAAGGCAAAGGTAATAGGGGACTCAGCAAGACAGAGCTGCTGAAACTCCCTAAGGGTCGGGGACGCAAAGTCACACGGGCTAGACGCTATCTTAGCAATACCATCCTCAGTTTGACTCTTAGTGAATCAGACATGTTCATTACGTTTGCTTGTTCCTATTGAAATATCATAGCTTTATTTATTTATTTGCGAGGGAGCGAGAGAACAAGCAAGCACACACATTTCTAGACTTTGATTCACTTCCCAAATGCCGACTGAGATTCCCTAAACTGGGGCTGAAGTCAGAATGAGAACTGAGAATTTAAGTCTCCTAGGTGGTTGGCAGAAACACAAACACTTGATCCATCACCTTCTCCTAGGATCTGAATTTGCAGGAAGCTGGTGACAATAGCCCCGGCTTGATGTCAAACCCAGGTGGCCTGATATGGGGTGTGTACATATTACTTGGTGTCTTAACCTCTAGTCCAGATACTTTCCCCCAAACATCAGTTTTTGCAAGTCTTCCTTCGTAAGATTTACCTTCTGTCATTTTGCTCACTGTGATTGATTATTCCAGGAGCCACGTGTAGTTTTCTTGTATGTCTTTTGAAGTTTTATGAATAGAAAACGTACATGAAGGAGATTGATGTTAGTTATTGGAATGCTGGATGATGTTATAGATGTGCAAACTCCCTCACTGTGAGAGTTGTTCTCAGAATCCCAAGGGCTGTTTTGTGTTCTTTTTACCTCTAAGCTCTACTTCTTTTCCCTAACACGATCTTTGCCAGTGCCTATAGTATTGTCTTTCTCCCTCCACCCCTACTTTAAAATACTGATTTGGAGTTCTTTTTTATGACCTTGTTATCAATGCATGTCTAATTGTATATGTTGAAACTATTTTATCTCCATTTGTGGGTTGTCCTTTCCTATGTTTTACTGTTGTTTATTTTTTATTTGAAAAGCAGGGAGGGGGGACAAACAGAGAGCTCTCATTTGTTGGTCTATTCCCCAAATGCCCATGAATAGCTGCAGCTGGACCAAGCCAAAGCCAGAATTCTGAACTCAATCTGAGACTCCCATATGGGTGGCAAGTACCCAGGTTCATGAGCCATTACCTGGTGTCTCCCAGAGTTTGCTTTAGCAGGAAGCTGGAATTAGAAGAGAGCTGGGATTCAAAGCCAGGCACTCTGAAATAAATTGTCTTTCAACTGTGGAGTCAAATGCCCACTCCTTTGGTATTCTTAATAAATGGATTTTGTTTTTTTTTTATGTTTTAAAAATCCTTCTTTGTTCCAATGCTATAAGATATTCTTCTGCATGACTTCCAAAAATTTCATTGATTTATCTTTTTAATTTAAATCTCTAATCCAACTGAGATTGATTTTTGTGTGTTATAAAAAACAGTGATTCTACTTTTTTCTCCACTAGGATAATCCATGGTGCCAAAACACGTATTAAAAACTTTTCCCTTTCCCCAGTGACCTACTAAATTTCTATGAGTAGACTTGAGCCAATACAAATTTTTTTAATCAACTTTAGCTGTATAATATCAGCTTTGATATCAGGTAGGGTGTGTAACAGCATATAGTTCTTCTCAGTTTAGAGTTTCCTGATTATTGAGCTTTTATTATTCCATAAAATTTAAAATCAGTTATTAGAAAAAATGAATTACAATCACATTGAGTGTATTAATTAATTTGGGGAGAGTTGAGAAATTTGCAAAATTGAGTAATTCTATCCATACTTGTAATAAATATGTTCATTTATTTAGACCTTTTACTGAGGACTTTCCATAAATTTTATGATCCTCTGGATAACTTCTTTTATTAAAATTATTCTCAAATATTAGATGCTTTGATCATATCTTTTTAACATTTTCTGGTGTACAGAAATACAATTGACTTTTCAGAATAATTTGACCTTAGCAAACGTGCTGAACTTTGTTAATAATTATGATTTTTTTCCTATGGATTCTTTTTATGTCCTTTGTAAACAGTTAAAATACCTATAAATAATAATGGTTTGTTTTTTCCTTAAAAAAAAAAAACCCTTTCCTTTCTCTATTCTTACTGATTTATTTAGTTAGTGTCTACTTCAGTGTTATATTAAAGATAATTGAAAACGAATCTTGATGAAGAATGGGATGGGAGAGGGAGTGGGAGATGGGATGGTTGTGGGTTGGAGGGAGGTTATGGGGGAAAAAGCCGCTATAATTAAAAATTGTCAAAATTTGTACTTTGGAAATTTATATTTATTAAATAAAAGTTGAAAAAAAAGAGATCATGGGTATTTTCATTTTGTTTCTGACCTTAAAGGAAATTATTTTAATAATTTACATTCAGTATTATGGTTGCTATAGATTTTTTTGAAGATTTATTTATTTGAAAGGCAGAGTTATAGAGAGAGGGAGAGAGAGAGAGAGAGATCTTCCATCTGCTAGTTCATCCCCAAATGGCCACAGTGGCCACAGCTGGGCCAGGCTGAAGCTGGGAGCTAGGAGCTTCATCCAGGTCCCCCACAAGGGTGCAGGAAGCCTTAGCACTTGGGCCATCTTCCACTGCTTTACCCAGGCACATTAGCAGAGAGCTGGATGGGAAGTGGAGCAGCCGGGATGTGAACTGGTGCTCATATGGAATCCAGCACTGGAGGCAGCAACTTTACCTACTATGCCACAACACCAAGCCCTGCCACAGATTTTCAATGATACACTTTATAATTCTTAGAAATGTGCCTTTTATTCCAAGTTCTGTCTCTATGGCTATCTCTCCATATAGGTACACAAATGTAAATATCTACACACATAATAAATAGGTTGGACTTACACTTTTAGTGTAAAACCTACGTTTTAGTGATCTATTGTACTGCATCATGATTACAGTCAATAATAACATGTGATATAGTTCAAAATAGCTAAAGCAATAGATTTTTAATGTCCTTAACACAAACATTTAAGCTGGCAAGATAATTGATATGTGAACCTTGGCCAGATTTTTCTACCATGTACACATCAAAACATCACATTGTAGTCTATAAATATACACAATTATTATTTGTCAACTTAAGTTATTAACAAATAAATGGAATCATATAAAATGAATACACATACATTTCTTAACTGATGACATCGTTATGGCCTTATTCTTTTAATATACTAATGGAGTTTCCATATGAGCTCATCATTTGCTAATTTTCTCATCCTTTTTTTTTTTTAATTTTTTGACAGGCAGAGCGGACAGTGAGAGAGAGAGAGAGACAGAGAGATAGACAGAGAGAAAGGTCTTCCTTTTGCCGTTGGTTCACCCTCTAATGGCCGGCGCGGCCGGCGCACTGCACTGATACGAAGGCAGGAGCCAGGTGCTTCTCCTGGTCTCCCATGGGGTGCAGGGCCCAAGCACTTGGGCCATCCTCCACTGCCATCCCGGGCCTGGAAGAGGGGCAACCGGGACAGAATCTGGCGCTCCGACCGGGACTAGAACCCGGGGTGCCGGAGCCGCAGGCGGAGGATTAGCCTAGTGAGCCGCAGCGCCGGCCACTAATTTTCTCATCCTAAAACAACCTGCAGTTTACCTGGGGTTGGCTTGCTAATGTTTTGTTTAGATGTGTGGCTCCAAATTTCCTGAGTGAGAATGGTATCTTATTTTCCTCTTTTGTAAAGGCTTAGTTTGTTTTTGTATAAGTCTTATTCCAGAATAAAAAGAAAAAAAATACAAATAGGGGTTTGGGGGAAGTTACCCCTATTTGTATGTGTTTTTGTGTTTTGAGTATTTTTTTTGTAATTTAATGGTAATTCTTTCATTGAGTGTTTGGTAGTATACCCTAGAAGATCACATGGGTGTGTACTGCCCCTAATGGAATTACTACAATGGTTCTACAGTAATTTGTATAAACATTTATATGATTTCTTCTGGAGTTAATCAAGCTACAATTTTTAGAATTTTTCCATGTCAGTTAATATTTTAAATTTATTGTTGTGCATGTATGTGTAACACAGCCTCTATTATCTCCTTAATATCTTAGCATCATACTTAGTTACTTTTTTATTGCTGATATTCCTTACTTATTTTTTATTTTTCTCTTGTCCATCTTGCTAGAGAGTATCACAGAGCCAGTGCGGGCTTTCTGCATGCTTTCTATTGTTTGCTGCTATTCTACTTTATTCTACAGCCTTGCTTTTATTCTGCTGTTCATTTTCTAACTCCCATATGGAATCAGTATTTTAATAGCATTTAACTTTGCTTATTTTCCAGTGAAATGTTTAAAGCTATCAATTTCCCTCTAAGAATTGCACTAGCAATTTTCCCTCCATTTTTGGTATGCATACCCTCGGTTGTGTTCAGTTTTAATGTATTCAGTATATATTTGCCTTTCATTAAGTTCTTTGTCCGTGAGTTATTTAGAATTTGTCACTTTGTTCTTTTTTTTTTTTTTTTTTTTTAGGTATTGTTTTACCCAACTCAGTGGGTTGACATCTTTGATCCATTGTGGAATTCTGACCATTTCATCTGATTATTGCTCTTCCTTTATTCTTTCTCTCTGCTGTAACTGATTTTGTATATGTTACTGCTTTTTGACTTAATTAGATTGTGGCAGGTAACATAATGTGAAACATACTAATCCTTTGATCTCTGTTGGAGCTTACTGATGACCCAGTTCATAGTAATTATTTGTGTCCTAAAAATATGTTTGTCTAACTACATGCAGTGTGCCTACAAACACATACTCTTCAGATAAAACTTTTTATTGTTTTATTCAGCTCTGAGATATCTTTGTAACACACTCTTCCTTGCTTAATCCACAAACTCGAGAGAAGGTGTGAAATATCCCAACCGCGATGATTGTTCTGTTAAATATCTTTTTTACTTTTAAAGTTTTACTTTAAATGGGTGATGTGGTCTCATTATTTACATAAAAGTTTAAAGCGCTAGCTCTTCATTATAAATTAAACTGAAAGGCAGAGTTACAGAGAGGCAGAGGCAGAGACAGAAAGAGAGAGAGGTCTTCCATCCCCTGGTTCATTCCCTAGGTGGCTGCAATGGGTAGAGCTGAGCCAATCCGAAGCCAGGAGCCAGGAGCCAGGAGCCTCCTCAGGGTCTCCAACGTGGGTACAGGGGCCCAAGTACTTGGGCCATATTCCCCTGTCTTCCCAGGCCATAGCAGAGAGCTGGATCTGAAGTGGAGTAGCGGGGACCTAACCAGCCCACATGGGATGCCGGAGCTGCAGGTGGTGGCCCTACTCGCTATGCCACAGTGCCGGCTCTGGAACTGTATATATTCTTTAGGTATGCCTCTGACATTTGGCATTGATTCTCCTCTCTGCTGTTTAACTCCTGTTTGAAATCTTTATCTTTCAATAGAACTAATGCAATCACAGCTGTTGTGATTTCTGACATAATTGAAGTTATTTATTTCATTTTTTGACAGGCGGAGTTAGACAGTGAGAGAGAGAGAGACAGAGAGAAAGGTCTTCCTTCCGCTGGTTCACTCCCCAAATGGCTCCTATGGCTGGCACGCTGCGCGGATCCAAAGCCAAGAGCCAGGTACTTCTCCTGGTCTCCCATGGGGTGCAGGGCCCAAGCACTTGGGCCATCCTCCACTGCACTCCCGGGCCACAGCAGAGAGCTGGCCTGGAAGAGGGGTGACCGGGACAGAATCCGACGCCCCGACCGGGACTAGAATCCCGGGTGCCAGAGCTGCAGGCAGAGGATAATCCAAGTGAGCTGCAGCGCCAGCCATAATTGAAGTTATTTCTACCATTCATATTTTTTTAACTTTATCCTAATTTCCTGTTTTTATTTTATGTTTTCATTATTTTTTGCCATTGTCTTCCTTCTAGTTACTTTTTTTATCAATGTGAATTAGGAAGCTTAATAATTTATTTTTACTTTCAGGATTACTTTATAAAATTCAAGATGCATACATTAAAAAGGCTAATGTAATCATTTTACCCCATTCAGAGGGGTGGGTGAGCAGCTGGCAGAGCAGTTTGGGAACTCTTGGGATGCCTGCATCTCATATCGGAGTCCCTGGGTCTGAGTCCCAGTTACGCTCAAATTCCACCTTCCTGCTGAAGCACACCCTGGAATCCAGCAGGTGATGCTACCTATGTGGGGGACCCAGATTAGAAGTTTAACTCACTGCTTTCTCCTTTCTTACATGCTAGTCGTGTCCATATTCCAATTTTATTTTTTAAGTCACTAAATTGAGCACTTTGATGTGTTTTACACGGATATTTTTGACATAAAATTTATTTACCCACAAACATATCCATTTCTTCGGTCATCATTCACTCCCATGTTTTAGGTCACTTAACCAAGGGTCACTTTAGTTTTCCTCGAGTCCTTTAGTCTTTTGGTATAAAATTATTCCCATTTGTTTGTCTGAAAATCATTTTATTGTCATCCTATTACTGAAAGATAGTTTGACTATTTGTCTTGGTTTGCTCATTTATTGATGATATTGCTATGTGATCTTCTGGCTTATTAATCATTGAAAACTCAGATATCGATGCAAATATCATTTTCTACAGGTAATTTGCCTTTTGTTTCTGGCTGTCCTTAAGATATTTTCTTTGTCTTTGGTGTTTTGTAGCTGACCGTAATGCATTTAAGTGTGGGTTTGTTTTCAACAACCTGGGCTTTCTGAAGCTGAGCAGCGTTATTTTTCAACAATCCAGGAAGTACCTCTGCTAGCTCTTCACCACTGCCTTTCTCTCATTTTTTGTTTTCTCTCTTCATACTTTCCTCTGTCTTTTTAATGTGTATTTCATATTTTCTGTTTCCTTTTTTCTCAGTGCCACTTTCTAAGCAATTCTTTTGACTGTTGTGCATTCTCTTTTGGGTATTTAATACAAAGGCCAATTTAAAAATGTTTAGTGATTAGATTTATATTTCTTTTTTTTTTTTTTCTTTTTTTTTTTTTTTTATCTTTTATTTAATGAATATAAATTTCCAAAGTACGTCTCATGGGTTACAATGGCTTTCCCCCCCATACCGTCCCTCCCACCCACCACCCTCCCCTTTCCCACTCCCTCTCCCCTTCCATTCACATCAAGATTCATTTTCGATTATCTTAGTATACAGAAGATCAGCTTATTATACCTTAAGTAAGGATTTCAACAGTTTGTTCCCACACAGAAACATAAAGTGAAAAATAATAGATGATTTTTTTTAAATGATGATGAAATCAGATCAGACCTATTGTCATGTTTAATCCCAGTGAGAGTCAAGTTGGGAATTGATAGTTTCTTTTTTTTTTTTTTTTTTTTTTTTTTTTTAACAGAAGATCAGTTTAGTGTACATTAAGTAAAGATTTCAACAGTTTGCACCCCCATAGAAACACAAAGTGAAATATACTGTTTGAGTACTCGTTATAGCATTAAGCCTCAGTGTACAGCACATTAAGGACAGAGATCTTACATGAGGAGTAAGTGCACAGTGACTCCTGTTGTTGACTTTACCAATTGACACTCCTGTTTATGGCATCAGTAATCTCCCTATGCACCAGTCATGAGTTTCCAAGGCTATGGAAGCCCCTTGAGTTCTCCGACTCTTATCTTGTTTAGACAAGGTCATAGTCAAAGTGGAGGTTCTCTCCTCCCTTCAGAGAAAGGCACCTCCCTCTTTGAAGACCTGTTCTTTCCACTGGGATCTCACTCACAGAGATCTTTTTGCCAGAGTGTCTTGGCTTTCCATGCCTGAAATACTCTCATGGGCTTTTCAGCCAGATCCGAGTGCCTTTAGGGCTGATTCTGAGGCCAGAGTGCTATTTAGGACATCCGCCATTCTATGAGTCTGCTGAGTATCTCACTTCCCATGTTGGATCACTCTCCCCTTTATTTATTCTATCGGTTAGTGTTAGCAGATACTAGACTTGTTTATGTGCTCCCTTTGACTCTTAGTCCTTTCATTATGATCAATTGTGAACTGAAATTGATCACTTGGACTAGTGAGATGGCATTGGCACATGCCACCTTGATGGGATTGAATTGGAATCCCCTAGTATGTTTCCAACTCTACCAATTGGGGCAAGTCAGCCCGAGCATGCCCCAAATTATACATCTCTTCCCTCTCTTATACCCACTTTTATGTTTAACAGGGATCACATTTCAGTTAATTTTCAACACTTAAGAATAATGATTCTAATTAGTTGTTTTCCAGAACTACAAGGTCTGCTTTCATGATTTCTGGTTTTGTACTTGAATAGATTTTTAATTTCTTTTTTTTTTTATTGTAGTAGATATTATTCTTATCTGATTATTTCAGTGTCTGCAGTATCTAAAATGTATGCGTTGAGTCTTTTTATTTCTGGGCTTTCATTGATTTTTTTTTTAAATATTTTACTGTACATGTATTTGTTTTGAGAATTTACCTATGGAACTTGTTTGAAACCTGGGCTAAACATAAGTTTTACCTGAGACTATTGTATTTTTATACCCAGTATCTGAGAGCTTTAGTGCAACTCTGGTTTAGAATGAGTTACCAGTTTGAGGCTTCGGAGACTTGCGTACGAATTCTGGCCAGAACACCTTTGAGAATCTGTTTATGGTTGCAAGGATCAAGATTATTTGTTTGCTTCTACTGAGACAAGACTGGCAAATGTTCTTGTTACATATTTCTGTTCTTCGTTTGATTGTGAGTGTCCCTCACATGAAAGGCACAGCTCTTTCTGTTCACAACTTGAATTCAGTGTTCCTGTGTGCTTTCCTGTCTTGGGAAGCCCATACTTTGTTTTCTTAGCCTTTTGCACAAAACTAATGTTGAAAGTATCCAGGGTTGGTGGATGCCTCCAGAGATAGCTTATCTTTCTGGATACCTGCTTTTATTTTATTTGTGTGTGTTTATCTTTCCTTCCTTTTTGTCAGTTTAGCAATGAATGACAAATATTTTGTAAATATTTCATCACAAGCATCACTTAAGCAAGCATGAAAGAGGAAAGAAAATGGAAGGAAAGTACAAGGAGACCTCAAGAGTTTGAGGAGAATGGCATTAAAATAAAAGTTAAAAAGATAAACTTTGTTTCTGAACATAAGCACTACCAAGTTGAAGAAACTTGTAAAGAATGATACCACCATTCAGTTCATCTGAGGATTCTGGGAACTTAGCCATGTAGTCATTTTCACATTGCTAACTGTAAAGGCTATTTTACACTATTTTATTTATTTGGTGGTGGGGGGGAGTGGAAAGAGAGAGAGAGGAGAAATAGAGAGAGAGGGACCTCGCATCACCTTGTTCATGCCACAGCACTGGGGCTGAGTAAGTTCTGAAACCAGAAGCCAGGATCTTAATCCAGTTCTCATCTGTGAGTGATGGGGACCCAGTTGCTTGAGTCATCACTCCTGCTCCCCAGAGTCTCCATTACCTGAAAGCTAGAGTTAGGAGCCAAAAGTGGGAATCAAACCCCAGTACTCCGCTGATGGGGTAGGGGTGGGGGGTTCTTAACTGGCTTCTTAATTGTGGGGCTAAATGACTGTACCTTAAGGACTTGTTAATATTACAAAGCAGAATGAGCCAGAAGGAGCCAAATCAGGACTGTAAGGTGGATGCTCACTCACCCTAGTTTGATGAGAAGAATGAGCAAACGCATTGTGATGATGGAGAAGACCTCTGATGAAGCTTTCCTGGGCATTTTTTAGCTAAAGCATTGGCTTTCTCAAGTGAAAATGCTCTCATCATAAGCAGATGTTACCATATTTTGGTCTCCTAGAAAGTTAATAAGAAAAACGCACCAAGCTGCGTAAAAACAATGTTCCTGTGACATCTGCTCTTGACTGGTCCACTGTTTGACAGGATCAATTCCACCTCTTGGTAGCCATTGCTTTGGTTGTGCTTTGTCTTCAGGATCATACAGATAAAGCCCTGTTTCACCTTCTGTTGAGATTCTTCAAGGGAATGCTTCAGGATCTTGACCGTATTTATTGAAAATTTCCACTGAAAGCTCTGCTCTTGTCTGCAGCTGAGCTGAGAACAACAGGTTTGGCATCCGACTTTGAGCAGGAAGTTTTCTCCATTTTAATGTTTTGGTCTGCATTCCGTTAACTGAAGCAAGAGATGTATTTGCTGTTGGCTGTTGTTTCTGCTGTCAATTGCTGGTCCTCTTCAATCATGGCACAAACAAGATGGCTTTGTTTCTTCAAGCCTGGATCTGCAGGCTTCATCTTTAACATCACCTTATCACTTTTTAAAATGGAGTATCCACTTGTCAGCTATCATTACAGAAACACTGTCTCATGTAAACTTTTCATAAAACATGAGTGATTTCATTTTTCCTCCACCCAAGCTTCACCAGAAATTTGATGTTTGTTCTTTCTTCAATTTTATCAGAATTTTTGTTCCCTGACAGATATTCTTTTTTTTTTCTAAAGATTTATTTAGTTATTTGAAAATAAGAGCCACACAGAGAGAGGACAGGCAGAGAGAGAGAGAGAGAGGGAGAGAGAAAGAGAGGTCTTTCATCTGCTGGCTCACTCCCCAGATAACCACAGCGGCCAGTACTGTGCCCATCTAAAGCCAGGAGCCAGGAGCCACCTCCGGGTCTCCCATGTGGGCACAGGGGCCTAAGGACTTGGGCTATCTTCTACTGCTTTCCCAGGCCATAGCAGAGAGCTGGATTGCAAGTAGAGCAGCCGGGACTCCAACTGTTGCCCATTTGGGATGTTGGCACTGTCAGTGGCGGCTTTACCTGCTACAGCACAGTGCTGGCCCCCATCTTATTTTCTTAGTGCCTTAGCTAGGTGTTGTTCAGATGTTTTAAGGCAAGTTAGTATTTTATTTCAGTGCAAAAATAGTTTTGAAATCTATGCAGTTTTCTTATAATACACATTTTGCACGAATATTTTGAAGACTCCATATACAGCAGACATTTCTGCTCCAAAGAGGAATTTAACTGGTCAGAAGAACATGATGAAATATAAAAAAAAAAAATTGATTATGATTGTTACCCTAAATATATCTGTGAAATGTAAGCTTGCACTGCTCTGCCACCTGCCCCCATTGTGCAGAGCACAAATATTCCCATTAAGGCTGGCATTGATCTGCTTTTTCTCACTTTATCTGCTCCACCTACAGTACAGATACAGTTTTTCCATCAGTGGAATCTGGTCTTGTGTCTAAACACATCTCTGGGAGCTGTAACAAAGCCGGTTTCCCCTCTACCCACTGCTGTCTTCTCCACTATCAGCCCTGCCAAGACACAGACAGGATGGTGGGTAAGCGGTGCAGTTGTCAACAGTGAGGAGCAAGCCAGTCCCATAGGCGTCTTAAGTCTTTGCACTGTGTTTGTTAGTTAACCTCAGTTGCCTTCAGCCTCCTCACCCTGCACCACGCAGCTCATACCTCCAGCACAGGCTTGACCTTCATGCCCAGATCTCAATTTGAGTGCATTTTAGCATCTCCAATCCAAAAAGACGAACACAAACTGAAAATACTATTGCAAACTTTTTTTCTGTTTCTGACAACATCCTGTAAGACTTTTGTGATTGTCGTTTCTACACTGGAATTGGAAGAGAAGATATGGATGTGAATACTCTCCATCCCTGACTCCTTTCTATTTTCAGTTTTATTTGCATAGGATGCATAGCAATAAGTAAAAAACAATCTTTATTGTTAACAACTTCCTAAAAATTCTAGCTAGCAATTTTAGACGAAATCGGGTGGAAGGGGGAGGCTGGCTTTTCAGGAATTCTAACTCTATTTCTAGAATCGAAAGTGACAACTGAGTTTTTCCCAAAGGGTATTTACTTTGATTCCCTTATTTGAGGTTTGGATAAACACTTTGACTTAAATTTATGAGGAAGTCAATAATTTCACAGATAATAGAGCCATTTGCCCAAAAAACACCTTCCTGGGTAATTCAATGTGATAACTCTTGTAGTTTTACCAATTACTCAGCATTCACCAGTATGTAGAAGCCTGACAATATTTCTGTCACTCAGTGAGTCTACATTTGGGTTAAAAAAAAAGGAGTTCTGGCAAAAACTGATTTGCACTACCAAAACATTCAATTTTCCAGTCATCTTGTTTTTATCGGTTACTGTGCGCACAAAGAGGCAGAAAGAACATGGTGCCAAGGAAGGGGATGCCTTCCCAATACTGAGGAAATCACCAATAATTCACAAAAATGGAGCCTGAAAGAATTGAAAAGGTCACTCTCCCAGCCATGACAATAGCAGGCATTTGTTTTATCCAGGAGTTATGCTGCGTGTTATCTGTTATATGCTATCTGCATAAATAAATCATTTTGACCTCTGTTACTTCTTGCACAAAATTATCTGCTTTACAGTTGCTTCCTATCCTGATGTCATCAATATTTATAGCTTTTTCTTAAGTTCAATTCCAGTGTACTTTCAATGTACTCTTTTTGAAGCTGGAATTTTTACTCTCAGCATTTTGATGTGATATGTTTATTGTCAGCTACAGTTATTGTTAAGGTATTCAAATACTAATTCAATTATGAGTTCATTTTCAATTTGTGAAAGTAGCACAGTGCAGATTTAAACCTTGAAAGATCTGAAAAATCATTATGTCTGGTAAAAGTTCCTTACTGTGAAAATGTATTCTGACCATATAGGGATGTCTATAAAAAGATCTTTATTCCTTTAGAAAAATATTGGCTTTTTTTTTTAAAGAGCCCCATTTAAAAAATTGTCTAGTGTGTAAAACTGTTTATCTTCCTAATCTAGAGTGGAGTTGAGGAGAACTGTGGTTCTCCTGGGTAGCTGTTTATTCTGGGTGTGGATCCAGACATTGTTTTAACACATCATGTATGAAACACAAGTCACAAAGGACACGTGGCAAGTGCTGACCACACATAATAATACACAACCAAGGCAAACTGCAAACACAGCCTTGCCTATACCGTTCCTTTTTAAAATAGCTTTATTGCCTGTTATCTTCAAATGTGAGAGTGAACACATTGAAACCAATGTTTTCCAGCAGTCCTCAGGGAGAAAAATCTAACTTAAATCTTCCTATCGAAGGGAGATTCTGTACCCTGTGAACTGCACGGAGATGACAGGACAGGGTTGAGGGCTGCACATTCCTCTGCAGCCGGGAGGGTGAATCTCTCACGTTCTCATCACAGAACATGTCATGGGCTTGAGGTGGGGCATGATGCGGTTGGCTCGCCTTGGCGGTTTCCACCCGGTGCTCAAAAATCATATATCACTTTGTGTCCTATGAATATATACAGTTGTGCCATATCAATAGCAAGTGTAACAATTTTCATCATAAAAGAAAGAGTCAAGAAAGTTTTGTTACCCATACCACTCATCAATTTTCTCCCTATTCTGTGTTGTCCTGCTATGAGTCATGACAGTTGTTCCTCCAACTCTTACTGTGAACCTTACTCCACTTGGACAGGATTCTAGCCAGGTGCACTTTCTCTGGCTTATCTGAAAATGCCTCCTGGCCTATCAAGTCTCTGAGTTTGCTTCATGAGGATTGCTGTTTAAATGCTCATTCGTGGTTTTTTTTTAAGATTTTATATTTATTTATCTGAGAGTTAGAGTTATAAACAGAAAGAAGGAGAGACAGAGAGGTCTTCCATCCGCTGGTTCACTCCCCAAATGGCCGCAACAGCCTGAGCTAGGCCGAACCAGTGAGCCTGGCACTTCCTCTGGGTCTCCCACGTGGGTGCAGGGGCCCAAACACTTGGGCCATCTTCTACTGCTTTCCCAGGCCATAGCAGAGAGCAGATCAGAAGAGGAGCAGCTGAGACTCGAACCGGTGCCCATAGGTGATGCCAGCACCACAGGCAGAAACTTAGCCCACCACACCACAGTGCCACTGGCCCCATGTGTTTATTTCTTAATTTGTCTTTGAAAAGATATTTACAACATGCTGTGCAATAGACTATGAATAAAAACATGCTATTTCTGGCATGATTATGTTTTTCTTTAAATATGTGTTTATTTATTTATTTAAGTGCAGAATCACACAGAGGAAGAGAGGTAGCAAGAGAAAGGTCTTCCGTTGGCTGGTTCACTTTCCAGACTACTACAATGGCTGGAGCTGGTGCATGCTGAAACCAGGAACCCAGTACTTCATCCAGGTCTCCCACGTGGGTGCTAGGCACCCAAGTGCTTGGACCACCTTCCACTGTCTTCTCAGGTGTGTAACAAGGAGTTGGGCTGGAAGTGGATCAAGGACTCAAACTAACAACCCCATTTGGGATGCCAGCATCACAGATGGCAGATTTACCTGCTGTACCACAGTGCTCTCCTGGGTCACGTTTTTTTCACATGGTATTTTTATGTGTCTTGAGGAATTTAAACAGGTACTCCAAAGATTTTTCTTTAGAATTTTTTCTCATTTACCTCTTTATAGCTTAAAGCTTCTTTGCCAGCATAATGTGAACAAGGTGACTTGGAGATATGCATCCTATCGTCAGTGACAATAAGGCTTTTCTATCACTGTTCCAGTTCTTCAGTCCTACCGTGTTCGCAAGCCCTCGGCCTCATCAGGAATCTCTTGCAAAGTTAACGTATGTCCTTATGTGTATGGGATATAATTAGGTACAGGTTGAGTGTCCCTCACTTGAAATGCTTTGGGACAAGAAGTGGTTTGGATTTTTTCTTCATATTTTAGAATGTTTATATCTATAGATAGATGGATGAGAGAGAGAGAGAGAGAGAGCAAACATAATGTGCTTCACATACATGATATACACATAAACTGAAGCTACTGTTATGCAGTAGTTTTAGTGTGTCTGCAACTGTCGCCTGAAGTCAGGGGTGGAGTGATCCACTGTGGCACCATGTTGGTGCACAAAATGCTTGGACTTTCAGATTAGAGACGCTCAACCTGAACACGTATCTGAGAAATACATGAAGAAAATGCTAGAACTGCTCAAAAAACTACCTCTGATATAAGTCCAACAAAGAAGTAGTAAGAACAGATATGCTATAATGTCTTACCAAGATCTTTATTTGTCTGTTGAAAATAGCAAATCATTGGAGCATGGTGTCTAGCTTACCTTCATCTTCCTTCTCTGAAGGATTTGTTCAGCTACCTTTGTCTTTAGCCATAATTTTTTGTGAAGTGCTTGCCAATAAAGACCAGAAGGGGAGAAATTTGGATTACTGATTACACATCACCAACAAAATCTAAATCTACCAGCTGGGATTGTTCCTGCTGCCTTTGTCTGCTCCAGGTCAGTGTGTGGGGACAGGACAAATGAAGTGAAATATTCATTGCTGGTAAAAATGGAGGCAAATAGGAGACTCAGAGAAGCGTTATATTTCAAGCAACTGTACTGTCGGACCAAGTTACACTGCCTCATGCTGTGATCAACAAGAAGATAAAGTCTTTGCCATCTGTTCTCTGGAGGTCCTGAGTTTAAATCTCAATGGGAGACTATTTTGGGATTGCAGTGGAAAAGGAAAGTGGGTTGTACATTTTTTATGACAAAGAAAACATATTTCTTGCATACATTTCTTTGTAAGAACAGGTAGTATTCCACCCCTACGTTAATGTTGTACAAGCTAACATTTAACTAAAAATGAAGATCCATTTTACCTTATCTTGTGCATGTCAATTTTCCCTTATGATGTTTGGTACTTACTGTGTACACACAAAACAGCTATCAGTGAATATGTTAACACCGTTTAGTTTGTCTAATCATTAATGCTGTTGAATTCCAACAAATTGGAACTTGCTGATCAAATGTAAAAGTATTTACAACCTCATCAATGTAATCCAATACCGTTTTCCCCATGTCTGGTGAAAGAGTTAAATCGGGAGATTACAAGCAAATTGAAGTTGCTTCAGCACCAAAACTAAACAAAGAACACACTTCAGCTGTGATTTGTAACAACCTGAGGGAGGTTGGCATCTAGTGTGATGTAGACTGGATTCTAACACAGCAGAGGCGAGAGTGCAGTGGCTGTGAAAGGCACTGGGGAAGAGGGCGCCCATGCATCCCTCTGCCTCAGGTTCTTTGCATCATGCCTATTTTAATTGATCTAATATCATCTCAGGAAGATAATTAATAAAACACAGTTAGAAAATACTCAGAACGAAGCCATCATTTCCCACTGGTTTCCCAGGGAGACAGCATTTAGGCCTCAAAACAAAAATCTTGAATACTGCCTGTGTTTACAGAATGTCCTCAACATACAAAAGCCTACCTTTGTTTTTTTTTTTTTTTTCACTGCTCCCGTCAGCCTGTGTGTATCCCTGTCTTACGTCCATGCTGAAAGCTGTCATTTTGTCATAAACAAAAGGAATGTGTCCAGACAAATACGTCAGATCTCTTCAAGAAAGTGTATATTGTCTCTGTCCTCCAGCGTGCATGAAAAGCCTAGGGGAAGCTCTGATATTCCCTTCTCCTGACGCTACAACAGAACAACTTGGATAGGTGTTTGGAATGCTACAGCCTCCCTTCCCTGTGGCCCACTGCAGTAAGTATGGACGGGCGGGCCCTTCACCATCAGCCTCCACTGCCTCTCCCAGGCTGATTTCATCTTTCCAAAACTGCAGTCCCGCCAGCCACCCATCACTGGTTTAACAAAGCCTGCCTTTGTGGGGCTGGCACGGTGGCATTGTGGGTAAAGCCACCTTCTGCAGTGCTGGCATCCCACATGGGCGCTGGGTCGAGTCCCAGCTGCTCCACTTCCAATCCAGCTCTCTGCCATGCCCTGGGAAAGCAGTGGAGGATGGACCGAGTCCTTGGGCCCCTGCACTCACATGGGAAACCCCAAAGAAGCTCCTGGCTCCTGGCTTTGGATCAGCCCAGCTCTGGCCTTGCAGCCATTTGGGGATTGAACCAGTGGATGGAAAATTTCTTGCTGTCTCTCCTCTTTGTCTCTGTAATTCTTACTCTCAAATAAATAAGTAAATTTTTTTTAAAAAAAAAATAGCCTACCTTTGTGGCTTTATTCAATCTTGTTCTTCCTAGGACATTCTTAGGGTATTTCTAACACTCTATTAATTGACATTCTAACAAATTTACAAGGCTTAAGCCAATTACTACTTCATTCATGAAGACTTATCAGATGGCACTGGTGAGAAATGATTTTTCCCTTCTCAGTATTATGTAACTCTGCCTTTTATCAGTTACCTCATTGCAATCATATTAGTATAAGCTGTACACCAGCAAGTACATCAATGGCAGGAATTGTGCCATTCATCTTTACCGATTGCTTTCTGCTACTTTGCATACTCCTCTATAGAGAAAAAGAGCTCAATAATTTTTGAACTGAATTTTCTAAAGATCAAGCAGATGTTGCTTGATCTGATTTCATCATCATTTAAAAAATCATCTATTATTTTTCAGTGTATGTTTCTGTGTGGGAGCAAACTGTTGAAATCTTTACTTAATGTATGCTAAACTGATCTTCTGTATATAAAGAGAATCGAAAATGAATCCTCATGTGAATGGAAGGGGAGAGGGAGTGGGAAAGGGGAAGGTTGCGGGTGGGAGGGACGTTATGGGGGGAAGCCATTGTAATCCATAAGTCGTACTTTGGAAATTTATATTCATTAAATAAAAGTTTAAAAAAAAAGAATCTAAGGTACATAGAGCAGTTGTGTTTTTTTCTTCTTGGTTGTCACTCAAGTATTCATAACAGTTTACCGAAGTCTGCATGCCACTTTACAAAACAGTAAAGATACAAGAATAAACAAAATAGAATTGTTTCCTGCTCTCACTTACGGATTTTTATGGTATTTCAATCCCTTTATCTGGTAAGTAAATGGTTTGGATTTTATAATTTCAAGGCTCCTTCCAACTTAAAAAATATGAAGATTCATAAAGAGGATACATTTTGTAATATTAAATATCTATACTAGAGACATTAACTTATGCCTTATATATATTGTTTTTTAACTTTTATTTTGAAATATTTCAAATAATACAGAAAAGTAACAATAAGACTCCAATGAACATACAAAGATTAAATAATTTTTAACATTTACAATACATATTCTATGTATGTTTTTCCATAGGTACCATGTCATAAAGATATGACAGTTGTATTACAAGACTTGGAAATTTTGGGTGTGTGTGGCAGAGACTTGCTAGTTAAATATGGTAGTCTGAGAGGTTATCAGAAATTTCCTCCTTCTTTTTGAGATTTGGCATGAAAATATTGTCCTTTTAGGAATCGAGAACTGGGATGATGTTAGAAGACAAGGAAATGTGCCTTTTACTCATCCTTTTTCTGTTATCTGCTATCTTTCTACCTGTCAACTTTACCATCATATTAAAGTTTCCTTTTTGATATAAATAGTAGTTCCTCTTTATCCATGATTTCAGTGATCTGTCATCAACTGCAGTCTGGAAATATTAAATGGAAAATTCCAGGCATAAGCTGCCCGTAAGTTTTAGCTTGCATGGCATTTCAAGTAGTATGATGACATCTCCTGCTGTCCCACTCTGTCCTGCCCCAAACAATCATCTGTTTGTCCAGGGTGTCCATGCTGTACCCACAGTCCACTGTCAGTCATCAGATCTGGTGCGAGGGTATCACAGGGCTTGTGTCCAAGTCAGGAAAGGAAAAAAAGAACCCACATTGATGCTGCTAAGTCTATGGTAAGGACAGATAAGAAAAAACATGGTAACATAGTAAATGAGTATATGGGGTCTGGTACCATATGCAGTTTCAGGTGTCGACTGTGAGTCTTGGAACTTAGATTCTGCAGATGGGAGGCTGAGGGACACTGTACTTTAGAACTGGCACTCAGAGTGTTTCAGTGGAAAATAGGGTGAAATTCTTTTATTTATTTATTTGGCAGATAGAGTTATAGACAATGAGAGAGAAAGACAGAGAGAAAGGTCTTCCTTCCGTTGGTTCACCCCCCAAATGGCTGCTACGGCCCACGCTGCGCTGATCCGATGGCAGGAGCCAGGTGCTTCTCCTGGTCTCCCATGGGGTGCAGGGCCCAAGCACTTGGGCCATCCTCCACTGCCTTCCCGGGCCACAGCAGAGAGCTGGCCTGGAAGAGGGGCAACCGGGACTAGAGCCTGGAGCCCATATGGGATGCCGGCGCCACAGGCAGAGGATTAACCAAGTGAGCCATGGCACTGGCCCCGGGTGATATTCTTAATATCATCTGGTTTGGCTAATTTAGTTCTTTTAAAAGGTTTTCTTTAAGCTATTCTTTTTTTAAAAAAAGATTTATTTACTTATTTTCAAGACAGAGTTACAGTGAGATAGAGAAATACAGAGAGGGAAGAGAGAGGGAAAGAGAGAGAGCGAGCTTCTGTCTGTGGTTCATTCCCCAGATGGGCGCAATGGCCAGGGCTAGGCCAGGCCAAAGCTAGGAGCCTGGAACTGCGTATGGGTCTCCCATGTGCATGGCAGGGGCTTGAGCACTCTAGCTACCTTTCACTGCTTTCCCAGGTGCACTGCTGGAGAGCTAGATTGGAAGTGGAGCAGCTTGGACTTGAACTGGCGCTCCTATGTGATGCTGGCATCGCAGGCAGTGGCTTAACCTGCTGTGCCACAACACTGGCCTCCTAATTTGGTTCTACTTTTTTTTTTTTTCCAATTTAAGTTATACAAGCTTAATGTATTTCATTTATATGGATTTAGGATCATAGTGATACTTCCCACTCTACCCTCCCTCCTGCCCACAGAAATTCTTAATTGATGTAGAAATTTTATTTGTTACCAAGTCTTCAATCTGAGGAGCCTTTGTAGTCTTTTGCAGAAGACACTGGCTACTTCCAGGAATGTGGTTAGAAATACTCCTGAACTGTTAGATTTTCTTAACCAATTAATCTGGTGATATAATTACAGTTAATCCTTTTTAATCTTTTAAAGTACATGGAAATGAAACTATACATTGTATTTCCAGGTATGTATTAATACTGATTATTTCCATTGTTCTGTAAATTTTTAATGGCCACAGCACAGTAAAAATGAAAAAAAAAAGAAGCTTTATTTTGTAAGGCCTACATTATCTGAGCAAAGTAAGATGAAGATGTTCCAGAAATGTGGTAAACTGATCACTTGAGCGTGTATTGAGGGTGTCTTTAAGGATCGTTATGTCTACCTTTGATTGATTAACCCAGGCAGGACATGCTCTCAGTGGGGGAGAGAGAAAATAGAAACATGGAGATAACAAAGTGGAAGAAATACTTGAAATGCAAGTAAGAGTAAGATGATAATCCAATTGTTATCACTTACATATAACCCTCGTCCTATTATGAGAAATGATCAGAGTGAAGGGAGTGAATATGTTTATACAGATGTGAGACTTCTGCTCAGACTCTTGAACCCTTCGTTGTTCAGTTAAATCAAACCCTCCAAGGAGAGGCATTTGTGATATTTGTGAACACGTGGCAGCTTCTTCTATTCAGAGACCAATTATGTAAAGCAGCATGAGAACAGCCAGGGTGCCAATGCTGAGAGAGAGAGGGAGAGGGAGAGACAGAGGGGGAGAGAGAGAGAGGAACAAATCTGTCACATGTCATAAAAACAATAGTGATTCAATTCTTGTAAAAGGAAACTTCTTTAAAATAGAATTAATGCAATAGCTCTCTATATCAGTGCTGGTTGTGTGAAATCCATCGGCCTCCTATTGATTCAGGTAGTAGGAATGAGGCCAACTCCATTCTATTTCACTGGTATTTTGCTATAGGACATGCTGCTGGAACTCATTTCAAAGAGTAGTGACCCTTAATTGACAAGATTAGATGTTAATATTTGAAAACCCCTGACAGATCAGCTTGTAACCACCTGTCCTGGCTGCATTGTCCCTTCCTGTTCTGTTGGGCTAGGACAGTATTTACCAAGGCCGCTGTTTACATGCAAATGTGTCTGATTAGTACAGATTTGCTTGTTGAATCAACTGGTTATCTCAGGAAAAATTAGAAGATCCCTACAAAAGTGGCAGGCATGATCAGTTAATTTGAAGAGGGCTGAAAGATCAGAAAAGGGGCTGGGAGGTGGAGGACTTTCTTAGAAGCCAGGAGCAGCGTAAACCAGCGGGACCTTGACGCTGTCAATGCAAGAGACGTCACCAACTGTTACCCAGATGCAACAGTTTATAGCATATCTTTTTCCAGTCCTTCATGGTAAAGGTCTTTTATAATATAATCTGTAAATTTGGATCTAGGCTTAACTTATTTCATAATCTAAAGTTCCCACAGGCCCACAGGTGAGATGAAGAAAAGCTATCATTGTTCTGTAAGTCTGGAAATGCGGTAGATGGTGGTCAACAAGTTAGGAAAAGGTGTTTTGATAACTGAGATTTGAGGTACTTTGAGCTTTCTCTGTTGTAGAGCTTGTCTGCAAGAAGTGAAAGTATTAATGTAGAAAGTACAAGAAGTACTATATGTTTTGTGAATGGTGGAAATAATTAATGAATTTCCTCTGTTAAATTTTTTTTTCCAAGAATTGTCTAGGATTCAAATTCTCTACTAAATATTTATTGATTTAGTACAACCAATATCACTGGATTTTGGCCTGTAAGGCACAAACTTGTAGGATATTTGAAATGTATCAGGAGTCATTCTGAGTGAATGGCTTTACGGTGATGCTCTAGGTGATAGATTTAGCCAAAACCAACACCACCACCACCACCAACAACTGAGTTTCTAATGTAAGTTTCCTTGTGAAATGAGCGATACAATTTCAACTCTCAGAGGACAAGCAATTTCTCCTGGCATTTGGGAATGTGGCACAGCTAAATCTGGAGATAAACATCCAGCTGCACCTATCTAAACACATAATTAGTCTGCCGAGAGATTTTCAGGGTAATCTGCATTAACTGAATGTTTTTGTGTTGCAATTGCTGTTGACCAGCTCCTTAATGTCTATGTGAACTTCAGCTTAGGCTAATAAGCCACTGGCTAAATTTCCTTTACCATACAGATGTTCACACATAATTTAGATGATAGACCACATTCAAGTTTCATTTGCATGTCTCTCAGTAATTCAAACTTTCCATGTATGTTTGTCTTACATTTAGATGCATTTTTAAATAACTTCTACTGTCTTTGATTTGTGTTGATTTTTCCAAGGTGTTTACCAGAAGTATCCTGGCTTTGCTGTTTCTACATAATTTGAGACAATTTTCTACAGTTTTTACTAAATATTTATTGATTTAGTACAACCAGTATCACTGGATTTTGGCCTGTTTGGCACAAACTTGTAGGATATTTGAAATGTATCTGCATCTACAGAAGAAATCTGTGGAACTGTGAACAGGATGTGTCTCGGATTTTAGAAATCGTGTTATCAAAACAGCCCCCTTTTAGTCTGTGTACATAACTGATTGGAGAGGACAGCAAGCTGCAGAATGTTGGGGTTTTCAATTCCTCTTAATTTCATAGGATTTTAAAATTTTATAAATGTGCGCCTTTCCTTTTTAAGCTGGATTTAAGTAAACTCAGGACAATCTCATCCTTCAGACAGTACCTAGTCATTGCCCCACCTTTCATCACCTGTAACCATGCTCTTCACTTTGGTTTTATCCCTTCAGTGATGGGCTAGACAATGTACCTGGACTTTTTCATTAAGTTCTGTTTCAAACGATTAGCCTTTAGCTATCTAACATTTGCCAATCTTTAATCTACCAATTTGTTAACACCTGGAGCACTCATTTTGAATTCTGTCCACAGGAGACCGTTCTAACATAAAGAAAGGATAGAGACAGATACCTGTTGGAAACATTTTTTGACTCTAATACTAGAACAGGAAACTCACGCTACCATGGAAGACTTTTTTCTTGTCACTGTGGACATCGAAGCATTCTTGAAAGTGGTGCAAGTTTCTATAAACTGTTATTATTTTTTTGTGTTGGGTAGGAAAGGGCACAGTGGGTCAGGGAATATGAAGAAAACCTTTCTGGGTACAACTGTTTCTTTTCTGACTTAATGTCCCACGAAGGGTCCTGCAATCTCTCTACTTCAACATGGGGTTTTTCATTGGATTTTGTGATGGGCATGAATACGTAGATTTACTCTACTTTTTTGGTAGCATAAATAATGTATGTAAATGGGCATGTTAATAAATGAAAATTTGCTGTGCCTCTCAAAAATACTCAGGATTGGGTGGAAAATAGTTTTTACATCAATGCTCAAGTAAATTTTATTTGTATACAAATAACATTTTTCTGTATTTCCTAAATGAAAAGGATTTCTTTTCTAATATCATAATTCCCTTTCCCTATTAGAAATGACTGCATGGTAAACCTGTGAGATCCTTTCTTACTTATTATGAAACGGTGGAAAATAACAGTTTTCCTGAACAATTTGAGGAATTCTAGATGTCAAGGAACCCAGAGTCTAATCAGCCATGGGCCAAACATATCAGTGTCTGCAAATTCAGTAACTAGATCCACATAGAAAGTATAGAGTTGTAAAAAGACCTTTCTCTCTGTCTCTCTCTCTCTCTCACTGTCCACTCTGCCTGTCAAAAAAAAAAAAGTTATGCTTCAGATGGCATCCAGGCTGTTTCAGATACCACAGCTTCATATATATATAGATAGATAGATAGATAGATATAGATATGGACAGTAGCTCACGTTCCTACTCAGTCATCTGTAAGTTGTCTTCCAAACATAACAGATTTGGTAAACTTCATTACCAGTTCCTTCTCATAAGCACTTATATCTGCTGATATGGGATGACAAAGAGTCCCAGTGTCTTTGTTTTCATAATTTACTCCTAGCTTTCTCTCAAAATTGCCATTTTCTTTTCAATAACAGCAAAGACAATTAGTAATGTTCCTACTGTGATGAGGGTACTTCAAAAAGTTCATGGAAAAATGGAATTAGAGGTAAGCTTACATTGGTGCAAAAGGTTCTAAAATCTATGCATAGTTTTCCCCCCAATAAATATATATTTTCATAAACCTTTTGAAGGCCCCTCACAGCCAGGGACTTCAAAATTTTTTGCACCAAAATGAACATACTCTTTTAATACCATTATTCCACAACACTTTGAAGTATCCTAATATGTATGTGTGTGGGTGTACACACACACACACACAGTGTTCTAAGATGTGTCTACTCATATGGTTTGCCAATTTTTTTCAGTAGACAACTAAACCCCTCATTGAGAGTCAAAGCTGGATTCAACCCATGCACACTAGAGATGCATCTGCTAATGAAACACTTTGAGTTCATTTCAACGACTTGGTTCTTGTCCTCGGTCTGGAGTCATGAAAGCAGATTTCTCACACGGAGACCCAAGTATCCCTGTGAGGGTGGGGATGACCTGGCTTTAAAGCATGTTAACCGTGATTGGTCAGATTTGGAACACATCATGTTGTTCACAAATTGTTCTACTCATACATCTTCTGTGATATGATTGGGAAGGAAGTCAGGCAGACAAATAAAACTTTCCAGGATTTTCCTGTTCCCCTGGGTTTGGCATTTGCCTCAGTATTTATTTTTCTTCAGTTGCTCTGACACCTACTTAGGATCTCATTTTTAAACTTGTTTCTAAATCCTTGGTTAAACATATTAGATTGTTAGATGTGCTTCTACTCCCCAGTTTAATTCACTCCATGTCAAAATAAAGTGAAAATACACATCACTATATTTATAAGGTTTTTTGTATTTTATTATCTCAACCTGGCATGCGTACCCACTCTTTCTTCCATAGTTCAAGATGATTATGCTCTTTCATCTCCCATATTTAGTCACTTTTCTAGTTCCAAATGACTGCTTTTTCTTAAGTTGTTCGTGGAATCATCACTCATCCTTTATTATTATCACATTAATAACAATAGCATATTTCTGGAGTACTTACTAACTGCTTTGTGTAATGTTGTTCTACTTCAAATCAACCCTCTAGGAAACATTTTAAAGATGAGGAAATCGAGGCAAAGAGAATAAGCAGTCACCCAACACTTTCAACTGCACTCCAGGTCACCTATTCATTGGCTCGATTTTTGCCAAAGCTTGTGTGTCAGTGATGATTCTCCATCGTGGCAGATGGGTGCAGCGCCTGCTCCTTGGCCGGCTCCCTTCTGCCTTCCTCCAGCCCTGACTTTGCTGACGTGATTCTGTTGTTAAAACTCACTTCCCTCCCAATCCCCTTCCCATTTAACTTGTGAGCTCCTTTTCACCTCATAAATCCCTGGGCGGTATTTAAATGTCAACAGTAAACATGGGAATACACAAGGCCCTGTTTACAGGTGTGTCTTTGACAAGATCCTGGAAGCCGAGAAATCAGTCCTGGGGAGTGTTTCTATCAGTAGCAGCGGGCAGGAACGAATGTGAACTCCTTCAGTCATCTTGATTGGAACTGCCTGGAATTCTTGCTGGGACACAAGGCAAGAGTAATTGTTGACATTTTATTCATCTTCTTGGCAAACTAGAACTGTGTTCCATTGAAAATGTTTGTTATAGAGGAGTCTTCCTTCTGGTTTGCTGAAGGGTGGGCATAGGGTGAGGAGAGGGGAAGCTCACTTTGTTGTCTTTCCCTTCCTCCAAACCTGGTGTGAAATTCCACTTGGCATCCTTCCAGACCTTGGCCCCAGCCGCACACACAGTGATCCAGCTTGTATACAGGAAGCAGAACTCAGCAGAGCACCTTTGGCTGCTACCCATGCTTACAGAGGAGGAAATGGGCCATTATCCCACTCTCTACTTGCTGAACTTTGGCTACCATTGCTGTGAGGATAATATTTATCCTCATCTCACTTCATTCAAACTACTGTATTGTTTTCAAGACACAGTATGAGGCAACAGGAACAAGACCCAAGCAAAACAAAAACTTCACCTACCACAGCCAGACAGTGAATAGGACTGAGAGAAAATAACTTCACTAAATCATGTATTTGTACCCAGTCATGGGTGACATTTGGAGACAAAGTAGTTTTTAAGGTAGGAGTGGATAAGCCACCAAAATTTATCCCTTGAGAGCATTTAAAATCCCTCAAGTCATAGAATGTATAAATAGAAAGACATCAGGGACAATCTAGTTTGTAGACAATGAATTGCTATTACTGATGTTTAAATACTGATATAGAGAATTTCAGAAGCAAAGGGGGTAAATGCAGTGCCTGGAATTCAATAGCTAATAAAGAAACGAACCAAGACCTGACCAGGATGAGCAATATGTGTGACTCACATCTCACACAGATTCCATGCTCTTCGTGGTACCTAATATGAAGCCTTAGTAGCTATGGATTTTATTAAAAATTTGAACATCTTACATACCCCATTTGTAAGATCTCCACCACTAAATTGCAATACTGTGTCAGTCTTGCCCATGATGGTGCACTCACAGTAGCATCTCCAACTTCACTTATACTAACACTACCCCAGCGTCACTAAACGCCATAATTATTCTCCTTCAGCAGCGAGATTATTTCTGGGTGGAGGAAATTGGAGGGGTAAGAGGTTTTAGCTCAGTACTTGAGAGGAGAAGAAGTTTATCAGAATAAGAAAGGGGGAAGCATAGACTTTGCCAGTGATCTGTGTGCTTAGCATCTAGGACAGTGCCAGGCCCATGGTAACTGTGAAGTGAGAGAAAGGCAGGGTGGTAAAAGCCCACCTCACTGGCAGAAGGGAGGGAAGGGAGGAAGAGAGATGGAGACAGAATGAGGAGTGCATGAGAGAGAGAGAGAGGAGAGAGGGTGAACAAGAGAGGATGAAAAGGAATGGAGAGAAGAGAAGTCACAAAGGAGAGCATCAGAGGAGACAAACACATATCTCAGTAACTGGCGCAGACTCAGCCTTAGTAAGAAAATCAGTTTGTTAGTAGATTTGTGTATTATTGAGTGCTTTTTTGGATCATTTTATGTGAAATGATAGTCCTTCTGAAGCTAGGATCTAGGAGGAACTGGGCAAGCAACATATTACAAGGTAGGCATCATTAACACTGGAGTAGAAAGAAAAGTACAAAAGTGCAGAAAGTACAAGCAGATAATAATAATTTAAAAAACCTTAGAAGAAGCTGACGTTGAATTTGCTATGATGAAGCCACTATTAGAAATGAGCAATGACAAGAAAACAAAAGCAACATTGCAGTGACATTTTAGTTGTGCTTATAAATCCAGCTGTATTATAAAATGCAGCAGTAACACTCTCATCAAATTAGTGCCATTCAAATTCCCACTTAACCAAAGACACTGAATCATTCAGGACACCCGGTGAGCTCTCATGTATGACTGGAATGCAAGGCAACCTGCTTTGTGAACTGACGCCGTGTGCTGTTGAGTCCTGTCTGTGGCATCACACCTGAGCCAGGAGCACCCAGCAGGTGTCCCTGTGGACTCCTGCGGTAGGACATGATGGAGAGAGCTTTGGAAACCAGCAGAATGCATTCCAGCAGAAACTCTTCAAAGCACTGTGACCCAATGGGAGTAACTTAGCCTTCTCTGTGGGCCTTAGTTTAAGCATAAAACGAAGTTACAATGCTTAAACTATGGGTTTCTTTTTTGAGGATTAAATCAAATAAGTTATGGAAAGCATATGGCACAGGGTCTGGTGCACATGGAATGTCCTCATGTGGAAGCTCTCTCCTATTCCCCTCACCCTCTAAAAACTGATCTTTATTTTTTTTATCTCCCGGGGCAGGGAATGCAGTTGAAAACACCCAGGAAATTGATATACCTAGGACTGGAACACTAGACTTCCGTTTTCAAAGAAAGTTAGTTTCGTCTACTATGAATAAAATCAATGCAAAGTATGCAGTGAATTTTTTGGTGAAAATATTCAGTTTATTTCTCAGGATAATTCTGAAAATCACTGGGCATTGATGTAGTTATCTTTGTGAATGAGAAATCTTGCACCGTAAGCAGCTAGAAAGGAGAGCAAATATAAACAAATGTAAAAATCAAAGTAAATGACTGCTTCGTGTCCTGTCTAAACCCCCTTTCTGAATGAAATAGAATCCAAACATACAGCTTGTGTTGTTTTGTTGCTCATTCTCTGTAAAACTGTGAGCATGAAGCACTAAAAATGGATCCAGATCCTATTTGTTTAGGTTCCTTATTAAACGGACGTTTGACAAAATGTTGACTACTACCCTATCCCTACTCCCCCTAAATATCAAAAGAAAAGAAAGTCTACTCTGCCAATGTTTACCTGATATGTATTTTATTCCTGGGTATTAGTTCAGCTTAGGCGAATTAAATGGATCAACAATAGGTCAATGTCGCCCAAGGACAAGCTTGATCTCTGAATTCCCTTTCATCACTGTCACAGAACAGCAAATGTCCTTATGAAGAGTGACGTTTTTGCTGTCTCAAGCTCTTTCTTATTCTAATCGCAACTGTCTCGAGGACAAAACAAGGATGTCTTATTTCTCACTACTGCGGAACTTACAATGCTAGATGTTTTATTGATGAACTTGTAGAGTTTCTGCTTAATGGCCACCTGAGAGAAAATAAACTGGTAATATCATGCAGGATCCCTGGATCAATGTTCCTGGTAAAATTCATATTTCAGTTTTTAATTTGTGTTTTATTAAGTTTGTGTTTTATTAAGTTTGTGTTTTATTAAGGCTTATAATTAAAAATCAATTATGGGGAAGTAGTCATATTAAGACTATTCTAAAAACCTAACATCTTTTTCCCCCCTCTGCACCTGTTCAACCATGACTTATGGTGGCTGATAGGCCTTTTTGCTATGAAGTGCATGCTTTGGTTTAGGTTTAGTAAACGTCCTTTTAACAAGCCACGTTGGGGTACCAGAGCAGTAATAATCACCAGCACATTCACAGTGGAAGTTACTATTGAGAGGATGGAAGGATTCCCAGCACAGGGCAGATTCCATTCTCAGTACTAGGTAGGCGCCCAAATACGCGCTCTCCCACAGCGCAGATTCCACCTGCTTCGTTGTGAACAGGGCTCTCACAGCGTCTCAGGACCCGCAGTCACATCACAAACCATGCACCAGTTTTCCTCCTGGCAGCCACATCCTTCTGTTAGGGAAAAACGCCGCTCCTGAGGAACACGAGATCTGTGGCCGGAGCCCCGTGCGCGCGGCCTGCCAGCATGTTCTGTATCCCCAGAGTCCCCTCCCCAGAGCTCCGTCATCTTGGGCTGCGCAGTCAACAGCCTGTGCTGCACCAGAAGCAAGAGCAAAGCATGGGCATCATTTTCTTAATTTGCTATTTCCTATTTAAAAACATAACTTTTTTATTTTTGAAAGCGTAAAACTGGCCGGCACCACAGTTCACCAGGCTAATCCTCCACCTGCGGCGCCGGCACACCGGGTTCTAGTCCCGGTTGGGGGGTTGGATTCTGTCCCGGTTGCCCCTCTTCCAGGCCAGCTCTCTGCTATGGCCTGGGAGTACAGTGGAGGATGGCCCAAGTGCTTGGGCCCTGCACCCTATGGGAGACCAGGATAAGTACCTGGCTCCTGGCTTCAGATCAGCGCGGTGCACCGGCCGCAGCGGCCATTTGGGGAGTGAACCAACGGAAGGAAGACCTTTCTCTCTGTGTCTCTCTCTCGCTGTCTGTAACTCTACCTGTCAAAAAAAGAAAGTGTAAAACTTTGATGGATTTTTTAGATGAGTTGTGGAGTTATTTTTAATATTTAGTATTTCCAGGCCTTCATCTCATCCTCTTCCTGCCTTGGAATATCAGAAAAGCACTTAACGTCCTAACTTCTGTCTCAAGTTCTCTTCCAAATGCCCTGACCTATCGTTCACACTGATTGGAATCATCCCTGCACACCCTCCTGCCTCCCACTAGTGCCTTCTTCTAATTTACACTGTGCTTCGGTTAATTAAAATAAAAGGATTTATTTGTATGGTATATTAATTAGCATTGCTTGAGTAATACTTTCATTTATACATAGACACTTTGGGAACATTTTTTAACATTTCTTAATACATTTATTAAAGTTTTTAACCTTTAATAAACCATTTTTAAAGTTATATGAGGTGGACAAATTTCATATATTTCATATATCCAGATTTAGGAACATAGTGATACTTCACACCCTACCCTTCTCCCTCCTTCCTTTCTTACTACTTCTAATTTCTACAAAATTGTCTAAGTGTCATATTGTAACTTTTGAGTGCCTTTCCTGTAATGTGAAAGACATCATGTCTGTTTTCTGACTTTTGTCTGGCCCTGTGAATAAAACCATGTTTGACTCTGCGCTCTAATTAATGGAGTTCACTTTCCGGCCAGGTCTCCATTGGCAGCCGAGGATGGATCAAAGCCAAATTTCTGAGCTTGGTTGCGCACTGAGTAGCCTGCACACACACACACACACACCATAGTAATTGAAGTATAAGGTGATCATTCTTCTGTTCTATAAAACATGGTAGTTCCTTCCTTCTGTCCCAAAATTCTGTATTTAGTCAAGGAGACCTGCTCCTAAGCTTCCATCCTCTGTCACAGACGTACTGACAGCTCCTGGTGCGTCCCCTGTCACCTACCCACGTATTTGTTTAGAATAATGTTGGACTTCTGATTAATTTAAAAAGCTTTAGATGCTTGGTGGGGCAGTCAAGATGCGTGCATCCCCTATCAGAGTTCCTGAGTTCAACACCAGGCTCCACTCCTGACTCCAGCTTCCCGCTGATGAGTGCCTTGGGAGAAAACAGTAACGGATCAAGGACTTGGATCTCTGCCACTCGCATGGGAGATCTGGATTGAGTTCTGGGCTCCAAGCTTAGGCCTGGTTCAGCCCCTGCCATTGCAGGCGTTTTGGAAGTGAACCAGTGTATGGGAACTCTCTGTCTCTCTGCCTGTCTTTCTGTGTCTCTCTCTGTATGTTATAAATAAATATGTTCTTATAGCAGAGAACATGAGCAGTGTTAGGTGGTGGTGAGAAGTGTAGGCTCTGCGATGGGCAAGATTGACTCATGGCTTGACAAAATGGAATTAAAAATGCCTTTTTCTATGCAAATTTTTTGGAAATCCATGCATAGGAGGGGTTATCAAAAATTCATGAAAAATGAATGCTATGAAAATTTATGCATGGATTCCAAATGTTTTTGCACCTTCAATTCTTTTTTTCCACGAACCTTTTGATATTCCTTATATGACTGAACCACTGCAAAACTCCGCTTATTGAGAAAAATGGGAAAACTGCAGCGCCTGCTTCCCAGGGCTGTTGTGTAGACTAAGTGAGATTTAGCACACTGAGCACTCAATACATGGCAGTTGAGAGTGTTATTGAAATTATTGAAGTTAACTCTGTGGTGAAGATTTGGGTTATAATTAAATGTACACTATTTGAACTTGGCTAAACGTGGCCATCTGACTTGAAGATATTTTATCTCCCAGGATCTCTGAAATATTTATAGCAGCTGGAGAAATTCCATCCAGGTTCTACAGTAGACAGGAGCACAGATCAGCTTCTCTCTGACAGATACTATGGCCTACGATGCTTTCTTTTTTATCCTATTAGGTCTGAAAAAAACTACATCCTGTCTAAGTATAAAGATATTTAAATTCTGTCTTGTAAGGTGAAACATTTTCTGTCTCAGCAAAATTATTAGGGATATTAAAATTAAAGGCAGGACATTACTAGATGCATTATTCTGAATTAGAATCAAAGATAATATATGTCCTTGGAGGAAAGCATCTTCCATAGCCATAAGGATCAGTGTTAGTGTAGTAACATGAAGAAAGATCCAAGTGAACTTTATATTAACTACCAAAGACACTTTGTGAAGGTGATTTTTTTCCAGATAGAATGATACAGAAGACCTACAACTTGCAAGAATTTCATGTAGTTCTGTGTGTAAAAGATTAAAATTGAAACAATATGCTGGCATGCAAAAAAATCAAAATTTATTTGGAGACATCTGAGATATAGCATTGTAATGACTGGCTTTTCCCAGGGTCTTCCTAAAACATGATCACACGGAATTGGATTCTCTTGAAATTGCTTTCTTTTGAAAGCAAAGATCTGAGAATTCCCTCCCCTGATTCATGTTCATGGAGTATACAAAAATGATGCTGCTGGCTCTGTGGTGTCAAACTGGGGAGTTTGGAGTGTCAGTAATATCACAACACTTGATTGTTGAATGACAAAAATAATGCTGCATTTTAAGAAAAAAATCAATAGAGAACAAAAGAGACAAAGACCCGACTATAAAATTTATCTTGGCTTTCAGTGTGTGAGCTCTTAAGAAATATGGCAGAAATTTATTTAGAAGTCCTAAGCAATTGAATTTTCTATTAAGTCTATTTTTCTCTTCCACTTACTTACTTGTAAGACAAAGTTAAGAAGCTTAAATATAATCAAGAGAAGAGGTATGTTTAAAATTGTACCCGAGTTTGGCAACCATTAGAAACTCCAAATTCTACCTCATGTAATAATATAATATCTTTTTGGGATATAAGAATATCTCTTTGGTAAACCCAAGATACTATCTGTATAATATGATTAACACATCAATATTTAAAATATTAACTCAGGGATGGTCATTTATAAAAATAAGGGAAAAAACAAAAATGAAACCTTAAGGTTTGTTTTGGTCAGTATTACAAAGGAAATTGCTTGTACTTTAAAAGCAAACTGTTACTGATCAATAGAATTTACTTTGCATGAATTTCTGCCATTATTCAAGCAACTTTTGCTTTCCTGAGGCAATAAGACAGGGAAGTAGTCAAATCATAATGCGAAATAACAATAATTAATTCATATCACTAAAACCCTTAATAGAAGAGTAACAACTGAAGACTAAGGGTTTAAAGAAGTAACATTTAATGTTTTATGAAACTTGATGTTTTGTCATAAATATTAAGATAAAAAATATGTTTAAGTTAATTGCTTTTCTTTGCAGAACAGCAGGAAACTGTACTCTGTGGTGGCATCCCACTCTAGCATCTACACTTCAATCACATTTGGAAAAAAAGTTAGTTCTTCTGATACGTTGATCAGGGCTTGACAATATAGATGAGGTCCAATTTTTTAAAGGTTTGTTTATTTATTTGAAAGGCAGAACAAGAGAGAGCAAGAGAGCGAGAGAGATCAAGAAACAGACATCTTCAAATGTCTGCAACAGCTGGAGTTAGGCCAAGCCAAAGCTAGGAGCCAGGAACTCAGTCCAGGTCTCCCACAATGGTAGCACAAACTCAAGGACTTGAGTCATCACCAGGTGCCTTCCAGGGTGAGTATTTGCAAGAAGTGGAAATCAGAAGCAGAGGCAAGACTTGAACCCACGCATTTCAATATGACATGCAGACTTCTTAACCTCTGTGCCAAACTACCTCTCTGAGTTTTCTTTTATATTTTGGGGGGAATGGAGATCAGGAAGTGAGGGCATAACTGGTCTTTCAGATATTTCAAATGTCAAACTCTATGACACTTGTGGTTGGTCTTCTCGTCCTTGATCTGGGTCTCTGTCATGCAAAGTCAGCCATTGCTCCTGTGTTCCCAAGGTTACCCCAAGTTATCCGGGGCCAAATATGCACTAGGATTTTGGCATTTGTGTGTTTTAACTTCTTGATGAAAGAAATAAAAAATGAATTTAATATACCTTGCAAAATATTTTTTTAGAGTGATGTACTTTCTTTTTGGATCACATTTTGTTATTATGTCTTCTTGGTCCAAATTGTAATCATTGAACTTAGGACAAAAAATATCCTCTTGAACATTCGAGAGGAAATAAGGAGAGCTGGTGATGTCTGCCAGGAGAACAAGCGACTGCTTTTCTTCATGTGTTTTTCCTAACAAAAGTTTTCTCTTCGCAACTATGAGTTGCAAGAGCACACACACTTTCAAAATGATAGGGATGACTAAATGCGTGAATCTGTGCATTCTATAGCATGCACACACACACACACACACACGTCCGCTTCCACTATGGAAAGAAGAGTTAGGCTTGCTGTTATCCTCGAAAACACTATAAATTATCCAAGTTAGAAAAGGAAAAAAAAACAAGAGAAATGTGAATTTGACATTCTTCTTTCAGAAGTCCAGCCAAATTCAGCGTGAAGTACTGGAACCTTGGAATCCAACTGTGTGGATAATTCATCAACACAGTATTTATTATGTGCCTACTGAATACATGGCATTATTATAAATACATTTTACAGGATCCCTTAACCCATTGTGTCCCAACATCCTGCACATAGAACATGTATAAAAACTTAAATTGGGCAATAAATATACCACTTATGGTAACTTTGAAATAAATTTATCACTTAAATGTTGACAGAATTGAAAACTTGGAACTAAATGGGTTAAGAGGAAGCTTAAAACTTTAATAAACAGATACAAAATACATAAAACAATATCCACTCAAAAATTCTAATTAGTGACTCTTGAGAAAACGTTTTGCCAGAATTTCAACTTGGAATTTTAACCTTTTGTCCTTTTTCAAAAATTCCAAATGTTTTTGATTAATTTATAAATCTTCTCTGTTTTCTTATGTACAAATAGAATAACAGATTGAAAATGTGCTTCTATGGTGCCAAAACTCTATAAATGATGAATAATTGTGTGTATACATATATGTATCCTCATATTTACAATGCATTTGTCCTTATTCTTAACTAGGTTATAAATTCTTGGCTTCAAATTTGCCAACTTTGGAGCAGTCATTAATTAGTTCTTCTAATAGATAATTCATTAGTTTTGAGTGCCAGAAAATATGTTCCCACCACAACCTAAAAGACCTTCTATATTAACTACATTTAGAGTGGTTTTAGTGAGAATGTAGCTACATATGTGGAAACTGATTTCAGAACTTCCAGGAGCTCCCATCTTTCAAAATTAAACTAAATGAAACTTAAAAGCAAAGAGAAAAATAGCAATTATCTTGTTGAAAATTCTAATTTTGTGTTTTACAGAAAAGATAATAGATTTTTCTGTATTGCTTAAATTAAAACAAGATGACTTTTCTCAGACGAGGGTACAACAAATTCTGAGATGTAATTTTTTTCAATAAGTGTACATATAAATACAGATTAATGTATGTAGTATGTACATACAATTAATGAATACATGTTGATATATGTATCAATATCGTCAAGGTGCGTATGATGAGAAAAATTTTTATTTCTTTGAAATATCAGAAGGAGCTCTCTAATCTTCATTAGTCTAGCAAGAACAAGGTATCACTCATTTTGTTCACAACAGAACTGTTAGATGCCTTTATTCATGTGGGATATATACTCTTGTCTAATTGCTCAGAAAATTAGGGCTAACATAGTCACCTTCTCAGCTCTCAAGTCCAAAGGATCTGCCTCTTCTGAGCTTAGCAGTAGCTTGACCTTAGGGCTTTAGTTAATGGGAAGGGGTGGTAGCCGAGGCACCCTGAGGAGGGAAGACCTGATGCCAAACCTTCTCCCTGTGTGTGGGTGAGGGAGAGCCTGGTACTCCTGTTTGGGGAGCTCAGAGCTTAAACCTGAGAGTGGGCCATCCTGGGATAAGGCACACCCGTGTGAATCCCAGGAGCCTCAGGGGCAGGCTGAGGTTGCCAGCACCGTGGATGTCAGGACTCCCTGGTCCACAAGGAGAGTGGAGGAAGACTGAAGAGAAGACCAGGTATATTTAAAAAAAATCTTCTTGACGGTTATGATTTGAATGAAATTACTGACAAATAACTATATAGTTCTTACTTAATAATCTCTTAAATATTGTTGTAATCATCTTTTCTTAGTTTTTGTAGTTTGCGGATCTTGACCCTTAGCCAGATTGGTTTCCTCCTCTATAATGCAGTCTATGGTGAAATCACACTGGGTGCATGGGCAATAAAAGTGGTGTAGGTCCACTATTAAGTAACAATCTAAACACGAATATACTCACAAGAGGCCACGTTGTCTGTCTAGTGTCATAATTTCTGGACAAAGACATGAGGATAATGCCACATTCTGCCACATCCTGTGACATATGTTTAGTTTATTTCTTTGCTTGCCTTTTTTTTTGTCTGTTTATTTGTTTGTTTTTGACAGGCAGAGTGGACAGTGAGAGAGAGAGACAGAAAGAAAGGTCTTCCTTTGCCGGAGGTTCACCCCCCAGTGGCCGCCACAGCCAGCTCACTGCGGCCAGCGCATCACACTGATCTGAAGGCAGGAGCCAGGTGCTTCTCCTGGTATCCCATGGGGTGCAGGGCCCAAGCACTTGGGCCATCCTCCACTGCACTCCCTGGCCACAGCAGAGAGCTGGCCTGGAAGAGGGGCAACCGGGACAGAATCCGGTGCCCCAACCGGGACTAGAACCTGGTGTGCCAGCACCACAAGGTGGAGGATTAGCCTAGTGAGCCGCGGCGCCAGCTCTTTGCTTGCTTTTTAAGAATCTTGTTCCTCCTCTGGATTATGCAGGGAGGTAGTCAGCGAGGAGAAGCTGAGGTCACCACCCTCCCCTGTAGTCTCACCTGCACAGCCCCGCTCCCCTACTCGCTGCTGTGCAAGGGGAAACCACAGCTTGCAAAAAATCACATCTTAGAACTAGCACCAGCCAAAACTAGCCAACATGGCTGCCAGTTGTAGCCACTTAATAACCTTTACCCCATTATAAATTATTATAATAAAATCACCATGACTGACACTTCTACTCCCACCATGAACTTGACACAGGGACACTTTGTTTTCCAAAACAGGGCAAAGAATTGGGTGGCACACAAGCTCTGGCCCAAACACCACTGTTTGTAAGTATTCAATTAAATTCCACCCAGACACCACCTTCTGTGACTCCAGATAATTTCAAGGGATGGACCCAAACCTTGTTGAGTGCAGCTCTCCTGAGCATGCCCTCACGACTCCCTGAGAACTTCCGTGTTGCCTGTCAATAAATCTTTACTGTCTGCAGAGCTTTACCTACATCTCATCCTTGAATTCTTTTCTTGCACTGGGGACAAGAACTTGAACCCAGCCACCCCATGGAACACACCGCACCGTGTGTTCAGGAAGGGAGGCTCAGTTCTGACACTTTCTTTAAGATGTGAGAAGTCCACAAGTTTACCTCCTCATATCTCCCCTAATTTTCATTAACGTATATGTCTTTCCTCTATGGTTATGTTGCAAGCACTTGACAGAAACTTGATATTCTGTTTATAATACGGTACTAATTTTAAGGAATTTAAAGTTTCCAGTTGAACTCTGAAAAATTATGCAGGCCTCCCACTGGGTCTTTCATTTTAGATTAATATGGCATCCAGTCAGATGAAATGTTTTATGAATATTCTCAAAGAATATGAAAAATTACGTGTAGATCCTTTTTATCCTGTCCAATACATTGGATGAAGAATACTGTTGCATATTAACACACTGTATCAGTGTTTTGTGTCATAAATTTTGTTTCTTCCAGTTTGGAGGGGAAATTTCTTCCTCTCAACTTTCTTGCCCTGGCACCTGCCATGGTGGTTAAGTTGGCAAGAGTCATTTCAGAGATGTGACGTAGTTGATAGGCAGTTTCCTTTCTCTCTCTTTCACAGATGGACATGGTCACACATAGCTACACACACACCCACACACACGTGAGCGCACATATACACATTGAAAACCACTATTTACGTGTAGCCACTCAGGGGAAATGTAGGTATACAAGGTTACCTATAGGAAAACAATTTTTTTCACTGAGGACTCATATGCCTAAGTGCTAAGTTGGGCAACAGTAAATGGGAAGAAGCAGTGCCTGTTTGCCTGATCTGAGTTAGCAATTCAGCCTTGTAATTATTATCAGCAGTCATTAAACATCCAGCAACAATAAAGACACCATGTTTCCCCACCTTGCCGGTGCAGCGGTGTGTAATTACCTATGGTCCAATGACTTACTCTTTCCTAACAACGTTGGTTATCACCAGACCTCAAGTTAAATAACTCAAGATTATCAGCTCAAGTCACAAAATATATAAAAATGGATGCACTACTAATTTTTAAGTATTCCTGACAGAGGTTGATGTAAACGAGCGATTTTTACTGTGCTTTCTGCCAACAGTGCTCTCTGAAGACGCTGGCCAATGTTTGAAAGCTCTTTCAACTCAGAACTCCCTCAGATGTTCTTTTGTGATAAGGAAAAAAGGAGAAACCAGAGCGGCTTTGTGTCTGCGGTAATGAAGGAAGGTCAGAAATCGCAGCACATAGATTTTTGGAAAAGAATCAGAACTTGTGAGAGAGCAAAGATAAAGATTATTAGCAACATTGACCTTGCAATACGCTATGACCATTCCTGGGGCTCAGCTGAATCCTTTGTGGCACAAGCTGCATCTTAATCTCCAAAATAATTTCATCACGACTATGAATGATAGCAAAGCGCTTGGACAGCGGGGATGAAGGATCTAAACCGCAGCAGCCACATCAGACTCACATAACAAACCCCATGGAGGACCTCCTCCACGGTTTACCTTTTTTGCTCAGTAGGACTGTAAATACCACATTGGTCTTGTTTGCATTATCCTTGTAGTAACCTTTAGAAATGATCACCTAAACTGACGTCCTTTTGAGAATGAAAGGGAGACTCTTGTCCCGGGACAACAGGAATAACTTAGTTCTGAGTAGGAGAGACAGGATGCATGGTCACTCTCAGAATACATTCACTCAGGGTCGGGATAAGATTTTATTATCACAGAATATGCTCCATTGTTCCTATGGTGTCACAAAAGTGGCTTCTACTTATTGGTGTCTCTATCTAAAAATAAACTAATTCAATGGGTGAATTTGGTCAACAGTGAGATCTGTTTCCAGGAGGTAAAACTGATTAAGTTTTACCCAAGTTTTATTCACAGCACTTTAAGTTGTGTTCAATAGACCACAGTGATATGGCTGAGTAAGTATCAGGAATAGTCTTTTTGATGAATTTCAAATATAAATTGTTGGGGAAAATACAGGCCTATCAATGGAATGTTCCTGGAACGTAGTTTTTGTTCGAAAAGACCTGCGGAGCAGGTGACGCTGTTGTGGCACAGTGGGTTCAGCCACCACTTGGGATGCCCACATTGAAAATAGTATTTAAATATACACATAGGAATAAAGGATCAGGTCAGATTTAGTTATTATCCAGTATGCCCATCTTAGTTTTTTTAAATCTATTTATTTATTTGAAAGGCAGAGTTGCAGAGAGGGGTGGGGGGGAGGGGTTCTTCCATCCACTGGTTCACTCCCCAGTTGACTGCAAAGGCTGGAGCTGTGCCACTCTGAAGCCAGAGCCAGGAGCTGCTTTCAGATCTCCAATACGGGTGCAGGGGCCCAAGGGCTTGGACCATCTTCCACTGCTTTCCCAGGCCCTAGCAGAGAGCTGCATCAGAAGTGGAGCATCCTGGACTCAAATCAGTGCTCATATGAGATGCCAGCACTGCAGGCGGTGGCTTTACCTGCTATGCCACAGCGCAAGCCTGATTTTATGTAAAACTGAAATTTAAAATATTCCAAAATGAGTTTAGTTGATATAAGGAACTAGTAGTAAATAGAAACATCTGTTTTGAATTACAGCCGAAAGATTAGTTAAAGGAGCTGAGCCAGGTGTTCTGTACTGGGACAACTGACTTTGGTTAGGGGCTCAAAGTCCAAAATTGATACAGGCTTCAGAATCTATGAAGAAAATACTGAAATCATGAACTGGAGACCTGGCTTGATGGAATTCCTCCTGTATACCTGTTGGGGGGATGAATAGGCCTTTCTAGACTTCAGTTTCTTAACCTGGATTAGATTGAACCTAAGTCCTTTCCAGTATATTTTATTCTGTCCCAGAGATTCAAACTAGCAACCCCAATTTGTTATCATTGGGGCAATAATCTCTTGAAGATTATCCACCTGACCTTGTGAGTATTTATGTATCAGGAAATTAATTTCTCTGAAATGCATCAAAAATAACTATATTTAAATGCACACTGGATGGAAAATTTTTGGTTTGTATTTGATCTCACATCAATAGAATCTAACAGCCAAGTTCATAGAAGTAGAATGCAGTGGTGGTTATCAGAGGCTGGAGTCAAGGGCACGGTCAAGGAAAGAGAAGACATTGGCCACTGGGTACAAAGTTACAGTTAGGAGGCATTGTCAGGGTGTTCTATGGCACATTAAGGTGATTATAATTAATAGCATATTGCATATTTCAAAATAGTTAAAACATAAGATTTTAAAAGTTTTCTCCATGAAGAAGTGATCAACATGTGAAGAGACAGATATGGGAACTAGGCTGATTTAATCGTTCCTCGATGTATACAAATCTGGAAACCTCACATTGTGTTCATGCAACTATCATTTGTCAATTCAACATAAAGTAAAACAAAACTCTTCACCTTGATTTCTAACCTGTAAAGGGTATACTCACAGCAGTTTCCCTCCGGATACCTTCATCCTGGCAATCAGCTGCACGTCGTGGCACTCTGCAAGGAGTGTGTTTCAGAAGGCTGCGTTTTTAGTTCACTTTCACATGAGAAAATAATCAAAGTTGGCTCATAACAACTTATTTTATGGAGAAATTTGGGGAAATTTTCTATTTTTTTTTCTTTTCAAAGATATCTCTGCCAGCTACATGTGAGATTCCATATGTTGCACGGTATTTAAAGAGAAACTGCTGTTGGTGTTTTTTTTTTTTTTTTTCACACTCAAACTGCAGTATTTTAGACTTTCCAAAGAATGCCTACCTAAAAAGGAACTGCAAAATAAATTATAAAATTATCTTGGCATAATTTTCTGAAGAAAAACGGATAGTATTTACTAACATTTTGTCACACCATTGCACATAGAAGAAGGGAGTTAGTAACTTTGCTGGTTACTAGACTATTATTTAAAGCAATGGCAGGAAGAGAAAGGTTTATTGCACCGCCTTTTCTTGATTGAAATTATTTCCATGCTGGATAGGTACACCTGGCCGTGCACATTCAAAGCCCCTGCTTTTTCTTTGTCATATTTATAATTACAGAAGTCATTTGCAATTTATCATATGCAATCATTTGCAACTGTAAATACATGCAGTGTTGGTTTTGTTATTTGAATATCTTTGAGTGCTCTGTCTACATAATCATTCCAAAATGCTCCTTTTGTCTGCTGTGCTGTAGAGAATTAGCGTCATGTAGGTTCTGACTACAGACCTAGTGACAGAGGCTGCCTATAGCAGGACTGCCTCCAGGTACTGGATCCGAGGCACAAAGCATTGATTAATCGGATGCCACCACTTCAGAATTTTACTCATGTCCCATTCTCTTAATCAAAAAACTTCCCCAGGAATATATACCCTTTGGGGGAACATAAATTTTACATACATTGCTCTTTTTAAAGTAAGAGTTCTGTAGATTGAATTCTAGTAACTCTTTCCAATGAAAAGCCTGCACGTAATTAATTCGAACTGTGTTCATAGTGACACAGAGGTCTCTGTAATCTAAAACACTCCATAGAATGCTATGTTAACTGTCTTCCAACAGCAAATAATGGAATGCCATGTGTATGTGTGCCAAATAGAATAAGGTTCTATAAATGCTGTAGTATATATTTTCAAAGCATCTTATTTTTAAATCCGGGAATTGCCACATGAAACCTTGGAAGTGCTTATCGGTGCATGCCTAAAGAAGAAACATAAATATTCATTTTTAATTTTCAAACTGAAATTAAGTGATTCAGTCACAACTTGTTATTAAAATGATAATGATCTAGCATTCTCTTAGAGAAGCACTTCCAGTTTTAACTTTGAATTTAACCTGAAAGTTACATCTTTTGACGAGATGAAAATGCAGATCTGTGCATTGGACTCTTACAAAGCAATGCTGACACCTACAGAGAACGCATGCAAATATCCAAGTTTAATTGGTAAACAATGTACTGATTGCTGTTCATACATTAGCTACAACTACCTTGATATCCACCAGACAACTTCGGTTTGATGTGTTACATTTAAAAAGACATTTAATGTTTTACAAAATGCTACTTTTCATCACCATTTCAGTGAATGTCATTGTTGTAACATAATGTATGGAGAGTAGCACCTGTCTCAGCAGCGGCACCATGGTAGACCCATCTGCTTATGCAGACTGAAGACAAAGGAAAAAGATACAAGAAACAGAGATGTCTATGTTTTCCCCGCCTGTGTGTGTGGTATTTCTAGTGAGGAAGGAGAACTATCTTCCTCCCTTTAGAATGGTAAATGTAGAGTGCTCCAGAATGCATAACCAGAGGACAGAGAAAAGCACAAATAATCAAGACTCAGTATTTTCTCTATCACCTCATCAACTGCATCTCACAGAACTAGTCTCCAAAAAATTAAGGCAAAGTGTTAAGTTGCTCCAGTGAATACAGCTATTTATATTAAAAAATAAACCTTTAATATATAAATAATGATTTAAGTGTACATGTGTATATAATATTAGTATATGTGCATATACCTATACATGCACACATATATAATACACATTTTTATTTGTTTGAGAGGCAGAGGCAGAAGGAGAGAGAACGCGAGCACTCCCATGCACCTGTACACTCCCCAAATGCTTGCAACAGCTGTGTCTGGGCCACAGCAGAAGCTGGGAGCTGGGAGCAAGGAGCTCAATCCAGGTTTCCCACGTGGGTGTCAGGTACTCAGTTACTTGAGTCGGCACCTGCTGCTTGCCAGGCCCTGCATGAGCAGGAACCAGAGCTGAAGTCAAACCCAGGCACTGTGCTGTGAGATGTGGACTGTGGAGGGCATAGCCACCAGGCGAAACACTGCCTTCCTGTTTTTTTATGAAAGCACAACGAATACTCTAATGCACATTCAGCACAGGCAAGCAAAAAATCATTTCCTTCATTAAGCAAACACTTATCACATGTCTAAGTCACTTTGTGAAGAATTCAGGCTCTGATGATGACAAAAACCAGAGACCCAGGAATACCAACAATTCTGTTAGAAAAGATCCCATTTATTTGTAATAAACATCTGTAAAAATAACTTTAATAAGAAAAGTTCAGTAGCTTTATGAAAAGAATACAACTTTATTAAGATACAATAAAACCAACTTAAGTGAGTATAGTAAACATGTCCCTGAATAAAATAATGCGTATAAAGATCCCAGTTATCTCATTAATTTGCAGATTTTGTATAATTCCAAAATATCCTTAAAAATTCTTCTTGGGGTTTTACTTGTTTTACCTTTCTAGTAATTCATGAAAAAAACAACTGAGATTATTTTCAACAAGAATACTACTGGGAGAATAATGCTATCAAGTAATCATATACCTAATAAAATGTATATTCCATAATATATATCATATGAAGCATATATAATAAGAAGCCAAAATAATTAGGAAAATGTAGATCTAGCATCGTATAAACAGACCCTCCAAAGAATAGAACCTTTATTTTAGAACTGTATCTGATGTCACAAACCATTCGGAAAGGAACACTATTCAATAAAATAGTGTTAGGAAAATTACATATACGATGAATTAAAAAATATATAGAAAAGGCAGAAATTAAAATATTTAGACATGTTTCATCTGATCTGTATATATGAGCAGATCATAAAGTAAAATGCTGTCATAAGGTAGAGAGTGAATTGAGATGGTGAACAATAGAAATGTCTGTGTGTCACAAATATGTCACCCAATTAACCCCATTAAGTCCCAACTTTTCAATTCTGAGACTATTTCAACAGCATATTTATTTCAAAGTCACCAACAGTGGTATGCTTATTCTCAGTGTAAGTCTTTACAGGAGTCTTTATATATAGGATGAGGGGAGATAATAGGCTAAACAGGAAATAATAAACTTGAGGGAAGCAGTTATATTAATTATGAAAAAATACAAGATCTTGAGAAGAAAAGCCAATTGAAAACTAAGAAAGGATTATAAAATATGATTCCCAGAAGAAATAATGCAAATGTTTAACAATAGAAGGAAAAAACCCTCAACGTTACTTTTCTTACTGCTGTTCGAATCATATTCCAGGAAATCTGAATTATTAGCTTTGCCGCATTCCCTGTGTTCTCACAGGCTGTCCTCAGCTCATTTGCTCCCATGGGCTCCTGCTCCTTCCCCTCTTTTATAACCCCAAATTGTGCTCATATGTTTAGAATCAGAAAAATGTCTTCTTCTATATGGTATTTTTTCTCATTGTGATAGACAAAATGTTCCCTTAGGCTAAACGTGCATGGCTTCTATTTTTATCTTTTAAACTATACTTATCCCATATAAGCCTATATTTTGCTCATTTGTTCAGTGTTTTACTTCTCCTAATTATATGTTATTTTTAGCAAAGTTGAGGAATTTTACACAACTTTGTCTTTAACAGATTTGTCAAGTCAAAAATAAAACAAAATGAAACAACAGAAACAAAGCAAAAAGCCACAGTTGTGACAGTTTTAATAAGACAAATAAAGACATTAACAACATACAAATTAATATTCTTATGCTACAGCAGAAAAAATCTGTTCCTTTTATATGCCTGTGAGCTTTTGGCAAAAGCTGGCTGTACTCTTGACCACAGAGAAAGCCTTAATAGCAAAACATGTAGAGCACTGTTTTTGATCACAACATAAGAAACAAAATTAGCAATAAGTTAGCTGGAAAAAGTGAAAACTTAAAAATTCAAATTCTTGGACATTAAAAATGTAAAATGTAAGAGATTAAAAAGTAAGTCTTCTGACTAGTTTTGAGTAAAATACAGCAAAATTAGAATAAGACTACATATTATTGATAATCGCTGCAATGAGAAAAATAAATTTTACACCTAATGAGATGTTGCCTGAACTTTTTCCTTACAAATATTTTATATGCAAGACATATTTAGGTTGCTTGATATTCATTTTAGCTTCCAGTTGGGCATGGAGGGCTGTCTGGATGACGATAACTTAAAAGTTAAATCCTACTTTCACATGACTTCCTTACAATTAATTGTTTAGGTCTGAAATTGGTTTGGCTGAGAGACACACGTTAGTGAGTTCAGGAACAGTGCTGTCCAACAGAAATAAAATGTGAACCACCTATGTAATTTTGAATCTTTTAAACTTAACAATACAAAAAGTAAAAATGAAAATGTGAAATTAATTTTAATGATGCATGCTACCCAATCTATTCAAAGTTGAATCTATTCAAAATAGAACTATGATGTCATTGGACTTTAAAATTGGGATATTTTGCATTCCACTTCTCCGTTACGACTTTGGAATCTGGTTTTGTCAACTGAGATCACATCTGCGTTTGGAGTAGACACATTTCCAGTGCTCAGTAGCTGGAGCTGCCTCATGGCCTCCGTGTTGGTCAGCAGAGATACAGAAGATGAAAATGAGGGAAGCACTTTCCTTTCCCTGCCGCTGAGGTGGGTGGTTTTCCTGGTAGGAAAGGGAGCCCGTGTTCCTTCCAAGGCAGATGTAGCAACAACGACTTCCTGACTTGCGCAGCAAAGCTCGGGGAGTGTGTTCCTGAAGTCAGCATGTCCAGGCATGGCTTCCCAGTTTCTCTTCCCCTGATGTACCAAAGACGCTGCTTCCTCTGACTGGCCAATTTTAAGTTCTCCTCTGGGGTCATTTCTGGATCAGAATCAAACCCACTTCTGCGGGCCTTCCAAAATCTCTAAACAATCAATTCTATGGAATTTGTTTCATCCTCAAACAAAACAGTTTTTGTTTCTTGCATCTGAACTCCAAATGTACATCATCATACATCTACTCATTCCTGAGGAAGTGGAAATAAGTGAACCAAGATTTTACCATGTTAAAAAGACTCAACAAAGGAAGCATAAATTTAAAAAGGAATTACTAAAGAAAAAAGAGAAAATCAAATAGAAAAATGAAATCTTTTGACTAGTCTCACAGTAAAGTAAAATCAGAAATATATAAAATGGGGAATCAAAAGAACATGAGATGTACAAAGGGACTCTAAGAAGACCATTTAAAATGGAATTCAAAGATACAAGGTTTTTTTGGTGCAAAAATGTTTGAAAATCCATGGACAGCTTTTTCATGATATGTGGTTTTCACCAACTTTGAAGACTCTTTGTATGCATGGCATTTTTATACAAGAGCAGACCTAAAGACAACAATAAAATACTGCAAACATAAATGTTTATAAATTTGAAAATATTGATTAAAAAGTGGAGACAGTCATTTTCTAAGAAAAATCACATGATTGGATTTGATTCAAGATTATAGGGAAATCCTGAATATCCATGAAAGAACCAAGGATCTCAAATGATAGAGCACAGTATTTCTAAAAAAGGACTTCCCCTGATGGAAAGTCTCTCTTCTCTAATCCCTGTACCAGATGTACCAGATGTAACAATCTGGAAAAATCAAAAAGCAGTCTGCTGAGACGAGACCAGAGCCGTGAGGTTGTTTAGGTTCCATTGCCTCGTTTTGGCACTTAGAGGACTTAGCACTCGGAAATATTCATACAAGGAAGCATACAGAAACCCACATTTTTAAGTGATTAAAAAATATGATCTAAGCATTCAAAAAGAGCTGAACAGTTTGTTTTTCTTGTAGCAAGCTGGGTCTGGGACACAGTGAAATACTGAATGCTTATGGGTGAACATTGTTTAACAGGTTAATGGAAGCAGAATCTTCCTCTGGCTTCCTGGTATTGTCAAGTTGAGCATGCCTTTTGATTCAGTTAACCAAGAAAGTCGGTAAAAATTGTTAAGAAGGGAGATAGGATACCTAGTCTATGATTTATGAAATATAAATTAATGTTATTAGCTGCTTTGTTAATCGTAAAGGAATAATTATACAGAGCCCATTCCATCGAGCATTGTGTTCACTAGAGAATAAGTTAAAAATAGAAATAGAAAACATCAAACTGTTCAAAAGATTTATACTGTACTCTTTTACTATTTTATGGTGGTGTTGTCATTTTGGAGTCTTATAACAGCTACTTGGTAGCTATTTCTACACCATAAAAGCATGCTTTTGTTAAGGTCAGAAACCCTGTATTCTATTTTTTTTTCTTGGAGTGCATAACGAAGTGCTGGTTTAATTGCATAGGATGGCCTGCACCATGGCTCAATAGGCTAATCCTCTGCATGTGACGCTGGCACCCCGGGTTCTAGTCCCAGTTGGGGCACCGGATTCTGTCCCAGTTGCTCCTTTCCAGTCCAGCTCTCTGCTGTGGCCTGGGAAGGCAGTGGAGGATGTCCCAAGTGCTTGGGCCCTGCACCCGCAAGAAGATCAGGAGAAGCACCTGGCTCCTGGCTTCGGATCAGTGCGGTGCGCGGGCCACAGCGCACCAGCCGTGGTGGCCATTGGAGGGTGAACCAACGGCAAAAGGAAGACCTTTCTCTCTGTTTCTCTCTCTCACTGTCCACTCTGCCTGTCAAAAAAAAAATTGCATAGGAAACAATGTAAGATGGAATTTTTAAAGGTTTATTTATTTGGAAGAGTGTTATAGAGGGAGTGGGGAGACACAGAGATAGAGATCTTCCATTGCCTGGCTCACTCCCCAAATGACCTCAACAGCCAGGGCTGGGCCAGACTGGAGCCAGAAGCCAGGAACTTCATCTGAATCTTCCCACTGGATGGCATGGGTTCAAGTACCTGGGCCATTCTCTGCTAATTTCCCAGGCACATTAGCAGGGAGCTGGATCAGAAGTGGAGCATCTGGGACCCATATGGGATACCTGCATCACTGGCAGCAGTTTGACCCAATGTGTCAAAACTCTGGTCCCTGTAAGATTGAATTTTTTATTGACAGTTGGTTTACTTTGTAGGTCAATGCTCTTCATAGAGCAATAAGGCAGCAGCAAGAAATTCTGCCATGTAATCTTTGAAGAGCAGTAACCTTGTTATCAGTTTTTCTGAGTAAGCCGTGTTTCTGAGAGTCCAAGCCTGCTCCTGGCATATGGGAGTGTGAGAATGTTACTGCATATGAGAAATAGAGATGGATGCTGTTTCCCAGTTCTCATTCATCCATAAAAGCAAATGCCTTCATCCACCAGCTTTTGCATGTGGAGGCAAAGGTAAACGCTGGTGCCCCCAATGATGCCTGCAAAGTGCCTCAAGACTTTAGGGCACCCTCATCCATTATAAAGACCTTGGGACAGATGAGCACTCAGCCATCTATAGATCTCGAATCAGAAAACTCAAGAGAAAATGCAGGCTGAAATCAGAAGAACACGAATATGGCTCAGATGCTCAGTGGATACCTGCTACTCTTCTGCAAGGTGTTTACAGGGTTTTAATTGCTTTAGGAAGAAGGAGTTGGGCAATGACTTGTGATGATTTTGATTGCTAGGATTCGTATGATTACTGCTGTCAAAAAACTGATGTTCAAAGATTAATAAAAATTCCCAGAGCTTATATATATATATATGTGTGTGTATATATATATATATATATATAAAATAGGTGGAGGCAGTGATGGAAGAATAAGCAGTGCCAGTGGAGGTAGGGAGCCTGGAAACCAAGCAGGAATGTTAGGGAGTTCACCTGTTGGGCTTCTGCCATTTCCAGAAAGGGTTTGACTTCAGGAAACTCTTCAGCAACTATTGGCTGGCTCCTCTGGGTGATGGCCAATGGGCCAGCAGCAGCAAGAGTATTCAACCTCGAGGGGGCCATCAGCACCATGGGCCAGTGCATCACCAAGTGCAAGAATCCCATAGCAAGAATGGAGACTGGAATCCAGCAGCAAATTCCACACCAGGTGTGGTGTAGACCACTGTGAAGAGCAGTGGCAGTCTAGGTACGGGTATCCTCATCCATGCACCAAGAATTCGGAGGCTGACCGTCTGCCAGCTGCCAGTGTCCCGGGAGGAATCCCAGGCCAGTGTGGAGGAGTCTTCCTTGTAGAGTTTGGAAGAACTGTGCAGGTGCTTGGGGACCAGTGGGAGGAGGCGATTAGAAAGAAGGTGTGGAACACTTTTGCGATGACCCATACAAGTGATGACCCCACAGAATTTTGAGTGCTTCTCTTGGCTTGGGAGTTCTAGGTAGCTACATGTGCAAAGTCACAGGAAGGAAGTGTTTTTTTTTTTTTTTTTTTGACAGCTGCAAAACAATAAGTGCAGACAGCTTGATGGGATCTGTGCATGGTTCCCTTGCCTCTTAACAGAAGCCAAACAGGGAGATAAATTCAAGATTTCTGTATCTTTACATTTCAGTTGGGCCTGGACTCTGAAAAGTGGTCACTGCATTGGGAAGTAGCCGTTGCCCTGCGTGCCTTCCAGCATTGGACCAGTGGCTACACTTCCTTACAGAGAACCCCTCGGGGTTCAGGAGCGTCTCCGGGGACACCTGGGACTTGTTCCTTCACTTCCCTCGGGTGCTTGTCCTTCCTGCAGCAACTACAGTGACGATGAGGCCTCCGCAAGTCACTTCCCTAACCTTGTGGAGTGGGAAACGGAGTGAAGAACAAGACAAGAGGGAGGGAGAGGTACTCAGCTCAGCTCAGGGCCTCCGGGTTTGCGTCCCAAGGAGCAGACTTAGTGTCTGTGCAAGGATCCACCTGCAGCCCTGCAACCAACCACGGAATCAGATCTTTCTGGAAATCACTGAAGATCCAGATGTTTTCTGTTTTACACATTTCTCTGCTTTGTATCTGAAAGGACTCTGAAGTGCTCTATTATGTTTTAGTCCCCTCTCCCACCCACCCCACTTTTTGTTGGGGAGAGTGTGGGGTTGAGTGGAGAGAGTGGGACTGGTTGAATTAACATGGGGAAGTCAGAAAAACCTGGTGCCAGATCTCTGTTTCTCAGGGCAGGTCTGTACTGAGTGGAGTGCTGTTTGCCTCATTGATTTTAGTCTGTAATGATTAGTGTTGAAGCCTTACACTGATTTGAGTCGCGGTGTTAAGTGTTAACCATATTGCATTCATTTCTAGCCACATAATTGCTCTTGGAGAGCAAGACCAGTCAAACTAATTTATCCCAAACTGTATTCCCCTCACTGCTTGCTCATTTCTTCTTTGACATATTGCAGTAAATGTGGAGTTTATCCATCAGCATGCTGCACCTGTCAGTCAAGTGAGCAGGGTTTTTGTATTTTTTTTTTTTTATTTTCTGGGACAAATTGTACTGAGAACTACTTAAGCATGGATACACAGCAGTGCGCCCTCACTTTTGCTGGAAGGGGTCCTCTTGGAGATTTTCTTTCTTTGGTGTAGTTTCTGTATTTTCATGCTGTAGGTAAAAAGGCTTTGTTTGTTTGTTGTATTTTTGGTCATTTGCCTCCCAGCCAAAATTTCTGTTCCTTGTGGTCCGCATACAGTGCCTGCTGGCCAGTTGACTTGCAGGAAAGCTGACATGGCGCTCTGCTTGATTTTTTTTTCTTTGTGTATCATTAGCTGTTTGGCAAGTGCAGAAGCCTGGGCCTGGCCTGGACTCTGCCAAACAGATATCACAGTGTATTTGGGAGTTGTACCAGGGTTGTCACCGAACTCCAGGAGTGACTTATTCTTCTTGTCAGTGTCAGGCTCTTTTGGGGTAATGTGATGACAGCTTAGGTTCACAAGACCTTCCTGTCCTTCCCCTGTTTTTACATCAGAATAAACTTATCTTCATATTCCGTTTTCCGTGAACTTTTCAAAGCCTCCTCGAATGTCCACGTACTCCACATGGTATATTTGAATTATATTGGTTGATTAATTGAAATTACTTTTCAAAGTTACTATTTGCAAAATTAGAACATTAGTACAGTAACACCAAAAAGGAGAAAAGTGTAGTAAGAATTCCTGTCTCTCCCTTTACTATCACCACTCAGTTTAAAACCGGCTGGCGCCGCGGCTCACTAGGATAATCCTCCACCTTGCGGTGCCGGCACACCGGGTTCTAGTCCCGGTCGGGGCGCCGGATTCTGTCCTGGTTGCCCCTCTTCCAGGCCAGCTCTCTGCTGTGGCCAGGGAGTGCAGTGGAGGATGGCCCAGGTGCTTGGGCCCTGCACCCCATGGGAGACCAGGAGAAGCACCTGGCTCCTGCCTTTGGATCAGCGAGGTGCGCCGGCCGCGGCGGCCATTGGAGGGTGAACCAACGGCAAAGGAAGACCTTTCTCTCCGTCTCTCTCTCTCCCTGTCCACTCTGCCTGTAAAAACATAAAATAAAAAAATAAAAAAACCAATTGCTAAAAATGTAGGAAGCCAAATCTGTAAGAATAGTTCTAGAACTATTTAGACTAAATTATCTACCTAAAAACAATGAAGACAGAAAAAGAGGGAATAGAGGCAGAGAGAGTGGGAGAAAAAGCAAAGCGAATCACAAAATGACCAAATTTTATCAATAACAGTGTACTCTATTGACTGACTGAATAGCAAGTACTTTGTCATTTTATGAGTTTATTTAATACAATTGTTGGGACTTAATGAAATCATCCACATACTCAAATCTGAGAGAAACTAGATTAATAGTAATAACCACATTCACACACTTAGGTAATTTCATTTAGAGTTACGTAATCATAATGTCATATATATATATATATGTGAAGTCATATGAATGGGTATAAAATATTGCTGTATATAAATACCTTTAGGTGTGCTTTATTTATTTGGTTCAAACAATCTTAATTTTTTTCCAGAAGATTCTTTGACAGAACATCATTAAATATTATAGCACTAAAGACTAGGGATGTAGTGTTCTAGCTTCTTTAAGTGAGGATTAAATTTATATTTCCATAGCAACTACAGTTCTACAATAATGAAAAATGATTTGTAAATGTTGAAGTGTAAAATCCATTTTATTTTATCTTCTTTTATCTATTTATTTGAGAGGCAGAGACACAGAGAAACACACACAAAAAAAGAGGGAGAGTGCTCCCACCCACTGGCTCACTCCCCAGTCCCTGAAACAGCCTGCAGTGGTCCAAGGCAGAGGTGGGAACCAGGAACACCATGCGGGTCTCCCACGCGGCAGCAAGAAGAGCAGTTACTTGAGACTCACCTGCTGCATTAACAGCAAGTTGGAGTCAGGAGTCTGGATATTGAAGCTAGGCGCTCCCATTTGTGATGTGGATATCTTACTCATTGGCGCAAACTCCCACCCTGTAAAGCTCATTATAAATGTGTATTACTTATTGCAAATGCCCAGTGCATTCCTTTGTTACTAACAATAGAAAGATTAAAATACAGAAAGTTATGAAGTATAGGCAACATTGGGAAAAATGTGATGAAGTACCCAAGGTAAGATCCAAAGAGAGGATATTTTCCATAGTCATCTTACTGATTAAGTAAGGCTGGGATAAGGTTGAAAGTAAATAGAATTTTTAAAGATTTGTTTATTGGACAGGTAGTGAGAGAGCGGGGGCAGGGGGAGTGCAGAGAAGAGAAAGACATCTTTCATCTACTGCATCACTCCCCAGATAGCCAAAACAGGCAAGGCTGGGCCTGGCAGAGGCCAGGAGCCATGATCCAGGAACTCCATCTGGGCTGCCCACTTGGGTAGCTGTAGCGCACATACGTAGGCCATCTTCTGCTGTCTTCCCAGGTGCATTAGTAGGAAGCTGGATCAGAAGCAGAGCAGCAGGGACTCAAACTGGCATTCTGATGTGGAATGCTGACAACACAAGCTGTGGATTAATGCACTACTCCACATCATTAAATTCGGCAGAATTTCCTAAGCAGGAGGCAGCGAGGTACTAGCTTACGCCTCCTTCGTTCTCCCTCATAGTCACTGTTTAGGTCCAAGCCATGCACACCTCTGATACCAATTCTCCCTCATTTCCCAAAGTGAAAGTGATTTGACATTCTTTTCTTTTTATATTTTTAAACTTCTTACCATATTTTATTATTTCAAATAAATCAGTCAATGGCTATTCAAATATTTCTCATCTAATCAATATTTTTAAAATCTTTAAAGATTTTTAATAACATAAAGACAAAAGATTCCCTGTATTTCATAGGTACAATTCTAAGAAGATAAATACACTTCCCTCCTGGGTTCGCTCCCGCCCTCAATCCCCTCCTTCTTTCCTTTTTTCTTTAATTTTTGCCAAGAAATATATTTTTAAAATATTTATTTATTTGAAAGTCAGAGTTACACAGAGAGAGGAGAGACAGAGAGAGAGAGAGAGGTCTTCCGTCTGATGGTTCTCTCCCCAATCGGCCACAACAGCTGGAGCTGCGCCAATCCGAAGCCAGGAGCTAGGAGCTTCCTCAGGGTCTCCCACGTGAGTGCAGGGGCCCAAGGACTTGGGCCATCTTCTACTGCTTTCCCAGGCCACAGCAGAGAGCTGGATCGGAAGTGGAGCAGCCGGGGCTCGAACCGTAATTTTAATCCACTCTACAGTCACAAGCTTAATTCACCACTAACCATAATATTCAACAAGTAAAAAGTAGGAAGACCACAGTTCCACAGAAGCATAAACAAGGGCTCTCATAGAGTATCTGTAGCCCCTCATTGGCTCATCCTGTAAGAAATTCATCATATTCTGTCCGGTTAAACCCATAATCTGCCCTAACTGATTGTGCATTCAGCCTGGGTGGGTGTACATGTGTTGTTTACCTTTCTGTACCTATATTTTGCTGTTAATAAGTATACATTGACCTTAATCAACTAGACATTATTAAAAAAGCTAAAACTATTACAAATAAACCTTTTAGGATGATCCCCTTACCAGCTGCTACACTATGTGCCTTGAGAGTTAGTCATGCTATTCTCAATCCTATGTACTTATTTATGTTTTGTAATGAAATGCACTTAATTCTTTAGTGTTCCAATTTCATAGAATAGTATGCTTTATAGTGATTAATCAAAATATAGTATAATTGAACTGTTTAAAAATTAGAGCATGTAATTTAAAAAAGTGTTTACTATATAAAATGTGTCAAATAAAAGTGCACTTTTAATTATTTGTAATATATATAGAAGAGGCACATTATTTTCTTTTTTCCCTTGAAGCTAATTCCATATGTCATTGGCTTTTTCACAGCCTTTCCTTTTATTTTGGTTAACTTTAATGAAGTAATTGAAGGTGCTCTAATGATGTCATGAGATTTCTAGAAGATTTGAGGAAAAAAATTTTAAGAGTAGCATTTCAAATAGTTTTACTCTTTTATATTAATGGTGTTACCTGGAAAAAGAAAAACAAGCATCCCACGAGCCCAAGTGCAGTATTCTTCGCCTGTCCCTGCAACTCCTATAGGGACTCAGGACGGCCAAGGAAATCTATGTTGGCTGACAACTTCTGGTTCTCACTAGAGGTCGCAGGATGTCAGCAAACTGCTCAGTCTGCAAGGACACAGCTGCCAGCCTTACTCTGCAAAAAGCACACTCTTTGTTCAAACTGGGTAAAGCCTCAGACCACGCTCCAATTAGAATCCCACGTTCTAAAACACATTAGGGCCAATTACTGCCCCGACTCCTGCGCTGTTTCTGTCTTTGAAATTAAGAGCTGCAGTGCCGTGAGGCCTTTGAAGGCCTCATAGCAAAACAGCAGCAGAAGGCTTGGTGTAACATTCTCCAGAGAAAAACCTCCCGCACCGTTAAGGTTATCGGATGACTCAGATTAATATCATATTTGCTTTGCTCCCTTTAGGAAGTGTTGGAGACGTTTAATCAGCATCACAGTCAATGTTATGAGTTCAACACTTAACCAATCTGTGTTTATTTAAGAGCTTTAATGATTTTTCTAGACAAAGAGGTAATATTTTCTGTCCTTAGTAGATTCCACATACAAATATTAGCATCCCTTTTGTAATTTTAATTTTCAAGTTTAATCCCGAAACAACTCTTCCCACAGCGCTCTCAGTATTCAAACTCTGAAGGTGAGCTCATATTTTAAAATGTTGCCCATAATACTAACTAGAATATAGTAAGATGAAACAGCTATACTTAGAATATGTACAAAACTTTCTCATAATTATGGTACAAAAGTGCCCATTGGAAATCCTCAGGAGAACTTTTTTTTCATTAAGGATTTATTTTATTTATTTTTGAAAGGTGCAGTGAGAGAGAGGGAGGGAGAGCAACAGAGAAAGAGAGCTTCCCTCCACGTGTTCACTCCTCAAGTGGCCGCAATGGCTAGGGCTGGCAGAGGCTGAAGCTAGGAGCCAGGAACTCCACTCGATGGGTGGAGTCTTCCCCACGGGTGGCAAGGGACCAAGGACTGGGGCCATGTTCTGCTGCTTTTCCAGGAGCATTAGCAGGGAAATGGGTTAGAAGTGGAGCAGCCGGGACTAGACCAGACCTCTGATGTGGGATGCCTGTGTCCTAAGTATTGCAAATGGCAGCTTAACCTGCTGTACCTCAACAGGCCAGCCCTACTCACACGTTGTAAATGGAGAAATCCTCCTGAGTGCTTATCCTGGAATGAATGGCATGTTTTAAGGCTTGATATTATGGAAAAGTATGAGGATACTTCAAAATTTTCATGGGAAAGGGAATTAAAAATGTTTGTTCTGGTGCAAAAGAATTTTAAAATCCATGGGCATGGTGTAGGAAGATGGTCCAAGTGCTTGGCTCCCTGTTATCCGCAGGGGAGCCCCAGGTGGAATTCCTGGCTCTTGGCTTCAGCCTTGTCCAGCCCTGGCTGTTGCAGCCATTTAGAGAGTGAACCAGGGAGTAGCAGATTTCTCTCTCTCTCTCTCTCTGTCTCTCATGCTATCTTTTAAATTAAAAAAAAAGGCCAGCGCCGCGGCTCACTAGGCTAATCCTCTGCCTAGCGGCGCCAGCACACCGGGTTCTAGTCCCGGTCGGGGCGCTGGATTCTGTCCCGGTTGCCCCTCTTCCAGGCCAGCTCTCTGCTGTGGCCAGGGAGTGCTGTGGAGGATGGCCCAGGTGCTTGGGCCCTGCACCCCATGGGAGACCAGGAAAAGCACCTGGCTCCTGGCTCCTGCCACCGGATCAGCGCGGTGCGCCAGCCGCAGCGCGCCGGCCGCGGTGGCCATTGGAGGGTGAACCAACGGCAAAGGAAGACCTTTCTCTCTGTCTCTCTCTCTCACTGTCCACTCTGCCTGTCAAAAAAAAAAAAAAAAAAAAAAACGAATAAATTAAAAAAAAGATAAAACTTAAATACAGGAAAGTCATCACTTTAGCCTGTAAAGTTTATGTTTGAAAGAAAAAACTAATTTTGCAAGGAAATAAGTTTTAGCTTAATTAAAATTTGTATTCAGTAGTCACTTTAATGTTTCTTATTTGGGGAAATCATTTATTAGAAAATAACTCAGAGACTAGGGTCAAAGCAGATAGGGTTTTGTTTAGAGAACAGCAAGGTAATTTTGTGGGATAGGAAGACTAGAGGTTAGACAGGGGCCTACTCCATTATGCTTTTTGTATGGTTAAGATCGTTAACTGGCACACACCATACCTTATTTTACATTAAACTTCTTGTTTCATGATAATTTTATTTTTCCTCTGGGACATGTCCTATGAACTGAGACACTTATATTAGGAAAAAAAATGGCTAATAAATGTGCCTTCTACATATTGAATTAATTGCTCTACTAATTGCTTTCCTGTTTTACTAGTAATTAAGAGCAAACAGCTCCAGGTTCTCTGCATGTGGTATGATGATTTCCAAAGAGTAAGTCGTAAACTTTGCGCTGACTTTAAAGCCAAATACCTGATATTTTCCATCTATCATAGCAATTGCTCTTATACAACAAAATGGTGGTGAACTAACTCATTTTACAGGTTTTCTAGAAATGTTTAAATCTTTGGTAATTCTTTCTTGAAGTTAAACATTTTTACAAGGGAGCTGTACTTAGAAATTGTTCTAGCAATAGGATTTAATTATATTTTGTGTTGATATTGGAACCCAAAGAATGAGCATCTTCAAATCCTTGTGATGGACACTGATAGAAAAGATACCAGTCATCAGCCTGTTTTTTTTTATTATTATTAATTAACTAATTTGAAGGAGTGACAGAGTGGGAGATACACACACACACACACACACAGAGAGAGAGAGAGAGAGAGAGAAATCTTTCATCCACTGGTTCACTCCCCAGTGTCGGGCTAAGACTAGGAACTCCATCCCAGGCACTTGGGTAGTTTTCCCCTGCCAGGTGTGCTAGCAGGAAGCTGGAGAGGGACCAGAAGTCCTAACAGTGAGGCATGGGATAGGAGGTTCCGCCTCTCAAATGAACCGTGACCTTCACTCAACAATGACTGCTGTTTTTCGAGAACTGATAATAATTCAGAAAGCACAGTCTACATACAGCCTGGTGTTGAATACGCGAAGACTAAAAAAGACTGAGGAAACCATCCAGCGTGCCAGCGCTTCCCCGCTACCAAAAACATTAAACTATCACACCACACCCATCTGAAATCACGAGATAATTGCGTAGCAAAACCTTGTCTGAGTAGTAATTACCTCTGGCAACCCCAGCTCTCCTGTGCGTGCTGGCGAAGCATCATGGATGTGGTCCCGCCCTTCTGGCCTGCGAGATCACTGAATCCACTGCTAACCCGGTTGTGAGCCCACCCTGACCCCACTGCCCAGTGTGCTCTGCTCCATTTCCGTTGTCCTCTGTTGTTATTTTTTTGGTTGTCAGACGTAGCGTGAACATGAATGGAACCTTGCCCCAGCAGGCCAGGAAGAGCAAGGGCCTGAAGAAACTTGTTTCAGAGTTGTGGCCACTTCAGTGCTTGTTAGAGCTGGGCTTGTGAGCAGAGAACTACCCATGTTCACATTTTTTAAAAGAGACCATTAGTCAGTCATTAAAGTGCTTTGAAGATGAAAGCAATAAATATATAAATAAACACACTTCAGATGTTGCATATTGATTGGAGGTTGGTTTTATTGTGCAAAACTCTTGTTTGAGTGGTGGGAAAAGCCACCCAAAGTGAGTTATAACGCCGCCATAGCTGAAGGCCAAGGTCATTAATTACTGCCACCTAAAAAGCTCAGTGTAGCTTACCAAATAAATTTGGACGGTTCCGGAACTTAGTCCAGAGCATAATGGAGAGTTTAGAAATACAGAAAAATGAGCGTTCAAGTGCAGCTGTGTATTATGAATGGAGTTAAATAAGTTATAAAATAACTTGGCGATTTTACAATGCATCGTAAAAAATGAAGTCATACAAGTTTTAAATATATACCAACCAATTATCCAACACCATATTCGAGAGGTTAGTAAACAATGCCAGCTTTTTCAGTTTAACTCTTCAGCATGGTGTGTTTCTATTTGTTGAGTATTAAGAGAAGTTCCTCTGAAAAATTTAGACTGTTGGACACGTATTTTGTGAAGATAAACCAATAAGGTTTCCGACAAAGTGTTACTGTTACTTGGACATTTAATTGTTTATAGGTGGGGAGGGTGGAAAGGGGAGCTAAAATTCTCCAGTGAATGTATCCTGTTGTGAAGCAAAGCAGGGTCTTCCTCTTCAGTCTCCACTCACTTGCTTTTGATTTTCCCAACCACTTCACAAATGCTTACTACAAGTTTCCTTTTAGGGTCTCAGATTCAATGTTTAGTGCTTTCCTGGGTATTCGTTGTTGCTCCTGGGCCAGACAAGAATTGGGGACTTCATAACCACTGACCTTCTGTGGCATGCTCCATGCTACCTGATTTGCATATCTGATGTTTGCATCACCAAAGGACAATGTGTGGTAAGCAGTTTTTCTCTTTTTAAAAAGCAAGGGAGAGTGTGTGTGCTCCAGCCTGCTGGTTCATAGCCCAAATGCCCACAACAAATGGGGCTGGGTCAGACCAGGGGAACCAGCCCAGAACGCAATCTGAGTCTCCCACGTAGGTGGCAGGGACTCAGGTGTTTCCATTCATGGAATATTAGAATACTGTACATAAATTATAGAAATGGGTTCAATTTTACATTCGTCAGTAAAAAAAAAAAAACAATTTGCCTCTAACATGCACCAAGTCTTTTGTTTAATTCAGATATGGAAAGGTGTGGCTTCTGTCTTTTATCAAATAAATGACTTGAACCCCAAGCAGAGTAGAGGAACTTCTGTCGGGAGTATAATCTGAGATGTGATGCACTGAAACCCGAAAAACAGGCTTTTGCTGGAGCTAGAGGCTGAAGGCCACGTTCGATGTGGTTCTGTGCTGGGCAGTCTTTGTCAGCAGTAGGGGCAGGACTGTCGCCCCTAAGGAGTGGCCAGGTAAAGGGGTCAGTGGAGGGTGAGAAGTTAGGAAATGACAGTCACATGTTCCTGGATGATTAACTCATGCCAGCGCCTACTGTCCATTTTCAGAATAGCATGAGGTCACCCACACATTGGCAAGTGATTGACCTGGACCTTGGGCCCCAAGGAGTCTGGGATTTCCCTTCTCATAAGAGGTTCCTCACCACTCCACTGCTATCTATTGTAAAATCAGGGCATTTGCGTTGCACTGGAAGTTCATCGTATATTTTATTGGAGGCTTCAGTGACAATGCTTTAATCTCTATGAGGAAAGTAGAATGAAGTACAATTCCATTTTATAGGTGAAACATACAGGAAAACATGGTAGACAATTCATGTGCATTATAGGAAAATATAAAACCAGCACTGCATTAGCCAAATGAATGGGACAGAAAAGTGGCCAGATGAGAGACATTATAGATGTCTGTGGGGAGCAACTGGGAGCAACCCGGACTAGACTAAGTTACTGGAATTAAGACTTATTCTATGCATCTGCTCTCCCACAATATGGCGCTGGGAGAGGAGGCAACAGCTTCTACCCAGCTGCCTCTCACCAACTTGACAAGCTGCAGGACCTGCTCCTGATTGCAGGAGAGCAGCGTACTCGGCGTGTGGGCAGCCGAGTTAGGATTGGCAGAGGAGGACTATAAAGGAGGAGAGAGACGGCATGCACCAGGAACATCTAAGAGGAACATCTAAGGGGAACATCTAAGGGGAACACCTGTGCAGCCCCCGAGAGAGCCGGCCGGCGATGTGCCGCTCCCCCGCGGAAGTGGGGAATGTGGCAGGGGGAACCGCCCTTCCATGGAGGTGGAAGGGACGGTAGCCAACCCGGGAAGAACCAGCAGCAAACCCGGGGAGGGCCGAGCAGACGAAAGAACAGCTCAGGGTCCTGTGTCGTTCCTCCATGAAGAGGGGGAGCGACAGATGTCAGCCACTGAAGCATATTATTGGAGTATTTATAAGCAGCATCAGCAGTGTCACTAAATCTTCATTTCTATTTAATGGGTTTCATATGAATAGAATTTTTCAAATGAAGCTTTTTTTTTTTTTTATCTGTAACCAGACGTATATATGTGTGACTTGCCTGAATGTCTTGCTTGATAGTGGAAAAGCTGGTTGTGCACAAGTTTTGTCATAGATCACCAGGAAAATGCCAATTAGTTATAATAATTGATATTTTTTATGTGCTTACACCTGCCAAGAAATACACTGCATGCATAATTTTACCCAGTTCTCAGAGTTAAATGCTATTAGGTATCTCATTCTGGTTTCAAAAGTCAGGAGAGTGAAACTAGGGAAGTCACTTGCCCATGCAGAGCGGTTACTAAATGTCAAAGTCAGATGCAAAACTTTGTGTTTTCTGCTGCAAAAGTCTATACTGCGGGGCCAGTGTTGTGGCATAGTAGGCTGGGCCTCAGTCTGCAGTGCCAGCATCCCATATGGGTGCCGGTTTGTGTCCCAGCTGCTCCTCTTCTGATCTGCTCTCTGCTATGGCCCGGGAAAGCAGTGGAAGATGGCCCAAGTGCTTGGGCCCCTGCACCCACATGGGAGACCCAGAGGAAGCTCCTGGCTCCTAGCTTTGGATCAGTGCAGCTCCAGGCATTGTGGCCACTGGGGAGTGAACCAGTGGCTCAAAGACCTTTCTGTCTGTCTCTCCTTCTCTCGCTCTGTAGCTCTACCATTTAAATAAATAAATAAATAAAATCTTTAAAAAAAAAGTCCAGGTTCCTATTCAAGGTGCCCATCATCCCTATATAAAGTACTCTTAGATACTCTGCCTTCGGTCAATCAAGGTGAAGGATCTTTCCAATCACGTGTCAGAGGGTCTGGAAATGGTTTAGCTTTCCAGAACTCACTGAACATGATTAAAAAAAAAAAAACACTCAAAGTTGACTATATACTAGGAACTACAAAGCATATCATGGATAGTAATTACAATCCTATTACAACTCCATGAAATATTACTATGATTTGAATGTATGTGCAAAATTTGAATTGTTGGAAGTTTAATCCCGCAGTCCATGTGTTGGTAGATCATGGAGGTGGAGCCTGGGAGAAGTAACAGGATTAGATAAAGCCTTCCAGGTGGAACTTCCTCATCGGGACCGGTGGCTTTATCAGAAGTTGGAGTCAGAACCAATTGGATTGGCTGCCCTGACTGCCACTTGAAACTCTCTGTCATGTGATGACGCAGCAAGAAGGCCCTCGAAAGAAGCCAGCATTTGCCAGTACTATGTTGTTGGACTCCTGGCCTGCAGGATGGTGAGCCACATGAACGCCTTTGCTTTATAAATTACCTATCTCAACTAACAGGAAGTGGACTAAGACAGTGACTGTCCCTAAAATCACCCCTGTTTCTATGCATCGGGCAACTAAGGACATGTGAGATTTTAAAAAGTTGGCCCAAAGATACCTAGTTAGCAAGTAGAGAGCTGGAGTTTGACTTGAGGGATCTCATTATCAAAGCCTCCCTAGGTGGTGTTCAGGGACAGTGATGAGTACCTAGGGATACAGCTGAATACCTTCTAGTGGGCTTGGGCCTGTGAGTCCTACCACACTGGAAACAGGAAGACCCTGTTCTTACTCCATTCAATCCATTCCATTTCCCTTTGGCAAAACTAATGCCCCAAAAGAATGCAATCATTTCCTGATGTTAGGCAACAGTACTGATTATGCATTTGTCTATTTGAAAGGTAGAATGACAGAGAAAGGGAGGGGAGGGAGAGAGAGAAAGAGAGAGAGAGAGAGAGAGAGAGAGAGAATGAATCTTCCATACACTGGTTCACTCTCCAAATGGCTGCAACAGCCAGAACTGGGCCAGGCCAAAGCCATCTGGTCTCCCACAAGAGCGGCAGGGGCTTAAGTATTCAGACCATCTTTCACTGCCTTCCCAAGCACATTAGCAGGAAGTTGGATCAGAAGCAGAGTAGACAGGACTTGAACTAGCAGTCCAAAATGGGATGCTAGCATTGTAAGTGGCAGCTTTACCTGCTATGCTACAACTCAGGCCCCAGTAATAACAGTTTTTAAACAAAACGTTCAGTAGATAGTCTAGAGCCTTTTGTATCAAGTAATGCCTAAGAAAAGTAAACAAAACTAAAGTACTAAAAGCAGCTTTGTACTACCACTTTGTCCAAACATTCCGCTCTAGTTCTGGGAGTGAGTGAAAGGAATTGATGAATAGTCAAGGAAGGAACACAACTGGAGTATATGTGATGGGAGGGGGGAAAGTCCATAGTCCAGAGAGCCCTGAAGGAGCACAGTCTGCATCAAACATCAACAGTATTCATGTGCTACCTTCATCACTGACTTCATTTCATAAAGCATCCTCATATCAAATAGACTACTAATTGCAAATCTAATAATTTTTTTCTAATATACACACATAGATATAATTATTAAAAACAGTTTTAAAGGTTATCACTGTATTACCTAAAGTGATTTCATGTGCCTTCAGTGATTGAAGTGTCACACTTTGGAACACTTATCTACTAGAGTTAAGAGACACCATGTAGAATTTCTCATGGCTAAGAGAAAGCCCAAGGAGGAAAGATGCTTAAGTAAATTCTTATGTACCCTCTACAGAGAAACATCACAATGGGGCTAAAGGCAGAGTTAAATGGTCTGTGTAGCCCAAAGCAATGGAATAATGGGTGCCCCTGTTCTCCATAATGAGGGTATGGCAGAGAGGAGGGTGCTGCAGCAGACTGCTAAGGAGTAAACTGAGACTTTTGGCTTAGTGGCTCCTAAACAGGGAAGAATTAAGAATCTGCTGCAGGGGCTGGCACTGTGGCATAGCAGGTAAAGTCGCCGCCTGCAGTCCCAGCATCTTATATGGGCGCCGGTTGGAGTCCAGGCTGCTCCACTTCTGATCCAGCTCTCTGCTATGGCCTGGGAAAACAGTAGAGGATGGCCTAAGTTCTGGGGCCCCTGCACTCATATGGGAGACCCGGAAGAAGCTCCTGGCTCCTGGCTTTGGATCGGTACAGCTCCTGCCGTTGCAGCCAATTGGGGAGTGAACCAGTGGAAGGAAGATTCTCCCTCTCTCTCTCTCTCTCTCTCTCTCTCTGTGTAACTCTTTCAAATAAATTAATTTAAAAAAAAAAAACCTGCTGCAGAAGCAATGTCTCCTTATTCCTATCTGAGGAGGTGTGTGCCTTTTCTAAGGACAAGAAAACTTTCACACCTTTTGTGTGAAGCAAATAGGAAAGGATTTTCAAAAACATTAATGGAAAATGTGTAATATGCTATGCATGGATTTCAAAATTTTGTTGCAACAAAGTAAGCTCATGCTAATTTGTATAACAGGTCTCAACAGGATCTAGTTTGAGGCACTAAGGATGATAAGATAATCAGTTTGAAAAGTGCCACTATCAGCTATCAGAACATGATGAATTCAGCAACAACTGGAGCAAGAACAAACATCGAATTTATGGTGAAGCTTGGGTGGAAGAATGGTGAGATCTTAATGCTTTATGAGAAGTTTATGGGGACAGTGTTCCAATGAAACCAAGGTACAGAAAGATAACTCATTTTAAGAAGGGACTAGACAGTGTTGAAAATGATGCCCACAGCAGCAGATCATCCACATCACTTTAGGAGAAAAACAACTTAATTTTGCTCCCTAGATGAACAGGACTGGTGATTGACAGCGGAGACCATAGCTAGCTCTGTAGACATCTCAAGCAGTTCACCTTGCACATTCTGCTTGAAAAATTAAACTGGAGCAAACTTTCTGCTCTATGGAGGCCAAAACTGTTGCACCCAGATCAACCACAAAGAGCAGGGCTTTCGATGGGAATTTTAAGTAAATAGGGTCAAGACCTGAAGCACTTGTTTGGAGAATTTGAACAAGAGAGGAAACATGGCTTTACCTGTACAGTTCTTAAGATAAAGAATAAAGCAGTGGCTACCAAGAGGTGGAAAAGGTGTCTTCAAAGCTGATGTGCATTGGTCCGGAGTGGAGGTGACAGCAACTGCTTTATGAGATGTTAATTTACTGAAAGACCAAAGAATGATAATATCTTCCTATTATGAGAGTGTTTTGAGACAGTTAGGCCAAGTTTTAGTAAGAGCAATGCCCAGTACAGCTCCACCAAGACACTCTGCCATCAAGAGGCTGCTGCTCGTTCCTCTCATCAAACGAGAGCAATTTAGTGAAAAATTCCTTGGGATATCCTTGGACATGCACCTTACAGTCTTGATTCGGCATCTTTTGACTTATGTTTGTTTCCTATTCTTTAAATGGTATCCATGTTTCTTTAGTTGATAATGGAAACCAGGAACCTCAGTTTTTTAGGGATGGACTACATGGCATCATTACCTACAAAAGTGATTTGAACTTAAATGAACTTATGTTGAGAAAGTCTGTATTTTTTATTTTTATCTTTTACTTGCATCTCTCCATGAACTTTCTAATGTCCCCTCATATTGCCACCCACTCACTTTTTTCATTCTGTCTCTGATGTTATATTTGTTACTTAGGAAATAGCAATTAGTCTGTATGTTTATTGAATATAGGACCACTCTAAATATTAAGAGTTGGGCTCATCCTGTAATGGTGGCATATAAAATAATGTGATTATAAAAGGAAGTCGTAGGATATAACATGCAAGAAAAGAAAGAGAAAATGTGAAAGTCACAGGCCATCAATGCTCAGTTAATCATCGCTGCATTTACAGATATTTGAGAGGTAGATAGTTTTGTTCAGAAGAACAATGACATTGATACAAAGCAGAATTTGTGAAGCATTGAAGTAATATAAACTTGTCAATATTTGTGGTTTTTGACCTCAGATTTCATAGAAGTCAATTTGGACACATTACTTGGTTAACGGTAACACTTTTTAGTTCAGAGGAGCAGCTGGGACCAGGGCAAGGAAGTAAAATCACATTTTATCCCATGTGTTAGTTTGCAAAAAATTTTTCAGAATTATTTTTATTACAAGGGACACAAGAGGAAAGTTCTCATGTATTGCCTGGTTTCATAACAAAAAACAATCATCTGGATTTTCAGAAGTTGACTAGAACATGTGTGTCTAGTGGACATGATCTGTAAGTAAGGTTTATTTTGAGTACTAGGATGCAAAGCAGTACTAAGTACTAAGTACTAACAGGGCCTAGGAGCAGTTGCCAGCTAAAAGCCAGGGTGACTTCCATGCATCTTACTAACAAAATGCATTTCTGCTTTGTATCCTCTTGAGTAATCTGGATTCATATAGTGAACATGTCAGTGGTTGCAGGCTGATGGAACACTCCCTTCTCACAAGCATATTCTGTGGGTTTTCAATGGAAGGGGCAAAATGTATTTTTAGCTTGTAAACACAGCAACTATAGAAATAAATGAGTTTTAAAGGTAGGTATTTTATCACTATAAACTTAGGTTTATTATTTTAAAATAATTGAAAACAAGTCAGGCCCACGATATTGTGATTAAGTATTCTCTGCAAGTATTTTAAAGAAATATGTCTATATTTTGAATTGAGGCTCTATGGTTAGCCATTCTAAGCTCTGCATTACAAATATATAAAACCAAGCACTGATAAACGTGGAAGAAAGATGTAACAGGCTCCCTTGCAGAACGAGGCTGTTGTCCCAGTGTGGTTTCATCCCTCCACCCTGACCCCAGAACAGGGGACGAAACATACTCATTCCTACAAAGTGATGCTTAGGCAAATGCCAGGTACAAACTCTTGCAAACTTACATGTGATTTGTAGGGAGATGTTTGCAGGCATTGAAATGAACAAGGAACACTTTGCAAGTCTGGGGGAGGCAGGTGGAGACATTGGCAGCTGCTGTAGATCTGAGGTCCTCTAAGGGAGATTTGCATTTTCTGAGCTTCCCAAAGGGCTGACCTGGATGCATTCTGGGTTAGCCCTGCACTACAGCAACTCTATTATTAATTATGCAAACTGGTTTTTTTTGGATGGGTAAAAGAATTCAGAATGACTCAGCAAGAGATTTCAAAACCAAAGGCCTTTACCTGCTTATGGAACTTTTTTAAAATCTGGTGTCTGCTGTGTACCCTGGGGAGGTCAGAAGTTTAAGAATACAGAACAGGCATCCTCAGTGCAGTGGCCCCTGGGAAGTGCCAGCTTTTCCAAGAACGTCCAGTCACTTCTGGTCCACCTCCTCCTCCTGTCCCTTCATCTCCATCAAAGGGGCAGATGGTCGACAATTTTCAACATCTGCCTTTTTCTTTCCTCTAACAAACTTATCTGAAGCCTGGTATTGCATCTCCAAACCAGTGGCTGGCTTTGTCCTTGGAAGGTGTGTGTGTGTGTGTGTGTGCACCTACACCTCTCTCTAGATGAGACTCCGTGTCTACATTTAATTGGAAAAGGGGGCGTGTGTGTCCAATAACGATGCGAAAGCAACTATGGGTTTCCTCGAAGTCCCTGCTAAAGCGACAGTTGGAAGATTCAGCCGGACAAGGCGCAGTTCCCGAATCACCCTTCCCTCCTCACCTATTTTGGGAACGACTAGCAGCTGTGGGGAAACCTCGCAATCGCGCACACCGGGGGCTTTTGCAGAGATTCCCTCTGATTTTTTTTTTTTTTTCCTACCCCAATTTCCCACAACCTGTGTTTGTCTCGAGTCCGCCAGCTGACGTGTGGTTTACCTCGCCGGTTCCGCCGCCGGGCTTGGCACACTCTCCGCCCGAAGTAAGGCGAGCGAAGCCCGGGGGTGCAGAGCAGCCAGGAGGGCCCCGGAGAATGCGCTCCCGAGGGTTCCGGCCCCGGCCCTCCCTGCGCCCACGTGAGCCCCGGCGATCTGGGCAGTGCCCGCTGCTGCAGTCAGTAACTCCACTTGGCATATATATATATTTTTAATTGCAGCTCTGGCGATCTGAGTTCTTAAAAAAAAAAAAAAAAAACTTTGTTGGGACACTTTCACAGTCAGCTGTGGCGAAGGCTCACGCACACGCTTTCCCAACTGTTCCCTGAGTTGCCCGAGGGTGCCAGCAGCAGCCCGGGAGAGAAACGCACGAGCTGTTTGCGGGGGAGGGGAGACGCAGATCGGCAGCAAAGTTGTCACGATCCCCCTCGCCACCCCCGGTCTGGCACTCCCCGCAGGGACGCACGTCATCCATTAATTGCTGTCTGCAGACTTCGCAAACCTAACGCATCCATTTTTTTTTTTTTTTAGCTTTGGGAGCCATCAATGGAGCGAGCGCGCTCGTGTCTGTTTGTTTGTGTAAGGCTATCAAAAGGAGTCAGAGAGGAGGCTGCGGCCCGGATCCTGACCCTGATTGTATGAATAAGTAAGCAGGATGCGAGTGATTGGGTTAAATGCTGCGAACATTTTTTTTTTTTTTTCAAGTTAGGAAGAGGGTAGGGGAAAAAAAAAAAAAAAAAAAAAAAAAGAAAGAAAGAAAAAGCCCGGCGGGCGGGCGGGCGGGGGAGAAGGGCCAACAGTGCATCCCCAAAGCCTCACCCTTGCGCTCTCCTCGCCGTCAGGCGCTCTGCGGGCTCCCGCAGGCTTGGACGGGCTGGCGGCGCGGAGATGCCTGCCCCCCGCCCCCTTGCTCGGTCTCCCCTTTCAGTTCAGCGGTGCTGATGTGCAGACCGGATTCATCTTCCCGGAGCGGCGGCGGGCGCAGGCGGCGGCGGCGGCGGCGGCGGCAGCTCGCGCTCGGCCGCTCGGTCCTGGTAGTCGCCGCGGCGGCGGCGGCGCGGCGCGGGAGCCCGAGCTCCGGGCGCAGCTGAGCCCGCGGGGGCGCCCGCTCGCCGAGCCGCGGCCGGCCGTGGGAAGTTCGGCCTCCGGGAGGACGCTCGGGCCGGCGGCGAGCGCCCGCGCCGCCCGCCTCCGGGAGCCCAGCGCCTCACCTGCCCTCCGCCCACCCGCGGGCCCCCGGCCAACTTCCCCCTGCCCGTGCGCGGGGCTAGCAGGCGGCGCCCGCCCTCTCTCCTGTCCCGCCGGCACCCGCATGTCTCCGGACACCTGAACACCCCGGGTCCCGCCGAGGAGCCTCCCCGCGGCGGCGGCGGGGGTGGGGGGCGCGGAGCACCGGTCCCCTGCGCCCCGCACGGCCGCGGCCGCCTGCGCTCCGCGTCCCGTCCCCTCCGTGGCCTCCGGGGGAGGAGGATGGGGCTGGACGCGCTTTCCCCGAGGATGCTCGTGTGGCTGGTGGCCTCGGGGGTCGTGTTCTCCGGGCAGCCGTGGGTCTGCGCTGGCCTCGGGGACGATTTTTACGCTTTGGATGGGAGCGAAGAGGACAGGACGGAGAGCCTAGATTACAAGGACCCGTGCAAAGCCGGTAAGTGCCTGGCCGGGGCCGGGACGGCGGCGCGCTTCCGACGGGGGGCGGTGGGAGCTCACCTGCTTCCACCCCGCGCTCGGCAGCCCCTCCGCCGCCCCGTCCCGACTCGGCGGGAGCGCGGAGCCCGGGGCCCCCGTGCCAACTCCCGGCCCCTAGTTTTGGGCAGCGCGCGTCCTGGAGTTCCTGCCCCAGCAAAACCGAAACGAGTCAGGGAGACAGCTTGGCTGCCCCTGGCTTCGAAATACCCGCACTCCGCCGGCTCCCCGCACCGCCTCTTTGTTCCAGGGCGCGGTTCCCCGGCGGCCGAGAACCGGGCGGGCAGGGTCCCCGCCGCCACGGGGTGGCTGGGGATGGCGTTGCCACCTGGAGACGCCTCTACACGCCCCCCTCCTCTGGCGGGCATTCCAAGCGTGAGTTCCAGCTAGGAGGGGATTGTGGCCACCTTGGAAGAACTCACTTCGAGATGGGAGTCCTTTGCATTTGTCCCTTGAAAATCTCCCCCCCCCCATAAATTTAATTATTTTTCCTTGCAAGTTGCTACCCCATTCAAACTTGTGCCTTCCCGCCTGAGGACGGCCCCGGGAGCTGCAGAGGGACCCGCTCGGCGCCCCGGGTGCCCCCTCCGCGCCCCGGGTCTTTGGCCTCCCGGGCTCGCATCTGGCGCCGCCGCCCGCGCGCGCGGGGCGGTGCCGGCCGCCCGCCGCCCCAGGTCGGAGCCCCCACGTGCGGCGCCCCGCGACCACGTGAGCGCGGCGCCCGGAGGCGGCCGCGGCCTCGCTCGCCCGGGTGGCGGTAGAGGTGACCCGAGCGCAGCGTGGACCCGCGGCTAACTTTGGGACGAAGGTTCCAGGGGGCTGGAGGGGGCGGACTTGGCAGGGCTGCGTGAGTCCCGTGGCGAAGCTTCGAGAAAGGGAGCGGGCCAGTGCCTCCGGTCCCCGCCTGTGACTTCCCAGGGTCGCTGCGGGCTGGCGGTGGCGGCGGCGGGTGGGGTTGGCCTTCTGTGGCTGGCGTTTCTTGCTCCTGGTGCTGGAGGGAGGAGGCGCGTCCCCAGCGAAGGGAAGTGCTGCCCGTCCGTCCCCCGGGTAGTTGGATGACGCCTTGTGCTGACACGGAGGGTGTGCGTGTTGTATTCCAGTTACCAGTAGTGAGCGCACCCTTGATGCACAGACTCACTCAAAACTCAGAGGAGCTTAGACGCTTGCTGGGAGGAGCTCAGAGAATTCTGACGCGATTCAGTTTCACCTCCAGGTTCTCTCCAGAAACACATCACCTGGTTTCCCACCCAAGTGTCTTGCGTCCTGCCTGGTGGTCTGGATAGGAGGAGGGCGTTCCGCTGAGTGGGTCCTGGGCGCCCCGCTACCAATGTGCTGAGTGATGCTTGCAACCCAGTGAAAACTGTGTTGCTTCTGTGTGGTGACGTAGAACGGAGGTCCATTATTTCTGAAGACCGTCTAGGAAAATTCAGCCAGCCTTCCCTGTGGAGCGTTTGCACAGTGTGTATTCACAGGCACATCGAGCGTCCAGGTTTATTTTCCTAAGGGGGAAAACACATAGAGCAAATTAAAAAAAAAATTTATAGCCTTTATTCCCCGCCCCCTTTGATACTATAGTTCAAAGTAGCTACAGCTCGAGTTTGAGCCAATTGTTGTCATCTCACTTCTCCCCATCTTTGGGTGGAGGAGACGAGCGCCTGCCTGTGTGAGAGAAATAATGTCTCTGGTGGAAGGCTGCGAAGTACTCGCAGAATTGAAGATTCCTTCTAAAATGCTCCACTCTGCTTTCTGAATTTAGAGAAATGAAACGTTTTCGTTTACTGGCTTGGTGACAGTGGAAAAATCTTGATGTCTCCTTTTGCTACTAAGTGAGACAAGCACAATTTGAAGTCACAGAATGAAAAACACCAGGTAATTCACTGATATCCCTAACGAGAGTGCACAAGGTCACTGACGTAACAAGGCGAGAACAGGTCTGGGAATGGAGGCCAGGCCAAAGCCCAGGGAGCATCCTGCCCCCACCCTGGGGCTGCCTTTGATTTTCCCTTTCCATGTAGCGAATGGAGGCCTTGGCCCATGAACTCCAAAGAGCCCTCCTGAACTTCTGTGAGGGGAGGCTCAATATTCCTCAAACTACTCCGTGGTGTAGGGGCCTAAGGACACCCATAGCTGAATGTTTCAAACACTTTTCAGTACATTATTTGACCTGGTGTTCAGAACAACCCAAGAGGGTAGAAGGTTTTTAATCTCCCCATTACACAGATAGGAAAACCGTTCCTCTATCAGCCTTTGCCTAAAACCTCTTTTAAGATTAGCCAGCACTCGATTCCTAGTCCGATGACTGTAGAGCCTGGTCGTATTTAATAATCACACTACACTTTTAGCTGGCTGTTGGAGACAAACAGCAGAAATTGGTTTAGGTTTACTAGGAATCCAGAGTAATAGAGCTGCAGTTATTGTCATACTTGGTTAAAAGAAGTGGCTAAAAGCATAGGTTCATATTTTGCAAGCCCAAAACCTTGAGGACAGAGATCATAACAGGTTTTTAATGCTTATCAAGGCAGGCGATGGGGTATGACTGATAAGACCTGAGTGTGTTCTCAGCGCTTTGCTGGGATGCATAGCCTTACTTCTCTACCAACTTCTGTTCTAAATAAGATCAACTGCATGTTGCCCATGGGGCACTATCCTGAGCTATAACTTGTTAAACTTGTTAAAAACTGTGCCAACCTTACAATATTTGTGAAATCGAATCCGATTTGTATGCCTATCAGAACTGTGATACCAAATTATGCAACTATAGGGCAGGAAGGAAGCCTTGTATTCATTTTATTGCATGTTGATGTAGAAGGGCACCTTTTGGTCTATATGAAAGAAGGCAAGTTAGTAAAACACAGCTTCAAATAAGTATCACTATGTGGCCAGATCCATTAAGACAGAATACTCACATAGGTACTTTGTATACACAGAAGTGTAGGTAATTCTGAGGAGCATCTGGCTCTCTTTGGCGTAGTCCTTGGTCATCTGAATGGGCAGGTTTCTCTTATTTTTTCTAGTTCAGACAGGTCCCCGGGGACACTGGGGGGCTGATGTTGCAGGAGTCTGGTCCAGCGCCCAGCCGGTGGTGTCCTGTTTCCTTGTTGTCCTGTATCAGTAAGTGTTCATCTGAGCTGGGCCAGATGCAGTCTGCCAGTTAATCTTCTGGCAGATTTGTGTAGAAATCTGGAAAAGCAGAGGCCTGATGAACTGACTATTAACACAAGGCCTTCCTTCTCCCCCTCCCACCCTCTCCCTTCCTTTCTTCTTTCTTTTCTGTATTTTAGGGGCTGTTAGCAAAGTGCAGGCAGTTGCCAATGGACTATCTAATGAGGGAGACGGAGACTGTTGTGACTGAGAAACGTGTGAGACTGGTGAAGTGAAATGTTTGTTCAGAAGGGTAATCTCTTTGGACATACATCAGCCCCCCCCCACCCCCAAAGAACATGAATCTCCACCTTAAGGCTCCTGATTGCTCTTTTCCTTGGAAAATCGAGTGGTGCTTAAAGGTCAGTGGCTGCAAGGTTGAATTTGCCTTTTGGGTAGCTTCTGCAAGCTTGTTTATATAGAAAGAGTCTTGGCATCCTAGAGAATTCTTTCTGTCTTTCTTCATAACCGGTGCCCTAGTGTCCTGGTACAGTAGCCTGGGATAATTTCTGTAACTTTGCAATTTCTACGTAAGATTATATTCATTCTTTTGGCTTTCCGCGTTGTACTTTCTGGCTGGACTGGCAGCCTGTCAGGTGTGGCCCTTTAGAATTTGATATTCAACTCAGCTTCTACTTTATTCCATCATCATTTTATATATCCAAACATTTATTTCTTAGTCGGCGCCTCTTTAGACTGCCAAGTTCTCATTTAAAAAGTGTATTTCAGAGATCTGCTTCTCCTAACCAGTCTCTTCTGTTTTAGTTTTCATTCCTCAGATCATGGATTTTTTTTTCCCCTTCTGCCTCCGGTGCCAACTTAGAAGAGGCCAAAATACAGTTTTCGCAAAAGGGATGGGATAAGGCATCATTTTCCGTATGTTTGACTTCTGTTCTTCCTTTGCCAGTAGGAATTATTGAGCCCTTGTCTTAAGGGCTCTTTCCCATTTGGGGCCTACAAATGGCAGTTACTGTTATTAGATATTTTCTTAAATATAAACCCTCGGACTGGACCAGCTCTAGACTCCCTCATTGTCTTTTTCTTTTTTGGTAGGGGGAGGGAGTGTTTGCAAAGCCTCCTGACATCTTCCCACTGTTTGTCTCTGAAGCAGATCCTTCATTTGCAAATTCAGAGCCTAACTGGATTATTTGCTTTGCTGCTGTTGAGTTTGAGTTCTTTGTGTATTCTGGATATTAGCCCCTTGTCAGAAGCATAGTTTGCAAATATTTTCTCCCATTCCGAAGGCTGTTTCTTCACTCTCTTGATTATTTCCTTTGCTGTGGGGGAGTTTTTTGCTCTGATATAATCTGTTGTCTCTCTTTAATTGTCTCTACTTTTATGTTATTGTCCAAAAAAGTCCTTGCCCAAACTAGTGGTGTAGAGTATTTCCATTTTCTTCTAGTGGTTTTATAGTTTCAGATTTTACATTTATGTCTTCTATCCATTTAGATTAGGTTTAGGGTGATAGATGGGGGACAGTCATTTTTTCACTGGTCGACATCCAGCCCACTGCTCTAAGAATGTGTGTCCTTGGCTAAATATGTGTTCTTGGCACCTTGCAGAAAATCATTTGATTGTAAGTTGGTGGGTTTATTCCTGGGCTCTCTTGTGTAGCTGTCTTTTTTTTTTTTTTTTAATGCCAGTTCCATGCTGTTTTGATGATGATAACTTTTTAGTGCATTTTGAAGTTGAATAGTATGCTGCCTCTGGCTTTGTTCTTTTTGCTCAAGATTGGTTTGCATATTCAGTGTCTTGTGGTTTCATATGAATTTTGTGATTGTTTTTCTGTTTCTGTGAAGAGTCCATTTATATTTTGCTATGAATTGCATTGAATCTGTAGTCTTTTTTGGGCAGGATGGACATTTTAATAATATTAATTCCTCAAGTCTATGTTTATGCAATATCTTTCCATTTATTTGTGTCTCTTTGATTTCTTACATCATTGTTTTGAGCTTTCATTGTAGAGACCTTTCATGCCTTCTCATGTAATAATACATGACGTTGTCATGGTTTCTGTTCAGGTAGCTGCCTATCTGACTACTTTTTCTGTTTGGGCTTACTTAGCCATGCTAAAATAGTTAAAAGGCTGTAGGAGTCTAACAAATGCCTTTGGAAAAATTAACATACAATTCCACAGCTTTTCCTCTTTCCATTGTGATGATCTCCTTTCTAAAAAAGTCTATAGTTTCTTCCACAGAAACCAACCATATTGTCTTTTCCAATGTATGTATATGTTTGAATCCTATTTTTGAACATCTGAGCAACTTTCCCCAGTGTGAAATTGAGCTGTCTTATCTATAGTTAAAACATGTTATTTTCAAATCTTCTTGTAACTATCAGTCACATGAATAATCAGTTAGGACTGCCAACTGTGGAGGCTCTGGCAAGGTAGTTTCCTGGAAAAAGGTTGGCCTTTAAAGTCTTCTGGGACTCAGGTAGCTAACATCAAGTGCTGGTGATTTACCAGCCTTCATTTTAGAATATTGTTTGTTGTTCTAACAATGTGTTAGACTCATATGCTTTGCTTAAAGTACTTAGAATTGGGACTCACCTGGTGGGCGTTAAGTCTAGCATGTATGATGTTGGCTAAGGTACCCACACTGATACTCAACTTCGACTCTGACTCCAGCTTTATCCTGAGAGGCAGCAGGTGATAGCACAAATAATTGAGTTCCTGCCACCCCGTTGGGAGACCTGTGTTGAGGACCCTGCTCCCAGCTACAATTCGCCCCCCAGCCTTAGGCATTATGGGACTGGGGAAATGAACCAATGGGTGGAAATTGTCTGTCTTTCTCTGGGTCTTTGCCCATCAGAAAACAAAACTGAAACCCTCCTTAAGCTTTGCTCAGAATACCTAGAAAAGACAGAGGCAAATAATCCATTTCAATGAAGCATTGCACATCCTGCTGGGGCCATCTGGTATCTGGGGAGGTTGGGGGTTGCTGGGGGCGTGCTGTGCTGCTCTCCTGAACTGCAGGAATGAGTCCCCTCCCCACCCAGAGCATCTGGAGCTCCAAGTTAGGTCCAGGCTAGGCCAGGGCTCAGGTGCCTGGCAAGATTCCTGGGGAAGTAGGATTTCCTACATTAGCAGAGTTTCGAATCCTCTTACAGGCTTTTCATCTTCCAGGATCTGGAATGAATTGTGGACTGATAATTCCTCAGTGGAGGAGTGGAGAGTCCTTGCCCTAGCCCTGGTTATAGCAGGATGACTTAGCAATATGGTAGAGTGATTGATTTCCTCTAGTTATCCGCCGAATAGTAACACTTGGGGAGGAAATAGTTTGCTTTTGTTTTCTTCTAGCCTCAGAGGTATGAGTGAATGAAACAGAATGCATTCTTCTCCAGAAAGCAGGAGGAGAGAATCCCTTGCTTGCTTAGTTCCTGTCATTGTCAGCCCTGAAAGTCGGATATTGACGTTTGAATTTTGAGATATTGCGGGCTGACTAGTGGACTGCTAGTTTTGTCAGCTCCTTACGAAGTATGTGCCAATCCCGTCAAGTTGTTCTTCAGAGCTCAGCCACATATTTGTATTAAGAAGTACTGTAAATTAGGTGTTAATTGAAATCCAGAAAGTGAGCATAGTTGGTATTTATCTTACTCAGCTCTTCTGTCACAATTTATATTTGTAGTTGAAAGTAAAAGACGGCCGGTGCCGCGGCTCACTAGGCTAATCCTCCGCCTTGCGGCGCCGGCACACCGGGTTCTAATCCCGGTCGGGGCGCCGGATTCTGTCCCGGTTGCCCCTCTTCCAGGCCAGCTCTCTGCTGTGGCCAGGGAGTGCAGTGGAGGATGGCCCAAGTGCTTGGGCCCTGCACCCCATGGGAGACCAGGAGAAGCACCTGGCTCCTGCCATCGGATCAGCGCGGTGCGCCGGCCGCAGTGTGCCGGCCGCGGCGGCCATTGGAGGGTGAACCAATGGCAAAGGAAGACCTTTCTCTCTGTCTCTCTCTCCTTCACTGTCCACTCTGCCTGTCAAAAAATAAAAAAGTAAAAGTAAAAGACTTGCTAGCAATCATGTATTTCTAAAAAAACAACAACAACAACAACAACAACAACAACAGCTACTTAAGGGCTGGTGTTGGGGTACAGCGGGTAAAGCCACAGATTTTTATGCTGGTATCCCATAGTGGAGTGCTAGTTCCAGTATTGAATGCTCTGCTTCCCTTCCAGCTCCTGGCTGATATACCTGGGAAAGCAGCAGTTATGGCCCAAGAGCTTGAGCCGCTGCTGCCCGTGTGGGAGACCTGGATGGAGTTCCCGGCTCCAGCCTTGACCATCCCTGGTGTTACAGCCATTTGGGGGAGTGAACCAGTACTTGGAACTTCACTCCCTCCCCCAATGATAATAATTCTAGAAAATCAAAACCATACCTTTACAGGTCAGAAGTGCCTCTTCTGCATATGTTGAGTTTTCCAAACAAAATCTAATTTTACGTATCAGTTTGCTACTGGAAGCACTTAAGTCAGTGTTTAAAGAACACTTTAACAATTTTAAACACACTACACCTGTCTTACTAGCTGGAGAACTGTGACTGAGATGTAGATAAAACCATATTTACTGTCAACATCTGATATTGCCTGTGTTGGATTTTCCATTGACGACATCTGATTTATGTGATGGGGAGGCAGAGATGGAGGCGAAAGAGAGTGGAACGCTTTCCTCATTCCTGACATTTCTCATCCCTGTTGAACTGTCAGCACATGCACTGTGTACCACGGAGTCGCCTCCAGTGGCTCCTGGCCAGGTTGCTGATATCAGTGTCTTCTGAGCCCTCTTCCTTGGCCGCAAGTGGACTTGAAGTGCTTATTAGGATAATCTCAGGTTCTTGTGCAATGTCTGAAACCACTTTGGCATCAGTTTAGCTGACTGACCGTTCTAAAAAGATGGTATTCTATTCCTCTGCTCTGATTTTTCCTCTTCTTAAAATTTTAGAAGTTATTTTATTTATTTGAAAGGCAGAGAGAGGGAGGGAGGGAGAGAGAGAGGGAGGGAGAGAGAGAGAGAGAGAGAGAGGGAGGGAGAGCGAGCTTCTATTTGCTAGCTCATCGTCCATTCCCCAAAGCCTGCAGCAGCCAGGGCTGTGTTGGGCTGAAGCCAGGAGCCTGAAACTCCATCTGGGTCCCCCATGTGGGTGGCAGAGACCCAAGGGCCTGAGCGTCACCTCCTGCCTTCCTGAGTGAGCAGTAGCTGGAGCCAGGACTCAAATCCGGCACTCTAGTATGGGATGCTCTAAGAGGCTTCCTCACTCCTGTACCACAACACCTGCCATAGCCTTTTCTGATCAGAGATGCCTAGTAGTTGAGTGCTTATAGCATTTTGTGTTTGAGGTGAAGAATTCATGGTCATGTGCTGCCTAGTGACAGTCTGGTGAATGACAGTGCTCCCCAAAGGCTGTTGTCACCTAGTGCCCTTGTGGCACGCATGTTGTGTAATTGCACTCTGTGATGTTTGCATAGTACACATCACACACATTTCTTGGAACACATCCTCATCAGTAAGCAGTATGTGACTACCTCATTGTATGGAAATCAAAATCCTTAAAACACCCCAGGGAGGAACACTGAATCACTAGCAAACCATCAGATGGGTCAAGACCCATGAAAGAAAATGTCTCCTGAGACCCATATGTGTCACGTCTGGGAACTGTCTTCCTCATTCATGCTGTCTTCACATTGTTCACATTTTTACTTTGATAACATGTAGCCTCTCCTGTCTTCCCCATATTCTTTTGACCTTCTCAACTTTATCATCAAATGGACCTTCCTTATCATTTCCTTTGGACACATAAGGAAACTGAGGCTCTGAAAGTTTCCGTGATGGGGCTGTCATCACAGGGAGTAAGTAGTACACGGTGAGAACTTGAACCTAGGTTTCTGGATTCCTTCTGCCTTTCTTTGAACCCTCCAGATGGTCCCTCCAGCCAGCATAAACATAATGAGACTGAAAGTTGAAGAGAGAACCTTTGTGCCATGGGCAACTATTGTGGTTGGACTGTGGATTGTCCCCTCTGAAATTTATGTTGGAGTTTATTTTAAGATTTATTTTTTTAATTATTTGAAAAGAGAAGAGGACATAGAGAGGAAGACAGAGAGAGAGAGAGAGAGAGAGAGAGAGAGAGATCCTCCGTCTGCTGGTTCATTCCCCAAATGACCACAATGACTGGGGCTGGGCCATGTCAAAGCTAGGGATCTTGGGAGCTTCTTCTAGGTCTTCCACGTGGGTGCAGGGGCCCAAGCACTTGGGCCATCTTCTGCTGCTTTCCCAGGCACATTAACAGGCAACTAGATCAGAAGTAGAACAGCCATGTTTCCAACAAGAGCCCCTTTGGGATGCCAGCATTGCGGGAGGAAGCTTAACCTGTTAGCCACAATGCAAGTCCTCATGTTGGAGTTTAATACCCATGGTGAGGGTGGACACTTAGTCCTTCTGTGATGTTTGTAAGCGACTTCTTTGGGAGTGATTAGGATCTGCTAAAATCATCAGGGTAGAGTCTCAGTTGAGTGCTGATGGCTCTTTAAGAAGAGAGACCAGGGGCTGGCATTATGACATGGTGGTTAGAGCTGTTGCCCACAATGTGGTATCTTATATGGGTACCAGCTCATGTCCCAGCTGCTTCGCTTCCAGTCCTGCTTCCTGCTAATGGACTGGGAAAAGCAGTGCCAAGTGACCCAGATGCTTGGGCCCCTGCCATGCATGTGGTAGACCTGGAGGAAACTCCTGGCTCTGCGTTTGGCCTGGTCCAGCACTGGCCATTGGGACCATCTGGAAAGTGAACCAGCGAATGGACAATCTCTCCTTCTCTCTGCCTTGTAATGCTTATTTTCAAATCAATCAACCAATAAAAATATTAAAGCTGCCAGAGGATGGACATACACACATATACACGCACAGACATCTACTCTTTGTCTGTCACCATGGGATGCCCTGTGCCCCTTCTGGACTCTGCCATCAAGAAGGCCAACACCAGATGTGGCCCTAACCCTTCAACCAGAAGTATGAACCAAAATAAACCTCTTTTCTTTATAATCAAGCCAGTCTGTGATTAGCAATTAGGAAGGGACCCATGACAGCATCCCAGCATCTATTCACTGGATTTCATGAGTAAGAATACATATGGGGTTTCATGAGTAAGAATAGAAGTTGGGTTTTATGAATAAGAATACATCTTGCCTTCAGTGTTCTTGCGTTTTATAAGCTATATTGTCAGAACATGACCAATGTTTTTTAATTGCTTGGTGTATAGTGTAGTTTCTATTCTTGTGCAAATATTCCCTGGTGTTTACAGATAAAAATGCTCCAGATATGTGTGAAACAAATGAAGATGCGTGTGACTAATTTTAATAAGGCTAGAGAAATATTTTAGAGCTAAATAGTGTCGGGGAGGCCCTGCTGTGTGTGGTTCTCAGTATAAAAAATGTGGCCTTAGCTTTTCTGTATTTATGGAGGCAAGAATTGAGTTGGGTGAGAGTAGAATGCAGTCATTAGCGTCCCTTGTTTGGGGGCTTTGATGTTTGGGGTGGTAATGCACTAAGTTCTTTAGCACTTTAGACTTTCTCTTTGAATATTCATTGAAATGCTGGCTAGGAGCCCATAAAAAGTGTAAGGAATATCTTTTCAGATGCATATGATTTAGGAGAGTGATAAATGATGGGTAATGCCTTTGAGAAAACAAATATACTATGTGAATATGCTTAAACAACTTCCTCCTTTTCAATGCTAATTTGTCTAAAAGCCCTAAGTTTGAAGGTTTACAAAGTTCAGGGAAAAAATTTGGTCAAAGAAACTTCTTAGAGCTCCAGTCTGGTTTCCGAAGTATAGAATGTCTGGCACATTTAAAAAATATACTCTATGTGTTATTGACGAAACTGTAATTCCTTTGAAGAAAACTTATTTACTTTTAGCAAATTATCGTGTTTTCTAGGACGAAGAATTCCTGCTTGTACTTGTTCTCTAACAAGTGAGTAAGCACAAGATCTGGCAAAACAGGCTCTCTTTCTTGCGGCCTCTTTTCTAAAGCTGAGAACTGGGAAATTTTTATTTCATGTATTTGAAGGGGCTCCCGAGGGTTCAAGGAAAATGGAAATGAAAGATAAGTTTACTGTGGTACAGATATTTTGAAATATATGCATAGTTTTTTTCATAATATGAATTTTTCATAAACTTTTTGAAGGACCCATGTATGCATGGAGTATAAAATTTTTTGCACCAAAATATAATTTGTCTTTTAGTTCCATTTCCACGAGCATTTTGAGGTACTGTCATATTTTGTATTCTAAAAAGAAGGAATATTGTATACCCAGTCCTGAGTGGACTAGGGTTGGAATAATTGGGATTTGCTATCTGGAATGGATAACAGAAGCAGTGACCCACTTCAGGGGCCTTGGGTTGCCTTGTTTCTGTTGGAACGAGATTTGGAAGCAGTTTTGTGGGTTGACTAGTGACCAAGAGTTGACATACAGAAAGATGATATTGATATAGGATACATCTCCAGTGTGTTCCAGGATTAAAATATTTACTATAGGCACAGATCTCTACCGTATATATAATAGAGCTCAGGAATGGAAAGGGACTTCATACACAGAACGGTATGCTTCAAAAACAAGTATTCTATTACTTCATATGTATGTATAAATGCGTGTGTGTATATATATGATATATATGATACATATCATATATATATATATAATTTATTTACTTGAAAGAAGGATAGAGAGAGAAAGAGAGCGAGACAAGGAGATGTCTTTTGTCCTCTGGTTCACTCCCCAAAAGGCTGCAACAGCTGGGACCAGCTCAGGCTAAGGATAATTGCCAGGAGCTCCATTCTGGCCCCTTTCATGGGCATCATTGTCCCAAGCACCTGTGCCGTCATTTGCTTCTTTCCCAGAGGCATCAGTGGGGAGCTGGATGACAAGCAGAGCAGCCGGGCCCCGAACCAGCACTCTGATATGGGACGCCTGCATCATAAGCAGTGACCCAGCCGTCCTTACCTGTATACTGGAATGGCACTCGTGGTTAGGTGTTTTGAGATAACTTGCCTGATGCCACTTCATGCTGAATGCAAAATTTGTATCCAGAATTCTGGACTTATTTTTTTTCTTTAAATAGCTAGTTGAAAATATAAATATGCATAAATTATATATAAAAGTATAAAATATTAAAACCATAACATAGAACCAAAGACTAAGAGTGAGAAAACAGTGGTTATTCTTGGAAAGTAGATAACTGGATGTTTTTGAGAACAGCACCTTGTTGTTTCTCATGTATCAGATAATACAAACTCTTGAGTGGATAGTGGGTGCATATATATCACCTTTTTAAAAATATTTTAAAAATTTTATTAGTTATTTATTTTAAATTAAGTGTGCCATGGACAGTTTTTCTTCGCTTTCTCTCTCTCCCTTTCTCTATCTCTCCCTCCCTCTCTCTTTTTTTCACATGAGTAGTCTTTCACAAATTTGAGTTGGCTTCAGAAATTAACAGCAAGGTTTCAGGAACACAAAATAATGATTTTTTAATAACTTAGATTTGGGAATGAGAGGTACATGGGTTCTAATACAAACACCCCCACATAATCACTGTTATTTTGGCAGATTATTTAAGTCCTTTCTGTTTCAATTTTCTGATTTATAAATGGACATGATATTGTGATATTCATAGTATTAAAATAAGAGTTAAAAATTTAAAATGTATTTATTTTCATTTATTTGAAAGGCACAGAGATACAGAGAGAGAGAGAGACAGAGACAAACATAGAAAGATCTGTTGATTCACTCCCAAAACGCTGGGGCTGGGAGAGGTCAAATCCAGGAGACTGGAAGTCAGTGTGAGTTTCCCATGTAGACGCCCAGGACTCAACTACTTGATCTATCACTTGCCTCCTCCCAGGGTCCATGTTAGCAGGAGGGTGGAATCAGAAGTGAAGGGGAAATGGAGTCCAGTGCACTTTGGTGTGGAATGCAGATCACCCAAGCAGTATCCTAACTGCTGCATCGAACCCTCGCACCTATTATAGGCATTTAATTAATGTAAAATACACATCCCTTTGTCAGAAACTTAGAAAACTACTTTTTTCACTATAACATAAATATAGAGGTCACAGATGGTTGTTTTAAATCACAACTACATTTTTTTTGTGTGTGTGTGGAAAGATGATCTTTATAAAAACACTTGTTGGATAAAGGTCTTTTTTTTTTCTTACCATATACAAAATGCATTCATATCTTAAGTCCATGAAATTTTGTGATTGAGAGGATAAAACCCCCAAGTAGACCTTTTTTTTTTGTGGGAAGTTATCAGATGTAATCAATATAAACATTTTCTATATGTTACTCTCCAGACCTTGCTCATATGCCTAATACACTCAAATATATCAACAATTTTCAATTCACATTCACTAATGTGTGAATAGGCTCTTGGCTGTATAGCCTTTCAGTAATTTCTGGTTCAGATTTCATTTGCCATCTGGATTGACTTGAAGAGCTCATGTACTCACAATTCTGTGTTTACACAGAACTAAGTTCAAGCACATGGCTCTGAGTTACAAATATTCAGTAATGCATCAAAAATGTATCAAGCACCTACTATGAATGAAACATGGGTTAATCTTGGGGTCACAGAAGTATGAAATAAGATGCAATACCTGATGTGATTTAGTCTTCACCATTTGCAGGTAGATGTTTATGTATAAATGATTGGTCATTAATAAGTACATAATTGTGTGCTAAAGTTATTTCAATTTAGCATCTGAAAATAATTACTATAATAAATTATGATAATGAGAATATGTGTTATTAGAAAATTTTCCTGAGATTTTATTTAAGAATAACGAAGAATAAAGCTCTGTGTGGAGCACAAGAATGTGTAAATAAGTACTTTTTAGACTTAGTTATTTCACAGTGTACTGAGTAAGATGCAACCAATACTTACCTAAACAGTAACTTAGAAATAGTTCACATTTACTTGGCCTCAAAGTCTCATTCTAATATTTCAAGTTAGCTGTCATGATTTCCCCAAGTTTTTCTACTATCAAAAAAACACATTTTTGTTCGCCATACTATATCCTTACATAGATTTAGAGGTATGTAGTTCACGTTTTCTTTGTTTGCTGGTCAGGAGAAGCAGAGCAAATGATAAATTAAATGGAAATCTGGCTTTTTACTTGAACTGTTCTTCTGTGGTTTTGAAATTCCTTGGTTTTCCCAAGCCTCAGTCTCCAAGGCTTGGAAATCTCTCAGGCTATTTCAAGCCCTAAAGCTTTCTGAATCCTGGTGCCTCTGGCGTTGGAAGCAAGGGCTGCTCTCAAGTGATACCAGGGTGCCCCAGGGCCACTTACAGTGGAAAGGGGAGATGGGACACCTTTGCTGGTCACTCTTGCTAGGCCCTCAGATTCAAGGTCCCAGCACAATCATGGCAACCAGCAGTCTGCAGCTGTAATAGGCCCTGAAATTCTCTGACTCATGTTTGCCAAGTTTAGTTTTGGAAATAGTTTGTGCTTAATTTCTCATGTTCCTTTTCTGACATCAGCTCATCAGTTAAATAAAAAAACTGCCAAAGGGGAGTCAGGGTGGGCAGGTGTGACCCTTGTTCTGATTTGAGCATGTCTGTGTCACATTCCCATCAGAATCGAAGGCTGCTCACTGGAATTTGTTTCACAGGAGAGATATTAGTTAGGACATGGCCAGGGTGTGGAGAGCATTCAGTTATCTCAAATTTGAGGTCAGTGTTCCTGATGGAGTTGTCAGGAAGTATAGGGAAGGAAACTGCAGGGAACTTTTTCCAGCTTGAAGCATTTTATCAAATTACACGGCACATTAAAAGCTGGGTTCTTATATTAATCCATCACTTTCTATGTCATTGAAAATATTCTTCCACTTGACACAAGTGTGTATTTTTTAATTGTCTTCATCAAACTCAACTTCACAGACTTTCAGTGTATCCTAGTTGTCTGCTAAAGAACTGTTCTTTTTGTCATGTTAACTTATTTTATGTACAACATGGTTTTCCTTTTCTAATGGAGACTTCGAAATTCTCCAAAATACCATTCCCAGGTTTCATTTTGGAGGCTTTCATAGTGGAACAGAATGAAATCCAATAAAATTAATAACATAAATCTAGGTGGTATAATTTAATTAAGAGCACTGAATATTATGTAGGAGACCTACATGCAAATCTTAGGTCTATTGTGTCTGATTCTGTTTTATTAATTTATTTATCATGCTTCTCTGAGATTAAGTTCTTTCATGTGTAACATGGGGATAGTGATACATATTCTATAAAACATCTAAAGGTTAAATGTACATGGAATTGGAAAACTGTGATGCACTGTAAGATGTTAATATGGCCAATATTTTGTACTTGATGTATTTCAGGAATGTACTTGGAGGATACAGATGTGTTACATTCCTGAAAATATTACCACATCTGCCAGAAAAAATATAATATTTGTTTTAATTATCAATATGAAAGTACAAGAAGACTTTTTAGAGAAGGTTAGTTACATATAATTTGGATCTTGAAGTCATTTATATACACATATATATATGTATATATATATATTTCCCTCTGGAAGAAAGATGGGGCAAGATTTTAGAGTCAAATAAGGTAAAAGCTGAAGATGTGGAAGTTCATAAATGTTGTGAAAGTAAAGCAAGTAGTAATTAGTCTAGTGTGGACAGCAAAGGGTGTCTAACGGTTTAGGTTTTGGCCAGAAACGACTCTGGAAGATATAGCATAATGGATCTTTAACACTCAGGGTGTGAACTTGATCCTGTTGGCAGTAAGAAGGGGGATTACTGAAAATCTAAAGCAGATCATTGGCTTGACTGCAGGCACATTCTAAAGATATGTGAGACTGTAAATGCTGCTCTGGTGTAGTTGGTGGAGGAAGTAATGAGCAATTGGGAGCAGGGGGACTTTTTACCTTCTAGTAAAAGTGGAGGTAAGCATGGGTAAGTGCATGCATTTGGACTGTCAGTTACCACAGAAAAGGAACTGAATTTAAGAGACCAGTGACCAACCAAAGGGCCTTGGGGTGAAGGTGAAGATAGTTAAAAGGTAAAAGGAGTCTAAATGAACTTTTCTGTGGCTCCATAATTTAGTGCCCACATAGACACTGATACAGATGAACAATGTAAGAAACATAGAATAACAATGAAATGCATGTGTTTTGTAAAACAAATGAATTTGGTGTTGAGATCCCTTTGAGTAGCACATAATTCTTGACCTTTGGCATCACAAGCCCTCTCCTGTTGTTGTTGTTTGGGAGTTTGGTTATATTTGTACTTTTATGTTTATCAATTTGGAATTCAGTTTGTCAAGTCTCATTGTTTAGATTTTGACTGTAATTACATTGAATCTATGGGTTAATTTGGTAAGGATTATTTTTATGACATTGAGTCTTTAGTCCATGAATATGGTATACATACACATTTTTTAGCATTCTTTAATACTGTTTAATAAATTTTAAATATGTTTCTCTGGAAAATTTATACAGGTTTTGGTAGAGTTATTAATATATTTTCTATTTTTTATGACAATATATATTTAAAAATTCGTTATAATCATTTGTAGATGTTGTGTAGGAAATACATTTCATTTTGATATTTTTCACTTTTATGAAATGTCCTTTCAGTCTTTCAAAATATTTTATCACCGTATTTTGCAAAAAGGCTATCAGGTCATCTGCAAATAAGCATGTAGTTTTGTTTCTTCCTTTTCGGTCCTGTGCTTGTAATTTAATTTAATTTTATTGCTGTGCTGACAGTCTTCCAATGTTGAATAGAAGTTATAACTCAAAGCTCGCTTGTTCTGTTCTCAATTATAAAGGGAATGCTTTCAATTACTTATCAATTATGCAATGTAGTATCTTTTTTAAAAAAAGCATAGATACCTTTTACCAGGTTAAAGAATTCTGCTTTTCCTTAAATGGTAATTATTCTTATTTAGCCTCTAAATGTAGTGAATTAGAATAATTGACTAACCAATATTAACTTATTTAGCATTCTTGAGATGAACCAAATCTGCATATAATCTTTTTTTTACATTGATGGTGATTTAGCTTATCAATAGTTTAAGATTTCTGTTTCTATCTTCATATGTCTTTAATTTCTTTTACTCTTGGATGTTGTTATCAAAGTCATATAAGATTTGTAAATACAATTGAATAATTTGTGGGAGATTGGAATTAATTATTTAATGAAAGGTTTTTTTTCTTTGGTTCTGATGGGTGTGTGAAAGTACTAACAGATCAGGACTTTAATTTCTCTACTTGGCAGTGTTAGACTACAAAATAGAAATATCAATTCAGAATACAAACCTCGTTTGGGAATGGTTTTTTGCTTACGATGTCTCAGAGGATAGTGGCATTTCTTCCCTTAGTTCAAGCTGCTGGAAGAGCAGTTTTTGAGCAAGTTCCTTGCGTTGTCCAAACTTGGTTTTCACTCTTATGAGTCCCAAATTAGGTAATCCTGAGTTTTGAGGGTTGTCACTTGAGAGTTTCTAGTCTGAGTGGACCTCAGATCGTATTCTCTGTCCTTTGATCCATCCCTACAATACATTGGAATCCAGCGGTCATGTCAACCCAGCCCGAGTCTCCTTTTCTGTTGAAAGCTGCCCTTAGCCTTCTGCTTCTGTCTCTGGATCCCCTCCTCTTCTCAGCCGTAATTTCTTTTTACTCTTCTGCCATCTATTGATATGTTCGGGGACATTTTGCAGATATTTCATTCAGCAGTTTCAGTGATTCCAGAAGCTCAGCTCCAGTGACTAGGCTATCACTGTGGCAAAACAGTACTCTTAACAAAGGCTTTTAAATGTTGAATATCACCGGAATTTCCTCATAGGACTTAAAATTTAGGATGATTAAGTGGTTTCATTTGAAGCTCGTCTGTCACTACTTTTTAAATATAACTTAAGGGCTCCTATGGCAATAGACCATATGTGTAATGTGGTTAATATGGAAATTTCATAACAACCAGATCACTATTTATTTTAGCTGACTTTTGAGGGTATTCTTCAGTTCTTTTTATGCATGATAAACCCAGAACTTTAATTATTTGTGAAGATTTCATTGCAGATGTATACCCCTCACCTGAAGGCATTCAATTCAAACTACTTGGGGAAAGAACATCTATTTGTACCTCAAAGTATTCTTTGGTTTTCTTTTTTTAAGATTTATTTATTTATTTGAAAGTCAGAATTACACAGAGAGAAGGAGAGGCAGAGAGGGAAAGAGAGAGGTCTTCCATCTGCTGGTTTACACCCCCGTTGTCTGCAATGGCCGGAGCTGTGCTGATCCAGAGCCAGGAGCCAGGAGGTTCTTCCAGGTCTCCCACACGGGTGCAAGGGCCCAAGCACTTGGGCCATCTTCCACTGCTTTCCCAGGCCAAAGCAGAGAGCTGGATTGGAAGTGGAGTAGCCGGGTCTCAAACCGGTGCCCATATGGGATGCTGGCACTGCAGGCGGTGGCCTAACCCACCACGCCACAGCACGGGCCCCAGTATTCATGGATTTCTTAAGGAAAGATGCTGCTTGAGTGAAGAGGTAGCCACCTGCACTGATGTGCTCTGCACAGGTAGGTTTGATTATGTTTTAGTCTTGCAAGAGGACCTAGGATTTCCTCTTAAACTTGTCAGTGAGGTATATGTTTGTACATTTTGTTTGATATTTAGTGTGATTTCATTGATATCGAAATTTTGAGAAGCAGGTCAGCAGTTTCGGTCACTTCAACTATTTGAAAGCCATCAACAAAGCTTTTAGTTTTTTCTTTTCTTTATTTAAAATAAACTAGATTTGTCTTTGCCTAGTCTCCCATGATTGTTGAAACTTTTGATAATAGAGCTTTGACCTCAGTTAACATTTGCACTCATTCAAAATGTCCTGTGTTGTCTTAAGTTATAGGGCCTCAAAGGAAATCTTACTCTTTAATTGTGGTAAGGTGGTTCTGAATGTACTGCTAGAGGTTATATTTCCAAATACCTCATATCAAAGGCACTGTAATTCAATTCTGAATCCTAAACAAATCACAGTTACCATGTTTGAGCTATTAGGTGCAGATTAATAGGCAGGGTTGGTGGTAACTTAGGTATATGAATGGAGGTAAATGAGAAATACACTCACAATGTATTGTTTACTGATTAATGATGGTTTCCTGAAAATATGCCCATTAATGACTTCTTGGCGTTAAGCAGTGCTCCCCCTCTGTTTGTCTTTTTTTTTTCTTTTAAAACATAAATAATCTTTGCTGGATGAATATTAAATCATTAACTTGAAAATCATTATCATGAAAGCTCACAGATGTTCTGGGAACATAGGCACTGGGAAGGGAGGGAAGCAGTTTTGAGGATGACGCTAGCCTAATTGACACTTTGCTGTCAGGCAGCTCAGAATCGGTACTCCACTGGCTCTCACCCTTCCCAGCTCTTGGGTTCCATATACTGGTTGGTACCTTCACATGATACTCATTCTTCTTTAGCCTTGATTTGGGTTGTGGTAATTGAGATTTTCTTCGTTAAAGAAATTATTCTGACCCCACACAAGGCAATTTAATCTTCAAGATACTAGCTGCCTTCCTAAAGTCCATTGATTGCTGTAACTCATTATTGTGTTTTCCACTTTGAATCATTAGTGAGCCTGTAAGCTAAGATGGAGTTTCTGATCTCTAAGTAATCTCATGACTCCCAAAGAATGCTGATAATGTATAAACTACTTCTTTAACAAGGTTTCTAATGCAATTTGATCTGATGATTATATTTCTTGATATGGGACTGAGTAAAATCTTAATTGAAGCTATGAGAACTGCTTCTTTACAATATGACATAACAGGAACTACATTTGTCATTGTGCTTGAAGTAGCTAACAAGCTGGGCAGCTTGTATGGAAAAGCAGTTTCTAATAGCAGTAGTTTGGGCATCGGTCAACCGAGGATAGTGGTAGCTGGGTGATGCGAAGTAAATGAGGTGAGTCTTGTTTTTCCTCAGCTCCTTGTCTCTAGAACAGGGAGGGAGGGGCAGGCAGAAATCAGAAGTCTCCCTGAGTTGAGAAGATAGAGTTGGGAGTTCAAGGAGTTGAAGGAACCTAGAATTTTCAGGACAAAGTAGCAGAGAGGAGAGATCTGTGCAGAGGAAGAACTCCGCAGAGAATTCCCCTATTGTGTTCAGCAGAATGTCCAACCCAAATATTCAGCTGGCTAGTGAGATCACCCAGAGCTAAGGAAATAACCACCCACAAGGATCATCGGAGGATACCTTTGGGCTCACACAGAGCGAGTGATAGTGCATGATCCGACACAGCACCACGTGAAAACCTTCATAATTTGTTGTGTATCAGCTGGGATACTGAGAAGCACTTTGGTGTTATTCCTAGTTTGCCTACTGCTGTGGTTCCTTCCAACAAAATTGAGAGGAAAAAATAGAGATCAAAATAACTATTTCCTAGACCAGAATTCAAGAATAGTTACTGGCATATAAACATATCTAGGAGCTCACAAGTTAAAATTCAATCAGTGTAATGTCTGGCATTCAGTCAGTATTGCAGAACTGTCCTAAGAGGCAAAAGAAAAACAAAATGTATGAAAATATTAGGAAGATTGTTTGAAAATATGTTATATTTCTAGTAGAGAATATAATAAAGATATTTTACATATTTTATTTATTGAGAGGCAGAAGACTTAAAGACATAAAGAGCACGTTATGATGTTTTGGTTCACTTCTCGAATGCCCACAAAGGATGAGGCTTGGTTGGGACTGTAGCTGAGAGGCAGAAACTTAATCCAGGCCTCCCACGTGGGTGTCAGGAACTCAACTATTTGAACTTTCATCATCACATCCCAAAGTCTGCATCAGCAGAAAGCTGTAATCAGGAACAGGAGCTGGATCCAGAAATTGAGTACAGTTAACTCAGATGTGGAATATGGACCTCTTAACCTTTAGGCTAAATGTCCGTATATCTGTGTGGATATATATATACAGATATATCATAAGCATATTTGTAGATCTGGATATATATGTGTGGTTTGTTAAATGACAAAAATAGCTATAAAAATTAAATTAATGTTTTATGTTGTTACATAGAAGAAAAGGAAATAGACATGAAAGGATGCACTATAGGCTGTTAAAACTTGTTGCTGTAGGATTTTTTTTTTCTTTTTGATAGGCAGAGTGGACAGTGAGAGAGAGAGACAGGGAGAAAGGTCTTCCTTTTTGCCATTGGTTCACCCTCCAATGGCCACCACAGCTGGCGCGCTGCGGCCAGCACACCGCGCTGATCCGAAGGCAGGAGCCAGGTACTTTTCCTGGTCTCCCATGGGGTGCAGGGCCCAAGCACTTGGGCCATCCTCCACTGCCTTCCCGGGCCACAGCAGAGAGCTGGCCTGGAAGAGGGGCAACCGGGACAGAATCCGGCGCCCCGACCGGGACTAGAACCCAGTGTGCTGGCGCTGCAAGGTGGAGGATTAGCCTAGTGAGCCACGGCGCCGGCCCATTGTAATCAATATTCTGTACTTTGGAAATTTATATTCATTAAATAAAAGTTAAAAAAAAAGAAAAAAAAAACTTGTTGCTGTAGGAAATGTCATTGGGATAGAGTGGGGACTATATAAATTTTCTTTCATATAACTGAATTGCTTTACATGTAAAATATCCATAAATGATTTTACAGCCTTTTCAAATCTAAAATATTTAGGAGAAAAAGTAAAAAAGGCTATAAGAGGATGTTAAAGATGTTTGTAATAAAATGATAGCATATAAACATTAATTTGAGTATAAACTTTGGTTACAAATTTTAAAATGAGGCTGGTGCCAGGGCTCACTAGGCTAATCCTCTGCCTGCGGCGTCAGCACCCCCGGGTTCTAGTCCCTGTCGGGGCGCTGGATTCTGTCCCAGTCGCTCCTCTTCCAGTCCAGCTCTCTGCTATGGCCCAGGAGTGCAGTGGAGGATGGCCCAAGTGCTTGGGCTCTGCACCTGCATGGGAGATCAGGATAAGCACCTGGCTCCTGGCTTCGGGTCAGCGTGGTGCACCAGCTGCAGTGGCCATTGGAGGGTGAACCAATGGAAAAAAACGGAAGAACTTTCTCTCATTGTCCACTCTGCCTGTCAAAAAAATTTTTTTTAAATGAGATATGTATATAGATAAAAACTAGTAAGAGCTTTAGAGTTTTTTTAGAATGCTAAGTATATATGTACTTTCCTTTTTTGTATCTTAATATTTATGGAAATAATTCTAATTCTGTATTATGTAATATTTGTAAAATATAGATGATGTGGACAAAAGTATAGGAGATATAAAAATGAAAGATGTTAGAATAGCAGGATAATAATTTTTTTTCTCAATTTCCCCAAACTTTAGTAGTATTACATTATCTTCATAATAAAAGGTATCTGAAAATAAGTTCCAGGTAGCAAAGAATTGTGAAAACATGACTCATCACGAGGAAAAAGCAATCACTCAAAAGTATCTCTAAATTAATACAGATGAAAGGATTACAAGATAATCACACTAAAGTAATTATTATTGTGTTTCATGTGTTTAAAAAACTAAAAGAGAGATTGAGGTGACAAGAAAACTATAAAAAGACCCAAATCAGAATTTTGGGGATAATGTATCCCCTAAGATTAAAAATACACCAGAATTCCCAACAGGACATACTCTGCAGAAGAAAAGATAAAACTAAGCTTGATCCCAATAGTAGAAACTAATTGATTACAAACTTCCAATTTGGAGAAAGAAAGGGCCATCCAAGAGGAAGTACATAAAACTCCCAATAGACACGACCAGAAAAGATCTTCACCATGACACATTGTATACTTTCCACAGTGAAATGTAAAGAACAGATTCTAAAATATGCACAAAAGAACCACATTACTTTTGAAGGGTCTACAGTTAGACTCACAGCTGACTTCTCATCAGAAACCTTTACAGGCTAGGAGAGAATGGCTAGATACACTCCAAGTCTTAAGAGAAAAAACTGTCAACCCAAAATACTGTACCCTGCAAAACTCTCATTTATAAAAGAAGGTGAAATAAAGGCCTTCCATGACAAACAGAAGTTTGATCTGTGAGTGAGATCCCAGCGGAAAGAATGGGCCATCAAAGAAGGCGGTACCTTTCTCTGAAGGGAGGAGAGAACTTCCACTTTGACTATGGCCTTGTCTAATAAGGTCGGAGTCTGTGAACTCAAGAGGCTTCCATAGCCTTGGCAGCTCATGACAAGTGCCTCGGGTGATTACTGACCTCATAAACAAGAGTGTCAATTGTTAAGTCAACAACAGGAGTCACTATGCACTTACTCCCCATGTAGGACCTCTGTCCTTAATGTGTTGTACTATGCTAATTAACAGTAAAACTACTACCCAAACAGTACTCCATACTTTGTGTGTCTGTGTGGGTGCAGTCTGTTGAAATCTTTACTTAGTCTATACTAAGTTGATCTTCTGTATATAAAGATAATTGAAAATGAATCTTGATGAAGAATGGGATGGGAGAGGGAGTGGGAGATGGGATGGTGTGGGGGGGAGGGAGGTTATGGGGGGAAAAGACGCTATAATTCAAAAGTTGTACTTTGGAAATTTATATTTATTAAATAAAAGTTGAAAAAAATCAATCCTTTAAGTTTTAAGTAAATGACAACAGAGTAAAATCTACATCTACTCAAAGAATTGAAAAGCAGAGAGGGTCCGGCGCTGTGGCACAGAGGGTTAATGCCCAGACCCGAGGTGCCGGCATCCCATATGGGTGCTGCTTCAAGACCCGGCTGCTCCGCTTCCAATCCAGCTCTCTGCTATGGCCTGAGAAAGCAGTAGAGGATGGCCCAAGTACTTGGGCCCCTGCACCCACGTGGGAGACCCAGAGGAAGATCCTGGCTCTTGGCTTCAGATGGGCACAGCTCCGGCCATTGTGGTCAATTGGGGAGTGAACCATTGCATGGAAGACCTCTCTCTCTCTCTCTCTCTCTCTCTCTCTCTCTCTCTCCTTTCTCTGTGTAACGCTGACTTGCAAATAAATCAATAAATATTAAAAAAAAAAGGGAAAATAGAAAATAGTACAGTTTTCTTCATTTTTCTTGTATTTGGGTATTATTAAAACTATTGGATCACACAAATCTATATTTTCACTGAATTTAGAAATTTTCAGCCATTATTTGTTCAAACATTCTTCTATGTTTTGTTCTCCCTTACATCAGTTTGTCTCCTCTGCAGGAATTCTAATTAATTGCATATGAAACCAACTGATATCCCACAGCTCACTGACATGCTGCTTATTCTTTTGGTGAAAATTTTTTCCTAATTAAAATATAATTGAATATTTAAATTAAAAAGAAAAATTTATTATATGGTTTATAACATAGGTAATGTTATCAATAATAGCTTTAAGACAAAGGGAAAAGAGATGATATACCATTGTAAGTTTCTTATTCTATACTTGAAATAGTATATTACTGGAAGGTGAGTTCTTATAAGATGAAGATGTGTAATACAGATTCTAAAGCAAATCATAAATAATATTGCAAAGAGTTACAGCAAAGAGGTCAATAAAGGAAATAAAATATAATAGTAAGCCTTAAAGAAGATAAATGGGAATGGCAGAAAATGAAAAACAGAAAAGATATGTTCTCTTAACATTAATAGAAAATAATATGACTACTTCTAGACAATTCCCAGTACTAGGAAACTAACACTTTTACTAACCCTTGAGTCAAAGAAGAAATCTAGAGAAATGAGGAAGTATTTTGAACTGAAAGAAAATGAGAATTCCCAAAATCAAAATTTGCTATTAAAGCAGTTTATAAGGAAAAGTTTATAACTGCAAATGCCTGTGTCATAATAGAGAAAGATCTCCATTACATGACATCAGCTGTTGCAATAAGAAATTGGAAACAGAAGAGAAGCTTAAACAAATAATAGGCAGAAAAGAGGGAATAATAAAATTGGAGCAGAAGTTAACAAAGTAGAAAAAAGAAAGTTAGTGAGACTCTAAAATGATTGTGACAAGATTAATAAAGTTGACACAGTTGTAGCCAAACTGGAACAAAAGGTAGCAACCAATGACCAATATTGGGAATCAAGGTGATGAAATCTGTACAGATTCTGCAGATATTAAAGTGATTAGGATGAGATATGAGGAACTGTGTGCAATATATTCTTAAACTTAATAAAATGTATGCATTCTATGAAAGACACAAACCAAAGATCACTCAAGAAATGGTTCTATATCTGTTACAGAAATTATTTTTCAAGTTAAAAAAATTCCACAAGTAATTTTTCAGGCCCAGGTGGCTTCCAGGTGGACTTTACCCAACATTTGAAGCCTAATAGCAATTCTTCACAAGGAGTCCCAAAAATGTGAAGAGGAAAGGATTTTCTTCCAACTCAGTCTTTGTAATCATGGTTCTGAAACTGAGGCAAATTAAAATATCACGAGAAAATAAAACTAATGCTTCATAATGCTTACGAATACTGGTGAAAATTTTGATCAAAATTTTAGAAAATTGAATCCTAAATATCTAAAAAAATTGGTAATACATCTTGATCCAGTGTTGTTTGCTCTAATAGATTAACATATGAAAACCGATCATTATAACCCACATGGGAGACCAGGAGAAGTACATGGCTCCTGGCTTCGGATCGGCGCAGCATGCCATTGGGGGGTGAACTAACAGAAGGAAGACCTTTCTCTCTCTCTCTCTCTCTCTCTCAATATCTAACTCTGCCTGTCAAAAAAAAAAAAAAAAAAAAGGGTCATCTGTGAAATAATCTATGTCTAACAGCACACTTAGTGGTGAAACACTGAATGCTTTTCTCCTAAAGATCTGGAAAAAAAATAAGCTGTTTTTTTAATTTATTTTAATTTATATTTATTTATTTTTTTTTAACAGGCAGAGTGGACAGTGAGAGAGAGAGACAGAGAAAAGGTCTTCCTTTGCCGTTGGTTCACCCTCCAATGGCCGCTGCAGCTGACGCACCGCGTTGATCCAAAGCCAGGAGCCAGGTGCTTCTCCTGGTCTCCCATGGGGTGCAGGGCCCAAGCACTTGGGCCATCCTCCACTGCACTCCCTGGCCACAGCAGAGAGCTGGCCTGGAAGGGGGGCAACCGGGACTAGAACCCGGTGTGCCGGCGCCGCAAGGTGGAGGATTAGCCTAGTGAGCCGCGGCGCCAGCCAGCTGTTTTCTTTTACAACATCTGTTCAATATTGCAGTAGAGGTTCTGGCTAATGCAGTAAGTCAGTAATAAGAAATCAAAGGAATGAAACAAATCTCTATCTGCTGTTATGGAATTCCATTTTAATTTACAAAAAAGGAAGAACTGATAAATATATATAATATATCACATATGATATATAATATGTTAAATATATATAACTAATCAAATCATACACTTAAGATGCCCTGCAGTTTGTCATATGTCTGTTTTTATCAGTAAAACTGTTAAAAGTTAAAATTTATGTTAGATTTTAATTGAAGAAAGTTGAAATATTGGCCTATGCAAATTAAATATCCCCTATTTTACTTTCCTTTACTCCTGTCTTGTATGTCTCATTTCCCAAAGAATGTGGCGTTCTAAATTCTTCCTTATCAGTTATGACTTTCTATCTCCTCAATTGCTTCTTATCTCTTGGGTCATATTTACCCATTCATCTTCTCGTCTCTATTGCCTTCCTATTTACAGGGAGTTTATGCTTCCTCCTTGGACTTACACACATCCCTATTCTTCTTTCTCTCTCTATATATAGGAGACACATATACGTATATATATGTATGTATGTATATATATGTGTGTGTCTTTATCATATACATATATATATGATTTGGTGGACATATACACACACACACACACACATATGATTTGTTTATTTACTTGAGAGGTAGAGTTACAGACAGAAGAGGAAGAGACAGAGATAAAGGTTTTCCATCGCCGGTTCACTCCCCAGATGGCACAACGCCTGGAGCTGAGCCAGTCTGAAGCAAGGAGCCCAGAGCTGCTTCTAGGACTGACACGCTGGTGCAGGGGCCCAAGCACTTGGGTCACCTTCTGCTTTCCCAAGCCATAGGCAGAAAGCTAGATTGGAAGAGGAGCAGCCGGGACACTAACCAGGTGCCCATATGGGATGCTGGCACCACAGGAGGAGGCTTAGCTTATTACGCCACAGCACCAGCCCTACATCTCTATTCTTGTAGAAGTAAAATTTGATTAAAGTTAGTGTCAAATACAACATTGAAATAGGCATAGAGTAATCAAGAGAGACAAATATTGGAAACGCTCAGGATTGGGGCTGACGTGAAGACAGAGAGTGTGACTGTCTTACAACAAATACAATTTCTAACCTTTTTTTTTTTTTTTGAAAAGCATCCTCAGTTGCTTTCCTGTCTCAATTCACAATCACTGACCAAGGAGAGACTCCACAGGTGTCCAGTGAGGTAGACATCTGCATTGTATTAAAGGAATGATTTTCCTTGTTTTAATTTTGTTTAATAATTTATTTATTTGAGATGGATGATGGATGGATGGATGGATGGATAAGTAGGTAGGTAGGTAGATAGATAGATGATAGATAGATGACACTTTTATCCACTGGTTCACTCTCTAAATGCCTGAAACTGCTCAGTCTGGGCTCACATTTGAGGCAGGAACTGGGAACACAATCCAGGTCTCTTCCATGGATAGCAGGAACTCATTTACGTGAAATATCACCTGCTTTCTCCCAGGACCCGAATTAGCAGAAAGCTGGAGTCAGGGCTAGGCACCAGGCACCCTGATGTGGGATGCGGGTGTCTTAATCACCAAACTCTTTCTCTTTTGCTTGTCTTTTTCATGTTTAATAATGCCACAGCTTGATTCTAGGATAGAAACAGTTTTCTAAACATTACAGTTGAGGATTCAATAAGCTAAGGCTCAATACTTGTTTTATAAATAAAAGTTTTTAAAATAAGGTTTTTTTGGACCTTGGAGCCATGCCTGCTCTTTGACCTGTTATCTATGGCTCCTTTTACACTAGAGTAGTAGAGCTGAGTTGCTGCAGTTACAAGACATATAGAATGCATCACTCAAAAACCAAAAATATTTATTTTCTGTGCCCTTTAAGAAAATGTTTGCGAACCCCTATAGTTTATTAGTATTAGCCTTAGCAGATACAGCCCTTACTATGTGCCAGCTTATTTCAATATATTAAATAAAACATTATTTCTAATAGTCATAATAACCTTATGAGATAGATAATGTAACAATACCCATTTAGTGGATAAGGAAACTGAGGCACAGAACAGTTGATATTTTTTTCTATGTTACAAAGCTGAGAAGTGTTAGTGCCAGGACTCAGACAAGGGTGGCTTGACTCCAAAGCATGAGCTCTTAACATATGTCTTGGCCGGCACCGCGGCTCAATAGGCTAATCCTCCGCCTTGCGGTGACGGCACACCGGGTTCTAGTCCTGGTTGGGGCGCCGGATTCTGTCCTGGTTGCCCCTCTTCCAGGCCAGCTCTCTGCTATGGCCCGGGAGTGCAGTGGAGGATGGCCCAAGTGCTTGGGCCCTGCACCCCATGGGAGACCAGGAAAAGCACCTGGCTCCTGCCTTTGGATCAGCGTGGTGCGCCGGCCGCAGCGGCCACTGGGGGGTCAACCAACGGAAGAGGAAGACCTTTCCCTCTGTCTCTCTCTCACTATCCACTCTGCCTGTCAATAAATAAATAAATTAAATAAAATTTAAAAAAGACCATGTTTCATACAGCTGCTCTGATGGAAGGACTAAAGCAGATACAGAATATCTAAACAACAACAGCAACAACATGTTTGCTGGATTTATGGGGGGCAGCCAACCAATTTAGGTGAAAACCTCTGTGGGTTACGTTTCTAGAATAAAAACAAGATGTTCAATTAGTTTTAGATTAATTATCGCCTTGCTTTTAGGCTCTCCCATGAAAGAAGTATGACTAACCAGCTTGTTCTTTACTGTGGTTGTGGTATTCACCCTCAGTAAATTGTATCTTTGAATTCAGCCTGTATCTCACTGTAGTGATTTATGGGGTAAAAGACTGAGGGCCCTTTTGTCAACTTCTCTGTTTCTCTGTTGATCTTGTTGTTGTTCAGTGTCATGCCATGGAGCAGCGCCAACAAGGAATCAGGGTCATTTCCAAAGTTTCAGTCTCCTAACTTTGAGTTTTCCTTGAACCTGTTTTCTATTTTCTGCATCATTGTAGTAGAGCAATCAGTAAACATTTATTTATTTAATTGTTTGCAACTAAAACATGTGAAAGAAAACAGGCTACGGAGATTCTGGCAGCTTGCTTATTTTTCTTGAAACCGTTTCTTTTCGGATTTTTAACACATATGTCAGTAGTTTCAAAAATATTTGAAAATTATGAACATATAATTTGATAACTATTTCCCTATGAAGTTTATACTTATGACCAGAGTTTAGCATGCACTAATATTTAAGAGTGTGCTAGGGTAATGTTTTTCTTAAAAGACCATCATGCCACAGCTTTATCCACTTTTGAACTCTTCATAATATTCTTTCTTTTTTTGTGCCATAATAGATACTTCTTTCAATGTAGGAAGCATTAATTTTTTTCATCATGATAGGTTAAAGCAATCCCTGCTCATTGCATTCAAATAACCACATTGGTTACAAAAATGTGTGCGTTTTGTTCGACCTGTGAAATATGTGATGAATCATAGGGCGTCTTGTAAAGAATGTCTTGCTACATAAATATGTGTGGTTCCGAGTAATAGAATCAGCCAGATGATTGAAATGCAGTTGTATAAGATGATACAAATCATGATAAGTCTTTCCCACAAACTGTGCTATCGGACTTGGAAATCAAGAGACGTGCTTTATTAGTTCACCTTGGGAATGCTTCGCAAATGGATGTGCACTGCACTTGGCATCAACGAGAAGTGTAACTTAATGAGTATTAAACATTTCTCTAGCACTTGACTTTCTTTCAGCACTTTCATATGTCTAATCAGATTTTACAGACTGATAGAACCAGTACTATTGGCGTTCTCATTTGAGAAACAGTTTGAGATGCAAAGGGGATAAATGGCTTTTGTTTCTACTTGGTAAGTGGTGGAGGTGCTCCTTGTATGCAGGTCTTCTAACCTTGAATCGTCTCAGTTCTGTATGGTAGCACCTGCTAAAGGGAAGAATGGAAAGCACTAAGCTTAAGTCAGTCTGCATGGAAAGCAAACAAAAGAGGGTGGAAATTAGACTGTGAGGCAGATAGGGACTAGATTCTGAAACTCCATGAATGCCTAAGAATATACTTGTTGGGCAGAGACAGAAGGAAACATGAGTGGACCATGCAACAATCCAGACCAGGGTATTAGTAATGGAATTGGAGGGAATTATTTCAAGTCTAGATATATTTTGAAGGTTCGGCCAAGTGAATATGTTGACGAATCGATTGTAGGGTTTAAGAAGAAGAGTGGAGGATGGCTCCAAAGTTTCTTAAATCTGGGCAGTTGGAAAATACAATTATGGTTTAATATGAGGAGGTTACTGAGAGATGAACAAGTCAGAGTTGTTTTAAAAATGAGAAGTTGAGGTGCCAGTTAGATACCCAAATGGTGATACAAATAAGGCAGTTGGACACAGGAGTTTAGGGTCCAGAAGAAAGTCGAGGCTAAATGTAGGAATCTAGACGTCATCAGAATATAGATGGAATTTGTGGTGATGAGATTGGGTGCTGTCACTAGGAGAAGACTGTTGACAAAGAATAGGACTTAATTCTGGGACACCCAGTGTTTTACGTTCTTGAAGATAAGCAGGGACCCACATGAATCTGATGCGAAGGTGGCTGTCTTACTGTGAGCTGAAACAAGTCCACTGAGTGTGGGAAATGGTGTGAGGGTGTGCTGAAACAAGTTCAAAGCATCCTAGAGAGACTTTTCCTCCTAGACCATGCTGTGGGCTTCACAGTACATCAGGCATTGAATTGCTCAAGGAAGCCCATACTAAATGGCCATAGGGGTTAAACGTTTTGTACTTAATTGTTGAAGCAATGGTTATGTGCTACTCACGACAGAACGAGTACTAAGTAATGGAGACTCATTCTTGTTTTTAATATAATGAAACTGAGATCAATGAAGCGAAAAGGATTGCTTGCGGTTATACAAGAATAGGAATTCTTTTCCCCATACCTACTAAATATAGAGTTCCTGTTGACAGAGGTCTTGACCATTTCCTAGGGTGATATATTCTATAAGCAGGGAGCACTTAGAGACCAAAACAAAGTAAAGGAAAGTCGTATTCTGGATAATCACTGAAGAACATTTAGAACAGTGTCAAGTGTCATAATCTACAAGGACAGGAGGAATCTTGGTGTGGCTACAAAAACCCTGGCTGGGAATCAGGAAACTTGGACTCCAGGCCTGGCTGTTTAACCTCTGAAACCCTTGAAAGCAGCCCTGTAGGGCTGAGAACATTGCTGGGAGCACGACTTTCATATAGGAAAGGCTTTGCAAGCTCATTAAGAAGGCCGGGGATTACTCACGGATCCAGCAGTTTCTTCAGGGGAGCAGATAGAGTTGAAAGGAGCAACAAAGAGACCATTTTCTTTCCTCCTCAGCACTGTTTATCATGGGTGTATATTGCCTTCTTCAGTTTCATCAAAAGTGGATTTGGGAAAAACTGTAATCAAAATTCAATAAGCAATTTCTAGACTGCCACAGAAAGCTGTAGCTCATATCCATTTGGCCTCTAAATCTGAGTTTTCTTCCTTCTTAAAATTAGAGATATTTGATAAGGGTCTTTAAAATACATTGCCATCTGGCATCTTGTTCCCCCACATAGCCCTACTAACCAGGTGGTCCTTGACTTATAACGTTTTAACTTACGATCTTTTGACCTTATGATGGTGCGAAAGTTGCAAGCATGTAGTAGAAACTGTTCTTTGCATATTGACCTTTTCCTGGCTAGCTACAGTGTAATACTGAGCACAACTCCCAGTCATTTACAATGAGGGGGGATGACCAACACACCACAGCACACTCAGTTGCTAAACTGGGATTTTCAGTAGCTTCACTGAATGTAATGCATTTTTGGCTTACAATATTTTCAACTTACAGATCGATTTATCCAGTTATTGTACCTGCATTGTACATTAAGGAGCAATTGTACCATATAAAAGGTCATCTTTTTTAAAGATTTACATTTATTTATTAGAAAGGCAGAGTGACAGAGAAGTGGAGAGAGAGAGAGAGAGTCTTCCATCTGCTGGTTCACTCCACCAAATGTCCACAATGGCAGGGGCCTAGCCAGGCCAAAGCCAGGAGCCTGGAACTCCATCTGAGTCTTCCAGGTGGGAGGCAGAGACCCAGGTACCTGGGCCGTCTTCTGCTGCCTTCCCAGGCACATCAGCAGAGAGCTGGAAGCAGGTGGGACTTGCACTGACGCTCTAGAACGGGAGGCTGGCATTGGAAGTGGCAGTTTGACTTGCTGCACCCCAATCATCCCAAAAGAGAACCTTGGTAGAGAAGTATTTAAGAAACTTGGGTAACTGAAATGCGGTGATACAATGTAATGCTGAAATTGTGATTTGGATCAGTACTCAGTAATTTAATTCAGCTACCCACTGTTTAAAAAAACATGTGCCAATATCACTTGAGGTAGTTACTATCTTTATAGTCCACCATCCAGCTGTACATGTGAAGACACTGGATGGCCTCCAGGTGAAGTGCCGTGCCCACAATCCTATCGCGGCTGAGTGATTAAGTCAAGTCTGAGTTTGTTCCAACTTCGTCACTAAATATGCAGGTATCTTCTCTCTATATTTTGGGGGTTCTGTGCCTTCCCTGCTGTAGGGATTACTGACATACATGAAGTCACAAAGTGTGAAGACCAGAGGGAGCTTCATGCTAGTCAAGTACCCTCATTTCTGAACTCCCTCTTGCTTTTTGAGTTAACCAAGTTCACGGTCCATTGTCCTGGCTGTGCCTCCTGTGAAATAACCCCTCCCTTCAACTTTTCAGTCATAAAAAGCATGGCCACAAAACTAATATTTCTGAAAAACAAAGGTCTTATCATTCATACATATGTTTAATATGGTAGCATTTATATTTTCTACAGAAAAGACTTAACTCAAAGTTTTTCTTACAAGTGGTGTAGCTCGGCATCCAGAAAACTTTCTTCCTGTTGGAAGAACTGTTATACTTGCTGCAGGGGCTCACGTGTCTGGTTTCCTGCCTGTGACCCAGCACCGTGCACTGTCTGGTACAACTTGAGTGTCTGATCTGTTTCTGTCTCCTTATCCCTGGACCCTTCCCAGGTCCCAGCCAATCCTTTGTGTGCCTCCTATTTCTCACCCCAAAACTTTTTTTTGTAAAAAAGATTTATTTATTTATTGAAAGGCAGAGTGACTGTGTGTCTGTGTGTCTGTGTGTGTGCATGTGCGTGTGTGTGTGTGTGTGTGTGATGGGCAGGGGGGAGCCTGCAAGAGAGACTGCGGGAGAGAAGGCTAGCATCCATCAGTTGGTTCACTCCTCAAATGGCAGCAACAGCCAGAGCAGGAGCCTGGACTTGCATCCGATCTCCCACGTGGACAGCAGGGGCCCAAGCGCTTGAGCAGTCATCCACTGCTTTCCCTCATGTATTAGCAGGCAGCTGAATTTGAAGCAAACAGCCGAGACTGAAACTATTGCTCCAATATGGGGTGATGGTGTTGCAAGCTGTGGCTTAACCTGCTGCACCATATTGCCAGCCCCTTACCCCAAAACTTGATGTGGTTTGCCTTTCCTGCTTGTTTTCTTCGACCCATCCGAAGAGCTCTCAAACCTGAGACAGAATCAGAATCACTGGGAGAATTTACATGAAAGATGCTGAAGTGTAGATCCCAAGTGCAAAACCAGTAGCTGGGATTGGGACCTATTACTGGAAAGAATCCTTTCATGAATGGCCAGTTTGGGAATCCCTGACTGTGAGATAACTTAAAAATAAACCTGTATTGCTACATGTTCGATATTTTATTTTATTTTATTTTATTTAGTTGCAAGACCCAGGAGGACTGGAGAAAGAGAAAGGGTTTCAATTTTTGCTGGCTCACTTCCTAAATGGTTATAATAGCTGGAGATTGTCCCGGGTGAATGTGGGAGTCAGGAACTCCCACTCAGGTTTCTCATGTGTGTGGCAGGGACCCCACTATTCTGGCTGTAATTTGCTACCCCCAGGATCTGCATTAGCAGGTAGTTGGAATTAGGAGCAGAGCTGGGACTTGAACCTAGGTACTCCTGGATGGAATGTGGGCATCTGCAGCAGTGTCTTTAATGGTCGTGCCAAACACCCATCCCCTGTGAAATAGCATAACTTGGAGTAGCTTCTCCAGTCGAATTTCTCCTTGTTTGTGCTCTGAGGTTCTGAGAATATGAGACGTTAGGGATGTGGTATCATTTTTTCTTGGTACCTGGATTAGAAACTTTATTATTCCAAGATAATTAGAACAAGAATGTATTATAAACTCCAGGAAAATGTCTTCATTTGTACTTTAGTTGTGTAAGCACTTCATAGTAAATTACATTTGGAATTACATTTCCCTTAGAGGTGGTCATTTTACCATAAATTGAAAGAAACAAAGACCTTTTGGTTTGAGTTATTTTTCCTTCTTTAATCAAATATAAAAAATTTTAATTATGTACTGGAGTTCACAAGCAGGCTTTTTAAAAAAAACTCATCATGATGCCATAGGAACTGTGAAGTAATTACATGTTTATTCCAAGCAGTTTTTGAAATAAGAGATTTCAGCCAGATTTCCCAATGGATATTTTTCTTATTTGAATAACAAATCTAGATCACTGATTTTTTTTTAAAAAGATCAGTTTGTGCATGACTTTGTTATGATTAAAGTATTTAATGAAAGTAAAGTTGTTCATGTTAATTAGCTTGATGAATATTTTACTGAATGTCTATGAAATGCTAAGAATATTATTAGGTGCTGGAGAGAAATGTCCTCATGCTGTTGACTGCTGTCTGTTTTTATTTGGGGAGAAAGAGCCTTTTCAGGCTGTGTTTTTTTGCTTGGCACCTCATGCTATTTTCCTATTCAAGACAGGTCAGATACGGCTTAATTACAGAGAACATCTTGAAGCAAATAAAATAATAATATATAATTTATTCAACTGAGAAGCTCAGGGCAAAGCTGATCCTGCAAGTCTAGATGAAAACGTGGTAATTCTGTGTTCTACACACGGTGCGTGTTACTGAGTCTTTCTGTCCTGCACCTTAGCCTTCATTTGCAGTCATGCAGAGTAACAGCTGTCCTGCCACAGCCACTGAAACTCAGGTAACTCTGTAACACACATGTTCTAGGTCACAGTTATTTACAGCATCCACCGGGCATTTCAAAAACTCTTAAGAAGTCAGTGTAGATTTCTGTAATCCTCTCCTTCTTTACCTTCTTTAGCTGCTTGCAGCTCCAGTAGCAAAGGACGTTACACGCTTCAGAAGTGCTTACTCACCTTTTGAGTTCAGTATTCTCTGAAGATAACGTGTTCTCCATGGCTTTTTACCTATTCTCAAATGTCAGTTGTTCGTGAGGCTTGTTTCTCCGTTGCTGCCCACTACGTGTTCATTACATGTTAAACTTATGCAGATTTGGAGAAGTCTTGAACTTACTCATGTTACTTTCTCCCAGAGTTTCTTTGTCCAAGTAGACATACATAATTGTTTGAATCTTTGACAGTCTTTCTGTGCTGTTATTTGAAGCCGCAGCATCCTCTGATTTAAGGAGAGTTACGGGACAGCATGGTGTTCAGGCCAATTCTTACGCCTTGCACAGCAGATAGCATGCACTTCGTGTGTGTGTGAATTGTTTTGTACCCTTAAGTCTCTCAGGGGCGGCAGGGAGTGGGCCAGGCAGGTGCTGTGAATTCAGGATTCTCATCAGCACCAAGGGCCCCGAGCTTAGGAAGCCCTTTCACAATAGGCTGCAAGTAACCCTTGCCAAACTTTACCCCAGAGAGCTATGTTGTACTGAACAACTTAATAAGTCTGCTCTGTGCCATGTCTGCTTGGGCTGTTCTCGAAGGGATAATCTAGAAATGAGTTCACCAGCATTTCTGATGGAAAGATAAGCAGGAACCCAAGAGAACCAGTGGTACTGAGCAATGAATGTGCTCATGGTTTAAACCTTCCCTCCCAGAATTTTTGCCCAGTGTACTAGTTCTGATGTGCTTAACTTCATCATGTGCAACGTTGACCAATACTCTGCTTAAAACAGAAATAAATAGAAATATTGAGGAGAACTCAACATGGACCAGGCCCCCTTCCATACAAACATTCCATATTATAAACATGTTTAATACAGGTTGAGTATCCCTTTTCTGAAATTCTTGGTACCCAAAGTGTTTAGGGCTTCATATTTTTGGGGGGATTTTGGAGTATTCGCATGGACATATTGAGATATTTTGGGAATAAGACCCATGTCAAAACACGAAATTTATTTATGATTCACATACACAGAGCCTAATGGTAATTTTATGCAATATTGCTAGTGTGAGTGGATTTTGACTGCAACCCATCACGGGGGGTCAGGTGTGGAATTTTCCACTCATGGCATCATGTCATCGTTCAAAATTTCCAGATTTTGGAATAATTTTTGAATTCAGAGTTTTCAGATTAGGGGTGCCCTCTAATAACCTGAGCTGGAATTTTCTTTAAAAGAAGAAATGGGGAAAAGAAAGAAAATGTGGCAAAGCAAGAAAGAGCAGCCAGGTCTTTCGAGAAAGCTCTATTAATGCTGAGAACAGGACTCAGTCTCTTTGTTGTCTGAGTTAAACCTTGTGGTTAGGACTGAATGCTTATGATGACTGAGTGATGTGATGAACTATGGTTTATCTTTCTTTGCCAGGTACTTCACTGCCTGCAGTGGGATGACTTTTTTGACGTGAGTTTTGTGTAAACTGTTCACATAATTGAGGTTAGGAATGTCAAGGATTCTTTTAGTCGCTCCTCCCTCAATGTTACCGTCTCAAGCACCGAGGACAAAGAAGACTAGGAGCATTGCCTAAAACCACACAAAGAAGGAGGAGTAGAGCTAACCTCTGTCGCTTCCTTGTATTGCATTTATGTACTCAAAAGATGCACCTTACAGGGGTGTTGAGGGAGAGAGAGAGGGAGAGAGAGAGACAGAGAGAGAGAGAGAGAACTCACAAAACTGAATTATATTTTTTCTGTGTATAGAAAACTCTGCTTGTCACTATAAATTGCTGCCCAAATCACTGTGGTATGAGAGCACTTCTCAACGTTTGTGCAAAAGTGGAATTAAAAGCTAAATTTATTTTGGAGCAAACTATTGTTGAAATGCACGTAGTTTCTTAAGGATTTGCATTTTCTGAGAGCTTTTTGAAATCTCCTATTTGCGAACTGGCTAGAATGTATGAAGGCTGATTCCAGTTTGTGACTAGACCTTGGCCCTGGTGGAGAAAAACATTAATTGCAATTCACAGTCACTTACAAAAGATGACTATCTGAGATGCAAATACAGGGTTGCCTTAAGCACAGTGAAGAATTAAACCAGCTATAATTTATTAGTGAAACTTTCGGTCTCTGAAGAATTGGCTTTGTTTCGTGCTTGGTGAAAGGCAGATGGTTTAACTACTTTCATCTGCAGTCGGAGAACTGGCCATGTTGAACTGGAAGGGATCTTACAGAGCGACTGAAGGGTTGATTTTCTCCCTCTTGAGGGCTTGCAAGATCTTGGGCACCCCTGGGACAGGAGGAGGGACACACTGAGGGTGACGTCCTCTCTTATTTATTTCTAATAGAGTCTCTGCTATTTAGGAAAAATAAAGCTTTAAAAAAACTCCAAATATAATATTTTATATCTTGGTAGTATTTTGAGTACATGGGTTTATTAAAACTAAGTGAATGTACCCTTAACACATTTTTGTTTTACATGTTTTTGAATTTTGTCTAAAACACATAAGCAATTATTGAACTCAGTTTAGCCATGCTGACATTTAGGGGAAGTTATACTGATGATTGGTATTTACTTTGCAAATGCACCAAAAATAGAGCAGAGTGGTGAGTGGATATAAGATAGATATATCAGAGGTCTTCAGAAAGTTCTTGGAAATGAATGTTGTGAACAAACTATGCATAGCTTTGGAAGTTCTGTGCAACAAAATAAAACTTATTTCAGTTGCATTTTCCTATGAATATTTTGAAGTACCGCCTAAGATAAAGCAAATATAGTAACACATTAAAGGCACACTTTAAGTGAAGATATTATGAGTGTTTATTGCATGATTCTTTTTGACTTTGCTACATGTTTGACATTTTTTGTAATAAACATTTGTGGAAAAACATAGTTGTCTAATTTTTATAAATAATTGTGTGATTCAGGGAGACTAAGATTATGTATTTGGTTGAATGGGAACAGAACCAGAAATATCTTTAAAGAACTGGCTTGCTGCTTGTCTTTGTACTCAGATTTGAGCATTTGCTTAAGATTTCTTTACATGAGTGTAAAAAAAAATCACGAGTACTTATGAAAGATGGCAAAAAACATTCTGGGCCGGCGCCGCAGCTCACTAGGCTAATCCTCCACCTTGCAGCGCCAGCACACTGGGTTCTAGTCCCGGTCGGGGCGCCAGATTCTGTCCCGGTTGCCCCTCTTCCAGGCCAGCTCTCTGCTGGGGCCAGGGAGTGCAGTGGAGGATGGCCCAAGTGCTTGGGCCCTGCACCCCATGGGAGACCAGGAGAAGCACCTGGCTCCTGCCTTCGGATCAGCGTGGTGCGCCAGCCGCAGTGGCCATTGGAGGGTGAACCAACAGCAAAAGGAAGACCTTTCTCTCTGTCTCTCTCTCTCTCACTGTCCACTCTGCCTGTCAAAAAAACAAACAAACAAAACAAAACAAAACAAAACACACATTCTGGCACAGGCATTCGGTCAGGCAGGCTCTGGCACACATCAGGCACCTAGATTTGATTTCCCGCTCTGGCTGCTGACTCCTGCTTCCTGCTAATGCAGGTGCTGAGGGCAGGGTTGATGGCTCAAGTAGTCAGGTCCCTGCTACCCACATGAGGGACCCAGATTGAGTCCCTGGCTCCTCGAAAAATAAATACATTCTGTAGGAGTACTGAAACTACTGCTTTCATGAGGTTATCTTTCCCCACCTTTTTAACCTTACTTTTTCATGCTGGTATCAAGGCAATTTTGCACCTGTAGTTTAATACATTAGAGTTGATTGTAAATTAATGTATTCTGTGGCATTTTGGGGCATTTCATTCTGTTTTCTATTCACATACACATAAGTGCGTATGATGTTTCCTGATGAATGGTTTCCTTTGAAAGTGCAGAAATGAAGGTAACTTCTTTAGAAACGGCCCACGAACTTCAGGTAGAGTCTCTTGCTGTCTTTGGAAACACAAAACGGATTTGCTTCTGATGTTTGGCTAGCATTAGTGATGTTGGAGGACCATTTAAAAATGGCCAGTGTTGTGGCCCAGCAGATTGAGCTGCCACTTGGGATGACCACATCCCATACTGGAGTGACTGGGGCTGATGCCGCCTCTGCTTTCAAACTACTTTCCTGCTGATAACAGTGCTGGAGGCAGTGGGTGATGACTTGAGGGCTTGGATCCATTCCTCAGACTTGGGAAACCTGATGTGATTATTGGGTGCTGGCATTCACCCTGCCTGGCTCCAGCTGTTGTAGGCATCTGGGGAGTGAATCGGCAGATGGAGGATCTCTTTCTGCCCCTCCTCCCCCCAACACAAACCTTATCACTTTACCTTTCAACTAAGTGAAAAGAGATAAACTTAAGAAATAAATAAAAGTGATTTCTCCTTTACTGTTGTACTCTTCTAGAATGTTTGCTGGGTAAGAATCTCTAGGGTCCAGAGTGCCTTAGGTTTGGATTTTGGCTTTGCCAAAATTTTTGGTGGGAGACTTGGGAAGTCACTTAAATTATCTGAGCCTTTCTTCCTTAGGTATCAAATAGGGCATAAAAACAGTCCTCAGTGGCTCATAGTGTTTAGTAAATATTATTCAGTATGACTTTTATTTGTGGTGACCTTGGAATTTGCTAGTGGATGACATATCTTTATATTGTATTTGCAACATTTTATATTTGTTTTATTTAATTTGCTTTTTATTTATAGCATTCACTTTCACAAGGGACTTAGGTCTGAATATCTTTGGGGTTTACATTTTGTCTTATCTTGTCAAGAAAGCATGCGTGGTGTAACTCTTACCAGTTTTTTTACCCCAAAACATGAGTTACCTATAAAGCACATTTATTCAAGATTGAGTTTATTTCCTAATTCTGCCATCCTTTGAAGGATTATTTTCAGTTTTTCAGATTTTAGCATTAATTATTGCCTTTTCAATTTCTCCCTCTAGAATCCCAAATATAAGAATTCATAATCCAAGAAATGCAGAATTTCAAGAGTCAGTAATTAAAACTTTATCATTAGTATAACTGTTAAAAATTGAGATGTAAAGGTGCTACTTTTTCTTATTTGGAGAATAAATATATTGATGTCAATTGGAGATATACTTTCAGACTAATGAAAATATTAGCTGGAAAATTATTGGATTAATACATTTTATACATCTTAGCATACATACACATAATAGTACAGTAAGATAATCATACAGTAACTAATGTATGCATAAAATAATACGTCATTTGAAGGAAAAACTGTCAAGATTATATTTACTGTCGTTCAGTAGGTGTGTAATACTTTTTTTGTCCATCATTTGAAATTCCTTTTTAAATAATGTGCTATTTCATAGTTCTTAAGAGTGATAAGTGAGTGTATGATACAGAATCATAGACTGGAGGATTGTGCATAAGCTTTGAGGTCATCTGGATTTGTAAATTTGTGGTTTTTAACCTTTGCTGCATATGCTGCATATTAAGACTATTTGGAGGACTCTCTAAAACATTATTAGTGTTTAAGTTGTACTCTGGATGCATTCAGCTAGCTTCTCTGTGAGTGGGATCTGAGTATTTCTGGTTTTCAGAAGCTTTCTTGGTGATTCCACTGTAATGTCAATGATAAGAAGCCACCATCTGAGGGATATTTTTTTTTTGCCACATTTTGAGGAGAAACATAATTGTTTGAGACCTTGGTGAAGGCACAGAGAGTTTATCTTCGTTGTTGAAATACCGATCTCCATCTCCTCTTAAACCAGTGGTTTTGGCACTCTTCCACCCTGCTTTGTGAGTTTGGGTAGGTCCCAGACCAGTAGATCGGGCCTCTCACATGTAGTCTTCTCTTGTGTTGGATGACTCAGAGGAACCGTATACTTGCATTTCCTGAAGGACTGGAGAGTGAGTGAAGACCTGTCCTCTCTCCAGCTTCCCTGCACTGGACTGGCCCAGTGCTCCCCAGTTGAGATTCTTTTGTGGCCAAGAGAAGGCACAGAAGTACTCCTAGTTGTTTGATCTGCGTTTTATGTACGTTGTGCTCACTAAATTGCAGTCTGTGTAGTTCAGTAATAATGAAGTCTTATGTGTTTTAGACTAGCTTTAGTTACAGGCATATATTAGGTTTTTCTTAAAGATGGTAGAATAAAAAAGATCAATGTATACCACCGTTGAAGTTCATTTAATGTAATTTTACCTATTTTTTATTATCCTAATATTCTTTATAGATAATTTAATTCATATCCTATAATAATGAATTAACTTTATGTGTATTCTAAAATTGTGCTTAATGTAGACTTATAGTATAGTCACTCCATCAGAAGGCTGACTTCTAAAAGAATGGCAGCGTGGGACCTTGTGTTTATAACCCTCTTACGGTAAATGCTTTGGATAGAGGCAGCCTACTCTAGGCTTTCATCGTCCCTTCTTGCTGGGGGGGGGTAATGTTCTGATCTCAGATGACAGGTGGCCAACATGGACGCTGTGTCGGTGCCCCTGGAAGGCCTTGTTGAAAACACTCATTCTCAGAACCTCCTGTGCCGCTTTACTTTCAGAATGACCTCTGCTCTAAGCAGTGTGGGGCAGTGTCCCAGCCCTTGAAGCTGCAGCACCTGGACTTCTCCTGATGGGAGGGCAGAGTCAATGCAGATGTCTTCCTAATTTGGGGGGCTAACTCCCTTCAGCGATTTAGGGCTGTATGAAGTCAGCCGCAAGCACGTTTTTTTTCTAGTGTCTTTTGAGTCATTCTCTTACTCCAGAGTATTGTTGTTGACCTCAAATGCAACCTCAGAAATGTTTCTCAAGTGCTAGTTCAAAGGCATGATGCACCGAACTGCTTTGTTCCCTTAGGATTATCCACCCATAGGTTCAATGAAAGGATTATTTGGAGGGCCTTGGAGGTATTTTGGAAATTGGAGTCAATTGAGAGGAAACTCAGAAAGTCTAATTTAAAATTTTCTTGGGCTTGAAAGCTGAGCAGAATTTACCTACCAGGCATACATGTGTAAGTGGACAAAGGCGAAAGTGTGTTGTATTTGAGACCAGTTTTTACTTTGCTGTAGTCAGAGCACTGTTGCTCAGGGCAGCGTTCTCTCTCCTCAGGTGATAGAGTTTCATGCACTCCTGATCCTGTAAGGATTCCCGAAGGTAACATTCCAGGCAATTGTATCAGAGAACACTTGGTGTATGGATAATGCAAATGGTAGCAAAAGTGTTCATTTGTGACAAATTACTGATAATTGAGATTGCGTTTTTCCTTTAGGATGAAATTACAACACAAAGCTTTTATTAAGATGGGATTTTCATTAAAACAGGTAGAGGAGACAGTGATGAAATAATAGGAAATATTATAGTACCTTCAAGTTTCATTCTCATCAAGTCCTAATTAATCTAAATCTCTTTTTCCAATAGTTTTGTAACTGTAAATCATTTGTGATGGTGTTTGGAGGTCACATGATGAGAATTTCTCTTGTACAGCCAAGATCCATAACTTTAGGGAAACAATATCATACTTTGATCATATAGAAAGGAAACCAGCTTTTACAGTAGTAGTAAAGTTTCATATTAGCTTCTTTTTTCTATCCAATGGTTGGCATCTAACTCAGATAAAGAGACTTGAGCAATTAATGTATAGCTTAATGTTTTACTTATGGCTACTTTAAAAAAATTTTGTAACACCTTAAAAAAGTGAGTAAGGAGCATGGAAGATGTAATGAAGGCCCTAGGAATACTTTAAGTTCATATTGCTGTTTACTAGACTGAGCATCAAGTTTTATTTCCTGGTGTGCCTACACACCTGGGTTTGTGGGGACCAGATGCAATTATGTATGTGAAAGGACTTGGTCAGCTGCGACAAACCACACAGAATCTATCGATCTTTGAGATGTAACCCTTAAAAAATATTTAAAATACTCCAGGTATTTAATCCATGGTTATATCTCAATGAGGATACTTCAAAAGGTTTGTGGAAAGTGGAATTGAAAAATAAGTTGATTCAGGTGCAAAAATGTTTTGAAATCCATGCAGTTTTTTTTTTTCCGGAATATGAATTTTCCACAGACTTTTTGAAGACTCCATGTAGGCATGGATTTCAGAATTTTTTTTGCACTAAAAATGAACTTATCTTTTAACTTCATTTTCCACAAACTTTTGGATGTATGCATAAATACATTCTACTACTTTTTAAAAGCAAGAAGCAATGTGTTTATATGTGTATGTGTGTGTATTTATATATATGTAAATTTCATATGATAGCAACATCAAAATATTTGTGAACACACAGCTTTAGTTACCATGGCAGATCCGGGACAGGCTGATTATGTTAGCCTCTCTCCCCTCTCTCCTCTCTGACCTCCTCCCACTTCCCTTTTCTTCCTCTACTCCCCTATTTCACTCTTCCCTACATTCTGAGGTTGGTAAGTTTTTCTCTTAGTGTCTCCTGACCTTAAGTTTTATACCACATGGGCCCTTCTGTATCAGTTTTTTATCGCTTAGATAACTCCCTGGCAGATTTCCTATGAAGTGCTTTTGACATCTCTCACTTGATGCTTTATTGTTAGACAAGGTGAAGTTCTAAGTTGCTGGACCAGAAATAAAGGAGCTCCATCTTTGGCTCCCAGGGACTAATAAAGTCCTGGGTGGTGTTGACAGGTGTGTGGAGTCACACTTGAGCTGAGACCGTTCTGTGGTTTGAAACACGTTAGCTCTATCTGCCATGGCATTTACAATTCAGAAAAATGCCTTGAAGCCACACCACCACATGTTTAGAATAAAGTAACCCAGCAAGAGCAGAACCGTAGGAAAGCAGTTAAAGACCAGGGTCAACAGAGTTTCAGAAGAAATACGTAGAAACCTGGATTGCATCAAGAGGGTAACAGTCCCAGGTGAATTTCTTTTTAATTATTTGAGAGTCAGAGATGGGGGTGGAGGAGAGGGGTAGAAGAGAAAAAGAAACCCCATTTGCTGGTTCAAACCCCCAAATGCCTGCAATAGCTAGACTGGGCCAGACCAAAGCTGGGAGCCAGGGATTCCATCTGTATCTCCCACGTGGGTGGCAGGAACCCATCCATTTGAGCCATCACTACGGCCTCCCAGGGTCTCCGTTGGCAGGAATTGGGATCAGCAGCTAGATCCTGGAACTGAAACTTGGTTCTCTGATGTGGAAATCAGACATCCTAAGTGGTGTCCGAAATGCTCCATCAAACACTCACACCCAAGGTGAATTTTTTAGGTTGATGAGGGGAAGGCAGGGACAGAAACAGAAAATGCATTTTGCCAGAATTTCTCAGCTTGACAGGACTGATTTCAGCACATCTGACTGGGGCTGTGGAACCCAGGGAGACAAACAGTGCCCACCACTTGACCTACGCAAGACACTGGAAAGCAAGACAAAGCCAAGAGTGGCTGGGTTCTAGGAGGTAAGGAACTCATTTGACTTGGCATTTATACTTTAAACATTATAAACTTCAGAGGAGTATCATTTTGAAACTATTTGAACTTATTAGCATCATATACTTGCTGTGATTCTTTGTTATTGGTTGTTTGCTTTTTGAAACCTGTAGTTGAAAGAGTAATTTGGAAAGTCCAGGATTTGTGTGGACATTGTTTACCTTTCTCTCATTCCCCTAAGGCAGAGAATTGGAGTTGTTTTTTGTCCATTGTTCTCATTTCTTCATTTCTTATCATCATCTTTCCTTGTAATCATCTTTTTCCTTCCTTCCCCTTCTTCCCATGTTTCTTTCTTCTTCCTTTCCTTTTTCGATTTCTATTCTATCCATGATTTGAGAATGATTTCCTGAGATTTAAAAGTTCTAGCGTGATAGTGTAATATCTCAGAAACATTTCTCCCCAAACATGTCAGTGATAAGTAGTATCAGTTCAAAGGAGGTTCCTGTGTCTTGTTGAATGGTCAAGTTTTCTCTGCTGCACAGTGACACTGGTATCAATAAAGACGTAAGAATTAAAAAACAGAATGTTCAGTAATTCGGGCAGTGTGTGAACATTTGCCTGATTTTTCAGAATAGCTAAGTATGTAAATTTTGGAACGTGGATATTGGAGGAAGCCCGCTCTTCTCTGAGGGTTGGATTCTGGTGGCTTGCACAGGATTTGCGAGGCTCCCTCTCTGGTCACTTCCTTCCTGCCTGGGCTTGTGCCTTGGAGTGAATATTGAGCACGGGAGGATGCCTCTGTCTCCCACGTAGGCATATCATTACTAGCTTCTACTTGTCTTTGGACAAAGTACAAAAAAGTGCCCCTTCTAAGCCAAACCATTACAACAAGGTACTGTGCTTTTCAGGCTATGGTTGGCATTGAGTTTGGACTGGGTTGAGACCCTTACTTGCCACCCAGGAACTTTGGCACATGAATAAACAGGACACTCCAATTGTTAAATCAACAACGGGAGTCACTGTGCACTTACTCCCCATGTAGGAGCTCTGTCCTTCATGTGTTGTACTATGCGAATTAACGGTAAAACTAGTATTCAAACAGAACTTTATACTTTGTGTGTCTGTGTGGGTGCAATCTGTTAAAATCTTTACTTGGTATATATAAGTTGATCTTCTGTATATAAAGATAATAAAAAATGAATCTTAATGAAGAATGGGATGGGAGAGGGAGTAGGAGATGGGATGGGAGGGTGGTTATGGGGGGAAAATGCTATAATCCAAAAGTTGTTCTTTTGAAATTTATATTTATTAAAGTTTTTTTTACAAAACCAGGACACTCATATTCAGTAGCCCCTGCAAAAATGTGCTGGCCTTTTCCCTATAATTGATGATGCTTTCTAAAGCATAAAGTCACCAACATAGAGCACAACCTTTTTCAGTCCAGAAAATATATAGGAATGAAATGGACATTTTGTGGTATGACTGTTGTTTTTAGCTCTTATTTGCATTCCTGTGGAACTGTGATCTTCCTGCTTTTTACTTGCTGAATATTACGGTTTGTGGGGACTTCAACCTGTGACTATAGACTGGGTTAAAATTATGTCTTTGCAAACCTTATGAAGAAACGGGAAGAAGGAATGGGGATTGGGTAGGGAGAGTGGAGGGAAAGAAGTGTGGTTGTCTCTTTGGAATTGTACCTGTGGAATACATGAAATCTGTTCTCTTTATATTAATAAAAAAAGAAACGGTGGACTTTTGGAATTAAGAGACTTTCAGTACTTTATCTGACAGATTTTAGTTTTAAATAAAGTAATATTCTAGCCATATAATATTAATTGTTAGAAAAGTGAACCTGAAATATAAGAATTGCTTCTTTGCTACTTAACCAGGTTTTGGGGTTGGAAAATAATATATATATATATATATATAGTCTGTCTATATTTCCTGGACATATAAATTCAGGCTTTTAGATGATGCTGAAGAGATAGCCAGCTATTTGGGAAATATTTCTGGTTAAAATTTCACATCTGAAAGTGTAAATTACTGTTGAATGGGTTTTAAAACCATGAGTGACTTATGAAGACCCCCGTAAACTAGGATTTGGATATAACGTGGTTTGCAGTTGGGTCTCATCCTCTGTCAATGCTCCTATGGAGGAAGAAGACCATGGGTTGAATTCCTGGTTTCTGGCTTTAACCAGGCCCAGCCCATGCCATTGCAGACATCTGAGGAATGACCCAACAGGTGGGAAGGCATGTGCTCTCTCTCTCTCTCTCCCTCGCTCCACTGTCCTCTTGCTTTCTCTCAAATAGATAAAATTTAAAAAGAAAGACATTCCAAATTCCTAAAATCTCAATAGAAACCTTGGCATACCATGAAAGAAGACGATTTTGAAAGACATAGTAAAATAAGTAGAAGGATATTTGCTTAGTCTTTTGTTAATTTTTATTTTCTTAGATTGTGTTATGTAGTAATTATGGATGCATGTTATGAAAAAACTGTCCATGGATTTAGAGAGGTTTTTTTTTTTTTTGCACCAAAATAAACGTCTTTTAATTCTATTTTCTGCGAACTTTTTGAAGTACCCCTGTGCTGAATTCTCCATGATTCTTATGTTGGATACTGGGGAGGAAACTTTAGGCAGTTTATAAAGTAAAGCCAAAGTAAAAGCTGCTAAGATATCTCTAGAACTTAATGTGTTTAATATCCTTTAGAACTGGGAGCTTTAGTTAGTTTCTTTTTTCATCTTTTCCCCTCTAGCTCTTGCATGAGTAGCCAAAGGCCAAGTAACAACACTGTTGTTTTTAATAAAAGGGATTAACAAAAATGTAAGAGGATTAAGCACTTGGGGTCTGGCTTCTTTGCTTAATATGAGAGTGTGGGTTGAAACCAGTGTACTCTACATGCTAATTGATTGACACTTTGCTTGAAGTCATCTAGACGATCACCTCCTCTGAGACTGTTCAGCTGGAGCTGTCATTGCCAAGTAGGAGCAGTTTGGCCCTGGAGAATATCTGGCGATGTCTGGAGACATTTTGCTGGGCACAACTCAGGATGACAACTGGTGGCTGCTGGCATCTAGTGACCAGTGACCAGAGGTGCTACTCAATGTACTAAAATGTGCAGCAAAGCCCTCCACCACAAAGATGTATCAGTAGTGTTGAGGGTGGGCAGCCCTGGCTTCTTCCCTATTTCCTGACTCTTTCTTTTCTCTTCTTTATTTTTCCATTCATCTCACAATAGTTAGGTGTGTGTCACTTGGTGTGGAGGTTAGAAAATAGCTCTCTGGCTTGCACTAAATATAATCTTTACAGTATCATTTATCAAGGGGTGTAAAAAGGAGCAAAGACTCATGCGTTGTAGTTGTGTGATCTTGGACACATCAGTTTTTAATCTCTTCCTCTCCAAGAATCAGAATTAAACAAGAGCTAGGGTTTCTTTTAACCCAATCAAGTTGAAATAATTAAACTCAACTTGATTGGAGTATCTGCTGTGTGAAACTACATGCTGTCTGCTAAGGGAGACACAACATTGAAGATGTTTGAGGCTGGCACTGTGGTGCAGTGGGTTGATGCCCTGGCCTGAAGTGCCAGCATCCCATGTGGGCGCCAGTTCAAGACCTGGCTGCTCCACTTCTGATCCAGCTCTCTGCTGTGGCCTGGAAAAGTGATAGAAGATGGCCCAAGTCCTTGGGCCTCTGCACCCACATGGGAGACCCAGAGGCGGCTCCTAGCTCCTGGCTCCTGGCTTCAGATCGGCACAGCTCCAGCTGTTGCTGCCAGTTGGGGAGTGTGCCATCAGATGGAAGACCTCTCTGCCTGTCTCTGCCTCTCTCTATAACTCTGTCTTTCAAATAAATCTTAAAAAAAAAAAAAAGATTTCTGTTTTCTGAGTCCCTGCGATATAGGTTGGGAGACAGATGTGTAGACAGTATTGCTGATGAGAGTCCAATAAAGGTGTGGTCAGAGTTCTATGGTAGAGTGTGGGAGGCAGCCACTGTCTGTGATGAGAAGAGTCGAGGGGAGAGAAGAGGAGAGGGAGAGGAGGATGGGGGGGTGGTAGAGAGAGTGGAGGAGAAGAAAGAGGAGGGAAGGGAAGAGAGAAGGGGAGGGGAGGGGAGGAAAGAGGAGGGGAGAGAGGAGGAGAGGATCTGATCTGTCTACCGCAGGGAGGACGTGTTCTCCAGACGGGGAGGAAGGGCGTCCCAGGAGAAGGCAGCAGCACGGGCAGATGCGTAGAGTCATGCAGGACTCTGTGTCTTCACTAATTTTGGAGAATTTCAGTGAGTCCAAAACACAGCAGTTACTGAATAAAAATGCTTTTCTTGAGAAAAATTGAGTTTTCCAATCCGCTTTTTACTCTTCGGATCTCATAGACATTAGAGGACTATAATCAAGAAATGGAACTGTTTCCACGTGGTGCTTTGTCTAGAGTATTTTCTTTTTCATTTGAGAAAAGCAACTTATTGACCAGTTTTTAAGGAAAAAAAACAGTGTTTTCTTTTCAATTATGAGAGAGTGAGCACTCTTCCATCTGCTGATTTGCTCTTGAAGCACCCGCAGCAGCCAGGGCTGTACCTGGAGAGCTGGGAACTCAATCCGGGTCTCCCAATCACCTGCACCGTCATCACTACCTCCCAGGGTCTGCATCAGCAGAAAGCTGTGATCAGTAGAACCAGTACTTGGATTTGACGTAGGACATAGGCAACATAAGCACTAGGCCAAATGCTCACCCAAAGTCACAGAAAGGTATCTTTTAATATAATCCTGAAATATAGAAAAAAAAAAATCCAGAAACAGTCATGAAAATGTGTGCTCCCACCTAGCCCTTGCTTTTACACCGCGGCCATTCATTGGTTTGTAATGTGTGTATCACAGGCACAGACAGCTTCAGTTACAGTGCAGGATTCCTTCAGGCTCTGTCTTGCTGCACTTGCCTTAACTTGTGCCTGACGTGCTGACTCATAGTTAACAGCGAGATGTGCAATGCAGAAAAGTCAGGTACAACAAATCCAATTTATACACACCCGGGTCCCTGCTTCCCTCCCCCCGCCCCCATCAAGTTCACTTGAAGTAATTTTGAATGTTAATTACCCCCTTGGGGCCTGGATTTAGGTAATTAAAACTGCTGATTTGATTCAGAATCTCAGGTGAGTCAAGTAGAGCAACACCATCCCATTGAGTTCCGTGCAGTGTGCACAGCGTGATGGTGGATACAGAGCCAAGACTTCTGGCACAAGCCAGTCCGAGGCAGCACCAGTTTTTGGTTTTGGGAGAGCCAGTGCTACTTGCACTGCTGAGCCAGGTTCTCGGGGCGGCGTAAGACCCTATCATACTCAGTTTTCTTTGGTGGATGTGAAGGTCAGAATCTTCCATTGGACTATGTTATAAAAGGCAGCGTGAGTCATTTGAGGGCGATGCATCTTACCATGTCTGTAAGTCACCTTTTGCTTGAATTTTCCCTGAGCAAGTCTGAGACGTTTTCTCAGGAGAGAGGAGTTTCGGTGGAATGACTCTTCCTGGCGCTTTCCTTTGCACATGTCCAGAAAAAAGTTATACACTGGATATTGCAATGACTTGACGGGAGGGCAGGCAGGCTGTCTTCTCTTTCCAGCCAGGCAGCGGACTCTCTCTGACAAGTTATTTCTTCATGTCCGAACTTCTCTTTCTGGAAATAAATCTAATAATACCGGCTACTCATATGAAGTGATGCCTGCTGCGCATGTGAAAATAAAAAGCTTCTTTAACACAAAAAAGTATTTTTCCACTCTTGATATCAGTTCATTCTCTGTTTGTACAATTAAATTCAAAATAGCCTCACATTTGGCAATCCTTCCCCCCCCCCCGCTAAAAAGTGAAATTCATGATTAACTCTTCATTACGAATTTGTCACAACTGCACTTAACCCAATAAACATTCCAGAAAAGAGCAGACTTGGCTGGAGTTGAATCAGTGCAGCCTTACTAATTTGGCCACTAAATTAAGCCAATATGATTTAATCTGGATTGAGCTCAGGGGGAACGTTCAGAAGTCAAGGCCTGGTGTGTTCTCCCAGAAAGTACTGCAGGTCAGTTGGCTTTGTCAGCATGGCGAGAAGAGGGAGCGGTACAAAGAGAGTTCAGAGTTCCCCTGGAGTGTGTACAGGAACCGTGACGGTAGTAGATGTGGGGCTGTAATGAAGAATTAATGAATAAGCAATCTCAAGTGTGATATATGAGAGTTAAAGTATGTTGAGTTCTTAAAGACATCTCAGTATGCAACAGGTGATGAGCTTATATTCTTTTAATTGCCTATAATATTCTTCTTTCTACAGGAATAATCCTTCACTGTTGCTTTAGAACATGCCTGGATCAGGTTTTACTGAAACAGCCATGTTCACTTTTTTATGTGTAGTCTGCTTTTATGTTACAGTGGCAGAGCTAAGTGGTTGCAACAGAGGATTTATGGCCCACAAAGACTAAAATATAATATTTACTACTTGGCGTTTTATAGGAAAAGTTTGCTGACCTCTGTGTTAAAGAAATTTCTTTTTTAAACAAAACCTGATTTCTGCAGTTTAGATCAATTCTCTTAGGGTGATTATTCATCTAGACAAATGGAATTCTTTTCTTTTGAAAAGGTGATAACTCCAAATACCTTTTTTCCTCTTATTTGCCTTACAATACTTGAGAAATTCATTCAAAATACAGTTGTTAAAATAATATGCCAAAGGAATGTTTCTTAATATCTTTAAGGATTCCAGAAAAAAACCACGCGCTTATAATAGTATAGAGGCTCTACCATGACCTTGAATAGTATGTTACTAGTTATGTTAGGGAAATTAGTAAGTAACAGTAATAATAGCAAATGTTTATGGAATGTTCTTTCGTTGTCAGGTGCTGTTTCAAGCATTTTCACTTTTCTTTCCCCAGCAACAATTTGAAGTAGGATAATTACTATTCCAATAACTGACTTTTTTGAATTTGTAAATACAGTTGAAGAATGCAATTTGAAAGGCAAACAAGTAATAAAATATCATTTATAATTTTGTTCATGGGTGTTTATTGATACAAATAAGTAGTGATATTTTTTGGGATCAGAAGGCCAAAGCATTGCCTGTATTCCGTGACTTGATCATTAAGAATGATAGAGAACAGCTTTAATATGATAGGAGAGTATTGCAAATAGTCATTTGATAGTTTTTGGTCCTAAATTTAATTTAATTTTCCCAAGCTTCTTTCGTGCTTAATTTAACTTTTTATACAGTTCAGTTTCATTTGGACTTATTTTTCTCCTCATTTAAAGTTAAAAATTTCAAACCTGATTGGAGATTGCAATGGCTGACGTGGTACTGTGCTCAGGGGTTCATTCTGGGATCTAAGAGGGGGAGACCTGGGACTAAGAAGCACGCCCAGCAGGTGGGTGGGTAACTCACAGACCAGTTCAGCTTTTCAGCGGTACTGTGGAAGCTGCACCGAGTTGATCAGTGGGAATGTTGGCAGAGTGACCCTGCAGGCCGTGGCTGTGAGTAGAAGCTGCAGAGAGGACTTGCAGGGGCATGAGAGACCCCCAGTGGTACTTTTTCAAGGGGGAGTGTGCAGCGCAGTGCGTCACACGTCCCTCTGCATCTACTCTGGAACCTGTCTTGAGGAAGCACAAGGTACCCAGTGAAAAGAGGCAAGACACAGTGCAAAAAGGGCACCGAAGGGCCGGCGCCGCGGCTCACTAGGCCTCCACTTGCGGTGCCGGCACCCCGGGTTCTAGTCCCGGTCGGGGCGCCGGATTCTGTCCCGGTTGCCCCTCTTCCAGGCCAGCTCTCTGCTGTGGCCCGGGAGTGCAGTGGAGGATGGCCCAAGTGCTTGGGCCCTGCACCCCATGGGAGACCAGGAGAAGCACCTGGCTCCTGCCATCGGATCAGCGTGGTGCACCGGCCACAGGGCGCTGGCCGCGGCGGCCATTGGAGGGTGAGCCAACAGCAAAGGAAGACCTTTCTCTCTGTCTCTCTCTCTCTCACTGTCCACTCTGCCTGTCAAAAAAAAAAAAAAAAAAAAGCCACCGGATAGTCAACAACAGAAATGCCCCAAGTAGCCCCTACACGTGAGTGTTGCCTCCCCTCACCTCCAGCCTTACGGAACCTGTGGCACCCCTGTTTCAGCTATGTGGCCTGTTACTGTTTGCTTTTAACTCTGAAACATTTAACTTCTTCCTCATTCCACCTTCTTCCAGGTTGTTTCTTTAAACTGGAAGATGCACAGTGGATTTTTCAAAGGCTTTGTGGGTGCATGTGAGTCTTTTTTTTTTAGGATTTATTTATTTATTTGAAGGCAGAGTTACAGAGAGGCAGGGGGAGAGAGAGAGTGACAGAGAGAGAGAGGTCTTCCAGCCACTGGTTCACTCCCAAGATGGCCGCAATGGCTAGAGCTGGGCCGATCTGAAGCCAGGAGCCAGGAGCTTCTTCCAGGTCTCCCACGTGGGTGCAGGGGCCCAAGGACTTGGGCCATCTTCTACTGCTTTCCCAGGCCATAGAAGAGAGTTGGATCAGAAGTGGAGCAGCTGGGACTCAAACCCATATGGGATGCAGGCACTGCAGGCGGCGGTTTTACCTGCTGCGCCACAGCGCTGGCCCCCTGAATGTGAGTCTTTGAAGACATCCCCGCCCTTGCCTAATACACTTTATAGAGTTCTAGGTAGAGACATCTGTTTCTGTCAAAGCACAAGGGCAAGTTCGCAATGAGGATAACTTAGAAACCTTTCCAGTTGGAGCTGCCCCCAGCATCTGTTGTAACCATGTGCAACTCTGGAGCATAGCTGTGAGGCTGGGAAGACAAGGGTACTTCATGGAGTTCGTGAAAAATGGGATTAGGCAGAGGCTGCTTCCTAGGAACATTTTGAAGACCCCTACTAAATAATAGGAGCAAGAAGCTGTCGGTGCTGTTAATCAGATTTCTGACGTTCAAACTTCAGATTTTCTTCTGTATTTTAGCATGTGTTTGTGATCCCTTGTTATTAAAGAGGTTTGTGATTACATGTCAGAAAGGTTTTTCCAAACAACAGTGAGAATCAGTAGTATGCTCTTTGTTCCCTTCACTTTGTGAAAAAGTGTTCTTTTAAAACAAATTGTTTGGGTGAAGGGAGAGAGACAGGTGGAAGGAGATAGAGATAGATAGATGATAGATAGATAGATAGATAGATAGATAGATAGATAAATAGATAGGGAGACTCCCCCATCCACTGGCTCACTCCCCACATGATCACAACTGCGTGGACTGGGCTGGGTGCCCTATTGGACCGAGGAGCCAGGAACTCAATCCCTGTCTCCCATGTGAACGGCAGGGACCAAGTACTTGAGACATCCCCTGCAGCCTCCTAGATGCGCATTGGCAGGGAGTTCATGCGAGGAGGCCGAGCCGGGCGTCAAACCTGCTTCTCTGCCACGGGCCATGGGCATCTTAGCTCTGAGCAGAAGACCACTGCAAGTCTTCTGTTTTATTTGCATTGATGTAACAATTTAAACATCCTCCAAGAGGACAAACTGTGCTTAAATATGGGATGTTTGCTTGTTAGAAGTGTAGACAAGAGCAGTTCATCAGATGGAACACAATATTTGTCACCTGTCAATGACACCTGCATTACCTGCATACATTAACCGCTTCTGATTGGAAAGCTAGAGCCACTGAAGTATGACAGGATTTTAAAGAGTTTGTGGAAAAATGGGACTAAGTTTATGCTTTTTTGTGTGTGAACATATTTGAAATCCATGCAAAAGAAGAATCTTTGCAAAGTTCATGAAAAGTGCATATTGTGAAAAAAAACTACATATGGATTTCAAGGATTTTTGTACGAAAATAAATTTATCTTTGAATTCTCTCCTTCACAAATCTTTTGATGTATCCTTATATGTGAACTTACTCAAAGTGTGTTGCATGGGGCACGGCAACTTTGACCGTACTGTGTGTCCAAAACAAGCACGTGGACGAACACGGCCCCTGGGGTCTCTTCTCCATCTGACTTTTCAAGCTCCTTGGTGCTGATTGCAATGTTAAAGACTCGGAGCAGCAAGTCCAGTTAGCTCAGCCTCCCCTTACACAGTGGTTCAGCATGTTTACTTGCGCCTCTGCTACATTTCCCCCGTGTGCTCCCCGTGATGTTATCTGGGGACAGGAATGTGGGGAGGCTGGCTGGCTCTGTGACATCGTGGTCTTGCAGGAGAGCAGCTCTCAGTTCTGAGGGTGCTCCTTGTCCTCTGCTGGGGACAGCCATTCTGTTTCATACCACTGCGATTTGTCCCTGCAGAAACCAGTGGTGATGGGCTTGTGTCCTTGCTGCGACAGGCCCCGCTCCTGGGCGGTGTGGCAGGGATTGCAAGCAGTGCAGAGCACTAATTTCAGCTCCTAATTTCAGGGCCCCTACCTTGGCCATGCCACCCAGCCTTATCAGGCCCATCCGGGACCTTGCACAGGGCCTGAAGAAGGGGTCCCCTGGGTCAGGTCATCCCTCTCCTGGTGGTATTGTCTCCTGCTTGTAAGTGAAGGGGGCCTGCTGAGAGGCGCTCTATCACAGAGGAACATTTCCAAACTCACACAGATGTTTTCAAAAGCAGTCTGCAACCTCTGATAGGTGAGCTAAGCCACTGCATTCGTCCCGGCATCTCCAAGTAGGAGAACGAGGCCTCTGTGTGTGTGAGGTGGTGATTCGGAGGCCTGCTAGAAATGACGGCACATGGTGCTTGTGAACAAAGACGGCGCGTGGTGCTTTCGGGGAATGTCCCAGGGAGCTGAGTGTGTACTTTTGAAAAGACGGAGCCATGTAAAGGAACATGCTTTCTCCTGTGTGTCGTATCAGGGCCCTTCTTTGTTCCCATGACCCTAGATCTGGTGGGGATCTGCTGTTAGTGGCCTCCAGGAGCCTGGTGCCTGTTCCCGTGTTTGTCACCATGCTGCAGGATCCCATAATACAGATAACTGTCATATTTCTTTTTGTTCAAGATGACTATAAGCCAATATTGCTAAATGGAAAAAAGTGTTAGAAAAAAGAATTTCTGTGATCAGAAGAGCAGCTGACATCTCCTCCATGCCTAATCTGTTTGCAGGCATGTTAAGTCAAACATTTCTAATTTTATAAGGGTCAGTGTTCGATAGTTACTCCCATTTTGCAGGCAAAGAAACAACTTCAGAAAGGCTAAACGGTGGAACTAAAAGGAAGTGGAGTCCGGATTGAAAATTAGGCCCGTGTGAGGTCAGCACCTATGCCTGTCCAACTTATTAAGCTTCAGTAAATAGATCATATTAAAAATACCTCTGTGACAGAAAATCTTGCAAGAAATAAATATTGAATGCTTAGTTGCCTTAGGAACACGCTGGGGGAAGCTAGGCTGAAAGAGTAAATATTACCTGTCTGACATTAATCTCTTTCCTCTAGCAGTATATAAATTTGATGGAGTCCAAAGTTAATGTGCATGATCTGTGTTTAACCTTTTTGGATCTTACTATTCCAAAATAAAACTCAGACATGGGAAACCAGACAAAACAAACACATAGCTTAGTGAATTACAAGCCGAATGCCTGTAGCTTCTACCTAAGTCAACAAATAGAACATTTCTGTGGTCCTAGAAGCTAAACATGTGCCCTACCTTGGTCACAGGCTTCTCCCAAGCTCTGAACACAACCACTCTATCGCTTTTTATAATCGTCACTCACTCTTCTTTATGGTTTTGTCAGCTAAAAAATGCATCATGGACACTAATTTGGTCTGCCTCATTTTAAACTTGGATGTCTGCTATGGTTTGGATATGATCTGTCACTCAAGGGTTCATGTGTTGGAAGCTTGGTGCCCAGTGTGGCCAGGTTAAGCACTGTGACCTGGGAATGGCTGGCTTTGTGGTATGGTTGGTAAACCCTCTGCTTGCAGTGCTGGCATCCCACTTGGGTACCAGTTTGTGTTCTGGCTGCTCCACTTCCAATCCAACTCCCTGCCACTGGCCTGGGAAAAGCAGCAGAAGATAGCCTGAATACTTGGGCTCCTGCTACCACATGGGGTACCTGGAAGGAGCTTATGGCTCCGGGCATCAGCCTGGCCCAGTCCTGGCCATTGCAATTATCTGGGAAGTGAACAGAAGATGGCAAATACAGAAGATGGCAAATATTCTTTCTCTCTCTCTCTCTCTCTTCCTCCCTCTCTTCCTCCCTCCCTCCCTCTTTGTAAGTCTTTCAAATACATAAATTTTTTTTAACTTTTATTTAATGAATATAAATTTCCAAAGTACGATTTATGGATTACAATGGCTTCCCCCCCATACCGTCCCTCCCACCCACAACCCTCCCCTTTCCCACTCCCTCTCCCCTTCCATTCACATCAAGATTCATTTTCGATTATCTTAATATACAGAAGATCAGCTTAGTATACATTAAGTTAGGATTTCAACAGTTTGCTCCCACACAGAAACATAAAGTGAAAAATAATAGATGATTTTTTTTACATGATGATGAAATCAGATCAGACCTATTGTCATGTTTAATCCCAGTGAGAGTCAAGTTGGGAGTTGATAATTTCTTTTCTTTTCTTTATTTTTTTTTTTTTTACAGAGGATCAGTTTAGTATGCATTAAGTAAAGATTTCAACAGTTTGCACCCCCATAGAAACACAAAGTGAAATATATTGTTTGAGTACTCGTTATAGCATTAAATCTCAATGCACAGCACATTAAGGACAGAGATCCTACGTGAGGAGTAAGTGCACAGTGACTCCTGTTGTTGACTTTACCAATTGACACTCCTGTCTATGGCATCAGTAATCTCCCTATGCTCCAGTCATGAGTTTCCAAGGCTATGGAAGCCCTCTGAGTTCTCCGACTCTTATCTTGTTTAGACAAGGTCATAGTCAAAGTGGAGGTTCTCTCCTCCCTTCAGAGAAAGGTACCTCCTTCTTTGAAGACCTGTTCTTTCCACTGGGATCTCACTCACAGAGATCTTTTGCCAGAGTGTCTTGGCTTTCCATGCCTGAAATACTCTCATGGGCTTTTCAGCCAGATCCGAATGCCTTTAGGGCTGATTCTGAGGCCAGAGTGCTATTTAGGACATCTGCCATTCTATGAGTCTGCTGAGTATCTCACTTCCCATGTTGGATCACTCTCCCCTTTATTTCTTCAATCGGTTAGTGTTAGCAGGTACTAGACATGTTTATGTGCTCCCTTTGACTCTTAGTCCTTTCATTATGATCAATTGTGAACTGAAATTGATCACTTGGACTAGTGAGATGGCATTGGTACATGCCACCTTGATGGGATTGAATTGGAATCCCCTGGTATGTTTCTAACTCTACCATTTGGGGCAAGTCAGCTTGAGCATGTCCCAAATTATACATCTCTTGTCTAAACAAGATAAGTTTTAAAGTTTTTTAAAAAAATGCATTTATTGAAGGGCAGAATTATAGATACACACATACACACACACACACACACACACACACACCCCAGGAGCCAGGAACTCTTGGTGGCAGGGGCCCAAGCATTTGGGCCATGTTCTACTGCTTTCCTAGAATATTAGTGAAGTGCTGGATCAAAAGTGTAGTAATTGGGATACAAACTGGTGCCCACATGGGATGGCAGCCTCACAGGCTGCAGCTTAACCCACTATATCACAACACTAGCCCCCATATTTTTATTAAAAATCAATAATTTTTATTTATTTGAAAGGCTGGCAAGCAAGAGAGTCAGTGGAGGTGGGGGAGAGATGAGGGGGGAGAGATGAGGGGGGAGAGAGGGAATGAGAGAGAGAGAGAGAGAGAGAGAGAGAGAGAATCTTCATCTGCTGGTTCACTCATGCCGACGCCAGGAGCCGGGAACTCCATCCTGTTCTCTCTCAAGTGCCTGAGCCGTCATCAGCTGCCCTCTGAGGTGCATTAACAGTATGCTGGATCAGGAGTGGAGTAGCTGGGACTGAACCGGCACTCCCATAAGGGATGTGGGTGTTGCTGCAAGCAGCTGCTTAACCCCATGCCCAAAAACGCTGGCTACCTAGACCCACATTTTTGCTCCTCTTGTTCTTTCAACCTTCTCCGTATCCCAAGGTCCCTTCATTTATCACTTGCCGGCGTTTCTCAGTATATTCACTGGAACATCTGGGAGCTACATATGTATTTTTTTTATTTTTTATTTTTTATTTTTTGACAGGCAGAGTGGACAGTGAGAGAGAGAGACAGAGAGAAAGGTCTTCCTTTGCCGTTGGTTCACCCTCCAATGGCCGCCGCGGCCGGCGCACCGCGCTGATCCGATGGCAGGAGCCAGGTGCTTCTCCTGGTCTCCCATGGGGTGCAGGGCCCAAGCACTTGGGCCATCCTCCACTGCACTCCCTGGCCACAGCAGAGAGCTGGCCTGGAAGAGGAGCAACCGGGACAGAATCCGGCGCCCCGACCGGGACTAGAACCCGGTGTGCTGGCGCCGCAAGGCGGAGGATTAGCCTAGTGAGCCGCAGCGCCGGCTCTAATAAACTTTTAGGTTATATTTTTTTTAAATTGTCCTAACATCTCTTTCTTGTTTCCCACCTGCACCATGCTTTTAACTTTCTCTATGTGTTAATTATGGTTTCCTGGAAGATTATTTTTTCCTCTTTCCTTTTCTTATTTGTTTTGCTATATATTTTTTTTCAAATTGAGTATTTTTCTCAGACCTCTGATGGTTCTTAACTGTGGAGTCCTGTGAAGTGTGGAGTGCTGACTATAATTAGAAGTTCCTGTGTGCATGGGTTGGTCGGGGAGATTTGGGGACTTCATTACAGAGTGATTGGAGGACCAGCTGGCCATTCATCATTCATCTCAAAATCATCTGTAAATATAATTCTTGGTGTGGGTTGCCGCCTCCAGAGAAACAGTCCTCAGGGTCCTTCCTGACGATGTAAGTCGCTAGTCATAAAGACGTGGGGCAGGAAAAGGGGCTTGGGTCTCAAGGATAAACATGTGCAATATCACTCACCCTCTGAGTCCGAATCTCACACCTCTCACTGGCTTTATTCTATGCCTGGTGTCCTAAATCTTGCCTCAGATCTTGCGAATCTATAAAACTCTCTTCTGTGTAGCCTATTGGATCTGGATATTTTCAAATGACCACATGTTTTCAACCCCAGACTCATCTCAATCATCTCAACCTTCCACCGTAGTTGGAAGCTGTTAGGAGCCTTCCTAGGGATCTGCAGGGCAAATTAATTTGTTTCTCTTCATTATTTCTGCAAGGTTTACCCTTTCTTTAATCTGCCTTGCTCTCTATCTACTTACTACTTGGGTTATAGATGTTTCATAGTTTCATTCAAGATGATAACAGAGTTTTGTTTCTTCTTGCTCCCAGCGTAAGGGAGATTTGGGGGAGCAGGAGGATATGGAGATGTGTTTTTATGCTCATCTTAAGTGAGAAGTCTACAGTTGTTTCCTTACACATTCCTCTGGACTTGTATGGAAACTGCACTCTTTTATGGCATTTGAAACTATTAATAGACTGGGGAAAATCTTTTCCTTCCACTTTCATTGTTTTTAATTGGTCTTCTTAAATTTCTCTTTTTCTTTGTCTATTGTTAGGGTGGCATTTTTCATCCATATGACTTCTTGCACATGAATACAATTCAGATTTTATCATGATCCCTACTCTTGCCGTGAGTGATGACTGACTGTCTCTGCCAGCTCCAACCAGACCAGCTATCCATGTGCACGCCGGGCATTCCTTTAGGTTCCTACCCATTTCTGTACCAGTCAAACAATAAAACTAGAGGTATCTTCCTTGCCAGAACCAGATTCTCCTCTTTACTTTTCTAGTTCATGACACTGCAGTTACCCTGTGCACTCAGGCTTGACACTTTGGAATTACCTTTAACATATAATTGGCAATTAAAGCAATCCATGTGGTTATTTTATCACAATTGTATGTGATTGCATTCAGGGTTTTCTTTCCTTCACTACTGCTTAAATGCACATCAGGATGTTCTGCCTCGTCACCTTTTGTTCTGAGATTTAAACATCGCCCATTTCTATACTAAAGAACTCTGGTGAGTAAAAATTCCTTAAAACTGATAGGAGGGCCGGCGCCACGGCTCACTAGGCTAATCCTCCACCTGCAGCGCTGGCACACGGGGTTCTAGTCTTGGTTGGGGCGCCAGATTCTGTCCCGGTTGCTCCTCTTCCAGTCCAGCTTTCTGCTGTGGCCCGGGAAGGCAGTGGAGGATGGCCCAAGTGCTTGGGCCCTGCACCCGCATGGGAGACCTAGAGGAGGCTCCTGGCTTTGAATCAGCATAGCGTGCCGGCCATAGCAGCCATTGGAGGGGTGAACCAATGGAAAAGGATGACCTTTCTCTCTGTCTATCTGTCTCTCACTATCTAACTCTGCCTGTCAAAAACAAAAACAAAAAACTGATATGAGGAAGTTGGAATTTCGAAGAATACTTTAAATATATATTTGAAGTCTTAGTTATGCACACTTATATTCAACATACATATACTTATATGCATCTACTAGGCATAAAAATCACCAGATTGATAATTTTGATTGATAACTGATGGCTGAATTTACTATATGAAAATGGTAATTTATTTCTTAATTTGTTCAAAATTAAAGATTTCTCATTTATGTGCACATGGCCAAAATAGAAATTGCTTCCAGCTGAATTCTGTAAGATTTCTGCCTGTAGATATTCCTGCCTGCGTTATTGTTAGGAAAGACATAGTATGGTTATGTGACCTTTCACTTATCTCATGTATCTGTTTTATTAAAGAGCAAAATGCAAATGCCCAACCTTTGCTATCTGGTTCCCCAATTGGGGTGCAGTTTTGGACAGGGTTAGCTATGCTTGTGTTTTTGAAACATTCTGCATTTTTTTTCAGTTTTGTTCCTCTATTCTACATCCTGACATTTAGCCAGAAATGTCATATATTTGCTGAGTCTTGTCTCTTAGCATACTTATTTTATTAATTTCATCTTCAGAATAACTCAGAATTCAACATCATTTTGTTATATCAGAAGTTTCGTGATCTCTTTACATTATTTAGATCTGAGAATAAGAGAGTATTTTCATATCTTCTGATTTTTGTAAATATGTCAAAGTTATATAAAATTTAAATTGGATGCCTTTTTGGTTCTTTGGTTGGAAAGACATGATTTATTTATGACTCTTATTTTGTGATCTTTGAGCACAAAACCTTACTGTGTGGGATTTTACTGATAGATGATACAAAGATGGATTCTACTCCTTATTTATGTTTATAGAAGAGACACTCAGAGAAGCAGCGAGACTTCTGATGTCCTGCCCAACAAGTTGAGCTTGTTCTAATTATAACACAACAATTCCATTTTAGAAGAGTAGAAATAATTTGAAGAGAAGAAATCTTTGAAAGCATAAAAAAGGAACATGTGCCATAAGTGGACAAAATAAAAACGTAAATTGTTACAGCACATCTTAATATTTCTGAGGAGGGCGACAGAAGACCAAGTTTTCTAGTGAATAAAACTAAGACATATTTTAGAATTCCATTGCTGTTGAGATTTAGGATTTGGTTTAACTTAGAATTAGCCCTTAAGACTTTATTGAGATTTTTATAGTTCAAGATCAACATAAACATGTATCTAAGTTTCAAGTCCTTCCTTTGGAAAAATACCTTAAAATTAATCTAAAAAGAAGAAATAATTGTCTGAATTAAACCCTCTTACTTGTGAGATGTATACGTGTGCTATAACCGGTAGTTAAAGTTTACTGGCTTCCATTTGCCTACATCATAAAACAGGCTTATTCAGATAGTGTTAGGATCAGGGGCTTCAGCCTGCTTCCTATCTGCGTTTAGATCCAGCTAGACATTGACTAGGTGTCTGATCTGGATCCAGTCATTTTTCGTCTGTTAGTAAGAGCAATAATTCAAGTCACTCAATAGGTACTGTGTCCAGGTCATTCTGCTGTTGTAATTTTTGGTTGCCAACTCATTTATTCCCCACAAGCCAGTAAGTGTGATTAACCGTTGTATAGATGGAGAGATCTAGCCACTTGCCCAAGAGCAGTTGAGCTGTAGATCCTTCATCAGGGACACCTGCCGAATCCCTTCCGGCCCCAGCTTTGGCTGCGTCTTAGTGTGTCAGTGACGCTGGTACTAACAGTAGCTGAGAGAAATCTGGCTGTCTCAAAGCTCAGACGCCTGGGGAGGCACACTCTCTGTGGAGCTCCCTACCACCCTCCCGTGTTTCATTCTGCAGCCCAGCACCAGCTTCCCTCATAGCAGGAAGTCTGCCTGTGACCCGAGTTGGTAACGGGGACGCTGGCCCTCAGGGTGTCCTTTATGTCTTGTCCTTTCCTTTTATGCTGTAGTGAATGTTATATGGTTGGGCTGAGGCACATCCTGAGGTCTTTGTATCACGAGAACCTAATCGAGCTGAGTACCTTCTAGTATAGTGTGTACATGCACATGCATACACTCACACACACACACACACACACTATAATTTGAACAAGTTCTTTCTTTTAGCTTTAGCTTCTTCTGTTGTACAACTGGGATCAATGCTGTGTCCTTCCTTCCTGTCCTAGGATGATGGTGAGAACTGAAATAATACAATTTGTTAAGTACATTCACACCATGGAGAATTTACTCATTAAGTGAGAGTTATTTTCGTAATTGTGTTAGTAGTTTAGATTATTCACATACAGGAACTTTATCAGAAAACCAAGAGATGTGTTTGATCACAGATCCTGGTTGTTCTTAAGAACCATTTAATTCCATGTCAGATCATTTCACTGATAGATTATTTCATTGGGGGATAGGAAAGAGGAGGGGAATTCAATTATCATAGGTGAATAGGACATTCAACTTCCTTTTATTTCCCTTTAATTTACAATATTTATCAGGGTACCTTAAATCAAAATTAAACGGACTGCAAGGTTAGCTCCATTATTCATTTACTATACTCAGCATATAAGAAAGGATTGCTAACTCACACAAATAAGGTAATTGCTTAAATGGAGTTCTCATCTTACAATATAGTTATTTTAAATGTACAAAGCTGTGTTCCAAGTAATAAATTTTAACCTTTCAAGCAAAAATCCAAAGCGTTAAGTTTGTTGGGAAAAATTGCTCTGATAAGAAAGAGAAGCTTTGCTAGTTGTATACGTTGTGCTGTTTGTTTTATTTATGCCTGAGGAAATCTTCTCTGAGAGTTTGTGAGTTCCAGATTTTACCGCATCAACTGTTCTTCTCTCTTGGTAGTATTTACATTTTTTGTTTGTTTTTGATACTCCTAATGTGATTTTTTTTCCCTACGAATAGAATAAACGCTTGTAGTGGAGAATGCATCTTTAAAATAAAACTGCTTATGCTTTAAAACTTGAACCTTTTTAAAATTTTTTAAAGATTTTATTTATTTATTTAAGAGGTCGAGTTACAGACAGTGAGAGAGAGAGAGAGACAGAGAGAGACAGAGAGAAAGGTCTTCCTCCCGTTGGTTCACTCCCCAAATGGCTGTGACAGCTGGAGCTGCGCTGATCCAAAGCCAGGAGCCAGGAGCTTCCTCCTGGTCTCTCATGTGGGTGCAGGGACCCAAGCACTTGGGCCATCCTCCACTGCCCTCCCAGGCCACAGCAGAGAGCTGGATTAGAAGAGGAGCAGCCGGGACTAGAACCCAGCGCCCATATGGGATGCCAGCGCACAGGCGCAAGATTAACCTACTGTGCCATGGCGCCAGCCCCAAAATGGAACCTTTAAAACATGCCTGCCAGGACATTTGAGGTAATTCATGAATCTGAGTTCTTGTGCTGGTTCTGTGGAGATCGTTTCCTAGAGTATTCCTACGCTACACCTTCCCTTTGGAAAATGTGAAGCAGAATGCTCAGTATCAACCTCATCGTTTAGATCCAAGGAAAGAAATGCTTGCGCTATATAAACATAAAGCTGCTTAAGTAGATTGGGGTTACTTTTTATTTCTTACTTTATACTGTGTAATTTTGGGGAATTGAACACTGAGAGTTAGACCACATACTGGTTTCTTCGTTTTGTAATATGCTGAGGTTAGTCATGCCATCTTCCTTCTGGGGATTGACCTCCTGTGCTGGTGCATATATGTTGTCAGTCATTTCCAATGCATTCTTGTTTCAGGCCTCATGGACTCAGCTGTTTGAAAATAAGCATTCTGGGGCCGGTGCCGTGGTGCACTGGGTTAATCCTCCATCTGCGGCGCTGGCATCCCATATGGGTGCTGGCTCTAGTCCTGGTTGCTCCTCTTCCAGACCAGCTCTCTGCTGTGGCCCAGGAAGGCAGTGGAGGATGGCCCAAGTGCTTGGGCCCTGCACCCACATGGGAGACCAGGAGAAAGCACCTGGCTCCTGGCTTCAGATCTGCGCAGCACACCGGCCATAGCGGTCATTTGGGGGGTGAACCAATGGAAGGAAGACCTTTCCCTCTGTCTCTGTCTCTGTCTCTGTCTCTGTCTCTCTGTCTCTCTCTCTCACTGTCTGTAATTCTGTCAAATAAACAAAAACAATAATAAAAAAAGAAAATAAGCATTCTGCCGATAGATCTTCATAATAAAAGAGTAAAATACCCTCTTGGAGACACATTTAATATTTGAGAGGGTCTTCTGTTGGTGGTCTCAATGGTTGAATTTAGGGACAATTTTAAAATGTACCGTACTAAATTTACTTTTGTACATCACATTTTGTTACTCTATTGCTTAAAAACTCTAAAAGCTGTTCGATGCACTTGCAATACAATGCACACACCTTGTCTGCTCTCTTGAGGCCCTGCCTGACTTGGATTTTATCTGATCTCTAATTTTATTGCAGGCCCTTTTTCTGCGACTCAACACGCTTAAATATCTATGGTCTATTTCAGTGCTTATAACACAGAATACTTATTCTGGACCCAGGGCCTCTGCACATGCTCTGCCCTTTGCTTTAGAGTGTTCTTGGCTCACCTGATTAGTTGACTCATTCTCATCACCCAGGCCTCAATTTAAATAGCATCTTATCAGAAAGACTGTCTCCTTCAACAAAAATGACTCTGCTCCCATGTTGTTTATTTGTAATAGCCTTTACTTGATTATGCACTTATAGAATTGTTCTTATATGTTATTGACTTTTTATTGGTGGTCTTCTCTCATTTGAATGGCACACATTGAAGGTTTAGAATTTATATATACTTTATAACAGCCACTCTTGCATCTAGCACTGTGATTAGCACATAATAGATACTCAAACAATATGAGAAGAATGAATGAATGAATGAATGAGTCTGTTCCTTCATACACAGGGTCTAACTCTCCACACAGCTTATGCAAAGCTCCTGGGGCACACACAAGCTTGGTGTGTTCCTGACACTGAAAGATGCCTGGTGTGCCTGGAGCATGGTGAGTGGCAAAGCAATGATGTGAGATGAGCTTACAGAATTTAGCAGGCCTTCTTCTAAAGGCCTTATTTTAAAAGTTGGGTTTATTTCACAGTACTAGGAGAAATCATTGTAGGGGTATCAGCAGGAAATGACAAGGTCTGAATTTTTTTTTCTCTTTTTTATTTTTTTTTATTTTTTGACAGGCAGAGTGGACAGTGAGAGAGAGAGAGACAGAGAGAAAGGTCTTCCTTTGCTGTTGGTTCACCCTCCAATGGCCGCCATGGCTGGCACGCTGCGGCCGGTGCATCGCGCTGATCCGAAGGCAGGATCCAGGTACTTATCCTGGTCTCCCATGCGGGTGCAGGGCCCAAGCACTTGGGCCATCCTCCACTGCACTCCCTGGCCACAGCAGAGAGCTGGCCTGGAAGAGGGGCAACCGGGACAGAATCCGGCGCCCTGACCGGGATTAGAACCCGGTGTGCCTGCACCGCAAGGCGGAGGATTAGCCTAGTGAGCTGCGGCACCGGCTACAAGGTCTGAATTTTAAGGAGACTGGACTGAATGTGAGCAAGAGCAAACTGGGGATGAGATACTGGGAGACTTGCACAGCTGCCAAGGAAGAAGAAGGTGATTAGATTCCAGTGGTGGCAGTAAGTGAAATGAAAAGAAAATAGAAATTGAGAAAAGGTAATGTTGGTACAGTTTCTGCAGATGTGAAATTCTGCTGTTGGGGTTACACATTTGAGGTGGGAGTTCAAAAGATTTTGGAAGGATGGGTATTTGGTGTAAAGGTTGAGCAGATGGTTAAGATGCATGGGTCCATTCTTGGTGTATTTGTTTCCAAGTTCTGGCATTGGCTTTTAACTCTACCATTAGGCCAATGCGCACCTGGAGGCAGCACTCATTGCTCAAGTGATTGGGTTTCCACCACCCAAATAGGAGACTCTGATTGAACTCCTAGCTCCTAGTTTCAGCTTTGGCCCAACTCTGCTTCTCATGGGTGTTTAGGGAGTGAGCCAGTGGCTGGGAGTGTTCTCTCTCTCTCTTTCTCTGTCTCTCTCTCTCCCTGCATCCCCCTCTGCCTCTCAAATTAAAAATAAAATTAAAATATTTTGAATGTAGATGTTTGGCCTAGTGTTTAAGATGTGTTTGGGGTGCCCACATCCCACATTGGAGTGCCTGGTTTGGAGTCCTGGCTCTGCTCCCAACTCCAGGTTCCTTCATGTGAGGCCTTGGGAAACAGCAGGTTGGGTCCCTGTCACTCATGTGGGAGACCCAGGTTGAGTTCCTGGCTCCCAGCTTTGGCCTGGCCCAGTCCTGGCTATTGTAGGCATTTGGTAAGCAAACCAGCAGATGGAAGATCTCTGTCTCTGTCTCTCAAATACTTAAAAAATGTTGAACATGTCGTGTTTAAGTTGTATGATACATTCAAATACAGACAGCAACAAGGAGGTGGATGTGTGACTTGAGATCTCAAAAAATAAGTTTTTTTTTTCAGTTGAATAAGGTTATTAAGTTTTATTGCCATTATAATTTTTTTTTAACTTTTATTTAATGAATATAAATTTCCAAAGTACGACTTATGGATTACAATGGCTTCCCCCCCATACCGTCCTTCCCACCCACAACCCTCCCCTTTCCCACTCCCTCTCCCCTTCCATTCACATCAAGATTCATTTTCGATTATCTTAATATACAGAAGATCAGCTTAGTATACATTAAGTAAGGATTTCAACAGTTTGCTCCCACACAGAAACATAAAGTGAAAAATAATAGATGATTTTTTTTAAATGATGATGAAATCAGATCAGACCTATTGTCATGTTTAATCCCAGTGAGAGTCAAGTTGGGAGTTGATAATTTCTTTTTTTTTTTTTTTTTTTACAGAGGATCAGTTTAGTATACATTAAGTAAGGATTTCAACAGTTTGCACCCCCATAGAAACACAAAGTGAAATATACTGTTTGAGTACTCGTTATAGCATTAAATCTCAATGTACAGCACATTAAGGATAGAGCTCCTACATGAGGAGTAAGTGCACAGTGACTCCTGTTGTTGACTTTACCAATTGACACTCCTGTCTATGGCATCAGTAATCTCCCTATGCTCCAGTCATGAGTTTCCAAGGCTATGGAAGCCCTCTGAGTTCTCCGACTCTTATCTTGTTTAGACAAGGTCATAGTCAAAGTGGAGGTTCTCTCCTCCCTTCAGAGAAAGGTACCTCCTTCTTTGATGACCTGTTCTTTCCACTGGGATCTCACTCGCAGAGATCTTTTGCCAGAGTGTCTTGGCTTTCCATGCCTGAAATACTCTCATGAGCTTTTCAGCCAGATCCGAATGCCTTTAGGGCTGATTCTGAGGCCAGAGTCCTATTTAGGACATCTGCCATTCTATGAGTCTGCTGAGTATCTCACTTCCCATGTTGGATCACTCTCCCCTTTATTTACTCCATCGGTTAGCGTTAGCAGGTACTAGACTTGTCTATGTGCTCCCTTTGACTCCTAGTCCCTCCACCATGACCAACTGTGAACTGAAATTGATCACCTGGAACAGTGAGATGGCATTGGTACATGCCACCTCGATGGGATTGAATTGGAATCCCCTGGTATGCTTCCAACTCCACCACTTGGGGCAAGTCAGCCTGAGCATCTCCCAAATTATACATCTCACTAAAACCATGAACTTGGCATGTTTAATACCTCTTCTTCAGGTATACAGAACTGAGTACCATCATCTTGGAGAGAGAAGCAAGTCCAGGGAAGACATGTGAGCAAATCTGACATATCAGAAGCAGATTTGTGCAGAATCAGCAAATAGACAGGAATAGCTGAAAATGTAGGGAGGAAGACTGGGATTGTGAACCACTAAGAACAGGGTGCGTGATCAGCCTGTGGAAAAACTGGCTTAAACCATCTCAGCTTAGTAATCGAGTTTTAAGTCATGTTGAGAGGGTGAAAGTTGGACAGGAGTTGATTAAGGAGGCGAGAGTAGCAAAAGGCAGAAAGTGCACACTTCATTCGAACATTTCTCTGAATGGTGAGCTGAGAACAGTATTGTAGCTGTAGGAATATTTGCAGTCCATCCATGACTTTGAAAAGAATGATAAACATTGGAGCAGGTTTGCTGATTGACAGGGGTTGTCCTGTGGAAGGACTGGTCATGACTCAGCAGACAGCAGCAATGAGTGACAGGGCTTTCAATGTGGTCAGCATGAAACGTCGTAATCCATAGCTGTACTTTGGAAATTTATGTTCATTAAATAAAATAAAATAAAAAAGTGAATTCATGCAAGAAAAAAAAGTAATATCATAAAAGAGGAGTGAAGGGACTTAGGTAGTTGGAAATGTTTTTGTTTTTCATTTGAAATGGTAAAATTACTAATTCTCCACAGATGGTGTGATGTGTGAACCATATATTGTAAGCACTAGAACAATTAGAAAGATGGTATGCAGTCTACAGAAAGGAAAATAGGAGTTATTGTAATCAGAATGGCAAGAGGAAAAAATAAAATGGAGTTCTCTCTAATACAGGCATGTATTTTTCAAGAGGATAGGAAATTAAAATAATGAACAGATGTGTTTGGCACATTTTTAAAAATATCAGTTTATTTGAAAGGTAGAGAGAGGGAGAGACAGAGAGAGAGAGTCCACCCTGAAAGTAAGGGATTCTAGATCTCCAGGTAAATCAGCTGTAATCACATAAGTCTTTTTTTTTTTTTTTTAATGTACTTATTTTGAAAGGCAAGGAGGGGCTGGCGCTGTGGCGCTGCGGGTTAACGCCCTGGCCTGAAGTGCTGGCATCTCATATGGGCGCCAGTTCGAGACCCGGCTGTTCCTCTTCCGATCCAGCTCTCTGCTATGGCCTGGGGAAGCAATAGAGGATGGCCCAAGTCCTTGGATTCCTGCACCCACGTGGGAGACCCAAAAGAAGCTCCTGGCTCCTCGCTTCGGATCGTCACAGCTCTGGCTGTTGCAGCCATCTGAGGGAGTTAACCAGTGGATGGAAGACCTCTCTCTCTGCCTCTCCTCTCTCTGTGTAAATCTGGCTTTCAAATAACTAAATCTTTTAAAAAAATAGGGGAAGGAGATAGAAACAGACAGACAAAGAGATCTGTCATGCATTGCTTTACTCCTCAAATGCCCACAGCAATTACAGGGCAGAGCCAAAACCAGGAGTCTGGAATTCAATCCAGGTCTCCCATATGGGTGATAAGGACCCTGTTGCCCCCCAAGGCCTGCATTTGAGGAAGCTGGAATCGGGAGTTGAGCCAGGACTTGAATCCAGACAGTTTGATATAGGATGTAGGTGCCCCAAGTGATGTTTTAACCACTGCGCTAAATGCCCTTTTCTACTTCCCTTTGATAATCTCTTAAAAGTGGAACATTGCAAAGAGTTCACTGGGGAGATATAGCAGAGGAAGAGAAAGTAAGAGAGGTTTGAAGCATGAGGGCTCAACTTACTGTTTTGGAGGGGCCAGATGAGGCACAATGTCTATGTCCAGCTAACAGCCACCAAAGAAATAAGGCGTTGGCTCTCTGACTACAGGACAATGAATTCTCCCAACCACTTGAATGATCTTAGAGTTGAGTTTGAGCAGGGAATACAGCCCTGTTGACACCACTGTGTCAGGCTTGTGAGATATTTAGTAGTGAAAACAGTTGAGCCACAGTATGCCCAGACTTCTAATGTGTAGCGTTCATGAGACAAAGTGTTGGGTTAAGCCACTAAGTTTGTCTTACTTTATTATGGTAGCAGCAAAAACTAATACAGATTTTGTTTTCTGGAAGCCAGGTGCTTCTGCAACAGACAGGTAAAACTATGGAAGTGGCCTTGGGAGCAGGCTGTTGGCTGAGGCAGGAAGAATTTTCAGGATTATGGCAGTAAAAGCCTAGAGGACATTAAGGATACATTTGGTGGGACTTTAAAAAGGGAATGAAGAACACGTTTTTGCAAACTTGAGGAATAGGGAGCATTGCTATATAGTGAGAAAGAGATTGGCAAAAATCAGCAGAACTTTGAACTGATGGCCTTGGTTAGTAACTCAATGTTTCCAAGCAAAATGTTGAGGACGTTGCAGTGTGTTAGTCTCCTTTGGCTATCATAACAGAATGGCACAGATTTAGGTGGATTAACCAGCATTGATGTCTCATGGTGCTGGAGGTTAAGATGTCCAAGACTGGGTCTGCAGGGTAGGTTCCATTCTGAGGCTCCTTTTCCCGGCCATCAGCTCTTGGAGCTTTTGCATGGCTTGTGATGTGTGAGCTGGTGGGCAGAGGGCGCTCTGTGGTGTATCTTCTTTGGAGAACACTAATCCTATGGATCAGGGCCCCATCCTTATGACCTCCCCTACCCCTAATCACTTCCTTACTTGAAATTACAGACATACAGAGTATTAGAGCTTCAGTGTCTAACATCTGTTTTTAGCACTAAGAGGCACAACTATTCAGCCTGTAACACTTGCCTTCTTGGAGATTATCATAAAAGGTGAGAGGAGAGAAACAAGTTGAGGAGAAAACTATGAGGTAAAACACAACAGGGACTTAATGATGTTGGAAGTTCTCAGCTTCTCCAGAGGGCCAAAGATTCTAGAATCAAGAGGTTGGTGGGGAAAACACTGCAGAAGGGATCCTCTCTGAAACCTGGACGCACTAAAGACCATCAGATTCAGTGACAGGAATGACTCTTTGAGACTAGGGGTTGACTTACAGATGCCCTCTTTCAAGCCCGGGTTCTTCTAGACACCTGAAGTATGTATTTCCTCATCCATCTCTGTAGAAGCCAGACACAGAGAAAAGAGATTTCCTAGGAAATATCTGTAAAGGCATCTTGGGTAATGGAGTGAAACTATGAAATTCACACAAACCTACAGGATTCTTGAGAATCTGATGTCCATATAATGCTGTCAGTTTAGACAGAAAAGGGCAAAGAGTGAAATGAAATAGGGCTGTTTGATCTACACACTCTCCTGGAAGATAAAACTAATAAAATAGTCAGTGGCAGCAGGTGCATCCTTTCAGAAAAAGAGAAGGGTGACTCAAAGGGCAGAATAGGGAGGGAGCCAAATTGTGGAATTGAGAGCCCAAAGCATGGAGCTGAACACCATGGAGGACTTTTCCAAGGCCTTCACCCGAGGTATTTTGCCTCCTTTTGACCTTTGACCTTGTCTTGCCTTACATTTTCACCTTGTTGGAACTGATATGCTTTTTACTGGAATCCCCAACTTGTGTCTTTGATTTCATAGATCTGCAGCCAGAGAGAAATTTTCTCAAGGGTTATAATTAATGGATTACTTATCCAAATTTGATTTAGAGGAGAAACTTTGGACTTTGGAGGAGGTAAAATTTAGATGAAAATCTTTGCTTTGAGTTAATGCTGTAATGGGGTGAGACTCTTGGGAACACTGGGAGGAGTGTGAATGTATTTTGCTTTGGGAGGAATTTGAATCTTGAGGGTCAGAGAGCAGAGTCTGGTAGACATGATTTTAGAGATGTTCCCTTAATCTTCTTGTCTTCTGGTTATTCAATTAAGCATGAATCCCGGTGCAATTTAAAAGGGACTTTGCAAGACGTAGTCGAGATGTAATCTGCTAATTTTAAGTTAGGGAGTTTATCCTATATTATCTGTATAGGCCTAGTATAATTACATTAGTCTTTACAAACAGAAGAGCAAGACAGAGTTACAGAGATTCGGCAAATGGGGAATTTGGAGAGACTGAGAGCATGAGAAGACTCTGACCTGCGGTGACTGCAGGGCTTGCTGAGCAGGAATGCAGTTGCATTAAGGAGCTGGTAAGTGTTCCTGGTTAGCAGCAAAGAAATAGGGACTTCGGCTCCATTGCTGAATTCTTCCAACAACCTGAATGAGGTTGGAAGGTAATTCTTCCCTAAGACCTTCATAGAGAAAGACAACCCCACTAACATCTTGCTTTCAGCCTTCTGAAGCTTAAGTGGAGGAACTAGATGAGTCACAACATCCAGACTTCTGAGCCACAGAAATATGATCTAAAAAATGAGTGTGATTTGCTGTAGCAGTTGATAGGAAACTGATCTGATAAAGCAAAAAGAAACAGTTGGAAAGAAAAATGGTGAGCATAGATACAACATATTAATAACTACATTAAATGTAAATGGTCTAAACACACCACTGAAAAACAGAGATTGCCAAATTGTATATAAAAGAAAGACCCAAGTATATGCTGTCCGCAGAAAACTCACTTGCAATGTAATTTTGTTAATAGGTCAAAAATAAAAGGATGGAAAAAGACACACTTTACAAACTCAAAACAAAGGTTTGTTTGTAGATAATAATATAGAATAAAATAGACTTCAAAGCAAGGAAAACTACCAGGGGGGAAAAAAGGATATTATAGAATAATAAAAGAGTCAGTTCCCCAAGACTGAAAATGTTTGTGGGTTTTTTACAATAGATCTTCACAACATGTGAAAGAAGAACTGAAAGGAGAAAAAATATGCAGTATTATATTTGGGGAATTCAACATTCCTTTGTCACTAATTGATGGAACATATATACACAGACAAAGAGAAAATGCAAGTGGAAAGCCTGAATGAATCATTAATCAGTTTGCCCAGTTGACATTTACAGAGTATTTTATCCAACCATGACAGACTGCTTGTCCTTATCAGATATACCTGGGATATTCACCATGATATACCACAGAATCACAAAAAGCTTATTAAATTAAAAATGGAAATTAGTGAAATTATGTTGGACTATAATTGAATCATAGTAGAAATTAATAAGCAAAAAGGTATATTTCAGTAACAAATGTTTGAAAATATTAAATAATGTAAACACCATTCCAATAAGTAATCCATGGGCCAATGAGAAAAGGCAGAGGAAAATAGGGAATATTTTAAATTGAAATAAATAAATATTCAACATACCAAAATGCTTATAACATAGCTAAAACAATTTCAGAGAGGGATTCATTATGTTAAATAATTATTTAACAAAACACTCTCAGATCAATAACTTGAGCTTTTACTTTCAGAATCTAGAAAAAAGAGGAGAAAACTTGAAGTAAGCAAAAGGAAAATATCGAAAAGACTAAATAGAAAGTCTTTCCAATTCAAAAGGGACGAACATCAGAGGAAAATCAGTGGAACCAAATGCTGATTCTATGGGGAAAATCAACAAAACTGATAAAGTTTTAGCTAGATTGAACAAGTAAAAATAATGAATAAGTGGATTATAAACATCGGAAATTGAAATTGTGGGGATAGTGCTTGCAATGCTGGAATCCCTTATTGGAGTGCCAGTTGGAGTCCTAACTGCTCCACTTCTGATCCAGCTCCCTGCTAATGTGTGTGGGAAAGCAGGGGATGATGACCCAAATGCTTGGATCCTTCTACCCATGTATGATACCAGGATGGAGTTTCTGGTTCCTGGCTTGGGCCTGGCCCAGACCTGCTTGTTGTGGCCATTTGGAGAGTAAACCAGTGGATGGAAGGTCTCTCTTTATCTCTCTCTCTCTCTCTTCCTTCCCCCCATCTTTCAAATTAATTAGATAATTAATTAATCATAAAAAGAAAGGAAAACATGGCTACAATTACTGATTCTGGAATCACTAAAGCAGGAAACTACAAAAGTTCCATGCATGAGATTTTGACATTTAGATGAAAGAGATCAATTCCTTGAAATACAGACACTACAAAGAAGAAGTGATAACCTGAGGGGCCTACATATATTATGGAAATCAGACTAGTGGTTAAAACTCTTCAAAGACAAAAAACTGTAGGTGCAGCAGGGCTAGGATTTAGGGTAAGGAATTGGATAGTAGGCAAATCAGGGCTGGGAAGAGTATGGTCCAAACAAAGGATTATTGCACCCAGGGGAAAGTATTGCACCTGATAGCAGAAGTGGGAAGGAATCCTGACAGTAGCTCTGTTTTGGTCACAGTTGTCCCATGCACAGTGAATACTAGGTGATATTTCTCCAGTGGACCACTAAGGACATGCAGGTGGGGAATGTAATCAGAGTTGCATTCAAGAAGATCTAGGTGATCTTTGGAGAGGGAGTCTGAGAGGACCACATGTCCTGTGTTGAAGGAAGGGCTGGGGCAGGCAGTTAAGAATGCCTGCATCCCAATCAGAGTAGCAGTGTTTGGTCAATGGCCAGCCTCCAGTTCCAGCTTTCTGTGAGTGCAGACCCTGGGGAGGCAACAGGTAATGACTGGAGTACTTGGGTCCCTGCTGCCCATGTGGAAGCCCTAGATGGAGTTCCCAGCTTATCATCTGGCCTGAGGCAGCCTGGCTGTTTTGGGCATGTGGGAAATACAACAGCGAATGGAAGATCTCTGGCTGTATGTCTCTGTGTCTCTTTTCCTCAGAAATAAATATGCAAAAGTACTCAGGGGAAAAAGGGCTATGTTACATGTATTACATCACTGAAACAGTGCCTTTGTGGAGGGGAAGGATTTTTGACTTGCAAGTTGTTGTGCCCTGGTAGACAAGACAACCCTCCTCCAGAACTGAGTGGTTCTCTGAGCTCCTGTGTTCCAGACTACAGTGAAATGTCGTCAGGCGATAAACGCGGGCATCTCATTGTACTCCAGAATTTTAGTTCCAGTGTTGTCCCTTTCCATAAGGCTAACTGGTTACAGTTAACGCATTGTCATTATTCTTGTAGCAATGCTGTTGATCTTGAAAGACTACAGTGCTAGAACACTGCTAACCTACTTTGTACTATCCAATTGTGCAGTCCCTTAGTAGCCACTGGATTATTGGTTCCAGGAACCCCATGACACCAAAATCTGTAGATTCTCAACTCCCTTGTACAAAATGGTGCAGTATTTGAATATAACCTGTGAACATTCTCTGGTATACTTTAGACCATCTCTATATTACTTGTACTACTCAATACTGTGTAGGTGCTGGGCAAACAACAAATACTGTGCAGGTGTTATATAAATAGATCTTTGTAAAAATTAAGAGTGGGGATATGAGAGGGAGGAGGAAGAAGGGTTGGAGCATAGCAGGCGGGAGGCAGGATTTGGTGGGAAGTATCACAGTGGTCCTAACTTTGTATATAGGAAATACATGAAACTTGTATACCTTAAATAAGATTTTAAAAAAAGAAAAACATCTGTGTATGTTCAATGCAGATGCAATTTTTTGAACAAATATTTGTGATCTGCTTGAATCTGTGCTTGTGGAATTTGGGAATATGGAGGGCTAACTATACTTTGTGCAGCATTCTACTTATTTTCGCTTCTTGTTACAAATCTTAGCAACTGTTCTATCTTTTGTAAAGGTAGCTCTGGACAGGGAGAAACAAAAAATTGAATTTTTGAAGTTAGCCATAGTACCTGTAGTATAAACATTTTTCATGTGATTCAAAATGGAGAATTTCCCAGTTATCAAATTGTTCTAACAAACTCTACAGTTTTGGGCAAGTAAGGAAAATACAAGATGATGCTCTTCCAAATATGACAGATACTAAAGAATTTTTATTAACTTTCTATGGTAATTTATGTTTTTCCATATTCCTGATCTTTATATTATGAAATATTGTGGATCAAATATCACCATATAAAAAATTGTACGATTTCAACAAAGTACTTGGAATATTTATTTATTTATTATTATTTTTCAAAGATTTATTTATTTATTTGAGAAGCAGAGTTACAGGCAGACTGAGTGGTCTTCTGTCTACCCGTTCACTTCCTGAGTGGCTGAAACGGCCAGAGAAGGACTGATCCAAAGCCTGGAGCTTCTTCTGGGTCTCCCATGCGGGAGCAGGTGCAGGGGCCCAAGCCCTTGGGCCATCCTCCACTGCTTTCCCAGGCCATCAGCGGGGATGCTGGATTGGACAGGAACTGGCGCTCATATGGGATGCCAGTGCTTCAGGGGGAGGCTTGACCTACTATGCCCCAGTGCCGGCCCCACTTGGATTATTTAAATGATACTGTGTTTTAGGTGTGTTTTATGGGGAGAGAGAGAGAGAGAGAGAGAGAGAGAGAGAGAGAAACGGAGAGAGAAGGAGAGAGAGAATGGGGGAGATGGAGTGGAGAGAAGCCTCATCCACTGGTTCACTCCTTAGATGTCCGCAGCAGCAACTGAGGCTGGACTGTGGCTGAAGCTGACAGCAAGGAACATTGTCCGAATCTCCCCCGTGGAGGGATGGCAAGAACCCAGTTTCTTCAGGCATCACTTCTGCCTCCCAGCATTAGGAAGCTGAAGTCAGAAGCTGGAGCTGGAACTGGGAATGAAACCCAGCTGAAAACTGTTCCCTGTATTCTAGGTTTCAAGGAAAACTTGTTTGGGAATGAATTCTAAATTGTGCTTTTAACTTGATATTTTAACAGTGCTTTGAGTAATATAAGGCGAAGTGAGCAAGGAATTAAAATTCTGCATTTTAAGATAGCACTCTTAAGTTTGTGGCCTGAGACATCCCAATGAGTAAGTGTCCTTGGAGATTGATGGCATCAAATGGACTGAAGGATTTGAAAACCCAAATAAATGAAGATTATAGTTTCAAGACACTGAGTGCCTTCTGACGACATATATAGTCACTGTCTGAAGTATTCCAATTTATTAGTAATCCATAGAAAACACAATATAATTGATTTCCAAAATACCTATGTTAACCCTCTCATCATTCTTGTCACTGGGGTGCAGGAAACCAATATTAAGGCAAAATGATTCAATTATTTAAAGGAAAAATTTCATTTTTTTATTTCAAATTATAGTAGACTAATTGCCTCCACTAAACTTCAAGAATAAGTTTGCCTACCTCAGTGCCCCCTCCTTCCTTCCTTCCTTCCTTCCTTCCTTCCTTCCTTCCTTCCTTCCTTCCTTCCTTCCTTTCTTTCTTTCTTTCTTTCTTTCTTTCTTTTTTTTTTTTTGACAGGCAGAGTGACAGTGAGAGAGAAACAGAGAGAAAGGTCTTCCTTTGCCGTTGGTTCACCCTCCAATGGCCGCCGTGGCCGGCGCACTGCAGCCGGCACACCGCGCTGATCCGATGGCAGAAGCCAGGTACTTATCCTGGTCTCCCATGGGGTGCAGGGCCCGAATGATGTACAGTCAAAACGAAGGTCAGAATAAGACGCTAAAAGCACTTGTTGCATTGTGGAGGTAGGGCCTCGAGTATCTGTTTTAACTCCATGATCATGAGCATCCTGGTAAAAGGGTGACTGACTTCTCTGGACACTGAACCAGGGCTTTGGGCAGCAGAGGATGTAGCGTGTGAAGCAGTGAGTGTGTCTGGGATTTGTCCTTTGCTGTTTTTCAGCATCGTCCGGGTTCTCACCCAACCTGCAGTTTTCAGGAACCAAGAGGCCAGATGGACAGCCTATGCTCCTCACGTACCTTGGCTCCCCCACGATCCTCTTCTCCATCTGGAGTCCACTTAACTTTGCCAACACTGCAGTGCCAGAGTGATCTTCTACCTGTCTCTGCAAGCTGTGTTCTCTCGTTGGGACATCTATTTATATAGCACCTCATGCTGCAACACCCAGCTGGTTGTGTTGTTGTTGCCTCCTCTTTGCAGAGATGTTAACTGCATTGGCATTTTTTTCTTCATTAGGAAAATACCTTTGAGATAGGTCACCCATTTGCTATTTGTGATTTTTTTTTTGTACAAATGAAGACAGTGAATTTTTCACGTGGTTTAGTCAAGGACACCAGGCTAGTTATTTGCACACTTCTCTTTAACAGTAGGGCAGAATTTCTCTTAAATCATTATTTGCACCTTTTATTAGGGAGAAGGTATTTCTGAAATGGAGTTATGGGGTTGCTAGCATTTTAAAATTGAAATTAATTCCAATGGAGAATTGTTGTAAGATTCTAGGCCCAGGAAGGGATCCTGTGGCAACATCTTGTGTAATAAAGGGTTAACATATTTTCTTGGAGGGAAGCAAAAAAACTTTCCATGAAGTGATATTTGTTATCAAACTTTGGTGCTCACCTAATTTATTTCTCTATTTCAAACTTTTCTCTGGCTGGAATTTCTCAGTTGGATACTTACTATTTTTACTTTTAAACTCAAGATTTATTTTTATGATGTCTTATTTGAGACATTATTTAACTCCTGAAACAACAGTTGGCCTCTTTCCAGGTTTTCCTAATTGGATTTGTGCAAGAATGATGCAAAGACCTACAGAATGTTTCCCAGGGAAGCTGGGGGATGCCAAAGGATACGGGGCAAGGGAGCTGTTACGAGTGCTTTTGATTAAGATAGACCATAAATATTTGTCAAAAACACTCAGAATACTCACACATGGAAAACGGAATTAAAAGATACATTTTTATTTTGGAACAAAAGATTTTGAAATCCGTGCATCATCCTTTCACAGTGCACATTTTCCGTGAACTTTTTGAAGACACTTTGGATTTCAGAAATATTTTGTAGCAAAATAACTGAGCTTAACATTTTAACTCCATTTTCTACAAACTTCCTGAAGTATGCTTGTGCATTTGAGAAGTACAGAAGGATGAAATGTAGGTAAAGGGTACAAACAGGACTAATGAAGATGTTGGTAACATTCTGGAAAATATTGATGGACTCATGAAGAGATAAATGGAAGAAAACATGGCCACAACTTAATGATTGTCCTGGTGTGAGGAGGACAACCAAGCTAAGCAGAGTACTTTAAAAGTGTGATAGCAATAGAAGAAAAAGGACCAGAGAGTCCGATAGTCTAGGGGTTTAAGATTCAGTATTTCAGGCCGAGTCTGTGACATGAACACATATTTGGCTTATAGTTTCTTCCATTCTGATCTTTTCACTACTGTCTCTTTCACATATTTTCTTTGTCAGGGCGAGTGAGGGAAATTATATTCTCTTTGTAGCTCAGAGACGGTTGAATTTATGTTCTGCAGATTTAAGATTTTTATAGTACGAATTGAAGATTGGCAAGGTAATCAGAAAAGACAATACAGGGAGTAAACGAGATACACTGTATTATTGGAAGGCTGGAAGGCTTGCAAGTTTCTGCAAATTATCATCGTGGAGAAAAGGAAGTGTGTAGCTCATTGGGTAAGTGTGTAGCCCATTGGCTAAGTGGTGGGAGAGGCTAGATCTCCCTGCTGGCTGCTCTCAGGGTTGCGGGTTTGCTGCAGTTGTTCTTGGCTTGAGCGTGAACCTGATGATGTGAAAAAGGGTGGTTGGGGAGAAATAGGAGGGAGAAACGAGATACCAATCCTGTAGCATGTGATCAGAAGCAGCAGCCATACTGAAGTAATGCATCTGCCAGAGTTCTGTTGTCATGGACTCCTACAGAGAATTGTCCATGTGCTGTACTGTTTGCCAGAACTCCAAACTTTTAAGCTGGATATGGCACAGTCCCACTAAGATTTTACTACCTAATGGGGACACATAGCATAGCATATACATGACAATGAATTAAGTGCTTTCAAAGAAATACATCAGGAATAGAATTGTAGTTAAATATTTGTACTCTGAGATCAGACTGTCTGGGTTTGAATCTGTTCTGTGATTTTTCTCTTAGGCTGAGTTTCTTTATCAGTTTTTCACAGTTGGGAAGATAACTGGACTAAATAGTAGGCTGATGTGTAAGAATTCTTGTAATTTCCTATCTTTGTGTTTGCCACATATAGTGAGTTAGCTAAGAGGATAAATAAGAACAAAGTTTATTGAGAGCAACATTGCGATATGCAATCTATTAAGGCCTCAACACTTCTAAACCTCTGTGTGTGTGTATGAGTGTGTATGTGTATGTGTGTGTGAGTGTGTGTGTTAATGTGTGTGTGAGTATGTGTATGAGTGTGTGTGTATGTGTGTGTGAGTTGTGTGTGTGTGAGTGTGTGTGTTAATGTGTGTGTGAGTATATGTGTGTGTGTGTGTTTGGGCACAATGGGTAGAAGAGCTCTGACTTTAAGGTTGTCAAACAGATCTAGGCTGTAGTTCTGCCCTTAAAGCTCTTGAGTTGTGACTTTGATAAAATTTCTCTTATTTTTAGCCTCCTCATATATTGTAATTCATAAGGGTATTAAAGAGACTCTAGAAAAATATAGTCAGAAGCAAATAAATAAGCCCATCTCAATTATCCTTGCACAATTTGGGGCATTTATATTTTTTAATTCAGTATATGAAATTATGTTGAGTGAGGTTATTGGTTATCTTTTTAGAATTGCACCTATGAAATACATGAAATCTGTTTTCTTTATATTAGCAAAAAATTTAAAATCTAACACTATGACCAAATAAAAAAGGGAAAAATAATTTAGATTTCTCAAATTGCCTTTTTATTCTAGCTATGGCTATTTCTCTGTTTAATTAGATTAATCAAAATCTAAATTTAGACATATCATGTTGAGGTATATTTGAGGACTATTCAAATGTTTGTGGAAAATGCATAATATAGAAAGACGGTGTATGGATCTCAAAAGCTTTTGCAACAAAAAAATTTAGTTTTAATTCCATGTTTTCATGAACATTTTGAAGTCCCTTCATGTAGACTCCAAACAGATATAATTTATTTCATGAAATGTTTGGATAATTTTGGTGGGATTGTACTTACCTAAAATATCCTGCATGTCCAAATTTCTTTATAAAAGATTTTATCAACCCACATGTACTCTGAAGGCAGAGTGAGAGCTAATTCAAACCTCTAGAGCATATGTTTGGATCTTGAAGTACATGAAGGTCGCCAGCATCCAATAATTTGATGAGGGATGTTTATTTACCCAGAGTACTAAGAAGCACCACGGTTTTTTGAGGGGCAGAGTAACATGTATTTGAGATTTCAAGGTACAAGGGTGAGAGGAGAGGGATCTTACCACAAACGACCTGAATGAAGACAAAGGGCAGAACTAAACCTTTGTTCATGAGGCTCTGGGTGGTGGATAAGAGTGGAGCCAGAGAGGTAGCCTGACTTTAAGGTGCGGAGGGCTGTCCCCACGGGATCCATGAGGATCACCCAGTGGGCTGGTTATCATGGAGACTTACGGGTGCTATCTTCACAGCATGTGTTCCAATGGATTGGAGGTTAGGCTCAGATATCCAGTTTTTTCTGTCTCCCAATGAGTTCTAATACATATGATCCAAAGCTCACACTTGGAGAAATAGTGCCAGGGAAGATGGACACATTTATGGAGCATTTTGTGCCAAGTGTTCATGTTAAAAATGTTTTAGGAAGATTAATTTGGTGGAGTGGCACATGGAGGCCAATATGCGAGCTACTAATTAGTTCAGCTACGAGGTGATGAGAGCCTGGCAAGTGTTGACAGGAGGGTTAGAAAAGACAGAAAAGTTACCAGGGGTGTGTAGAGGAGAGGCAACCCAACTCGATGATTCACTTTAAGCAAGGGATAGAGCAATCACAAAGCTGATGTGAGATATTACAGGGAAGGAAATAAATTTTATCTGGTCATAATTAGGTTGATTTCTGTTTCAGGTTTATTGGGGAGTTAAAATAACATAGTGATAAAATGCCTGGATTAGCGTTCCACCCTTTCTACCTGAGATGGGTTTCTTTGCATCACTGGACTTTAGTAATCTTATCTGTAAAAAGTGTAGAACAACCTCACGGAGTAGTTATGTACACACTGAGCATTTTTTTTTTTTGCACCCTACTCTAAGTTGTAAACATCAGGGAAGAGCTGTCTGAATACTTTGCTTGTCTTTAGTCAAAGGAAAAAAAATTAATGTATTTTTACATATCATTTTTAAAAAAAAACAACACAGAAGTTCCAAACAAGAAGCATACAACAAAGTTTCTTCAATAAGCTTGACTACTTGTGAGGAAGTATGATGTTAGTAATCACTATGTTGTATCCCTACAGGACTGGTGTTCTTGTGATGGTGCACAAGTTGTTTCTAGGCCAAAGGCCATCAAAGGACACTTTTTCTCTGCCCAGTTCCGATTTGGAACTCTTATTCCCAGTTGCTAACTCATGAGTTCTCTGCCTAGAGACATCAATCAAGCAAATGACTAAAGAAAAAAATGGTGCTATTTCACTGCTGCATAGGGGAGTATTATAAGTTTCAGATTCAGCTCTTATCCCGTTGTAGCTCAGAACCATTTTTGTCAAGCTTGTTTTATTAGATACATGAATATTAAAATGAATATGGAGGTATTGGCTCCTTCTCAAAGAAAAATCCAAGTCAGCTCAGCCTTATTCATGGCCTAAAGGGGGAAGATGATGAATTTTGTTTTGTCAGTGTCTTGTAAGGAAAAATATTTCAATCATGTTTTCTACCATCATGTCATTTTTTTTTCAATCCATGAGATCAGAATTGTTGTAGTAACTCATTTAAAAAAAAGCAGAGTTCCTAGTGCCATGTTATTGTTCCAATAGTTATGATGACCTCCGTAGAGAACTGTGATACCACAGGTCAGAGAAATGCCTCTTGTGGTTTGGAAAAGCTACTTTCATTGCTGCCTGGGTGGTGAAAAGAAAGAATACATATGTGTGTGTGTTAAGCATTGGGAAACCTGGAAATGTTTTGAGCTTGGCAAAATAAAATTACACATTGAAATGTTTTGTGTTTAGTAAAACTCAAAACATATTTTGAGAACTGCTTTCTCACTTAAGTTTATATCTCTAGGTATATTAAGTCCTATTACTTTTTTTCTGATTCATTTCCAATAGTTTATGAGATTTCTGATAACCATGGGCCTTTTTCTTTGAACTTGGATATTTTGTCTTGCCAATATTACATCGCATTCTAGTCCAGAAAGTCTGAGTCCAGTTAAATATTCCTAATTTGGGCCTTGTTGGTTGGCCAGATATCACTAGTCGTTTCCATTGTGTTTCTTTTTAATTGTATTGAAATAGATAATTAGTCTGCATTACCGTTGCATACATCATCTGACCGCTACATGTTTCTGTGGATATTCACTTAGAAAGAGTTCATGACCCTGCATAATTAACATCGGGGTTCTCTAGTACTTTTATTTGTTGACATCAGAGTGCATAACATCATATGTATTTGTATGAGACTACCTCACAAAGGTTGGAGGAAATAGAATTAAAATATAAGCTTATCTGAGGCAACACAATGTTGAAATCCATGCATATGAGTGATCTTTAGAAAGTTCATGAAAACTATGTCATGAACAAATACACATGGAGTTCAATTTTTTTTATGCCCAAGTAACTTACTTCTAATTCTCTTTTTCCATGAGCATTTTGAAGTACTTTCATACATAAAAACTCACACACATACACAGATAATTTTAAATGCTTCATTCATGTTGAATATTTCAGGTGGACTTCACAGTCAACAATTCCAGCATTTCTAACCCAAGTTTTGAAAACAATATATTGAAATTTTTCTCTCTCTGTTCTCAATAGATTATAAGTCACAATAGCAAAATGGTATAAATTGATTGTGTTGTTGTTGTTATTGTTATTTTAGGGATTACCTAAAAAATTACTCAGGGTCTGCTTTTTTCTACTTTTCAGGGATGTGTGACATTCTTGATGTCATGAAAATAAGCAAGAGCACACACATTCAGAATTGTTAATCACTCTACTTGACTGGAATTTTTCATATCGTAATGTGGAAAAACATTGACCCTTTGAAAAATCTTGTTTGTACATTAATACTAAGGCACATAGTTATATTAATTTGTGAGCAGTTGTTATTCCTAGATAGACTCTAGGATGTGATGTTATATGTATAATTTTATAGGAAAGTACAGTTCCCACACAGATTTTCATCCTTTGTAGCTCCAAGGGAATTAATTAGGATTAAATACATAAACCAAGAAGGATTAAGAGCAAGTTTCATTATTTTGTAAGATGTAAACACTGAACTTTTAATGAGTGTTCTAAGGCCATCAAATGTAAAACTTTATCACTCATATAAAATACATTTTAATATAGTCACAAAGTCATAAAAATTATGGTAGTATACAAGTCCTATGAGTTTGTTTGACAGAGATTTAAAACAAAAGTTTGAAAAAATGGTGTATTTGCAACAAAACTGATATACATGAACATTTCTCTCTTTTTAAAAAAAAAAAAATAGCTCCCAGGCCGGTGGCTCACTTGGTTAATCCTCTGCCTGTGGTGCCGGCATCCCATATGGGTGCTGGTTCTAGTCCCGGTTGCTCCTCTTCCAGTCCAGTTCTCTGCTATGGCCCGGGAAGGCGGTGGAGGATGGCCCAAGTGCTTGGGTGCCTGCACTGGCATGGGAGACCAGGAGGAGGCACCTGGCTCCTGGTTTTGGATCAGCGTAGCTCCAGCCATAGTGGCCATTTGGGGGGTGAAACAACGGAAGGAAGACCTTTCTCTCTGCCTGTCTCCTTCACTCTCTAACTCTATAAAAAATTAGCTCCCATATGTAATGTAGAACATACAGAATTTGTCTTTCCATGTCTGGCTTATTTCACTCAGATGTCTTTCGGTTCTAACCATTTTGTGGAACGTGATAGCATTTAATTCTTTGTCGAAGCTGAATATTCTGTTGTGCATTTATTTACACACACCTCATTTTCCTTATGTATTCATCTGATGATAGATACCAAGGTTGACTCAATATTTTAGGCTGTTGTGAACAGTGCTGCCATAAATGTGGAGTAGGCATCTCTTTGATAAAATGAGTTCTTGTCTTTTGGGTATATACCCAGTAGTGGAATTACTGGATCATATGTCCAATTCTAGTTTTTTAGACAGCTCAACATACCATCTTCCACACTAATTTATATTTGCACCAATAGCAGATAAGTCTTCCCCTTACTCCACATCCTTGCCAGCATTTGTTGTTGTCTTTTTGTTAATAGTCATTCTCACAGGAACGACGTGATATCTAGTTGATTTTAATTCCACTAGTGATATTGAGCATTTTTTAGCATATTTGTTCACCATTTGTTATTCTTTTTAGAACTATTAAGATTATTTACCTATTTCCTAACTGGACTGGTTACTTTCTTGTTGTTGAGTTTTTTTCTGAGTTGTTCATATATTATGGATATTAATCCATTGTTGGACAAGAAGAATGCAAATATTTTCTCCCATTCTGCCAAATGCCTCTTCACTTTATTGATTGTTTTCTTTGCTGTGCAGAAGCTTCTGTGTTTTGGAAATATTAGAAGAGCAATTCAGGAGGAGAACGAAATAAAGGGCGTCAAAGTTGTAAGGCAGGAAGTAAAAATACCCATCTTCACAGATGACATGATGTTGTGCATGGAAAAACCTAAACACTCCACCAAAAAGCTCTTAGAACTGATAAACCAGTCTAGTCACAGCTTACAAAATAAGCATACAGAAACAGTAGCATTTTTTGTTTGTTGTTCCCAGAAACCTTTTATTTAAGGCATACAAACTTAATGTACTTCATAAACACAACTTTAGGAACATAATGAGTCTTCCCACCATACTCACACTCCCACCCACACTCCCACCCTTCTTCCTCCTTCCTCTCCTATTCTAATTCTTATTTTTTATAAGATCTATTCTCAACTAACTTTATATACATAAGATTAACTCTATACTAAGTAAAGAGTTCAACAAATAGTATGAAAAAAAACTTACTCAATAGTTGAGATAAGGGCTGTTCGAAGTCATTGCCATCTCAAAATGTCAATTTCACTTCTACAGATTACCTTTTAGGTGCTCTATTAGTTACAACAGATCAAGGAGAACATATGTTATTTGCCCTTTGGGGGCTGGCTTATTTCACTAAGTACAGTGTTTTCTAGTTTCATCAATTTTTGTTGGCAAATGGCAAGATTTCATTTTTTACCATTATATAGTATTCCACAATATAGATATCCATAATTTCTGTATTCAGTCTTCAGTTGATGGAAATTTGTGTTGGTTCCATATCTTTACTATTGTGAATTGTTCTGCAAGAAACATGGGGGTACAGATAAGTCTTTCCATGCTGATTTCATTTCTGATGTGTAAATCCCCAGGAGTGGAATGGCTGGGTCATATGATAGGTCATATTTAGAATTCTGAGGTTTCTTTATACTGTATTCTATAATGGCTGTGCCAATTTATATTTCAACAATGTATTAGGGTACCTTTTTCCTCATGTCATTGCCAGCATTTATTGTTTGTTGACTTCTGTATCAAAGCCATTCTAAATGAAACCTCATTATGGTTGTGAATTACATTTTCCCGATGGCTAGTGATCCTGAGCATTTTTTCATGCATCTATTGGCCATTTGGATTTCCTCTTTTTAAAAATGCCTATTCAAGTCCTTTGCCCATTTCTTAACTGGGTTGTTTGTTTGCATGTTGTTTCTGCAGCTCTGTATATTCTGTTTATTAATCCTTTATCAGTTGCTTAGTTTGCAAATTCTCCCATTATGTCGGTTGTATCTTCACTTTGCTGAGTGTTTCATTTGTAGTGCAGAAGCTTCTCAATTTAATGTAAAAGCAATATGTCAATTTTGGCTTTGATTGCTTGTGCCTCTGGAGTCTCCAAGAATTCTTTGCCTAGGCCAATGTCTTGCAAGGTTACCCAAATGTTTTCTCATAATTTGAAGGTATCAGGTCAAAGGTTTAGATATTTTGTCCATTTTGGGTAGATTTTTGTGTAAGGTGTAAGGTGGACATCTTGTTTTATACTTCTGCATGTGGAAAACTAGTTTTCCCAGCACCATTTGTTGAAGAGACTGCCCTTGCTCCAGAGATTGGTTTTAGCACCTTTGTCAAAATAAGTTGGTTGTAGATATGTGAGTTGATTTCTGGAGATTGCTAATCTGTTCTATTGGTCTACAAGTCTGTTTTTACATCAGTGTCAGGGTGTTTTGATTATAACTGCCTGTAGTATGACTTAAAATCTGGTATTGTGATACCTCCAGCTTTGTTTTGTTGTATAAGATTGCTTTTGCTGTTTGGGGTCACCTGTGTTGCCATATGAATTTCTGCATCACTTTTTCTGTATCTGAGAAGAATGCCCTTGGTATACTAATTGGTATCACATTGAATCTGTAAACTGCTTTTGGTGCACATTTTAGAATCTTTTTTTTGACTATAATGTGTCATGGTGAAGATCTTTTCTGATCATGTCTGTTGGAAGTTCTATGTGCCTCCTGTACTTGGACATCTCTTTCTTTTTACAAATTAAGGAAGTTTTCTGTAATTATTTCACTTACAAGGTCTTCTAATCTATTCTCTCTTTGCAAGCCTTCAGGAACTCATAATAGCCGTATGTTGGGTCATTGATAGTATCTCATAAATCTCCAACACTGTTTTTCCTTTTTCTAATTTTTCTGACTGTAAAATTTCCAGAGATTTGTCTTCTGGCTCAGATAGTCTTTCTTCTGCCTTACTGAGTTAATTATTAGGGTTTTTTGCCACATTTTTTATTTGCTCTATTAAATTCTTCATTTCCAATATTTCATTTTGATTTCTCTTTAAAATCTCAATTTCATGGGAAAATTTTTCTATCTAGTCATTACAGATTTCTTTAATTCAGGGGTTTACTTCTGATTAAATCTAAGCAATCTACGTTCAATTTTTTGAATTCTGTTTCTGTATTTCTTCAGTCGCTTCATCTTCACATTCTAGTATTGAAGTGTTGCGTTCCTTTGGGGATGTCATGTTCTCTTCCTTTTTCTTGTTTCTTGAATTGCTGTGTTTATTTCTAGGCATTTGTGGAGATACTTGTTTTTCCCCTGTGATGGCTTTTATCTTTGGACTATGCCTCAGTGGTTTACTGGAGTGTGCTCTTTTTTAGTGAATACCCAGGGACATGTGCTGGGTATAACCAGGGGGCTCTGTTCAGTACTCCCGGTTGAGGGGAACGTCCAAAGTGACACCAAGTTAGGTGTGGTAAATCTCTCTCGTTTTTATCATATGGGAGATATATATGGTCAGCTCTTTTGGTGTAGTCTCATGCTCATTTCCTCTCCTTTAAGGAGAACAATGCCTGGGCGCTAGCCCCACTGGGTATAATATTTATCCACACTGCCACAAGAACCACTCAAAGAATCCATGAGTTTCCCATTGTGTGAGCATGAATCCCACAGCAATGATCCTCATCAGGAAATCAGGGAGCCTCAAGTGTGTGGAACTGCCCATCGTGAGCGCCCAAAGGCCCAGCCATGCCCTGCACCCTCTCACACAGCCAGTGTTTTCACAGGCCCAACACATAAGGCTCCCACACTCATGAGCACCCAGCGCCCTGTCAGTGCTTCCAGGCAGACTCAGGTGTCTCCTCTCAGCTGGTTGCTGGGGGCACAGGCATGAGCTGGCACAGCTGTTATGTATGTCTAAAATGGTGCCTGCCCACTGTCAGCTAGCTACAGGATGCCGGTGCTGGGTTGTTGGGGACAAAGAAACTTGCCCCTCTCCCTTTTTCTCTTCTAGATTGACAGGTACCCTGTCTCCCGCAGGGCTCCAAACAAGACTCACACCAGGCTCTTCTCGCAGCTTTATCGCCAGTGGCGTGGGCTGCTGCAGTCTGGTCTCACTTCACTCTCCAACGCTGGTGCTGAGCTCTCAGCTGCTGGGGTCCTGAGTTGTGTGGGTCTACATCGTCCACATAGATCCACAGTGTCCCTCTAATTGCATGGAGTTTCCTCTGCACTTTTCTCTCTAACTCTTCCCCGAGATTGCACTTTCTCCACTTTTTTTTTTTAACTATCTTCCCCTAGACTAGAGCAGTAAGCTCCCTCCCTATTCTACCATCTTGGAATTGATTTCAACAGCAGCATTTTTATACATCAGTGATGAACTTGCAGAAAGAGAAATCAAGAACGAAATGCCATTCATAATAACTACAAAATTCAAATATTTAGGAATAAATTTAACCAAAGAAATGAAAGATCACTGTAATTAAAATTATGAGACATTGATGAAAGAAATAATCAAGAATTCAAAAAAAATAGAAAAACATTTCTTCCTTTTGGATTGGAAGAATTACTGTCATTAAAATATCTGTACTACTACCCAAAACAATCTACAGATTAAGTACAATCCCTATTAAAATATCAATGACATTTTTAACAGAATTAGAAAAATAATTCTGAAATTCATATGGAATTGCAAGATCCCAGAACAGCTAAACTAATACTGAGCAAAAAAGTCAGGCTACAGGAATCATAATCAATGCCTGATGTCAAATTATACCACAAAAGCTATCATAATTAAAACAGTGTAGTACTGGTATATAAATCAGCACATAAGTAAATGGAATAAAATAGAGAATCCAGAAATTAACTACATACACACAACCAATTGTTTTTTGAGATAAATGCCCAGAACAGACACTGGAGAAAGGATAGTTGTTTCCGTAAATGGTGCTAGCAAAAACTGGATGTAAGTATGTAGAGCAATGAAATTAGAATCCTACCTCTCACCACATACAAAAACCAAAGATACGTCAAAGACGTAAATTTGAGATCTGAGACTATGAAATTGCTAGGAGAAAATGTAGGGGAAACATTACAAGAAAATGGTGTAGGTGATGACTTCTTGGATGAGACTCTCAAAGTATAGGAAAGCAAGGCAAAACTAAACATATGGGAGTATCACATTGTTTAAAAATTTTAAAGGCTTAGTCTTTGCTGATTAATATTTATAATTAGATATTTGTGATTCTCTACATTTGTGTCTAAAGATGCTCAATTTATAAGTAACATGCTGTAAAAAAACTGTAACAGTGTTGTTTCCTTAAGGAATCTTCCTTGCTTTAATTTCTAACTGTATGAAAGAAGAAGTTCAAACGTACACATTCATACTCATTTTGGAAATGATCCCATGGAAATCCAGTATGATCTTGAACTAGAATGTGGCCAAACATACTGTTCTTAGGCAGTGAATTATTTAAGATATCCAAGCTGCGTTAGATAATATTATTTCCCATGCCCAAGTCTTACTTTCTCCTCACAAAGTAAAAGTTGTAGAAGATTGGGTTTAAAATTTTTTTTTCACAGGTTTCATAAGAATGTTATCATCTAAAAATTTTTTAAGGGAAAGGGTTTATTGGGGAAAACCCAGCAGACTGGAGGGAAGGGGTGAAGAGGGCAAAAGACAAGGAGAGTATAAGAGAGAGACAGAGAGGAGAGGAGCTAGTGAGGAGAGAAGAGAGAGAGCAGAGAGAAAAGAGATGAGAGGGAGAGAGGAGAGGAGAGCAGAGAGCGCAGGGAAGAGAGCGAGGGAGAGGAGTGAGAGGAGGTGAGAGAGAGAGAAGCCAAGAGCCAAAAAGTTGATATTCTTTTAACCACATATGACATGACTCTAGGAATATTACCTTTACTATTTCACTTAGATTTCTTGTTCCAAAATGTGCTTCTTAAAAATGTAATGTTCTATGATTTACATGATTATAATTATTCTGATTTGAAAAATACATAATATACATACAGTTGATTTGGTTTGTTGGAGAGCTAATGTCTACCATATGAAACAGGAATGACAACTCTTGAGGGATTTATCTGTCCAAGGACATACTCTCTGTGGGCAGTATTGGAGTCCCCTCGGCTGATCCACATGGATTACTTAGTGCTGCCCCCTACTCCCACCTCCTTGACCATAACCATCATAGCCCGTAACTTTTGCATTCACAGTCAGTGCTGAGTCCTGTTGGTCCCTCGGCACAACGCACCTGAAGTTCATGGGTAACGACCTTAGCTTGCATGTCAGTGGCATTCTTGCCATGTCTTCTGGTAGAACGACTAACTTCCGTGAACGAAGCTCTCTGAATCCAGAGATCCAGAGCCATGTAATTTGAGAAGCTCGGATCTCCAGTGGGTCACTGGGAGTGATGCAGCTCCCCAGCTTTTCTGATCCTAACAAACATTCACTCTTCAAGAATTTGTTAATGTTCTCTTTCTGATTCACTTTTTTTAAATTTTTATTTATTTATTTATTTAGACAGGCAGAGTGGACAGTGAGAGAGAGACATAAAGGTCTTCCTTTTCCGCTGTTTCACCCCCCAATGGCCGCTGCGGCCGGCGCGCTGTGGCCGGTGCACCGCGCTGATCCGAAGGCAGGAGCCAGGTGCTTCTCCTGGTCTCCCATGGGGTGCAGGGCCCAAGCACGTGGGCCATCCTCCACTGCACTCCCTGGCCACAGCAGAGAGCTGGCCTGGAAGAGGAGCAACTGGGACAGAATCCGGCGCCCCGACCGGGACTAGAACCCGGTGTGCCGGCGCCACAGGTGGAAGATTAGCCTATTGACCTATGGTGCCAGCCCTGATTCACTTTTAATGGGCATCTTCCTCTCATGTTCCGTCAGAGGTGGAATATGCGATGAGTCAAACTTGGGCCAAGACTCCATTTCTTAGTTGCTCCACAGTTCCACTCTAACAGGAGACCCAGGAAAGCTCTTGGGTTCCCCAGTGTCATTGCCAATGACCCTCTTTCTGACAACCCCTAAAATGTCTGCGTGTGGTTATCAAAGGGTGTGGGTGTAGGGCTCTCGGTGAAAGGACTGCAGATTCACTGTCTTGTATTCTTTTCATGATGCTTCAAGGTTGCTGCTCTTATAATTCTGTTCCTTCCTCAGCATATAGATTCCAGGTTAGAAAACTAGCTCATATCATGAAGCTGAGGAATATAATTTGTTGAGGGTAATGAGTAACCACTTTTGCTTATCCAGTCTTCATATCTTTTGATTGTGTATGCTGAATGATGCCCTTGGTTAGATGCCCATCCATTTTGTTCCCTAGAAACCTTGTTCTGTAAACTATCTCATAATTTTCTGAAGGTTACAGTTCCTGTATGGGACTACAGCCTTACCATGCGTAACAATAATTGCCCCCATCTGGCTTATGATAACTGAATATTACCTTTTGACCTATGTTGTCTTTTCTTAACCCATAAGTCTTGGTTTATTCATTGTATTTTTCCAGGGAAGGAGAAAGGATGGGGACAGCCAGCATATGTATTACAGAGTGATTAGAAAATGGGAAAAGAAGCACCCAGTATAGCATAAATCAGTCTTCAAATAAGCACACCCCAGTGCGACTTCGTCTTCAGCAACTCAGCAGTGAGTGGAAGAGATTCATGACAAAGAAGACACAAGCTTTCTTACTGCCCCTCTCCATAAATTCAAGAATTCACACAAATCTTTGGTTTCTAGCAGTAAACATAGAGTTACATTTGTCCGTCTCCTATCAAACAATCTTGTGGCCACGTTGACGTAAGTTTCTTACACCTGCAAGAAGTCCTTGAGTAACTTGGAAATACAATCATAATCTTCTTCCTGGTCTCCAAACCCCACTTTTTACACAGAAGTTCCCTAGTAGCTCCTCTTCTTTAGGATACAAATTAGGAAGGTTTGATCCATCCATAAGCATGGATAAATTAAGTTTTTCGTGTGAATTACATCAAGAAATGATTTTGACTCTGGAGGTTGGGGACAAGGGATAGAGGTTTCCTATTTTTCAGGGTTTTTTTTTTTTTTTTGCATGAATCCTTTAGAGTTGTGGAGACACCCCAAGAATTAAATGCTTATGTATGGATGTGTTGGTTTCTTTTTATGGATGGAGGAATGGTGAAGTGGGAAGGGTAGGAGTCAAATTTTGAGGACAGAAAATCTAAAATAGGATAAGGGAAGGGGAACACAAGAGAAGATGGTTTCAGATCCCCACTTCAAGAAGAGGGCCCTCGAACTTAATGATCCAGATCCTTTTGCCTGGTGCAGAACCTTCTGCCAGAGATGCTTTGGTGCTCTGGCTGTCTTTCTCTCGATACAAAAGGAAGTTTATAAACAATAAAACCCCAAAAGAACATGGAGAAAGGCCAACATGTTATATATACACAAACTAGGCCACCTAGCAATCACCAACATAGAGACTCAGTGAAGTCCTACAAAGTTCAGACAACTAGAGTAACTAAAGGAGGGACAGCACTTGGGGGAGACAGGAACCTAGGACCAGACACACATCACCCAGTGCGTTCTGTTGCATTTGTCATGTTTCAGCACAGCGAGATAGGTTTGCATGATCTCTCAGCATGTAAACAAACCACCTTTTTAATTGTTCAGTTACCATGGCAATAGTAATCACTACTGTCACAGGGCAGGTCACTGGCTCTGCATACCCCTGAGGCTCTCACTTATAGGTCTCCCTGGAAGCCAAGACTTTGGGAAGGTTAAGGATTTTTAATCCTTGCTTCATGATTTTTTTTAAAGATTTATTTATCTATTTGAAAGTCAGAGTTACACAGAAAGGAGAGGCAGAGAGAGAGAGAGAGAGAGAGAGAAGTCTTCCATGCAATGGTTCACTCCCCAGTTGGCCACAACGGCCAGAGCTGGGCCGATCCGAAGCCAGGAGCCAGGAGCTTCTTCTGGGTCTTCCATGTGGGTGCAGGGGCCCAAGGACTTGAGCCATCTTCTACTGCTTTCCCAGGCCATAGCAGAGAGCTGGATTGCAAGTGGAGCAGCCAGGTCTCAAACTGGCACTCATATGGGATGCCGGTGCTTCAGGCCAGGGTGTTAACCAACCGCTGTGCCACAGCTGGCACCTGCTTCATGATTCTATCTCGGGACATCACATGATGGGTACAGGGGGATTGGTCTTCAAACTCATCCTTACCAGCTCACAATTTTTACACACTCACATTTTTTTACAGCTCATATTTTTACATGTGTACACATACACACACACCCACTCACGCACACACACCTTGTTGTTCATAGTGGGCCTGGCCTAATCTGGTGAGGGATGGATCTGTTATATGAAGCAAAAGACCCGTGTCCTAGGATCAGGCAACCCTAACCATGGCTTCCTCTCTGGCCCTTTCACCTGGCTCAGCCTCTCTTAACTTCTCTGCACTGCCTTGTCCTGATTAGACTAATTTTCAATCTTCTGGGAAGAGGAGATCAAGTCATGGGGAAACCCAATTAACACTTCATCACCTGTGAACCATTTTTAAGGTGGAGGGGGTTTCAAGACAAAACTGGCAAAAAAGCCAGCTCTACTAGGCAAACTAAGGTAGTTCAGTAGCTTCGCACTCCAGATAGTTGCTCTCCATGGTGATAAAAGCAACAAAAGGTTTTCCTGCTGTGCAGACCTGGAGCTGCTGCTGACTTATCCCTGAGATTGCCTCATGCACTTGAGAACACAGTGCAGGAATGAGAGCCTTAGATTAAAATGTCAAAAATACAAAACTAGAATATCTATATCAAAAAAAGCAAGTGAACATTCATAAGATAATGTTGTGCAGTTGGCATCCTGGAGAAAGTGGGACCTAAGGCACCATTATCCAAGGGAACAAATAAATAAATCACATTGTCAGAATGGGATAGGAATGAGCTCAGGAGCAGTGAGTCTCCAGCTATCCCCATCCCCTTTTTTTTTCTTTTTTTCTATGTATGTCTATGGGGTTGGGTAGTTGGCCTTAGTTTTTTTTCTCTTTTCTATTTAAGATTTTATTTATTTATTTGAAAGTCGGAAATACAGAGAGAGAAAGAGAGAGAGATCTTCCATCCACTGGTTTACTCTCCAAGTGACTGCAACAGCCAGGGCTGGGCCAGGACGAAGCCAGGAGCCAGGAACTTCTTCCAGGTCTCCCACATGGCTGCAGAGGCCCAACTGCTTGGGACCTCTTCCACTGATGTCTCATGTGCATTAGCAGGTAGCTGGATCAGAAGTGGAGCAGCCAGGACTCGATGGTTCCCCATATGGGATGCCAGCTCTGTAGGCAAAGGCAGTGTCAGGGAAAGCAGTAAGTGTGAACTCTATAGAACAAGTACAATGAGCAGACCCTCTTGGCTGGTATGGGAGCTTGGAGCTCTCTCTCCCATTCCCATAAACTTCAAGATAAGTGATCTCCTAGCTCAGTCATGTACTTCCTGATCATCTAAGTGATGAGAACAGAACTTTACCTGTAACTGGACTTAGTAGTGTACAATGTTATAATTCAAAAGAAAGATAGCTTCCTTTTAGTTGGTAACAAAAGGCATACAGCAGTAACATGCTAGATTAGAAGACTGAAGGATTTGGAAATACTCATTATTTGGAATGGTTAAATATCTAGTATTTTGATTTTAAGGCAAATTTGTCAAATATATAGCCCACCTAGCTTCATTTTTGTGTCATACAACTTATACCTCAATCCATAGTGTATTCTCATTCACAATTTTTGTGCACCAAAATATATATTTATATATTGAAGACATAAGGAGGATTGTTGCATTTCATTTTCCATGAATTTTTTGAAGTACCCTCATATTTATTTCGGGCACTTTGGCATTGAGAATGTACAGGTGGCCCACTTATGCTCCCTATGTGGTCAGCATTTTTTTTTTTTTTGACAGGCAGAGTGGACAGTGAGAGAGAGAGACAGAGAGAAAGGTCTTCCTTTGCCATTGGTTCACCCTCCAATGGCCGCCGCGGCCGGCGCACCTCGCTGATCAGAAGGCAGGAGCCAGGTGCTTTTCCTGGTCTCCCTTGGGGTGCAGGACCCAAGCACTTGGGCCATCCTCCACTGCACTCCCTGGCCACAGCAGAGAGCTGGCCTGGAAGAGGGGCAACCGGGACAGAATCCAGTGCCCTGACCGGGACTAGAACCCGGTGTGCCGGCACCGCAAGGTAGAGGATTAGCCTAGTGAGCCACGGCGCTGGCATGGTCAGCATTTTCAAAATTAAACAGATGAGTAAAAACAACATTATGAATTCCAGTGTGTTGGCCAATTATGGATGGAAACAGAGTCAGGACACTGTGGGAAGGGGCATTTCTGGATAGGCTGGATAGGCCTGCAAACTCTCTCTTCCTGTGCTATCAAGTGGTAGCCACACATCAGATATTTAGTGTTAATTCAATCATATTTTCATTTTCCTGAGGGCATTTGGCATGCAAATTTTTTCTCCCAAGATGACTGAAAGGATTTGCTTTTGGCAAAAGTGATTACATTTACTTTGTGTGATCTCTTTTGACAATGTACCATGGACCTCTCCCCAGAAGAGTATGTGGTGTCAGTGTTTATAAAATCATCCATATTTCTTGCATACTTTTTTTTTAAATCACAGACTTTAGCCTCCTTTAAGCTGATCCCTGGATACCAGCTCCAGAATGGAAGGACAAAAGGTTCTTGGGGGTTCAGGAAGTTAGAAGTTCAAGGCTTCTCAGAGTTAGGGTGTAGGAATAATAGTCTTAACATGGCTTATTCTCAATGTCTATTATTTCATGAAGTATGTCTACACTGGGTAATGTAATAAAAGCACTCTCTTTCCTGGTCTCTGATTCTTTTGAAAATTTTCTAGTACATTAAAGGCAAATGACCTTTAGGAGAAAAACAGAACCTGCGGTTTTCTGTGAAGTTTAAAAATTGTTCTTTCTGACATTTAATTTTGGCCTATTGGTTAGCTTCGGCTCCCATTTGACCATAGGAATCCAAGAAGAATTCCAAACAGATAGTAAATATTCTAATTGCACTTGAACATTTCCCTAGAAATTGTCCTTTAGAACCCATTTCCCATATTGTTTTTAGTTCTGATCTCACTAACCTCAAATCACTGTATTAAATGGACCAAATGAACGATAATTCATACTTTTAAAACTTTGCTCTATAACTTTTGTTTTTTGATGTAAAATAAATAGAAAATACCAAATAGAATGGAAAACCAAAAAAACTCTAAATAAGACTTCAGAATCACATATACCACTTTTTCCCTAAATGTCAAATACATAACATACATTTTTCTATGTACAATTAACACACATTGTTATATATACAATGTCCATTGGTCCAGTGCTTTACCAATGCATAAGTAAAACATTTTGGCTTTCAGAAATAGGACACTTAGAATTAGGAAGAAGTGAGTTAAGGAGATTTTCAACCATGTGCCACATAAAGAAAATATTATGCATTTTAAACTATAAGATGTACTGGAAATACTAAAATGTCTTTTTTCTTTATTAATAATATCAAGGTTTAGTGACATATATGGTCTGCAGCACATCACATCTGCACATAAATGAATTGCCTTGGTCAATCATTGTTGCTTACTTTCAAAGAAATATTTGGTTTTCTCCAAGAGCAGTTTATGTCATATGCAAAACTGCCAAACTATTGTGAAGCTGTTAGTTTACTAAAAAAAAATTTTTTTAAAAAAGCAATAAATAAAATGCGTTTATGTACTGCAGAATGGTTTCATCTCCTTCTAAGTATCAGCTAGTCTTGTACCTTTTCCTCTCCCCACTAGTAATGCTTTTGCTTCTGTGAAGTGATTTATACTTGAACTTCTGATCTGTGTTTTATATAATCCATCAAGACAGGAATCCTACTGCATGGGAAAAGTCATTAGGAGGAAATAAAAATCTGAAACACATTGGAGTTTTATTTCACTGGTGCTACTTTTATTATATCAAATGCAGTTCTGACAAGCTACATTCTGCTTGGTTGGATGCCTCCGTTTTCCAGTCAACCGGCTTATTCAGAGAAGAGTGAACGTTCATTCTTGCAGAAAAAAATCCATGCTCTGAAAGAGGATGACAATGATGATCATCTGTTGTAATTGGGAGTTAACAATGCAGGATCTGGGGCTGCTCTTCAGATCTGCTAAATCCGTCTGCATTTTAAGCAGTGGGCTCTGGTTGCTATGCTGTTTTTCTCTCTGCAGTTACCCCTTGCACCGAGAAAGGAAGAGATGGGCTGGGTCTCTGCCAGTTACTGGCCGCAACTCTTTGCATGGTAATACACATGATGTCAGTTTTAAATAACTAGCAAACTCGGATTTACCTTAAATCTTGACAGGTAATATGAAATTCATTTTTATGAAAACCAGCAAGTCGTGCATTGGCAAAATGATTGATTTAGGCAAGCTGGCTTTAGGGAACTTCAGAAAGTTTGTAGAAAATGGAATTAGGACGTAAGTTTATTTTGGTGCAAAGAAATCTGAAATCCATGTATAGATTTTTTTTTGTAAAGTACATTTTCCATGAGCTTTTTGAAGACCCCTCATGTTTCTTGGGGTGTCTAGCTTTAGGGACATCCAAACATTCCAGCTTTTTGCTTCGTGTGTATGGAACTGATTAGAATCAGGAATCAATTTCAGGTATCAAGAATAACTTTTGAGTATTGCATTCTCTAAACTCTTCTCTTTGTTTCTATGACAATGAAGATAAGCACATCTTCACTGTAGGAAGCTCACAATAGAAAGGAGAAAAGGATTGAGGAGAGCATTCTAATTCTGATACAGATTTCTCTTACTTGAACTGACAACACACTTTGAGCTAAATTCTGGTTTCTTCTAGATTTCTGCGTAAATCTAATCCCTTCCTTACCTCATGCCAGTTTTATGTGAGGGAAATAAACTGAGTAAATAATTTTATATGACAAAACTTTGATAGAAGCATAAAGGATGGCATAGCTTTTAAGACAAATGTTTACATTTCATGCTGGCTAATTTTGTTAGCTAATGTTTCATGGTGCTAAAAATTCATAAATACTAAAATGCTAATTTAGTAAAAGTGTGACTTGAATAGCCTCGAGTATGTCACTTCCTAAATTTTTATTGCATTTTCCTCTTTTCCCTCTTGGCTTTACAATATAAGACTGGAAGAAAGTTAAGGACAAAAAAGAAAATTTGTAGAACTGTGTCAAAAACTAAATATTCCAAGTTTTCTAGAAATTTGTCAATATTTTGTTATCTCTTGATTAACTTATTTTCTGTCTTGGGGTTGGTGTGTTTTCTAAAGTTATTGCATTTTCATCTGGCAGCACTAAGGGGTTGGTTGGTCTTGTCTGGACTCAATGAACAAGTAGGCTAATGTGTATTTTTGATCTTGAGACAAGTTTACACATTAGTTATAAATGAATTCTCCCATTACTTCAAAATGATTGGTAGAGCTTTGCTTTATTAAGTAGCAAAACACACCCGGTATAAACATAGAGCAAACTGTCTTTCCACGTTTTAGGGCAGTGATTTTAGGATTCCTGATGATGTGGCCATGCCTTGTTTGTCATTGGAGACCAAAGGCCCGACACTTGGTTGTGGGCTAAATACATGTTGACTTAAGTATTGCTGTTGATAGTTCTATGTGTTGTTGATGGAGATTCTGAGGCAACGCCATCTTTAGGGAAGAGCATTATTTATGGGTGAACTACAATGAATGAGTGGCTGGAAAAGCACAGTATTCTCATGTCTTGATTGCACCTTGCTTTCTCAAATTACCATAGCACATGCATTAGTTGTTACTGCACCTCCTTCCACCTGTCGCTGAAGACATGCTGAGGGCCACAAGCACCCACAGAAAATGCAGGCATTCTCATCAGATTTTCTTTTCTTTGAAAAAACTATTATTTTAATTTTATGATTGAGTGATTTTTAGCGTTTTGCCAAATTCACTTTGTATGTAGATACTATATACGTACATATATAAATACTATGTTTCTTGAAAGCCAGGATAGTATTATCACAAACTGTGGGATTTATGGCAGTGATCATACAGTGGGGAAATAAAGGTTTATTGTCATGTGCATGGTATAATTCAGTGAGCAGTATTTATAACTCCATGCCAAATAATACAACATCTACACAATTTTTATATTCTGTCTATATTAACTTCCACAAATAGGAGAAAACGTTACTATTTGTCTTTCTTTAAATTTTGGAGAAAAGGGCCTTCTCTCTATATATAAAGTTCTATATAATGTTTGTGGGAATGCAAATTAATGGAACCATCATAGAAAACAGTATGGCGATCTCTCATCAGATGTTCACATATTGGTATTTGTAGAGTAGCTCATGATTGATGATTTCTTTTTTCCTAGAACGCCCATGAATCGCTGATCTCATTCAAAGAAACTATTCTCCTCCCCACAAACATTAAAGTAAAAATATGGGGGTCTTGCTCTTCTACAGTTGCCTAATACTTACTTGGTAATGAGTCTGGAAATTAAGTTCTAGTTACTTTGTGAAATATCTGTCTCTTTCTGGGCCATATTTCCTTAGGAATAGAATTGTTTTCTAATTAGTTTCGTTTGCACTGATTTCACTCTGAAATATTTTACATTTCAATTCGATTTTTCTTTTTTAGCTGTATTTTGGGGTGATATTGCCTTAGATGATGAAGACTTAAATATCTTTCAAATAGACAGGACGATTGATCTTACACAGAATCCTTTTGGACAGTTTGGACATACCACAGGTACAGTTGATTTTTTCATTTACTTTGTGTTCCTTTTGTATGAAATATACTTTTTGAAATTTTGTAGCTACACTGAGTCATTTTCAATGTTCCGAAGATCACCTGTGGTTTCCTGCACACAAATAAACATATTACGAAACTGAGATTATATTCATATTTTTCATCATGTTAATTTAGTCAACACGTTGTAGTGTTCACACTGTACAGACCTGGCTTAGACCATATGGAGATCTTAACTCTTTGAGTACCCATAGCAACCGCAGGAGGGTAAGTACTGATACTATCGTGATTCACAAGTGAGCAGATAGATGATTTCTTGTTGTCAGAGTCAGGAAGTACCTGAGTCAGCCCCAGAGTTCAATTCTGAGAAAGCCCAGATTTCATACTCTTGAACATGATATTATGTTGCTTTCCAACTGGATATCAGTTGCAGAATGTAAATTATTCTTAATTATATAGCTGTTGGTTGAGAAGACTCCATCAATATCTACACTGATGTCTGTGTACTCAGTGTTTATGAAAACTCCAGAATGTAATTTCAGTTGTTTTGAACATGTTGAATTATGCCTATGTGAGACTTGAAATATTTAAAAGATTTTCTTCTTTTCATTTTTAAAATATTTTTATTTAATTAAAAAATTCTTTTTTTAATTCATGTTAAATTTTGGAGAAAGATTGAAAGGTTAAAGTTTCTTGTTTTGGTTATACCTTCCAAATTTACTTGATTTAATGCTTTTTGATCTCATTGCATTTCCCCTGTCCACCTTTACCATTTTTATTTTCTTTTTCTGTCCATGGAGAGTAAAATATATAGTAAAATATATAGTTTCGGGTATCTAGCAGACAGATACAGACTGTCAATATCTGTTTACCTGATTTTCTCTTTCAGTAACTTTTTATTGTTACAAATTTTTAGTAAATGGAAAAGTTGATAGGACATGCAAGGACCACCAGAGTAGTACAATTCTTGGATTCATTAGTTTATCATATATGCCCTGTGTGTGTGTGCATATACATGTGTAAGTGTGCATAAAGCAACATTTTTACATTAATTATATAAAATATAACACTTTAATATTAGGTAGTTTAGCATGCACTGTCGAAGAATAAGAAGATCCTAGGTAATCAAAATGCTACTGTCACATCTATGGCGATTATTTGAAGTAACAAACATGTAAGATGAAACCTAAGAAATTTGTTCAAAATAGTAGCAATATTAAAAATGGTGTGCCTTTGTTATTTAGAGTGGTCATCATTTCTGAAGCACTCACAACGTAGGGGGAAAGTCTTATTTTGCAGTGGAATCACTCATTCTAAATTCCTGAAGAATATGTCCATTGGCAGAGTCTCTGCTATGTTACACTTGACACTGACATGGAGGCAACTGTATAGGGACAGGAAAACAATGATACAACTCAAGCAAAATTCTAGATTTATTTTAAATTGTATGTTCAACTTTTATTAAACTTTTTATTAGCTTCAGTCTCTACAGGCATTAATTTTCTGTGATTTAAGATTTTTAATACTATTATTTAATTTTATCATTTTTAAGGTTAAAGTGATATCTTAATAGTTAGAGGAATATACTGTAGTTTTAAATCTATAGAGTAAAACATATACTCCTAATGGTAAAAATATTTACTAAAAATGTGTGTGAAAGGTACACGTGTTTGAAAGTTTTGAAATTCAAACAATGTACAAGTATAGCATTTTTTCTTACTATGTCTTTTTTATCATATTTGTCTGTACAGATTTTATTGCATTTCTCAGAATTTTTCAATTTCAAAATATATGGCCTTTTCAGTAAAAATTTGTTTTGCATTTTCATTATGTTTTAGAACATGTACGAAATAACCACTCTTCTTCCTTTTATATTTCAATGAACTACCTACACATAATTATATTTCAGTTGCTATAGAATTACTCAAAATTGCTAAAAATATTGCTAGAAACACTTTTGCCACTGATGCTCTTGAAACAATATTTTTTGCAATTTGGTAATTACTCTTTATAATTACTATAATATTAATGAAGACATTTTCTTTTCTCATGATTAGTTCCCTCCTAAATCTATTTATATCTGTTTCAGGCCCATCTAACACAAATGGTTGCTACATAATGGTCATTTAAAACACATAGATGCCATACGTTAAAAATGTTTCTTGTAACTGCTTAGGAATGGATATGTTTAAGTATTATCTCATCTTGCTAGAATGTTCAGTGAAAAATTTCAAAAATGTTTCTGAAGATGCATAGCAGAAATGTGACCAAGTAATGCAAACAATTAAGCAGGTTATTAGCCACTGAACAAGCACTCTAACTTACTTACCTTATAAGGACTTAAGTGATTTTTCCTTTAAAGGACTTGTACGGAAATAGATGTTATTATTATTTTTTAGCTCCAATATAGGAAATTAGGTTTCAGCATTAATTTCAAAGGAAAAGTAGATATTGGAAGGAAATAGCTTAAAGTTTGAAAAGTTTTCTTTCTCTGTGGATTTTGGGCTGCCTTTCATTGTCTTAGCCCGAAAAGACTCCATGAATACACCAGACACTCTAGTGATAGTGATAGAATTTCATCTGTACTTGTTCTAATGACATTACTAGTGACAAATATTTCTCGCTTATTGATTAAGAACTTAAAGAAATAGGTGATAAAATTGCATATTGCATTTTAGGAAACCCCAAGTTAAGAATTATGGAGCTTGGATTTGTGTTGAATGTTATGCTGTTTGACTTATGATATGAACCTACTTTTTCTAGTCTCTATCTGGTAAATTGCACGAAGACACATTTATTTATTTCTATCTTCTTTTTGTACAACCAAATTGTGCACATCTATTTTTATAAATTTTTCAAATTACTTTGCATAGCAGAATGTATTTTGCAGGTGAACATTGTTTTTGGATTCTTATGATTTTTTTCTAATGATAGATTATTGGTTTTTATGGATGAGAGAAACTATTTTTTAAAAGGTTTACAGATATGCTTTTTAAAAGTTTTCAATTTTGGTGAAAACTTCGGAGCAAAACTTGGTGATGCATATTTTCTCTTCCAGTGTTCTTATTTCCACTTGCTAATTTGGCCTCTGGAAATACTCAGTTTGCATTGGGGAAAGAGCTGGAATGCAATCAAGTAGGACAGAACTCCTTGCTGTCATTCTGTATAACAGCATGTGATGTCAAGGTCACAGTGAAGAAAAACATTTCACATTAGCAACAGATGACTCAATTATCTTAATGTCCAAATAAAGTCATTTACGTTGCTCTCTGAATTCTGCTCCCCCACCTTATTTTTAGTTATCTTCATTTGTTGCTATAGAATTTTTACCCTCTACAAAGATTTATGGCTACTCATAACTCTAATACTTTAATAGCACATGCAAAAAGATGTTCAAGCATAATCAATGTACTCTATTACCATTAATTATTTGCAATAAGTCTAAAAGTACGCTAAATGTAACTTAATTGTTTTCTTTGATTCTTTAAGGTGGACTTGGAGATCATGGTGTATCAAAGAAACGAGGAGCCCTCTACCAGCTTATAGACAGGATCAGAAGAATCGGCTCTGGTATATCAATGTTTAAAGTTGCAGACGCTTGACTTGATGTACAGTAAATATTATACTCATAGCAGTTCAGTTCATTGAAATCAGTATGCAGTATGATGCAAAGAATATGTGTTGAGGGTCTTTTATTCTTTTTTGTTCTGTTGGTTCATATCTGTTGGCTCATTCATTATATAGGAAATTTCAAAATGTTCCCTTAACTTATTTCAGGCTTTTCCCAAGTGAAAATTGATTTGGCGTTTGTTTATTTTATTGTTGATACTAATTTTCAGTTAATTGGACATCACACCAAAGTTTTTATATAAAGCATGGAGCTGATTCAATCTCAATTAAATGTTTTAAAAGTCATGAATATTTGTCTTGAAAAAAATCTACTTAAAAGTTAACAAACTAATTTATTAGGTTGCAAAATAGTTTAAAATGTTTTGAATCTTTGGGAGAAATATATGTAAACATTCATGAAAACTACCTTCTGGTTTCATGATTAGTATTTATAGTGTTTATTAGTCACTATTTGTAGTTAAGAGTTTATGTAAAAGCCCTCTCCTCATAGCTCACATCCGAACATCCCTTAAGTTGGTCATTAAATACTTGAAGTACATACTTTAAGTTACTAATTTTCCCAAGCAAAGATGCTTTGCTCCAGAATATTGAAAAAAAAAAAAGAAGACGTGTTAGAGACATTTAATGTATGTAATGTTAATGTGTGTACTAGTGGGAGAGCTTTATCAATTTTAGTATATGTGCTGCTGAAGCGAACACAGTGGGAGAGCTTTTCTACCAATAGTAATAATTGAATAAAGAGAATAATCAAGCAAATTTAAGAAAAACAAAAACAGTAAAAAATATTATGAAAGGTACTAAGGAAAGTAAAAAAAAAGTAAGTATAGGGAGTGGGCATTAAGCCCAGCTGTTAAGATGGCCACCTCCCATATCAGAGCGCCTGAGTTCAAGTCCAGCTTCCAATTCCAGCTTCCTGCTAATGTACATCTTGAGAGGGGCCAGGCGGATGAGGGCTCAAGTACTTGTGTCCTTGCTGCCCATGTTCTGAGCTCCTGGTTCCCAGCTTTGATGCTCATCCAGCTCTGGCTGTTGGCAGCATTTGGGGAGTCACCTAGTGGATGACAACCTATCTATCTGTGTCTGTCCCTTTTTGACTTTCTGTTTCTCAGATAAATAAATATTAAGAAAAGAGGAAACCTGTAGCCGTGAAAGCTGCTCCAGATTAGACGGTGTTTTATGTTAGCCTGTGTTGACCTCTAAATCGTGATGAGGAGGAGATTAAGATGGACAGAGTTCCTCGTCCCAACTGGACCCAGACTGTCTCTATCTTGATGTTATTTTACTGTCTATAAAATGTAATATTCATAATTTTAGGCTTTCATACAAATAGCAGTCTGATTTAAATATTGGAAGTTTAGCATGAGTAAGGCTAGTTTTGGGTATCATAGGATATTCAGGGTAGCAATATATATTTTATTACCTGTTTGTACATTGTTAATGAACTACCAAGTTAGCAAACATCAACAATTTTTCTATGACCTAAGTTTTGTCTGGTGTAGGCTGTTGTCTGGAGATTCATCAAAACTCATCGATGGGATCTCAATAAATAATGTTTTGATGTGGATATTTCTACATTGTAATGCTCCTCTCAAGCATGTAATATCCCAAGTTTTTCTTTAATGTGCCTTGATTTATATACATATGTAAATAAGACATTTCATCTTTTGTCCTTTAAGAGGTAAACGGTTCCCTGACCCAGGACGTCTGTTTCACAGAATGTTTTAAATGTCATTGCAGGCTTGGAGCAAAACAGCACAGTTAAGGGAAAAGTACCTCAAAAATTCTCAGGGCCAAATGAGAAAAACCGAGTTCCCAGAGCTGCCACATCAAGAACTGAGAGAATCTGGCCTGGAGGTGTTATTCCTTACGTTATTGGAGGCAACTTCACTGGTAAGTTATTCTCAGAATGTTTACTTTGATGGAGAAGTAAAAGCTGTCATACAGATTAAGTGTGCATGTTCGTAGGATATCGTCAAAAACAGAGTATGAAATCATACTTGTAAAAACACTCCGTTAACCTAGGTTATTAGTTTAAAATGTTTTTGAATTAAAAAAATAAATTTAACCTTGTGCTCTAAGAGTGTAGAGTTCCATTTTTTTTAAGATTTATTTATTTATTTAAAAGGCAAAGTTAAGAGAGGCAGATGCAGACAGAGAGAGAGAGAGAGGTCTTCTATCCGCTGGTTCACTCCCAAGCTGGCAGCAATGGCTGGAGCTGTGCCGATCCGAAGCCAGGAGCCAGGACCTTCTTCACGGTCTCCCATGTGGGTGCAGGGGCCCAAGGATTTGGGCTATATTCTATTGCTTTCCCAGGCCATAGCAGAGAGCTGGATAGGAAATGGAGCAGCTGGGACCCGAACCAGCACCCATGTGGGATGCCAGCACTGCAGGTGGCAGCTTTACCTGTTACACCATAGTGCTGACCCCCCGATTTTGTTTTTAAACTGAATTTCAAATGTGCCCATGAAATCTGGAAGCTGATCTCCTTTCAACTGACAGGGAGAATGTATGTCCCATTTATAGAGACTTGTACACACATGTGCAGAGTGAAGGAGCCTTCATCTTCTGATTATAAAGGGAGTGCCCGTTTTCAACAAGGACCCCTTTGTGGTGCTATGAATCTAGTCATTGGCTGATGATAGCAGTGGCATCTGTATATCACCAAGCCACACAGATCGGAGGAGCCAGCACACAGCACTCCTCTCTGGGGTGGTGGCCACTTTTATTAACATCGTTCAATTTTTCCAGGCAGCCAGCGAGCCATCTTCAAGCAGGCCATGAGACACTGGGAAAAGCACATGTGTGTGACTTTCATTGAAAGAAGTGACGAAGAAAGTTATATTGTATTCACCTACAGGCCTTGTGGGTAAGTAGAGCCCGGAAATGACCTACGTAAGTTTAGCAGGAAAAAATTAAAACTCATGGGTAGGATTTGTTTTGTAATATGTGCTTTGTATTTTGGCCATGAAAAGTGTGATTTTTACATATGCAAATGTTACTCTTTGAGAGGACTTCAAAAATTTATGAAAAAGGAATTAAAATATCAATTCGTATAAAAATTCTGAAAGCTACACATGGAATTTTTAGAACAGACATTTCTCATGAACTTTCTGAAGACCCCACATCTAAACATATTGCTTGAAACAGATCTTTGTGCATCTGACCATGGTGTATTTGTCCACCACCTCAGCTGTTTTATGAAGATCAACTCACGGTTGATCTTTCTTGCTTTACCAATTCACTGCCACTAGAGTTATCTTCTGAAAATACTGGTCAGGGGCTGGTGTCTGGTGCAGCAATTGAGACATGGTTTTGACGCTCTCTGATTCCACCTTCCTGGTAACGCACACTCTAGGGGGCATCTGGCGATGGCTCAAGCAGCTGGGTCCTGCCAGCCTCATGGGCTACCTGGATTAGATTCCTGGCTCCCAGGTTTGGCCTGACCAAACTCTGGCTGCTGGAGGCATTTGAGGAGTGAACCAGTGGAGGGGAGATCTCTGTCTAATTCTCTCTGTGTCCATTCCTCTCTGCATTTCAGATAAATGCATGATTGAATGAATGAATGAATGAATGACTAAATACTGGCCAGAGCAAGTGCCACTTTCTGAGATTCATTGATGTTTCCACCTAGGGTGATATTTTCTAGATTGTTTTCTTACAGGATGATGAAAAATACTCCAAATAAAATCATTAAGTTTTGGAAGTGCTATGTTAAATTCCAGTAGGTATTTCTATAGCAGAGTGCTAATGAATGTTATTAATATTTAACTAACCGAAAGGAGTATGTTTGCTAAACTTATGTAAAATATGGAATATCCACCTCACCTTTTAAAAGAGAAGAACATACCTCAATATCCCAAGAACATTTTGGGAAATGCTGGGTTGAGAGTAAAATCCTGAGTCCTTGGTATAACATTTAAGGAACACCACGAACTTACCACAGCTTCCATTTTCGGCTCCTTCTTCCTCCACATCTCTCCACATATCCCAGAATCCAACCAAGATACAGGACAAGCCGTTCTCCAAGTAATTTATGTTTTAGAAGACTTTTTCTCAAAAGAGTTTTCAAACTTCTCTTCCCAGCACTTTTAGTTATTTGGAAATTATATCGAAAGATTTGATTCACTCCAGCTTAATGTTTTGGCTTGTTTGCCAAGAATACTTGGTACTGGATTAATTTATATTGCATCCCCTCAGGAGGCAAGCGTGCCTGGGTCTGCCGTTCCAGTGACTGCTCTACTGGGTTTAGTGATTGCTCAGTTGAATGGAGTGTTGGTGGGCAGGTGCTTCCATTGTGAATGTCTCCAATATTACAAAACAGTGATTTTTTTAAAAAAATTATTTATATAAAGGGAACAGGTTTCAGGTGTTTCATTTATATAGTTTTAAGAACATGATGATAATTCCCACCTACCCTCCTCCTTCCTTTCTGATTTTTCTTTTGATTTTTGGTGATGCCATACTTTTGTTTTCCACTTTACTTTATAATCACAAGTTTAATCCTCCATTAAATAAAAAATTCATCAAGTAGCAAGTAGAAAGATCCCTGTTTCTCAGGAGTATCGATAAGGGCTATAAGCAATAATCAAATATCAAGATGTCAATTTCACACTTAAAAATTGCCCTTTTTTATACTCTATATATTTGTTACCACAACTCAGAGAAAACATGATATTTGTTTTTATTTTCTCAAGGCTGGCTTATTTTACTAAGCACAATGCTTCCAGTTCCATCCATTTTGTTGTGAAAGACAGGTTTCATTCTTTTTTATGGCTCAGTAGTATTCAGTTGTGTATATATCCCATTTTCTTTATTCAATCATCAGCTGATGGCCATCTGGGTTGATTCCATATCTTAGTTATAAACAGGGGGTCACAGATCACTCTTGTATTTGCTGATTTCATTTCATTTTGGTAAATTCCCAGGAGTGGGATGGCTGGGTCATAAGGTAGTTCTGTTTTTAGCTTTCTGAGTAATCTCCATACTGTGTTCCATAATGGTACTAGTTTATATTCCCACCAACAGTATCCTAGGGTACCTTTCTCCCCATATCCTCACCAACATTTGTTACTTTTTACATTTACTTGCTGTGGATTCTAACTGGGGTGAGGCGAAACCTCATTGTGGTTTTGATTTTCATTTTCCTGATGGCTACCGATCCTGATGTCTATTGGCCATTTATATTTAATCCTTTGAAAAATGCCTGTTCATGTCCTTAGCCCATTTCTTAAGTGGATTGTTTGTTTTGTTGTTGTTCAGTCTCTTGAACTCCTTACATATTCTGAATATTAATCCTTTAGCAATTTTAGTTTGAAAATATTTTCTCTCATTCTGTCAGTTGCCTCTTCATTTTGTTGAGTATTTCCTTTGTTGTCCAGGAACTTTTTAGCTTGGTGTAATCCCTATTGTCTCTTTTTGCTTTCCTTACCTGTACTTCTGGGGTCTTATCTAGGAAATCTTTGCTCATCCCAATGCCTTGCAGTTTTTCCTTTATGTTTTCCTTTAGTAGTTCAGTAGTTTCAGGTCTTAGGTTTAAATCCTTAATACATGAATTGATTTTTGTGTAGGGTAAAAGTAAAGATCTTCTTTCACACTTCTCTATGTGGAAATCCAATTTTCCCAACAGCATTTGTCAAAGAGACTGTCCTTTATCCAGAGCATGGTTTTAGTCCATTTATCAAAGATTAGTTCGTTGTGGATATGTGGATTAATTTCTAGAGTTTATATTCTGTTTCATTGGTACACATGTCTATGTTTGTGCCAATACCAGCTGTTTTGAATATAACTGCCCTGTAGAATGTCTTGGAAATCAGGTATAGTGATGCCTCCAGCTTTGTTTTTATTGTTTAAGAATGTTTAAGCTACTCAGGGTCTCTTGTGTTTCCATATGAATTTTAGGGTCATTTTTTCTAGATATGAGAAGAATTTCCTTGGTATTTTGATTGGTATCACACTAAATCTGCAAATTGCTTTGGGTAGTATGGATATTTTTGATCTTAATTCTTTCAATCAATGAACATGGAAGCTTTTTTTCCATTTTTTGGTTCTTCTATTTCTTTCCTTAATATTTTATAATTTTAATTGTAGAAATCTTTCATGTTATTGGTTAAATTTATCCCAAGGTACTTAAATATTTTTAGCTATTGTGAATGGGACTGATCTTACAAGCTTTTTCACCTATGTCATTGTTTCTGTATACAACAGCTACTGATTTTGTGTCTTGATTTTATATCCTGCAACCTTACCAGATACTCTTATGAGTTTGAGTAGTCTCTTAGTGGAGTCTTTTGGATTCCCTATGTATAGGTTCATGTCATCTGCAAATAGGGATAATTTGACTTTCTCCTCTCCCATTGGCATCCCTTTGATTTATTTTTCTGACTGTGGCTAAAACTTCTAGAACTATATTGCATACTAGTGAGAGTGAGCATCCTACTCTGGTTATGGATATTTGTGGAAATGCTTCCAGTTTTACCTCATTCAGTACAATGTTGGCTGGGGATTTGTCATATATTGCCTTGATTGCATTTAGGTATGTTCTTTCTATAACCAATTTCTTTGAGGTTTTTATCATGAAAAGATGTTGAATTTCATTAAGTACTTTCTCTGCATCTACTAAGATAATCATGATTTTATTCAATTTGTTCATGTAATATATCAAGTTTATTGATTTGCATATGTTGAATCATCATTGTTCTTTTATTCTTTCCACATTTATTATCTGAAATTCTTACACATAGATGAATTTTCTCTAATCTACCACAGTCATTTGAATACCCTATAGTGTAGTTCAGTTAGGCAAGTCAAAATAAATGCTTAGTTTTGCTAGAGAAAATAGTTATTGAGCTATTGACATGCACTTCTGGGAGGAAAAATACATCTTTTCAGTAGTTCTTAGAGAGGGGCATTGTGTTATTTCTGTACATTATATTTGCCTAGATCTCTTAACTTAAAAAGGTAATATATGTTAGTTTTTGACTTATTTAAGTGACAGTAAGAAAAAATTGTACATCAGTACCTTCATGGGTATTTTTGGATAGTGCCATAAATTTTTAGTTATGGCTTACTCAGCACTGAATCCTTCTAAGTCACTCTAATTTTGGCTTGAAAACTTTTGTTTACATCTGAAATTCTTCCTAGTTTTTTTCTATTGATTTAATATTTAAAAGGCCCAAATAGTGACTGTCCTTCTATCCTTCCAGTTATTTAATAAGAATGGTTGTGGGGACAGCGCCATGGCTCACTTGGTTAATCCTCTACCTGCGGGGCCGGCATCCCATATGGGCGCCGAGTTCTAGTCCTGGTTGCTCCTCTTCCAGTCCAGCTCTCTGCTGTGGCCAGGGAGTGCAGTGGAGGATGGCCCAAGTGCTTGGGCCCTGCATCCGCATGGGAGACCAGGAGGAAGCACCTGGCTCCTGGCTTCAGATCGGCGCAGCTCTGGCCGTAGCGGCCATTTTGGGGGCTGAACCAACAGAAAGAAGACCTTTCTCTCTGTCTCTCTGTCTCACTGTCTAACTCTGCCTGTCAAAAAAAAAAAAAAAAAAAAAAAAAAAAAAAAAAAAGAATGGTTGTAACTCAGCTTACATGTTTTTAAATACAAAATATATTCAGATCTATACATCTTTCTTCCCTCCCGCCTTCCCATTCTGAAAAATAAGCACATCCAAAGCACTGATAACTTACTCTGTTTTTTTTTCACTCAGTTTTTGAGTGCAATAAATTCATTTTTGTACACATTTTCTTTGATTTGTTGTCAGAGTTCCTCAACACTTGTGATTTTTTTTTTTTTTTTTGGACAGGCAGAGTGGACAGTGAGAGAGAGAGAGAGAGACAGAGAGAAAGGTCTTCCTTTGCCGTTGGTTCACCCTCCAATGGCTGCCGCAGCCGGCATGCTAAGGCCAGCGCACCGCGCTGATCTGAAGGCAGGAGCCAGGTGCTTCTCCTGGTCTCCCATGGGGTGCAGGGCCCAAGGACTCGGGCCATCCTCCACTGCACTCCCGGGCCACAGCAGAGAGCTGGCCTGGAAGAGGGGCAACCGGGACAGAATCTGGCACCCCAGCCGGCACTAGAACCTGGTGTGCTGGCACCACAGGCTGAGGATTAGCCTATTGAGCCGCGGTGCCGGCCCCTCAACACTGTTTTATCCCAATTCACTGTCACGTCTTAGTGCTTTTCCTCATAATGCTTTGGCTGCTTGGAACACCTATGCTTTCCTTTTTAATCAGTGGAAATCATTCCCAGCTTTCATTCTTAGCTTTTCTGAGTGGCTCACTTTGGGATTTTGCTCTACCCGTATCATATCAGTTGTATCACTACAGCTTGTTCAAATGCCTGTCTTTGTCATTGGTGAAGGTGGGTGACTTACTTTTGTGGCCCTCATGATACCCATACTCCACTGTACAGGTGGGCACATTGAGAAAATGCTGACAATATCAGAATCATCTATGTTCCTTGTATATGATCTTCCCACACATGAAATACTGTAAGAATTTAAAGGGATATTTAAGTACCTGTACTCACTGAAGTTGTGATTTGTCCAGTGATTCGTAAAGCTTTTATTGCACTATTGAAGTCATATTTTTGAATTTTGACATATTCATATATTTATAATTTTCAGAGTAGCAGTGTCACATTTGGGTGATGTGTTTAGCATTCATTTTGCAGTTCCCAGTTTGACCTGTATGACTTTGTTAGTTATAGAAAGGGAGATGCTTTATGTAAGAAGTGCTCTTTAGCCTGCCAAAAATTCTAATAATTTCATTGGAATCATTTATCGACCACAGTTTCATAAAACAGTTATTTCATCATTTTTGCTGTGAGAATGCTGCACCTAAATCTCATAAAGTTATCATTTAAATTATTAAGGGGTTCAGCAGTTGGTGTTGTACAAAATACTTAGGGCTAACTAGAGTAAGATATGTGTCAAGTCATATGCCTAACATTCCTGATGGATTTCAATATGGGGTATTTTAATTCATAAGAGCTGTGGCAGTAATGTGTAGCACTTAACAAGATTTATTGCACCTCTGTATTCGACATGGAAGCCTGCAGCATGGTGCCACAGATATTGATAGCAACGTTCATCAAATCTATTTCTATTTTAAAATCTAATAGGAAATACATCTTACCATTTAATATCACTGTATCACTTTGACTTAATTGGCTACATTAAGAAACTTGTATCTTCTGTTTATTTTTTAAAAACTAAGCTAAACTCCATGTTTATGGGGAGGACAATTAAAAATGGAACCACATGTGTCTTTTAGAGCATTGTATTTCCCACTTTATTCTGCTATTGTTGACTTTTATCCGGTTAATGTTATTGATGTATTTTCCATATCAGGAAAATATGGTAGGAGGGAAACAACACACTATAGTAAGTAAAACATTAAACATAAGTCAGAACCTTTGACCATTTTTCCCCAGTGCAATTCATATTCTTAAATTGTATTAGAACTGTTTATATGCATGTATATGTCTTTGTGTATACATGCATACATACATATGGGTGTATTTATATATGAAAGTACATGAGATTTTTCATTTGTCTCCAAGAGTGTGCACCTGGGTCGCCACTGCTGCCCTGGAAGCTCTGCCTACAGAGAAGTCGTCTTCCTCTCCTGCTCTTTTGAGATCTGCTCTTCCCACGTATAGCAGCTGAACGCTGCTGTACAGCAGGTTGTACTCTAGGGTCTGGAGCCATCGCAGTGAACAAGGCATCTGAGACCTGTGCCCACAGAGAGTTTACATTCCATGGAGGGAAAGCAGCAAAGACAAACCAAAATGAGTGAAATAATTATGTATCATTTACCATATGTAAATAGAAAGCCAAGTAAGCAGAGTGGAGATGGCATTTATGCAGACTTGAAAAAGATAGGGAAAAGAGACCACGCGTACGAGGAGGGTAGAATTCCTGATGGAGGAGACAGAGAGGAAAAAATGTGAAGAGCTTGCCAGTAGGTTGAAAGCAGAGCAGAGAACAAGCATGACTAGAGGAGGGATAATGACAGGCACAGTCGTACCAGAAGTGCTATGTGTGGTGAAATATATTTGTTAAGGACCTCTGGGCTCTTACAGTTTTGGGAAAGAAGTTTTAGAGAGCCTATCTCAGGCAGCTTAGTGAAGTTACAGAATGGTAACAAGTGATCGTTCCATCTCAGTGACTTTATGACAAGCATGCATTCCTTACAGTGCACATACACCACTTAGCTCTGCCCCACAAGCATCCCTCTTATATAAAGTCCCAGGGAGAATCCTATGCTACGACATAGCAGTTCCTATGGCAGATGGAACAGGGGCACTATGGCCAACGACGTGTTGGCTTTGGAAGACTCTCTCCAGAAATGACACAAACACTCTGTGCTACTGTAGTGTTGTCCAGAGCACGCCATGTGATGAAACCCGGAATTAGTGGGCAGGGCAATATGATCATTGTCTCGAGGGGAGCAATGGCTATTTTTGAACATCGACACCATTTACCACAGGGCCATTGGAGAATATGGGGTGCAGAAGTGACACAATCTGACGTGGTGTTTTAAATGATTTCAGTGCTAAGACAAGACTGCTGTAGCAAGAGAAGACCAGAAAGGAAGAGACCAGCTGGCAAATTATTCCAGCAACTCAGGTGAAAGATGATGGCCTTGACTAGGCTGTTAGGAGATGATGATAAGTGGATCAATTCCAGGTACAGATTGAAGGTAGAGACAATAAGACTTACTATTGTGAGAGAGATGGAGGCTTTGGGAATACTGGAGCAAAGTTGGAGTTTCCAGTAACTTGGATGGGGAAGTCAGTAGGTGGAGGAAGATTTGGGAGAAGAAAATTAGGGACAAAATAAATTGAAGTATTTTTTGTTCACGAAAAAGAGTAGGTGGAAATCATGTATCAGATATTGTAGTCCCTTTTAAGGAAGCTGTCTTAGAACACTAACAAAATAAATGAGTAATTTTCATAAAAAGGCATATAATGACTTGATACTTGGAAGGACTTAAAGTACAGCAGGTAAAAAGGCATAAAAAATTTCAACTCACTGGATGTCTTGATGAGTTTACTTAGAGGAAGTTTCCAAAGATAGGTTGGTCTAACAACTCTAGGTGAAAGTAGGGAATTGCAGACTTTAGATTACTGGTTTACCCTGCATAATTTAAGGAGTGGCAAGACTTTTATTGATGTTGAAAGCTTTTCTTGAAAGGGCATGTAGGCCTAAAAAAAGGCCAACCTTTAAAGTGGTGCACAAATTAGGAACAAAAATTTGAGTGTCAAATACAAGAAAATGACATCAAACCTGTCATTCCGTGCCTAATGTTTGTGTAAGCATACTTCCACTTATTCTTTTATCTGAACATCTAGAATCGTGTTCCCAGGATATTTAGTTAGTTAAGGGTCAAAGCACCATCATTTTCTTTGTGTGCAGGATGACTGTAAAATAATAGCTCTATGAATAAAGCAGTGTGAAATCTATATTTCCTTTCCATTGTGAAACCTCATCTTATTTATAGGGAATTGCTATAGGTGCAATTATGCTAAAAAAGGGTGTTTTAGATTAAGTAAATTGACCACATTGCCTTACTGTCTCCCAGATTTTTATTTCAAAAGTACTTTCTTCTTTGAATGTAACTCCAGTCAGAATGACTCAGTGTGGGTAATTTAGTTGCTCTATAATCATCATATATTTTAGTTTCATTACTGTTCCTGTAAGATAGCAAATATTTCAGTTTAAATCTCTACAAGCTTTGGAAAATCTTAATTTTTTGCACCTAATGGTTTATGGATATATAATACGTGTCAATATAAAATACTACCAGAGAACAAAACCACAATTCATTGATTACCAATTCCTAGTTACCTCTCTCTGCTTGCCATTACTGACTTACTAAGCTTAATTTAACTACTACAATAGATTTATAAGTACGAGTATAGTTTATAAGTAATGAGTATAGATTAGGTCTCTAACTAGCACTCTGTGGATTAAAATGCATATTGAATATATTTAAAGCCTAAAGAAACTATTTGGGGAAAAAAGAGGGGTGGGCAGTAGAGGTGGAATCATAGAATTTATATTTGTGGAAAAATCAAAAGAAGAGTCACATGCACTACTCTGGAAGTTGAAATATTGAAATTCTCTTTATGATTTGAGCAATTGTTTTTTGAGATTTTTTTTCCTTTTAATTTAATAAATCAGAAAAATAGATGTTTGGAATGTCTGCTGTACTGTGATTCCTGCCATTCAAGACAAATCATTTAGTGCTTTCTATTGCTATCTAAGAGGACAGAGAGTTATATTGATGAGCTATAGTTTTAAAGAACTATTTTATTTATTTGAAAAGCAGAGTTTCAGAGAAAGACAGGGAGAGAGGTCTTCCATCTGCTGGTTCACTCCCTAATTGGCCACAACAACCTGGGCTGGGCCAGGCCAAATTGAGGAGCCAAGAGCTTCTTCCAGGTCTCCCATGTGGCTGCAGGGTCCCGAGCATTTGGGGCATCTGATTTCCCAGGTGCATTAGCAGGAAGCTGGACCGGAAGTGGAGCAATTGGGACTTTTTACTCGCTAAATCATAGTCCCGGCCCCTGTTGTGCTACATTGTGTAGGAAACGAATGACAAGAAAAAAGTGTATACATAGTCAATGCAGATGCAATTACAAAAAGCAACATTAATCAAAAAAATTATTTTCCCATTCCTGGTGGGTTGAACTGATGGATCTGAAGCCAAAGGACACAAGGGGCCGAGTCTATGTGTGAGTGCACTAATCATCACCATTGTCATGACTTCTGCTTCTTTGCTGAACACTTATGAAAATAATTCACAGCATATTCTATAATATATAATCAAAAAGCACTTGGATTGGTTGTTTGGAAACTTTAATTGTCCGTAAATGTAAAAGGATGCCAGAATTTAGCCCTAGTTATTAATGAAAGTCTGGGCAAGTCAGACTTCATAGCTCACCACAATTACTCATAAAGTCTCCCTACACTGGACCCCATCCAACATCACTCTCTCCTCCATCCCCACCTTCTGCTGCGTTCCAGGTGCTGTTCCTATGTGGGGCGAAGGGGAAATGGACCTCAGGCAATCTCCATTGGCAAGAACTGTGATAAATTTGGAATTGTTGTTCACGAGTTGGGTCATGTGATAGGCTTTTGGCACGAGCACACGCGGCCAGATCGAGATAACCATGTAACCATCATAAGAGAAAACATCCAGCCAGGTGAGAGACTTTCCAGGGTGTGTGTGGTTTAAGTCTGCGTAGATAGCATTGAATTATAGTTATGCCGTTCACCATTGCACATCTCATAAGAGTGGAATTCTTGTTTTAAACTTGGTAGAAGCCACATTTCACTTGTTTAAAAATTACCTGTATTGTTTTCATACTTTTGCTCTTTTCCCTAGAGACTAAATCATCTCATGCATTTTTTTAGACTTTTTTTTTCTGTTTCTTGCTTAAGATGAACCTCTATCATTTCTAAACTTCAGTGTTTTCAAGATTGGGTGTGAAATATTGAACCATAAATTCATATTAATTTTTAATTTAAGCAGTTTTTGTACTTAGTTCTATGATTTAAAGCGTGGGGACTTATAAAAGGGCCGGGGGTTGCCATTAAATGTGCTGCTACTGTAGGAATTTTCATTTTATCAGGTATAATTTCTGGAGAAAAATCCAGTGTAAATGAGTCATTTCCAAGATAGTCTAGATGGTGTATTTGAGGTTTTCCTCTTAAATGTGACTGCCCTAGATTCAAATTCTTTGAGACTGTTTTTAATAGTTGAAATGAAATTTATGATTAATCCAGTATTCTCTAACAATGGTGTGTGATAATAACCTCCCTAGAGAGCTTCGGATTGGTTTAACTTTACCTTTCATAAGATGGGTGCATTTCAGTTGCCCCCAAAAATAAAATTTCCCATTGTGAATGGTTTTCTCATGATATGCGTGACTTGCCTAAGCAAAATGAATTCTTAGCTTCCTTATTCATGTCCACTTGTAATTTACAAACACACTGAATTCCTTCGAATTGTCTTCCGTTAACAGCATTGATCTTTCTATTTGCTTATTGAGTATTGGATGCCAGCTGTTTGTGGAGGTGCTGTTTGGGATTGGAGATGGTGTCTAAGGTGTAGGCATGGAGGCAGATGACCGGGAGTGAGTGAGAAAACTAACAAGAGGCTTAAGTTGAGATTAATGTGTCGTCCAGGCAACATGTGAAAACCTGCATCTTGGCACCTCCAGAGAGATGCCACAGAATGGCTGAGATTTATAGGTCAAGTAGAAATGTCCAAGTTGAATAGAAGAATGAGGAGATATCCAGGCTGAAAGGACACGAGCATCAAAGCTACAGTTATGGAAAATCAAACCCTTTCCTCCTGTCTAGTACGGCTGCATGGGAAGTCAAAGTGGAGTGTTTAGTTGGTAACGACTGAGGTTGGGTGGGTGATCCAGAGAGCACCCTCTGAGTACTGACGAGGAACTGAAGGATCGTATAGGGAGCACGTTCAGAATAAACAGCAGGAACTCTGTTGGCTGGAGGAAGCATTATGGGGCTGGTGAGGGTGAAGTCGGGGAAACCTGTGAGAAGCCTTAGTCGTGTGGGGGAGGTGGATGCCCTTTGTGTTCTAGTACAGGGCAAGATGAGCGAGAGGAACTCCTACTTCAGAAATATTTAAGAGGAACAACATCGCGTGAGGGAAATCTTCGGAAGTTCGTTCTTAGGCCCCAAGAAGAAGGGTGAAACTATCAGATGAAACAAGAAATACTAATAGAGCAGCATGTTTTTGAAGAAGAGAAAAACAAACAGTGATTTCATTTAGCATTTTTTTTTTTTTTAATTTGAGAAGCCCTTGGATGATGATGGTTTAGTAGACAAAGAGAAGGTGAATGAGGACCTCGGCAGGTGTCTAGCAATACAAATGTGGTCGGGAGTTGCCTATTTAGGACGATACTGGAATGAGAAGAAAGAAATTGAGGGGCCAGCGCTGGGGTGTAGTGGGTAAAGCTGCTGCCTGCAGTGCCGGCATCCCATATGGGCACTGGTTCAAGTCCCAGCTGCTCCACTTCCAATCCAGCTCTCTGCTATGGCCTGCGAAAGCAGTAGAAGATGGCCTAAGAGCCTGGGCCCTTACACCCGTGTGGGAGACCCTGAAGAAGCTCCTGGCTCCTGGCTTCGGATCAGCCCAGTTCTGGCCTTTGTGGCCATTTGGGGAGTAAACCAGCAGCTGGAAGACCTCTCTGTCTGTCTGTCTGTCTCTCTCTCTCTCTCTCTCTCTGTCTCCGCCTCTCTGTAACTGACTTTCAAGCAAAACAAATTCATCTTTTAAAAGAAATTGAGGATACAAAATAGAGAACAATGGTATTTAAGCAGAATTTGGAGAATTTGGTGGACTATTTACCAAAAGGGTAAGAATGTTATCTCAAAAATAAGAGAGACAGAGATAGAGGGAGGAAGGAAGTGTTACTGTATTATCAGAATTGTGTCTGTGAACTACATGAGCCCATTCTCTATTAGTGTCACATTAAAACGAGAATTGGTGAGTAGAAAGAAAGTGAGAGAAAACTCAGTGGAATATGATAGCCGTTGCAAAAGGGCGAATCCTTTCAGAACGGTGAAGTAACCTGCAGAATTGGGTATGGAAGGTAAGTAAGAAAAAGAATGAGACTCCTTAGCTGAGAATCTGACACCTGAGCCAAACAGCCAGGTTCATCTTATATTTTTCATCATTAAGAAGGACGTAAAGAGGAAACGGTATTTTTGAAAATTGTCTCAGCTACCAAGTCAATGAGAAGTTTGTTGTTAAGCAGGTGTTAGTTTTCCTGTATTTGCCAAACATTTTGTTATATTGACAAAAAAAAAAAAAAAGCTCATAATGAATGCAACTTCCAAAAATGGTTCTTACACTTAAATAGAATTTTGATTCAATATAAATATGTATCCAAATAGAGGAAGAGATGTACATGGTACTTCAGAGTGTCCATTGAAGGATGTTTACTGGGGCCTGTGTTGTGGTGTAGTGGTAAAGGTGCCAGCAGTGCCAGCATCCCATATGGGTGCTGGATTGAGTCCCGGCTGCTCCACTTCCAATCCAGCTCCCTGCTAATGTGCCTGGAAAAACAGTGGAAGACAGCCCAGGTCCTTGGGCCCCGGCACCCCTGTGGGATACCCAGATACCCAGAAAAAGCTCCTGGCTCCTGGTCTAGCGCTGACTGTTGCAGCCATTTATAGAGTGAACCAGTAAATGAAAGACCTTTCTTTGCTTCTCTCTCTCTTTATCTATCTCTGTAACTCTGCCTTTCAAATAAATAAATAAATCTTAAGAAAAAAAAGATAGGTTTCTTCTGGTGCCCAAAATGTTACAATCTATGCATAGTTCTTGTATAACATGCATTCTTCATGAAGTTATTTTGAAGATCCCTCATGTACATGGATTTCAGTTTTTTGGTACCAAAATAAACACATATTTCAATTCTATTTTCTATGAACTTTTTGAAGTACCCTAGTATAAGTAGTATAAATAAATTTATAATACTTAACACAATGCTAGAAAAATTATGACTCTTACTAGGTTTTTGACTAAACATTCTGGCTAACAGAAAAAAAAATTACTGTGTGAGATTTCCTGTAATTGGAACCATGATCAGCAATTCCAGTATAAAAGCGTTCATGTTGGAGACTGATCTTCAACAAATTTATGACTTGCTGTGACTCAGAAACTTAAAATCAAATGTTATTCAAGTAGAGTATCCAATAAGCAAAAACTTTGGCTTCAAATTTATATGCACAAGAGATGACTATGAGAGTACTAAATTGGTATGATAATTAGATTTATTTTAATTTGCATCAGAATGTGCATATAAAGAGGGATGTCTTTAAAATTTTTGAATTATTAAGTATAGTTTTCCATGTTGCTCTGTATCTCTGACTTTCTCCTTTCCTTCATGACGTAGGTCTAAGTTTCTCTTATTTGGACTGTGTAGGCCCATGTCCTTTTTAACTAGCAGGAAAAAAAAGCCTCATGTACGTGTTAAGTGCTCAGTTATGGGCTTGGAATGTGCAACTATTGCTATAGTTACTGAATGTTCTACTTTCAAAAATTTTGTGAAGCATTTCTTGTTGATCAGAGAGCCTTTTTCCATATTGTGCTCTATACTGAAATCTTGAAAGTTTATAATTATAAAATCAGATCCACAGCGCTTTAAAATTTCCACCTTATAATTGGATATGTTAAAAAAAAGGTTCAAATTCTATGGAGATCACAGTTGTAACAATTGTTCCTCTCAGGGTTGGGGCGAGAGCAGCGTATTCCCTAAGAATGGTTTTAACACACGAAGACATATCAGAGGTTTGAGGAGCACACATTTCAGTTTACAGGCTGGCTGGTGAAGTCAGAATCATTTACCATGTGAAATTATTCAGATATGGTTTAAAATACATTACACTGAGAGGCAGGCTCTGTAACTACAGCTTGAGTCTCTAACCTTTAGTGTTCAAATGCATGTTCCCAGGCTTCCCTATCACAGGGAGGAGAGACCTTGTATTCTAGGACATCACTCCATTTCTTTAGTACCTTTTGGAAAACTATTAATGTGATATTATTTAATACAAATATTGAAGTTAGAATGCTCAATCAAATGAGCGATGTAATAGTCCCCTTTTGAGATCCAGGCATGAATTTGGAATTCCAATAGTTCACTTTTATACTTTCTCAAAGCTCTTTAGGTTACATAAATAGTATGTCATGCACCATCTTTTGCTGTTTATTTTTTATTTTTTTAAATACATATTTCTAGCTCTAAAGTCATATTGATTTTTTAAAAATATTTATTTATTTATTTATTTGAAAGGCAGAGTTACAGAGAGAGAGAGAGAGAGAGGGAGAGGGAGAGAGAGGTGTTCAGTCCACTGGGTCACTTCCCAGATGGCCACAGCAGACAGAGCTGGGCTGATCTGAAGCCAGGGAGCAGGAGCTTCTTCCAGGTCTCCCACGTGGGTGCAGGGGCCCAAGGACCTGAGCCATCCTTTACTGCTTTCCCAGGCCATAGCAGAGAGCTGGATCACAAGTGGAGTAGCCGAGACTCAAACTGGAGTCCATTTGAAATGCCAGTACAGCAGGCGGCGGCTTTACCCACTATGCCACAGCATCAGCTCCTTTGGCTGTTGAAACTGCAGAAATTGAGTCATTGAAATCTGAAGTCAACAAGAAGCAATTCTTTGTTCTAGAACCATCAATGTAGATTCATATATTTATCTCTCTTTTTTTTTTCAGTTTTCAAGAAATAATACTGCTTGGCAGATACAAACAGGCAGTCGAAAAAAATCTGTTAAAAATGAAGTTAAAATAACATGTGAAAAGTAAAACAAAAACTCCCTTAGTTCTTATTCGTATTCTTTTTTTATATATAAAGATTTACTTATTTACTTGAAAGTGAGAGTTACACAGAGAGAGACGGAGAAGCAGAGAGAGAAGTCTTTTTTTTTTTTTTTTTTTTGACAGAGTTATAGATAGTGAGAGAGAGAGACAGAGAGAAAGGTCTTCCTTCCATTGGTTAACCCCCCCCCAAATGACCGCTACGGCCAGCACTGCATTGATCCGAAGCCAGGAGCCAGGTGCTTCTTCCTGGTCTCCCATGGGGTGCAGGGCCCAAGCACTTGGGCCATCCTCCACTGCCTTCCCGGCCACAGCAGAGAGCTGGACTGGAAGAGGAGCAACCGGGACAGAATCCCGCACCCAAATGGGATGCTTATGCCGCAGACGGGAGGATTAGCCTAGTGAGCCACACACCAGCCCCCAAGAGAAGTCTTCCATCCACTAGTTCACTCCCAAACTGGCTGCAATGGCCAGAGCTGTGCCAATCTGAAGCCAGGAGCCAGGAGCTTCTTCCAGGTCTCCCACGCGAGTACAGGGGCCCAGGCACTTGGGCCATCTTCTACTGCTTTCCCAGGCCACCACAGAGAGAGCTGGATTGGGAGAAGAGCAGCCAGGACTCGAACCAGCACCCATATAGAATGCCAGCACTTCAGGCAGCGGCTTTACCTGCTACACCACAGCGACAGTCCCCTGTCATATTCTTCTGGATCAAAAAAGTCTTTCCAAATAGAAATGTCTTTTCATAAAAGAGAGCCTTGTTTCATTTTTGAATGAAAGTAGATTTCCGGTTGTTTTATCTTTAATGTTGAAGTCACATTGCTAAACCAAGCAGTTAGTCTAATATATACTAATATTGTTCCTACACCTTTTCACAGTGTTTCATAGAAAGGATCTAAAATTCCAAAGCAAGAAGAAGATAATTTTTATGGGCCCTGGCAAGTACAGTCATAAGAGAAAAGTGACAAATTCATTGGATAAAAATCCAACTCTTATTATGATTTGTACAGTATCTCAAAAAGCAGCAAGATTTTAAAGAAATGAATATTGTGAGGTAGTAAAAGAGCATACGTCAAAAACATACAAAGTTTGGTTTTGTCAGTGTTTTTGCCGAGATAAAGTCATTAACCCATTCTTTCAGTAGGAGCTCGAGTGAAAACCTCTGCCCTTGGCACATGCGCCCGGCTGAGAGTGTAAGTGGAGCCAGCAAGGAGACGGGTCATTTAATGAAGAGCAGATGCGAGTCGAGGGAGGGCTGTGGTGCTCTCCCCTCTTCCAGGCTTCTGAGATTCTGTTTGTCCCTGATCCTTAGGTCAAGAGTACAATTTTCTGAAGATGGAACCCGGTGAAGTGAACTCACTTGGGGAAAGATACGACTTTGACAGCATCATGCACTATGCCAGGAACACCTTCTCAAGGTTGGACTCTCAGGTTATACCTTTTGACTTTTAATTCCTTCCCTCCATGTAGCTCCTCTCAAAGCTATGTTTCACATTAGAATGAGAATACCTTTCAAATGTTGCTGCTCTATGGCAGAAATAAACCAAGCAAAATAAATAAAAAATCATGGTTAAGAATATAGCCAACAACAGACATTTTAATGACATATTACAACACATTTTTGCCTTTCCTATCAAATATATACATTTGAAGTGATAGGATATTATCAAGGATTTAAAGTATATTTTAATTATTTTAAAAATGTCAATTAAAATCATGACCAAACCAGTCCGTGTATTAAACTGCCAAAGTGCAGTGTAGTGAAAAGTCAAATGGTTTACTTGGTTGCTGCGTTGGAATGTCACACTCTGCATGCAACTCCGGTTGGATACTGTGCATTTTCAGTGGCTCGAGTACCACCAATGCTCAAGAAAGACTATTACTCAATGAATTCTAAGACAACAAGTTAAGAAGATATTTTTCTTCATATAGTTTTCAGTTATCGTTCATTAATTATTAACCTTAGGATTCTTTCATTAACTGAATACTCTTTTTAAAGAGTGAAATAAACTTGGGTTTTGATCCACTTCATTCTAAAGATGATGGCATCCAGGAAATAGTTGCCAGGTAAGGAATTCGGAGCTGTAAAACCACTGAACTCACCCATTCCCTTGGCACACTCAGGCTCATTTTACCCTCCTACATCCATTTCTATTCACTCTTTTGCCCAGTTACATCCATCTCACAGTTCATTAACAACTGTTTATGAAGGCAGGCTCAGGAAGGAAAGAAAACGTCAAATGTGTTCAATAAAAGATTTTTGGCAAAAAGGAGAGAAGGATGTGTTAATGAGCCCTTTGTACTTGGACGCATTTTAGAATCATTCTTTTATAAAAACCCAAACTTTGAAAAAAAAAAAAAAGCGAGGGTTGACTGTGCAGTGTATGTTGAAAACTTCATGGAAACTGGAATTAAAAGATAAGTTTGTTTTGTTGTAAGGACATTTTAAAATTCATATATAGTTTTTTCACAATATGCATTTTCCGTGAACTTTATGAAACCCTTTTATTTTGAAAACCATTCTCCTCTGAAGTATATGTTTCACATATATATATATACACATAAATATGTATGTATATGTATATATGCATGTGCATGCATATATAATATATGCATGTATATATATCTTTGTTAAAATATAATAACTATCCCCATGCTTATTGTTCCTGGAATTTGAATTTAGGATTTGGTAAAAATGACAGTCAGAAATTTAGCCTGCAATTATTCTTAAAGAATAATAAAATTTTTAGTTTCAGACCAATGTTTGGAAGGGAGTTTTCCATAGAGATGTGAAAGAAATGAACATTTGGTCCAAGTTTAGACAAGACTGCTCTCTTATGCTGCTGAATTCAGTTACTTAGAATTAACCTGAGGTTTGATTATTTGGAAGACAGGAAGTAGCAAAGAGTGCAGAAAATAATGAACGCTTCCTGTTCTTCAGAAATGCTGAGTCTTTCCTGAACTTGGAACTTGTCTGCTTTGCCTTTCCGCCTGGCTGTTTTCTCCATATACCACTCTTCTCATGCTGCCTGCTGCTGTCTCCTCCATCATCTGCCTTTGTGTTGTGTGCCAACCAGCTTTGACTTTTTTTGTAAGATTTATTTATTTATTTGCAAGTCAGAGTTACACAGAGGAGAGGCAGAGAGAGAGAGAGAGAGAGAGAGAGAGAGAGAGAGACATTGAGATTGGTCTTCCATATGCTGGTTCACTCCCCAATTGGCTGCAATGGCTGGAACTGTGCCGATCCAAAGCCTGGAGCCAGGAGCTTCTTCCAGGTCCTCATGTGGGTGCAGGGGCCCAAGGACTTGGGTCATCCTCCACTGCCTTCCCAGGCCATAGCAGAGAGCTGGATCGCAAGTGGAGCAGCCGGGACTTGAACTGGCACCCATATGGGATGCTGGCACTTCGGGGCAGGGTGTTGACCTGCTGCGCCACAGCACCGGCCCCCAGTCTTGACTTTTTATTCGATCAAATTGATTCAAAGTTATGCTACTCATTTTTTCATAAATAAACAGATTTCTGTAGTTCAAAAGACCTTATAGTAGGAAAGATAATATCTGATTGATCCTCACTCATATTATTTTATAAACTGGAGTCTTTAAAGTGGGTGTTTGGGGACCAGCGCTGTGACGTTGTAGGCTAAGCCTCCACCTGCAGTGCTGACATCCCGCATGGGTACCAGTTGGGTCCCGGTTGCTCCATTTCTGATCCAGCTTTTTGCTAATGGCCTGGGAAAGCAGTGGAAGATGGCCCACATGCTTGGGCCCCTACACCCACATGGGAGACTCGGAAGAAGCTCCTGGCTCCTGGCTTCAGATCAGCCTAGCTCCGGCCATTGCAGCCATTTGAGGCATGACCCAGTGGACGGAAGATTCCTCTCTCTCTGTCACTACCTTTCTCTCTATGTAACCCTGCCTCTCAATTCAATAAATAAATCTTCCAAAAAGAGAGGCTGCTTATTGACATATGTAATTGATTTCAGGTAATGAAGCATTTGTCACAGTTCTCAGTCCTTCCTCCACATAATAAAACCTTATGATTTTAAACCTTTAAAAATATTTATTTATTTGTAAGGCAGAAAGAAAAAGAGGGAAAAAAAAATCCTTCCACTGGTCACTGCCCCAGGGCTGGAATTGGGCTGGGAGTGAAACCGGAAACTTGTCAATCCAGGTCTGCGGGAGTGGCAGAAACTCCGTTCCTAGAGCCATCACCACTGCCTACTAGGATCTGCTTTAGCAAAAAGCCTAAGTCAGAAACCAGACCTGGAAATCAAATCAGTCACTCTGATGTGGGAGGTAGGCACCTTAACCACTAGACAAACACCAGCTCCTCCTTGGCCATTTTTACGTATAGAGTTTAAAGTGTTAAGTATATTCACAGTTGTGAAACATTTCTAGAACACTTTCGTCTGCAAACTTGAAGCCCTGGTACTCATTAAACAGCAACTTCCCATTCTCTCTCTCCAGCACCTGGCAATCACCAGTCTGCTTTTTGCTTCTGTGGACTTCATTACCTTAGATACCTTGTATAATTGGAACCATACAGAGTGTGTCCTTTTGTGACTTGCTTATTTCCCTTAGCATTATTTCCTCTAAGTTCATCCATACTGTAGCATACGACAAGATTTTCCTCTATAATAATGATGACTAATACTTGATTGTATAATCACATTTTATGTATGCCTTTGTCCATCAACAGACATTTGAGTTATTACCACTCGTTGACAACTGTGAATAGTGCTGCTGTGGGACATGTGTGTGTAACGATTCCTCAGAGATCCTTCTTTCTATTCTTTAGCACTATCTAAGCTGACATGAGATGCTGGTTCATGTAGTAGTTCTTATTTGAAAGGCAGAGAGAGAGAGAGAGCGAGAGAGAGAGAGAGCAAGTGCTCTATCTTGCAACCACTGGTTCATTTCCTAGGTGGCTGCAGAGGCCAGAGCTGGTCCAGGCCAAAACCAGGAGCCTAGAACTCCATCCAGGTCTCCCACATGGGTTCAGGGGCCGGAGGACTTAGGCTGTCTTTTGCTGCTCTCCCAAGCGCATCAATAGGCAGCTGAATTTGAAGTGAGGCCACCAGGATCCGAACTGACACCCATGTGGGATATTGGCATCGCAGGCAGTGGCTTAACCCACTGTGCACATTGCTGACCCCAGTGGCATTTCTACTTTTAATTCTTCAGGAACTTGCACACTTTTCTCATGGTGGTTGCACCATTTAACATCCTGCTAACGGTTTATAAGTTCTAGCTTTCTCTATGTCCTCACCAACACTTGTTTTCCTTTGTTTTGATAATTTCCATCACAAGATTTATTTATTCATTTGAAAGTCAGAATGACCGGAGAGAGTGAGAGACAGAGAAGAGAGAGATCTTCTATCTGTAAGTTCAGTCCTCAAGTGACTGAAACAGCAAGAGGTTGGCCAGGCAGATGCAAGGGCCTAAGAAAGCCATCTGGATTTCCCATGTAGGTGGCGGGAACCCAAGTACTTGGGCCATCATCTTCTGCTTTCCAGGTGCACTAGCAGGGGGCTGGATTGGAAGCAGAGTAGCTGGGACTTGAACCAGGCATTCCAAGTGGCGACTTAACTTCCCATGCCATAATGACTGCCCCACATTTTGGTTTAGATTGACATTTTTGTGATCATTGATGCGCATCTTGTATTGATTAGCTGAACATGTTTTCAGATGCATGGCGGTCACTTGTGTGTCATTTTTGGAGAAATGATTACTCAAGTCCTTTGCCCAGTTGTTACTCAGGCTACTTGATTTGTTGTTGAGCTGTGAGAGTTCTTTGTGTATTCTGGCTCTTAACCACTTAATCTGATATATGATTTGCAAATATTTTCTGCCATTCCGCAGGTTACGTTTTCACTCTGGCGATTTTGTCCTATATGACCAAAATCTGTTAAGTTTGATTTCATCGTGTGTGGCTCTCTTTTTAAATATACTGTTGCCTTTTGATGTCATATCCAATAAATCATGACAGCCATGAAGCTTTCCCCTTATTTTTCCTTCTGGGAATTTATAGTTCAGGGTCTTATGTTTAGATCTGTAGTTGACTTTGAGTTAATACTTTTACATAGTATAATGGTGCAAATTCATTTCTTCTTCTTTTTTTTGGCTGTGGATGTTCAGTTTTTTGTCATCATTTGTAGAAAAGGCTGCCTTTTGGAATCCTTCTTGAAGAGAATTTGATTATATACATTAGTTTTTTTTTTTTGGGGGGGGTTCTCTACTTTATTTCATTGGTCTAGAGGTTTATCTTTATGCCAGTGCCATAATATGTTGATTACTGTAGCTTTGTAATATATTTTTGCTGGGGCTCTGGCATCCCATATAGGCACTGGTTTGTGTCCCAACCACACCTCTTCCGATCCAGCTCTCTGCTAATGGCTTGGGAGAGCAGTGGAAGATGGCCCAAGTGCTCAGCCACATGGAAGACCCAGAAGAAGCTCCTGGCTCCTGGTTTCAGATAGGCCCAGCTCTTGCCATTGCAGCCATGTGGGGTGTAAACCAACAGATGGAAGATCTCTCTGTCTCTCCCTCTCTCTGTCTGAAGCTCTACCTCAAATAAAATAATACAAAAAGACAACGTTGGAATTTTAATAGGGATTGTATTGAATCTATAGATTTATTTGAGTAATATTAAGAGCTTACTATTTAATTTTAAATCCAGGATCACAGGACCTTTCCACTTACTTATCACTTTAATTTCTTTCAGCAATGTTGTTTTAGTTTTCACTGTCCAAGTCTTTCGTTTCTTTGGTTGGGTTTACTTCTAAGTATTTGTACAATTTTTTGTCTTGATTTCCTTTATGGGTAACTCACTGTTGGCGTGTAGAAAGATAACTGGTTTTGTGTTTTGATTTTGCTAAATTCACATATTAGTTCTAACAGTTTTTTGTGGAGCATTTAGGGTGTTCTGTGTAAGACCATATCATCTGCAGATAGAGGTAATGTCTCCTACTTCCTTAATTTTAATTCTTCTTCTTCCTCTTCTTCTCCTCCTCCTCCTTCTCCTTAGTCTTCCTCTTCTTCTTCTTCTCTTCCTCCTCCTCCTCTTTAGTCCTCCTCTTCTTCCTTTTTCTCTACTTCCTTCTTCTCTACTTCCTTCCCCTCTCTCTCACCTTCTTGTTCCCCCTCCTCCTCCCGTCTTCTACCTTCTTTCCTAATTACTGTGGTCACAACATCCAGTACCAGGTTAAACAGAAGGGCTGAGAACAGGCATCCTTTGTTACTGCTCTTAGAGGAAAAGCTTTGTTTTTCACCACTGAATATGATGATAACCGTGGACTTTTCTTTTTTTTAATAAGATTTATTTATTTATTTGAAAGTCAGAGTTACACAGAGAGAGAAGGAGAGGTAGAGGTCTTCCATTCACTGGTTCACTCCCCAGCTGGCTGTAATGGCCAGAGCTGCGCCAGTCTGAAGCCAGGAGCCAGGAACTTCTTCCCGGTCTCCCACATGGGTGTAGGGGCCCAAGGACTTGGGCCATCTTCTACTACTTTCCCAGGCCACAGCAGAGAGCTGGATCAGAAGTGGAGCAGCCAGGACTCGAACTGGCGCCCACATGGGATGCTGGCATGGCAGGCATTACCTGCTAAGCCACAGCGCCGGCCTCAGTTGTGGGCTTTTCATTTGTGACCTTCATTATTTTGAGGTAGTTTCTTTCACTTTCTGGTTTGTTGAGTATGAATCAGGGAAGCGTCTTGAATCTTGTCAAATGCTTTCTCTACACTAGTGAGAGGTTTTATAGTTCTTCTGTTCTGAACTCATGGAGTCTACAATGTTCCAGTTGTTTCTGTGAGTGTAACCCATGGAATAGGTTTAGGAAATCATGGTGAGAAGTCTTGGCCTATGAGGCCTTCAAATGCATAGATATTCTGTAAGGTAAATTCATGCAAACTGATAACTTTTTCATTAAAACAAAGAAAAGTTGTAAAATTTTACAAAGTTTCTTAAAAGAATAGCTCATTTGCCATTTTTACACAATTAAAATAAATGAAGAATGGCTATTAGAAAGGAACCTCAGTATGATTTGCCTCTGGCCTATTGATAACACCTCCCTTGCTCAATGGCCATGTCTTGGACAAACAGAATTGTTAACTTCCTGACCATAAAGAAAGTACAAGAATGGGTGATTGGTCCCCTTTAGAATGTAAGAAAGGATACCTCGGTATATAGAATAAGTCAAAATTCATTATTCTACTGGCCAAGGTAGCATATATCCACTCCAAAATGTCATTAACTTTTTTTAAATATTGAACCTCCTGAAAGCTTAAAAAGTGAAACTCGTCAAAGAGTGCCCATTTATTTTTGAAAATAGAAAATAGTCAATACTTTGCTTAGTACTGGAGGACTGCAGAAATTGTAACACTCCATCAATTTCCGTTTTCCTACTTAATGTTTCTGTTGATTCATGCGGTGCCATTGAGAGATGGCTTTTCTCAATGCTACCTTATAACTCAGCTTCCCTTTCCAATTACATGGGGCCTCCCGAAGTTGCATCTTAGTGTGAGCTCTTGCTTTTGATGGTCAGTTCCCATAAATCATTAGTCTCTACTTGTCTGCCCTTGTCTCGGGCAGTATATAGATGGAGTTCTATAAGTGCTTAGATCTGGCTTTAAAGAGTTGCCGCCTTGGGATTTGAGATGGCCAGGTTGTATATCACCACTCCTTTGCTTACCTAAAAGCTATAAGTCATAAGTTAACCATGTCATTCTGTTTGCCATCCTCCTATAAATTAGTAGTTGTTGTCCTCCAGGTAAACACATTATCTAGCTGGTGCTCAAAGATTTCAGAAGTCCTTGCATCTCTAAATGGTTCTTTCTGGGGACTCTCTACTGGTAGGTAGCCATAAGACTTGCTGTGCAGCCGATACCCACCTTCTGTCCTTTATTTTTTCCACAGTGCTGATCTGATCACTACCCAAGTTATTGGTCTTTCATTTTAATGTCTTTCTCCCCACATTAGGATATTAAAATCAGAAAGAGTAGTATTTTTGTTAGTCTGTTCACTGCTATAAATCCAAACCTAGAACAGTGCTGAACGAATGTTTCCTAAAGGGGAGGACTAAGCAGAGCTTAAAGTGTTATTCTTTAACCTGCAGTATAAATGTGTGATATTGTAAATATTGAAAAGGCATGTCCCATCACTCATCTCCATTTAAAAGATATCTTACGCGATGGGCATTTCTTCTGGATGTTAAGATACCCGTTATGATGCTACGTCCCACATCAAAGAATCAGGGTTCACTTTCGAGGTCAGAGTCTGATTCCAGCTTCCAAATTATTTGCACTTTGAGAGGCAGCAGTGGTAGCCAAATTGATTTGATTGCTGTAACTCACATGGGAGACTTAAGTTGGTTTTCTAGCTCCCAGTTCCAGCCCCCAAGTTTCAGGCATTTGAGGATTGAACCTGAGGATGAGAACTTTCTTTGTCTTTCTCTTTGTCTCTTTGCCTCTCAGAAAAATAAATGAGAATTTTTTTTAAAAAAAGACATCTTACAAGGTCATTTCTGTTTTTTTTTAAGATTATATTTATTTATTTGAGAGGTAGAGTTATAGACAGAGAGAGGGAGAGAGAAAAGACAGAGAGAAAAGTCTTCCATCTGCTGGTTCACTCCCCAAGTGGCCACAATGGCCAGAGCTGGGCCAATCCAAAGCCAGGAGCCAGGAGTTTCTTCCGATCTCTCATGTGGGTGCAGGGACCCAAAGACTTGGGCCATCCTCCACTGCTTTCTCAGGCCATTAGCAGAGAACTGGATTGGAACAGTAACACTGGGACACATACCAGTGCCCATATGGGTGCCCATTGCAGGCATTGGTGCTAAGGTTATTTCTTAATTTAAAATATCTTTGTGGAAAATTTCCTTCTTTATTTTCTGAAAAACAATTTTTGTTTTTTAAAAATCCACACAGGCAAACTCCCTCCTTCTCAACCTGTTGTAATAGTTTCACAGTTCATTGTATTTTTAACCTAAGCACTTCCTTTAGAGTTATAAATGTTTGATACGTATTGCAAAATTAGAATGTATCTTTAGTGTACTATATTAAGAATTTTAACTCATACATAGTAGGAAAAGTAGTAATTCTTCTACTAAAACTTTGAGTCAAAAGCAACTCAATATCTATAGCTTAGAATCAATGGGGCACTGATTAGGATTTTTTGCTAAGCAATTTTGCCATGAAACATTGAAAATGATACATAATACTTTTGTTTTGCACTGTTCTGTCTACATTTTGACATTGTTTTTCCTTTTTTAACATACGTTATAGCATTTAGACTTGTAAGAAATCTTAAATGCTTAGATAGTTAAATTAGAATTTAATTCGAAGAATATTAAGGTGTATTTTGTTTGACTCTTTGAATTTTAGTAATTGCAGAAGTCTTTATTGTATATATTGTATATATATATATCATGAGGAAGAATTGTTTTACAATCTGACAATCTAAGGGATTCTTAGATCTGTTTGGGAGACAAAAACAGAGCCATGGTGTACTTGGTGGGAGACTATAAAATATTCCATGTATTTTAAAAACACATAATACAGTTTTCTAAGGAACACGTGGATGTCATCATTGATTTTATGCTACACACACATGATGCTGGTGTTTTGAAAGTTTGACACACTGCCTAGAGCTCACTCCGTTGTATTTTCCATTTGATTGACTTGAGTTTAAAAAGCAACCGTATATTGGTAAGCAAGATATGTGCTTTGATTTGGTGACGTAGGGGTGGTTTGTTTCTTTTCTCTTTCAGGGGGATGTTTCTGGATACGATTCTCCCCTCCCGCGATGATAATGGCATACGTCCCGCCATCGGTCAACGCACGCGTTTAAGTAAAGGAGATATTGCACAGGCAAGAAAGCTGTATCGATGTCCAGGTATTGCTCTCTGCAAACACAGGCACGTGGCTGAGCTGGGCTGTGCTGGGCTGTGCTGGGCTGTGCTCTTGCTGATGGACAAGCCATGGTTTACCCGGCTGTTTACTTGTCTCTCTCCTTGCTGACAAGTGACATGCAAAGTTCCAAGCAATCATGGGATGAGCGAGGAGGGAACTCTGGGATACTCATCGCTACAAATCAAAACAAGCTGTTAGAATTCAGATTTCAAGAGCTGGGGCAATACGCATTGTTTTCTTTTAATTTCATGAGTAAAAGAGCAAAATAGAATGGTTATTTGATAGTTACTAAGGAGTTGCATGATTTTCTAATCAAGTGCTGAGTTTCCTTGCCAATAGAGAAAGAATATCCTTTATTTGAACTGCAAAATTGGTTCCTGAATGACCTTTTCTTTCAAGTCCCTTCCTTAATGGTATATACATGAAAATTTTGGCAGTAGGTATTTATAACCCTGCTCAAAAAAAAAAAAAAAAAAAAAAAAAGTTCTCACGAAGTTACTGGTGAGCCACTGTGTATTTTGCTACTGAATGAAGTTTTGAAGAAAGGATGAATGAAAGAGTCTTGGTGATTGTTTGCAGCCTTGTTGCTTCCGTTGAGGAACCGTGTATTGTTTTGTTTTTGTTTTCCTCTTCATACTATTTGTTGAACTCTTTTACTTAGTGTAGGGTTAGCTATATAATCACCAAGTAAACTGAAAGTAAATCTTTGTAAAAATTAAGAGTGGGAATGTGAGAGGGAGGAGGAAGGGTTGGAGCATGGCGGGGTGGGGGTGGGGGGATGTGTCACTATGTTCCTAAATCTGTATATATGAAATGCATGAACCTTGTATAACTTAAATACAATTTTAAAAAATATATTTATAAAACAAGAATATTCTAAGGGAACTCCAGTACATTGATGGTTCAAGGAAGAAAAGGGATTCTGCTGCAAATTTGCTATGTTGTGAGTTCTGTTCACATCCTGAGTAGTGATCATCTTTGAAAGAGCAGATGTGAAAGATTCAATACAGTTTTCCCAAACTAAATTTCCAAAGAAACCCCCTTTACCTAACACTAACAGCATTCACATTTGGAAATATTTCTAGATCACTAAGGTTGCAGAAGGTAAAATAACTATAACAGTTTTAATTTCCTGCTAGTTTAATAATGTTTGCAGATTATCAGGGGTGTAATGGTTATATTCATCCCTGAAAATTTACCTTGATGTTGTTTATGTATTGAGTGATAGGGAAGCTCTTATGTTCATTACACTTATTACGAGTCTGGTGTGAGTCTGGGAAGATATGCCCTCAGGGGATAGGAGAAAGCAAGCTGATTCATTCACAACAATTTAATATGTGCTCCTTGACATATGGGGTAGTATGCTTTTGTTGAGCAGTTCAGGTTTCAGATGCAAGCAAGAAAAAGTGAGTTGGCTGGATAGTCACAGGAAATAGCTAGGAAGTTGGTCATTCAGTATGATGTGATTATTTAATTCATTGATTCAGCCTGGTGAATTTAGTAAACATTTCTGCTGAGAAAAGAGGTTTCCACTCCCTCAAGATCAAATTGGCTACAGTAAATTATAAGATATTACGGCTTTCCCAATTATCTTGTAATGGTTCATTTTCTTCTAATTTAGGTCTATTAAGTTTTCAGAAGGACAGTTAACTTTTTTTTAAATGTAAAGTTTATTTAAGGCCTTTTACATCTTAGTGATTCAATACTGAAAGTAAGTTTTAAAATTTTTTCTTTTGTACATAATCCTATCTGTAGTCATCTGACTGCTTACCTATAGAATTTTGTCCTGTATCTAATAATACTTAGTATTCATAGATTTATTTACATCATGGATACTTAAATTGGATTCATACTTGTATAAATATCTTTTAAATGTTTTATGTAGGTTTATAAAATATACAGGCACATGCAGTATTTCTTTAATTTTTTTAAATTCATATTTCCATAGGAAAAACACACTTGTAAGAGAATGGCACCACTATGAAAAAGTCAGGGGTGATTCTTGACTAATTTTTAGCAACATTTAGTGTGTGATGTTTTTAATCGTTTAGAAAGAGAAAGGTTTTACTATTAGTAATTTAATTGCTACAATTAAATAACTGACCACTTTGCATGTAAACAATTTTGCTTGTCTCTCTCCATGTATGCATTCAGACATCACACTTAAAAATCACACTGGAGATTCATTTGAGCATTAAATTGTAGGAAAGTTAATATGAATCAAAAATAATCAAATTGTATTAATTTAAATTTCAGCCAGTGACTCTTAAATATTTCCATTATTAACAGAAAGAAAATTAGAAGTGTGGTTTCTAATTGAGATTTTCATGATATAAATGCACAAATGGGTCATTTTCTTATTCAAACCAGAGTAAATATTCATGTATACATTACTTTATTTAACATAGTAAAAGCACAGTCATGAAAGCACTATTCTCTGTGACAAAAGATGTCTGTATTTCTAAAGCAGAATTAAAAGCCAGTTGCTGTTATAGCTTATGAATTACATGGAGTAAAGGAAAGTTACGGGATTTTTTTTTTTGAATGAAGATAAATTAGCTTTTAATTCACCAAATCTTTGAGAATGACATTTTTTTCTCAATTCTCACTGAACAATTCTCCCCCATTGTTTTCCATTTTTCCTTCTCTCTAAATCTCTGCACCCGTCTGTCTCATTTCCTAATGTAGTTAAATTTAAACCCCACACATAGTTATATATTTAAAGTTTCCATCCCTTAAGTGGGGAGCACCGCTGGTGATTAGGACAATGGCAGTGGTGTCTGTAGACTCACCATACACCAATGAAGTTTAGCAACATCATCAATGGAATGAGGTGAAAGATACGTGATTATACACAGAAGTCTAAATAGGACAACTTCCTTTTTATTTTAAAGAATCATTTATTTATTTGAAAGGCTGAGTCACAGAGAGGCAGAGGCAGAGGCAGAGGCAGAGAGAGAGAGAGAGAGAGGTCCTCCATCCATTGGTTCACTCCCCAGGCAGACAAAATATCTGCAGCTGCACCAATCCAAAGCCAGGAGCCAGGAATTTCTTTCAGGTCTCCTACTTGGGTGCAGGCCATAGCAGAGAGCTGGATTGGAAGTGGAGCAGCAGGGACTCGAACTGACGCCCATATGGGATGCTGGCACTACAGGCGGCAGCTTTACTCGCTAAGCCACAGTGCTGGCCCCAGGACAACTTCTTTAAGGATTACACAGGAGGAGATTAAGACTTTACGAGGTTGGGGATGTTGTTTAGGGTGCAGCAGGTTAAGCCGCCGCCTGCAGTGCCAGCATCCCATATAGGCACCGGTTTGAGTCCCAGCTGCTCCACTTCCAATCCAGCTCCCTGCTAATGAACGTGGGAAAGCAGTGGAGGATAGCCCAAGTACTCAGGTCCCTGCACCTATGTGGGAGACCTAGAAGAAGCTCCTGGCTTCACCCTTGCCCAGCACTGGTTGTTGTGACCATTGGGTAGTGAATCAGTAGAAGATTTCTCTGTGTCTCTCCTCTCTATATAACTCTGCATCTCAAATAAATAAATTAATTTAAAAAATTCACAAGGTTTCCCAAAAGAAATGAAATCAGCATTTGAAAGAGTTATCTGTACCCCATATCTTTGGCAGCTCAATTCACAATAGCTAAGATATGGAGTCAACCAGATGTCCATCAGCTGAGGACCAGATAAAGAAATTGTGATACACACCCACACCCACACACACACAAGCACACTCACACACACACACGCACACACCCACACCCACACCCACACACTCACGCACACACACGGTATGGAATACTACTCAGCCATAAAAAGAATGGAGCCCTATCTTTTCCAGCAAAGTGGATGCGATTGGAGACCATTATGCTTAGTGAAATAAGCCAGTCTCCAAAAGACGAAATTATATGTTTGCCCTTATTTGTGGTAACCGATTTATATGGAGTACAAAAAATGTTATGTGTATGAGTGAATTTGACATTTTGAGATTTGATTCTTGTTTATAACCCTTGTCTATATTCTTGAGGAACAGTGTTTTTTTTTCTGCTTCTACTTGTTGAATTTTTTATTTAGTGGAGGGTTAAGCTTGTGATTAAAAAATAAATGGAAAGTTTCTCGTTGTAAAAATTAAAAGAAAAATAAGAAAGGAAGAGGGGGAGGGGAGAATGAGGGAGGGAAGGAGAGGAAGGTGGGAAATGTAATTGTGCTCTTAAAAGTGTGTATATGAAATGCATGAAATTTGTTCCCTTGAATATAAATAAAAATGATTAAAAAAGAGTTTACAAGCTGAGATCTGGTTGTGCCTTGGTTTTAATACGGAAGAAGGCGGATACCAACTTCATATTCCTTTGCAGCTTGTCTTATCCTTACTGTTTTACTAGAAATTGCTGGAATATAGAGCCAGCAAAGTGAATTTTGCTGCTGTTTATGCCAACTTTTTCCTCTTTGGTTTATGTTCAGAGCTCTATTAGATGTGCATTTTACAGAGCAATTCTTAGAGCTTAATTTTGAAAGGAATATTGACCTAGTAAAGCAGATAGATAGACAGTCTGTCATAGAGGACCTGAATTCTCACAGGCATGTTTCTAGTAGGCAAGCTGCAAATACTGTTCACCGGTCTTAAATATTTGAGAGAAATTATTTTAAAATTTATCAGGACATGTGCAGACTTAGAAATGCATATATTTAATTTCCTTAAAATAGTACTAACTTATTTCAGAAACTTATAGCTGGTACTTTGCAATCCACTCTTGCATTTTTTTCTATTTGTGTTTGCTGTCATATAAAAATATGAAATCCCAGTTCCTTATTGGACGGTCAGCGCGTCCTCATACAAAAGGTCAGTACAGGAGTAAACTTGGATTTCTGCACTGACGGTCTGAGGATAAGTTTCTTGTAGTTTAGAATTGTTCATTGCCATTTCTTGCTCCTGGCTTTGGAGATGGACAAGACGGCCTGTGTGAGACAGCACACGATCCTTCAGAGCCCTGGCGCTGCACGGACGCGGGACCCGTGCGTTCACTGCCAGGCTGCAAGCCCGGGACGGGGCGGAGACAGAAGCCCAAGTTGGGGAGGTCCTGGACATTGCTGCCCAAAGGTCATCCCGTGACCTGCGGGGGCTTGCAAGTCTTTCAAGCTTTAGGACGTCTGAAAGGACACCTGCTAATGCTGTCGCTGCCGGCGCAGTCACCCTTCCTTGTATCCCGGGCACCATGAGGACAAGGTGCTTCTTCACAGAGGATGTGGACGGGGCGTTGTCCCCACTTCCCGTCTCCCGTGGACTGTGTGATGAGGACAGTGGAGCCGAGAGTGCTGAGGTGGGCAGGCAGTCGCGGCTCTGCATGAGGTTTATATAATCTGACAACGGTTTTCTCTGCTGGATGAAGGACTACATCTGAGGGCACTTCAAAGGGTTGGTCAAAAACGGAGCGAGGGGCTGCGCGCCCACGGCCTCTGTGCACTTGCGCGGCTGTGCCGGGGCCTGCCCACCCGTGTCCGGCCGCGCGGCGTGGCGGCCCTCGTGGTGTGATGACGTCAGAGCTCTGCAGCCTCTTGAGTGACGCTGGTCCCGTCCTTTGGCCAGACCGAGTAACGGTGGCGCTGATGTAGATGCGCGAGCTGGCGACTAGCAATTGGTAGCCTCCAAAATGAAAGAAAAAAAAAAAAAAAAAAAGTTTTGATTGGAAAGGCAAGCAGCCTAAGAGGTTCTTAAGAGCCAAGGTTGGATGCCAAAATAGCTCAGGGCTGCAGCCGCGGTTCGGGTGCAACGTCAGAGGAAAGGACCTGGGGGAGACCCACAGCGCGCCCCGCGTGGGCGACGTGGGCAGAGTACATCAGCTCCTGCTCCTGGGCTGGGCCGCCCTGCGGAAATGTCCGAGTTTCTCCTCGTGCATGAAGCAGACGTCCACGTGGTCGACAGTAGCAGCGGACACTCTCATGTTCGCAGTGCAGTATAAGTCACCTGACCTACTCAGCATGCTTCTTGAAACCGTGGACTCTGAATTAGACTCCATCGGTGACCCTCCACCACGCTAGGAACTAAAAGCAACACCGGATAAACAAACAGGACTTGAAGTACCGAGGCCCGGGCGTAAGCATCGTTCGAAGAGACTGCACAGCATGAGAGAGAGAGAGAGAGAGAGCGAGCGAGCTTCCTCCCAGAGACTCGGGAAATACAGCATTCAGGGTCTGGAAGCCGGCGGCTCCAAAAGGAAACGTTGCATGGAGTTAACCCGACAAGAACTGGAGGGAGAGGGAACAAATGCATTCGGGAGACATTCACCCCGGAAAAGCGTTCTCATCTGAACTCCCTGCGCACCCCCAGACGTTAGCAGAACAATACCTAGAGAAACCGCGGAGCCGTCTTCACCCAGCGCTTCCACCACGTGGCCGCCTCTGAAGCCAGCTAACGCAGCAACTTTTAGTAGCAACGTACTGGGCCGTAGACCTCTTGTCTCACAAGAAAACCCAGGGATGTTGGCCGCAAGACCACAGCCTTCCTACCGCAGCACCCTACACCCTACAAACAGGCTGTTGCCAGAAGTGGAACCCCCTCATCTGGGCTCTTCCTCAGGCAGGCAGTAGAAGTCGAATCTAAGACAAGATCCTGTTTTCAAAGCATGAAGTTTTGTTTGTTTGTTTTTAACAGGAGCCAGGTGCTTCTCCTGGTCTCCCATGGGGTGCAGGGCCCAAGCACTTGGGCCATCCTCCACTGCACTCCCTGGCCACAGCAGAGAGCTGGACTGGAAGAGGGGCAACCGGGACAGAATCCGGCGCCCCAACAGGGACTAGAACCCGGTGTGCCGGCACCGCAAGGTGGAGGATTAGCCTAGTGAGCCGCGGCACCAGCCGATGTCTTGTAAATAAAGATTACACACTTTGAATGATGGCATTTTCCTTGTGCAACCATTTACGTACATTTTAATGGTTTCCTAGTATGTCAGCATTTTCATTAAAATAGTTATATATGATAAAAAATGGAATTAAAAGTTAAGTTTGGGATCGGCGTTCAGTCTCGTGGTGAACATGCCGTAGCAGAGTGCCTGGGTTCATCATATTAGTTGTAATTCTTTAATTCTTACCCCTCGCAAATGAAATTGCAGATGGATTTCTTTTTGGTTGTTCTTACCTTTCGCTTTGCTTCTTACGTGGGAAATGGGAGAATCAAGAAATATAGCACCAGAAAGGATGATTAAGATTAGACAAATACAGCAAATGAATGCAACACATTTCCATGTCTCTTGTTGGGTAACAATGCAGCCTTCCGCTTGTAATGTGCACACCAGGCAGAGTGCTCACCACAGTGAGTGGCACTGCCTGCCCCAAACAGATGGACAAAAAGGTGAGGCAGAGCGCACGGGCAGAAACAGCTACACCCTTTCCTCCCGAGAAAGTAAACTAACTGATCCAGTACCCATTATGCAACCTGCATCCACCCCCCCAGGGCACCCCAGGATGTAGTGACCACTATTCTAAGTTCACCTGGACTGTGTTTAACTCCCACATACAAGAGACAGCATGCACTAGTTGTCTTTCTGTGTGGCTGTCCTATTTCACTGAACATTACAATCTCCAGTTCCATCCATATTGCTGCCATTTCTTTTTCATGACTGAATAATATTTCACTGTGTATATGCACCACATTTTCTTTCTTTCTTTCTTTCTTTCTTTCTTTCTTTCTTTCTTTCTTTCTTTTTTTTTTGACAGGCAGAGTGGACTGTGAGAAAGAGAGAGAGACAGAGAGAAAAGTCTTCCTTTGCCATTGGTTCACCTTCCAATGGCCGCCGCAGCCAGCGCACTGCGGCCAGTGCATCACACTGATCCGAAGCCAGGAGCCAGGTGCTTTTCCTGGTCTCCCATACAGGTGCAGGGCCCAAGCACTTGGGCCGTCCTCCACTGCACTCCCGGGCCATAGCAGAGAGCTGGCCTGGAAGAGGGGCAACCGGGACAGAATCCGGTGCCCCGACCGGGACTAGAACCCGGTGTGCCGGCGCCACAAGGCGGAGGATTAGCCTATTGAGCCACAGTGCCAGCCTGCACCACATTTTATTTATTTATCCTTCAATGGACCCCTAGATTGATTCTATATCCTGGCTACTGAAAACAGTACTGCATTGAACTTGCCAGTGGCGGTATCTCTCTGCAGGCTTATTTCATCACTCTTGGGTATATAGCCAGGTGTGGGATAGCTGGTTCATACAGTAGACCTAATTCTAGTTATCTGAGCGCTTTGTACTCTTCTGCATCATGACTGGACTCATTTGCATCCCCACCAACAGTGGAGGTTCTCTTTTCTCAGCATCACTGCTGAGAAATATATATGATTTTCTCTTCTGTGATAGCCATTCTGCCTGGAGAGAAATGATACCTAATTGTGGTTTTGATCTGTCTCTTCCTGGTGGCAAGCAATATTGAATTTTTGTCCATATAAATTTATTGAGGAAAATTCACAAATGATAATTGCAATGTGAATACAATTTTTTGCACTGTTACCTTACATACAGGCACTATTTTATATATTTTATTTATTTATTTTATTTATGTATGTATTTATTTTGCCAGGCAGAGTTAGAGAGAGAGAGAGAAAGAAAGAGAGAGAGAGAGAGAAAGGTCTTCCTTCCGTTGGTTCAAACCCTAAATGGCCACTACGGCCGGCGCTGCGTTGATCCGAAGCCAGGAGCCAGGTGCTTCTTCCTGGTCTCCAATGCGGGTGCAGGGCCCAAGGACTTGGGCCATCCTCCACTGCCTTCCCAGGCCACAGCAGAGAGCTGGCCTGGAAGAGGGGCAACAGGGACAGAATGCGGCACCCCAACTGGGACTAGAACCCCGGGGTGCCAGTACCGCAGGCAGAGGATTAGCGTAGTGAGTTCGGTGCTGGCCATAGATTTAATTTCTTAACTGTATATTATGTTTTGTTTAGAGAATATTTATCTTTATAAGAGCAGGGTTGTATGGATGTATCTATGGATTCAATCTATCTCATGGTTTTAGCTTCACTTTAGCAAATCTAGTACCAGAATTTTCAGTGGCTTCTTGGTACTTTAAAATATTACAGAATGAAAATTGTAGTCTTTTTCATTGAAACTCAGTCAACTTCCAAGTCATTATTTAGCATCTAAAATGATCCTACTCGGAAGCATATTGTTTGTATTCATAAAATCTTAATCAGTTTTCATTTTTCTAAGTCTTCTTGCAATGTTACATTTATCAAGTGTGCTAGATGACTCAGAACAGTGCTGAATTATGGATTCTTGACCTTGAGCTTTTCGTTTTGTGCTAAATTTACTTTTATCTGCCTGTTCATCAGAATAAACATTGCTTGCTCCTACTTTAAATGTATTCTATTATGCAAACATAGTCTGTTTTCCTGAATAAATATTTGTGTCACAATAGACTATCTTTATGGCTCTGTTTTGCTTAGAGGGTCATAATGTTTCTTTCCATATTTAATACAGGATGTGCTGCACCATTTATAATTTATTGGGGATTGGGGGAGAGGGAGGTGGCTCTGGAATATGGTAATATCTCAGGTTTGATTGTAGTCTGCTTCAGAGGGCAAAGACTGTCCATTCAAATTGCTGAGTGAAGGTGACAAAGGTGGCCTGCAATGGAGAAAACATTCTTGGATTACAGATACTTCAAGCAGCCTAGGTTTGGGCTGGTAACGGGGCCTCACAGAAGCAACAGGCAAGCCTAAAGCACAGTGATGGCCGCACACAGATCTTGAACCTGTGCAGCTGATGATATGCTCCGTGGAGTGAGACAAGCTTAATAAGGGGAAAACGCATTTCCATGTCTGATTGATAGAACAGAGATGGTAAATAAATGTCTAGATCTCTTTGGAAAATTTGAATATTCCAGGATGGTTTTATCTTTCATTTTTTTTTATTTTGTAAAAACAACTCTGTGTGTTTTTTGATACCACCTATGTTAGCTAGTTATTAATTTTTGAGTTTATTTTTTAAATCTTGATGTGCTATTCACTGTTAAGCTTAGCCTTAATTCACACTGGCTGTATTTAGGGAATGTTTCAGGTGGTTCCACAACCATATCAAGAAGGTATCGCTGACTAGAATCTGAAGATGGGTGTCCGCTAGGTTGGCACCTGCTCCTGGGGAAAGAGTGGGAAAGGCTTCCCTGAGAACTTTATGAATGCCAGGGTATTTATCTCATAATCTTATTTTATTGTTATTCCCTATGCTGCTATTAAGTATACTGGAGATCTGAAAAGAGATATAAAAATAACTTACTTAGAAAGTAAGTGTTTTATAAAATGCAGTTGTATATACTGTCATCTAACAACAAAACAGGCATGTGCACACACACACAGACAACTTTTTATTTATTATGTCCATGTGCTTCATAAAAATTGAATGGTGACCTTGCTTTTTTTTTCCTTTCAGCATGTGGTGAAACCCTACAGGAGTCCAATGGCAACCTCTCCTCCCCAGGATTCCCCAACGGCTACCCTTCCTACACGCATTGCGTCTGGAGAGTGTCTGTGACGCCAGGGGAGAAGGTAGCTTCTGCCTCTGTGTGTTCCATTTCAGTCTCATATAAGCGTAGTGTCTCTCAGAGGTTCATTGTCTTGCCAATGCCATTTTCTTTCTCTTTTATTCTTGTTTGACCTTTCAAATAGGAGCCTGTAGTACGGTAATATCTTCATTTTCATTGTTCGGTGCCTGACACCATGTGGAAGACCCAGAAGAGATCCGACTCCGGGCTGTGTCTCTGTCTCTGTGTCTGTCTCTCTTTCTTTTTCTCTCTCACGCAAACAGATAGGTAAATAAACTGAAAAAGAAAACAAAGAATTTCTGGAAGGGGTGTATGTGTAACCTGGTAGTTAAGATGCTGGTTTAGACCCATGTATCCCACCTCAGCGTGCCTGGGTTCACTCCCCAGCGTCCGCTCCTGACTCCAGCTTTCTGCCAGTGCAGACCCTGGGAGGCAGCAGTGACTGTTCAAGTGCTTGGGTCCCTGGTGAGGACCTGGCTGAGTTCTCGACTCCTGGCTTCAGCCCTGGCCCACCCGGAGTCATTGGTTTGGGTATCTGGGGAAGTGAACCAGCTGACTGGAGCACACACACTCTATCTTACCTCTCAATTAAATAATTGCTTTAAATTCATGGAAAACATGCATTCTCATCTAATTCCACTTTCCAGGAACTTTTTTGAAGCCCCTTAATAGATACTTTAGGCACCAAAATGGCTATAAATGAATCTTTTCAAAACTATGCCCATAATGTATAAACTTCAGATGAAAGGAGGAAATTTCTACAACGTATTCTTAAGCTCTTAGGAAGAGATGAAAAGACATCTTGAATGTTCCTACTGTCCTAAAAGATGCCAAGTTATTATTTACTTACTATTTGAAAGGCAGACTGACAGAGGCAGAGGGAGAGTAGGGGCAGGGGAGGGGGGTCTGGGAGGTGGGGGAAGAGAGAGAGAGAGAGAGAGAGAGAATTTTCTGTCTACTGATTAACTCCCCCAATTGGCAGTAATAGCCAGTGCAGGGCACCATGGAAGCCAGCAGACTGGAACTCCATCAATCTCCCACATGAAATGTAGGGTCCCAAATCCTTGGGCCATCTTCCACTGCTTTCCCAGGTGCATTAGCAGGGATCTGGGTTGGAAGAAGAGTAGGTGGGGGCTGAAATGGGTTCTCTGATATGGGATGCTGCAGTGACAAACAGTAGCTTAGCATAGGTAAAGATGGAATAGAATGGGATTAGCAGCTGACCCTGAGGGTCCACAGATCCCAGAAGTAGAAGTTGACAGGCATTCGGTTATCTGTATCACATTAAAAAAAAACCTGTATTTTACCAAGAAATGTATCCTAGAGCAATTATCTGAGTTTGTGTAAATATAGTTATTTATAGTGCTGAAAATTCTAAACAAAAGAAATTTTGAAAATGAAAATAATTACTAGAGAAAATGTTTACAATATAATATACAAATTTTAAAGCAGATTAAAAGTTATAGGCATGAAATAGTCTAGTTTTTAAATTACATGCATTGGGAAAAGTAAGAAAAAAATTACATGCATTGGAGGCAAAATTGTAGAATTAAATACACACACACACACACACACACTACCACATGGACTACTTGTTGGGGTCACAAGTAGATTTTATTTCTTCTTTCTTTTTCTTTTTCTTTTTTGTGTTATCCACATATTATTTTGTGCAGGAGAAGAAAATGCTTTTTTTTAAAAAAAATGTTGTTTTGCAACAATGTGGATTTAGTTAATTTCACAGAATTGTGCACTGAAAATGGCTAAAATGGCAAATTTGTTGTTAATGCCCATTTTGCCAAAGTCAGAACACCAAGTTTCCAGTCTCCCTGGGATTGAGCCTCCCGAGGTAGAAAGTGATTCCTGTTCTATCCAAGGCTATTTTTGATGTTGCACAGTTCATGCTGGTGATGATCAAGCATGTGCCACTAAGAATGCAGCTGTTTTAAGCTGACAAAAGCACACAGCATTGATTCTCCCATCTCTTAGAATTGATTAGCGTTTGTGCAAGGGCATATCACTTGCATTTGGAATGGAGTTAATTTAATTCCTTTCCTGTACATTCTGCTTAAATGCTGTCATTTGACTACTTATCTTTGGCAAATATTTCTTTTTAATCACTCATCTATGTTTTACATACACAGTGTCAATTCACAATATAGTGTTTATATTGCCAACAGCACTGCTTACATTTAGCAAATACTAAATACATAAATTATGGATTCTGCTAAAATAGATGTGTCTTCTGATGCATGGGATAAATCCTTGCTCTCAAGAACCTTACAAAGTTATAGCTCAGTAATGTACTTGTCTAACTCTGAAATATGAGTGAAGGAAGCAAGACACAGCTTGGCATGAATTTTAAGAAGCTCAGATCTTGTTGAGACTCAGGCATTACTGAAGAGAGGGTAGCATTCTATACAGACTTGCAGAAATGTAAACATTTTCAAGGAATAGGGCGAGAAAAAGTGGAATTCAGTTGAATTATGGACACCTTGTGTATAGGAATAGGGGATGAATTTGAGGAGTTTTTCAGGGCGCAATAGCAAGAGAGAAGGTTTACGTAAGTGGGGTATTTGAGACAGTGAAAAATGAGGCAGCAAAGGTGGTGCATGACTCTCCCCTTTGATATGCAGGCTTTGTTGAGACTCACGTGGCCATAGAGTGTAGCGTGAGTTGGGAAGGGTGATACCGAAAACCAAAGCACCTCTTTTGAGGCTCTTGCAGGGGTATCCAGAGATATAAGGACAGCACTGGCAGTACAAAATGAGCAGGGATCATTTTTAGGGATATTGTAGACTATCTTCTCTCTGTAGAAACTGGCAGTTAACAAGAAATGGGATTGAGTGGGGATTAAGGAGAGAAAAGTTTAAAAAAGTCTTCCAATGAAAAGTAGGCATGACAGATCAAAATTTCAAAGTACAAATATTGTATTTTGGTTTGAACAGAAAGATTATTTTAATAGCATAGTCTAACTTCCATTTTCCATCTGTCTTGTAATTAATCCCAAACAGAACACACTCTTAATCTGTTGTAAGGAAGGGACTTGAAAATAAAGTCCCAAGTTCTCCCGCCCACTCTTCTTTAGACTTCGTCATCTGTAAAATGTTCATTTTCCTCTGACACTTCCTAACTAAGATTTTTATGCTTCCTAGCATATTTGGATTAAGGAGATTAATAAATTTAAGAACCTATTTTTAAAGTATATGTATTTAATTTATTTGTGAGGCAGAGAGATCTCCCAACCACTGGTTCACTTCCCCAAATGCCCGTAACAGCCAGGGATAGGCCAGGCTAAAGCTTGAAACTGGGAACTCGATCTAGGTCTTGCACATAGGTGGTGGGGACCCAAGGACTTGAACCATCATCTGCTGCATCCCAGGGTGTGCTGGAATGGGGAGTGGAGCCAGGACTTGACCCCAAGCACTCCAATATGGGATGTGGACATCCCAAGAGGCATTTTAACTGCTGGGCTAAATGCCCAACTCTAGAGAAACACTTTTATTTCCTTTTTATATTATTTCATGGCTTATGTTGTGACGATGACTGATGTTTATGTGAAAATATCAATACATGAGCTTCTTAGCACTTCTTTGATAATCCATGAGTGTTTTGCTGCACATCACTCAATTAAATATTGTTACTTAATTTTGCTAAGATAAGTCTGATATGGTGGCTGCCAGCTAGCAATAAGAAGATTCATTTGACCCCAGAAAGTTAAAACACGCCAGTGAACTAGGAAGCTAGAACTTGAAGAACAATCTCTGGTTATAGGAAAAGATGTGATTTCTTTTTCCTTTAACATTTTACAGTTCCAGAGCTGAACAAATCCTTCACAATTAGTTATATCAGGGATTCACACATTTTCTTTCTCTGCAAACTACATATTGCAAATTTTGCCTTTTTAGAATGTAATGTCTTTATTGCAAATATTTATTTCTAACAGTATAGTAGAAAAATATTCATAGACTGTGTGGTAAGGGAATGACTCCAATACAATTTATTTTTTTAAAAAAACAGGATGCAAGCAGAATTTGGCCAACAGGCTATGGTTTATTGATCCCTGATCTGCTCCCTTTGAGCCTTATTTCTGAAAGAGAAAACTGTATTCACTCTAGGGAGTTCATTTGACTTGTCCAAGCTGCTTCTGGCTGGAGTCCAGTAAGCTATTTTATCTTGCCCCTTTTGTTCTAATCTCTCTCTGAAAAGCCATTTAATAATATCAGTCTGATTGGCAAGGTTTGTATAGTCCTTATCCTAAGCACTAAAAGGTGTAAATTTTTCTAACTAGCCTTTTTATATTGCCAATGGAATCTGTTTAGGAAGTCAATATCTTAATTGTGCCGACTAAAGTTCATTGATTCTGTCTTTCCCTGGAGACTTGTAGATAGCCAGTCCCTTGAACTTTTGATCTGTCTTTCTCCATGATTTTTTACTCTGTAGCAATCTAAGACTAGGTTTGTTTTTTTTTTTTAATTTTTTGACAGGCAGAGTGGACAGTGAGAGAGAGAGAGACAGAGAGAAAGGTCTTCCTTTTGCCATTGGTTCACCCTCCAATGGCCACTGCGGCCGGCGCGCCATGGCCGGCGCACCGCGCTGATCCGATGGCAGAAGCCAGGTACTTCTCCTGGTCTCCCATGGGGTGCAGGGCCCAAGCACTTGGGCCATCCTCCACTGCACTCCCTGGCCACAGCAGAGAGCTGGCCTGGAAGATAAGTTTTTAGTAAGCAAATGACATCAGTTGCATCAACTTAACTTTGCAACCAAGACTCCTAACCAAGAACTGAATGTGCATGTTTCTAGAAACTCCCTCAATCATAGGTTCTAAAGAAACTATGATTGATTTGAAATTGATACTTACATTTGCCATCAGAAATAAAATATTTACATAATTGTGATCTATAATTTCATATTGTTATTTTTTGGGAAAAGATGCAATGTATCTATACAAAGTAGCATAATATGAAGCCACCAAATATTTTTCAAGAGCTTTTGATTTGTAACTGAAGCATGATTCTGTTAGCAACCTTAGTCAAAAGCCAGCATTTTGCTTCTGTTGTCAAAGTTCTAAGGATTGGATTTTAGAAACCTATCTTTATTACATTTTCTGCTTCTAGGACTCTATATTTTATGTTAATATAAGGTCAACTTTGTTCCTCCATGGCAGTTGGCATTTAAACTAGAAGATCAAAAACAAGATAGGAAACTTCCAAATGTGTATGTGTTTATGAGTGTGTGTGTGTGTTCTGAAAGTTCAAATATTAACTGTTAGCAGTCGAACCAGATTATTCTCAGTTTTTGGTGAAATTTGATGATTTACGTGTTTCCAATGTAGCTGACTTTTTTCCACATCCAGGAGGAAATTGAAAATATTTGCTCATCATTGGAAAGCTTCCTTTCAAATGCAAGAGGAAAGCCACTGAGTGAGCTTTGGTGTCTGTATGCTAGCTTTGCTGTCTGTGCTGTAAGAAGGAATTCTTAAGCAGGCACATGAACTGAATCCTTGGTGGGTACTATGGGGGAAAATGCAGAATGAAACTCGATAACAGGCAGTATTCCCCATTTGTACAGATGTAAACACCAAGTTAAGAGGAGAAAAACAGAAATGATTTCCCAGCTACAGCTGAAGGATAATGTAATGTTACCTCGGTATTTACAAGTGGAGAAAATGTCTGGAAACTTCATGGGAAGAATCTGAAATCTAATAGTGATCTAATACATTTTGATAATCAAACTTTGAGGATTACTGGCTAAGAAAGAAAAGAATGATATGTACTTTGCTCAGATATTTGAGAAATTATTGAAAATATTTGGAATAATAAAATTGGATGAAGGGAAAGACAAAGAAAGAAAAAACATATATAAGAAAGACAAAAATAGATGAACAATTCTATTGAACAAAACCAATTTATGCCATAACCTATTGATTTACCTTAAAAAAATAAACAGCATATCTTTATTTTCTTGTCCTTGGGAAATTTCCATGTGGGTAATAAAAAAAATACATGTTAATGTGATTTGAAACCAATGTTGATGTACAGTTTTATTGGTGATCACTGTGGTACCAGACATAAGATGCCATTAGAAATACAAAAATTTTGTGGAAATAGGAATTAGAAGACACTTATTTTCATGTAATTTTTTGAAATACATGAAGTTTCTAAAAAATATACAATTAGCGTGATTAAACTTTTTGAGCTCCTCATATGCATACATTTCAACAATTTTTCTTCCAAAATATATTTTTACTTCCATTTCCATGAAGTTTTTGAACACTTTTCATATTTGTGGTGATATTATCTCTTCATTCTGCGAAAGAGTAAACTAGTCCAAGGTTGATTTACCATTATTAATACTTAGATTTCTGTTAAATTTTTTGTTCAACAAAGGGGAGAAGCATGCTTTTTGACACAGAATTGGTAGATTCTTCTAGAATATGGATTCAAGGTTGATTCAGTGATATCATCCCAACACTCTTAAATCCTTGAGAATTACCTCATATTCAGCTTTTTCATCTGTTGCAAAGTGTCTTTTAATATTGTATGAACTATTTTTTGTAATGGAAGCATTTCAAATACCCATAATTTGTTGCTTTTAGCCAAAGTCCATTTCAGTTTCTAGAGTAAAGAGTAGGAGTCATAAACTTATGATTATAAAATAAACTGAAAGTATATCATTGTAAAAATTAAAAGGAAGCATAGAAATGCAGGAGGAAGGGTGGGAGCGTGGGCAGGAGGGTAGAGTGGGACGTATCACTATGCTCCTAAATCTGTGTATATGAAATACATGAAATTTGTTCACCTTATGTAAATAAAAAATTATATATATGAAAAGTAGAATAGAGTTAGAGCAAATATTTTCCAAATCATCAGTAAGTGCATCCTTTGTGTAACTTGGATCCTCCTTCTGGTATAATCAAGTAAAACTGAAAAGTAATTATTTGAAAGTGAAGTCTTTTTATCAAGTTGTAAGATTGTCTTTCCTAGAATTGCAGCATCATACTAACAAAGCACAGAATAAAAGGTCATGTACAATAGCTTTGAACTTGGAAGGTCTTTGAATCCATGTTCTTGGAGCTACAGAAGCACAGTGACATCTGCCTTTGATTATAGTTAGATGAATAAATATGAATCCTAGGCTGTATTTAAAACATTTCTACATACACAATGATATTATGTTCTGGGAAATGGCACACAGTGGTTATTTTTAACATAATTATAGATGTCTGACTGGTCATCTTTGAAATAAATTATTAAAAAGAAGACCTTCGTGGAAAAATCAGAATTTTTGGTTTAGGCATGTTTATCCTGGGAAAATTCAAAATAAACTATTTGACTAAAGAGTTCTATTTTAGAATTGTTCACATTTTTATACAAATTGGGTTAATTGCTAAAATATTGGTTTATTCAGTTCTTAACACTGTGCTTCTACTGACATTGTCAACTACAAATGAGAATGTGACAACATGTTTTCCAGGTGTGTGTGTGAAGAAAAGATGTTAGGGCGATGCTAATAAAGAAAAGAGAAGGAATTAGCCGTGAACACACTTTCACCGTAGACCTGGGCTCCTCACTTCCAAAAATCACATCATCGTGTAGAATTACAATCATTTTTACTCTGTGTGTTTTCCCCTCTGTTTTGCAGATTGTTTTAAATTTCACCACGATGGACTTATACAAGAGCAGTCTGTGCTGGTGTGACTACATTGAAGTGAGAGATGGGTACTGGAGGAAGTCACCCCTCCTTGGTAAGACACTGTTTGCCTGCTGCATTGTTGTGCATGCTATCTGACCTGTCTAAAGAAAGTTGATTCTTCCCAGAGTTGCCTTAGAGATAAAAATATGTGCCATCAGTATTATCTTTAGTTTCAGTATACTTTTTTCAACCATACACAAAATATTCAGAAACAAATCACTGATTAAATTCATCATTTTTTAAAGTTAATCAGTCAACCAGATGGAGTTTAAAAGAGCATATATTGTGCAGCAGATTTGCTTCTGAACATGATTGACAATGGCTTTCCCATGAATTGTAACGACTGTGGCTAGCTTGAACAATGTCTTTGCATTTTAAATTTAAGATTCATAGCTTGGGGCTGGTGGTTGGCCTAGCAATTAAGATGCCTAAAGGGATGCCCACATACCACATCAATGTGGGCTGGGTGAGTCCTGGCACTATGTTCAATTCTAGCCTCCTGCGAGGTGCACCCTGGGAGGCAGCAGGTGATTGTTCAAATAGGTGGGTCCCTACCAGCCATGGAGAGATCTGGATTGAGTTCTGGGCCTGTGGCTTTAGCATAGCCTAGCCCGGGCTGTTGCCAGCCTTTGGAGAGCTCTCTTGGTCTGCCTGTCTCTATCTGTCTATTTATCTTCTCTCTGTCTCTCCACCTCTCGATAAATAAATAAAATTGAACGCAGTTTTGATGAAGAAATGGACACATTCCTTGTGTATGGGCTGTTTGTGTGTGTTTTGCTCATGTAATCCAGTGAGCTGTCAGGTACATGTAGGGCAGGTGGTTTCCCAAAACAAGCAGATTCCGTGTTCCTGAAACTTCTCAGACAGCTTTTCTGTGGCTGAAAAGAGGCATTTATAGTCTGCCTCATAAACCGTAGCTCAGATTTGGTGCTCACCAAAGTCTGCCACCCACGTTTAACCACAGACCGCACTGTTAACTTGCATGCGGCGGCTTCTGTTGCCTCTGTATTACTTAAAGGTGAGAGCCGTATGAGCACACAAGTGTCTTCTCTATCCGGATCTCGTTTCTAGGCATTGTGACTTCTCCTTTATTTTTAGAAGCAGCTGTGCTCAGTTGAGTTGTGTGCTATGCAGATCTTTTTCTAAAACCTGCTGAGTGGACACTCTTACATTAAAAGTGACAGCAACCTGAGTAAGTCCAAGAGGAAATGTTTAAAAACAAGGGAAGAGGAAGGCTTGAACAAATGCGGCTAAGTTGCATTGAGGGAAGCGTTATCTTTACATTTAATTTTGCAGCCTGGGTGAAGCAGTTTGTTACATAGGGATGTGCCTTCAGAAGGAAACATTTCATTGAGCTCATATTGGAAAATCAGACGCAAATACAAAATGTGAGAAAGCACTTGTTTAGAGGAGCGTCTTTATGGCAGGGTTCAGCGTAGAGTGGTCCACCGGACTGGCTCAGTGTGTTTGTTTTCATGGGCAAGTCCTTCCCCACCTTTTCTTCCTGGGCCTTGCTCTGAGGGGTGTATTCCTTGGACTGCTGGCTCAGAATCATCCGGAAAGGCATTAGGATTGTGGAAACTCGGGTCCCACTGCGTACCTCTGAAGCAGACTGAACTTTGTCAGTTTCCCAGCCATTCGCACGCACACTCTAAGAAGTACTGCTTGGTGCTGCCTGCCTCGGATGGACTGTGCAATTTATGATGTGTTTTTTCACTAGCTATTAGTGAGGTTTGCTTTGTTCAAGTCAGCCAGCATTTCTCGTATGTTAAAACTACGTATGGCATTTTTCCAGAACAAAGAATATGGATAACAATTAATATGTGTATAGAATTATTTCATATAAATTGTCACATTTAACCATTTTGTCATCATGTGGAAGCCTAGAGCACAGTGACAGACATAATGTAAGTAATACAAATGTGGAGGGAAGAGTGAGAGAAATGATAGGTCTTATATGTGTGTTTTCTGTCCAACTTATCTGTGACTACACAGTTAGAAAAGATTGTAACTTACAGCTGAGAGTTCTGCCTCTCTGCCCACATGGCTAGAGATGATGGCTCCGTGGGTAGGATGGAAGGTGAGCATTGCTATTAGACACGGGAGGTAGCCCAGGGGTTTCTAGAGGAGCGATCTTTAAACGTGTCTGGACAAGGAAATCCACTTCAAGGTGAGAACACAGCCTTGGCCAAGTCATCCCATGCTAAGGAGCAGATGAAGAATTCGACCCAGCGTCTTGGGGTGATGTGCACCTGTTTCTGTTGTCCATCGAGTAAATTCCCTACCTCCGTACCCCACGTGGCCTCTTACAACTGTGTTTTCTGAACAGCCTGTCTTAATTCTGTATGCCAGTGGTACAGACATGAGTCGGTCAATGTGATAATTCCAAAGTACACATCTTTTAATTCTGTTGTTTATGAACTTTCGGAGCTTCCTTGTATAGACTTTGCAATTATCATGAAAATCCATGATCATACTGAGTCATATTTAGGAATCTCTCTTTATTCCTTTCCTTCTTTTAGGTAGATTCTGTGGGGACAAAGTGCCAGAAGTTCTCGCCTCTACAGACAGCAGGATGTGGATCGAGTTTCGTAGCAGCAGTAATTGGGTAGGAAAAGGCTTTGCCGCTGTCTATGAAGGCAAGTCCCACTGGATCGCAGAGATCTGTCCATCTTAGATCTCACAACAGAAGTGTCTGCTCTTTCAGCTTCATTAGAATGATATTTAAGTCATGCTTCTAAATTACTAAATTCTCTGAACCTGTTTCATAATATTCACAAGGATGATTTGAATAAAAATACTCCATAAATTTAAAGTGCGAGAACAACTCATTGTGACCCATTATCAATGTCACAGTAACTTCTAAATGTGCTTAGGGGTATGTGAAAGAATACACATGACACAAGAGTTCTTAAACTTCGTTTGACAATAACGTTAAAATGTTATGAAGGCATTCTTGCTTTTCTCTGGGCTGATTCGCTGGGCTGCTGAAGGGCTCTATTCTAGGAAACTGCAACAGAGAGGAATTGTGTGCACATTTCTGGAGTGTGCTTTGTCTAAACAAGAGGCAGCATTCAAGGAAGGATTTATTAGATGCTTTGTTCTGCACTTCTCTGACACGGTACACTGGCATCGTGCCTCCTGGCTTCCAGAACAGCTCCTCTCTTGCCAGGTTGTGGGTGGAGGAGACCCCGGCACACGCGTTTAGGTGATTTCAAAGACGATTTCTGCTTCCCTTAAGCCTTAAGTCGACGGAAGCGTTTTGTCTTCAGAATGACGCACACAGCAGCGAAGCAGCTTGCTGGGCTGGGGCCACAGATGTTGAGCACATGGCAATGGCTCCCTGCAGAGGCCCCGGGAGTGCCGCTCTGGGGAAGACGTCCATTCTGATGAGCTGTTCACCTGTGGTCCAAACGAGGGAATGAGCCAAATCGGAGAAGCACCGCACAAGCTCACATGGAATTCATTTACCAAATCCCCGAAGGATTTTAAAAGTTTTAAAAAAGAAGTGTTCATTTTGGTGAATATATGAAATAACAGTGATTAAAAATTGAATAGTCCTTGGCCGATTGTTATCTGACATTTACAGTGAAGTGACATTTTTTTTAACCGTATAAATTTTTACAACAGCGCAACCAGTCAACTTTGATTTTTATAACCTGATAATTTTATGTACTCAGCTCCAGGAACTGAACTTAAACATCACCTTAGAAGGAAAGGGAAGTGGAGGGGCACGTCGTCGAGGTTTATTTATTTGCTTGTTTTTTTTTGCTTACTTCAGCCATCTGTGGAGGTGAGATACGGAAAAATGAAGGGCAGATTCAGTCTCCGAATTACCCTGACGACTACAGACCCATGAAGGAATGCGTGTGGCGAATAATGGTGTCGGAGAGCTACCACGTGGGACTGACCTTTCAGGCTTTTGAGGTAAAGTCTTTTAGGCGAACTCTACTGGGCGTATTCTCCATAAATGACAGTGCCATGTAAGGGACTCCTCATTAAGTCAGCAAAGAACCGGAGAATCGGCCTTTTAATCAGCGAAGAAGCCAAGGACTGCCTATAAAATGCAAGATCAAGAGGGACAGGATTTTTTCCTTTCCTCTCCTCGTAGACATTTCCAAGAAGATTAAAGTGCGTTTACATTATCTGCTCTATTTGAATCGGAATGTTTTGAACTACTGACAATCTTTTTTTTTTTTTTTTTTTGACAAATGCGTGGAGTTGTTTCATGAGACTCTTGGAGGGTCCATTACGTGATAGAACTTTTATTTCTCTTCTAAACTAAGAGGTTAAAAGGTAGACTGTCTTTTTGTTGGGGGGGGGGAACCCAGTTTTTGTATTTTTTTAACCATCACACAGATAAGTGTTTATATCAGAAATCAAGATTCTGAGCTGCTTTCAGCTTCATTAGGGAAGCTGGAGGCCTGGGCAGTCCAGGCACCACCCCCACGAGCCCACAGAGGCTCACACCTGCCTGCACGCCTGTGCACTATCTTTCTTTTTTTTTTTTTTTTAAATAAAATATATTCATTTATTTGAAAATCAGACTTACAGTGAGAGGGAGAGCTGGAGGAAGACAGAGATCTTCCATTTGCTGCTTCACTCCCTAGATGGCCGCAATGGGCCAGACTGAAGCCAGGAGCCAGGAGCTTCTTCCGGATCTCCCATGTGGGTGCAGAGGCCCAAGGACTTGGGCCGTCGTCCTCTGCTGCTTTTTCAGGCCGTTAGCCGGAAACTTGATTGGAGGTGGAATAACTGGGACACAAATCGGTGCCCATCCGGGATGCTGGCCTGGAGGTGGCCTTTACCCGCTACACCACAATACCAGCCCCATGTGCACTGTGTTTCTTTGGCACTGGCCTCGGCACCTTTATAGGTACCATATAATTTCTCATACCTATTTCCTTTATCATGGAATAACATTTTCTGCCTTGATCGTGATGTTCTATTTTATGCTCCTAACCACTTTGCACATCTAAAAATCTTGATTTTAAGGTTATTTGATTCACATTTAATTTTTTTTTATTTTTATGGACTCGTGGGATAACAAACATTGTTCAAATAGACCTGTGTGTTATTAAAAGTGAAATGAAACTGCATAGATGATTTCACCTCTAATTTAGACTAAAAGAACCAGTTCACTGAAAATTATCTAACCAATGGCTATTACCTGTGTTTTGTGATATCTTAAAGATTAATAAATTAGCTGTCTTTCAATAGATCATATAGTATTTTCTGAGATTTTCCTGTTATCTAAGAGACAGACGGAGGAAGTGTCAGCAATCCCATCTGTTGGTTTCCTCCCACGTGCTCCCCGTGGCCCCTCTCTGGGGCTGCAGCCAAGAGTCTAAAATTCAATACAGGTCCCTGTTATGGGTGGCAGACACCCAGTTACTTAAGCCATCATTGCTGCCTCCCAGGGTCCACATTAGCAAGAAGTGGAGTCAGGAATCAGAGCTGGAAATCAAACTCATGTCTCTCATATTGGCTGGGAACATTTTAACTAGTGTCTTCCCCACCAGGCCGAATCCCTGCCCCTCTAAATATTTTCTTATTTGTTCTAATAGGGCATCAGTTGCCTTGTTTAACTTTGTCTGTTTTCTCTGTCACTTCATTTTTATTTATTTAATGTTTTCAATATGCAGATTATATATTTAAAATACATAATTAAAGAAAATGTCCTCACACCTTCTTGGAGTTCTGTGGTTTTGTCTCACAAAATATAGCTCTTCCTTACTGATCCCAGTCTTTTCCACTCCTCACAAACAGTTTCCAGCTTTGCAGTTTTGTTTAAATTGAATTCCCACATACATTCGTTCAAGTGGGATTAAGTTTGAGGTTCTTGTCAACATCGCCGCGCAGTCTGATTTGGCGATATTTCCCTTCTCTGTGGTACTCTTTCTCTGCAGATAAAAGGCCAGTAAGATAAATGCACCCATCAATCTGCCCGAATACACTGTAAAGAATTCTCTGGCTCTCTGTCGTTTATATCCTCCCGTGAACTTACGTCATAGCTCTACCCTTCCCAGTGCTACTTGGATGTTAGTGTAATTTCAGAAAGAAAACCGGAATAAGTGTCTTTGTGAATGAAGTTTAGACATCTTTGAACAGGAAGAGACACTATTTCGAGGGTGATACACTCTCGCAGTCTCTGCCAATGGCCCTTCTTTCTGGCTTATGAATCTATGTACTTTAAGTAGATTCATGCCGTATTTACTTTTTCTGTGCTGGCTTATTTCACTTAGCATAAGGTTGTCAGAATTCATCCATGCTACTGTAGCATATACCAAAATTCCCTTCCTTCTTATATCATGCCATTTAGGAAGCGCCGTGAGCTTAATGTTTGTGTTCTGCTGAGATTCATAGCTGCCAAGGTACTGTTTTGAGGAGGTGGGCCCTTTAGGAAGTGATGAGATCATGAGGATGGGGCCTCCATAAATGGGATTAGTGCCCTCATGAAAGAGTCTCCGGAGCCTCCGCCACAGCGAGAAGACGCCAATCAGATGCTGAACCCACCAGGGCCTGGATCTCACACTTCCCAACCTCCAGAACTGTGAGCAGTCGGTTTCTACTGGTCACCATCAGCTCACGCCATGCTGTCTTCTTCCAGTGTCCTGGATGGACTAGGACAGGAAATAGTTACTGGATGCATTATTCTTATGACTGATACACTGGCATGAATGTTTTTATGAATATCTCTCACCTCTGAAATTAACTTGGGCAGAGTTTTCGCAATTCCGCGGCAGCATTGTTTGTAAAGAAGCTTCTAGTACTACTAATCTATTTGGGGACTTTTCAGTTGCAGAAATACAGGAGAGAAAGTTTGGGAGAGTGGAAATGTTTATAATAACAACTTCAAAGAAATGTCAATAAAGCAGCAAAGAAGTGAAATAAACTTGGAGCTAACTCTTGTTTAAATTGAATCCCCACATACATGAATTCAAGTGGGATTATGTTTGAGGTACTTGTCAACATTGCTGCACATTCGGATTTGGTGTAACTTTTCCTTATGAAAACCAGAGATATTTAATAGCTTTAACCCTCATTACTGCCAGCTGCAACACTCTAAACTAAGTAAATAAGTTTTTATCTTGGTGCTTGGTAGATTGCTTGAGCAAAATAATCCTTTAATTCCTTTAGCTATTTTTTAATAGGTGATGATAAGTAGACTTTCTGTTGTGAGTGAAAGAAGACCAGATAAGGGGGTTAATGGTTTTCTGCTTGCCATGTACTATTTTTGGGTGTTCAGCTAAGAGTATACATTGGTTAATGAGTGTAAAAGACAAGAGTTAAACAGCTCTTCATGAATTATGGCCCAGGGTGTATTTGGACTGTGAGAGATTAGCCCTGGTTAGTTTAAGTAAACCTGCCCAAGGTCATACAGTTGGTAGTGCAGTGATTGAAACCAAGTCTGTGGTCTGTGCACTTCTGTCACCAGGCCCTGGGAGTAGAGAGTAGCATCACATTTTCTCATAGCAGCCAATGCCTTCCACAGTTCACCTACTTGTCATTGCACTCATATGCATGAATATCAGTTAATTCAATTTTTCATAAAGGTTTTGATGCATCCTCATTTGTCAAAGACATTCTTTTTAATTTAGCACTGTTCACATACCACTGAGTGCATACTCTCTGGCTATAGCAGGTTTTCAATAAGATTTTTAAATTTATGAGATGAAAAATGCTACATCATGAATTGGCAGCATTTAAATGAATGATTTTATGAAAATAAACCTATCCAAGCAAACCTATAAACCTTCCATGTTGTTGATTTTAACATTTGAGCATATTGTTTCTCCTCTTTCTTGAGTAATTATATATTACTTTTAAGGCTATATTAAATGTCATTAATAAATTTTGAATAAGATAATACATTTTAAATAATTATCTATATATTAACTTTTTCCCATTTGTCCAAAAGATTTTATTTTTTAAATTTGAGAGAGTGAAAAAGATGGACAAACAGAGAGAGACAACTTTCATATGCTGGCTCACTCCCTAGTTGCCTGCAATAGATCCTGAAACCAGGAGCCAGAAATGCAGTAAAGGTCTACCGTGTTTATGGTGGGAACCAAATTACTTGAGCTATCACCTGCTGCCTCTCAGGGTTTGCATTGACAGGAAGCTGGATCCAGGACCAAGAGACAGGGATCAAACCCAGGCAGGCCCAGTGGGTGACACAGGCATCTTAATCACTAAGCTTACATGCATCTTTCCAAAATTTCTTCTGTCAATAACATTATTTCCTAGACTTTACTAGATTTTCCCATTATTAAAACGAATGTAAGCTTGAATGATAAATGCTCATTCATATTGTCTTTATTAGTCATAGTTTTCTTTTATATTCTCTCCAAAAGCAAAAAAGAGTCTTAATATTGTTTGTATAATACGTTACTTAAAATTATATTATCTATAAAGGTAGTATCATTTTTATTGCATTTACTGTATTTTATTGCAGTAATTATATAATAAACCTACATCACAGTAGAATTTTTTTTATTGTAGTACATGATGCATAACACGAAATTCAGCATCATAACAAAGTTTAAATGTATTGTTCAGTGGTGTTAAGTATCTTCACATTATTATGCAGTCAATTCCCACAACTCTTTCATTCTGTAAAGCTGAAACTCTGTGCCTATTAAATAATAACTCCTCATTTGTCCCTGCCCTAGTCCCTGGCAACAACTTTCCTTTCAGTTTATGAATTTGAGTACTCTAAGTAAGTCATAGAAGTGGAATAATATAGTATTTATTATTTTGCAACTAGTGTTTTACTTAACATAAGCCTCAAGGTTTAGCCATGTTGTGAAATATATGAGAATTCTCTCCCTTTTTAAGGCTAGCTAATATTCCATTGTGATTTTCTTTGTTCATCTATCCATGGCCCATTGGGTCGCTTCCACATTGTGACTGTTGTGAGTAATGTTGCTATGAACGTGGAATGCAGGACTGTGCTGTCAGGTCTTTTGAATATTTACCCCAGTGGAGTATTTCTAGATTCCATGGGAATTTCATTATTTAACTTCTTGGGTGGCATAGGGACCTTTTAAAGGAAACTGTTGTTTCGGAGTTTCAGGGTTCTGAGAGCTCTTGCCAGAGCAGTAGATGCGTCTGCCGGGTATAAACTGTTTGGAGATTTATGAAGTGGTCCCAGAGGCGTGGGAACGGGCCCCGCGCCGGAGCCGGCCCCTCCTCCAGGGCTGACTTTCCTTCTCCGAGAGAACTCACACGCACGCAGTGAGCCCAGCGCAGCGCACCGCACACCGCGGCCGCTTCAGGATGCGAGGTTGGTGGCTGTGGGTTCAATTCAATTTACTTTTGTTTTTGCCAAGTGGAAATCTCCGCAGTTTTCTGTGGTTTCTGTCTACTAGGCCATTAGAGGTGTGATTCCCCACTTAGTAATGAAATACAATATTAACCCATCTAGCAAGTCATAGTACTCGTTCTTCCTTCTTTGCATATTGGGATCTGATTCCAATATCATTTAATTATTAATTTTCTGAAATTTTTTAGAGTTTTCTATCATTTTCACTTTAATTTCTATGTGCATATTAGGTCCGGTTTATGTTATGATATACCGGCCATACTTATGTACGATGTATGCTCTGATTACCTCAAAATCTGTAAGAAGTCAGCACCATCATTATCAAGACGCATTTATTATATGTGTAATTATGCATGACTTTGTGTTCAGCTCCCAGGTCTTTGAATTGTGTGCATGCTGTAGCTCAAGAAGGGACTGCTTTTTGTTTTTTATTTTGTTTTTGTTTTCATATATCATTGATTTGGGTGTTCTTTTTCTCATGGAAATTAAGGTTACTGGCATAGCATCAATGGACTTGATTTTTAGCCCCAGCTATATTTCCTTGTATCCATTCTGAACATTAATTGATGAAGAAACTTGAGGTAGCTGGAGAAAAAGTTGCACAAATAGCATAAGTAATACAGCCCAAACTTTGATTTGCGTTCCCTGTTATGACTCCTAACATATTATCATTGACACGATAGCGTCGGCTCATCGTGCAGGCGTTGCACTTGGGAATGAACTGGGAAAGGACAGAACATTCCGGTCACTGTTGAGGTATCCAGGCTTGCTGCTGGGAGTACTGCATTACTGAATATTATGAACTTTTGTATGATGCGTATTGTATTGTCTAGCCAACTCAACAACTGGCATTTACTATGTGGGACTACAGTCTATGTTTCTGTTTCCTTACTCCATACCAGACAGGTAATATTTAATAAACAATATAGATAACTATATACTAATGGTTTTCATCCTAAAATGCCCATTTTTATACATTTTACCCATGAAATATTTATAGTTTGTGTATCATATGAAATACTTAAACATCCAATTTTAGCTAAGTAACCAGTGAATATACTTTATATTAAAATTATAGCAATCTATTGTGTATCTGTTAGAAGAAAAGTGTGAATTTTATGAAGACAATATCTGTTGTCCCATTTCTTCTTAATAACTGAGGAAATGAAGACTTTTGTTTCATTTTCTTCAATCATGTGTCTTATTTTCTTCATTCGTAGTACTGTGGGTTTTTTTTTTTTTAAGATTTATTTATTTATTTGAAAGAGTTACACACAGAGAGAAAGAGAGGTAGAGAGAGAGGTCTTCTATCCATTTGTTCACTCACCAGTTGACCGCAACAGCCGGAGCTGGGCCGATCCAAAGCCAGGAGCTTCTTCTGGGTCTCCCATGTGGGTGTAGGGGCCCAAGGACTTGGGCCATCTTCTACTGCTTTCCCAGGCCAAAGCAGACAGCTGGATCGAAAGTGGAGCAGCTGGGACTTCAACCGGTGCCCAAATGAGATGCCAGCAATGCAAGCCATGGCTTTACCCGCTGCGCCACAGCACCAGCCCCTCACTGTGATTTTTTTTAAAGCAATCTTATTAAAATACTCCCCAGCCCCAGTGTTCCAGTACAAGTTGAAAATCAGGAGCAGTTCTGCCTGCTCGAAGCAGGGGAGGCCAGGACGACTTGCTGGGACCTTCGGTTATTTCCCCTGCAGCTTTGTCACTGGTTCAGTGTTGCTTATTCATTTATCAAATCCCATACCTTGAAAGTTGTAGATATCATTTTTTTTTTTGACAGGCAGAGTGGATAGTGAGAGAGAGAGACAGAGAGAAAGGTCTTCCTTTGCCGTTGGTTCACCCTCCAATGGCCGCCACGGCGGGCGCGCTTCGGCCGGTGCACCACGCTGATCCGATGGCAGGAGCCAGGTGCTTTTCCTGGTCTCCCATGGGGTGCAGGGCCCAAGCACTTGGGCCATCCTCCACTGCACTCCCTGGCCACAGCAGAGAGCTGGCCTGGAAGAGGGGCAACCAGGACAGAATCCGGTGCCCCGACCGGGACTAGAACCCGGTGTGCCGGCGCAGCAAGGCAGAGGATTAGCCTAGTGAGCCGTGGCGCCGGCCTGTAGATACCATTTTGACGGATGAATGGCCTTTGGCCATCTGGGAACATTCTCATATTTATGAAGAAGACAGTGTATGAAAGATTGAGACCAGAGAGTGTCGTATGCACCTGTTATCCCTGGTGAGTAGCTGGAAGAACTGTGCCCTGCCAGCTCTGAATCAATCCCTATTTAAACAGCATCCGTTTTTAAAGTGTGCTTTGAAACAAGACATTGTTTATGCAAATATTTTTTCATGTATTCTTTAACCCCACATATAAAGAGGATTTATTTTCAGGAACAAAATCTAGATTTATGAATCATATTCAGTGAGCCCCTCCCTGAAGGCATTTCAAAACTGCAAACTTTCCTCCCCTTTCTAAAAAAAATGTGTATTTATTTTAATTGGTGCAAAGGAAGAGAATAATTGAGATCCCTTTAAAGTTAAGTTATTATCGGAGAGGCAGAGACCAACAGAGAGAGAATGACAGCTCCCGTAAGCTGATTGACTAACCAATCTCCATGCTGACCAGGACTGAACTAGGTTGAATCCAGAAGCTGGGAACTCAATTCAGGCTTCCTTATGTGTAGTGGGAAACCCACCAGTTGAGCTATCTCCTGCTGCCTCTCAGGATCCACATCAGCAGGAAGCTATAATCAGGAGCTGGGTTTGAAAATCATACCCAATATTCACCTGTGGGACACAGATATCTTAACAAGCCTCCTACCTGCTAGCATAAAGATCCGCCCTTCTAATTCTTAGCTTGTTTCACTTTATGTTTTTCCAAGGAATTTACTACTTTTTAATATTTGATGATTCAGTGATTTTTTTAAAAAAAAGATTATTCATATTTATTTATTTGAGAGGCAGACTTTCAGACAGAGAAGGAGAGACAGAGAGAAAGGTCTTCCATCCGCTGGTTTACTCTCCAGATGACCACAACAGCCGGAGCTGGGCTGACCCAAAGCCAGGAGCCAGGAGCTTCTTCCAGATCTTATACGTGGGTGCAGGGGCCCAAGGATGTGGGCCATCTTCCACTGCTCTCCGAGGCCGTAAGCAGAGAGCTGGATCAGAAGAGGAGCAGCCAGGACACAAACCCACGATGGGATGCCAGCACCGCAGGTGGAGGCGTCGCCCACTAGCCACAGTGCCAGCCCCACTCAGTGGTTTTATTGTTTTTTCTGTCAGTAGAATGTGGGTTCCAGCAGGACAGGTTCTTTGTTGTTTTGCTAAGTGAATGATGCACATCAGGTACCCAGGCACAGAGAAGAGTGCCTAGCACAGAGAGGAGATGCGGAGTATTTGATGAAAGAATGAATGAATCCTGTTTTTTGATTTGGGAAAAGGAAGCAGCAAATGCAGTACTTAGTTCCAGCTACATTTGTATTTCCCCCCAAATTTTTTTTTCTGGTTGTCCTTATGCTACCTAATTTGAAGACTATTGCTGTCTATATATTGATAAAAAAAGAGATTTCTAGCAACTACAACAGCAGTCTCATGCATTCAGGTTGTAGCTACAAGGAAAGAATCTATTTCCTGACATTGGTTTGTAACAAGAAAATGGACAAGTTACTGAATTGTATGATGAATGATAGATAACGTGTGGTTCTTTCAATGGTTTTTGATTTGTAGATTAGTGTATCTGTTTTCTAGTTTCAAATATCTAATAGGGAGTTGACTCTTAAGATTTTGAAATTAAAAGCAAAAATATTATTTAAAGATTATTATTATTTTTAAAATAATTTGTAAGTTTTCATTCTGTGGCTTTAAGGAGTTCAGGACCAAAACACAGGTCGTTGAATATGTTTTCCATAAAATTTCATAGACATAGACCGATAGTGTGATCGTTGATAAGGAAAGAGCTTGCATTTCCCCAGGTTATCTGATTAAAGAAGAGTGTGTCGAGGTGGCAGGGCTCATCCAAACAAGGCCATGTTACCTTGAGAAAGGGCAAGACAGTGCTGACTCCACAGTCAAGCAGTAGTCTACATACAGTCATGCTAATTATGGATAGAGTCATCAACTAGAAAGAAATGTCCTCTAGAATTATCAGAGTCACTTTTCAAAATTATATTTGTAGCCTAAACTTGTACTACATTTGTTAAGGAAATTTGGATTCAGCTTCTCTGTGAATAAAATAATGATTCTGTTGATGAGTGATGGGCTATTTTTATGACTATGTTTCAGAACAAATCATTGCTTACAGTTTATATGGCCAGTGTTTTCAATGATCATTTTAAGTCTGGGTATTTTTTTCAGGTTTAGTTACTAAAGAATCAGTACTTAGAAGTTAATTTCATTTAAAAAGTTAGTTATCTTCTGTTGATCCTGACCCAAGTAAAGTACTTGTCCCTGTATTGTTTTCGTAATAAAAAATGTGCAATGCATTATCATATACACTCATAAGGAATGCTTATGTGCACTTACGTAATATAAGTCATCTTCAGTCTTACTATGTCAGTACTATAACACTGAGAGTACTTAATTATCTTCCTATAAGAATTGTTTCATCTATTTTTTAAGAAAAATATTTATTTATTTATTGATTTGAAAGTCAGAATTACAGTGAAAGGGAGAGACAGAGTGAGAGAGAAATCTTCCAGCCACTGGTTCACTCTCTAGGTGGCTGCAACAGCTAGACTGGGCCAGGCCAAAGCTAAGAGCTGGGAGCTTCTTCCGGGTCTCCCGTGTAGGTGCAGAGGCCCAAGCTCTTGGGCCATCCTCCACTGCTCTCCCAGGCACATTAGCAGGGAGCAGGATCGGAAGAGGGGGCAGCCTGGACAAGAACCGGTGCTCATATGGGATGTGGGCACTGCAGGTCACGGCTTTACCTGCTGTGCCACAACACCAGCCCCTGTTTCATCTATTAATAAGATTTATATTCACTGTTGTAGATTGAAAGACATGACAACTGTGCCTATGACTACCTAGAGGTTCGAGATGGAACCAGCGAAAACAGCCCTTTGATAGGGCGTTTCTGTGGTTATGATAAGCCTGAAGACATAAGATCTACCTCCAACACCTTGTGGATGAAGTTTGTTTCTGACGGAACTGTGAACAAGGCTGGGTTTGCCGCTAACTTCTTTAAAGGTAATCGGAAGTCCTTTACGAATGAGGAACTTTCTTTGGAGTAAATACAGCATCTAGCTTCCAGGGGAGGACGAAATTAAAATTGTATTAAAAGTTGGAGTAGGTACAGTTTATAAGGATGATTTGATATGTTTTGGTGGAAAACATTTTTTTTGTAAAACAACGTTGAAGCACAGAGTAAGAACTCCGTTAGGGCACTCAACCATCTGTTTCTTATGAAATAGTCAAACTAGCAAAATCCAGAAAGGGATGCACAGACAGGACTAAATATCTGCAGTGCATATAATCAATAAAAGATTCCCAATGAGAAGAGAGTGCACTGACACACAGACAATCGATTTATTTCCAGATGCCAGCGCGTCTAAACTCAGCTTTACAGGATGCTGTTCCCCCCTGGGAAATTCCCGGTGGCTTCCTTAACAGGATCTTCTGATATCTAAAGTGTCTTTTTGACAAAGACAGAACTGATCAACTTTAATTTGTGGTTACATAACTGCATTTCAGTTTGCTTTCTAGTTCCATGTTAGCTGCATATTACTGAGATAAGAAAGTTGCTTTGGGGTAAATAGCATCAAATATGCTTTCTGAAATTCATAGGAAATTATTTTAAGTGTGTCATTGTGCAATAAAATTGTTATGAAGAAAGAGAAAAATGTTTCCTCTATACTAATTTTATAGGATACATAATGTACTCAGTTGTATATATGAAAATTTACAGATAACCTAAATATTTTGTTACTTAAAAAACAGTAAAACACATTTTCTCTGAGTTGCTTAAATATTCACCATATGAATTAAAAAAGCAGAGCAACTTGACACTTTTACTGCATGTATTAAAATATTTATTCAAATGTTCATTTATATGTTTAAGATTTTCTGTCATACATTTTTTTAAAATAATATATGTTTTGGGGCTGGCGCCATTGCATGGCTGGTAAAGCCATCACCTATAGTGCCAGAATCCCATATAGGTACCAGTTTAAGTCCCAGCTGCTCCACTTCCGATCCAGCTCCCTGCGAATGAACCTGGGAAAGCAGCAAAGACTCACATGGGAGACCCAGATGAAGCTCCTGGCTCCTGGCTCCTGGCTTTGGCCTGGCCCAGCCCTGGCCACTGTGGCCATTTCAGCAGTGAACCAATAGATGGAAGATTTCTCTCTCACCCTGTCTCTCCTTCTTTTGCTGTAACTCGGACTTTCAAATAAATAAATAAATCTAGAAAATGAAAATAACATATTTCATATATATTTCCTATGCATATTTTCATATGTATATATACAGTTAAATAGTATATACATTCACAAACATGTGAGATAGTTATATTTTCTGGCTCAAAATGTATTTGTAAGAAACACCAAAGGCTTTCAATTGAAAGAGGTCCAGTGAATTTAGGATTTTCATCTGTTTTTAATTTTTATTCCCACAATCTCTTTCTTAATGTTATTTCTTTAAAAACATTTTGAGACATATCTTGCAACTATTCTGTGAAATCAGTAGGTGAAGCTATGCTATTGCAGCTGTTTTTTTTTTTTATTATTTCATTAATCATCCCCTTCTAAGCTCAAATTCAGAGCAAACACACGCTGGGATAACGTGGGCTCTGGGTGGCCCTGCTGTAGGTCCAGGACTTAGCCTGCTTCTCTAATTCCTGGGTTGCGGGACCTGAATTCTTGCAAGTCATCCAGCAAAGGCTGTGTTCCCTCTTCTTGTGTCGGAGAGGTGAGTCGTTGTCTTCGTTGTCCTCAGAGCCAGGTAGAATCCTGTTTTCAAACATGGCCTATGAAAGCACAACATGGTGGTCATCCTGTAACTCTGCCGTTTTTGCAGAGGAAGACGAGTGCGCCAAAGCTGACCGAGGCGGCTGTGAGCAGCGGTGTCTGAACACCCTGGGCAGCTACCAGTGTGCCTGTGAGCCGGGCTACGAGCTGGGGCCGGACAGGAGGAGCTGCGAAGGTATGGCTGGGCCCGGGCAGCACCTGAGCGCACCCTCATTGCTGCCCAAGTCCTCCTTCCACATCCACGGGTTGCCCCTCTGCGAATTCAATCAGCTACTGTTCCAGAATATTCCAAAAAGAAATTAAGCCTGTGCTCAGCAAGTGCAGCCTTCTTTCATTTTTCTTGTATGTATTCTCTAAACAGGATAGTGAGACAACTATTCCCATAACATTTACATTGTATTAGATATTGCAGGTCTTCTAGAAATGATTTGAAGTATACAGGAGGGTGTGCACAGGTTATTTGCACATGCGGCACCATTTTGTATAAGGGACTTGTGCAGCCACAGAGTTCCTTATCCAGAGGTGTTGAAGAACCACTTATGGAGGGATGACTGTTTTGTATTCTCATGTGCTCTCTGTATCTCTAACTCTGTCTCCATCCTTATCTCTATCTCTATCTCTATCTCTATCTCTATCTCTATCTCTATCTCTATCTCTATCTCTATCTCTATCTCTATCTTTCCCTCATGCCTTTCTTGTCCCCTATAATAACCTCTTTCCAAAAACTACTAAGACTTAATTCAAAGTCACAGCTGATAACAAATTCTTGTTATGTAATCAATTCTGTCCTCCTTTGGTTACTACGCTGTTGTGTGTGCATGTATGCATTTCTGTCTCTTTCTAAATCTAGATATTTTACCCACCTATTTGCCCACCCACCCACTCACCCATCCATCCATCCATGACTTGATATTTTCTTACTGTGGTCTCTGTGGTCTCTAAGTCAGCAGCCCTAAACCGGATTTGCTTTTGTTACCTCCAGCATGTAGTAGACAGAAAGCATCTAGCCTAAAACCAGACATGCATTTCATGAATAAATGCTTCTTTAAACAGAGATGTCTTTGTCATGGTTATCCACATTTCTTCTTTACAATCCCATGTGAGGTTTTGTTTGCCAGGCTGTCTTACCATGTCCTAAGATCTCTGCCCTCACATTTAAAGCTGCCTCTCTCATTTCCCTCTCCTCCACCCTAGCAGAGGCCTCACACCTCAGACTGGAGAGAGAATAAACATTTGGATCTTCATTCCTGCAGTCTGTTCCCCCCTTTATTCCTCTTTAGAAATTCCTGTCGAATGCATCACCACAGGACTTGCAGCAATACTTGCATTTTTGTATTTATTAACTTGTTTTGGTGTGTTCCACTGAAATGCAAGCTCCCTGAAAATAAGCACTTTGTTCTCTACTGTGTCTCTGCTAGAGGATGTAAGAGGCAAAGGTGCCTAAGGTGTTTCCTTAATGAATTCATTCCATATCTGCCAACCTAAAAAAACAGTGATTCCTTATTTCTTTGTAAAAGTTGATCTTTTTTTGTCTATTAAACACTTAATCCTCTCTCTGTTAATTAAGATACATTGTTATGAACAAAATGCCATACCTTTCAAAAAGAGGACTTGGCACACCAGTGACATGTACATAAAATCAAAGAGACCATTTAGTTTAAGCAATTCTTGACTCCCTGGGAATTAGTTATAAAATGTGTATATGATCTTTTCACACAACTTGCTCTGGGATACTTTGATTTTGCTAACTTCGCTGTTAGCAAAGAAGGGAAGTAAATGGTGTCTCTCTTAAATAGATCATCCACAGGAAATGAAAACCAGTTGTTAAACAGAGATTTGTGGAATAACAAATATGTTGTATCTGTCATAATTTATCTTGCCCGCTGACTCAGGTAATACATCATTGCTTGTCTTGGCAAAAAAGAGATTGAAGAAAGAATGATTTTAGACTATATTATGCTTTACATATATCTTTTCCTTATCACAACTCTATCAATTCTAAAATGTATTCTTTCTGTTAATTCTGAAGTACCCAAGGCACACTACAAGATATTATTATGGTGAACCCATTTAAGAGATACAAAAACTGACACCCAGTTTCCTTTAGGTTGATTGCCAAAGATTAAAGTGATCTAAAATATTGTTGTACCTCTTATCTGCCTGGTTGCAAAGCTGCAAAGTGGTACTTTGTAACTGTGGTTTCATGATTGCCATAGTTGTTCTAAAAACTAAAGAACAGTAGCTTCAGTGTCTGTTGGAATCCAGAAGGCGGTTTTTTCATTCACTTATATAATTGACACCTAATAATTACATGTATTCATGACACACAGTATGTTATTTCTTTACATGTGTACAATGTGTAGTGATCACATCAGCATAATTATTGTTTTTCTGTGTTGGGAGTATTGAAAAACTTCTCTTATGGGTATTTTGAAATCTGTAGTAAATAACTGTTAATTATCGTCACCCTACTGTACTATATAGAGACCACTTGTGCTTTTTCTATTTATCTAACTTGATTTCTGTACCCAGTCACTAACCTCTCTCCATCTTCTCTTTGCCCAACCTTCCTAGCCTCTGTCAACCCTATTCTCCTCCCTACTTCTATGAGATCAACTTACCTTGTACATACAGTGAGAACATTTGGTACTGACTTTTCTGTGCCTGACTTTGTTTAACATAATGACCTCCACTTCCATCCATGCATTGCAAATGTCAGGACTGCATTCTTTTTTATGGCTGAATACTATTCCATTTTATTATGTGCCACATTTTCTTCATCCATTCATTCATATCCTGGTAGGTCCTGTATCTTGGCTATTTTGAATGTTTGGGTATCAGTGGAACTGTGCTAAGAAGGGGGTGACTTTAATAAGGGAATACCTTTCCTTTTCTTTCTTCTAGCTGCTTGTGGCGGACTTCTTACCAAGCTTAATGGCACCATCACCACCCCAGGATGGCCCAAAGAGTATCCTCCTAATAAAAACTGTGTGTGGCGAGTGGTTGCACCAACCCAGTACAGAATATCTATGAAGTTTGAGTTTTTTGAATTGGAAGGCAATGAAGTAAGTGAGCAATAAATAGATTTTTTTTAAAAATGAAGGAATCCCTGAAGGCAAATCAGAAAACTTTTTTTAAAAAAGAGCATAGTACTCTATTTTAGATTGTTTCTGGGAGATAGGAAATTACCTAGAGGGAGTTTCTAATTCATGTAGTTAATATACACCATTTTCTCCATTTGTTAGAGACTTGGAGTATTTAGGGTCAGCTTCATGTCATGGCTGGGAAAAAAATACCCAGTGGATTTTGATTTGAGTCATAACAAAAATATCCATTTGGAACAACTTGGTATATCTTATTTGTAGAAATGGGTGTATTTTCATTATGAAAGTAATTTTTCATTATGAATGTGTGCATGCTTTATAAATAAATAATTAATTTTTTAACCTCGGTAAGACATGTTGAGCTGAAGCTATCTTCTATAAATTATTGCATACTGTATCAATAGTAGCATTTTCTGCTAGGTAACCACATTTAAACAAGTGAAGTTATTTATTTGAAAGTTTCTATATGACAGTACACCAAATATAAATGAATGGCAAGCCTAGAAATAAGAATGAGAACTTGTTGAAGAATGTCCTTTGTATGATTGGTCTACACAAGTTTAATTCCAGAGAAAAGGTTATAAGTATTTATTTAATCTCTCATACTTGATTTTCTCTTACTAACTTCTTCCACACCTTTGGTCCCAATAACTAGTTTCTGTGTTTATTTGAAAATGAACATGACTCATCACCTCTAAACGTGATTAAAAATAACTCATGTCTTTGATGTATATCTGATGAACACTTGCAAAGAAGTGTGAGAACAGAAATGTAAGGCATGTGTGCCTGAGGGCAGTACGTGTTGAGGTGTTTGTAATATCTGTGCATTTTATACCATGAGATTAGTCCATATCAGTGGTTTCAATGTAAAAGATATAGCTATTTCATTACCTAAAGGGAATTGAAATCTGAACCATAATAAAGATGTATTTCAGAGAACTGTAGAAGCCTAGAACTGACTGGACGTCTTCAGCTTTTTTCTGTTAACATCATGATTAAGTTTCATGATAGAAAAGAATAGAGTTACTCTTTTCAGCATACTTTATCCACATTAATATATTTTTTCTTTACAAACTAGCTTGAGTTTGTGGGAAGTATCGAAATAATGAAAATGATTTTTGTAATATTTTTGCAAAAACTTTTTATGAGCTACACATTTTGAAAATCTCAATTTTACTACCCATTCTGTGATTTCATATGAATTCAGTGTTGAATGACTTCTGTTTTCATGGTTTTCCATAAAACTATAGTTATGACGGATGTGACATTCTTTGACTCATTTTTGATAGGTGTTGCTTAAAAGGCTGAAGGTTTCTGTTCAGGTTTTACGTAAATTGAGCTTTGTTTTCTCAAAGCATGATTCTCATGGGGTCCTCCTCAGTTGCAGAAAGATCCTTTGCAAACTGTTAAGTGTTGCTAATTAAACATTTATGTAAGAAGGTCATTCATACAACATATACTCTATAGAACATGTCCTATTACAGAAACTTTGGGAAAGTGTATTCACAAAATGTTTGTTAGTGGCCACAACAGTGCTTATTGCCTGAGATTCACTTAGCTTTTTCCCTTTTGTTGTTAATGCATTTCATGTAAGTCACAATGAGCTAGATTTTTGCCTCTGTCCCATTTACTAGAGTTCCAGCCTGTTTGCAATTCTACAGTAATCATACAGAGTAACTTGCTAGTACGTAGCAACTCCAAGACGTTAGCAAATTGGAAAGGCAAAACGTCTGCTTTTTATATACCAAGTATCTGTCTTTCACTTGGAAAGTTGTTTATGGTGCAGCTCTGATTAGAATGTGGCTTTCTTGTGAGACAGCCCGGTTCTAAACCACACTCCGTGCTGTTCATCACCACCTTGCCTTGTAGGCTAAGAAAATGTTGACCACGTTGTATAAAAAATTTCTAGAGCTAAGTTTTCTCATCTCTACCATAGAAAGTACAGTTTCTGTTGCTATTGGTGATTTCATAGGCTATGTCATATACTGTCAATATTAAATAAGACCACATGTAAGAAGTATTTTCACAGTCCCTGGTGAAGGTTTCAGGAGTTTGATTTGAAAGGGCAGAGTTGCTTGTCTTGTGATTATCAGTGCCTATGCCTCAACAAACATTCATCTCAACTCTCCTTTAATATTTTAGGAAAGATGTAAACAAGCATACATATGTGTGTGCACCCTCTGGGGCTCTCATCTCTCTAATTGTTTCATCCCTTCAGACTCATGGTTGAGCCCTGTGCTAGTCTTGTTTATCTTTCCTTTACCTGTTTATTTCAGCTTGATTTAACATTAACACAGGAATAAAGAGGGGAATAAAAACATCATACTAGATACAGGAATAAAAACGCAATGCATGTGTGAATGTCAATCATCTGCGACTCTCGGGTCTGTTGACCACATTAACGTGTTTTGCAGGTTTGCAAATATGATTATGTGGAGATCTGGAGTGGGCTTTCCTCTGAGGCTAAGTTACACGGCAAGTTCTGTGGAGCTGAAGTGCCCGAAGTGATCACGTCCCAGTTCAACAACATGAGAATCGAGTTCAAGTCGGATAATACTGTGTCCAAGAAGGGCTTCAAAGCACATTTTTTCTCAGGTATAAGCCTTCACGTGTTGTCTGTGGGTGTTACTGTGTTCCAAGTGGGTTGGGTACAGGGGGCTAATCTTTAAAGCTTTCTGTAAGGCACATAGGATGGACGTTATTCTGTGTTTCATAATTCTTTACTTAAATGAGGGTATTAATAACAGGATCCCTCAGGAAATGTGGCCTGCCTCCAATCAGAGATTATTTTAAGATCTAAGAAATAGAAACTTTGGTAAAACAACACAAAAATATTAAAAGTTTATATGGTGACTTTACTGTCTACAAGTAGATGGGACCAAGGACACCAGACTTTCCAAAAGCAGCAGATTTTTCAAGGTGATTTTTCTTTGGTTTTTGAAAATATCTCATTTTAGCAACATTTCCATTGTTTTTCTCTTATAGCATATTTCTTCACATTTTCACTCTCGTTGTTAGGCTCATGTTAATATTATGCTTTACCTTACTGCTGTAGAAACAAAGCAGGAAGTCTAGAAATACGCGAGTCCTGATTTTCTTGATGACGCATTAGCGGGTGTGCTTGAGGATTGCAGTTGTATGTTTTGAATTGAATGTTTTACTTAAGCAACTCAAAGATCCCCCCCTTAAAGAAGGGACATTTGATGAAATGCTCCCCGAGGTTTACAAAATTATATGGAAATGTCCGTTAAAATCCCTTATTTTCTCAATCTCAGACTCATGTTTTATGAAAACATTCCTATGAAACTTCAAAACAGATAAAATTGTAATAAACCTTAGCATAGCAAACTATTCTGCATTTTCAACTGGCGACTGATTTCAGGCAACGGAATTGCAATTATGTTTTCATATCAGGTAATTTGGATTGAGTTAATTCAAAGTCCATTTATTCCAGTCCCCATGTGTTTAAAAATTAATGAGATTTACAATGCCCAGGGTTTGTTTGGGGTTTTCCGTGTAATTGAAGTTAATGGTTCACAAGTGCCACTGAGTGCCAACTCAAACACAAAAGTCCCTTAAAAATACAGGTTACAGAAAAATGGAATGAAAAGATAATTCACATTTTCCGTGAACTTTTTGAAGTCTGCAAAGATCTCCGTTCCCCAGTTTTTTCCATTCCATTCTTCTACGTTTACCTTTAAAAAAGTCTTCTCATGCTTCCACTTAAAGTTTATTCTATTCAAAGCTGATTTTAATACCCTTTTTAAAAAAGATGTATTTATTTATTTGAAAGGCAGAGATACAGAGAAGGAAGGAGAGAGAGATCAATCTTCCATGTGCTGGTTCACTCTCCAAATGGCCACAACTGCCAGAGCTGGGCCAGCCCAGGCCAGGGGCCAGGAGCTTCTTTTGTGTCTTCCACGTGGGTGCAGAGGTCCAAGGACTTGGGCCGTCTTCCGCAGCTTTACCTGGTGCATTAGCAGGAAGCTGGATTAGAAGTGGAGCAGCCAGGACTTGAACCAGCACCCCTATGGGATGCCGGCACTGCAGACCAAGGCTTAACCTTGTACACCACAGTGCCAGCCCCTGAATACCCTTTCTTAATGACTGGAATACTTTCTTAGATTTTACAATTTTACAAATGTGTATTTTACAAATTTGAGTGATCCATGGCAACAAAGCTACTTACCTTAGAAACCTCTAAATATTTATTTTTAAAGCTGAAATTATGAAATGAACAAATTTCTTCATATTATTCAAGGTGTTTGGGGTACTTTTCATTTTACATGACTGTAGCCATACATATTATTTAAAAGATATTTGCAAGATGCTGCACATACTGAGCACAAAATATAAAAACAACATCTAAAATTCATTTTCTGATATTTTTGATTGTGGAAAATTTTCCAAACCATAAGCATACCCACATTCATTTGTGGCTTTAGAGTCACATTACTAAAATATGAAATTTGCTTCTTTAATTCTTGTACTTCATATCGAACACACATGCAGATAATGCTGTTCTCCAGGACAGGCGGGAATCTTATTTCTGTGCACCTGTGCTTGGTGGAAAGCACTGAGTGCCCTCGTAGTATCAGAGCTCATAATAACTAATCCGTAAATCAGGTTCCTGTATACTGTCATCTTAGAAAATCCTCTCCATTTTTAGCATTTTTCAGTGCTTTAAGAAGAAATATATATAAATCAATTGCCTGGCCGTATTTTATGGCTCTCCTGCCAGTGGTTGGTACAGTGGACATCTCACCACAAGGTACCGTTCCCCTGAAAATGGGAGAGCCTGTCTGAGGACATGATGCAATCAGAATTATCTTTGGAAAATGGGATTTGTGGTGGGGGCCATTTGACAGTATTCTCTCAGACAGAGAAGCTACCTCATTCTAGCAGAAATGAAGAGGTTTTTTTTTTTTTTTTAAATTTTTACTAGCTGGGATTTTTTTCTAAATATAGAGGATTACAGCATTTCTTCATGAATTAAGGCTTGAAAGTCATAGGGAAAGTATGATTACATTTATTTTACAGATGAAAAAACACAGGATTAGAGATGTTACATAGTTTACAGTGGAGTCTGGACTTTGCCTGTAGCTTCTGGAAATTTGTATCATAACTATCTGGAATGTTTTTATTTGAGAATGTGGCTGGCCATGACTGATAATCTTCAGATGAGAGCAGACCACACCAGAAAGCTCAGCCATGTGATTTTAGAATTGGGTCTTTGAATCATGTGGTATCAGTTAACCTGGAGGCTGAATCTCAACTATAGAGGCAGTCAATCCATCACGCTTACCTAATAGGACCACAATAACAGCTCTGCTCACAGGGAGACCTGGGTCAGCTTCTCCGGTTGGCAGCACTGCATGTGTGTTTATCACCCACGAGTGCCGAGAAGGCAGTATGTGCTAAGGGCATGTGGAATCCTCTGTTCCCCTGCATTACAATTGGTCATCACCAGGTGTGTAACAGCCTTCCTGATTACTGTGGGCCTTTCTTGTGAATTAGCAAGCACAAGGGTAGTTTTGGGAAACTACTGACTTTTAAGTTGGTGCAGAAGTCAGAGAGAAATCTTGTATAAATTTTCCCTTTTTACTTTGTAGCTGGACTCCTTGCAGTGGGTGTCAGAAATGATCATGCACTCAAACTATAGTTTGGCTAACTCCACGTTAGTAACCAGAGCCAAAGCCTGAAATGGAACCCAAATGATTGTAACATAGGTGACACACAAGTGCGCATACAATACTACAATACTTTTTTTTTTTTATTTACAAAATAGTGTTAATCACCATAGTGCGTCCTACCAGGAATATCCAAACCAGTGTAGAAATTGCTGAAACAAACTTCAGTAGAAACGACAGTAACCAGAGCATCTGGAGAGTGGGGTGTAGTGGGAGGTAATAGGAAAGAGTCAGTCTGCTGGGGCACAAAGTAGCAGAACCCAGTGAGAACTAGTTCCTAGTTTTTGGCTTTGGCTTGACACAACCCCAGCTATTGCAGCCATTTGGGGAGTGAACCAGTGGATGGAAGATCAATCTCTGTCCCTCCTTCTCTCTCTGTAACTGCCTTTCAAATAAATAAATCTTTTTAAAAATTACTTTTAATTTTTTAAATTACTTTAAATTTTAATCATACTTTCTATAATGCAAGTATATCATAAATAAGTGTATTTCACATTTTATTTGATTTGCATATTAAGCTATATGTTCATCCTCATAGGCTGGCTTTAACCAATAATACAATCAGCTAATGATAACAGAAAGTAGATGATCATATTGTCAATTCATATGCTACTCAGTGGAAAAGCAGTGATGTAGATTGCAAATCTCAGGCTTCAGTTGAAATTCTTGTTTGTTTCATCCATGACCATTTGATAGCCAGGCCAAATTTCCTTTACCTGAACATCTGCATGGGTCATTTTCACCTAAGAGAAGCAAGATATTATGACACTCCCTTTGCAATTTGTACTTTTTTAGGCAAGCCAAGACAGTGATTCTCAAGTTAAAAACATTTAGAATCAGATCACATGATAAAGTTGACAGCAAAACTCATTAAAGGAAGAGAGAGATTCTAATACCACTTCAGTAGGGGAAAAAACCTATGTGCACTTAATCTGTTCCACTGATTATATAAATTTTCCAACAGTTATTTTAAAAGTTTCTTTCATTTTTAAGATTAGAGATCAGATACTTAAAAAAGCAAATTGATAGTTTATTTTTTTCTACAACTAACAATTTATTAGGAGCAAATAAACAAATCGATAGTTTATTAAGTTGTCCTAGAGACTTAAATGTCTTTGAAATCTTACAACCATGCAAAGATGTGCATTTGGAATCATGGGATCTGCATGCCAAACTACTTCTGGATATTCAGTTTTGCAAAAAGTTAAAGCCAGAGAGATGGTTTTCATATCAAATGGTTTCATAAGAGCTGAGTTGGTTCCAAAGAGGACCTCTGCTCTCGGCAGTAGTATCAGGCCTATGTTATCTGCTTCGTGACTTGTAATTGCTGATATGTAGCTCACAATTAGTACACAAGGCTTTAATATAAGCGATATAATTGATTTTCAGAAAAATCATTTTTTTATTCATTGACCTCTTTTGAAGAACTGGAATTTTTACCATTCCAAATACTCTGAATTAGAACTAAGCAACTATATTTTACTCACAATTGTGTGCAAACTAATAAGTGGAATAACCCCTGTCTCATCACGAGCTACAGTGAAACATTTTTCACTGTAAAATTATTTTTCTTACCTGAACAAAAAAGAATTTTTTTAGTTTATAGTCGTCCAAAAAAGACACAGGTTGAAACACAAAGTCTGGGTAGTAAAAAGGTATTAAAAAGATGCTACAAAAACCAGCAATTGTATAGGGAACATTTTTATGAAAGCAATTTCAGAAAATAAGTGAACACATTTATCTTTAAAATATAAAGTCTTCTCTCGCTCTTTTTTTTTTTTTTTTTTGGGTGGGGGGGACAGGCAGGGTTAGACAGTGAGAGAGAGACAGAAAGTTCTTCTTTCCGTTGGTTCACCCCCCAAATGGCCACTATGGCTGCTCGTTGCAGCCGGCGCGCTGCGCTGATCCGAAGCCTGGAGCCAGGTGCCTCCTCCTGGTCTCCCATGGGGTGCAGGGCCCAAGCACTTGGGCCATCCTCCGCTGCCCTCCTGGGCCACAGCAGAGAGCTGGACAGGAAGAGGAGCAACCAGGACATTATCTGGTGCCCCAACCGGGACTAGAACCCGGGGTGCCGGCGCTGCAGGTGGAGGATTAGCCTAGTGAGCCGCAGCGCCGGCCAAAAATATAAAGTCTTCTCTGTCTCTCTCTCTCACTGTCTAACTCTGCCTGTCAAAAAAATATATAGTCTACTTTGATATATTTGTGATACTCTACAATGCCCAATGAATTGCTATACATTTACTTCTGATGATACAGCAATCATTTATGCACTTACTGTTGTAAAAAAGTACTCAATTTGAAAATTTAAAAGTATTTCTTGAACTTTTATAAGTGAAAGAAAAACAAAGAATCTCTTTATGTTAATATAGCATGAAATCGCTGTATCTGTTTATTTTGTAACATGAGCATTTTTAAAAGAAAAAATATAATCAGAATTTTTAAGTTTACCTCTGTTTCGGCCAGTCACAAAACTTCCAGTGAAAAAGTTCACCTTGTACATCTTAGACATTTATGTAGACAATAGCAGAGAAGGTTGTGGTGGAACCAGACACCCATTTCTAGGGGACAGCAAACTACAGCTAATGGACTAAATTTGGCCTGGGGCCTGTTTTTGCATAGCGCTAAGAATGCTTTCTATTTCTTTAAAGGGTTGTTAATAAAATACACCACCAAAAAAAGAATACACAACAAAGAATGGTCTGTAAAGCCTAAGATACTTATGATGTGGCCCTGTACTGAACAAGTTTGCAAACCATTTCTACCAGTGTTTTACAGAATTCGGAATGGAGCTACAAACCAAGATAATGTTTGTTTATTCCCACCATGAAGATATATTTTAAATCTCTATAAATCCTATCTGGTTGCTTAATAATTTAGACTAACAGTGACATTGAAATCTGTCCTCCATTACCACCTTTCTTGCCATTTCAGGTTTCAAAAAACTTCAGCACTGTTTTTGGGGCTGAAACTACCTTTATTTTATTAGTTGGAAAAATTAACAAGTACAGGGGAAAAAAATTAGTCCACTAAAGAGAAGCGGGAAATCAAGTTCCACCTTTAAGATTGGCAATTTCTCTGTGAGGGAACCTAGACCCAGTGAAGAGAAAAAGCGCTGTGAATTACAGCCAGAGCCTGCAGGCCAGGTGAGAGAGATTATAGCACCTTCCACAGATTCTAATTGCCTCAGGTGTGAAAATAAAGTCCTATTGACTTAGCTCATCTCTGGAAACAGGTACTGATATAGGTAGAAAACAAGTGATGTGGTTATCTTTTACCAGAGATAGTAACACAGTGGGAATTTCAAAACTGAAATTGAAACTTCAATCTCAATTTTTTTCAAACACTACCTTTTTTTTTTTTTTTTTACAAGCCAATACACATTCTGAAGGGTTGGCAAATATCGGTATTATGCAATCCAATTATACCAAAACCACATTTAGCCTGGGGTAGATATATTTACTTTTGGTAACATACATTAAGTGGCACTAATTACACAGGAACCATAAGGTAACAAACCTGAAACCACAGAGCTGTAACTCTGCCACAGCCGCATGGACTTGGGTCTTGCTGGTTGAGTCCCCACTCCCCCCCCCCTTTTTTTTTTTTTTGAAACAAACTGGATACCCAGAGGTACACCAATGAGATCTGCTAAGGAGCAAAGCTCCGCAGTGGTAACGCATCAGAGTACCCTGCAGCTGCCAGGTGGGATGCTGGTTTTAAAGTAGTTCCAACCTGATTCACAAGAGACACCTGCTTTCTCTTTCAAGAAAGAAGTGAAGAAATTCACAGCACCTGCTGTGTCAGGCAGGGTTAGGGTACAGGGCAGTGGCGGGGGGGGGATGGTGGTGGTGGCCGAGTTGGATATCATTGACCATGGTTGACTTCTAAACGCTGTAGCAAGGTGACTTCCGGTTTGCAGTCTTTGGTAAACCACTGATAAATGAAAAAAAAAAAAAAAAAAAACGCCAATAAGCAGACAGGAAGCCCGGCGAACACGCCACTCGCACCGAGCCGCAAGGTTTCACAGGACCAGGCAGCCCCACCTCTTCTTGCCGCGTCTGGCGTGCAGAGCAGCCCTCGTGGCCATCTCAAACACCTCCCTCACGCCCTCTTTGGTCTTCGCCGAACACTCCAGGTAGCCGAAGGCGCCAATCCTGCTGGCCACGTCCCTGCCTGCCTCAGGCCGCACGGGCTCCTGCTTCCAGGCCGCCAGCACCCGCCTGGTGCCCGCGTCGTTCCGCAGGTCCTTCTTGTTCCCCACCAGGACGAGGGGCACGCCGGGGCAGAAGTGCCGGACCTCCGGGGCCCACTTGGCCGGCACGTTCTCCAGGCTGTCCGGGCTGCTGATGGCGAAGCACAGGAGCACGACGTCGGTGTCCGGGTAGGACAGCGGCCGCAGGCGGTCGTGCTCCTCCTGGCCGGCCGTGTCCCACAGCGCCAGCTCCACCCGCCGGCCGTCCACCTCCACGTCGGCCACGTAGTTCTCGAACACCGTGGGCACGTACTCCTCCGGGAAGTGGTCGCGGCTGAACACCACCAGCAGGCTCGTCTTGCCGCAGGCGCCGGCTCCCACCACCACCAGCTTCTTCCGGAGGGCGGCCATGGCGGAGGGAGGCGCCGCGCCCGCCGCAGGCCCAGCCCGGGCGCCAGTCCGGGGCGTCGCGGAGGCTGACGAGGGAACGGACGTGCGCGAGCCGCTCGGGAGCCCTGCAGCTCCGGGAGCGGGAGACGCGGCGCGCTTTCCCTTCTCCCCGCCAAGTGAGGGCAGTGTGAGGACGGCGCGGAATGGCCGTGTGGAGACGGCACGGTGCGGTGTGTACAACGGCAGGAATGACCGGAAGCTGTGTGTGGACCTCGTATTTATAACCACCATGATGGCAGCATGGAGATGGTGCGGTGCGGTGCGGTGTGTACAACGGCAGTAGTGACCGGAAGCTGTGTGTGGACCTAACATGGCGGCGTGGAGACGTGGCGCGCTTTCCCTTCTCCCGGCCAACTGGGGGCAGTGTGAGGGCGGCGCGGAATGGCCGTGTGGACACGGCGCGGTGCGGTGTGTACAACGGCAGGAATGACCGGAAGCTGTGTGTGGACCTCGTATTTATAACAACCACGATGGCGGCATGGAGATGATGCGGTGCTGGTTTTCACAACAGCAGGAATGACCGGAAGCTGTGTGTGGACCTAACAGCGGCGTGGCGTGGACACATGGCGCCTTCCCTTTGCCCTGCCAAGTGAGGGCAGTGTGAGGACGGCGTGGTGTGGAGACAGCGCGTTTTTCACAACGGTAGGAGTGACTGGAAACTGTGGACCTCGTTTTTGTAGCAACCGCAGTGGCAGCGTGGTGACGGCACGCTTCTGGGTTTCACCTCCAGGTAGGAACAGGGGCTGTGCAGGTGGCATGGTGCCACCTTGTACGCCAGCAGTGTGGATACTATGCATGTTGAGGCAACCCGAGTTTAGGGCCTTGAACTCTGGTCTGAGAATTAAGTTAGGTCGGGTTGGGTTTCTACTCTCTGGCCTGCTGGCTGTGCGAACTTGAGCAAGAGTTTTTACCCCAGTGGTGTCCTCAGGAAACATACTCATGCAGAAAGGGAAAATGGAAACTGTTTAATGATGTTTGAGAATTTTTGATGCAACAGTTTAGTTTTATACATCCCTATACGTTTTTCCATAATACATCATTATATTTTTAAATTAAAAATTCATTTCACAGGAGAAAGGAGGAAAGGGTAAATGCATCCCACTTATGTCAGGATATTTTAATTAATAAGTTTTTTTTTTTTTAAGCAAAAACTCCATCCCTTGTATACCATAATCTGAAATTTCCTCATCCCAGCAAAGACACTCAAGGATAGAATTTTGATGGGGAGGTCCCAGTAGAACAGAAACTCCCCCCACGGCAGATTTGAGTCTCTTGTGCTCAGTGTTATACCTTCCGTACCTGGAGTGCTTCTGGCCTAGAGTCTCAATGACTTAGAAGGACATCCTTTTGCAGACAAAGGAGTCTATGAAGATCTAGGCATTTGGTATTAACTAGTTGAGAGAAAGGGTTAAATGAGGTTCAGAAATGGAGTTTGAAAGGGAGAATCTGACTTAAGGTCTAAGTGATAGAATTCATTGTTGCCAGATCTTAGCATGCCACCCTACTGTCTGTTTTTAATACATACCACTAATGTCATAGAGCAGGAGCCATTTCAAAAGGAAGCCATGAGTGTGTTGTAATATGTATGCAGTCAAGATGTAGTGCAACACAAACCTAGGTGTAAACTATATAACAGACAAAAGAAATGTAAGTCAAACTAATAGGTGTCTTACATCTGTTAGAAAAAGGGAAAAATACTAATTTCAGAAACGCTGATTGTAAAATGGCTTTTTTCTTGGAAAGGGACAAGGAATGATTATACAAATCATGTTTATTAATATTTGTTGAACTTTGAGTTCTAGACATCTGATAAGGATGAAAAAGTTAACTGAATCACTAAAAATACAGATCAGCATAACTCATAAAGTTTAGATCATGTCTCAGAATTTATTTACATTACTAAAGTAGTAATCCTATCGGATAATTTGATTTACTATATCTATGAATTATATTTATAATAAGCAATAGTGTGGAATGGTGTGACAATCAAGACTTGGTAGTAGAAAAGTGTGTTTTGGTGCTGTGTTGTTCATTGTTTGAATAGCTTTGGGCAAGTCAATCTGGGTCAGTTTTGTTTTCTGTAAAATGGGGACAATAATACATACCTTAGCAAGTTGTAGTAAGGACTATATGAAGTAGGTAAAATAGCTGGATCAGAAGTGAAACAGCTAGGACTTGAACTGGTGATCATATAGGATGTTGGTGTTGCGGGTGGTATCTTAACCAACTGGGCCACAATGCTGGCCACTGATGAAGCAGTGAAGCACTATTAATCAGTTTCCATAAATGATACAGTTTGTGTTAGTTTCTGAGACCAAATCCATTTCTAAATGTTCTGGTCTTTAGAGTTACTGTGTAATTCATGTCATATTTCCTGTTTGATCTAATATATGTAATATTTTGGCATTTCTTTCTTTTTTTTTTTTTTTTTTTGACAGGCAGAGTTAGACAGACAGAGAGAGACAGAGAGAAAGGTCTTCCTTCCATTGGTTCACCCCTCAGATGGCCGCTATGGCCGGTGTGCTGCACCGATCCGAAGCCAGGAGCCAGTTGCTTCTTCCTGGTCTCCCATGCGGCTGCAGGGCCCAAGCACTTGGGCCATCCTCCACTGCACTCCCGGGCCAAAGCAGAGAGCTGGACTGGAAGAGGAGCAACCAGGACAGAATCCGGTGCCCAACCCAGGACTAGAACCCAGGGTACTGGCCCCGCAGGTGGAGGATTAGCCAAGTGAGCCGTGGCACCGGCCTATATTTTGGCATTTCGTCAACAAAACACAACAAAAACAATTCAAAAGAACGTATTCAGTACTTTACATCTGGAAATGTAAGGGAAATTGACTTATGTCATACAGTGGAGGCACCATTGGAAATTATGGGGTTTTCTAGGGATACTTCATACTTTCATGTCCATTTGTAAAAGCTAGTGGAAAATTAGCGCGACTAAAGCAGGGTACTAAGGATTCAGACCCATCAGGCCTGGAGGTTTTCTCAGCCTGTCAGGACTACTCAAATAGTCTAAATGCTTGGGTATGCCCCAAATTCTTATGTTGGACTTCTAATCTCCAAGGAGGAGGTGGGGCCTTTTGGAGATGATTACATTTAAAATGTAGCCCTTATACATGTCATTTACAAGAAGAAACAGAAAGCCGCCTGTCCCTCCCGTCACGTGAGGACATAGTGAAATGGTGCCTTGTATTAACAGGAAGTGAGCCCTCACCAGAGACAAAAGCCGTTGCTACCTTGACCTTGCACTTCCCAGCCTCCAGAACTGTGAGAAATACCTGTTATAGCACCCCAAACAAACTAAGACACCAAACAACTGAAGTCCTAGTTAAGGGCAAACAAATCATGGAATGGAAGTTTTAACCATCAAGCATAAGCCTCTCCTCCAAGTTTCTAAGTTTTAACAATTTCACCCTTTTCCCTTTGTTCCCTCAAGCCTATGGATAAAAACTGTTTCTTGCAGTTGCTACCTCTTGTCTGTACTCTTTCAGTGAAACTATTTAATAGTTTTTTATTTAGTTAACTATGTTTTATTTGAAATTATATGGTTTGACTTTCAGCATTTTCAGTTATCGATAGTCAGCTGTGGTCCGACAATACTAAATGGAAAATCCAGAAATAAGCAATTCATATTTTAAATAGCATTGTATTTTTAATAATTGTTAATTTTGTTAGATTTTTTTAGAAATCTCTTGCCGTGACTAATACGTAAATGAAACTATCACAAGTATGTATGTCTAGTGAAAAGTATCCATGGTATATATATATGGTACTATCTATGATTTCTGGCATCTGCAGAATGTCTTAAAACATATCCTTGGTTGATAATGGAGGACTATTGCATCTCTGTGTAGTTCATACTTTTTGAATGGACACTGATATAGTTCTCTTATACAACATTTTCCAAATGCAACTCCATGGGCTTCAGTCTTATAATTCTATCCTGTTTTTTAAAACTTGAATGGAGCTTAAGTAGTGCCATCTTATATTCCTAATTATTATGTTAGACCTTCCAGCACTGTCCATAGATTAGCTTGTCTTCATTGGTGTCATGGATATCAGAATGTAGGACTTGGGAATCTACTGAAGATTCTTGCACAGGGGTGGCATGAGAAAAGCAGTTTAATAAAGATTTATGAAAGGTTTTATGGATGGTGTAGAAAGCTAGGGGAGAGATCACAAACAGGCAAATTTCTGTGTTGCAAGTTATGTTCAATATAATACCATTTGTGCTGGGGTGGTGGAAGTGGGAATAAAAGTGAAGACTCAATCAAGAGCTATTGTGGAAGAAGAAATCTCCGTGACAGTGGACTTTAGACATGAACTCTGGTCCTACCTGCCAAGCTACTACCGTATGGTAATGGGAGTCAGGGTTCTCCGTGAGATCTTGCCCATGCCTACCACTGTGTTTGCATGCACAGAGTATTTGCCGAACAAAACAAAAAATAAGCCATTCAGTAAGGTTGAACTCAAGAATCAGATTTCTAGGCCAGCACCCGAAATTAATTTAGGGTATTTCATAAGCTAGGCCATAGCAGAGGCAGCATACAGAAAGCACTGGGATTTTCTCAGTATTTTTGTCACACTCTCAGATTTCAGTAGCTCTTGTGAGATCCGATATTTGTCCTTTGGTATTTGGAGTAAGAATTCTAGTGAGGAGAGAAACATTACTTGAGACTCCTGTTTCAACTTTAGTCTTGGGGAGATTCTATGTGCCTGAATCTGGGGGGCTGGACTTGTATAAAATTTCTGATCTTTCCCAAATCGTGTGCTTCTTGCTGCTGCTGGTGGGTCTGGAGTATGGTGTGTTCCCTGCATCTCGGCAGGGACAGAAGAGCATGGCCTTCCATCCGTGCAGTGTCTTGGGTTGGTGAATTTCTTGCTTGTCTTCCCCACACACTCCCACCAGCAGCAGTTGCCTTCAGATAGCTATCTTTGAAGGATGTGGGACCTGCTCTTCCGTCATTTTAGGTGTTGCCTACTGGTGATAATAAGGGGTTATTTGCAGACAGGTTTGTTGGTTTTCCCATGTAGGATTCCCCCCAAAGTAAATACCAAGGTTTGGGGGCTGACTTGAACTTCGAGAAAAGCAGATAATTCATCCAAATCTACCCATAGGTCTTGGTAACTGGATTCTTCTTATAGATGAGTTACAGTTTATTTCATCTTTACTTCTGATGTTTCTGGTTTATTTTCATATTGCCCCACTCTGACTTGCACAAAGTCTTAATGAACTTTTTACTTGAAAAAATTTAAAATTTCTCAGTGATACATGAATTTACTGCATTACTCTTCATTTGCAAACATTTGAAAGTTGGATTATTTATTGGATACATTTAGATTAAACTAAAATTAATATTTTAAATATTTAATGTATAATTAAATATTTAAAATATTTGCTTAGAATTTAATCAAATAACAGTATTTTAGAGTTTTAAAATTTTATTAGTGGGATAGGAAGAGGTGGGAAAGAAGGGAGATTTTTGTAAGTGCAGTGTTTAGTTCTGAGGAAGTAAGGTGCGTGAGGGTGACAATTCTGTGCTTCTGAGAAGGGCAAGGTGGTATTCTGTGATGAAGCATGACAGATGGAAAATTATTTTACTCTAGGCTCATTTGAAGGCTGCATATGATGAACACAAGTTCACATTTGAAGATTTCTGAGGCAGCCAAGGTTAAGATTTTAAGGCCACTTAAGATTTTAACTGATTTCTTAGAAGGATGACTTCTGCCCTGTGATTTATATCCTGTAGTGTATGACTGTTTTTCTGTTAGTAATCTTCCGGTGAGTTTTTTTTTTCTGACTTTCCTTCAAGACACTTGTTTCTACTACTTGGATCATGCTCTGGGTCACAAATTTATGTCTTGAGAAGGCTGTTGCACAATCTCAGGCTTCAAGAAATAGTTCTGTGTTTCTATTTTATTATATCTCTGCATGTATATGAGTAATTTCCATAATAAAATCAAAGCACTTTTCTTTTTGAGAGAGGTAAGAATACATCAATCTGAAGAAATAATAAATGAGTCCCTGCCAGTTGTGCCTGTTTTCTAAAGTAGAGATCTCATCATGACTCATCATCCTGTCTTCCATGAATTCCATGATTCTATAGATGGAATGTGAATTCTCCAAATTCATATATTGAAATCTAATCCCTAGTATGTTGGTATTTGGAGGTTTTTTCTTTCTTTCTTTCTTTTTTTTAGCATTTTTGAGATATGTCCATGAAATTTATTTTTATTTTTTAACCTAGAAACATTTTATTTAAGGCATACAAACTTTATGCATTTCACATTTACAAATGTTGGAACATAGTGATTCTTCCCCTCCTGACCTTCCTTCCACCTGCTTCCCACCCTTCTTCGACATCCTGTGTTAAATTTACTCCAAGGCATTTGATATTTTTTGTAGCTATTGTGAATGGGATTGATGTTAAGAGTTCTTTCTCAGTCATGGCATTGTCAGTGTATACAAAGGCTGGTGACTTTTGTGTGTTAATTTTATATCCTGCCACTTTACAAAACTCTTTTATGAGTTTCAATAGCCACTTAGTGGAGTCTTTTGGATCCCATATATATAGAATCATGCCATATGCAAATAGAGATTGTTTAACTTCCTCCTTCCCAATTTGTATGCCTTTGATTTCTTTTTCTTGCCTAATGGCTCTGGCTAAAACTTCCAGGACTGTATTAAATAGAAATAGTGAGAGTGGGCATCCCTTTCTGGTTCTGGATCTTAGTGGGAATGCTTCCAACTTTCTCCCATTCAATAAGATGCTGAGCATGTGTTGATCATAAATTGCTTTGATTGTGTTGAGGTATGTTCTTTCTATACACAATTTGCTTAAGGTTTTCATCATGAAAGGATGTTATATTTTATCAAATGGTTTCTCTGCATCTATTGAGGTAATCATATGGGTTTTTTTTTTTTACAGGCAGAGTAGACAGTGAGAGAGAGACAGAGAGAAAGGTCTTCCATTTGCCATTGGTTCACCCTCCAATGGCTGCCGCGGCCAGCGCGCTGCAGTCGGCGCACTGCACTGATCCGATGGCAGGAGCCAGGTGCTTCTCCTGGTCTCCCATGGAGTGCAGAGTCCAAACACTTGGGCCATCCTCTACTGCACTCCGGGGCCACAGCAGAGAGCTGGCCTGGAAGAGGGGCAACCGGGACAGAATCTGGTGCCCCGACCGGGACTAGACCCAGTGTGCTGGTGCCGCAAGGCAGAGGATTAGCCTAGTGAGCTGCGGCACCAGTGGGTTTTGTTCTTTAATTTGTTAATGTGATGGTTCACATTGATTGATTTGCAAATCTTGAACCATCCCTACATGCCAGGGATAAATCCCACTTGGTCCTGGTGAATGATCTTTCTGATGTGTTATTGGATTCTATTGGCTAGTATTTTGTTGAGGATTTTTGTGTCCATGTTCATCTGAGAAATTGCTCTATAGTTCTCTATTGTATCTTTTTCTGGTTTAGGAATTAAGGTGATGCTGGTTTCATAGAAGGAGTTTGGGAGGATTCCCTCCCTTTCAGTTGTTTTGAACAGCTTTAAAAGAATTGGAGTTAGTTCTTTTTAAATGTCTTGTACAATTCAGCAGTGAAGCCATCTGGTTCTGGACTTTTCTTTGTTGGAGTGGGGGAGGGGAGGTCTTTATTACTGATTCAATCTCCATCTTGGTTATTGGTCTATGTAGGTTTTCTATCTCTTCATTGCTCAATTTAGGTAGGTTGTATGTGTCCAGGAATCTATCCATTTCTTCTAGGTTCCCTGATTTGTTGGAATACAGCTTTTTGTAGTAGTTCCTGATGATTCTTTTTATTCCTGTGGTATTTGTTGTTACATATCCTTTTTCACCTCTGATTTTATTGATTTAAGTACTTCTCCCTCTTTTTTTTTAATTTTGACTAAAAATGGCAATTTTTACTGGTAAGATGTGTTTCTTGTAGGCAGAGAAAAGATGGGTCTTGTTTTTTAACCCATTTTGTATCAGTGTGGTTTATTTTTTCAAAAACCAGCTTTTTGTTTCTCTGATTTTTTTTGGTTCAATATTGTTTCTTCTCTAATTTTAATTATTTCTTTCCTCCTACTAATTTTGCATTCGGTTTGTTGTTTTTCTAGGTCCTTGAGATGCATAGATAGCTCATTTATTTGGCACCTTTCCAGTTTCATCATGTAGGCACCAACTGCTATAAACTTCCCTCGTAACACTGCTTTTGCTGTGTCCCATAAGTTATTTTTTTTATTTTTTTTATTTGACAGGTAAAGTTATAGACAGTGAGAGAGAGAGAAGGAGACAGAGAGAAAAATCTGCCTTCCATTGGTTCACTCCCCAAATGGCCGCTACGGCTGGCGCTGTGCCAATCTGAAGCCAGGAAGCAGGTGCTTCCTCCTGATCTTCCATGTGGGTGCAGGGGCGCAAGCACTTGGGCCATCCTGCACTGCCCTCCCAGGCCACAGCAGTGAGCTGGATTGGAAGAGGAGCAACCGGAACTAGAACCTGGCGCCCATACAGGATGCCAGCGCTGCAGGTGGAGGATTAAGTGAGCCACAGCACCAGCCCCATCCCATAAATTTTGATATGATGTATTGTTGTCTTCATTTGTTTCCAGAAATTTTTTATTTCTCTTGATTTTTTTCTGTGACTCACTGTTCATTCAGAGGCCTGTTGTTTAGTCTCCATTTGTTTGCATGTTATCTAGAGATTCTTGAGTTGTTGATTTCCAGGTTTTTTCCATTGTAGTTAGAGAAGATGCATGGTATGATTTCAATCTTTTAAAATTTCCTGAGACTTGCTTTATGGCCTAGCAAATGGTCTATCCTAGAGAAAGTTCCATGCACTGGTAAGAATATGTATTCTGCCACTGAGGGGTGCAAAGTTCTGTAGATATCCTTTAGGTTCATGTGGTCTATAGTGTGGATTAAGTCTGTTGTTTCCTTGTTGATTTTCTGCCTGGTTGATCTGTCCATTGCTGAAAGTGGGGTATAGAAGTCCCCATTACTGTTGCATTGGAGTCAGTGTCTCCCTTTAGATTCATTAACATTTCTTTTAATTAGCCAGGTACCATTTAATTGGGTGTCTATACATTTATTATAATCACATCTTCCATGTTGAATTGATCCCTTAATCATTACATATTGCCCTTCTTCATCTCTTCTAACATTTTTTATGTTAAAGTCTATTTTCTCTGATATTAGGATGGCTACACAAGTTCTTTTTGGTTTCTGTTAGCATGGAATATCTTTTTCCATCCTTTCACTTTCAGTCTGTGTTTATCTTTGTTGGTGAGATGAGTTTCTTTTAGGCAGAAAATAGATGGGTTTTGTTTTTTAATCCATTTAGCCAGTCTGTATCTTTGAATTGGAGGGTTGAGGCCCTTTATGTGGAAGGTTATTATTGATGAGCACTGACTTGGCCCTGCTGTTTTTGCTCAAATATCCCTGTTGTTTACTTTGGATTTATATTATACCTTTACTGGGTTATTTTCTGCTTCTCATTCTTTCATAGTGATAACCATGTTTCTGTGTTTTCTTTGTGTAGCACATCCTTAAGCATGTTTTGTAAGGCTGCATGAGTGGCAACAAGTTCTTTCAATTTCTGTTTGTTATGGAAGGTCTTTATTTCACCTTCACTCATAAATGAAAGTGCTTTGCATGGTACAGTATTCTGGGTTGACAGTTTTTTTTTTTTTTTAAGACTTGGACTATCTCTTGCTTTACCTTCTAGCCTGTCGTGTTTCTGGTGAGATGTCAGCTGTGAGTCTACTTTGAGATCCTCTGAAATTAATCTGGCGTTTCTCTTGTGCACATTTTAGAATCTTATCTTTAGGTTTTACTTTGGAGAGTTTGACTACAGTGTGTTGTGGTGAAGATCTTTTCTGGTCGTGTTTTTAGGAGTTCTCTATGCTTCCTGTACTTGGATGTCCCTTTCTTTCTCCCAATTAGGGAAGTTTTCTGTAATTATTTCACTAGAAAGGCCTTCTAATCCATTTTCTGTTTCCACACCTTCAGAAACCCCTAAGACCTGTATGTTGGGTAGTTTGATAGCATCCCATAAATCTCCAACACTGTTTTTAAGTTTTCTGTTATCTTCTTGCCAGTCACCTTACAGAGTAGGAAAATTGATGTTTTGAAATAACACCTTTTTAACCCAGAGTTTTATACAACTTTTGTGATATTATTCAGAGAACCGAGTCTCTGGGAGTCCACAGATTTCAGGTGTATTTACTATAAGCAACTATAAACCAGAGACATCCTGCTAGAAGTGTACCATAGATAAGGGTGCTTCCTCTTACCAAAGATCACTAGTCTACTTGCCTCATGCTCTGGTGCTATGGATTGAAGGTATGTGTTCCCTCAAATTCATATGTTGAAATCCTAACCTCCAATACAACAATATTAGACAGTGCAGCCTTTGGGAGATGATTGAGTGATGAGGGTGAAGACCACATGAATGGGGTTAGTGCTTTTACAAAAGACCCCAGAGAGCCCACCAGCCCTCTTTATGCCATGTGAGAACACGGAGAACAATCATCTATGATGCAGAAAGCAGGCCCTTAACAGACACCAAATCTTCCCTGAAGAATATTTTTTAAACCACCCAGTGTATGATATTCTTTCATAGCAACTTATAAACATGTTGTCTAGATATCTATGTTTAAGGAGCTTGGATTAGGTGACTAGCCATACCTTGTTCCTCTGGGTGTATTTCCATAGTAACCAAGAATAGAATGGGGCCGGTGCTGTGGCTCAATAGGCTAATCCTCCACCTTGCGGCGCCAGCACACTGGGTTCTAGTCCCGGTCAGGGTGCCAGATTCTGTCCCGGTTGTCCCTCTTCCAGGCCAGCTCTCTGCTGTGGCCAGGGAGTGTAGTGGAGGATGGCCCAAGAACTTGGGCCCTGCACCCCATGGGAGACCAGGAGAAGCACCTGGCTCCTGCCATCATATCAGCACAGTGCGCCGGCTGCAGTGCACCGGCTGCGGCGGCCATTGGAGGGTGAACCAGCGGCAAAAAGGAAGACCTTTCTCTCTGTCTCTCTCTTTCTCACTGTCCACTCTGCCTGTCAAAAAAAAAAAAATAGAATGGATCATATGCCAGCTGTCCTGATTCTGTCCCCTGCAGGTTGCAAATTAGTATTTTACATGCCATAATTAGGAAAGTAAACATAGGTAGTGAATGAAAGATCCAGAACTGATAGATGTCCCCAAGATCCATGATTTTTAGCTACTGCATTTAATAATCAACATAGGTATTTCAGTTAACTAAATATTTTTTGACAAATGACTTAATTTTTTGTCAACACAAACAAAGCAAACATGGTCTCTACCATCAAGTTTAAACTGAAGAGAAAATATTGTAAATGAAACTTAATTAATTAGGAAACATTCAGTGAAAGAGTTACAAGACTGAGATGAAAAATTTTTGAGAAATTCAGGAGAAAAAAGGAAGAGGGCAAGGTTGGCTTCAAAGAATGCCATACTGGGGAGAGATTCCAAGATGGCAGATTAGGGAAAGACGTACTGCACTAGACTAAGGATAAAAAAGTGTACTGAGGTGGTCATGCTCAAAGTCTTCACAGGTGAACTCAAAAGGCACATCTGATTATTCCTGAAGTCAACTGAGGATCTTAGATATCTCTTCAAAAACAAAAAGATTAGTGAAGCTTTTGCTTTTGCTGTATCAAGACTGCTGCACCTTAAGGCAGACATGCTGTACCTGTCTCCTCTTTTGATTCTGTCTGGGAGCTGCTATTGACAATAAATTCCTTATTAGGTTCTTTTATTATAATCCTCTACACTCAAGCTAAATGGTTTTATACTCTACATAAGGGTAGCCTATCACCACTCACTATCTGGAAGTCTGTAAGATAAGTTCTTTCTATCTGAAGGGGCACACCACTTGCAGTTGGCTTTGTTCCAGTTTTGTTCATGCTAATTAACAAACTTAAATGTTTCAGAACTCAACAACTTCTAAGAACAACTGGCCATGCAGGGAACACAGCCATTGGTGGTGACCAAAAATTCTCCAGCTCATAAAACAAATTCATTAGATGAGATAGGCAAAGACTTCCAGACCCAGGGCAGGCAAGTCCTGCACTACGCCCCTAATCAGCAGGAAGCAGCTATAGAAGATATAGTGATTCGACACCCTCCAGAGTCCCTTAAGATTACAGTCTGGAATTTCTCTGAGGGGGGAATGATGCAGGTAGGCAGACAGGATAAAACTGATCAGATTTGTAAGCTGGAGACCACGCCCCCTGTGTGATGTCATGCCCCTGTTGATCTCACCTGGACGCTCACCTGCTGATCAGACGATGTAACCACCACCTTTGGGATAGATAAAGGGCCTGGAGCATGGTGGGTCCCTCCCTTTTTCGGTTGCGCACCCCTATTGCACTGCACCTCTGAGGGCAAGGCTTTATGGCCTCTGCCCTGCCTCTGCTTTCCTGCCTGCATGCTTCCTCATGCCAGCCTGCTCTTTGCATGGTATGGACCCAATCTAGCTTCTAGACTTCTTTCCCCACTAATTAAAGCCCTCTCTTTCCTGTGCATTTCTCTCTCTCTGAATAAAAATCCTTAAAGAAACTTTTTAAAAAAAGTGTAGGAAGTGCACTCTCACGGGAGAATTGGAGAGAAAACTGCACTGGAAATCCTACAAAAGGAAGAACTCCGTGGACCTGTGTGGAGGATGCGGACACACAGCACGAACACAGACAACTGCAGCAGCTCAGAGCCAGAGCAGGTGGTAGTTTGGAGACAGAGGTGAGACCAGACGGTAGCAACCCGTGGTGATGTAGCTGTAGAGAGAGCATGGCATGAGTCCATTGTGGAGCCCTGGGGGTCAGTGGTTCCTAGTAGTTGCTAGTGGTTGCCCAGTGAAAGAGAGACGGCACATTAATATTGCCCCAACTTCCCCACAGAATTGCCCGCTGCCCAGCTGAGAAAGGGCAGGAGCCATTTTGGGTTTGGGCAGCAGCTGTAGAAGCCTTTGTGTGTGTACACAGCAACTGGCTGAGACAGAACGTCTTCTCACCAGTGCTGGTGGCCGTGGTGGGGAGGGAGCAGATTCAGCCAGTGGCTCTTTACATGTGTGTGATTCAGAGATTCTAGTTATAGGGAACAATCCTCAGTCCCCACTGACTTTGAGTCTGGCTTGGAGATGGCTGAGCAATCTTACCACTTGGGAGGGTAAGGCTCCCGTGGCCTCCGAGGATCAACATGCCTATGTGAAGCCATATTGGTGAATGTCAACCTCTAAGTTTACTAGACAGACTGGCAGGGCAGACAGAAACCTCTGGACCCAGCCACTGTGGGAGGCTTGTGTGCTCAGACTGTAGGGACTCAGTAGTTACACGACAAAGTGCAGAGTGTAGCTGGGTACTGAGATTTAGCATGCCCAATTTTTCTGTTACCGTGGATACTCGCCTTGTCCTGGAGCAATGACCAGAGCTCCCTGGCCACACCCACACTCACCTCTTGGTATTCACAGAAAGTGCAGAGATTTCACTAAGCCACAGAGGCACAGCTCAAAGTTAAAAGCCAGCAGAGGAAAAATACAAAAATCAACTCCACCAATGCCTGAAAGCAAACACAGAAATTCAAGACACAAGAATAAGAAAGACAAAACATGATCCCCACAAAGAAACACAATAACATTCCAATATTAGAATGGGAAGATGAAGAGATTGAGGACATGCCAGAAACAGAATAAAAACAGTTAACCATAGGATTACTCAAAGGCACTCAGAAGGAAATCCATGAACTGAAGAAAACATATATGACATGAATGAATATTTTTCCTGTGAAATTAAGATTTTAAGGAGAAATCAAAATGAAATATTAGAAATGAATTCAATAGATCAAGTAAAAAATGCAATGGAAGGCCAAAATAGCAGACTTGGTGAAGGAGAAGAAAGAATATCTGAACTAGAAGACAAATCATCTTTGTAATCTTCTGGTCAGATAAAAAAAAATAAAAGGTAACACACACACACACACACGAAGAGAGTTCACATAAAAATATGGCAGTCATGTGTGTGGGACATTGGAAGCCATTTCAGAAATGTCTGCTGTGGACACCTGCTATGATCTATTTTCTGTGAATACATCATCTAGTGTTCCACAAGAAACTACACTTAAGGGGGCTGGACTGTGGTGTATCAGATTAAGCTACGGCTTGCAGCGCTGGTATTCAATATGGGTGCCAGTTTGTGTTCCAGCAGCTCCACTTCTGATCCAGCTCCTTGCTACTGTGCCTGGGAAAGCAGCAGAGGATGGATAAAGTCCTTGTGCCCCAGCACCCATGTGGGAAACCCAGAGGAAGCTTCTGGCTCCTGGTTTTGGCCTGGCCCAGCCCTGCCCATTGATGGCCATTTGAGAAGTGAACAGATGGAAAACCTCTCTGTGTCTGACTCTCTCTCTGCCTTTAAAAATGTTTAAAAAATTTTTAAAAAGACTTAAAAAACAGTTCTTCTAAACATTGCTCATGACTGTTTGTTCTCCTTTAATTATACACAGAGTTGTCCTTTTGCCCCTGACATTTGAACTGATTAATTTTCCTACCTGCCGTTGCTTCTCTCCTTTGCTCCTGAAATAGTTCTCCTGAATCCTGCTTCTTCAAAGACATAGTGGCTGCTTATTCCTAAGTCTGCACTGTTTCTTAACCTTAAAAGTCACATCCTCTTTTTTTTTAAGATTTCAATTTATCGATTGATTTGAGAGGTAGAATTACAGACAGAGAGAGGGAGAGACAGAAAGATCTTCCATCCAGTGGTTCCCTCCCCAGATGGCCTCAATGGCCAGAGCTGAGCCAATCTGAAGCCAGGGGCCAGGAGCTTCTTTTGGGTCTCCCACATGTGTGCAGAAGTCCAAGCACTTGGGCCTTCTTGCACTGCTTTCCCAGGCTGTAAGCAGGGAGCTGAATTGGAAAAGGAGCAGCCAGTACATGAATCAACGCCCTGTATGGGATGCCTTTGCTGCAGATGGAGCCTTAGCATGCTATGCCACAGCAGCGGTCCAATCACATCTTCTTTGATGAGTGTAAATCTTGTATTTTCCTTTAATATTAACTGAAATTTCAAAACTGTAAATACTATGATATGGAGAAATAAAAACAGTGTTGCTTTGTTCTGATTGGCTTTTGAGTTGAAAGTCATTGCTTGCAGGGCTGGGGAACCTTTGTTCTGCCAAGGTCCATTTGGATATTTATAGCATCATTTGTGGACCACACAAAATTATCAGCTTAAAAATTAGCCAGCTGTAGGTTTATTGAATTTCAGGTGCCACCGGCTGTTGCCTGGGCATGGCCAGATCAAATGATTTCACGGGCCTTATATGGGAAATGGGTCAGACATTCTCCAACCCTGGTGAAGGTTCCAATTCACATTATTTAGTCAAACCTGCAAAGTCCCCCACAATCCAGCTCATTCTCTCCTTAGTGTATAACCTTCCAGTGCTGTCTGCTGGGTCTGGCATTAGTTGTAGAATGGTTATGAGCCTTTGCTCCTTTATTACAAAGTGTTTAAACTTGTCTGTAGACTTGTCAAGAAGACTCATGGTTGATTCCATTTGGTGGGGATGACCTTTCAGAGGACACAGAATGGATGCAGAAAACATTCTCTGAAATGCTACAAAGACTGCAGGTATTTATTCTCTACTGTGTTAGTCACAGAAGGAGGTGAAACATGAAGACGAAAATTAAAAGAAAACAAACACAACTTTTGGGGCTGGCATTGAGGAACAGCAGGCTGAGCCACTGTGTTTTATGCTGCCAGGGTTCCGTATCAGAATGCCAGTTCCAGTCATGGCTGCTCCACTTCCAATCCAACTTCCTGCCAATGCACCTGGGAAAGCAGCAGAAGAGGCCTGGGCCTCAGCCATCCATGTGGGAGTTCATTGTGGAGTTTCTGGCTGCTGAGTTCAGCCTAGCCAGACATGGTGGTTGCCACCATTGTGGGCTGTACCAGTGATGGAAGATCTCTCTCCCTGTCTCTCTCTCTTGCCCCACCTTTTAAATAAAGAAGTCTTTTAAAAACCTACATTTTCCCTGAAATACTTTAAAAAATGGATGCCAGTGATTTAATTACAATCTCCTTAGTGTTTAAGTTCAACTTTATTTTAAAATTTTGCTAACAAAAGTAGAATTAATTAGCTATTTATTACTAAATAACTATTTAAGTAGAGATGGTTTATTCTCTTCTTTTGGAGTTTCCATAAACACTTTGCTCACTGTTTCTCATAAAAACATACAGAGCACATGCAGTATCCATAATTGTAATCATCCTACTCACAGGAAGCACGTTTCATGCCCTTGAATGAAGAGAATGAGAAGTTCTTGCGTCTCTGATGGAAAGAGGTTGCTAGATTGTGAGGCCTACATCGCCATGCCCTGCTGCATCATGTAGATGTCTGTCCCTTCATCTGGAGAGGTTTTTCGTGCAGGTTTATCCTATAGATCTTTCCCTGCCAGACATTAGCCAGATAAGGTGATCCTGCAGGTGCCCCCCCCCATTCGCTTTCTGTTTATATGGAAAGCAGGTGTAAGTGAACGTGTTCCATTTCTCTATCATTTGATGTTTTTCTTTCCCTGTTGTCCTTTGAAATGAATGTGGGAATGATTGAGGAAAATTGAAGCCAATCAAATAGACAAGTCGCCTTTGTCATACAGAGTATGTGTGGTGAGAAGTAAAGGTAAACCAGCCCACAGTTTAGGCTGATTTGGCAGAGAAAAATTCTCCATAAGTTCCGTGGACAGGTCGTGTAGGGTGTGTTAGAGTATACAAGGGATCACCAAAAATCTCATAATAAAAATGTGAATTAGCTTTTTTTTTTAAAAAAAAGATTTATTTATTTATTTGAAAGTCAGAATTACACAAAGAGAGAAGGAGAGGCAGAGAGAGAGAGGTCTTCCCTCTGCTGGTTCACTTCCCAATGGGCCGCAACAGCCAGAGCTGCAATGAGCCGAAGCCAGGAGCCAGGAGCTTCCTCTGGGTCTCCCAAGTGGGTGCAGGGACCCAAGGACTTGGGCCATCTTCCACTGCTTTGCCAGGCCATGGCAGAGAGCTGGATCGGAAGTGGAGTGGCCGGGATTTGGTGCCCATGTGGGATGCCAGCACTGCAGGTGCTTTACCCACTACACCACAGCACTGACCCCGTGAATTAGCTTTTAATTCCATTCTCCAGGAACCTTTTGAAGCCTCTTGTATTGCAATCCTGAAGATGATATTTTGAGAGGGGAGTGTTTGAATAAAATTTTTGTATTATCCACAAAAGATACATAGCCACTTGCAATTGCTATAGTCAGCTGAATGTAATAATATGCATTTTTAGGAGTTAAAAAATTTTATATTCATACAACTCAGCTATTTTATGATTGTTGAAAAACAGAACAAGGTCTGTGCTCACAAACATTTAAATGGAAAGCAGTTGCCTTCAGCTTGCTTTTTCTCCCAAAGAGATTTTTTATTTAATGAGTACAAATTTCATAAGTACAAATTTAGGAATATAGTGGTTCTTCCCCCTATACCCGCCTTCTTGCCCCCACTCCCATCCCACCTCCTCCTCCCTCTCCCATCCCATTCTCCATTAAGATTAATTTTTAATTAACTTTATACACAGAAGACCAACTCTATGCTAAGTAAAGATTTCAATAATTTGCACTCACACATGCACAAAATATAGAAAACTGAGAACAAGTTTTACAGTTAACCCTCACAGTACAACTCCTTAAGGACAGAGGTCCTGCATGGGTAGTAAGTACACAGTGACTCCTGTTGTTAATTTAACAGTTACCACTCTCATGTGTGATGTCAGTGATCACCAGAGGCTCTTGACATGTGCTGCCAAGCCTATGGAAGCCTTTTGAGTCCACAAACTCCGTCAGTGTTTAGACAAGGCCATAATCAAATTGGAAGTTCTCTCCTCCCTTTAGAGAAAAGGGCATCTTTGTTTGATGGCCTCTTCTTTCCCCTGGAGTCTCACTCACAGAGACCCTTCATGTAGGACTCTACCGCCCCCCCCCCAACAATGTCTTCGTTTTCCATGCCTGAAATTCTCTCCTGGGCTTTTCAGCCAGACCAGAATGCCTTAAGGCCTGATTCTGAGGTCAGAGTGCTGTTCAGGGCGTTTGCCATTCTATGAGTCTGCTGTGTGGACTGCTTCCCATGTTGGAACATTCTCTCCTTTTAAATTCTATCTATTGTTATTATCAGACACTTGATCTTATTTATATGATCCCTTTAACACTTAATCCTATCCATATGATCAGTTACACACTTAAAATGATCACTTTAACACTTAGATGGTATTATTATCACCCAGTTTAATGGGATTTGGAGTCCCATGGCAAGTTTTTAGCTTCACCCTTAGAAGTACATCTGGGGGCTGGCACTGTGGCACAGTGGGTTAACGCCCTGGCCTGAAGCACCAGCATCACATATGGGCGCCAGTTTGAGACCCGGCTGTTTCACTTCCTATCCCGCTCTCTGCTATGGCCTGGGAAAGCAGTAGGGGCCAAGTCCTTGGGCCCCTGCACCCATGTGGGAAATCCAGAAGAATCTCTTGGCTCCTGGCTTCGGGTCAACGCAGCTCTGGCCATTGTGGCCAACTGGGGAGTGAACCAATGGATGGAAGACCTCTCTCTCTACCTCTCTTCTGTCTGTGTAACTCTTTCAAATAAATAAATAAATCTTTAAAAAAAAACAAGAAGTGTGTCTGTAGGAATGTATGCAGAACTATGTAACTGCTCCCTCTCTAATTCTCACTCTTATTTTTAACTGGGATTTATTTTCAACTGACTTTATACACATATGGTTAATTCTATGTTAAGTAAAGAGTTCAACCAATGTTATTAAGAAGGAAAAAAAAAAACCTGTTCCTTGACAGTCAAGACAAGGGCTGTTCAAGTCATTGCTTCTCATAGTGTCGATTTCACTTCTGCAGGTTACCTTTTGGGTGCTCTGCTAGTTATCAGTTACCACAGATCAGGGAGAATGCATGGTATTTGTCCCTTTGGGACTGACTGACTTATTTCACTAAGTATGATGTTTTCCAGATTCATCCATTTTGTTGCAAATGACTGGATTTCATTTTTTACCACTGTGTAATATTCCATAGAGTACATATCCCATAATTTCTTTATGCAGTCTTCAGTTGAGAGGAACTTAGGTTGATTGCATGTCTTAGCTATTGTGAATTGAACTAAAATAAACATAGGGGTGCATATAACTCTCTTATTTGCTGCTTTTCATTTCTGTTGGGTAAATTCCAAGGAGTTGGATGGCTGGGTCACATAGTAGGACTATATTTAGATTTCTGAGGTACCTCCAAATTGTCTTTCATAGTGGTTTTATCAGTTAATATTCCCACCAACAGTAGGATACCTTTCCCCAAATCATCGCCAGCATTCATTGTTTTTTGATTTCTATATGAAAGCCATTCTGTCTGGGGTGAAATGAAACAATCATTGTGGTTTTGATTTGCATTTCCCAGACGGCTAGTGATCCTGAGCATTTTCTCTTGTGTCTGTTGGCCATTTGGATTTCCTTTTTTGAAAATTGGCTGTTTAAGTCCTTTGCCCATTTCTTAGCTGTGTTGTTTGTTTTGTTGTTGTTGAGTTTCTTGGTCTCTTTATATATTCTGGTTATTAATCCTTTATCAGCTGCATAGTTTGCAAATAATTTCTCCCAGTCTTTTGGTTGCCTCTTCACTTGCCTGAGTGTTTCAGAGCTTCTTAATTTGATGTAATCCCATTTGTTATTATTATTTTTTTGGCTTTGATTGCCTGTGCCTTTGGGGTCTTTTCCAGGAACTCTTTGTCTGTGCCAGTGTTTTGCAGGGTTTCATCAATACTCTCTATTAATTTGATGATATCAGGTCATAGATTCAGGTCTTTAATCCATTTTGAATGGATCTTTGAGTAAGGTATAAGGTTGGAGTTCTGCTTCATGTGGAAATCCAGTTTTCCTAGCACCATTGTTTGAAGAGACTGCTCTTGTTCTAGGGATTGGTTTTAGCTCCTTGGTCAAATATAAGTTGATTGTAGATGCTTGGCTTGATTTCTGGTGTCTCTATGCTGTTCCATTGGTCTTTTCATCTGTTTTTGTCTCAGTACCAGGCTGTTTGATAGTAACTGCCTTGTAGTATGTCTTGAAATTTGGTATTGTCATGCCTCTGGCTTTTTGTTGTGTAACATGGCTTTAGCTATTAGAGGTTTCCTGTGTTTTCAGATGAATTTCAGCTTCATTTTTTCTAGATCTAAGAAGAATGTCTTTGGTATTTTGATTAGTATTTTTTTTTGTTTCAACTTTTTTATTTCTTCTCTGATTTTAATTATTTCTTTTCCCCTACTAGTTTTGGGTTTCGTTTGCTGTTGTTTTTCTAGATCCTTGAGGTGCATTAATTGCTCATGTATTTCCAATTTCTTGATATAGGCACCAATTGCTATAAACTTTCCTCTTAACACTGCTTTTGCTGTATACCATAAGTTTTGGTATGTTGTATTGTCATCTTCATTTGTTTCCAGAAATTTTTGGATTTCTCTTTTGATTTCTTCTATGACCCACTATCCATTCAGGAGTGTGTTGTGCAGTCTCCATTTGTTTACATATGATCTGGAGATTCCTGAGTTGCTGATTTCCAGCTTCATTGCATTATGGTCCAAGAAGATGCATGGTATGATTTTTTTCATTTAATTTGCTGAGATTTGTTTTATGTGGTCTATTGATCACTTAGCTTGTGGTCAACCCTAAAGAAAGTTCCATGCACTGTTGAGAAAAATGTGTATTCTGTGGCTGTAGGATAGAAGGCTCTGTAAATATCTGCTAAGTCTGTTTGGCCTATGGTGTCAATTAATTCTTTTGTTTCCTTATTGATTTTCTGTCTGTTTAATCTGTCCATTGCTGAAAGTGGGGTATTGAAGTCCCCCTTTACCATAGTGTTTGAGTCTATATCTCCCTTTAAATCAATTAACATTTCTTTCAAATAGCCAGGTGCCCTGTAATTAGGTGTATATACATTTATAATAGTCACAGTCCTGCTAAATTGTTCATTTAATAATTACATAGTCTCCTTTGTCTCTTTTAATAATTTTTTAAAGATTTATTTATTTGCTTGAAAGGCAGTTACAGAGAGGCAGAGGCAGAGGCAGAGGCGGCGATGTGTGTTGGGGGAGATCTTCCATTGGCTGGTTCACTCCCCAGATGGCTGCAACGGCTGGAGCTGCAATGATCCGAAGCCAGGAGCCAGGAACTTCTTCTAGGTCTCCCACGTGGGTGCAGGGGCCCAAGGACTTGGGCCATACTGTGCTGCTTTTGCAAGCCATAGTAGAGAGCTAGATTGGAATTGGAGTAACTGGTACTCGAACTGGTGCACACAAAGGATGCCAGCACTGCAGGTGGTGGCTTTATCAGCTACACCACTTTGCTGGCCTCTCTTTTTTTTGTCTCAACTAAACTGATCTTTTTTTAACTTTTATTTAATGAATATAAATTTAAAGTACAGCTTATGGATTACAATGGCTTCCCCCCCACCCAATGACGTCCATCCCACCCGCAACCCTCCCATCTCCCGCTCTCTCTCCCCTTCCATTCATATCAAGATTCATTTTCAATTTTCTTTATATACAGAAGATCAGTTTAGTATACATTAAGTAAAGATTTCAACAATTTGCACCCACATAGAAACACAAAGTGAAAAATACTCTTTGAGTACACGTTATAGCAGTAAATCACAATGTACAACACATTAAGGACAGAGATCCTACATGAGGAGTAAGTGCACAGTGACTCCTGTTGTTGAATTTACAAGTTGACACTCCTGTTTATGGCCTCAGTAATCTCCCTATGCACCAGTCATGAGTTTCCAAGGCTATGGAAGCCTTTTGAGTTCACCGACTCTGATCATATTTAGACAAGGTCATAGTCAATGTGGAAGTTCTTTCCTCCCTTCAGGGAAAGGTACCTCCTTCTTTGAAGACCTGTTCTTTCCACTGGGATCTCACTCACAGAGATCTTTCATTTAGGTCGTTTTTTTTTTTTTTTTTTTTTTTTTTTTTTTTTTTTTTTTTTTGCCAAAGTGTCTTGGCTTTCCATGCCTGAAATACTCTCATGGGCTCTTCAGCCAGATCCGAATGCATTTAGGGCTGATTCTGAGGCCAGAGTGCTGTTTAGGACATCCGCCATTCTATGAGTCTGCTGTGTATCCCGCTTCCCATGTTCAATCGTTCTCTCCCTTTTTTATTCTATCGGTTAGTATTAGCAGACACTAGTCTTGTTTATGTGCTCCCTTTGACTCTTAGTCCTTTCATTATGATCAATTGTGAACAGAAATTGATCACTTGGACTAGTGAAATGGCATTGGTACATGCCACCTTGATGGGATTGAATTGGAATCCCCTGGTATGTTTCTAACTCTACCGTTTGGGGCAAGTCAGCTTGAGCATGTCCCAAATTGTACATCTCTTCCCTCTCTTATTCCACTCTTATATTTAACAGGGATCACTTTTCAGTTAAATTTCAACACTTAAGCATAACTGTATTAATTACAGAATTAAACCAATAGTATTAAGTAGAACAGACAAAAAATACTGAGAGGGATAACGTATTACATTGTTCTTCAACAGTCAGGGCTATGGCTGATCAAGTCACCATTTCTCATAGTGTCCATTTCACTTCAACAGGTTTCCTTTTTGGTCTTCAGTTACTTGTCACTGATCAGGGAGAACATATGGTATTTGTCCCTTTGGGACTGGCTTATTTCACTCAGCATGATGTGTTCCAGATTCCTCCATTTTGTTGCAAATGACCGGATTTCATTGATTTTACTGCTGTATAGTATTCTAAAGAGTACATATCCCATAATTTCTTTATCCAGTCTACCGTTGATGGGCATTTAGGTTGGTTCCAGGTCTTAGCTGTTGTGAATTGAGCTGCAATAAACATTAGGGTGCAGACTGCTTTTTTGTTTGCCAATTTAATTTCCTTTGGGTAAATTCCAAGGAGTGGGATGGCTGGATTGAATGGTAGGTTACATTCAGGTTTCTGAGGAATCTCCAAACTGACTTCCATAGTGGCTTGACCAGTTTGCATTCCCACCAACAGTGGGTTAGTGTCCCTTTTCCCCCACATCCTTGCCAGCATCTGTTGTTGTTAGATTTGTGTATGTGAGCCTTTCTAACTGGGGTGAGGTGAAACCTCATTGTGGTTTTGATTTGCATTTCTCTGATTGCTAGTAATCTTGAACATTTTTCATGTGCCTGTTGGCCATTTGGATTTCCTCTTTTGAAAAATGTCTATTGAGGTCCTTGGCCCATCTCTTAAGTGGGTTGTTGGTTTTGTTTTTGTGGAGTTTCTTGATCTCTTTGTAGATTCTGGTTATTAACCCTTTATCTGTTGCATAGTTTGCAAATATTTTTTCCCATTCTGTCAGTTGTCTCTTCACTCTCCTGACTGTCTCTTTTGCAGTACAGAAACTTCTCAATTTGATGCAATCCCAATAGTTGATTTTGGCTTTGACTGCCTGTGCCTCCCGGGTCTTTTCCAGAAAGTCTTTGCCTGTGCCAATATCTTGAAGGGTTTCTCCAATGTTCTCTAATAACTTGATGGTGTCAGGTCGTATATTTAGGTCTTTAATCCATGTTGAGTGGATTTTTGTGTAAGGTGTAAGGTAGGGGTCTTGCTTCATGCTTCTGCACATGGAAATCCAGTTTTCCCAGCACCATTTATTGAATAGACTGTCCTTGCTGCAGGAATTGGTTTTAGATCCTTGATCACATATAAGTTGGCTGTAGATGTTTGGGTTGATTTCTGGTGTTTCAATTCTGTTCCATTGGTCTATCCATCTGTTTCTGTACCAGTACCATGCTGTTTTGATTACAACTGCCCTGTAGTATGTCCTGAAATCTGGTATTGTGATGCCTCTGGCTTTGTTTTTGTTGTACAAGTTTGCTTTAGCTCTTCGAGGTCTCTTGTGTCTCCATACAAATTTCAGCACCATTTTTTCCAGATCTGAGAAGGTCTTCGGTATCTTGATTGGTATCTCATTGAATCTATAAATTGCTTTTGGGAGAATGGACATTTTGATGATATTGATTCTTCCAATCCATGAGCATGGAAGATTTTTCCATTTCTTGGTATCCTCTTCTATTTCTTTCTTTAAGGTTTTGTAATTTTCATCGTAGAGATCTTTAACGTCCTTGGTTAAGTTTATTCCAAGGTATTTGATAGTTTTTGTAGCTATTGTGAATGGGATTGATCTTGGAAGTTCTTCCTCAGCCATGGCATTGTCTGTGTATACAAAGGCTGTTGATTTTTGTGCATTGATTTTATACCCTGCTACTTTGCCAAAATCTTCTATGAGTTCCAACAGTCTCTTAGTAGAGTTCTTTGGGTCCCCTAAGTAAAGAATCATATCGTCTGCAAAGAGGGATAGTTTGAGTTCTTCCTTCCCAATTTGTATCCCTTTAATTTCTTTTTCTTGCCTAATAGCTCTGGGTAGAACCTCCAGAACTATATTGAATAGCAGTGGTGAGAGTGGGCATCCCTGTCTGGTACCAGATCTCAGTGGAAATGCTTCCAGCTTTTCCCCATTCAATAGGATGTTGGCTGTGGGTTTTTCGTAGATTGCTTTGATTGTATTGAGGAATGTTCCCTCCAAACATAGTTTGCTTAGAGTTTTCATCATGAACGGGTGTAACTGAAATGTGATCCCTGTTAAATATAAGAGTGGGAATAAGAGAGGGAAGAGATGTACAATTTGGGACATGCTCAAGATGACTTGCCCCAAACAGTATAGTTAGAAACATAGCAGGGGACTCCAATTTAATCCCATCAAGGTGGCATGTACCAATGCCATCTCACTAGTCCAAGTGATCAATTTCAGTTCACAATTGATCATAATGAAAGGACTAAGAGTCAAAGGGAGCACATAAACAAGTCTAGTACCTGCTAATACTAACCGATAGAATAAATAAAGGGGAGAGTGATCCAACATGGGAAGCGAGATACTCAGCAGGCTCATAGAATGGCGGATGTCCTAAACAGCACTCTGGCCTCATAATCAGTCCTTAAGGCATTCGGATCTGGCTGAAAAGCCCATGAGAGTATTTCAGGCATGGAAAGCCAAGACACTCTGGAAAAAAAAAAAAAAAAACACCTAAATGAAAGATCTCTGTGAGTGAGATCCCAGTGGAAAGAACAGGTCTTCAAAGAAGGATGTACCTTTCTCTGAAGGGAGGAGAGAGCCTCCACTTTGACTATGACCTTATCTAAACAAGATAAGAGTCGGCGAACTCAAGGGGCTTCCATAGCCTTGGAAACTCATGACTGGTGCATAGGGAGATTACTGATGCCATAAACAGGAGTGTCAATTTGTAAAGTCAACAACAGGAGTCACTGTGCACTTACTCCTCATGTAGGATCTCTGTCCTTAATGTGCTGTACATTGAGACTTAATGCTATAATGAGTACTCAAACAGTATATTTCGCTTTGTGTTTCTATGGGGGTGCAAACTGTTGAAATCTTTACTTAATGTATACTAAACTGATCTTCTGTAAAAAAAAAAAAAAGAAGAAGAAATTATTAATCCCCAACTTGACTCTCGCTGGGATTAAACATGACAATAGGTCTGATCTGATTTCATCATCATTTAAAAAATCATCTATTATTTTTCACTTTATGTTTGTGTGGGAGCTAACTGTTGAAATCTTTACTTAATGTATGCTAAACTGATCTTCTGTATATAAAGAGAATCAAAAATGAATCCTCATGTGAATGGAAGGGGAGAGGGAGTGGGAAAGGGGAGGGTTGCGGGTGGGAGGGACGTTATGGGGGAGAAGCCATTGTAATCCATAAGCCGTACTTTGGAAATTTATATTCATTAAATAAAAGTTAAAAAAAAAAGTTCAGTAAAAAAAAAAAAAAGAAATGCAGGATGTATAAAGTTAAGTTTTCAAGCTGTGTCATCCTTGATATTGGCTAAGCTCTTTCAGGAAGTATTCATAAAGCTGAGAACCAGATCCAAAATCTTAGCTAGGGAAACACAAATATTCAGTGTGATCTCTGAGACTAAATTTACAAAGTACTTGAGAAATGTGGATCTCCCAGAATGTTCACAAGTTTTTGGTATAACAGGATAACAGCGAATCCATCTCTGATCCATTTAATATGATTATAAATATGGATATGGAAGGTGATGTTTATTTTCATTCAAGTATAGAATTCCAACAATATGTGACTTCGCTTAGCCATTAACTGTCTGTTTTCACTGTAATTAGTGGAAAAGGATAAAAAGCCAAATATGGGAATGGACATTTGGTACAAAGCTGGGTATGGTTAATATACTGTGACAAATCTGAGATGTTAATAAAGTAAATGGGTATGTAGGAGCTCATTGTGATACTATCTCATGACTTCAGTTTTGTAAATTTAGAATTAATAACAATAAAGGGAAAAAATTAAAAGTGCCAGAGTTCAAGCCCTGACTCCATTTGCACTTCCAAGTTAATGTTAAAGTGCATCCTGGGACACTACTGGTGATGGTTTAAGTCTTGGGTCCCTGACACTCACACCAGATACCTAAGTTGAGTTGCAGTCTCCTGACTTCAGCCTGGCCCAGTTTTGGCAGTTGAGAAGCAAAGCAGTTGATGGGAGATCTCTGAGTCTCCCTGTGTTTCTGTCCTTTGCTCTTCCTTTTCAAATAAATACTAATAAAGAAATAAAATTTAAAATGTAAGAGTACCTCCTTCTGTGTTTCAAAGGACACCACATTTTTCAGGTGTTAGCCACTTTTCCAGAAGCCTTTCATTTGTGAGTCTGCTACATGGCACTCTAAAATGACCCAGAATAACTGTATCAGCAAGGATATTTTAAGGTAGCTTTGTGCATTTTCTTCTGCACCTGGGTTACAATAGGACGAAAAGGTGTTTTCAGTTGAAACTGACTCGGCACAAGTCTAAAGTAGCAATATAAATAAAGAATTAAGGTCAAGGAAGACATGAAGGAGAAGAAACCTGCAAACTTTGGGTGTCTTTGTCTAATTTAGAACAAAGAAGAAAAGCAGATTAGGGTACCCATGACAACAGATATTCAGGAAAGTACATTTTGAAACACAATAAATGCGTACTAAACCAAACTCAAATAGTTGAGCAAACTCAAACAGTTGAGTTGTCTTATTAAAAATGTCAGCTTCTGTCAAAAGGACCAGTACATCAAGATGTGTTAAGTGATCTTTTATAAAATTTTAAAATAGGAAAGGGAACAAAGGATTATGTTGTAGGAAGCTGCATTCCATAGAAACTCAAATGCAATCTTTTATCTTTAATGGATTAATTCATGACGTGGTGAAGGTCCTGATTCTTCCAAGGAAGAGACAAGAGGTGTTTATTAAGGCTGCAGAAGTCTGGGGAAAGCCGTCTTTTCAGAACTCGTGGTGTGTTAGCATGTTTTAGCTGGCCATTGCATTGAAAGATAGGCATAGCAGGTAAAGCTGCTGCCTTCAGTGCCGGCATCCCATTTAGGCTCTGGTTTGAGCCCCAGCTGCTCCCCTTCCAATCTAGCTCCCTGCTAATGTGCCTGGGAGAGCAGTAGAAGATGGCTCAAGTGCTTGGGCCCCCCCTGCACCCACCTGGGAGACCTGGGTGAAGCTCCTGACTCTGGCTTCGTTAAGGCCATTTGGTGAGTGAACCAGTGGATGGAAGACTTTCTAGTATCTCTCTCTCTCTCTCTCTCTCTTTCTATATATATATATATATATATATATATATATATATATATATAGAATCTTTTTCAAATAAATAAATCTTTTTTTTTTTTGACAGGCAGAGTGGACAGTGAGAGACAGACAGAGAGAAAGGTCTTCCTTTGCCGTTGTTCACCCCCAAAATGGCCGCTGCGGCCAGCATATCACGCTGATCCAAAGGCAGGAGCCAGGTGCTTCTCCTGGTCTCCCATGCAGGTGCAGGACCCAAGGACTTGGGCCACCCTCCACTGCACTCCCAGGACACAGCAGAGAGCTGGACTGGAAGAGGAGCAACTGGGACAGAATCCGGCACCCCGACCAGGACTAGAACCCGGGGTGCCGGTGCCGCAGGCGGAGGATTAGCCTATTGAGCTGCGATGCCGGCCCAAATAAATAGATCTTTAAAAAAAAAAAAGAAAAAGATAAGACATCTAACCTTTCGGATGAGAATTAAACTTTCACTAAATAAAGGACAGTGTATTTGCTGAGCCAGGAACATAGGAGGAGTCTCATTGAAAGGATTCTGGCAAGGAAAGAAAGTGAGGTCCCATCTCCTAGGGCTATGGAAATTGCAGACTAGGTTTCAGGGTTAGAGAGCAGAGGGGGGCTTGCAAAAGGTGCTTTTGGGTGAAATTAATTTCACCTGCTGATCGTGATACTTAAAGCTGCCACATCGTCAGATGTTGCTCTTCTGTCTGAATATGGGGTCACACTTAGACGTCATGAGAACTATTTAGAAATAATGGAAAGCACAATGCAAAGCCAAGAATCAACAGAAACAACAGAAAAAGCACCGCTGTGTCACATCTATGAGGTTTTAAGGATCTCTAGAATTAACATCATTTGTCCTTTACCTCTGTATTTTACTCTGTTTTCGTTCTCTTTCTATTTGGAGATAACTTGAGTATTAAAATGGACAGTTACTCACCAGTCTAGTTTTATTGTCTCTTTTTATCTTTGTCCATTTTATTATATATATGTATATGTATATATAATTTTGTTTGAAAGGTAGAATGACAGAGGAAGGGGGGTGGGTATAGAGAGTTATCTTCCATTTGCTAATCCATCCCCAAATGGCCACAGCTGCCCGCTGGGCCAGGCTGAAGTCAGGGTCTCCACGTGGGTGGCAGGACCCTAGCACTCAGACCATCATCTGCTTTTATCCCAAGTGCTTAGCAGGAAGGTGGATCAGAAGTGGAGCAACTGGGACTCAAACTGGTGGTAATATGGGATGCACCACAATGTCAGCCTCTATTTTTGTCCTTTTATAAATTGTTATTTTAGTGGCAGTGAAAGAAAGAGACAGACAGACTTAGAGCTCCCATCTGCTGGCCCAATCCCTAAATGCCCGCAGTGGCTCTTACTTGGCTGGCTGAAACTGGGAACTAGAAATTCAATGCAAGTCTCCCGTATGGGTGGCAGGAACCAAATTACTTGAACTGTCACCACTGCTTCTACATTAGTTAGAATCTGGAGTCAGGAGCCAGAGCAGGGAATTGGATGTAGTGTGGGCATGGTGTGTTTTTGTTTTTGTTTTTTGTAAGCAAGATTTAAGTCAGAGACTTCCAGCCAGAGTGGCCTGGAGGGGGCTCTGAGAGAGACAAAACCCAAAGGGGCTAGTGATACTGGGGTTTCTAAGCACAATTTGGGGGAAGAAGAAAACACTTCTCAGTTTGATATTCAGTTACAAGGCAAGGACAAAACCCATCAAAAGACCTGATCGTAGCTTTTTATCCTGTCTGGCTTGCTCATAATAAAACAAGAGTCATCAGAGGGTGGGATACCTAATTTGTTTTACAGTAAACTGGGAGCTCAAAAGGGTGGAATCACCACCCCCTTGCTATTCTCAAAAGACTGGAAATTCTCAATGAGTGGGGCAGGCACTTTTGACCTTGCTAAAAGGTCTGCACCCTCAGTTTCCACTAGGAGCAACCCTGGCTGCCCATGAACCCATCTGATTCCTCACATTCCTCCCCCTGAAGAATGGACCCTAACTTCTGTTAGGGGTATGGGATGATGACCACTCTGGCTTCTTCAAGCTGAGTATGGGCAAGGTAGGGAACAGCAGTCGAGAGGGTTCCAGCAGGAGGGGGCCTCTTGAGGGGGTGCAGTGCCAGCTCGCAGAAACTGCTTCCCCCTGAGGTTTCATGTTCACGGTGTTTTAACTGATGTCTTAACCACTGGGATAAATGCTTGCCCCTAGTTTTTCTTTACCGATCTACACTGAATGTGTGCCTATAGCTTTTAAGCTAATTATTAAAACAATTCTCCCTATTTTATAAATGGGAGTAGATGCTCATTTGGGAATAAGCGAATTGCTCAGAATATACTCAAATATAAATATATTTGTTGACAAAATATTTGCTTAATATATGAAGAGTGCTGAAATTTAAAAAATTTATGTGGAGATGAATTACCTTTTTATTCAAGTACCTGACTTTTGGTTCCATCTGGAAAATCAAATAATTGCCAATCAGTTAAAAACATCCTATTAATTTATCATGGCTTAAAAGTAGATATTAAACTGCAAAGATTTTTCTAGCTAGGTTATTGTTTACATTAAATGGACATTGTAAGCAGATACAGATCTTGGGGGCCATATTTCCTCTTTCTTGAAGAGTTTGTATTGACAATGCACATGGAAGAGCTATAGTTTTAATCACAGAACATGACGTGAGCCCTCCTGAGCTGATAAAAGGAATCATCGCCAGGCTGCCAAGTTAGGTTGAATATTGCGTCTCTGCATCCAGTTAGGTATCTAAGTCCCCATCAGACTGCTTTCAAACCTTATCTCCATCTTTCCATTAAGGAGAAGACATTCAGTGTGTCCTCCTGAGCAATGCAGCGCTGACCTCTTATCGGTTATGCCACTTCCTGGCCTCAGATAGTTTCTTTAGTATCAAGCAGTTTCTTTTTTTAAATTAAGCTCTTCTTTATGGGCTTACGTTTCATGCTTAATTTCTAAGTAGATTATCTGTTTCAAAAGTAATGTCTTCATACATGAAAATTTTCAAATATTATATATACATAATAAATTAGTTTGCTGCTATTCCTAGGTTGGCTACATGTACATAACTTTCTATAACTCAGGAGAATTCAGAGGGTTTTTGATTATCTGCAAGAGTTTTAGTTCTAGTATTATTCAGAATTCTTTTTGGAACTTATCTCTCACTGTAAGTTAGTTCAGAAAGTACATAGTGGCTATTTCCATCAGTGTATTTTTATATTGCATATAGTTTCTGGTGGATAAAAGGTAATTATAAGGTTCAGTAGTATATAATAAGTTTAATATTTTGTTGTTTAGTAGGACACATTTAATAGGATGAAGCAGCTGATTGATTTTTTAAATTTAATTTAATTTTTTTTGACAGAGTTAGACAGAGAGAGAGAGACAGAGAGAAAGGTCTTCCTTTTCCATTGGTTCACCCCCTAAATGGCCTCTATGGCTGGCGCGCAGTGCTGATCCGAAGCCAGGAGCCAGGTACTTCCTCCTGGTCCCCCACGCGGGTACAGGGCCCAAGCACCTGGGCCATCCTTCACTGCCTTCCCGGGCCACAGCAGAGAGCTGGACTGGAAGAGGAGCAACTGGGACAGAACCGGCACCCCAACCTGGGCTGGAACCTGGAGTGCCGACGCCGCAGGCAGAGGATTAGCGTAGTGAGCTGAGGCACCGGCGGCTGATTGATTTAACATACAATTATCAGAAGAAAGCCAAGAATTTATTGTAATTTTATGTGGGAGAGTCTTCATCTATGAAATTCAGATGGAGAATTAAGATAGTTTACTGATAATAGGAACTTTCAATTTACCATACATTTAAATTTTTATGAATTTATTTAGAAGTCAGAGACAGATACTGAGGGACACGTAGTGAGACACAGATTGAAGGAAGGGAGGGAGAGAGACAGGGAAAGTATGAATGAATCAGACACATCCTCTGGTTCATTCCTCGAATGCCCACAACACTTAGGTCTGGGGCTGAGGCCGGGACCTGGAGCCGAGTTCAGGCCAGGTCTCGAATGTGTGTGATAGGGACCCAGCCACCTGAGCGATCACCTGCTGCCTCCCAGGGTCTGCATTTGTGCAAGTTTGAATTGGGAGCTAAACTGAGACTCAGACCCAAGGCCTCCAATATGAGATATGGGTGTCTTGTGTGGCATCCAAACGGCTAAGCCAAACATCTGCCCCCATCACCCTAAATTTATATCCATATTTTTGAACACTAAGCAATAGAGAAAAAGATGATTATTTCAGCACCGTAATGTCTGAGTGTGGTGACCATTGCACTTCTGTGCTGAGAATCAGTCTCAGGCTCACCACGGGTGGGGTATGAGGACCTATGTGCGTGTGCTTAGTGATCATTCAGCATAGTTATGATTGTTGTTATCAAGGCTTGTTTCTGCACACTCAACTGAACTTTTAGTTTCCTATCTGCAAATGAGGAATAACACTTCACTCATAGGTCTGGTGTGAAGATTAAATAACACATATGAAGGTTTGAGGATAGTGCTTAGTCCATGGAAAACAGAACAATAATGACAACTTCCAATAATGTGCATCATTAGGGCAGTGTAACTCCTTGACTTCAAATTTTGGAAAACAGTATAAATTGTTTTGTGTTTTCACAGGATATTAACTTGAGTGCTTATTTAAGCATATTAGCCTTTCAGAATGTTTAATGTTAATTACTGTAGTTGTAGACAATTCTTTTTCATTTTAAACATCTTATATTAATTCATGACACTCTGATTTAAATTCCTAAATTAATAATGATGCTTATTATAATGATGATGTCATGATACCGTGATATTACTAAGAACATAAGCTGCAAGTAGTTCTGAACTAAGCTGAACCCCAGAAACATTAAGGCCGCCTGAGTAGCTCAGCTATGCATGAACAATTAAGAAATGAAATCACTAGCTGTAATTGAAGAAATCATGTTTGGGTATAGCAGGTTTCACAGGAAACCAAAGAAGGTGAATGCAAGGCAACCCCGAATGATAAAATAGTCTGCATTACCTCTTTAGCATCTTAAGAGATAATGACAGTTGAGCTCTGAAGTGTGTTTTCCAGAAACTACATAGAAATACAGCACTATTTTTCAAAATTTCACTTAAGTGAAGCTCTTTTAAGGCCTTTTTATTCTGTGGTAATTAATGAAACTTAAATAACCAGTATGCAAGTATCTTAGTAGATAATATTCTATTCTTATTGCTATTTTAAGCTTTAGTTTATTTATTTGAAAGGCAGAGCAACTGAGAGAGAGAGAGAGAGAATGAATCCTGCACTCACTAGTTCGCTCCCTAGATCTCTAAATGGTCATGACAACAAGGCCTGAGCCAAGGTGAAGCCAGAAACAAGGGTCTCTGTCCAGGTCTCATGTGGGCGGCAGGGGCCCTAGTATATGGGCCATCTTCTGTTGCCTTCACAGGCACAGTATCAGGAAGCTGCATAGGGAGCGGAGCAGCCAAGCAGCCAGGACTGAAGCCTCCCTCCAGCAGGGGATGCCAGTGTCACAGGCAGCTGCCTGACCTGATGTGCTGCAGCACGGGCCTCCATTTTCATTCTTACAAAGCTGGACTGTATCAGCCATTAGCACATATGCACTCCAGTGACTGTGGTGACGAGGTCTCAGGGTTGACTGAGCATACTGTATCTGTGGGGACGAGAGGATCTTAGGAATTGCTCAAGTCTATCATGGCATGTTCCTGGGGAAGATGTCCAAATTCAGTAGTGTTGTGCGTGGGGCTGGTTAGCTTCCTGTCCCACACGTCATCATCTGCCACAACAAGGCAGCTTCCAAGCTGCAGCCTTCACGTTCTTGTGTTTTTTTTTTTTTCTATTATTTGCGCCCAGTTTGCTGCACTCAGCAGGACCACCGCCTCCATTTTATGCCTCTAGAGTCCTGACACTATCCTCATGTTAATGAACAGTGATATAATTATCTGCTAATCTTTATGTTGCTTAATTAAATCATGTGTACAAATTTGAACACTTTAGCTTGGCTTCATATGACTGCTTCTCCCCCCATAACCAAAATCTGCTCTGAACTCTTGTCATCATTTAACATGTCCCATTTAGATTTCTTGGACTAGTGAATTTGCAGTGTTTCCCAGCTTCTTCCTCTTCTTTATTGAGACTTTCTGTTTATTTATTGAAATAGTTCAGCAGTTGCTCCTTTTATAGTAAGTGGTCTTTAAGTGCATGCACAGAAAAACCAGCCCTTGGCAGAGTTCAGCAGGAAGGAAATGACTGTAGAAACTTCACAAGATCAAAGGAATAGCTAACGTTGCTGGTGCTATACACAGTCCAGCTACAAACTCCTGAGCGGAATCTGACTGGTGGAACTGAGGTCAGATGCTCGCTTTATGTCTAAGGTGGTTTCATTTCTATCCCTGGAGTGGAGGCACTGACCCGAGGAGCAACGTCCCGAAGGGGAGGAAGGATGCTACAACAAGGAGGGGGAAAGGCTGCTGGGAGATCACTCTGTCCCTATGGAAAACGCTCTGCTTCTGGCCCAGTCCTCTTTGTCTCTCCATTCTCTAACCCACTGGAGGTGAGCGTACATTTTCAGGTGGGGGGCAGACATCTGGCCTACTAGTTAGAGTGCTGGTAAAGACCCTGATGTGCCATCTCAGAGCGTGTGGGTCCTGGAACAGGCTCCAGCCCCTGAGCAGCTCCAGCTGATCCAGATCCTGGCAGGCAGTGGTGAAGGCTAGTTGGCTTCCTTAGGGGAGCCTGGGTTGAGTTCTCAACTCCTGGCTTTCCCTTGGCTCAGGCCCTGTTACTGTGGGCATTTAGGAAGTGCACCAGTGGATGGGAGCTCTGTCCGTCTGTCTCTCTGCCTGTCAACAAATGAAAACAAATAAATTTTAAAAATCTCCAAACTAATTTTAGTTTTATAAAGTAAATGTTTTTGCTCTTTTCTGCTATTTTCACTTAATGATATGTTTTTTTTTTTTTTTGATAAGCAAGTCATTCACTACTCTTACAGTATTAAAACTCTGTGTGTTCTTATACTTTGGTCATAGTAACTGTGATTTTTATGACCTAATAATGTTATTAAGAAATAAAATGTTTTAGTAAAGTAGAGGGATATTTGTGTTTGGGGGGGGGTGGAGATAAATAATATCAAGCAGATTTATTCTTTTTCCTCTCAGAATATGTGCAAATGTCTTTATTAAAATAGCTTGTACAATTAATTCAGAATATTTAGGCCATAATAAATACATTCATTCTATTCATCTCACCTTTTCTTTTTTAAAAGTTTAATTATTTTATTTGAGTAGAGTACTTCTTCAATAATTAAATGATGGGGTAAACATATAGCTGAGTGATTTCTCTGCCAGTGAGAAATTCTGTATCCCACATTGGGGTACCTGGGTTCAATTCCCTGCATATTTTCTCTCTCTCTCTCTCCTTTTTTCTCTCCCTCTTTCTTCCTCCCTCTGTCACTCTGCCTTTCAAATAAATAATTGCATCTTTAAAAAAAAAAGAGCTAGCCCCTACCAAAACTATTAAACTATTTAGGTACAAATCATAAATCCAATTATTTCAGTTAGACAAAGCTGATGGGCTTCTATAACATACACTACCAAAAACTCACAGATGCATTTCTAAAGAGCATCCTTGTCTCATTTTTTGTTAATACATTTCATTATGTTGGCCAACGCTCAATACATTGAAATAAACAACCAGTCATAGCAGACCAGTGAGATTAATCTGTGCTTGCAGCCAAGAAACAAAGCCAATTATCAAGAAATAAATTTAACACAGGCCATGTGAACAAAATATGGTTATCTGAACTGAGTAAAAATGTTCATATTGCTCAGAGATTAAGAATAACATGCATTAAAAACAAAAAAGGTGATCAGAATTAAGTAGAAATGAAATGAGATTGGGTGTACATGAAAAGGATTTAACCAGAGAACCAAAAAATTAATCAATGTCTCTGTCTCTCTTTGTCATCCTACCTAGTTTCTTTCTATATACTTAGGTAAACAGCATTATTAAATCACACTAAAATAAAAAATAAGAATTTTAGTGAATGTGTAAAACAGAATAAAAATAAGCAAGCTCTAAGAAATGATGTGATATTGGAGCACAGAAGGGACAGGCCGCGAGGTCAAGAGGAAACCAAACACAAGGACATATGTCAAGTTGAGGGGATGAATGACTCAATGAGTGTGTCACATGTGTTCCGCAGGTTGAACCTGAATGGAAACCGCAAAAAAAGTTGATAATATCTGAATGTTAAAAATAGCACATAAAATATATGTACAACGAGTGTAATAGAGGATTAAAAAATCCATTCTTACATTTATTAAACATAAAATAATGGGGAAATACAGAGGCTAAAATTCACAAGCATGCCAGAGGGAGGGAAAGATGATGTGGCTTGCTGCCTATAGCATTCTACATGACATAAATATAGAAGAAAACAGAGTCCTCTTTTTAAAATTAATGGGAAGCAAATTACCACCCAAAGTTAAACACTCATTTAAATTATAATCTGAGAGCATGGGAAATAATTACAGATCCACGAAGAGATTTTTTCACCCTCCGATCTCTTCTGAAACAACTACTAAAAGGTATACTTGGAAAGAAAATAAAATAAAATCTAAGGGTAGAGTAAAATGCAAAGGAAAGTGATGAATTTGGGTAAATTACTGAAATTGGTCAAATATGTTGGGGAATTTTGACTCTAAAAATATGAAGAGAGAGATGGAATCCATATGCCTAATGTTTTGAACCTAACAAGTCAGAAGCACAATGCATTTGCCATCTGTAGGTAGCAGTTGGTAAGTAATTAAAGACTGCTAAGATCCAGAAGTGTTGGGAGAATCGATGGTGAAAGCATACTCTTTTCTTTGTATAAAGAATTAACTCAGTCTGTAAAATGTGCCATTGTCAGTGATAATGCACCATCTATGATCTGGCGCTTCGTGGCTGCACTTTGCCCAGTTGATTGTTTCTATGCAGTTTTCCCTAGAACCAGAACTTCAGACTTTTCTCTGGGTACATGGCTTCCTAGATGAAAATTTAAATTTCTTACTCTCCTTGGAAGCTAGTGTAGCCATATGACTAAGCTCTGGCCAAATGGAATGATATTGAAATGTCACATTTATCCTTTGGCAATTGTATATAACCAGAACTCAAGGGTTCCTAATGGACCATAAATACTAAGCCAGTTGCCAAGAATAACAGAACAAGATAAGGGTGGCCTGAGGCTGCGACACCATATAGCCTCATTCTTTTCCCAGACAGCTTAAATTTCTATTTTATGTAAGGTTACAATGATTTTGTTAAAACCAAATTATTTCTATCTTACATAAGTAGACTTATTCTTGAGAGATACAAATCGTTAGTCAATTAAAAAATTTAAAAGGAGTGGGATGAAGAGAATATTACCACTCAATAGCATGTAGCAAAAGAGAGAAATAAATGCCTGGTAGATAAAACAGAACATAGGAAGACAAAGAGTTCAAGCATGTGGGGATCAGAAGAAGTATAAACATATTTGTTGAAAACAAATCTAGATAATTTTTTAAAACCAAAGATCTAAAACAACACATCATTTTGATAATAGATAAATGATATTTACCAGTAACAAGACAAAGAAAGAACAGGCATTATCTAGTGACGAAAGGCATTCTTTTCCAAGAAACGTCAAGTGTCGTGAGGTTGCACGCACCGAGCTACATAATCTTTGTTCCACCATGCAAACATAGACAGAATTAATGAGAAAATGTATAACAACTGCAAGCATGACGTGGAAACAACCCATTGCAATCAGAAACACTGCAGAGCAAGTAGATGATGTTCCAACTTGTGAACAATGGGAAGAGGTTGTTCAGAATGGGGTGGGTTACGTAAGTAGGAAACCTGGCCTTTTCCTAGGGAGTTGGTGAAGACTTCCTTGATGAATGACATTTCAAAAAATATGTCGAGAATAACTAGGAATTAATCAAGGTGAGGGGGTGGACAAAGCCAAGGCAGAGGAATGTGAATGATTTGATTAGAAACAGAGGAGAAAAATTACACGATTGAAGGCTGGGAAATTCCGCACAAATCATATCATATAAGCTCTTCTCTGATCCTCTCCAGTTTACCTCAAAATGTCATATTTGAGAAAAGAAAATATCTTCAGCTCAAAAATAAAAGCCAGGAAATTTGAGAAAGACAGCAGATGCAGGGACTTACTTTTCAATCAATGTTATATACTTTTTTTTTTTTTTGACAGGCAGAGTTAGACAGTGAGAGAAAGAAAGAGAGAAAGGTCTTCCTTCCATTGGTTCACCCCGCAGTGGCCACTACAGCTGGCGCTGCGCTGATCTGAAGCCAGGAGCCAGGTGCTTCCTCCTGGTCTCCCATGCAAGTGCAGGGCCCAAGCACCTGGGCCATCCTCCACTGCACTCCCGGGCCACAGCAGAGAGCTGGACTGGAAGAGGAGCAGCCAGGACAGAACTGGCATCCCAACCGGGACTAGAACCTGGAGTACTGGTGCCGCAGCCGGGGGATTAGCCTAGTGAGCTTCGGCGCCGGCCAATGCTGTATACTTTCAAATAAAACAGGATTAAATTTAACCGCATGATGAATGATGTTCAAAATGTATACAATGTTTAGATGCAAAATAGTGTATTATAATCAGCTATCGCCATTCACTTTTAGAGAAATTCTTGCATTTTAGTCCTTTCCTTTACCTTTAGTAATAGCAAACAGTAGATTTTGGAATTTGTGATTTGCCACTAATGATACTAAAGTGTGCTTAGTGCTATTATCAGAATTATTCAGAGACTATGTCTAAAATTTTTTTAAGATTTATTTTATTTACTTGAAAGACAGAGTGACAGAGAGTGGGAGACACAGAAAGATAGGGACAGACAAGAGGGAGAATGATCTTCAATCTACTGGTTCACTCCCCAAATGGCTGCGTTGGCAGAAGCCGGCTGGATGGAAGCCAAGAGCGAGGAGCTTCTTCTGAGTCTCCCATGAGGGTGGCAGGGACCCAAGTAACCAGGCCTTTTTCCACTGCTTTCCCAGATACATTAGCAGGAAGCTGGAATAGAAATGGAGCAACCAAGACTCAAGCTGGTATTCTGATCTGGGATGCAGGTGTTGCAAACAGTGCTTAACCCACTGTGCCACAACACAGGTCTCCAAACGTTTGTATGTAACAAAGGAATCACTCCAACATCATCTTTTGTGTCTCAGAGAGATTCCACTAGGCAGGGTCTTTCCAGAGGTTTTTCCTTATGTTACTATCTTAAAGAATTCTTTTTAGAGATTGTATAATATTCTTTAGTACAGTTGCCTGACCATCTGTTTGTTGCTGAGGGTTGGGAAGTATGGTGTGGTGTGGTGTGGTTAGTGACCTGACATATACGACAGGTAAGCTATTCCAGCATTTTCACTGAATTGCATGAGTTCACATGGGAGGATTATCCTCACTGTTCCTTCCTTCCCCGTGTCCTGTGACTACTTAACCTTAACGCGGCGCCACACACCTTCAGCATCATTTGGTTACGTATGTTGATTATGTATGTGTGTTCTTACACTTTGAGTGTAAGAAAGGATGAAGAGGCTAACTATATTTTAAAAACATGAGCTTCGGGGAGATGTACATTTTGGGTGTACAGCTTTGGAATAATGTGCTCTTGGTCAGCAGTTCCTGGCAATATGACTGTTCTGAAAGGCTGTACTTCTGCCTTTGGTTGTAACAGTTCTAAGAATCACACGTGCAAGAGGAAACCCTTGCATGATCAAGTAAGTAAGTTTCTGTCAATGCTAATATTAATTATTTCATTAATTGATTTGTATCTCTGTGTGTATATATATACATATATATGTCATGTGAACAGGTAAATATCAGTTCTAAAGTAAACCTGTATTATACTGCCATTGCTTTAAGCTTCAAAAAGGCCTTGCCCACATATTAATATATTCAGGGCTACAGATGTAGTGGATTTTCACCTTTTGGCTTGCGATTCTGTCAGCCTTGCGATGTCTGTTGTCATTGATGTACAGTTATGGTAGCTTGGCTCACTGGCTAATGGGGAAATTTGAAGCTTGAAGCCCGGGTGAAACCTTCTGGAAATGGGCAGGGTTACCTAAGGGGGTGAAGAATTTTCCACACCAGTCATAAATGAGTGAGTGATCACTGAACACAAGATGAAAAAATGTGGGCTAATTTAGCCAGAGGATAAAAAGGAATTTTGAAATCTGTTATCTACTCACACCTCGTCCACTCCTAGAGGACCGTCCACATAGCTTTCCTCCCACCCTGTTATCCCCAGTCATCCAGCCTTGTGCTTTCCTAGGCCCTAATCAGCCCCCAGGTAGATTTTTATGACATAGACATCAGTCTAGGAAAGTAAGAATTTGTAATTCTGCCATGAAAGAATAAGCACAAGTTCAAGCATTTAAGAGGCAAAAATGATAAAATATAGTTTTATAAATACAAGTTTTTTTAAATTGCATAATATACTATTAGATGGATTGTTAAGACACAGCTAATTACACTGTTCAAATCCAACTGAAGAACATTTTCATATCCATTTTTTATGTCTTGCCTATTGATGATCTCAAAGCTTGTTCCTTGACATGTACTTGTTGTGTCACAAGGAGCTTTCAGGGCATTTAATACATACTTTAACAAGAAGAAATGAGTAAAATTTTTAATTCATAACATTGCATGTTATTTAATTCTGATCCTTTTGCACGATTAAAGCTGCTCTTTTTACCTGGAAGTAAAAAGAATGCTTTTGGAAATAATTTAAACAGTGAATGCTAAAGTGATACTTTTGATAGCTTATTTTTAACTTTTCTCTCTTTTTTTAAGAAACCTTTCATTTTCATTTGGAATTTTTCAGAAATCAGCATACTGGTAGGTATAGGTGCCTCGGCCCTTTGCGAGGCTTCCATCATCTACGTCTCTCAGGACACATTTTCAAGCAAGTGGCTTGTTTGTGCAGGCTCAGGAATAGCATGCCAGCCCGAGTCTAGTGCCATCTAGTTCTTCAACCAGTAAGTAGGAGTAGGTAATGAAAGGGATTTTAGTGGGAATTATGCACAAAGGTGTGTACAAGGGGCCCCTCAAGGATAGGTGAGGCACCCACCCGGGGTCTAGCAGCGAAGAAAGTTGTCACACCTTGTGTCTTAAGAGACATGGGGGACCCAGTGTAAATTGTAACCATGGGACAGTCTCAATCCCGTAGCCGTGATCAGAGACTTGCAGAATGGAGTCTCCAGGAGAGAAAAGGTAGACATATATTTTGACTTCGTTCTTCCAGTCCCTTTCGAGAGGGGAAGGAATCTAAGATGATACATTTCAAAAACCTCTGACTGATAGCACAGAGCAAGACAGAGATGGCCTGTGTGTGCAGAGAACGTCCAGCCCAACCTGCTGCCTTTCCCTCTCATCGAAGAGTCTTACCTTTTCTCTTGCTCTTTTCTCCAGATGTGAAAATTACTAAGTCCTGGGGACCCCATCACATCACTGGGAGAGACTGCCAATTTTGTCACCCTCCTTACAGAACCAAACACAGAATATTATCCACCACCAGTTCTCTTCATGTATGGTAGAGGAGGAAAATGGAGAATAGGGAGAGGAGGAGGGGAGAGGGAGAGGAGAGGGAGAAGAAGAAAGGGAGAGAGGAGGGGAGGGAAGAGAGGGAGAGGGAGGACAGGGAGAGAGAGGAGAGGGAAAAGAAATGATCGTGGAACCATTGCTACCAAAAGGCTCTTCTCTGTCAAGAAGACTGCATAGTTAGCCGTAGCCCCCTATTTCCACGTCCATTCCTGCCCCCTCCACTCTCCTGAGTGCTCGCCCATGACTTCTGGTGTGTCTGATTACTCCTTCCTTCTTTAACCTCGTGTGATGCTGCAAATACTAATTCCCGAAGGCTCTCAATGATGTCACCACCTTCATTTGGTGGTGGCAGGAGCCAACTGAGCAGCATGTCAGATAATGCAGCCTGGAAGACCACCCAAATGGCTCCTCTGGTTTCCAGCCCCAGTCTTCATGTCCATGATGTTGTGAGAGGCCGTCTGGGCAGAAGCAGGGGCCAAATAGTTTGCCTGAAGCAGTCTCATGTTGGAAGCCCTGCAAGGACCTCTGGTCCTGGCAGTTTGGGCCTTGTGAGGCAAAGGGAACACCATTGGTTAGTATGGGCTGAATGGAGAACTGCTTAGCGAGTTCTGTGTCTCTGTACATGTCACCACGGTTACAGCACACGAGGACTTGCTGAACAAAAACTAGGAAGACAGGAGGGAAATCCTTGGAGGACTAGGTAAAGAGCTAACCAACGTCAGGGGACTGAGAACTCTCAGTGGCACTTAGCAGAACAAGATTATCTGCTCATTCTATGTCACAATATTCCTCCCACTGAACTCCTGTCCAAATCATCCAGTCTTACTCTTTCCAGATCAGCAAGCCTGTATACGCCCACCGCCCACGATGTAGAGTCCATCCGTCACTCAAGACGTATCTCCCCTCCCACACAGTGGCTGATGGTGTGTAATAATGGAATGAGTCTACATGTTAGAAACTGCCCCATGTATAATGAGCCAGCTGTGCCTGGTTGTTATTGATTGTCCCTGATCAGGCCCTGGAGACAAGTGGAAGAATAGACAAGTCGAGAATAATTGACAGCAAAAGAGGGTATGTTTCACATGAAAACGCTAGGTTTTTGGACTATTATGGATTGGATTGTAAGGTTTAAGTACCAGGCTGTGTGCATCTCAGCTTAGATCTGTTGTCAGAGCTTTCCTTTGCTCCTTGCCCTACTTAGAAATTCAGTGCCGTGAGTTACACAGTAGGGGGGTCGGGGCAGCCCATCCCAATGAGGTGGGGCTGTCATACTGCTCTCCACACTGACAGGCTCCTGGAAGCTTTACCAGTGTGACGAGCCTGACAGTGTGTGCAATGTTTATCTCCTATTTTTGATAAGTAAATGAATTACTGAGTTGTAGAAGAATATCACGGTAGTCCAGGTATTGTTCTTATTAGTTTTATTATTAAAGATAAAGCCTAATTATAGGATAAGTAGGGTCCAAGGGACTTAAACAGTTAAAATGTCCATTTTAATGATTGTGACATTGAGAAAGATGTAGGTATGACCGTGCCTGGTTGTTTGGATGCTCTGTGGGTTCCTGTGTGCCATAGTTATCTTGTTTGGGTTGCTGTTTGGTGCCCCCTGGTGGTGACAGTGTCAACACTGGATTGGACCCATCTGGATCATCTGTCACTGCCTGGGCATTGACTGTTCTTACTCCACCATTTCTTCCCACTCCATCAGACCGATTTTGGAGCATTCTTCCTTTGTAGTTGTTTTGCTTGTATTAGTGGTTAATAGTCAAGTGTGTGCAGGGCTGCGGGGAACCTGTGCTCTGGTCACTGGGGCAGAGGCCTGGCCACACACAGCTCTGGCCTCTCCCCAGTGTGCATCTTGGAGGCCCACTATCTCACTGAAATGGAAGCCTTGGAGTGAGTGGCTATTGTAGGCTAAGTCTGAAATTGTTCAACGTTGCATTCTTTATGCTCTACCAATTGGAACTGAGCCACAGGATTGCAACTCTTTAGTAAAGGAGGCCAGAGAATGTGACTAGATGATGTTTTCAGGTAAAGAAGAAATGGCATTGGGTAACTGCCAGTACATCCCTGAGGTGTGTATGTCCATAGTGTGCAAATAAATGCCTTTGTGTCTACAGGTACAGAGATTGGAGAAAATATGATTTGTGATTTAATATTTTTCCATCTAAAGTTTAGAATAAAAAATGCAAATATTTTAAAATAGAAAACTGTACATTGGAGTATCGAGGGAACAGCAAGTACACAAGCTATTTTGTTTATCATATATTATGTAAATATAATTTTATACACTTAATGTTCTTATAAATTCATGATTATATAATGTGTATAATAGATATGATATACCTATATATTTATGTGTCTGTTAGTAACTACAATAAGTGGAAAAAACACAGAAACCAGTCAGTTTGCATCATTTTGCCAGAATCCTGAAACTTGTTTGCAACAGGAGTCAGGTTCATCTCTTCTTTTGGAACAGAGGTCTCAGTAGAGGCCTCCAATGTCAGAGGCAATGAAATGGGTGTCAGAGACCCGGGGATTTGAAAGCCTAAAGCAAAACGCAAGCCTACGTACTTGGACAGTGCACAGAGATTGTGAAATTGCCTTTACCAGCCTTCACTCTTAAGTTTTTTTTTTTTAAAGATTTATTTATGTATTTGAAAGAGTTACACAGAGAGAGAAGGAGAGGCAGAGAGAGGGAGGACTTCCATCTGCTGGTTCACTCCCCACATGGCCGCAATGGCAGGAGCTACGCTGATCCAAAGTAAGGAGCCAGGAACGTCCTCCGAGTCTTTCCATGTGGGTGCAGGGGCCCAAGGACTTGGGCCATCTTCTACTGCTTTCCCAGGCCACAGCAGAGAGCTGTATCAGAAGAGGAACAGCCGGGATTCGAACCGGCACCCATAAGGGATGCCGGCACTGCAGGCGGCGCCTTTACCCACTATGCTGCAGCACTGGCCCCCACTCTACCTTTTAAAAGAGAAGTAATCAGTGATGAAGGCTGATTAGGGAGAGTTGGCCTTCCTTGTAGAGGGTCTGTGCATGCTGTGGTGACCATCCTCTTCTCTCCACACTTGGTGGTGGAAGGAAGGAGAGCTGTTCTCTGTCATTTCGGTGAGTTTCCTGGTGGACCCTTTATCCTCAGTGACACGAGGACTTGCATTGCCATAGGGCTGCCTGTCCTAAGGATAAATGCCCACAGAAGTTTCTGCCTCTGGGTCTAGCAAGGTAAAACTGAGGTGTCTCCACTGAGCTGGAACAGACCTTCCATCGAAGTTCAGGCTCATGCCTTCATTGACTGGGCACTCTGCTGGCAGGAGTTAGCATAGACAGCTGGGGAGGAGAGAGAGGATCCCAGATGAGAGGTGGATGATGGGAGGCAGGTTCTCAGAGGAGGATGGGCAGCCCAGAGTGGACATCCATGGGGAACCCGGCACGTGTGGAGAGGTGCAGATGAGTCTGTTCTGCAGGACAATGTCCACAAGAACCACTGTGGTACTGAAGGCCTGGCATCCTGCTCCACTATTTTTTTTTTTCTTTTAGGCCAATGGCTCTAGAAATGATGAAGAATAATGAATGAGTACAGGATAAGAGGGAGAAGACACAAAGTTTCCTTTTTCTACTCCAGAAATCCAAAATTGAAGCAGGACCCCTGCTGGAGAATGAGTGTAAAATATGGACTTTCTAAGTTGCAGAATAATTAAACTGCGCTGGGTGAGTAATTCATGTAAAAATAGTTAAAATTACTCTTTGAATTTTTACTCGAAAATGGGAAATATTAGCCTCAAGGAACAAATTTAACATTGCAAAGACCCTGAGAATTGAGTGAAGCATCAAGTTTTTCCTTGCACTCTATCCAAGATCATTCAGTATGCAAGTTACATATTGGTATTAGCAGAAGAAGGTGAACTGGACTGTGTGGGAAAAGTGCAGTCTTGTCAGTCAGTCTATACATTTGTTTACTTCCCAAGTCTCCAAAAAATAAAAATCTCCTTATGAGTTCCTTAATGACATAACAATAGCAACTGTACAATCTAGTTTATAGTTTAATTCCATGATCAGATACTAACTGAATAAAATAATTTGATTTAAAATTATTTGGGTCGGGGCAGGCGCCGTGGCTCACTTGGTTAATCCTCCGCCTGTGGCGCCGGCATCCCATATGGGCGCCGGGTTCTGGTCCTGGTTGCTCCTGTTCCAGTCCAGCTCTCTGCTGTGGCCTGGGAAGGCAATGGAGGATGGCCCAAGTGCTTGGGCCCCTGCACCCGCATGGGAGACTAGGAGGAAGCACCTGGCTCTTGGCTTCAGATCAGCACAGCGCCAGCCATAGTAGCCATTTGGGGAGTGAACCAACGAAAGGAAGACCTTTCTCTCTGTCTCTCTCTCTCTCTCTGTGTCTAACTCTACCTGTCAAATAAATTTAAAAAAAAATTATTTGGGTGTTAAATCTTTCAGTTGCCTCCTGATTCATTTTTTCTGAGATGGTGGTAGATTGGGCATATGGGAAGGAGAAGGATGAACTTAGCTCTGTTGGCTACAGGCTGCTAATACCTAACATGGCCCCTATGTATCCCACTGACCCCACTCTTCAGCTCTGGGGAGAGTCACCTCACCATGCAGTTTGGATCTCATGCCAAGTGGGGTGATTCTTAAGCTGGTGATTGTGCTGTGTAGGAACTAGGGGTGGCCCTCAGGGTCCAAGCAGAGGGCGCCTTCTGACTGGGCAGCTGTCCTACCAACACCGCTTTGATGTCTCAGTGTGGGAGGATGTTATGGGTCAGTCTGTGTGGTGGCATCTTTGTTCCCAGTGTCCTCTGTTTTGAAGCCCAAAGGAAGAGAAATGAGGACCTGCATTTAATTTCTTTGCTATCACTTTTTTTTTTCTTTCATTCACTTTTTAAAAAAATATTTATTTATTTATTTATTTGAAAGAGTTACACAGCAAGAGAAAGAGAGGCAGAGAGAGAGAGAGAGAGAGAGAGAGAGAGGTCTTCCATCCACTGGTTCACTCCCCAATTGGCTGCAAGGCCGGAGCTGTGCCATTCAGGAGCCAGGAGCTTCTTCATGATCTCCCAGGTGGGTGCAGGGGCCCAAGGACTTGGGGCATTCTCCACTGCTTTCCCAGGCCATAGCAGAGAGCTGGATCGGAAGTGGAGCAGCCAGGACTCGAACCAGCGCCTATATGGGATGCTGGCATCACAGGTGGTGGCTTACCCACTGCGCCATAGTGCCAGCCCCCTCCCCTCATTCACTTTCTGGCAGAAAAATGACTATACTTTTGTTCTTCTCTGTTTCATATCTTTTTTCTACTATGTGTTAGACTGAAGGAGATGTATTCCATATCATAGTTTACTGCTAGTAACTTAGTCTCCCAGACTTGTTGTTGGTGCTTTAAATTAGGTCAGTAATGGAGAAATTTGAATCTGGAAGAAAACTTCTTTCATGTCTTACCTCTCAAAATAGGTGAATTTCACGATTTCAAAATGAAAATGTTCTGGTTCCTTCTTGTGCCTAAGTGGCATATCTTGTTTTTTTTTTCCCCCTAGGAAAATTATATACATGGTAGTAAAGATTTTGAGTTCCAAAAGGTATAATGCAAATCAACAATTTCCAAGTTTTTTGTTATGTAAGTTTTAAAGTTGCCTGATGTTGTATAGCAGTATAGTGTCCTTTGTTCTTTAGCCTGATTTCCCACTTGATAAATCTTGATTTAAGAATTTCATGTTTCAGCTTGGCTGTGACATTGTATCTTTCTACTTATGTTCTTTTTATTCCCTAAAATCATAGTCAGAAATTTAAATTTATAATGTTTGCTATCAAGTGGTACTTCCACAGTTAGCATCTTAGCCATTTGACCTGCTGCATCTGTGATTTTGGGTATCACCTGTATTGGGCTGTAATGATTTGGTCAGCTCTAATTGGTTCCTATTAACATCCATTAACTATCCCAAGCAAGTGACTACAAATACTTTTTGAATACTTTGAATCTTTGTTTAACTATCTTAGTCTACAAAATTTCCCAGCATCTTTAATTATCTAAGTTGGCCACTTAGTGATTTTGGCTGCCTAATATGGCCAACCATTGATTTGATAGATCGATGTGATGGGTTTAGCCCCTCGGTAAGCAGCAATCAGAAAGTGTGCACTAGTGTATAGTGCAGATTAAGACTGAGTGTCAAAAAAAATTGAGGTCATTTGATTTAGTTCTCTGAATAATGAGAGGCTTTAATCTAATCACATCTAAGTAACTGACAGTCAATAAAAGCTTCCTTTAACAACAGTCAGATCATTACTTCGCAAAGCACTGGTTTTATTAAGCAGTGATATTAGTTGGCCTTGACAAACTGAAGGCTATGAGAGATCCAGAACGCTCACTTCCATGCCAGGTGGACTGTGGGTTCTACTTTACTAACCGGTCTGTTAGTAATGCATTTGGAGTTCTGCACAGGCAAGATCTCCCTCTTGAAAGAAGAAATATTTGAAAAACATTTAGAAAGCTTTCGTTCATAAAACATTTGCTGCATCCCATAAGGGCGCTGATTCTAGTCCCAGCTGCTCCACTTCCAATCCAGCTCCCTGCTGATGGCCTGGGAAAGCAGTAGAAGATCACCCAAGTGCTTGGGCCCCTGCATCCATGTGGGAGACTCGGAGGAAGCTCCTGGCTCCTGGCTTTGGATTGGCATAGCTCTTCTCTTCTTATTTTTATTTTTGTGAGGGTTGTGTCCTGGTTTGTGCAAACTTTTTTTTTTTTTTTGAAAGGCAGAGTTAGACAGTAAGAGAGAGAGAGAGTAAGGTCTTCCTTCCTTTGGTTCACCCCCCAAATGGCCATTATGTCCGGGGCTGTGCCGATCCGAAGCCAGGAGCCAGGTGCTTCCTCCTGCTCTCCCATGCGGGTGCAGGGCCCAAGCACTTGGGCCAAACTCTACTGCCCTCCCGGGCCACATCAGAGAGCTGGACTGGAAGAGGAGCAACCGGGACAGAATCTGGGGTGCTGGCGCCACAGGCGGAGGGTTAGCCAAGTGGGCCGCAGCGCCGGCCTTTTTTTGTCTTCTGTGCAAACTTTTGACAATCATATATTCTTATTTTTGCTTTTCTCATAGCCCTAGGATTTCTAAATGACTTTGACTATTTTCATTAGTTTATTTGCTTGAAATTTTTCCTAATGAAAGTAAATGTAATTTCAAATCTCAACACCAGTGTTTTTCAAATCTCCAGAACGGAGGTGTTACACCATTTTATGATCATTTTTCTATCTCTCTCTCTTTTTAAAGATGTATTTATCCATTTGAAAGTCAGAGTTACACAGAGAGGTAAAGAAAGGCAGATAGAGAGAGAGGTCTTTCATCCACTGGTTCACTCCCCAACTGGCCACAAAGGCCAGAGCTGTGCCAATCCAAAGCCAGGAGCCAGGTGCTTCTTACAGGTCTCCCATGAGGGTGCAGGGGCCCAAGGACTTGGGCCATCTTCCACTGCTTTCCCAGGCCATAGCAGAGAGCTGGATCAGAAGTGGAGTAGCTGGGACTAGCACCGGCACCCATATGGGATGCCGACATTGCTAGTGGTGGTTTCATTTGTCACTTCACAGCGCCGATCCCAGTCATTTTTTCTAACCACAGTATATGTATGCACTTATAGTTTTCCATTTATCTTTGTCAGTTCTGCATTTAAGAGAGAGGCTCATCAGAAATCCAGGCTGGAAGCAGAGTTCTTGCCAGCTCCCATTCCTCCCATCAGACAAAGGGGCACATAGTGCCCTTGAATGCGTACTAAAAAATCCGGATTCTTGACTGTCACATACAATTTTTCTTTCTTTAATTCTTTTCCAGTTGTTGGCTGTGTATTAATGGTTTTTGCTTTATTTGATTTATCATTGTTGTATATTTGAACAGACAATTGAATGTGGAATAGTTTCCCAAGTAAATATGATACAAAGTAAATTAGTTATATAAAATCCAAAGGGACAAGAGTCATTGTGGACATAAGCACAGTTTACTTGGCTGGAGAGAGAAATGTAACAATTTATCTGAAATAATAACTCATTTTGGGGGAAATTGCCTAAAGCTTAATATTGTGCAACATCTTTTTATAGTCTTAAAATATGTGAGACTTATGTCTTCAAGTCATCTATCATACTCTTTTATGCTACAATTTTTATGGATTCATGCTAATATTTCCTCAAAAAGCAATTTAAAATGTTGCTAGTAGGAAATATAGATGTCCCAAAATTACTTAATCTTCCTCATGTTTGAGGAACAAAAAGGGTATTGAAGAAGTATGTGTTTTTATTTACAATAAAATTGAAATGCCCCAGTAATTTCTTGTAACACATTGCAGTACATAGTGAGATTGTGAAATTGTCTATGCACTACCACATATATAACATTAGAAATTGCAAGGATGTGTATTTTTAAGCCTAAAAATTGTATATATATAAATTACTTTTATTTTGTTTCTATAAATTTTTCCAGTGTTCAAGCCAGATTTTGTTATGCTCATTTCCCTTATTCTTTTTTTTTAAGATTTATTTATTTATTCAAAAGCTAGAGAGAGAGAGAGAGAGAGAGAGAGTTCTTCCATTCACTGGATCACCCCCCAAATGGCCACACTACCCAGGAATGAGCCAGGTTGAAACCAGGAGCTAGGAGCTTCATGAGTGAGAACCACGTGGGTGCAGTGGCCCAAGTGCTTGGGCCATCTTCTGCTGCTTTCCCAAGTGCATTAGCAGGGAGTGGGATCAGAAGTGGAGCAGCCAAAACTCAAACTGGTGCCCATATAGGTGTTGCATGCAGGTGGTGTCTTAACCATGTATGCATCAAAGCTGGCTGCAGTAAATCACTATAGGATGTAAATCAGTCATAGTGCTGAACTATTGCCGGTGCTCAAGCTCAAAAAATAAGTAAGAGGTGTCTTCAGAAACTTCGTGGAAATTGCACGTTAGGGATAAGATATGCATGGATTTCAAAATACTTTGCACCAAAATAAACTCACTTTTCATTTAATACTTCCATAAGCTGTTTGGAGTTCTCTCGTCTGTCTGTATTTCAAATGCTTACGTTCACTAAGCAGCTTCTCAATTTCACCTTCCCTGTTTGCCTCAGCCTGATACATGTTAATACTGGTGACTTCTGCTTCAATCACTCAAAGCTTTCTCTTTACTTTGCCCCTTCAGTACTTAGTTTATGTGCAAGTAATGTACTTCTTTCACAGACCCTCCTAAAATAAATTAAATTGGTATTTAGATGGTTTAAGGCCTTACAGCTAATGGACCTCCAACAATGCTAATGTTCTATTCCATGTACAGCCCTCTCACCTTCACCCACAAAGTGGGGATATGCTGTTGACTGGAGCAACATCAGTATGCTCTTGACACAGGTGTGCTTCTCGGAAAGTTAAGCATTTCTATTTTTAACATCATGCAGTCTACTCATAGTTTTCTACTGGAATTTTGAAAGCAATAATATGAACATTTCAGGTTTCCATAGGACAATGTCCTAGTTTTATAAACCACGTAACTAACCTCTCAGCAGGCAATTATTTTAAGTGTTTACCATGATTACCATAGGGACTGAACTGAGGCTCAAGTGACATTATGTGTATTCTATTAGTCATACACAAATAGAACCCAAAGCAGGCTGTCATGTGTCCGTGAACACTGACTTCATACACAGTTGAAAAACAAGACCGCATGCAGGAGCGTGCAGACTACTTGGAAGAAAGCTCTGCTGATGGAGAACATGTGTATGATTTCTAGCAAAAATAATCTGAAGCATCACTTTATGCATGTATCGATGGGGAGGAGTAACAAAGACACACACCCCAAGGATCCCGAGAAATGGCTGTGAGCGGTTGAAAGAGTGCAGTGGAGCATGGGCCTGTTGCATTGTGGGAAACCAGGGAGGCAGCCAAGCGAAGAGGCAGACCTAAGACAGCACAGAGAGCTATGTTTTAAAGGCCTAAACATGAATGGACAGAAAGAATAATTAAAGGGTTTTCCAGAATGTATGTTCTGCATGAAAGTGGTAGTAGTGCTTTAATGTGAAGTGTAAGACGTCAGATTAAACAGATGGCATGGAGGCTCTGTGGAATGGTTTTCTCAACTGAAGAGGTATCAAAATTCTGTTAGGCCCTAACTAACAGTGCAACAACTGAGCTATTCAGAGAAGAGGAAGAAGCCCAGAAAACTATGAGAATGAACGCTCAGAATGAAAACCAAAGAGGCTGTGACAAAATTCTTTTTGCTTTATCTGCTTGTTTTATTATATTGCATATATCAATACTATTTCATCATATATCAATACTATTTCATCAGTTTTTGGAATCTGTGTTCTGTGTTATGGATAATATAAAGGTCAATCGATCATAGGACATCATTACAGCTACTCTCAGTTTCACCTAAAGCACAGCAAACTGGGTTCTTCAGTGGCAAATTATATAGACTTTGTAATTCCAAGTTTTGGGGTTTGAGTGCTTATTCCACTAGTCACTACTGGTACAAACTAGGACATGGCACTTGGGCTACAGTTTCCTTGTCTCTAAAACTGATGTAACACCTATTTCAGAGAATGGCTTCAGGAATATTTTACATATAAACAGAAAAGAGCTCTACCAGGACATAGCAAACACTGCATGAATTGCGATTGTCACCTGCTCATATTATATTGCATTCAAATCCTTAGAACAGATGTGTTTTAGAACTTTGAAACTGTTGTCAAAAGGCAATATGATTTATGTATGTTGTAATATAAATGGTTGTCATCTGAAAATGGCTTGTTACTGTTTTTAACTTAAGATGGTATAAAAGTGATATGCATTCAGTAGAGACTCTACTTTGAATGTGGACCTTCTACTGGCCTCACATCATGAGGTATTGGTCCTCCCTTGCATTCAGGGAGAGGCTGTAGCTCCCACTCTGCAACATGGAGTCATGAAGGGAAGTGGCTGATTCCCTGTATGCTACTCTGGTGCTGAGCTTCGATGTTTGATAGGCTATGCATATTGAATGCATTTTGGACTTAACAGTTTCAATTTACTGTGAGTTTACCTAGACATACCCTGTCCTAACTCAGGGAGCATCTGTATATGATACCCAATGCATGTACTGTAAAAACAAATTCTAATGCTGTAGCACATCACCCTGCAATAAGATAGTCATCCTTTGGAAGCAAAACACAAACTATGTTAAGCATCATATTTTGTGTTAACTCAAGACATTATTTTTCTACCATAGATTTTCAAAAGTGCACACACTTCTCTGCACAAGAAAACAAAAACAAACTTTGATTTCCCAGAGCTTTCTCTATTTGTGATTATATTTTAGAATTTTAAGATATTGAAACTCTGAGACCTAAGGACTTTAGGGCCATCTCCAGTCCAGTGTAGAGGATGCACATACAGTCCGTGTGGAGACTCTGAGAAAAAGATTCATTATGATTTAAGCACCCAAGCTCTTAGAATTTTAAGGAGATGGGAAAGCGGGTGATGATTCCAAGAAAACTGCTCTTCATTATTACATGCCTAGTATGAGCAAAACCTAGGAGATGATGCTTAAATTCTCTTTTCCCATCCAAACTTGGGTTGTGGGAGAGGATAGGACAGCTGGCTGTAAAAATAGGTTTTCCATCTTAGAGTATGCTATCTGTGGGGAGCAACTCAGACTAGACTGTTACTGGAATTAAGACTTATTCTATGCATCTGTTCTCCCACAATATGGTGCTGAGAAGGGAGTAAACAGCTTCTACACAGCTGCCTCTCACCAGCTTGAGTGATGAGCTGCAGGAGCTGATCTTGCTCCTGATTGGAGGAGAGCAGCATACTTGGCATGTGGGTAGCAGAGTTGGGATTGGTGGAAGAGGACTATAAAGGAGGAGAGAGACAACATGCACCAGGAACATCTAAGGGGAACTTCTATCTGAAGGAACATCTGAGCAGCCCCCGAGAGAGCCGGCCGGCGGTGTGCCGCTCCCCCGCGGAAGTGGGGAAAGTGGCAGGGGGAACCGCCCTTCCACAGAGGTGGAAGGGACAGTAGCCAACCCTGGAAGAACCAGCAGCAAACCCGGGGAGGGCCGAGCAGACAAAAGAACAGCGCAGGGTCCTGCGTCATTCTCCATGAAGAGGGGGAGCGACATAATGGTGCCGTAACTCGGATATGAAGCCTAGGCAGGGTTTAGTGTCGTTCCTCCATGAAGAGGGGGAGCGACATAATGGTGCCGTGACTCGGATATGAAGCCTAGGCAGGGTTCAGTGTTGTTCCTCCATGAAGAGGGGGAGCGACAGCTATCAAACTAAGTAAGCACTCTAATAATGTCATCAGTTTGTAAGACTTTGTTTTTAGTGTATAATCTTTAATGGTGTCCACCAAAAGCACCTCTTTCACCCAACCTGTCCTTGGAACACCAGATTCAGATACACAGGCGACCTCTGTTTATACTGTTAAGAGGTTGCAACGCACTTTCATTAGTGTATTCACAACCAAACTCTCTGCATTCCCTTTTTCCTTGCCACTGAAATCTACTTCTTGTTTGGAATCACTCTCAATCACCATTTCTTTATTTTCTGACCAATTTCCTCATATTCATTGATTAGGCCCTGGTGAATCTGTCTCCATTCTAACTTTAGAATGTGTCCTCTCCTCTCTGTCTTAACACCAAACTTCCTCGGATCAGATTCCTATCCTTTCTGTCCTGGACATTTGATTCATTTCCCTTTCTTATCACTTCCACCCAGAGTATCTCCAAACTCTTGTATGTGATCTTGCTACCATGAAGACCTGATAGTGTCTGACTCCTACCTAAAATAATGCAGTGGCATGGCAATCACTATAAAGTAAAATTCCAAAAAGTAACAAATTTCCATCTGCCTTTTAGAGTTTTTCACAATACCAACAACATGTGCATTTTGTGTTCTGTTGGCCTGAATAGGGCATTCTTTTCCAAAAGTAATGCATTTATAGAAAGGGAAAGAGAGAAGTCATCTATCCACCGGTTCACTCCACAATGTCCACAAAGTCCATGGCTAGGTCAGACTGAACCTAGGAGCCGAGCCATGAGCCCAATCTGGGTCTCCGCCATAGGACACAACTACTTGAGTGATCACCTGCATTACCAAGAAGCTGGAATCAGAAGCAGAACCGGGACTCTCACCCAGTAACTCCCAGATGGGATGTGGGCATCCCAAATGGCATCTTAACTGAAGCCGAATACCTGCCCCTCAGGGAAGACTTGGCACAGCCATTTAAGCTGCTCATTGGGATGCTCACATCCCTAATCAGAGCGCTGATTTGAGTCCCAGCTGCTCTGCTTCTGATCCAACACCTACTGATGGTTTTGAGAACCTGCAGGTGATGGATCCAGTACTTGATTTTCTGCCACCCACGTGGGAGACCTGGATGGAGTTCCTGGCCCCTAGTATGTACCTGGGTGTCATGGTCATTTGGAAAGTGAACCAGTGGATGGAAGATCTCTCTCTCTCTCTCTCTCTCTCTCTCTCTCTCTTTCAAACAAATAAATACTTTTATAAAATCCAATTATATGCCCGTTAGCAATCTATCCTGATTCCGTATTTATACATTTCTCTTTCAATAAAAATGTTGACTGTAGATGACAGAGTACATTCCATGTAGGATATCTGGTGCCAAACCGTGTGCTAAAATGCAATAATCAACTTTCACAACAGCATGTGACATAATTTAGTCTAAATTTTCATTTTGTGGCCGATTCTTACAATTTAGAATTTAGAGATTACTGGTTAGCACCATTTGGTCTTTCAAAACCCTGAATCAAAGATATTAGAATTAAGTTTGTCAAGTAACTGAGAATTGTTTCTCTGGAATCAGCTGAGCTAGGATAATGTCTCTAGTTAACTCCACCATGCACTTTACCTAGTGTGATTTAAGATCACTGTAGCTTAGAATCACTAGTATTTGATCTTTTAAAATTCAGGCTTGTGGTCAAGCACTGCAACTATCCAGAAATGACATTGTGCTTTTTAGGAATGCCATACTACACCGTTAAAGTTTCTCTGAGTTCTTGAGACTGATATTAATCCTGCTTTTACACCATAGTGATGCCAAGTATTGCCTTTCCTGCTCTTAAAGCCACCTATACAAACTGATAATTCATTTGGTGTGTTGAGAATGCACTGCCCAACTCCTTTTACTATCTTCCTTTTTAAAGATTTTTTTTAATTTATTTATTTGAGAGAGTTAGAGAGAGAGGTAGAGACAGAGAGAGAGGTCTTCCATCCAGTGGTGCACTCCCCGGTGGCCACAACAGCCAGAGCCATGCCTATCCAAAGCCAGGAGCTTCTTCCGGGTCTCCTACGTGGGTACAGGGGCCCAAGGAGTTGCCCCATCTTCCATTGCTTTCCCAGGCCATAGCAGAGAGCTGGATCGGAAGAGGAACAGCTGAGACTAGAATCAGCACTCATATGGATGCCAGGGCTTTAACCTGCTATGCCACAGTGCTGGCCCCCAACTCCTTTTGCTATCCTAGTTTGCATTCTTGACCTGCTGTTTGCATCCTCAGTCCTTAGTCTTCTGGATCTTCTCCTCATAACGTGGGTCTTTTCTTAAAGTATTCAGTTTTCATTCACATTCATTTTCTGTCCTGCCCAACCCCTACACAACTTTGCCGACTCAGACATTTTGTCCATTAGCAGCTGGGTCAGGCTCTATTCTTGTGAACTCATTATGGTCTGGCAGTCAGTGAAGAACTCTAGACTAAAACCAAGCATTTTGATTCAAGAATGTAGGAAACTCCACATCATAAATTGAATGAAACTCAAAGGTTAAATTATAAGTCAGTTGTTTGAAATACAGGCTGCATTTTTCTGAAGCAAAACCAATGCCATAGTATCTGTTAGGTCTCCAGGTTAGTGTACCTCAATCAGAAAGAGTATAAAGACTGGGATAAAGAGAAGAATATGAACAAGTGAACTCCAGTGCAGGTGAAACATTTCCAGAGGTAGTTTTATTGGATGCTTGAAAAAAATTAAGTAAATGATGCAGAATAAGAGATGTTATGTTGAGAAATCTGGAAAGAAGAGATAGCAACAGAGTGAGGTGAAAAGTATATTCCAGGCCTCTTTAAGACACAGGATTGATTCTAACCTATGGGCTTCAGCCAAGAGGAAATTGGTTGTGTTATTGTTATGATTTCAAGAATAAAATTTTGAGCATCTGTATTTACAGTGTGTGGTGTTTTGTAGTTTTTAAGTTGTCAATAGTGAGAGTTCTACTAAAAAATACAGATGGCTAAAATTACATGCACGCTCATTGTAGATCCTAACAATAGGTCTGATTGTTCCTGCTCCTGTTCTTCTATTGTGTTTTTACCTTCTTACAAATAATTCTCCACTTATTTGTTATTTATGCAGAATTTTATGTAAAACATTCTCATGAAAGTCTTTTTCATGTATGAGATTTAGTATAATCTTTCTCTTTTTAACGTATACACATTTCTGAGTCCCCAGTTTCTATTCTGAGATATAACATTAGTGGTGTAATAGGATTTTTAAATTTTTTTTTTTAAATTTATTTGACATGTAGAGTTATAGACAGTGAGAGAGAAAGACAGAGAGAAAGGTCTTCCTTCCATTGGTTCACCCCCAAAATGGCCACCACAGATGGTGCCACGCCGATCTGAAGCCAGGAGCCAGGTGCTTCTTCCTGGTCTCCCATGCGGGTGTAGGGGCCCAAGCACTTGAACTATCCTCCACTGCACTCCCGGGCCACACCAGAGAGCTGGACTGGAAGAGAAGCAACCTGGACTAGAGCCCAGCGCCCATATGGGATGCTGGTGCCACAGGCGGAGGATTAACCAAGTGAGCCACAGAGCCGGCCCAGGGGTGTAATAGGATTTTGACAACTACCCAATATAGATTATGTGAACTAGGAGAAATAACCAAGATACTAATAGTCTCCATTCAAGATATCATAGCATTTGTTTAACAATGATATTTCACATGCAATGTTTGTGTTTTAAAATGAAAATATTTCTTTTCATTTTCAAAATAAAATATCCTATCTTAAATATAATCAAAGTGAGTATATTACATATATTTGTGTATAGTACAGAGTTTGTCAGCCATTATTTGTTAGAAAAATCCAAGTTTAGTTAATTTTTTGAATCAGTCTCAATAATTAGATCTCAAAATGAAGATCTGGAAGTGCTTTAAACATGCTTAACGCCTTCTAAGCTGTTTTGTACTTTTCTATGTTGTCCGTCAGTGAGATTCTATGATTTTTAGCTGCAGTGGGTTGATGAGAATTTCTAAATTATTGGTGGTTTAAACTAACATAGGATAATGAAAATGTTCTAGCCTTTTGCATTTGCGTAGTGATCAAAGTATATTCAACATTTTTAGAAAATAACATTTAATATAGCTTATTTTAATTTTGAAGCTACTTTGCAGCTACAAGAAGCTAATTTATCAGATCATTGTTTTTTTTAGCAAATGGCCAAAAATCCAAACCTTTCTTTAGTATGGAGGAGATTGAAATGTGTATGTTACAAATGGATGCATTTAATGTCTTGACCATTTTATTGTGGTAAAACATGATATTGATTAGATAATATTTCATCAACTATCAGTGTTAATATTACTTTTTAAAAGATTTATTTACTTCAAATGAAAAGTGACAGGGAAAAAGAGAGAGTGAGTTAGTTAGTTCTGGAATCTGGTGGTTTACTTCCCAAATGCTTGCAGCAGGCAGGGCTGGAACAGGCTGAATTCAGGAGCCTGGAACTCCGTGGAGGCCTCCTATCTGGGTGGCAGCGGCCCAAGCACTGGAGTGATCATCCATGGCCTCTCCAGGTGAATTGAAGAAGAGCAGCCGGGACTCCAACCAGAACTCTAATATGGCATGCAGCTGTCCCAAGACGTGGCTTAACCCACTGGGCCGTAACACCTGCTGCGCTATTTGTTATTTTAAATCTCATGCTTATTTAAAAGCTTAAACAAGAGTTTTGCATGCAATTACTTTGTATCTTTTAAACAAAAATGCGTTAATTTTACATATATTGCTATCCATATTTTATTAAGTTCATCAATAATCAAATTATATTCACCTTATTTAAGTAAGATTTAACTCATTTAAAGCTAAAAATGGTTTGTGCATAACAGATGTCGGTTTGAGTTTACGCAAGGTTTAATGTCTGAAGGAATTTGACTCAGATCTACCTTTTATGCTCCTGGGACAGCCCAGAGCCCTTCTAAATACCAGTGTTTCTGCATATTCCAAATGCATATTTTTCTGGTCATCCTGGCTCTGTTTTTAATCATGCCCTAGAATGTTTTCAGTTTTCCATCTTTCATTTCTTCTCTCAATTTTGGCATGGACCCAACTGTACTCTCAATTCCTTTCCCTTATTTATACCAACTCCCCTTCCAACAGTCCCTTAACAATCAGTCTCAACGAAACATCACTGACCATAACCAACATGGATTACCCATAGCAGTATTACTCATAATACCCAGAAAGTTTTAACACTCAAACTTCTCATCTACTAGTCTATAGATAGGTAAAATGTAGAATATCCATACAATAACATTATTTAACAAAACCAAGAGGATAGAGTGTGCAGAGTGAAAGACGATGGACACAGCAGACCACTTACTTTATGATTTGATTTATAGGAAATGTCCAGAATAAGCAAATCGATAGAGACACAAATTAGACTAATGTTTGTTTAGTAATAAGAGGGAAGAGAGTGAGAGGTGATAACTAGAAGATACATTTGAGTTTTCTGCTGGTGAAAATATTTTAAATTGATTGTAATGTTAGTTTCTTTTTTAATTTATTTTTAAAGGCTTATTTATTTATTTGAAAGGCAGAGGCAGAGAAAGAGAGAGAGAGAGGGAGAGTATGTGTGTCTTCCATCTGCTGGTTCACTCTCCAAATGGCCATAGTGGCTGAAGCTGAGCCAGTCTGAAGCCAGGATCCAGGAGCTTCTTCCAGGTCTCCCACACAGGTGCAGGGGCTCAAGCACTTGTGCCATCTTCTACTGCTTTCCCAGACCATAACAGAGAGATGGATCAGAAGTGGAACAGGCAGGACTCGAACCCAGGCCATATGGGATGCTGGCACTGAAGGCAGTGGCTTTACCACAGTGCAGGCCCCGATGTTAGTTTCACAATTGCAAATATAACTAAAACCATTTATTATAAATGTTATATGAATGAATTGTAGAATATCTTAATTTCATCTCTATAAAACTATGACAAAAATTATCAATGTGTTACATATTATTTGTGTTGGCAGAGACCTTGAAGAGGTTTTCTTGAAGCAATGGAGTTCAATTATTAGGCACAAATAATCTAAAAGTGAAGATGCGTCATCCTAGTTGTTGCTGTGATGCTGTCAGACCCCAAAATTCTGTTATCCACTTTTCTTGGACATCCAGACACTCATTAATCCCCAGTGATATCCGTTTGGGTTTTTATCATTTTTCTCTGTCCACCGACATCTAACTATAGGGAAGGGAAAAACGGATTGTAGTTCTTCACTGATATAAAATACTGTAGTTGCACATCCCCACTTTATATCTCCACTTCAAGTGTTACGACATTGGTAGCAACTACAGAGAGTTGTGGTCTTAAAGTCTGTTTTGATTATACTTTATTTGATCATAGGACTCCATGCATTTTAGCTTCTGCATAGAATGAAGGAGATTAACTGCAAACACTGAGTCCGGGGCCTAGAAAAAGCATCTCTTACCAGAGGAAGAAGGTGAAGAACAGTTACACGTCAATGTTGTAGAAGTTACTTGCGACCACTGTGTTTGACTAGAGTAGATACCTCCCCTGAACAGAAATTGGTTTTAACATTTTCTGTGCAATTTCTGTCTTTCTTATTTTCAGCTTTAGATCCAGCTAAAGATCCATGCTTAAAGATGAAGTGCAGTCGCCATAAAGTATGCATTGCCCAGGATCCTCAGACGGCACTCTGTGTTAGTCACCGGAGGCTTACACACAGGTAAACATGGCTAAATTAAATGCCGCTGATAGAACAGTACTCTTTAGCACAAACAAATGTGAAACATAAATATTTGGTAGTGTCTGCTAATCTTGTGTACAGAGTTTTACTGAAACAGTTTCAGAAGCTTGACTAAACCAATTCTGATTCACCTGGATTAAACACTGCTATAAATCAGAATCACTGTGGATTACAGAATTTAAGGCATGCATTTACTGTTGACTAAAGGAAATTTTTCAAATATTGTATTAAAATATTTTTCTATATATTTGTGTTTTTTAAGGTTTAAAGAATAATTATAGTTCTGGGACCCTCTCAATATTTTTTGTGGCTACTCTTTCCCACAGGAAAGGGTTAGAAACAAATTTAAAGGGTAGAAATAAATTGACTGATGTTTGTAGAAGAAATAAGCTAGCAATTGCATTATAGAGATTTGGGGCTGGCACTCTTTGGGATATCTTCCTTAGGAAGCACAAATATTGTTCTTTGGGGGCTGACAAAAAAGGGGAAAGAAAGGATTTCAAATGTGTGTTCTAACAATCAGTAGTGTTCCTGTAAGGTAGGCTGTGTGTTTTTTTTTTTTTTATTTTTCTCCACAAAGAAACCTTTTATTTAAGGAATACAGACTTTATGAATTTATAAGTACAATTTTAGGAATATAGTGATTCTTCCTACCATATCTACCCTCCCACTCACTTTCCCACTCCTTCTTCTCCCTCCTCTGCCTTTCCCAGGCCCATTCTCCACTAAGTTCCATTTATGATTAATTTTATACACAGAATATCAACTCTGTACTAAGTAAAGAGTTCAACAATTTGCATGGTGAAAAAAAAAAAAAAACCAAAAAACAAAAAAGCAAAGCAAACAGAAAACAATCAAGATAAGGGCTACTCAAAGTCATTGCATCTTGAAGTTAATTCCACTTTTCCTTTTTTTATTAATTTAATTAACTTTAACAAAGCACCCAAGAATTATACCTCTTTTGGGAACACTTAGATATGGTGATAATACAACTCTTTGAGGACAGAGGTCCTGCATGGGAAGTAAGTGCACAGTGACTCCTGTTGTAAATTTAATAATTAACATTCTTATGTGTGAGGTCAGTGATCACCTGAGGATCTTGACATGAACAGCCTAGGCTCTGGAAGCCTTTTGAGTCCACAGACTCCATCACTATTTAGACAGGGCCATAAGCAAAGTGGAAGTTTTCTCCTCCCTTCAGAGAAAAGTACATCTTTATTTGATGGCCACTTCTTTCCACTGGGGTCTCATGCACTGTAATCCTTCATGTAGGACATTTTTTGCCACAGTATCTTGGCTTTCCATTCCTGAAATGCTCTCGTGGGCTTTTCAAGCCAGACCAGAATGCTGTAAGGGCTGATTCTGAGATCAGAGTGCTATTTAAAGTAATTGTCATTCCATGAGTCTGCTGTGTGGACTGCTTCCCATGTTGGAACATTCCCTCCTTTTTAATTCTATCTATTATTAATACCAGACCATTAACACTTAAGATGGTATTTTTACCACCCAGCTTAAGGGGACTTACTTTAAAGTGTTTAAAGCTTAAGGGGCAAGTTTTTAAACTGTATTCTTAGAAGTAGCTCTGTAGGAATTAATGCAGAACTATACAGCTTTACAGTTACAAACTTCATATACTTCATATTTACAGGAACATGGTGATTCTTCCCACCATGCCTACTTTCCCACTCATACTCCCAATCTTGTTTCCTCCTCCCCCTCTTATTTTAACTCTTATATTTTACGGAGATCTATTTTTAGTTGACTTTCTACACACATGTTTAACTCTATGTTGATGGAAGTATTCAACAAATAGTATTAAAAAAGAAAAAAAACCAAAACTGTTCCTCAACTGTCAAGACAAGTCATTGCTTCTCAGAGTGTCAATTTCACTTCTACAGAGTGGGTGGGCTGTGTTTTGAGAAGGATCAGAAATTTAAGAAATCACCTGTGTTATTTGGTGCTGAGTTGTAAAGGTTGGAATATACCGCAGCCAAGTAAAGTCATGGAGTAATTAAAGGAAACAGGTGTATTTACTGCTTTTAATACTTTTTAAGGAATTCTCTTACTATTTCCTATGATGGTCGACTGAATTCATGTATTGCTTTTAAGTCAATGAATCAAGGAATTTTGCTATTTGGATATGGTCAGAAAATAATTGGATTTTTGGATTTAGCGTACTTGCATATAAATTCTATAAAAATGGGAGACTTCAAAAAGCTCTGGAAGAATGGAATTAAATGATGTGTTTCCATTAGAAATCCATGTCCTGTTTTTTTCATAATACTTATTTTTCATTAATTTCTGGGAGACTTCCCATAGGCATGAATTTCAACTTACATTTTACTTCAATTTTTACTAACTTTTTAAAAGTTTGTTAAGATTTATTCATGGAAAATAAATGAGGGCAATGTCAAAATGAATTTGTGGTTGATCCCTCCCCTAAGTTGGAGGCTTAATCGATTAGTTTCATTTAAAAGCAAAAAACTGCTATATCACAAGTTCAAGAAAATATAGTGAAAGCTTCCATCTGCACTGATTTAGCAACTTTTAAATGGCATTGACCCAAATCCACAAGCAACTGAGGCCCTCGCAGTTAATATCGTTCCTGCCTGGGAGAACACCTGTTGAACAACAGAAGCCAGGAGACGTTAGAGTCCTTGATTGGAGGTCACAGAGCTCAGATTTTCCAAGCTTCAATCCATAGCTTTACTGTACTTAGTGAGAGCAGGGTCTGTGCCATCCTGCTGTTTCACTAACTTATGATTGCACAAAGACTGAAGTACATACAAAGAGAAACTTCTGTCTTGATGTAATAAAGACTCTCAGAAACTGATAGGCACAGTAGTCCTGGCTGGATACAAAACTGTGTGTAGCTTTGCTTTGGTGTAGGAGGGGAGTTGAGGAGTAGGTGAAACCAAAAGGCTAGGGAGTGGACTTCAGTGTGTTGTGTACCTAGTACTTACTGCTGTTCTGATACTGACAGGGACTGTTTAAAAACTCAGTGCACATTGTGTTCTCTAAAAGCTAGTTTGCAAAGAATTGATATTGAGATGGATGTTTAATATGCTATATTTGCTTTGAGAATGTCAGTACATAGTGAATGTTTATATAATCCTTGGGGAAGAACTTTGCCAGGAAGTCTGATCAATAAAGACAGCTAATATAAATAACCTAGATCATAGATTTGCAGATGTGTGTGTGTGTATGGGTGTATGGGTGTGTGTGTGTATTTTGGGGGTTGGGTAGAGAAATCAGAGAAAGATGGCTTCATTAATCAATTTTGACTATTTACACAGTTCAGATTAGAAATTGCTCCTTTTTTGTTGATGAAAAGAAACAATTTATGTTTTCTTCACTTTATCTCATGAAAGAGAAGGGAAATGTAGTCTGTTGCTTGTGTCTGCAGGCAGAGCCCCTACATTTAGAAAACAGGCCATGCTGAGTCCTCTCCCCTAATCTATATCTCATACACATCTACATTACCTTAGAATCTTGATCTTATAGTGCTCACCATATTTGTAATAGCTTAACTAATATTTTTTAAAAATATTTATTTATAATCATATATTTGTAAAGATTTATTTTATTTATTTGAAAGAGTTACAGAAATAGGTAGAGACACAGAAAGAGAGATCTTCCATCCACCAATTCATTCCTCAAATGGTTGCAATGGCTGGAGCAGGGCTGATCTGAAGGCAGGAGCCAGGAGCTTCTTCTGGATCTCCCACATGGGTGCAGGGACCCAAGGACTTGGCCATCTTCCACTGCTTTCCCAGGTGCATTAGCAGGGAGCTGAAAGAAAAGTGGAGCAGCTGGGACTCAAACTGACACCCATATGGGATGCTGGCATCTTAGGGGCAGCTTTACCTGCTACACCATAGTGCTGGCCCCAATCCATTTTCTTGATTAGGTGGCTCATTATGTGTTGTACACTAGCCTCGACCACCTCCACCACTGCCAGTGTAGAAAATGGTGGTGTCAGCTATTCAAACTTGTCTATGCAGAATTGGCTTCAAGCTTGCGTTATAACTGTGTTCTTGTGCCAAATTTCTGCTATCATTATCATTATTAGTGAGAACCAAACCATTTTATAAATACTAAGAAAGAACTGAAACTTCACTGTGTTTTTCCAGTGTGGTAAAATAATGAATTATTTAGATGGCTTAATATAAAGTGTAGAATGAGTTTCCAAGCTTTGAATATGGTGCACTTTTTTATATTCCCACCATGGGAAAAAGTTCTGTAGATGCTGCGAGCTGAGGGGTTTTTTCTCCTCATTGTTTCTTCATGTTGTGAGCAAGAAGCCCAGTGTTTTATGCTCCCTTGCAGGCTGTGCAGCTGCAGATAATTAACACTATGTCTAGATCAGTGTTTCTGGCACCAATCGATGCTGCTGATATTAAAGAGAAAGATTTGGCATAATACAACAGAGAGGGTAAGGCTCAAGAAGTTGTAGGACAAAACTAGCCATGTTAATTTCTGCTTCATTTACACTGAAGAAAAAAAAATCAATAAGGAAATGCTTTTGGCCTCCTAAGAAGGCATTGCACAACAAGAAATGATAATATTTATCTAAAATGCTTCTTATCAATGATAGGTACCAAAAGAAATGGTTCCAAAATATCTCATGTACTTTTTGTGATTCATATTTTTAATAACCATATTAATTGAAAATTGAAATGTTTTTGTGGTTATTAACTGTGTAACTGTGTTATTTGCACTTCTATTGTTCTAATCTTGGAATATTTGAGGTGAGAAGAGTCAAACATGGGGGGTTTCCAAGATGGCGGAATAGCAACTGGACTGTCTGAATCACAAGGGGCAAAACTAATGTTTAAAAAGGGTTAAGGGGGCAGCACTGTGACATAGCAGGTAAAGATGCCACCTGCAGTGCCAGCATCCCATACGGGCTCTCGGATTCAAGTCCTGGCTGCTCCACTCCCAATCCAGCTCTCTGCTCTGGCCTGGGAAAACGGAAGATGGCCCAAGTCCTTGGGCCCCTGTACCCGTGTGGGAGACCCAAAAGAAGCTCCCAGCTCCTGGCTTCAGATCAGCCCTGCTCTGATCACTGCAGCCATTTTAGGAATGAACTGGCAGAAAATAGAGGAAGATACAAAAAAATGGAAAAATCTTTCATGTTGATGGATTGGAAGAATCAATATAATCAGATGTCCATGCTACAGAAAGCAATTTACAGATTCAATGTGATACCAAACAAAATACCAAGGGCATTCTTCTCAGGTATAGAAAAAACTTTGTTGAAATACGTATGGAAACACAGGAGACCCCCAAATAGCTAAAGCAATCTTATACAACAAAAACAAAGCCAGAGACAGCACACTACCAGATTTCAAGACATACTACACAGCAGTTATTATCAAATTAGCCTGGTATTGGTACAAAAATAGAAGGGTAGAAGAATGGAACAGAATAGAAACACCTGAAATCAATCCAAGCATCTACAAATTACTTATCTTTGACAAAGGAACTAAAATCAACCCCTGGGCAAGGACAGACTCTTCAACAAATGGTGCGGGGAAAACTGTATTGCCGTATGCAGAAGCATGAAGCAAGACCCCTACCTTACACCTTTCACCAAAATCCATTCAAAATGGATTGACTACCTAAATCTATGACCTGACACCATCAAATTATTAGAGAACATTGGGGAAACCCTACAAGACATTGGCATAGACAAAGAGTTCTTGTAAAGACTCCAGAGGCACAGACAGAGTCAACAAGTGGGATTATATCAAACTGAAAAGCTTCTGCACTGCAAAAGAAACAATCAGCAAGTGAAGAGACAGCTGACAGAATGGGAGAAAATATTTGCAAACTGTAAAATTGATAAAGGTTTAATAACCAGAATATACAAAGAGATCAAGATACTCAGCAACAATTAAACAAACAGCCCAATTAAGAAATGGGCAAGGCCGGTGCCGCGGCTTACTGGGCTAATCTTCTGCCTTGCGGCACCGGCACACCGGATTCTAGTCCCGGTCGGGGCACTGGATTCTGTCCTGGTTGCCCCTCTTCCAGGCCAGCTCTCTGCTGTGGCCAGGGAGTGCAGTGGAGGATGGCCCAAGTACTTGGGCCCTACACCCCATGGGAGCCCAGGAGAAGTACCTGGCTCCTGCCTTTGGATCAGCATGGTGCACTGGCTGCAGTGCACCGGCTGTGGCAGCCATTGGAGGGTGAACTAACGGCAAAGGAAGACCTTTCTCCCTGTCTCTCACTGTCCACTCTGCCTGTCAAAAAAAAAAAAAAAAAAAGAAAAGAAAGAAAAGAAAGAAATGGGAAAAGGACTTAAACAGACATTTTTCAAAAGAGGAAATCCAAATGGCCAACAGATACATGAAAAAATGTTCAGGATCACTAGCCATCAGGGAAATGCAAGTCAAAACCATAATGAAGTTTCACCTCACTCCAGTTAAAGTGGCTTTCATACAGAAATCAACAAACAACAAATGCTTGTGAGGATGTGGAAGAAAAGGTACCCTAACCCACTGTTGGTGGGAATGTAAACTGGTCAAGCCATTATGGAATACAGAGTGGAGATATCTCAGAGATCTGAATATAGACCTTCCACATGACCCAGTCATCCCACTCCTGGGAATCTACCCAAGGGAAATTAAATCAGCATATAAAAGAGCTATCTGTACCACAATGTTTATTGCAGTTCAGTTCACAATAACAAAGACATGGAATCAAACCAAATACCCATCAACTCAAGAAATTATGGGCTATTTACACCATGGAATACTACACAGCAGAAAAAAAAACCTGAAGTTCAGTTATTTGCAAGAAAATGAATGAAACTGGAAAACATCACACTTAGTGAATATATATAATATATATATATATAATATATATATATAATATATATATAATATATATAATATCAAATTGTAATGAACTGTTATAGTTGGCCTTGATGTAGTATTTTATTTAAAGCTATGTCTTCCTTTTCTTAATTTTTTATTTTTTTTGAAGATCTTATTTATATGAAATTCAGGGAGGGCTGGAGGGAGGGAGAGAGGGGGGGAGAGAGAGAGAGAGAGAGAGAGAGAATCGCTATCGAGAGGTCTTCCATCTGCTGGTCTGCTACCCAATTGGCTGCAATGGGCAGGCCTGAGCGGATCTGAAGCCAGGAGCCAGGAGCCTCCCCGGGGTGTACCGCATGGGTGCAGGGGCCCAAGGATTTGGGCCCTCTTCTGCAGAGAGCTGCACCGGAAGTGGAGCAGCCGGGACTCGAACCTGCGCCCATGTGGATGCAGGCGCTGCGGGCGGTGGCTTTACCCGCTCCCCCACAGCGCCGGCCCCTCCTGGGAGCCTTTCCCCGTGGGATCCAGCTGTCTGCTGCCATGCCTGGGAAAGCAGAGGGAGACGGCCCAAGGACTCAGGCCCCTGAACCCAGAGTGGAGCACCGGATACAGTCCCGGGCTTCTACTTCGGCCTGGCCCGGTCCCGGCCTTAGTAGCCACCTGGGGGTTGAACCCCCAGAGGGACGATCCGTGAGAGAGAGCAAGAGGCAAGAGGGCTCGCGATGCCCGGTGCTCTGCTTCTCTCCCCAAGCGGCTCCAACGGCCAGCGCCGGGCCAGGCAGAAGCCAGGAGGCTTGACCTCCATTCAGGGCGCCCAGGAGGCCGGGAGGCGTGGTCCCTGGGTCACAGGCTGGAGAGGCCGCCCCGCCTGCAGCCCTGGGGCTTCGGATGCTGGACACGGCCGGCAGCGCAGAGGTGCGTCCCGCGGCGCCACGGCGGCCGCCCATGGGGAGTACGCCTGCGCCCGGCGCTGTGACCCGGAAGTGGCCCCTTGTGCCCCGGAAGTGGCCCCTTGTGCCCCGGAAGTGGCCCCTTGTGGCCCGCGGCGCTCAGGTAGGAGTCCTCGCGGGTCCCGTCCGCTGCTGCCGGAGAGCCCGCGCGAGCCGTCGGGAGCCGTCCTGGACGCTGCCGGCGGAGCCTGCGGGAGACCCAGCGCCCCCGGGGTCAGGCCGGGCTCAGAGAGGCTGCGGCCTGAGGCTGCCGCGCCGTTTCCCGGGCGCGGTTCTCTTCTTCGGCCCTTCGTGGAAGCAGCGGCCTTCGCGGGCCCCTGTGCCGCCAGCAGACCGGGCCCCCTTGGCGGTGAGTGATGCGGGGGCTGTTGGGGTTTCCCGCTGCGAGTCTTCGCTGCCGGCGCGTGCCTGTTGCTCTCGGGTCCCGAAGGCGCGGGTGGAGTCGTGGTCTTGCTGTGCGGACGGTCGGTCGGGAACTTTCCCCAGTCCCACTGTGCGAGCAGCTGTGCCAGAGCAGAGGGGCTCCGTCTCCTCCTGGAGCGACCCCGCGTTCCCGTCTGTTTGCGTTTTGATGGCCCAGCCGCCCTGCTCAAGACCCCCGAGACTGCTGACGGGGAGGAATAAGAGCGAAAACGCTCGTCTGTTTCCTGGTCTAGGAGGACAGTTTCCGGTTAACTGGCATTTGGTGTGATGTTAGCGCTCGGTGGGTTTTCAGTGAGAGGCCATTGTCAAGCCGAGGTTTAGCTTCTGTTCCTGATTTGATGATTCCTTTTTTTTTTTTTTTTAATATCGCCAAAGCGGTGGGAGTTTTTGTGAAATAGGTTTTCTGTGTCTATAGGGATACTTTGTGGGCTTTCCCCATGTTTATTCTGTTCTGTGATATATTGATTGTGTATGGTAGCCATCCTTGCATTCCTGGAGTTGCACCCAGCGTGCTAAGCTTTGGTTGTGCTTCAGGAGCGCGTTTGGTAATATTTTGTTAAGGAATGTGACAGCGCAGTCATGGCAGATACGTATGTGCCGTTTTCTTTATGATGCATTTGTTTTGGATGTTGGGAAAATGTTGGTCCGAAGGGATGAGATGGAAGATTTTTCCCCTTCATCTCCTTTTTGGAAGGGTTTGCAAATCACGGGTTTTAACTATCCTTCCCACAGGAGTTCTGTGTTAATAGGCTAGGTGATGCATATAGTATCAAGTTCGATATAAACTCTAGTAGTTGGCCGTGATGTAGTATTTTATTTATAGCTATGTCTTCCTTTTTTTTTTTTTTATAAAGTTCTTATTTGTTTATTTGAAATTCAGAGTTACATGCAGAGAGAGAGAAAGAGAAAGTAAGTCTTTCATCTGCTGGTCCTCTCCAAATTAGCGCAATGATGGGAGCTGAGCAGATCCGGAGCCAGTATTCAGGAGCCAGGGGCCCGGTGGCAGGTTCTCAGAATGGAGCACCAGATAAAGTCCCTGGCTTCTGTTTCAGCCTGGCCCAGCACTGGCCTTTGTAGCCACCTGGGAGGAGGGCGAACCACCAGATGGGCAATCACTGAGAGAGAGCAAGAGTGCTTGCGATGCCCCATGCACTGCTTCTCTCCCCAAGTGGCTTCAAAGGCCAGCGCCGGGCCAGGCAGAAGCCAGGAGGCAAGAACTCCATTCAGGACTCCCAGGAGGGAAGGAGGCAGGATCCAAGTACCTGGGCCATCAGCGGCTGCCTCCCTGGTTCCCAACCTGGAGTAGCGGGATTGGAATCGGCTCTTGGGCACCCCACACTGGACGTAGCAGCATGCAGATGTGTCCCATGGTGCCATGGCAGCTGCCTGTGGGGAGTGAATTTGCGCCCTGCGCTGTGACCAGGAATTGTACCCGTAGGTACATCTCCTGCTCAGCCATCCTCAGATGGAAGTCTGCTCCTCATCTGTTCCTGCCCAAAAGCCTGTTCAAGTCTTGAGGAGCCGTCCTCGATGCTGCTTGCGGAGCCTGAGTGAGACCCAGTGCCTCCGGGGTCAGGCCTGAATCAGAGACACTGCAGCCCGGGACAGCCGCATCAGTTACCTTGCCCTTCTGGAAATGTGTAGGCGCGGGCCTCTTCTTGGGCAGCTTCTGGAAGTCTACCCCTCGGGCCTCGGCTCCTGTTCCAGAGGAGCAGAAACGCTCTTTGGTGAGTTGGGCGCGATGGCCTTGCTGTCGTCACGGGGTAGGTGGGGCCTGGGGTGCAGATAGCAGGCAAGGGGTGTGCATGTGAGGGGTGGAGGGGAGAGGAGGAGGAGAGAGGCGGCCAAGGGAGATTCGGGAGGAGAGAGGAAGGGGGGAGAAGGAAAAGGTGGCGTGAAGGTGGGGTGGCGTGGAAGGAAGGGGAAGGAAGGCGTGTGGGGCAGCGTCGAGGGAGGGCGAGTGTGACAGGAGTGCCGGTGGGCGGGTGGAGGCGGGGGTTGGGAGAGGAAGAACTTTTCCCACGGCCCGGGTTCCGTTTTGGGGGTTTCCTGGCCCTGGCCGGAATCAGTCTTGGCCGCATCCGTGAGAAGCGGCCTTGACTCCCGGCCTCTCTTCTCTGGGTGGTTCTGAACCGTAATGTGTGTGCGGGAAAACTGGCCTGGGGCACTCGAATTAACTTGCACGTAATCCGGTGAATTTTCACAGACTGCACACAAGGACTAGAAAGCAGAAGCTTAGAGAAACCCCAGGAATCCCTTTGTGCTCTGTTCCAGCCTGTCCAAGGTTCTGACACCTCATGGTAAGTACTGGATTGTTTTTTCTTTTTAAAGACTGGTGTGAAAGGCAGAGTTACTGATGAGGCAGTGGTGGAGAGAGAGTCAGTGTATGGGTTCACACCCCAGGTGGCTACGATGTCCTGGGGCTGCGCCAGGCTGAAGCAGAAGCCAGGTACTTTATCCAGGACTCCAGTGTGGGTTCGGGTGCCCAAGTCCTTGGGCCTCTTGCTCTGCTTTCCTGGGCTTGTTAGCAGCCAGCTGGATCACGAGTGCAACCACCTGGGCATTTGGGGGTGGGGGCGGGCCGAGCCGTGGCAGAGTGGATGAAGCTGCTGCCTGAAGTAGCAGCATCCCATATGGGTGGTGGTTCAAGTCCCAGCACCTCCACTTCCGTCCCAGCACCTCCGCTTCCATTCCAGCTCTGCTGTGGCCCGGCCCAGCAGTAGAAGAGTACCCAAGTCCTTGGTCTCCTGCAACTGTTTGGGAATCCTGGAGGAAGCTGCAGGCTCCTGCTTCAAATCTGCTCAGGCTGAAAATGGAGAGGAGTGGAGAAAGTTTACAGGTGGCACTGATGGCTTGATGGAAATGAAGGAGTGAGAATGATGCTAGGGTTTGACTTGAGCTGCTGGTGAAATGGTGGGTCAGTTATTGCAGGGGAAGATAGGGGGCCAGAGCAAGAGGTTTCATGGGGAAATCAGCAGTTTGGTTTTGATACATTGAGTTTCCTGTGTGTGTGGTTGTGGTTGTGTAAGGACAGATGTTGATGGAATGGTATGACTTTATTTTAGACGACTGGGATAGATTTAAATCCAGAGTGAATTTCTGGGAGCAGCTATTGCAGTTATGTAGGTGACACGATGAGACTCTGAACTGGGACAGTGGCTGTGCAGGGGGAGGATGTGCAAGGTCTGTGTGAAATAGGACCAGTTGGCCTTAGTGACAGTTCAGTTGTAGCTACTGGTACAACTTAACCAATTGAACTTAGGTAACATTGGTGGTTCAGGATAACTCTTAGTTCTAATGCTTGGTGATTAGTGGTGCCGGCCTGTCAGGAGAAGGAAGAAGGGAGTGAGTGAGCTCAGCCCAGGAGGTGTGGAGTTTTCCGCCTGTGGGCTCTCACAGGGAAGACACTGACAGGGAAGACACCTGGCAGCCTGCCTGGGCTGTGAGCATGGAAAGGGAGACTCACTGCTCCTAGGATGTCAGATGTGTGTATGATTGCTTTGGAACCTTAAGAGTTGCTGCTTTAGCTTCAGACTTAGTAATCTGGGGTTGCATTGAGAAAAACAGCATTGAAAGAAATGCTCCCAAAGGAAATTAGATATTGCATTCTAGGATCACAACACAGTTAGTGCTTTATGATCCACTTGTTCTGCAATCTTCTACTCTAAAGAAATAAAAATGCAAACAAACATTCACGTGCAAAGATGTTTAAAGTCACCTTAGTTGTAATGAAGAATGGGATAAATGCACAGAAGGTAATCCTCCATGTTAGCATGCTCATTCTAGTGAAGGGGTTATGGTGGCTTTTATCCTCTCCTCTTTGAATGATTGTGATTTACAGTTTTTCAAACCTGAGCATGTCTTCCTTTCTGATGAGGGAGGAAAAATGAAGTTAGGAATAATATATACATGGAAAAGAATAATATATAAGTAAGTAGCAAATTCTGCTGCATCCATAGAGTAAAATGTTAGAAAGCTTTTAGTTTTTTAAGATTGTATGGATGTAAGTAGGTATGTATGTATTTGAGAGGCAGAGTTACAGACAGTGAGAGGGAGAGACAGAGAGAAAGGCCTTCCGTCTGGTGGTTCACTCCCCAAATGGCCACAACGGCTGGAGCTGTGCCGATCCGAAGCCAGGAGCCAGGAGCTTCTTCCTGTCTCCGGCATGACTGCAGGGGCCCAAGGACTTGAGCCATCTTCCCCTGCTTTCCCAGGCCATAGCAGAGAGCTGGATTGGAAGAGGAGCAGCTGGGACTAGAACCGGCACCCACATGGGATGCAGGCGCTGCAGGCAGAGGATTAACCCACCCACCCACAACGGCAGCCCCGAAAGCTATTTCTTTTGTTATGAAAAGTTTTTAAGTAGGTGGGTAAATGCTTATAAAGTGTTAAGGATCACCTCTTAGTTGAGCCTGTGATTATATGAGCATATACGTCTTCTGTTGGCAAGCTGGCATCAAAAGGGGTTTTCGTGGGATTGATTTTGAATACTTGTTTTCTTATTTTCCAAAATAGTTTTAAATACATTTATTTTCCTTTTTCTTTTTTAATAGATTTTTTGACCTCTCTTTTAACTTGAAAAATTTTGTTCTATTCCTGTTGATGCTACCATTTGAGAAACTACACATATGCTCTACTGTACCAACATACACACATACTTCAGTTTTTCAACTTCTATTTAATAACTATAAATTTCCAAAGCACAATGTTTGGATTATAGCGGCTTTTCCCCCAGTAACATCCATCCCACCCGCAACCATCCCATCCCCCACTCCTTCTCCCATCCCATTCTTCATCAAAATTCATTTGCAATTCTCTTCATGTATAGAAGATCAAATTAGTATATACTAAGTAAAGATTCCAACAGACTGCACCCACACAGACACACAAAGTATAGAGTACTGTTTGAGTAGTAGTTTTAGCATTCATTCACAGAGTACAACACATTAAGGACAGAGATGTTACATGGGGAGTAAGTGCACAGTGACTCCTGTTGTTGATTTAACAATGGACACTCTTATTGATGACGTCAGTAATCACCAGAGGTTCTTGTCATGAGCTGCCAAGGCTATGGAAGTTCCTCTGGAGTTCACCAACTCTGATCTTATTTAGACAAGGCCAGAGTCAAAGTGGAAGTTCTCTCCTCCCTTCAGAGAAAAGTACCTCCTTCTTTGCTGGCCTGTTCTTTCCTCTGGGATCTCACTCACAGCATTCTTAAATTTAGGTCATTTTTTTCTTTTGCCAGAGTGTCTTGACTTCCCATGCCTGAAATACTCTCATGGGCTTTTTAGCCAGATCCGAATGCCTTAGGGGCTGATTCGGAGGCCAGAGTGCTGTTTAGGGCTTTGGCCATTCTATGAGTCTGCTGTGTATCCTGCTTCCCATGTTGGATTGTTTTCTCCTTTTTAATTCTATCAGTTAGTAGAAGCAGACAGTAGACTTGTTTATGTGATCCCTTTGACATTTAATCCTCTCATTATGATCAATTATGAACTGAAACTGATCACTTTAGACTAGTAAGATGGCACTGGTACATGCCACATTGATGGGATTGAATTGGAATCCCCTGGCACGTTTCTAGCTCTACCATTAAGGGTAAGTCTGAGTGAGCATGTGCCGAACTGTACATCTCCTCCCTCTCTTATTCCCACTCTTATATTTAACAGGGATCACTTTTCAGTTGAATTTAAACACCTAAGAATAATTGTGTGTAAATTAAAGAGTTCAGCCAATGGTAATAAGTAGAACAAACAAATACTAAAAGGAATAAAGTAGTAAGGTGTTCCTGGACAGTCAGGACAAGGGCTGATCAAGTCATTGTTTCTCATCTGAGATATTTCTATCACCAAACATTTTCTACCAGTGATATTCAACCTTTTTTTTTTTTTTAAGATGTATTTATTTATTCATGTGAAAGGCAGAATTACAGAGAGGCAGAGGCAGACAGAGAGGTCTTCCATCTGCTGGTTCACTCCCCAGATGGCCACAATGGTCAGAGCTATGCCGATTCAAAGGCGGGAGCCAGGACCTTCTGGGTCTCCCATGTGGGTGCAGGGGACCAAGGACTTGAGCCATCTTTTGCTGCTTTCCCAGGCCACAGTAGAGAGCTGGATCGGAAGTGGGGCATATGGGATTCGAACCGGCACCCATATGGGATGCCGATGCTGCAGGTGGCAGCTGTATCTGCTACGCCACAGCGCCAGCCCCTCAACCTCTATCGTTTTTACCTTCAGCTTTTGGAACGTTTTCGGCCGTCATTACTTCCAATATTGCCCCTGTTCCTTCCTTTCTTCTAGTATTCCTGCTTTGTGTGTGTCATACCTTTGTAATTGTCCCATAATCTTAGGCATTCCATTAGCGTTTTCCCCATTTCTTTCTTTGGTTTTTAGTTTAGGAAGTTTTTATCGATACACACCCGCTCACGGATTGTCTTCTCTCTAGTGTCTAGTCTGATAATGAGCCCCTCCAAGACATTCTTCGTTTCTGTCTCAGTGGTTGTTTTGATCTGGCGGCCCCTTTTGATTCTTTGAGAGTTTCCATCTATCTGTGTGCATTATTCACGTGGTCCTGTATATCGTCCAATTTTTCTATTACAGTTGTTTTAATAACCCAGTCAGACAGCTCCAGAATCTTTGCCATGGTAGGGCCTGATTTTGATGCTTGCTTGGTCTCTTCAGACTGCATTTTTCTTGCTTTAACTTTTTTTTTTTCTGAAAGCTGGACACAATGTATCAGGTAATAGAAAGCAAAGTAAGCAGGTCACTTAGTGTGAGGTTTATGTTCCTCTGGGTGGGAGTTAGGCTATTTAATGTTTGCTTTGCTGTAGTTATCAGAGGTTTCATTTTCCTTTTGGGCCTTTATTTTGGTGTCTCACACTCTTTTTTGGGGTTTCCCTAGAAATTCCTTCTTAAATAGAACCTGTGTCTGGTATAGATCTGGAGCCCGGGTGATGTGCTAAAGTATTGAAGGAAGAAAGCATGTATAATCTTAGGATTGAATATTTGGTTTCATTGGCCTACACCCCTAGCCTGTAGCTTTCACAATACTTTTCTAGCCTTTTTCTTTGCTCTTTTATCCCCTGTGTAAGACAGCAAGTCTTCCAGGGGCAGGAGTTGGTTAATTGCCCTTCCCCAAGGTCGATTAGGCTCTAAGGTAGAGTGGTCTCCTTGTTCTCAAGTGGAGAACATATAGGCAGGGCTATTTAAAAATGATGGCCTTTCCTCTCCCCTGCGGTCTGTATATGTATGTGTGGTGTACATGGCCCGTAATTTCTTTCTTCAGTCTTCAGGAGAGCGGCATTTTGGTTGATTGCCTATCTTTGCTGTTGTGAAATGAGCTGCAGTAAATATGACTCTTCCATATGCTGATTTCCTTTCCCTTGCCTATATTCCCCGGGGTGGAACGGCTGGTTTGTCTATATTCAGGTTTCTGAGGTTTCTCATACTGTCTCCCACAGTGGCTATACCAGTTTACATTCCCACCAACAGCGGAGCAGGCCGCCTTTCCCCCCCTGACATCCTCAAGGCTGTTGTAGTATTGCTGTGCATTTCCCTGATGGCTAGTGACCCTGAGCATTTTTGCATGTGTTTGTTGGCCATTTGGATTTCCTTTCTTGAACCATGCCTGCGGAAGTCCTTGGCCCGTTTCTTGAGTGGGTGGTTTGTTTTGCTGCTGTTGAGTTTCTTGAAAACCTCTGGTAGTGAATCCTTTACCAGCTGCATACTTTGCAGATAATTTCTCCCATTCTGTTAGTTGCCTCTGCGCTTTGCCGAGTGTTTTGCTTGCAGTGCAGAAGCTTCTCAATTTGGTTTTTTGCTTTTTGCCCTCTTCTATTCCTTTCTTTAATCTGTTGTGATTCTCAGCTAGTGGACATCCTTGGTTGAAATGGTCCCCAGAGCCTGTATTTTCTTTGTAGCTATGTGGACGGGATTGGTCCTAGACGTTCTTTCTGAGCCACGGCACTGTCTGCGTATACAAAGGCTGTTGATTTTCTATCCTGCCACTTTACCAAACTCTACTCTGAGTTTCGATAGTCTCTCAGTGGAGTCGTGTGGATCTCCTCTGTATGGAATCATGTCCTCTGCCAATAGTGATAGTTTGACTTCCTCCCTCCCAATTTGTATCTAAGGTTGAGAAAGGAGAGAAAAAGTACCAACGTGATAACGGGCACGTAGAAAATGCCAAGAGGGACCTCAGACGCTACATTTACGTATTCTATCGTGCTTTGTGGAAGACACGGTTTGTCCTAGTTCAAGCATGCTCCATCCATTAAATGCAGGCCTAGACTGTGGAGGGCGGAGGTTGGGGAGCAGACCTGTGTTCAGTGGAGAACTCTGTAGATCACAGGTGTCTCAAGTCCCTGTGCGAGTGGGTACCCAAGTGTCTGAATAAATAAACTACATTGATTTCCTCATGCGTAAGTCATAGATAATACCACACGGAATGTTTCTAAGGTAGAAGAGAAAGAATGGGTACCAACACCTTTTTTTTTTTTTTTTTTTTGACAGGCAGAGTGGACAGTGAGAGAGAGAGAGAGAGAGAAAGGTCTTCCTTTGCCATTGGTTCACCCTCCAGTGGCCGCCGCTGATCCAAAGGCAGGAGCCAGGTACTTATCCTGGTCTCCCATGCGGGTATAGGGCCCAAGGACTCGGGCCATCCTCTACTGCACTCCTGGGCCATAGCAGAGAGCTGGCCTGGAAGAGGGAGCAACCGGGACAGAATCCGGCACCCTGACCGGGACTAGAACCTGGTGTGCTGGCGCCACTAGGTGGAGGATTAGCCTAGTGTGCGCGCGTTGCCTGCCACCAACACCTTTTCTAAGAGTGAGTTAAATTCCTTTTCAAATTCTATGTTAATAGGGTAGGTAATGTATATAATATCAAATTGTAATGAACTGTAATAGTTGGCCTTGATGTAGTATTTTATTTAAAGCTATGTCTTCCTTTTCTTAATTTTTTATTTTTTTTGAAGATCTTATTTATATGAAATTCAGGGAGGGCTGGAGGGAGGGAGAGAGAGGGGGAGAGAGAGAGAGAGAGAGAGAATCGCTATCGAGAGGTCTTCCATCTGCTGGTCTGCTACCCAATTGGCTGCAATGGGCAGGCCTGAGCGGATCTGAAGCCAGGAGCCAGGAGCCTCCCCGGGGTGTACCGCATGGGTGCAGGGGCCCAAGGATTTGGGCCCTCTTCTGCAGAGAGCTGCACCGGAAGTGGAGCAGCTGGTACTCGAACCTGCGCCCATGTGGATGCAGGCGCTGCGGGCGGTGGCTTTACCCGCTCCCCCACAGCGCCGGCCCCTCCTGGGAGCCTTTCCCCGTGGGATCCAGCTGTCTGCTGCCATGCCTGGGAAAGCAGAGGGAGACGGCCCAAGGACTCAGGCCCCTGAACCCAGAGTGGAGCACCGGATACAGTCCCGGGCTTCTGCTTCGGCCTGGCCCGGTCCCGGCCTTAGTAGCCACCTGGGGGTTGAACCCCCAGAGGGACGATCCGTGAGAGAGAGCAAGAGGCAAGAAGGGCTCGCGATGCCCGGTGCTCTGCTTCTCTCCCCAAGCGGCTCCAACGGCCAGCGCCGGGCCAGGCAGAAGCCAGGAGGCTTGACCTCCATTCAGGGCGCCCAGGAGGCCGGGAGGCGTGGTCCCTGGGTCACAGGCTGGAGAGGCCGCCCCGCCTGCAGCCCTGGGGCTTCGGATGCTGGACGCGGCAGGCAGCGCGGAGGTGCGTCCCGCGGCGCCACGGCGGCCGCCCATGGGGAGTGCGCCTGCGCCCGGCGCTGTGCCCCGGAAGTGGCCCCTTGTGCCCCGGAAGTGGCCCCTTGTGGCCCGCGGCGCTCAGGTAGGAGTCCTCGCGGGTCCCGTCCGCTGCCGCCGGAGAGCCCGCGCGAGCCGTCGGGAGCCGTCCTGGATGCTGCCGGCGGAGCCTGCGGGAGACCCAGCGTCCCCGGGGTCAGGCCGGGCTCAGAGAGGCTGCGGCCCGAGGCTGCCGCGCCGTTTCCCGGGCGCGGTTCTCTTCTTCGGCCCTTCGTGGAAGCAGCGGCCTTCGCGGGCCCCCGTGCCGCCAGCAGACCGGGCCCCCTTGGCGGTGAGTGATGCGGGGGCTGTTGGGGTTTCCCGCTGCGAGTCTTCGCTGCCGGCGCGTGCCTGTTGCTCTCGGGTCCCGAAGGCGCGGGTGGAGTCGTGGTCTTGCTGTGCGGACGGTCGGTCTGGAACTTTCCCCAGTCCCACTGTGCGAGCAGCTGTGCCAGAGCAGAGGGGCTCCGTCTCCTCCTGGAGCGGCCCCGCGTTCCCGTCTGTTTGCGTTTTGATGGCCCAGCCGCCCTGCTCGAGACCCCCCGAGACTGCTGACGGGGAGGAATAAGAGCGAAAACGCTCGTCTGTTTCCTGGTCTAGGAGGACAGTTTCCGGTTAACTGATATTTGGTGTGATGTTAGCGCTCTGTGGGTTTTCAGTGAGAGGCCATTGTCAAGCCGAGGTTTACCTTCTGTTCCTGATTTGATGATTCCTTTTTTTTTTTTTTTAATATCGCCAAAGCGGTGGGAGTTTTTGTGAAATAGGTTTTCTGTGTCTATAGGGATACTTTGTGGGCTTTCCCCATGTTTATTCTGTTCTGTGATATATTGATTGTGTATGGTAGCCATCCTTGCATTCCTGGAGTTGCACCCAGCATGCTAAGCTTTGGTTGTGCTTCAGGAGCGCGTTTGGTAATATTTTGTTAAGGAATGTGACAGCGCAGTCATGACAGATACGTATGTGCCGTTTTCTTTATGATGCATTTGTTTTGGATGTTGGGAAAATGTTGGTCCGAAGGGATGAGATGGAAGATTTTTCCCCTTCATCTCCTTTTTGGAAGGGTTTGCAAATCACGGGTTTTAACTATCCTTCCCACAGGAGTTCTGTGTTAATAGGCTAGGTGATGCATATAGTATCAAGTTCGATATAAACTCTAGTAGTTGGCCGTGATGTAGTATTTTATTTATAGCTATGTCTTCCCCCCCCTTTTTTTATATAAAGTTCTTATTTGTTTATTTGAAATTCAGAGTTATATGCAGAGAGAGAGAGAGAGAAAGAAAAAGTAAGTCTTCCATCTGCTGGTCCTCTGCAAATTGGCTCAATGATGGGGGCTGAGCAGATCCGGAGCCAGTATTCAGGAGCCAGGGGCCTGGTGGCAGGTTCTCAGAATGGGGCACCAGATAAAGTCCCTGGCTTCTGTTTCAGCCTGGCCCAGCCCTGGCCTTTGTAGCCACCTGGGAGGGGGGCGAACCACCAGATGGGCAATCACTGAGAGAGAGCAAGAGTGCTTGCGATGCCCCATGCACTGCTTCTCTCCCCAGGCGGCTTCAAAGGCCAGCGCTGGGCCAGGCAGAAGCCAGGAGGCAAGGACTCCTTTCAGGACTCCCAGGAGGGAAGGAGGCAGGATCCAAGTACCTGGGCCATCAGCGGCTGCCTCCCTGGTTCCCAACCTGGAGTAGCGGGACTGGAATCGGCTCTTGGGCGCCCCACACTGGACGTAGCAGCATGCAGATGTGTCCCATGGTGCCATGGCAGCTGCCTGTGGGGAGTGAATTTGCGCCCTGCGCTGTGACCAGGAATTGTACCCGTAGGTACATCTCCTGCTCAGCCATCCTCAGATGGAAGTCTGCTCCTCATCTGTTCCTGCCCAAAAGCCTGTTCAAGTCTTGAGGAGCCGTCCTCGATGCTGCTTGCGGAGCCTGAGTGAGACCCAGTGCCTCTGGGGTCAGGCCTGAATCAGAGACACTGCAGCCCGAGACAGCCACATCAGTTACCTTGCCCTTCTGGAAATGTGTAGGCGCGGGCCTCTTCTTGGGCAGCTTCTGGAAGTCTACCCCTCGGGCCTCGGCTCCTGTTCCAGAGGAGCAGAAACGCTCTTTGGTGAGTTGGGCGCGATGGCCTTGCTGTCGTCACGGGGTAGGTGGGGCCTGGGGTGCAGATAGCAGGCAAGGGGTGTGCATGTGAGGGGTGGAGGGGAGAGGAGGAGGAGAGAGGTGGCCAAGGGAGATTCGGGAGGAGAGAGGAAGGGGGGAGAAGGAAAAGGTGGCGTGAAGGTGGGGTGGCGTGGAAGGAAGGGGAAGGAAGGCGTGTGGGGCAGCGTCGAGGGAGGGCGAGTGTGACAGGAGTGCCGGTGGGCGGGTGGAGGCGGGGGTTGGGAGAGGAAGAACTTTTCCCATGGCCCGGGTTCCGTTTTGGGGGTTTCCTGGCCCTGGCCGGAATCAGTCTTGGCCGCGTCCGTGAGAAGCGGCCTTGACTCCCGGCCTCTCTTCTCTGGGTGGTTCTGAACCGTAATGTGTGTGCGGGAACACTGGCCTGGGGCACTCGAATCAACTCGAGGTGATCGTACTGCTGTGGCTTGAACCGACGTCTCTATGAGACTACCTGCCAAAGCAGTGTCTCCATCCTCAGCCTCTACCATGGGATCTACATCTCCGTTTGCATTGCCTCTTAGACACACACTTGAGTGTTGCAGGTACCGCAGACTTCCTGTTCCATTCAAACCTGCTCCACACATTGCACTGATCTCTGTATTGGCGGCTCCATCTGACTTGCCTTCCAAGTTGGCAAGCTTGGCAGCACCCTCTTTACCAGCATCTGTCTCCTAGTAGTCACCGAATCTATGTCAGTGGTGGCTCAGGTCCTACACAAGCCCTCAGGCCGAGGCTGCCTGCTGCCAAGTCTCATTGCTCTCTGGATTCTTTCTTCCAGGCTTTTCTGCTTCAGGCCTGCATACCACCTGCATTTCCCTAGAAAGCACAGGGGACTGTCTGATCTTTTCTCATCTCCTCTTGCATACTTTCAAAAGCCCTAATTCCTTAGGGGGGCATTCCAAAGCCTTGTTCTCAGGTCTGTTCACAGCTTCCTTTTCCAAGCTGCACAGCCCCTGCTTCTGTCATGCCAGACTTGCCACTGCTCTGCAGATAGGCAGCCACTACTTGATGTTCCTCAGTGTTTTCAGCTTGAGAAAGTCGTAGCCATGTTTCAAAATATCCAACTCAAGGGTCTTCCTTCTCTGTGATACTTTTCTCTCATCCTCCCAGGCAGGGATACGTTTCCAGAACTTGCATAACACACTGCTTATCTTCGTAAAGCGCTTAACCCATTTTATCAGCATGTATTTGCTAAATACCTGTATCTCATAGAAGACTGTGAGCTTGTCCAGGGCAGGCCTTTTCTCTCTGCTTTCATTCCTGTAGTCCCTGGTACACAGTTGGTATTCAGCCTATGCAGAACTAACAATACACTCACTGGTGGGTCTTGGGACAGGAACTGATGGTTTATGAAGGGTCTGGTCTCAATAACAAGGGCACGAGGGCCAAGGAAGGAGACAGCAACAGAATCAGCATTCTTGAAGCACTTTCACTTGTCAGGGTTCTTAGTGTACCATCGTCTCATTTCTAAATAACAGCACAAGGAGGGAAAGCAAGAGTTTTATTTAATTATACCACATTGTACTGTTTAATCCTCTTCAAAGCTCTGTGAGGAAGGCACTGCTGATCCCCTTTGAAATAGGAGGCTAAAGGAGGTGGGGACCTGCCCTAGGCCATATATCAAAAACAGTAAAGCCCCAGTTTAAAACCTGCTCTGCTGTGTCCCTCCTGGGGTTGGAACCCCAGGTTCCAGTAGTTCTAGAGGTGGCGTATCAGAGAGGTGTAGCTCATAAAAACCAGTGGTACTTTTCTTTTGGGCTTGTCTTTGTATGGAGCAGAACCACAGGGACTTGTCCTATGTTACTAAGGACCCTTCTTAATAACTCTGTGGCCTCATGCTGTGATTTGTTAATATAGGTCCTGTGTCCTGGTTCCCACCAGTGGTCATCTTTCTTTGAGCTATCGGAGGAGTCTGAGGTGGGCATCTTGCCACCCGGGGACTGGAACTGACTTTTGAGAGGGACCCTTAGGTATGAAAGGAGATTTGCTGGTAGGGTTAAGACCAGAGGGTTTGAGGGGTCCACAAGGTCCCTGGCGATTAGTCTTTGTTTCTTATTTCTTTACTTTTGAGAGGGACCCTTAGGTATGAAAGGAGATTTGCTGGTAGGGTTAAGACCAGAGGGTTTGAGGGGTCCACAAGGTCCCTGGCGATTAGTCTTTGTTTCTTATTTCTTTATTTCAAAGGAAGAGAGAAATATTTCATCCCTTAGTTTCCTTCCCTAGTGCCCACAACAGCTGGAACTGTATCTGAAGCCAGGGCCTGGGAACTCAATCCAAGTCTCCTGTGTGAGTGGCAGGGATGTAAGTACTTGAGCCTTCACCTGCTGCCTCCCAGGGTGGATTAGCAGGAAGCTGGAATCAGGACTTCAGCCAGGACTTGATCCTGGGCACTCTAACATGGGCTGTGGGGATTCCAGCAGTGGCTTAGCCACTATACCAGAAGCCATTCCTTGATTAGTCTTCCGTTCCCTCCTTCACAGGGTGGCTGGCTGCTTGGGAGGGGTTTGCATCACCACTGCTAACAGGGCCTGCTGCATAATTTTGTGAGCGCCTTGTTCCTAAGGCAGGGATAAAGTGCCACTAAAGGTACTAAGTCATAAAGCTCTTTCCTTTCTCCCGCATACCTCCTTGGCTCAGCCTCATGTTCTTTGGACTCGCTTACAAACCGAGGATTTTGAGTCACCACCAGCAGAGGTTTACACCCAGTGAAGGCCCTTCTGAGTACCAGCGCTGTGTGTTGGCTCCTTTGTGACCATGTAGGCTGCGCCCGTGAGGTTGGCCTTGGCTGCTGAGTATAATCCATTGGCTGTGACTGTATAAGATTACATTGTATTCCAACATAAGCGGTTGCTATTTTGTATGATAATTCTGATATTTCACCATTAAAGCAATGCTGCAGGGAGCAACGTGGATTATCCATACCAGAGCATTCCTGGAACTGTTTTGATGACTTGTGTTAGTTCAGAATCAATAGGTCATTGCTAGCATTCTGCAGTAGGCAATGGCATTGCAGGCCAGCTCTCTCCCTAGCACAAGGCTGACCGCGTTGAAATTTACACAGGTGTTGAACAGATCTCCGCACCTGCAGTGTGGAAAAGACTAGAGCAGTGCCCTCTTGTGCCTGACTGCCCTTCTTTCTGCCTCTTTGCTTTGTACATTATTAAATGTGCTCTCAAACCTCTAGGACTCACAGCTGAAAATAAAGTAGGTTGGTGGACAGTCACAGACAGCACTGTCCACTCACCAGGCCCAGGTTGTTTCTCCTTAAGCACTGTACCAGATGCCCTACTCCACCCATTAATAACTCTTGTCCTTTCCGAGTTGTTAGCTGTGTCATAAAATTTCTAGATTTCTGAGGGGTTTTGTAAATCTTAAAGTAGAAGATAAGAACTTTTGCTGCCAGTGTTTTGGCTTAGCTGGTAAAGCCGCCCCCCATGATACCAGCGTCCCATATGGACGCTGATTCAGATTCCCAGATCCACTTCCAATCCAGCTCTCTGCTAATGCACTTGGGAGGGCAGCACAAGATAGCCCCAGTGCTTGGGCTCCTGCACCCACGTGGGAAAGCCAGAAGAGGCTCCTGGCCATTGTGGCCATCTGGGGAGTGAACTAGTGTATGGAAGACCTCTCTCTTTCTCTTTCTCTTTCTCTCCCTCTCTTTCTGTAACTGTGCCTTTAAAATAAATAAAATGTTTTTTTTTTTTAAAAAAGAACCTTTAACCATTCAAAGAAAGCCTCAAGTAGAAAGAAGAAGAATCTTGCAGACCCACAGTACTCACTGACCTAAAATCTTGCCTGAAATTCTTGTTGAAGTTTGCTGATATTTATAATTTCTGATGATTATAATTTCTGATGATCATCAGAAATGACACATACTGACTTGTGTGAAGTGAGCTAGTAGATATTCTTGGCCTGTGTAAAAGTCACGTCTGCTAGTTTTACAAGATGTAACTGCTATGCTCCTGAGCTACTCGAGAGCTGTTGGGTAGAGATGTTATTACTGGCAGAGTCGTCACACTGCACAGCCCCCGTGGGCATCGTTACGCCCTGTGACTGGCATTTCCAGGGCTAGTGCTGTGCACACTGGGGAGGCCTTACCCACAGGTGGTGTGGTGTCTGCACAATGTCTGCATGATGGTTCTCCCTCATTTGGATGGCTGGTAGGGTTCTGTTAGTACACAGCCCCTCAACTTGTGACTTTTCAAAATTGCTCAAGCACGCGTTTTTGAGTCACCTCGGAGGGGAACAGTTGGGGCCCTGGGGGATTGATTGCCCACTGTTCTAGAGACTAGAACAGACCTACCCTTGCCTCCTGGAACTTTCTCTGAGTTAGAAACCTCTTAGAGTTATTATAAATCCTTGAAATATTTTATTTCATGGTGTATCTTTAAGCAGAGGTATCTTACAATTAGTGCAGCAATCATAGACTTATTTTTATTATATTTTTATTAAGTAGGAGGGAGGAAAGCATTGTTGGTCAGCGCACATGGTGCTTAACGTGGAATCTGGAGGTGGAGATGGTGTTTTCTTACTTCAGAGTTTGTGATTTCCAACTCTTGCCAAGGGTAAACACTAGAATTAGGTCTAGGCTGTGGTTCTAGCTGGTATGCCTCTGTTTCCGATTTCATCTCGCTTCTGCTTGGCATCAAGATTTCCAGCTTTCCAAGGCTGGCCACAAATTCAAATCAAGTGTCTAAACCAGTAGTTAGAGGAAAAGATCCCGCAGTGGTAATGGTACTGCTAAATGAATTATTTGTTGTATATCAGACTCCTCATCACCTAGTTGAAATATCTTTGTGTTTTCTTGTTTTCTGCAATAAAAGTCATTCAGACTTACCGAAACTATACATTTGCATTCCTTCCACATGTGAGACAGTCTTTTTCTAAATCATTGGGCTTCTAAATTCCTGTGGGTAGGGGCTAGTGTTGTGCAGTGGGTCAAGCCACCACCCGTAATGCCAGCATCCCATACTTGTTTTCTTTCTGTAATCCAGTCGTTGAAAAACAAAACCACTCCCAATGCATGAGTCCTATAAAAGCAGTTTCACTTTATTTGAACACTCTAGGGAGAAAATCAGAGGAGTATGTACTGTACCTAAAGAGAAAAACTGTCAAATTTTAAATCGAATGGTGGAATAAATTCCATGGCAAAAGTGAAGCAAACAGCTGACCCGCAGCCCCACCGCACTGGAGCCTGGCCTCGCTGTCTACTTGGTACAGACAGCAGGAGCTCCGGAGAAGCCTGGAGCCACATCCCGTGTGCAAGCCTGTGTGGGCTTGGTCTTTGTTTTCTGATTGGTTGGTGCCTGAAGGGAATCCAATCAGAATTGACGCATGCTGTCGAATACCGAGTTTATAAAAAGGGTGCTCAGTGTTGCTGTTTCCCTTTTCTCTTCTTAGCATCCAGCGTCGTGGAGTTCTTTGTTGGAACATGTGCTGAGCACTGGCGCCAAGCCTTCGAACAAGGAGGTGAGCAGCCAAGAGCAACACCTGCAGGAAGGGCTGGGCTGCTGGTGTCGGAGGAGTGGCAGTAGGTTCCACAGGACCCTCAGGTTTGTCCCTCCTCGCCTGGTGAGTCTTCTTGAAATGTTTGTGCGTATCATATGCCGGCCCTGGCCACAGGCAGGGGACACTTGGGCCTTCAGGAGCCAGGGGAAAGGAAGGATAAATTGTGTATTATATTGTATGTTGTAAATTGAATGCTGTATATTCAATTTGTATTATATATTATAAATTTCATGTCACATGTTCTAAATAGGCTTTACATTGTATATCGTAAAATGTGTATGTGCTCGGAGGTATCACATACGGTTCCAGAAGGAATGGGCCTACCTGGCTGAATTGTCATGCCAGGATGGGTGAACCAGCAGGTGAGTCATCTTCTGTCGGGTGGGCACTTACAATGCCCAGCGACTGCGTTAATTTCCAGGTTTCTTGTGTTATTTTCTGGATTTATAGTTCTGCTTGGTGGATAGGAGCTGAGAAAACGGATCTAGTCATCCAGAAAGGAAGTTCCTGCTCACAGGCTTTGACTCCTGTTTTTCCTAATTTGCTAAGCTAGTTTATCTCAGTTTACATGGAAGGTTCTGCAACACAGCAGTGATAGCATTGACTGGGAAACCCCCCAAAATGGTTGTATATCGATGTCATTGCCCCACTGAATTGTAATTCTGCCTCTGTGATATCCAGTGTTGCCCTAATTTTATGAAAAAGTTCTTTAGCAAGATATTGTTAGATTGTCTTAACGAATGCGGCTATATGGGGAGACATACGATGTAAACTTCACATATCCCAGTCATATTATTACATTAGCTAGGACTGTGGGGACTCTGTTTATCATCAGAGGCAAGTAGATCAGAGGATGGCACCGAAAGTTTGAGAAGGAAGCATTATTCCCTAAGTATATTTGTTGCAGGTATAAAACTATAAGGTTCTGAATAACTCAATACAGGTTCTTTTTATTTCTAAGTTAGATTTTGAAATATTGAAATCACTTGGATTATGATATTTTTCGGTCGGAGAGGAGAGGGGTATTGTTTCTGCACAGTATCCACAATGGTTGCCATGCCATTGGTTGTGAAACTTTGGTTGACGAAATGAAATCCCTGTTAGTCCGTGTGTTTAAACAACACAGAATTTCAGAATCCCTAGGTATTGTGTTTTGTGGTTTGGTTCTTATAGTATGTGGAGAATCGAGTCTTCCTTCCTGCTGGTTAGCATTCACTAGTGTTGACATCCAAGGATCATTCCTTGATTTTCATTTTAGGAGATGCTGAGCAGGGACTAATCGGTAACAACCCCTTGAGGCGAGTCATCATGGATGTTCCAGTTTCCTCATTATCCACTCTTGGTGTTCCTCTTAGTCCTGATTATTCAAATCCAGATGTTGAAATGACCCCATGTTCAGTCTAAGTGTTTGTTCTCACTGGTCTTCTCATCCTAGACAGCCTCATCTCTGTACCGTGTTTCAGGAGGGTCTTGGCTTTTTCTCCCATTATTAGCTAGACCTGTTTATGTTGCCCACGGTTTTCTCATTTTGGCTATTTTCAAACTTGATTCCTTGATTCCATAATTCTTTTCCCTCACACACAACAAACCAGGAAAAATCTGTTCTCTTGTTTTCTCATGCTCCCAGTCCACACATGTTCTCTGATAACGTTCACCAGGCATCTCAAAGGCTGGCTGGTCCCCACACCCTTCTGGAAGCCACATGAATATGTGATTCTTTGGCTTTTCGCTTTTGTGTCTCAATTCCGTCACCTTTTCCACACCTCTGCTCCTGTGACCACCATAAAACTTTATCATCTCCCATAAGCCTAGCCTCTCCCTAGGCTAGCAACTACTAGTGTACTACTAACAGGAAGTTAAAATTTAGAAACTTTCTGGGGAAATTCCAAAATTAAAGTGGTTTACGCCAAACGTCTTAAGATGCTTTCCCTGTGTTTGACTAGAATCGTATCTATGGGGGGGGGAAACTAGATGGAGTGTTCACCTCACACAATGCCTTTGTTTTGTTTGTGAGTTATGTACACCTCAGTAATTATGAATGGGAAAACTAAAACTGACTTGCAGTTCAATGTTGCAAATATTTGGGAGTTCTGTAGTGAGAGAACAGGCATGGAGTCCAGGAAATCCTTCAATGAATTGGTATATCTGTGGTTTTCAGAGTGCTACTTTAAAGACATTTAAATTATGTTAACATTTTCTTGCAGTGTCACTGGTCGCCTACTGATGAAGCAGGCCCTGCATTTTCCATTCCATAGTTTAATTGGGCTAATTCACAACCTGCCTATAATAGTAGCTATGTTAAATGCACAGAGGAATGGGCACACATTGGTGGGAGAATAGCACATAGTAATTTAGGATTCTCGTTTCACTTTTCACTTTCCTGGTTTCCTTCAGATACATTTCCTTTCATGTTGTATTTCTGAGTTTTCAGTTTGAGGGAGGTGGGGTGGGGCGACAATGCATTATGTTACTTGGATATTGTCTTAAATATTCTCTTGATGGAATTCCCGAATCTTTATTTTCAAGATATAAATCTCCTGAAATTTAGTTTAGTCAAGTTGTGAATGTTCTTTTTAAGGATTTATGTATTTGAAAGTCAGACTTCCACAGAGATAGAAGGAGAGGCAGAGAGAGAGAGAGGTCTTCCACCTGCTGGTTCACTCCCCAGTTGGCTGCAAGGGCCGGAACTGTGCCAGTGTGAAGCCAGGAGCCAGGAACCTCTTCTGGGTCTCCCACGTGGGTTCAGGGGCCCAAGGACTTGGGCCGTCTTTCACTGCTTTCCCAGGCCATAGCAGAGAGCTGGATTGGAAGTGGAGCAGCCGGGACTTGAACTGGTGCCCGTGTAGGATGCCAGCACTTCATTTGGTGGCCTCACCCGCTATGCCACAGTGCCAGCCCCAATCATGAATGTTTTAGCATCATTTCTGTCCCATGAAGCCTACCAAAACCCCACAATATTAACCTAAGTTCCTTAACTTTTATGATGCATTTTAAGTATAGGAACCTATTTTTGAATGCTTTATTTTTTCCAGCCTTTTCACAGTGTAACTGAGAAACAAAAATTCTATCTATTCAAGGCACGTTCTCTGTGTTTCGATGTGAGTCTGATCTGCATATTGCATTTTCACACAAACCATTCGACTCTCCTGGTACTTACAGTACACTATGAAAGGATTAGTACAATGAGGCCACTTAACAAATTTATCACTTTTACCGTGTTTTGTAACTTTTTCAAATTTTATTTCTTTATGTATTTTCCCAGACAACTTTTATTTAAGGTATACATACTTTATGCATTCAATAATTGCAGCTTTAGCAGCTGTATTTATTGGTAGCAGTAATTCTTCTACCGTACCTGCCCTCTCATTGACACTCCTATGCTTTTTTTTTTTTTTTTGACAGGCAGAGTGGACAGTGACAGAGAGAGAGAGAGAGAAAGGTCTTCCTTTTGCCGTTGGTTCACCCTCCAATGGCCGCCGCGGCTGGCGTGCTGCGCTGATCCAATGGCAGGAGCCAGGTACTTCTCCTGGTCTCCCGTGGGGTACAGGGCCCAAGCACTTGGGCCATCCTCCACTGCACTCCCTGGCCACAGCAGAGAGCTGGACTGGAAGAGGGGCAACCGGGACTAGAACCGGTGCCCATATGGGATGCCGGGCGTCGCAGGTGGAGGATTAACCTAGTGAGCCACGGTGCCGACCCCTGTACATTTCTTTTGAAAGGCAGGAAACAGAGAAAAGGGGAGAGAGGGATAAAGAGAGTAAGGCAGAGACAGACAGGGTGAGCGAGAGGATGAGGGATATCTCATCTCATGCATTATTTCCCTCCTCAGATGTCCTCAGTGGCAGGGCTCTGCCCCAGGTCTCCCACTTTGGCACTGGGGCCCACGTCCTTGGGTCATCTTCTAGTGCTTTCCCAGGCACGTTAGCGGGGAGGGGAATGGTAAGTGGAGCACTTGGGACCTGGTCTGGTGCTTACACGCGATGCTGGCAGTGCCGGTGGAGGCTCAGGCTTTTTTTTACACCCCAGCTCTAGCCCCATCACCATATGTTTGTATCGTTTGACTGCCCTCTCTTCAGTTTCATGCTCCCAGTTCATCACAGACACCATCCTGCTCTCTGACTGTGTTAGTTGGACTTTGTATATTCCACATGGAAGTGTGATTGTGTAGTAGTGCTTATTTCTGTGTGTCTTGTTTCCCTCATGGTCATGTCCTATAGTTCCATACTTTTAGATCCATCTGTGACAAGTAGTAATATTTCCTTTCTTTTTAAGGTTTGGCGAGGATGCCACTGTGTGTGTATCCCATTTTTCCTTATGGGTCCATCAGCAAACATTTGGATTATTTCCATATCGTGGAATTGTGAATGATGCTGAAGTGATGTGGGGATGCGGACAGTTCATTGAGATGGTGATTTTCTTTTGGATTCATGGTCAATAAAGGTTGTTCCTTTTTAAATTGTATTTGAGGAACTTCCATATTGTTTTTCATAATGGACGGTACAGTGTACATTCCCTCCAATAATGTGTGTTCGTTTTCTCTATGTTGTGCCCAATACTTGTTATCTTTTAGCTTTTTAACAGTAGCCATTTAACAGATAGGAGATAATAACCATTGTCATCTTGGTTTGCATTTTGCTGATGTTAGCAATGTTCAGAACTTTTTCACATACCCACTGGGTACATTGTATGTCTTTGCTGGAAAACATTGATTCAGTCCTTTGTCCCTTTTTAATTGTATTCTTTGCTTCTTAGTGGTGCACATTCCTTGTATTACTCCCTTGATCGCACATCTGGTTTGCTAACATTCTCTCCTATTCATTGGTTTGCCTTTTCATTTCATTGATCCTTGCTTTACTAGTTTGTTGTAGTTTCATTTCCTTATATTTGCTCATGTGCTTAATTGTTAACACATGAGCAACCACTCTTGAGGCTAATGTCAAGGATTTTTCTATTTTATAAGTTGTAAGGGTTCAGATCTTCTGTGTGGACTCTCAGTTCATTTTGAGTTGATTTTAATATGTGGTGTGACAGTGCCGTGCCACAGTTTCAGTTTTGTACATGTGGATAGCTAGGTTGCTTCTGCCTCAGATGTGGGCCCTTACGTCCAGTGACTGCATGTTTGGCAGCCCTGGTGGGCCAGGGTTCCCAGTGTCTTCCGTTGGATCCGTTTAACCAGATGCTGTGGCTGGAGTTGAGCAGGAGCTTGGCAGAAGCTGGCAGAAGCCAGGTTGGCCCTTACTGCTGGCTCATGGTCTGAGTCCCGTGCCGCCGTCCTAGCTTCAGTGCTCTGATGTTCTGTTCTATCTGTGGTACTAGGTCCCCAGGTGACACTGGGCCTCATTGCACACTGGGGTTGTTAAGTGTACACTCAGCAGACCCGGGTACCCATATCTCAGGCAGAACCAAACTGAGTATCCACATACAGATATCTGAAGCTGTATTATGATGTGGCCCTTATGCCAGAGAAGACAGTGGGCTGGTTGAAGTTAGGGAGGTTGTGGGAGGCACACATGGGGGCATGTGTGGTGATTGGGGAGTAGGAGACCATGCAGTGATGGGGTCAAGACAGGGGACTGTGGCCTCCTCCTCTGGAAGCCAGGGCTATATGAGGCTATGTCAGAGTTTTTTGAAGGATGGATGTTTGGCCTAGTGGGAAAGACAATGCTCAGGATACCAGTGGCAGCAGTGATGGTTTAAGTAGTGGGATTCTTGCTACCACATTGGAGACCATCTCCCAGCTCAGCCTGGGTCAGATCAGCCCTTGTGGGCATTTGGGTAATGAACTGCTAGACGGGTGGGTATCTTTCTCTCTTTGTCTCTCCCCCTCTCCCCTTTATTGTTTCTCTGTGTTTTGCTTTTGAAACCAGTTGCGATATTAAAACGAGGTGGAAAAAAGGGTTTACGGATGATGCTGTATCCTAGTGGCAGTAGATCATTGAGTCATTTCCTAAAGTCACACAGTGGGCTGTGTGTAGCTCACAGTAATCTCTGTTAGATCTTTTATTAGCAAACCAAGTACACGAGCTCAAGGCTCTAAGCGTAAAATAATGTCCAAAGAGAAATGTAGATTTGATCAGTACAAATTTTATATAAGTATTGAAATGTCACACTAGCCCATACATATGTACAACTCTTGTGGATAAAATGTAAGTAAAAATACCAACATGTTACTTGGTGTATAAGGTTAAGGGGTTTTAAATGATTAATGTCACAACTAATATTATGGTATTAGAAAAAGGTTAATCAATACAAAAACATAGCCTGTAAATGACTGAATGGTTCTTTCTTGACGTGCTCAGTCAAAAGGCTATTATGCTGCATTTTAAGTTGGTGATGCATATTTATTTTAGATTGTTTCCTTTAATTAAGAAAATGGTAGTATGTTTTCACGTGTATGTGAAATTGAATAGCATCAGAGCAATACAATGAATACGAGATAAGCTTTTTTTCATAATTGAGATTTTATTGGATTTTGAGAATCCCTACAGAGACATTTCAGTTTGTATACTATTCTTAACAAACCAAAAATTTAGAAAGTAAGGGCTTGTCATTCTCTTTAAATCTTTTATTATTTTTGAAATAGTGTATTTTTTTTAACTTGCCTCCTAAGAGCTTTATATTTCACTCATAAAGAGTTCAGCTAGTAAGGAAGAATATAGGCAAGGGCCATAAAAATTATCAAACAAACGAAGTCCCATCTTTAGGATCAGTTGTATACTCGAATTGATCACTTTAACTAGTAAGATGGCATTAAGTGTCAAAGGGATCACATAAATAAGAGCAAGTGTCTGCTAATAGTAATAGAATTAAAAAGGAGAGAATGATCCAACATGGGAAGCAGGCCACACAGCAGACTCATAGAATGACAAATACCCTGAACAGCACTCTAGCTCAGAGTCAGCCGTTAAGGCATTCGGATCTGGCTAAAAAGCCCATGAGAGCATTCCAGGCATGGAAAGCTGAGACACTGTGGCAAAAAGTCACCCACATGAAAGATCTCTGGGAGTAAGATCCCAGGGGAAAGGAAGGGCTGTCAGAGAGGTCAGTACCTATCTCTGAAGGAAGGAGAGAACTTGCACTTTGATTATGGCCTTGTCTAAATCATGTTGGAGTTTGTGGACTCAAGAGGCTTCCATAGCCTTGGCAGCTCATGACCAAGAGCCTAGGGTGCTCACTGATGTCAAATATAAGAGTGTCAGTTGTTACATCAACAACAGGTGTCGCTGTGCACGTGCTCCCCATGTAGGACCTGTGTCCTTAAAGTGTTGTACTATGAGAATTAATGGTAAAACTAGTCCTCAAACAGTACTTTCAACTTTGTGTGTCTGTGTGGGTGCAGTCTGTTGAAATCTTTACTTTGTATAGAGTTGATCTTCTGTATGTAAAGATAATTAAAAATGAATCTCAATGAAGAATGGGATGGAAGAGGGAGTAGGAGTTGGGATGGTTTGTGGGTGGGAGGGAGGGTATGGGGGGAAGAATGACTATAATCCAAAAGGTGTCCTTACGAGATTTATATTTATTAAATCAGAGGTTTGTATAAAAATGTCAGCTACGCTCATACACAGTAAATTTTAAAACGATCATGAATTATTAAAATTATAGTAGCATATCATTCTTTTCTCTCTCTCTCTCTTTTTTTTTTTTTTTTTTTTTTTGACAGGCAGAGTGGATAGAGAGAGAGGAGAGAGAAAGGTCTTTCTTTTTGCTGTTGGTTCACCCTCCAGTGGCTGCCACGGCCGTCGCGCTGTGGCCGGTGCATCACGCTGATCCTGATCCGAAGCCAGGAGCCAGGTGCTTCTCCTGGTCTCCCATGCGGGTGCAGGGCCCAAGCACCCGGGCCATCCTCCACTGCACTCCTGGGCCATAGCAGAGAGCTGGCCTGGAAGAGGGGCAACCGGGACAGAATCCGGCGCCCGGACCGGGACTAGAACCCACGGTGTGCTGGCGCCTCAGGTGGAGGATTAGCCTATTGAGCCACGGCACCGGCCAGCATATCATTCTTAAGAATTTGTTTGACAAAGATATAAAAGAAAGTGTGACAAAACTGTATTTGCAGCAATACTGATACACACAGGCATTATTTTCTTTTTTGTATTTTTTGTTGTTTTCTCATTTTTTAAAAGAAAATTTTAGCTCCCATATATAAAGGAGAACATCTAATATTTGTCTTACTGTGTCTGGATAATGTCACTGAGCGTGAAGTCCTTCAGTTGCAACGATTTTGATAGAAATAACAGCGTTTTAATTTTTTTATGGTTCTGTAATATTCAGTTCTACATATATGCATCCAGTTTTGCCAGCACCATTTACTGAATAGATTGTACTTTTTTCCAATGTATAGTCTGGGCACTTTCATGAAAAATCAGTTGGCTCTCCCTGTGTGGATTAATTAATTAATTAATTAATTTTCCATGATCATGCTGCTTTGATTGCTATAGCTTTGTAGTAAGCTTTGAAGTCTGGTATTCTGACATGTCCAAGTTGATTTTTTTATTTTGCTAAGGATCATTTTGGCTGTTATTGATATTTTGTGATTTCTTATGGAATTTAGGATTATTTTCTCATTCTGTAAAAAAAATGTCATTGGTGTTTGATAGGAATTTCATTTAACTTGTAGGTTGCTTTATAGGTATTTTAATTATACTAATTCTTGCAATCCATGAGCAAGTTCTATTTTTTTCCATTTTGGGAGTCCTTGATGATTTATTTCTTCAATGTTTTAGAATTTTCATTGTAGATATCTTTTTACTTATTGGGGTACATTTATTCCTAAATGTTTTATTTTTGTCCCTATTATGTATGGGATTAATGTTTAAATTTCATTTTTGGCAAGTTGGTTATTAGAATATAAAGAAGCTACAGTATTTTGTATGTTGATTATGTAACCTGTGACTTTACTGAATTGGTTTTTCATCTTGAAGCATTTTTTGGTGGAGTGTTTAGATTTTTCCATGCACAACATCATGTATTCTACAATGTTGTTGAATTCAGTTATTGTTAATAGTTGTGTTGAGGAATATTTCATGTTATGAATATAAGAGCATGTCATAGAGGCTTAAAAGTTTACCTGTGGAAAATTTCTCTGTTGTTTTCCATGGGGGAATTAGAGTAGTACCTGGCAGACTTGTGGACTGACATTGCTGATGAAGTGCATGGGTTCACCCATTGGTTTATCACTGCTTTCTGTGCCCCCCCCGACTCCCAGTGAGACAGTGAGGCTTCTTACAAGGTTGTGTGCTGAGTGTTGCTGTCCGCAGCATATAAGTAACATGATCTCATGGGATCATTTCAGACATTTGTACCTGCACCTGGGTGATGCAGAGTCTTGTGTGCTGTGAGATGGTGAGTCTGGCTGCACCAGATGACTGCCGGCTGCCCCTCACATGCTGCCAGGCACCACCCAGGACATGTAAGAAAGTAGTTGCCTCCTCTGCAGCTGTCTCAGATGGTGAAGTGCCGTATCTCAGACACCAAGGAAGTCCACATAGAGGTACACACCTTGCTGTGGATGGAGACACAAAGCCTGCTCAAAGACTGGACAGGGACGCGTTGAGAAGGGCAACCTTGCCGTGTTCCTGACAGGAAGTAGTCTATAAATCACCGGGCAACAGAGTTGGCAGCTGGCAGCTCTCACGGAACTACATCAAGATCCTGTCCGACTTGTCTGGAAAGCACAAACAGATGGCGTCATGTTTGCACAGAGGGTGACCATAAACTGTCCCTTTTTCTACTGCAGTGGGTGTCCAGAGCATGTTAAACACCACACTACAGAAGGAGCCTCTATATTTCCGTGTATGGCGTACAATTAAGAAAAAAAGAGAGCTACTGAGGCTGTTAGGCATTCTTCAGTGACTATGTGCAGCCCCCACTCCTGAATGGCAAAGCTGCCCGTAGGACAGTCCCATACAAGGTACCTTGGACCCAGTGGAATTATTTATTCATTTGCTTAAGCGTTATTCATTGTTTCATTGAAAGACAAGAAGACAAATTTCCCATTGGCTGGATCACTCCACTTGAGTGGCAAGGGCCCAAATATCTGAGCCATCCTCTGTTGTTTCCCAGGGTATACATAAGCAGGAACCTGGATTTGAATGCATGACCAGGTGTTGATCCTCTGTAATTACTCTGTAATGGGATGCTGGCACCAAAGATGATGTCTTTAATTGCCATGCCAAATACAATGTATTGATGCGTTTATATTCTAATTTATTAGAATGGCAGTGTGAGATAGAGAAAAATGTTTCCATCTGTTGGCCTCAACCCCGGAGCCTGCAAACATTATGGAAGGGCTAGGCCAAAGTCGGAAGCCAAGAGCTCCATCCACTTCTCTCACGGGGGTGGAGGAGACCTAAGTATCTGACCCAATGCCTGCTACCCATCAGAGTGTACATTAGCAGGAAACTGGACTGCAAGAAGATTGTACGGAAATCCAGGCACTCTGATATGGGGCGTTGATAACCCAAATGGCATCTTAACAACTCTGTCTCAGTTCCTTGGCTATTGTTATATTGTAATGATTTTTTATTTGGAAAAAAAAAAAACATTACGGAGGGAGAGATATCGGGATATTGTCCAATCCACTACCTCGCTCTCCAAATGGCTGTGTCAGCTACAGATTAGCCAAGGTGAAGCCAGGAGCAGGAACTCCATCTTCTTCTCCTACATGGGTTGCAGAGGCCTGAGATCTTCAGACAGGATCCACTGTCTTTCCTTGCACCTTAGGAGGAAGCTGGAGTGGAAGCATAGCAGCTGGGGCATGACCCAGCACTACAATATGAAATGGAAGCTTTGTTAGCTGACGCCTTACCTGCAGTTCCACAACGTCAGCATTCCCGTCGTTATTTGTAAGAGCGGTCCCACCACAGGACCAAGCAAAATTTCTGGCCCTGTTGGCGTCCACTTCAGAAGTTCATCAAGCTATGCAAACGCTGCGCATCCTGGGAAATAGCAAGGTGGACACGTAGAGTGTTCACAGCCAGAGTTTCCTTCAACATCTCCCTGCAGTCCAGTGCTATGTAATCGAATGTGGTGCTCTCTGACTTGCTCTGATCCATTGTGTACATGATGGGACCTATTCTGAGCATCAACAACAAAGCCAATGGCTTTGCAGGCTGCACTGCTGCCTACTGGCTCACTTCAGGCAAGTCTCATGAGTTTCTCCAGACCCTCTGGACACCACGGATGCCTTCTAGACAGAAGACCACCAGAGATTCAACAATGGTAGGCTTCTTCTGCACACGAAGGTAAGCTGTCATCACCAGGCAACATTATGGATGGCAACCACCGTGTAGCAGGGTCACATTATAGAGCCTTGTGGATCATTGGGCACTAACTCCTACGGCATTGTGATCTTTCCCAGTAGAGTGCATCTGCCCAGCAATATTCATTGACAGACTATGGAGAGGACATGCCCTTGGGTCGACTGCCATGGCCATCATTAAGACAGGACCCAACCTCTTCCCATGAGTCCTTGTGTTGCTTCTGCCCACTGCTCAGCTGTCATTTCTGTTCCTTGGTATGGACAGCCTAACACTTCTGTTCTTCACCTAGATCAAGCCCAAGTCTTTTGTACTGATGTGGCATGCTTGCCTAGAGCCTGGACATTTACCACACACCTCCCTATATTGTCAGCACCCTAAAATAGCCACTCAGGCAAGACAAGTGGGGAATTGGCATAGCTGTCCCTGACGTAGTAGAAGTATTGTCTGAAATACGCTGAGTCATCTATTAACCCACTCATCAAGCACCTTCTCAAAGCTGGAGGATAGGATTGGAGGCATCCTGCAGATTACCACGACCTCAAGAAGGTCATGCCTCGCTTTGAATTCACCTTACTTGACATTACCAGGCTGCCCCTGAGAATTTTGCCATTATTGGTGTGGCAAGCATTTTATTGTGTCCGGTGGAGATTTGGGGCCATTTACTTTTTAACTTGAAGGCCAACACTGCACCTTTCTGAGACTTCTGTGGGCTGCCTCTGGTCCCCCAGGGCTCGTGGTCTGTGTTAACAGGCTCTGGCTGGCCTTCAGTTGTCATCTAGCATCCACCTGTGACACTATGTTGAGGACGTTGTTTCAACTGATAATCAAGAGGAGGAGGAAAAATGGGCCTCAAACATCAGCATCTGACGCCTTGTCCCAGTCAGTGTGGACCCTAGTCCCATAGGAGGTGAGAGCTTGCAACCTCAAATTTTTGGTGTACGTTTTGAAAAAGGAATTCAGAAAAATTCCTCAGCAAATCCCCATATAACTCCTTCTCCTCAGTGACTCGGTTTCAACCAAGGAAGCCCAGCACATTTTCACTTTGTGATAACACCAACATCCTCACCTCTAGTGAACCCTAAGACCCACCTATCTCACCAGTCACCCACAAGCATGCACCTTGGCGGATAGTTTGTGGTTCTGAGGCTCACATGGGTAAAGGACTTGAACTTAGCTGTGAGCTTTTAGTGACACTACTGTTTGACTCACAGAGAGTTTGGACTACCTCACTCAGCATCATGAGCTGTGTCCTGGCCTCCAGCCACTGGGAATCTCAAGTTAGATGGAAGTGGGCAGAACGTGTGATCATCCTACTGGTCCTTGAGCAGCCCACCCTCACTCAAGGCCATCTTGAAATTCACATGTCCACCAATTCTTGGGACATCACCAATTGCTAGTGGCCTTTGTGTGGCCTCAAACTGGATAGTCCATACCCTTACATTGGAGTACCCCCTTTGGTGGGACACTGTTGATATCTGTGCTACGGGCCTAACCTCACTGACCAACTCTCAGCTATTTTGATTGCCAAAATTCTACTGCCTTTTAATGTAGCAAAACCGCACTATGTATTATCTGCATCCTTGCTTTCATAGTGGAGTCTCCCTGGCTTATGTTATTTGGGACATCATAGGCCTGTCGACTTGGATTTCAGCTTGTAGCTTTCCTATTGTATCCACGTCAGTTGTGGAAGTTCCCAAGGAATACCTGCTGTGTAGACAAAACTGTCATTCCTCTTTGTTGCACGGTTGCACTTGGAGTGGTGATTATTCACATGCTACCTGGCAAGTGGATTTTATTGACCTGCTGTAGCAAATGGCACGTGCTTCCTGTTATGTAAGCCAACACCAGACTTCTCCTTGCTTCTTTCTTCGTGGCTGAAAATGTCATCAGAGTCTAAGTACTTCATCCCTGGTGCATTACACATGGGACCAAAAGTATCTGAAATACGTAGTTCCTGTCCAGTTGGTGTATACACAGCGATGGAGTTTCTAGTTCATGTGAAGGTTATTTTTTTTTAATTTTGAAGTTAACAATAATTGTACCTACTTAAGGGCTGCTGTATGATAATTTTGGTACATATCTGTAATGTGTCCTGATTAAAAATGGGGTGATCAGTATTTCCCTTTGTTTGTCAGTACTTATGATTGAAGTCTTGGGATTTCTTCTGTATGTTCATACAACACATACTCCATTATTGTGAGCTATCCTCTCCATTATTCTGTGTAACATTAGGAAGTTATTTCTTTGATCTTACTCTGACTTGGTACCCATCATCCAAACTCCTTGCATTTTCCCTCCAACCTCTTACATCCTTTATTAATTATTATATATTCAGATTGGTGTATTTTAAAGATTTATTTATTTTTATTTGAAAGGCAGAGCTGCAGAGAGAGGGAGAGACAGAGAGATGTTTTCCTTCTGCTCCTTCACTACCCAAATGGCTGCAACAGCTGCAGCAGAGCAAATTCAAAGCCAGGAGCCAGGAGCTTTTTGTGGGTCTCCCAAAGTGGATGTAGGGGCCCAAGCACTAGGGCCACTTTCCATTGCTTTCTCAACCCATAACCAGAGAGCTGGTTCAGAAGAGGAGCAGCAGGGGTAAGAACCAGTGCCCACATGGGATTCTGGCACCACAGGCAGAGCCTTAACCTACCATGCCACAGCACTGGCCCCCGATTGTTTTTAGCTTGTGTTTGTGAGGGAGTGGGTACAGTATTTGTCTTTCTGTGTCTGGATTGTTTTCACTTACTTCCAGTTCCATACTTCTTGCTTCAAGTGACAGGACTTCATTCTTTTCAAATGGCTGGATAGTATTCCATTTTGCATATATACAACAAACTCCTGACCACTTCGTCTGATGAACTCTCCGCTCATTTTGTTTGCCAAGATACTATTCCCTTTTAGTGAGACAGAAATGCAGTCTACTTTATCTGCATCCTTGCCCTCCTAGTGGGGACTGTGGTATGAGAATGAGTTTCTGCTCCCGAGCATATCTGATTTGGGGACATCTTATGCCTGTCAATTTGGATTTCTGATTGTGGTTTTCCTATTCCATCCAACCCAGTTGGAAAAGTCCCCCAGGAATGTCTGCTTTGCAGACAAAACTTAAATCATTCCTTTTTCTCCCACGGTGGCATTTGGAGAAGTGGTTACTCTCACATGCCGTTTGGCAGGTGGGTTTTATTGGTCTGCTGTTTCAAGAGGCAAGTGATTATCGTTGTTGATGGGCACACCAGATGCTCCTTGCTTTTTCCTTCATGGCTGAAAATGTGCTTCAGACATGGGACTGTAGATGTATGAACTGCTCCCTGGTGCTTCAGACACGGAGCTATAGATACACAGAACTACTTACACTTAGTTCCTTTCTGTGGGACATGTACCCAGTGGTGGTGTTGCTGGTGCACGGTATGGTTCTGTTTTCTGAAAATTTTGACATTAGCAATAATTTCACATACCTAGGGTCTACAGGATGATGTCTCGGTGCATGTCTGCACTGTGTCCTGTTGAAAAATGGGATAATCAGCATTTCCCTTTCTTTGTCACTATTTTATGACAGAAGGCCTGGAATTTCTTCTGTGTGTTCATGTAACATATACTAGGTTATTGTGAGCTAGTCTCCTCACTGTGCTGTGTAACGATAGGAACTTATTCCATTGATCCGACTCTGATATTGTGCCCCTCGTCGAAACTCCCTTCATCCGCCGCAGTGCCTGCCATCCTTTATTCATCATTATGCAGTCAGGTTCTTAGCTTGCATATGTGAAGCCGTGCACGTGTTATTTGTCTTTCTGTGTCTGGCCTTTTTCACTTAACATGATATCCTCCAGTTGCATACATTTTGCTGCAAAGGACAGGATTTCATTTTTAAATGGCTGAATAGTATTCCATTTGGTAGATACAAAACAAATTCTTGATCTCTTTATCAGATGATGGATTCGTTGGTTGATTCCATAATTTGGCCGTTGTTAACAGTGCTGCAGTAATCACGGTGGAGCAGGTGTCTCTTAGATCCAGTGATTTCATGTCTTTTGAATATATACAGAGTATTGAGATTGTCGAGTCATATGGCAGTGCTATTCTTAGTTTTTAAGAGATCTCCATGGTTTTTTCCTCAGTGCTTGTACTCATTTGGATTCCCACACTCAGTATAGGAGAGTTCTCCTTTCTCCATATCTTTGCTAGAATTTTTTACTTTTTCTTTTTGATAGGCATTCTAGCGTTATGAGGTGATATCTTTTTGGGGTTTTGATTTGCATTTCTTCTTTTTTTAAAAAAAAAGATTTACTTGAGAGGCAGAGTTACAGACAGAGAGGTAGGCACACAAAGGTCTTCCATACACTGGTTCAGTCCCCAGATGGCCACATTGGTGAGAGCTGAGCCCATCCAAAACCAGGAGCCAGGAGCTTCTTCCCAGGTGGTTGCAGGGACCCAAGCACTTTGGCCATCTTCCACTGCTTTCCAAGGCCATATGCAGAGAGCTGGATCAGAAGAACAGCCAGGACATGAACCAGTGCCCACATGGAACGCCAGCCCTGTGGGCGTAGGCTTAGCCTAGAATGCTGCAGTGTGGGCCCCTATTTTCATTTCTCTGATGGCTCGTAATAGTTTTTTTCATATATTTGTTGGTCATTTTCTTTTTTTTTTTTTCTTTTGAGAATTGTCTTTTTAGGCCCCTTGTGCCCATTTCTTAACTGTATTGGATGCTTGATTTTGAATTTGTTGAGTTCCTGATATTCTGGCTATTAATCCTTTGTTGGATAAGTAAGTAGTTTGCAAGTATTTTATCCCTTTCCATTGGTGGTTTATTCACTCTGTTACTGTTTTCTTTGCTGTACAGAAGCTTCAGAGTTTGATCTAGTTTTACTTTTGCTACCTGAACTTCTGGGGTTTTAAACAAAAAGTCATTGCCTCTGCCTCTTTTAAGAGGTGTCTCCCTATGTTGTATTCCAGCAATTTCATATTTTCGGGTCTTTGATCCATCTGAGTTGATTTTTATATGTTGTGAAAGACAGGCATTTAATTTCATTCTTCTATATATGTCTATCTAGTATTGTCAGCACCACTTATTGAAAAGACTTCGGGATTTTCATCAAAAAATCAGGTAGCTGTTATGTATGTTTGTATTTATATATTTTTTTCTCTTTTCATTGATCTTTGTATCTATTTTCATGCCAGTTTCATCCTATTTTAGTTACTATAACTTTGTGAAATCAAGTATTGTTACGCCCCCAGGTGTGTATAGGATCACTTTGACTTCTCTGGGCCTTCTCTGGTTCCATATGAATGTTAGAAGCTTTTTTTCTGACGGTTTAAAGAATGTCATTGGTATTTGGATAGGACTTGCATTGAATCTGTAGATTTCCTAGGGAATATGAAGATTTAAATGTTAATTCTTCTAATTCATGAACAGGGGATGTCTTCACATTTTCATGTGTCTGACGATTTATTTCAGCAGTGCTTTATAATTTTATTGTGATCTTTCACTTATTTGGTTGTATTTATTACTAAATATTTAATTTTTGTAGCTATTATAAATTTAGGTTTCTTTTTTCCTGTTTCCTATTTTTTATTTAAAATATACAAATTTCATATACTTCATATATAGAGGTTCAGGAAGATGGTGATACTTTCCACTCAACTCTCCATCCCACCTCCACCCTCCTTCCTTTTCCCTCTCCTCTTCCCATGCTTACTTTTTACAAAGATCTTAAACTAACCTTTTCAGAGGATCATTATTGGTGTGTAAGAATGCAACTTTTTTTTTTTTTAACATTGATTTGGTATCCTGTGACTTATTGGTTTATCACTTCCAACATATTTTGACTGCGGTGTTTTAAGTTTTTCCGTCTAAAATCAGGTCTTCTGAAAAAACAGGTATTTTGATTTCCTCCTTCCCAATTTTCATCCTTTATTTCTTTACTATACCTGAGTACTCTGGTGAGTACTTGAGATACTATATTGACTAAGAATGGTCTATGTGGAGTTCTTATCTTGCTCCAAAACTCTGGTGAAATATTTTCAGCTTTTTCCCATTCAGTATGATATTGGCTATTGTTTATCATTTAGCTTTGATAATTTTGAGCTATATTTCTCCTGTACCTTGTTAGTAGAATTTTTTTTTATCATTAAGGGATTTTGACGGGAGCATTCCCTTAATCTGTTGAGATGTTCATTTATTTTTTGTTGTTCGTTCTGCTGATGTGATTTCATTGATTTTTTTTTATAGATGCTGAACCACACTTGCATTCCTGTGATAAAACATACTTCGTCACATTACATGTTGTGTGTGTGTTTGTATATATGCATATATCATACATATGTGTATATATGTATATATCATACATATGTGTATATATCATACGTGTGTGTGTGTGTGTGTGTGTATGGTGTCTTTTTGATGCATTGTTGCATTCATCATGTTTGCAAAGACTCACAGCCTAGAAAGTGGTTGAAATAAGAAAGCTTGAAATCACTACCCATGCTTTTTCAATCCCAGAAAATCCAAAACATTTTCCCTAGGCCACAGAGTGACAGACTATACTAAAGAAAATATTCAAAACCTAATTCCAGGGACTGGCACCGTGGTGTAGTAGGCTAAACCTCCACGTGCAGCACTGACATCCCATATGGGTACCAGTGCATGTCCTTCCTACTCCTATTCCAATCGAGCTCTCTGCTATGGCCTGGGAAAGCAGTAGAAGATGGCCCAAGTGCTTGAGCCCCTGCACCCATGTGGGAGACCCGGAGGAAGCTCCTGGATCCTGGATTCAATTCGGCCCACCTTTGGCAGTTGTGGCCATTTGGGGAGGGAAGCAGTGGATTTAAAACCTTTCTCTCTGTCTTTCCCACTCTTTGTCTATAACTCTCTCAATTAACTACATAAATCTCCCCCCCACCAAAAAAAAAAAAAAACTGCTTCCAATGACAGTAAACTTTTCTGTATAGATAGAACAATGTGAAATTCCTTCTGTATGGATAAGAATAAGTTGCATGGTCTAGTTTTGTATTCATTCAATAAATGTTTGTTCATATATTTCAAACTGAACCATTAAAAATTCATAAATTGGGAATTTAAGTCAAATGAATACAGTCTCATATAAATTTCAGCCTGTCAATGGACTTCCTTGGATGCTGGAGACTGCCCCTCTGCACCTGGATTCTAGAATCCTTCGGGCGGGCACCCGTCATTCTCTTCTCTGACTTCTCTTTCTATTTACACTCCCCAGATCATTGAGATGATAAATAGCATAGGACTCAGGGGAGATTCTCTATCTCTCTGAATTTCAGATGTCTCATCTGTAGAATTATTTTTAAGTTTTTTTTTTTTTTAAGGTGGAAGTAATTTAAAGTATAGTACCATGATGTACACACTAGGTGCTCCAGAAATTAAAAAAAGTATGTTTACCTCAGGAAAATAAAATTAGGTTTAACTAGGAAACTGAAGGTCAAAGAAGGAAAACAAATCATCACTGAACAACAGAACAGCCATTGTAGTTTTTTTGTTTATAAGCTGGGTCCCCTTTTTGTTTTTGAAATCCTTCTTGTGATTCAGCTGACCTTTCCTTTTTTTATTTTAAGGGTTTTATTTTATTTTCAGTTAGTCTTAACAGATTCAATATAGTTCATAGATACAGTTCTTGGGAATAATAGAGGAAGGAGGAGAATGGGTGGGAGAGTGGATGGGAAGAAGGGTAGGGTGGGAGGTATCACTATGTTCCTAAATTTGTATGTGTGAAATACATGAATTTTGTTTACCTTAAATGAAATCTAATGAAAATGTTAAGTGAACAAATGTCATGTATTTAATATATATGCAGACTTAGGAGCATAGTAATGTTTCTTCCTGGTCTCCCACATGGTGGGCATAGGGGCCAAAAAACCTGGGCCATTCTTTTCTGCTTTCCAAGGCACATTAGGAAGGAGCTGGATCAGAAGTGGAACAACTGCTACTCGAACCAGCACTCATATGGGGTGCCAGTGCTGCAAGTGGCAGCTTAACTCCCTACACCACAAAGCCAGGCCCAGTTCCCCTTTCATAGCAGCTGTCACAGTTACAGTTTTCCATTTTTAGTGGGGTGATCGCATGAATAACCATCTCCGGTGCTCTTCTCTAGCATCAGGGTGTTCATAATGCACCCGTCATCCAGTATTTTGTGTGGTATGAACACTGTGAGTTTTTTAAGAAAGATTTTGTTTAATGAATACAAATTTCATAGGTACATCTTTAGGAATATAGCAGTTCTTGCCCCCATACCCACCCTCCAACCCCCCAGTCTCATCCCACCTCCTGCTCCTTTGCCTGTGCCATTCTTCATTAATGCTAACTTTTACTTATCTTTATATACAGAAGCCCAACTCTATATTAAGTAAAGATTTCAACAGTTTACCCTAATGCACACACACAAAGTATAAAGTACTGTTTGAAGACAAGTTTTACAGTTAATTCTCATAGTACAACTCATTAAGGACAGAGGTCCTACATGGGGAGTAAGTGCACAGTGACTCCTCTAATGTTGATTTAACAGTTGACACTCGTATTGATGACATCAGTAATCACCCGAGGCTCTTGACATGAGCTGCCAAGGCTATGGAGGCATTTTGAGTCCACAAACTCTGGCAGTATTTAGACAAGGCCATAAGCAAAGTGGAAGTTCTCTCCTCCCTTCAAAGAAAAGCTCATCCTTCTTTGATGGCCTCTTCTTTACCCTGGAACCTCATTCACAGACATCCTTCATGGTGATCATTTTTTTTGCCACAGTATCTTGGTTTTCCATGCCTGAAATGCTCTCATGGGCCTTTCAGTCAGATCCAAATGCCTTAAGGGCTGATTCTGAGGTCAGAGTGCTGTTTAGGGCATTTGTCATTATGTGAGTCTGCTGTGTGGACTACTTTCCATGTTGGATCATTCTCTCCTTTTTAATTCTCTCTATTGTCATTAGCAGACACTTGGTCTTGTTTATGTGATTCCTTTGACACTTCATCCTATCTATATGATCAGTTACACACCTAATATGATCACTTTGATTAGTAAGGTGGCATTAGTACCACCCAGCTTCATGTGATTTGGTGTCCCATGGCAAGTTTTTAGCTTTACCCTTAGGGGTAAGTCCATGGGAACTTTTTGCTGAACTGTACATCTCTTCTCTTTCTTATTCCATTTCTTATTTTTTTTAGCTGGGATCTATTTTCAAATGGATTTAAACATCTATGATTAATTCTATGTTAAGAGCTCAACCAGTGGCATTAAGTAGAAAAAGAGCATAGTGAAAACAATAAAAGCATAAACTGTTTCTCGACAGTCAAGACAAGGGCTGTTCAAGTCATTGCTTCTCTTAGTGTCAATTTCACTTCTAGAGGTTTCCTTTTAGGTGTCCTGTTAGTTGTCACAGATCAGGGAGAAAGTGATATTTGTCCCTTTGGGACTGGCTTATTTCACTAAGTATGGTGTTTTCAAGATTCCTCCATTTTGTTTCAAATGATGGGATTTTTTTTTTTACTGCAATGTAGTATTCCATAGAGTACATATCCCTTAATTTCTCTATGCAGTTTTCCATTGATTGGCATTTAGGTTAATTCCATGTCTTAGCTATTGTGAATTGAGCTGCAATAAACATGGAGATACAGATAGCTCTTTTGTGTGATGATTTCATTTCTCTTTGGTAACTTACAAGGAGTGGGATGGCTGGGTCATATGGTAGGAATATATTCAGACTTCTGAGGTTTCTCCAAAGTGTCTTCTATAGTGGTTTTCACCAGTTTGCATTCCCACCAACAGTGGATTAGGGTACCTTTTCCCCTACATCCTCACCAGCATTTCTTGTTTGCTGATTTCTGTATGTGAGCCATTCTAACCGGGGTGAGGTGAAACCTCATTGTGGTTTTGATTTGCAGTTCCCTGATGGTTAGTGATCCTAAACATTTTTTCATGTGTCTGTTAGCCATTTGGATTTCCTCTTTTGCAAAATGTTTGTTTAAGTCCTTGGCCCATCTCTTAACTGGGTTGTTTTTTGTTGTTATGGAGTTTCTTGATCTCTTTGTAGATTCTGGTTATTAATCCTTCTTAAGTTATATAGTTTGCAAATAATTTCTCCCATTCCTTTGGTTGCCTCTACACTTTCCTGACTGTTTCTTTCGCCATACAGGAAGTTCTCAATTTGAAGTAATCTCATGTTTAATTTTGGCTTTGACTGCATGCACCTCTGGGGTATTTTCCAAGTACTCTTTGCTTGTGCCAATGTCTTGCAGGGTTTTTCCACTGTTCTCTAATAATTTGATGGTGTTGGGTCATAGATTTACGTCTCCAATCCATGTTGAGTGGATTTTTGAGTAAGGGGATAAGGTAGGGGCCTTGCTTCATACTTCTGTGTATGGAAGTCGAGTTTTTCCAGCACCATTTCAGGAAGAGACTGTCCTTGCTCCTGGGATCAGTTTTTTGGCTCCTTAATCAAATATAAATTGGTTGTAGATGTGCAGATTGATTTCTGGTGTGTCTAGTCTGTGTGTTTCATTGTTCTATCCATCTGTTTTTGTACCAGTACCAGACTATTTTGATTATAACTGCCTTGGAGTATGTCTGGAAAACTGGTATCGTGCTGCCTCTGGCTTTATTTTTGTTGTATAAGCTGACTTGAGCTATTCGAGGTCTCCTGTGTCTTCATATGCATTTCAGCATCATTTTTCTAGATCTGAGAAGATTGTCTTTGGTGTTTTGATCAGAATTGCATTGAATTTTTAAATTGATTTCAGAAGAATGGACATTTTGATGATATTGCCTCCACCAAACCATGAACATGGAAGGTTTTTCCATTTTTTGGTATCTTCTTCTATTTCTTTCTGTAATGTTTTGTTATTCTCATTGGAGAGATCTGTGACATCCTTGCTTATATTTATTCCAAAGTATTTGACTTTTTGTAGCTATTATGAATGGGTTCGATCTTAGAAGTTCTTTCTCAGCTGGCATTGTTTGTGTATACAAAGGCTGTTGATTTTTGTGTGTTGAATTTATATCCTGCTACTTTACCAAACTCTCCTATAAGTTCCAGTAGAGTCTTGGTGGCATTTTTTTGAATCCCCTACGTATAGAATCATGTCATCTGTAGCTAGGAAATTTTGATTTCCTCTTTTCTAATTGGTATCCGTTTGATTTCTTTTTCTTGCCTTAAGGCTCTGGCTGAAACTTCCAGGACTATATTGAGTAGCAGTGGTGAGAGTGGCCATCCCTGTCTGGTACTGTATTCCAAGTTTTGCCCAATTTGCTTAGAGTTTTCGTCATTAATGGCTGTTGTATTTTATCAGATGCTTTCTCTGCATCTATTGAGATAGTCATACGGTTTTTGTCAGCATTTTTCTAATGTGATGTATCACATGGATTGATTTGTGAATGTTAAGCCATCCCTGCATACCAGGGATAAATCCCAGTTGGTCTGGGTGAGTGATCTTTCTGATGTTGGATTCAATTGGCTAGAAGTTGTTGAGGATTTTTGCATGTATGTTTTTCAGGGAAATTGGCCTGTAATTCTCTTTCTCTGTTGCATCTTTTTCAGGTTTAGGAATTAAGGTGGTGCTGGTTTTGTAGAATGAATTTGGGAGGATTCCCTCTCAACTGTTTTGAATAGCTTCAGAAGAATTGCAGTGAATTCTTCTTTAAATGTCTGGTAGAATTCAGCAGTGCAGCCATCCAGTCCTGGGCTTTTTTGTGGGGAGGGCCTTTATTAATGATTCAACTTCTGTCTTGGTTACGAGTCTGTTTAAGTTTCCTATGTCTTCATGCCTCAATTTAGGTAGCTTATATGTGTCTAGGAATTTCTTCTACATTTCCCAGTTTGTTGGTATACAGCTCTTTGTAGTCATTTCTGAGGATTTTGTTTATTTCTGTGGTGTGTGTTGTCCATTTCCTTTTTCATCTCTAATTTTATTGAATTGGGTCTTTTTTTTTGGTTAGTTGGGCAATGGTGTGTCAGTTTTGTTTATTTTTTTTTTAAGAAATTAGCTCTTCGTTTTGCTGATCTTTTATATTTTTTAATTCAATTTTGTTGATTTCTCCTCTAATTTTTTTCTTGTTTCCTACTAGTTTTGGGTTTGGTTTACTGTTGTTTTTTCCAGATCCTTGAGATGCACGTAGCTCATTTATTTGGTGCTTTTCCAGTTTTGTGATTTCGGCAGCTATTGCTATAAACTTTGTTTTTAACACTGCTTTGCTATATCCCATAAGTTTTGATATGTTATGTTGTTGTCTTCCTTTGTTTCCAGAAATTTTTTGATTTCTCTGTTGACTTCTTGTTTGACCCACTGTTCATTCAGGAGCATGTTGTTCAGTCTCCATGTTTGTATATGCTCTAGAGATTCCTGAGTTGCTGATTTCCAGCTTCATTCCATTGTGGTCTTAGAAGACACATGGTATGATTTTGATTTTTTTGGAATTTGCTAAAACTTCCTTTATGGCCTCATATGTGGTCAGTCCTAGAGAAAGTTTCATGCACTGCTGATAAGAATGTGTATTCTGCGACTGTAGGGCGAAAAGTTTTCTAGATCTCTGTTAGGTCCATTTGGTGTATAGCGTCGATTAAATCTGCTCTTCTCCTGTTGATGTTCTTTCTGGTTGATCTGTCCATTGCTTAAAGTGGAGTAGTGAAGTTCCCCATTACTATTGCACTGGAGTCTAAGTCTCCCTTTAAATCCTTTAACATTTCTTTTAAATAGCCAGTTGCCCTGTGATTAGGTGCATATATATTTATAGTAGTTACATGTTCCTGTTGAATTGATCCCCTAATCATTACATAGTGCCCCCCCTCTTAAAGATTTATTTATTTGATAAAAGATCTGTCTGCACTTCAGTGTTTATTGCAGCTCAATTCACAATAGCTAAAACATGGAATCATCCTAAATGCCCATCAACAGTAGACTGGCTAAAGAAATATGGAATATGTACTCTATAGAATACTATACAGCAGTAAAAAATGAAATTTGGTCATTTGAAACAGAATGGAGGAATCTGGAAAACACCATACATAGTGAAATAAGCCAGTCCCAAAGGGACAAATATCATATGTTCTCCCTGATCAGTGACAACTAACTTAGCATCTAAAAGGAAATCTGTAGAAGTGAAATGGACACTATGAGAAACAATGACTCGATCAGTGCTTGTCCTGACTGTCAAGGAAAAACTTACTGTTTTATTCCCTTTAGTATTTTTTTTCTACTTAATACTATTGGTTGAACTCTTTCATTTACACACAAATATTCTTAGGTGTTTAAATTTAACTGAAAAGTGATCCCTGTTAAATATAAGAGTGGGAATAAGAGAGGGAAGAGATGTATAGTTTGGCACATGTTCTCTCGGACTTACCCCAATGGTAGAGCTAGAAATGTTCCATGGGATTCCAAATCATTGCCATCAAGGTGGCATGTACCAATGCCATCTTACTAGCCAAAGTGATCAGTTTCAGTTCATAATTGATCAGAAAGATAGGATTAAATGTCAAAGGGACCACATAAACAAGACTAGTGTCATAAATAAGAGTGTCAATTGTTATATCAACAACAGGAGTCACTGTACACTTGCTCCCCATGTAGGATCTCTGTCCCTAATATGTTGTACTATGCAAATTAATGGTAAAACTAATCTTCAAACAGTACTATATACATTGTGTATCTGTGTAGGTGCAAACTGTTGAAATCTTAGTATATACCAAGTTGACCTTCTGTACATAAAAATAATTGAAAATGAATCTTGATGAAGAATGGGATAGGAGAGGGAGTGGGAGATGGGAGGAAGGTTATGAGGGGGAAAGCCGCTATAATCCAAAAGTTGTACTTTCAGAATTTATATTTATATTTAAAAATAAAAGTTTTTAAAAAAGAAAAAAGAAGATTGATTTATTTGAAAGAGTTACATAGAGAGAGGCAGAGAGAGAGAGATCGGGAGAGAGAGAGAGATCAGGAGAGAGCGGTCAGTCAGTCTTCCATCTGCTGGTTCACTCCCCAATTGGCTACAATGACTGGAGCTGCGCTGATGGACTTGGGCCACCTTTCTCCTGCTTTCCCAGGCCATAGCAGAGAGCTGGATTGGAAGTGGAGCAGCGAGGTTTCAAACCGGTGTCCATATGGGATGCTGGCGCTTCAGACCAGGGTGTTAACCCACTGTGCCACAGCACCAAGACTATCCTTTGTCTCTTTCAACAGTTTTTGTGTTAAAGTCTATTTTGTCTAATATTAGGATGGCTACACTACCTCCTTTTGGATTCTGTTGGCATGGCATATCTTTTTCCACCCTTACACTTTCAGTCTGCATGCATCTTTCTTGATGAGATGTGAATCTTGTAGGCAGCAAATAGATGTTTTTTTAAATCCATTCAGCCAGTCTGTGCCTTTTAATGGGGGAGTTGAGGCCATTTATATTCAAGGTGACTATTGATATGTAATCACTTTTTCCTGCCGTTTTTCCAAAAATATTCCCATTTTTTAGTTTGAATTTTCTTTGAGCTTTCACTGATTGATTTTCTTCCTTCACCTTCTTTCATAGTGATGACAGTGTTTCTGTGTGCGACTCATCCTTAAGCATTTTTTGTTGGGCTGGACAGGTGGCAACAGATTGTTTTAATTTCTCTTTGTTAGGGAAGGTCTTTATTTCATTTTCATTCATAAATGAGATCTTTTTGCAGGGTATAATATTCTGGGATGACAGTTTTTTTCTCTTAAGACTTGGACTAAGTTTCACCATTCTCTCCTAGCTTGTAGGGTTTCTGATGAGATGTCTGCTGTGAGTCTAACTGGAGATTCTCTGAAAGTAATCTGGCGTTTCTCTCATGCATGTTTTAGAATCTTCTCTTTAGGTTTTACTGTGGTGAGTTTGATTACAGTGTGTTGTGGTGAGGGTATTTTTTGGCCATGTCTATTAGATTTCCTGTATGTTCCCTGTACTTGGATGTCTTTTTATCTCTCCAGACTAGGGAGGTTTCTGTTAATATTTCCCTAAAAAGGCTTTCTAATCCTTTCTCTCTCTCCATGCCTTCAGGAACTCCTAGAACCCAAATGTGTGTGTGTGTGTGTGTGTGTGTGTGTGTTTATAGTATCCTGTATATTCCCAACCGTGTTTTTTAGGTTTCTAATTTCCTCTTCTTGTCTTTGGTTTGACTGTATTCTTTCCTGTGCTTTGTCTTCTAAGTCTTACAGTCTTTCTTCTGCTTCACCAATTCTATTGTTAAGGCTCTCAGTTGCATTTTTGTATTTGTTCTGTTGAATTCTTCATTTCGTTTGGATTTCTCCTTCTGATCTCAATTTCATGGGAGAAATTTCCTTTCATATGCTGTATGGATTTCAGTAGTTTGTGCGTTTGCTTCTGATTATTTCTGTGTAATCTTATGATCAATTTTTTGAGCTCCGTTTCTTGCATTTCTTCCATCTCATCATCTTCACAATCTAGCATGGAAGCATTGTGTTGTTTTGGGGACTTCATGTTGTCTTCCTCCTTCTTGTTTCTTGAATTGCTGCATTTGTTGTTTGGCATTTGTGGAGATACTCATTGTTCTTTTTTTTTTTTCCTTTTTTGCTCTGGTGTGTTTTATATTTGTACTGTGACTGTGTAGATAAGTGGAATGTCTGCTTTTGAATCTCTATAGAGGCTTGTAGTGGATGTGGCCGGAGAGCTCTGTTCAGTTCTCCAGGGTTAAGGGCATGCCTATGTTGACACACCCAGGTTGGGCATGATAAATCTCGCTCTCTCTTTTTTATCAGAAGGGAAAGTTTTTCTGCTCAGCTGAGCTCCTCTCCTTAATGGAGTCCAGTACCTCAGCGCTAGCCCCAGTGGCTATAATATTCATCCACTCTGTCCCAAGGAGCACACAAAGGATCTGTGCAGTCCTCAGTGTAAGTTCAGATTCTCCAGCGATGTCTCTCTCCAGGTAACCAGGAAGCCCTGAGCGTGTGGAGTCTCCCAGTGTGAGTGCCCAGAGTCCGAGCCATGCTCCCTCCCACACTCCCTCAGTTTTTTTCACAGTCCCAGTAGAGAAGCCTCACATAGTCACAGGCTCCTATCCCCCTGTTAGTTCTCCCCACCAGTCAGGGTCTGCACTCAACTAGTTGCTGGGCATGGACACGAGCTGGCACAGCTGTTACATATGTCCAAAATGACACCTGCTCATCGGCTTGTTACAGGATGCCATTGTAAAGTGATTGTCCTTTTTCATTTTCCTCCTCTAGTTTAGCCGGTACACTATCCCCCATGGGGTTCCAAGCTGGGTTCCCTCTAGGTTCTTCTTGCAGCTATTTTTGCCACTGGCTTGGGCTGCTGTAGTCTGGTCTCACCCCCCCCCCCCTTTCCAATGCTGGTGTGTAGGCTCTGCTGCTGGAGACCTGAGCCTGGGCACCCACACCATCTATGTATGTCCACCATGTCCCTTTAATTTTGGTAGTATTTCCTTTGCTGTTTTCTCCCTAACTCTTCTCTGAGACTATACTCTCTCCACTTGTTTTAAAGCTATCTTCTCCTGGGCTAGAGCAGTAGGCTCCCTCCCTACTCCGCCATCTTGGAACCCAAGACCAAGTACTGTGAATGTGAAAACCAGAGCTTGACCATGTATGGGGCAAGTTTTCTTGCTTTTGAAAGGAGATACAAAATAACAGTGGTGGAAATGTGCTGATGGTGGAATGTGGGGCATGAGAAGAGTGAACACAGAGTACCTGTGTTCAGTCCTGCCTCTGCCTCTGCTTCTAATGCAGTTTGCTGCTAATGCGCATTCTGAGAGGCATCCATTGTTGATTCAAATACTTGGACTCTGCCACCCTCCCAGGAGACTTGGCTGGAGATCCAGGCTTCTGAACTTGGCCAAGTGTAGCCACAGCTGCTGTGGGCATTTGGAGAGTGATCCTGCAGATGGAAAACCACTTTCTTTCCCTATAGATTTCAAAAATTAGAGATAATTGAACAATGTAAAGGAATATGTTGCTGTGTGTTATGGATTGGTTATCAAAGTATTCGGCTCAGGAACTGGTGGGAGTCACCTCATATATTAAAAGTGGTTGGGGTCAGGCTGGTGCCATGGCTCACTATCTAATCCTCTGCCTGCAGCACCAGCACCCGGGTTCTAGTCCTGGTTCGGGCGCCAGTCCAGTCCAGCTCTCTGCTGTGGCCCGGGAAGGCAGTGGAGGATGGCCCAAGTGCTTGGGCCCTGCACCCACGTGGGAGACCAGGAGGAAGCACCTGATCCTGGCTTCGGATCGACGCGGCGCACCAGCCGTAGCAGCCATTTGGGGGGTGAACCAACAGTAAAGGAAGACCTTTCTCTGTGTCTCTTTGACTGTTTAACTCTGCCTGTCCAAAAAAAAAGTGGTTGGGGTCCTTGAAAGATGGCACTTTGATATTGAGTGTGATCAGACTATGATGATGAACGGTTTGGCAGGAATAAGACTATCCTACTTTGGTAATTTCCTCCTAAATTTCCTTTTATTACCACATGAGTCCTAATTATTTGGAATTAGATTCATATGAAGTACCATTTGTTTCTCAGGTATGTTTTATGAGATATGAATTTTCTTCTGTAAACATTGCTTTGTCTCCTTTAGACTGGCAGAGGACAGTGCAGCAGCCAACACACAAAACTACAATTTGCACATGGCTAAAGTCCGTGGTTATCTTACAGCATCCTGGGCACTTGACATCCGTGAAGTGGGAATTGGGTCTCTGCAGCAGGTGCTGCTTCTTGCATTTCCTGTTCATTTCTGTAGAGAGATGGAGGAGCTCCTTTGCTTGAGGTGAGTTCACCTGGAGAGTCATCATGGCTAGAAAGGCTAGTGAGTCTGTCATTTATTTATCTAGGTAGGATACTTTTAACATAATCGCTTTTAGTCTATAGCATTGGATTTTGAACTTAACTATTCATATACGCGTGGTATACTAGATGGCCCATTTAATCAATTGTTCAGACACATTTTTACCTATAAAGGATGATTGCAGATGCTTTCCTAGATTGACATGTATCGTTATGATACTCATACTTCATTTAAATGTATGAAATTCCCAATATATTGTGTAAACTTCTGAAGGTCTCAGTCACCCTGGGTGGAGAATGCTCATGATTCCATGAACATTATACTGTTGAGCATCATTCTAGACATACTTTGCTATGAAATCAGAGCATTCCTCTTAGTTACTTCGGGAGTCTTTGAATAACTCCGAAGATACTTTCAGTTGATTAGATAAGTGTTAATTTACATCCCCCTTCCTCTCCTAACAACAGTTTTAAAGTATGCATTATTTTGAAATAAAAAATGTTATTTGGGTTTTGTTTAACAAATGTTGGATTGCAGTGCTGTTATACACCTTTAGTCTTTATGTATTTAAACAGCATGCTTAATACATTGCCTTCATCAATAGTGTCATAAGGTGTATTCTTTCTGTTATCACCTATTTTTTCCAAGGTCACTTTAAAATAAATTTTAGAATGTCTATTCTAATCTCTATTCTAAATCTTATCCATTTGATAATATTTTACTATAATTTTTTTTATATTTTATTTTTTCAATTTTTTTTTTAACAGGCAGAGTGGACAGTGAAAGAGAGAGAGAGAGAAGGGTTTTCCTTTACTGTTGGTTCACCCTCCAGTGGCTGCTGCGGCCGCTGCACTGCGCTGATCCGAAGCCAGGAGCCAGGTGCTTCTCCTGGTCTCCCATGCGGGTGCAGGGCCCAAGCACCCGGGCCATCCTCCACTGCCTTCCTGGGCCACAGCAGAGAGCTGGCCTGGAAGAGGAGCAACCGGGACAGAATCCAGCGCCCAGACTGGGACTAGAACCTGGTGTGCCGGCGCCGCAGGCGGAGGATTAGCCTTTTGAGCCGCAGCGCCGGCCAATATTTTACTATATTAATGTCTTAATAATAGATGTTGTCCTAAGGTCTTCATGTATGTAACTCATTTAATCTTCACCTTTATTAAGCAAATGCACATCCATTCATCAAAAATGACTTATTGAGCATCTGTGAGTGTGCAGAATACTGTGTGCCAAGTGCCAGGACGAATTCAGCAAGGTCCTGGCCTCTCTGGAACTTGAGATCTGAAAAGAGGAAAATACGTGACTGAGGATCATGCAGTAAGCAAACTGGTTCATTTAATTATGCATATTTTTCTGTTTGTAATTATGCAAGATTGTGGTTTAACCATAATTATAGCCAAATAATTATGGTATTAACCAAGATTACGGTTCTAATCCAATTGTGTGCTTTTTAAGAATAGGGGGGAATCTCTTGCATTCCTTCATCTCATAGTGCTAAACAAATAGATATCAATATGTAATGATGGTTACAGGAATGCTTTTATGAAACACCATAACCTGAGAGTTGTTGGAATTACCTAGTGGGATTTCAGGGGGCTAGAACAGATCACCCAACAAATGGAGTTTGCTGATAAGGGAATTACTCATACACAAATGGAAGTAGCGTTGATTAGGAGCAGTCAGACATCTAGGTTTCCAAATAGCCTCAGTGAGCTCTGTTAAGACTGAAACATTCAGTTGAACTCTAGGGCTGTTCAGTACCTCTAACACTTGAAACGTGGATTCAGAAGGAAAGCAGGCATGGTGTTTTAGTAAAACATGGAGATAAAAATTCTGGTAGTCTTTTTATGAAATATGTTAAAAAATTCTTCTAGAAAGCAGAGACTGCCTGAAACATTATATGTCAATTTGGTAAACAATGGCAATAATGAGATCTTCCCCAAAACACTCCATGACACTTTAAATGTCAGTCTTTCCTGTCTATATTTGGCAAAGCAATGATCTTATTATTACTACATATATGATTAATTATAGTAGTGCATCTAGAAGTGAAGTCCAGAAAGTAATGCCCTAGAATGAAATGTTGGTCTCAGTAGTAGGAGATGCCAACCAGTCTGTTGTTTCCAGCTCCTTCTGTAGCACCGGTTTTGCTTTAGCTGAGCCATTCACCTTTAAAACAGCCCAAACTGGGTTCAGAAAGGTAGCAAAAGGAATCACAGGAAAGGCTGAAAACCTGAGAGCAAGGGCAGCTTCTGGGTTCTCATTGCAAATGTGTGGACCCTGAAAATCGTTATGAAGTAAGGGAGCTATTGACGTTAGTGAGCTTGATCATTTCAGGAAAAGTGGCAATGAAAGCTCTGTATGCCTTTTCACATCATGAGGTGTTTCACTAGGCGTTCTGTGAAATGACATTTTTAAAGGTTGACATGCATTTTGTTCATTCCCTGTCAGCTAGCATCTTTAGCACAAATTCTTAGAGCTTTATATCATCTATGTGTTGCTGTACACTCTTGTGGGGTTTTCAATGTCCTATTTTATTTATTTAGTTGAAATTTAGAATGACTATGGACAGAGGGAGAGAGAGGGATGGAGAGAGAGAGAGAGGGAGAGAGAGAGAGAGAGAGAGAGAGAGAGAGATGTATACCTCAAAACCAGTGGTTCACTACCCAAATATCTACAATAGACAGCACTGGACCAAGTCAGATCAAGATCCTAGAACTACGGCAGGGCTTCCCACGTAAGTAGCTAGGGGCCCAAGTCCTTGGACCATAGTCCATTGCTTTTCTAGGTTCTCTAGTAAGGGGCTAGATAGAAGGGCAGCTGGATCTCAAATCAGCATTCCAATATGGAGTGTGGCATCACAAGTGGTGGTGGACTAATCCACTGCAACATCAAGCAAACTTGTCTCAACCTCCTGTGCTGGGAGGCTTCCCTTATGTAGAAGACATTTAAACCAAAAGCTGAGGAGTCACGGCTGACATCCACACATTGCTCTACACAGAAAATGCAGCATTCTAAGAGTGTGGTGGGCCACTGGTCTGGATTAGCTATCACTCAGTTTTTCTTATCATAGGTAGAGGAATGAACACCTGTTGCAGTTGAGCCCATCAACATCAGAAGTTGAGACTTAAACCACACCTGAACTTTGAGTGAGATGCTTTTCCTAGTGTTGTCAATCTGAGAAGCCAGCCTCTATGGGAAAGCTTAAGCAGAGTATACTCACCCATGAAATTTGGATTTTGCTACATTCAAACAGAGAATATCAACAGTAAGTATTTTTTGTTCTGTCTGTTTACTTTTTGAAAGTCCGAGTGATGCACATATGCATACATATACACATATATGCACACACGGAGGGGATAGAGAAAGAGAGGTAGGTAGATAGGTAGATAGATAGAGATATCAAAAATCTGTTCACTCCTCCAAATGCCTGCAACAGCTAGGTCTGGGCCAGGCTGAAAAAAAGGATCATGGATCTACCCCCGGGTCTCCCACATGGGTAGCAATGATCCATCAGTCTCACAGGTACGTTTGCAGGGAGCTGGATTGGAAGCAGAGCAGCTGGGACTTGTACCACCATTTTGACTTGGGCATCACAAATGGTGGCTTAACCCACTGTGACACCAGGCTGACTCAATGAGTGTTTTGTTTCTCATGCAAATTTGTAGATAGCTAGAGTGGGTCTCTTTCACAGTTCTCATTCTGCCATTGGAGGGCTAGTGGCTACCCTGGACTCTTAAGATTAACTCAGAATCATTCACACTACCTTTCGCCAACGTTTCCATATTTGCCATGTCTCATGGCCAAGCCAGAGAGTACAGTTGTCTCTCTGGTCCTTGAGGATCGGTTGCACTCACCTGTGGATAATAAATTCCAAAGATACTCACATTCCTTATGTATAATGGTATATTACTTCCATTTCATCTGGTCATATATTCCTGCATACTCTAGACCAACTCTGGATGACATTATAATATCTAGTACAGTGTAAATCGTTAACTATTTTGGGGGGAGGACTGACAAGAAAAAGAATCTTTACATGTTGTTATCTTTCACTTTACTTGGGTAGCCCGAAACTTTACCTTGTAGCCTGAAACTGTCAGAGACAATATTGTGTGAGTGAATGACCATGGGTAACGTTAAGTATTTGACCTGTTTTTGACCCAGTAGTTGTCATTTGCCAGCCTTGTAACAGATCACAATTTACTCTTGGGCACCACTATTGAAGACTCCCCTAGCTCAGAGAGTTGTTGATTTCTTTCAAGTTTAAGCTCTCTTGAAAAATATCATGATTTGTTTTCATCCATACCATCTCACGTTGGAGATTTCTCCAAATTTATGTCAATTCCATATTTTTCTAAACCACAGCTTGCCATTTCTTTGAGGTATTATCTGGGAGAATTTTGATCTGAAAACTTGGGCAGGAAGGTTTTTAAAAATGTAGTATTTTGCTTAGAGTGTATAAAAAGGCTCATAGTAGAACAAGGGTTCCACACCTGTCTTGTTAATCATTTTCTCACTATATAAACATACGTGCTGAACGGAAGCTGCCTTTATAATTAGAATGCAGTGAAGCTTCTTCTGATCATTATCACGACCCTGTTTTAAAATATAGGCTCAGAGACCATTAGCATCATAGGGTACATATTCCCACAGAGACATTTTTCCCTTCTGCTTCCATTTGCAATTTCATTTCAATTGTAGTGTTTAATATTTTCCCCATGTCTTGTATGTGAAAGAACAGAATGGTGGTAGAATGCTACGCTGTAACGCCTAAATTCCCAACCAGGTGTGACTAATGCTGTCAGGTTTAAATTAAGATGAATTTCTTCAAGCTCACTAAGACTGTGATATTCAGCTTTTCGAGTAGGAAGTTCACATGGGGGATTTCTCAATTCAAGAATATTAATACACTGAGTAACACACTGCTTTGTTGTTTCTAGGTTCTTTATTTGAGTAATTTCATTTAATGTCATGCATTACTGAGGAAGCTGAACTGTGGGCTTGATGGGTATCCCAGTTGTGCTGTAGTTTGACATTTCCATGGTCCCTCCCTTCATTCCCCAGCCAAGGAAGTTCATCCTGTGGCTTCCCAACAGCACATCCAATAAAGTGTTTCTGAACCATTTTCTTTTCACCTTTTGCATCCTTTGAGCAATTGAGTGTCCAGGACACAGGAGATTCCCTTCACATGCTTTCAAAATTTACCCATGTCTGATTGTGTGATTTCTATTTACACTTTCCTCAGGTGTTCCACTATTAGATGATTGACTAAAGAATGAAAGGAAACAGAAGACAGAAGCCTTTATCTTAATCTTTGTTTGCTTAAAGAATCCATCAGGTAAGATCTGTGACTGGTGTGAAACTCAATTTTCTATCTACTCAGAAAAGTATTCAAATGAGCATCAGATCCAGAGAGTCCTTGAGGAATTTGAGGAATTCTGTTTTGATTACTTGTAAATAATCTGTGAAATATGTGAAATTGTATTTCAAGTAATTTTGTTCACTATCACCATAATAAGCATTTATGTTGGAATAACTGTAGAATGGATACTCTCCTCTCTCTTTCAGATTTTTTATTTATATTTTGTAAAATTGGAACAGTAGGGATCCTTCCATTCTGCATCATTGAAAGCCAGCAGTATTTGCTGGTGCCTGTTTTTAAAGTGTACATAGAAAAGCTACCTTGTGTCTATGAGTGTTGACAATTGTGTTCCAGTCTGGCCAAAACCTTGTGACCCAGCAATAAGATCATAATAAACCATCTAGGTAGGAAAATGAGTTGACCTTCTGATAACCCAAGTCAACTTTTGTTACCATGTTACCTATTTTTGTCCTCTATCATTGGATCTATTTTTAAATAAGAGAAACATGGTGTATTTTTAGTTATTTGTATGAAATACATTTTCATCTATGTTTATTTGTGCACTTTGGTATGCAACTTGTCTCCACAAAGGGACTTAACCAGATCAAAATCTTTTTTTCAGTTGTCATTCATGTTCTGTGTTTGAAAGACAGAGAGGGTAACAAGTAGAGTTCTTCCATTTGCTGGTTCTTTGCTCAAGTTCCTGGAGTAGTGAGGGGGTAGATCAGGCTGATGCCAGGTTTAAAGAACTCAGCTCAGGTGTCCCACATTGGTGGCAAGGATCCAGGCACTTGAGCCAGCAGTCCTGCCTCCTAGAAGGAGTATATGTAGTAAGGTGGAATGGGCAGTTGATCTGGGACTTGATACTGGCACTGTGGTAGAAGATGCTGGCATCTTAACTGCTGAGCCAAACACCCGTTCTGAATCTATGTTGTCTTAGAATATTATCTGTGTACCCAAAACCCTGCAAGTATAAACTGGACAACCCCTAACCTAAGTCCATGCAAGAATACTATCTCAAACACCCTTGAAAACTGTCTACATATGGATATACTTGCTGGAAGCCAAGAGGTAGGTGTGTATTTCTTTGTGATAAAGCAGCTCTTCTGATACCCAGCGAGCCCCAGAGGGGGAACCATCCAGCAGAGCGGCAGAGAAACCCTATCTAGACACTGAGAGAATACTTCCAGGGTTTCTGGAGTGCTGTTTGTGGGTCAGGCAGGCATCAGGGATTGAATTATCTTATTCCATGCTTTATCTCACACTTCATCACAACACTTTGAAAGTCATTATCTTCTTTTTACAGATATAAGAACTGAGATGCGGAAATATGAAGTAGTTTGCCAAAACTCAAACATCCATAATCTATCTCCAGTCCCAATTCCAAAGACCCTACTATTTTACCATCTGCCCTTGCCTCCCAGAGGTGAGGTGACAGGAGAGGGTCCCCTGCATCAGCACACAAGCTTAGCTGCAAGAAGAATAGAATGCTATGTACATCTCATTCCAAGTTGGAGAAGTGAAGACCAGGCAGTTACAATATTTGTGTATCCAATTGCCAGTCTACTCTATGAAGACATAAGGAATGGAGTAACTAACACCCTGCTCCCTCAGCACTGTTTCAATAGGCAGTATTGTGAGAAAATCTTTTTCGTGAGACGTTGCCTTGAGTAGTTTATGAGCCCAGGGTATTATAGTCATAGCATCACTACATTTCTTCCATCATGATTTTCTTCTCTCATTCCTTTATGCATTTTTGTAGCCAAATTGTGTGTTTAATTTGTGTTTACCGTATTATCCTATCCCCCTCTACTCTGTTTCAATCAACTTGAGAAACAGACATGGGAACTAGGAGATCTGATTTAATGTGTATATTATCATCACCATTAATCGTTTCTTTAGGAAGGCTGAGTAGGATATGCTTTATCGCTTTATCCTCCATTTTGTGATTTCTTTTGCTCATTTCTATAAACTATGGGAATGATGATTAATATTGGGAGCCTGATTTTCCACTGTGATGTTGGAACTCTGCCTTGAATGAAAAGATAGAGGACAGATGCAGCTAGAAGCAGCATTTCAGGGTGCACTTAGATATTTTACAATGGTTTTGATTTGTTCAAAAATGTTCTCAAATAGTATTCATTTTATGGACTTAGTTTTGTGACAGCACTTCCAATTTGGTGTTCCAGAATTGACTCATCTCAATGAAGTACCTGCCCTGTGCCATGGTCCTGAGAGGTAAAATATGACTTCCTATTCTTGCCAGCAGAGGGCAGCAAGGAACACTGGAGCAGGTGCTTGATATCAGCTACTGAGGATGTTTCCCTTGGTGGAGGCAAAGATGAGGGTGTTCAGAGGACCAACATGAGAAAGGATAATTACAGGGATTCAGGAGGGAGACCAGAACATATGGGGAGTGTAAGGGTTCTCCCAAGGGCTCATAACTGCCAGCACAAGTAGACATCTGGAGAGTCATTGATTATAACCTTTTCTTGGTATTGACTGCTATTCCCAGCCTGTCTGATGCCAAGGTGTGGCTGGCTGCCTAAGGTAACAGGCAACTAAAAGCATATCTGGGCACTAATACAGACTGGCTGCCTGTGAGTTATCAACAAGCTGCCCACAGAGGCCGAGGGGTCCAGAAGCAGCCCTGTGAGGGTGAAGGATGAATGGGTGTGAGGGCTCACCAAATCCAGCTGCAGAAGATACTGAGGCCCCGGGTACATGCCAGGAAGATGATTCTGCAAAATATATATACATGCATATGTATATAATACCAAGGATATTTTCCCCTTGTCTTGGGGGTGGGGGGCACTGCTTAGCTATGGAAACACTGTGTGATTTAGGACTTAGAGAGTTCTCACTTTACCAACTGTTAGGTATCTGGCCCCCAGTCACACAACTTCACTGAGCTTCAGTTTCTCCACCTGTCAAATGGAATTACTAATTTTTACCCCAGAAGCTGATGTTGAGGCAAGGGGAGGCTATATATAAACTACCTTGCAAGAAGTTTGACGTTTTGTCGTTACTCAGTGGATTTGATTGCGTGACATATTCTCCCTCCTTTCTCTTTGGCCATGGACAAACATCCATGATAGTGTTCACTATTTTGGAAAATAATGTCTCCCTGTCTTTTCTAAGCAGCCTTGGTATTAAGCAAGAATTATTCTGTGAGTTAGCTTGCTAAATTTTCTATACTGTTATCCCATTTTATAGTTGCAGCAATCCTTTGAGGTGCACTATCATCTCTGTTGTGCAGGTGGAGACACTGAGACTCTTCTAGAATAACTCCTTTTACCAGCACCCTCTACATGGCGAATGCTGAAGGAGGGGGGGTTCAAAAACTACTTAGTTTGGTTGCAGCCCTCCTGCCAGTGTTGCTACAAAACCTTCTTTCCTGTGTAGATAGTTCATCACCATTTACTTTTTTAGAGGTTTAATTTATATATGTATGTATGTATGTATATATATTTGAGAAAATCAACTTTGAAGAACCCAAGCATAGTGCATCCTTTGTGAGCACTTAGACATTACTATAGCTTATGAGACATAGATAACATCCTCCACTTAATACATTAAAATGAAGTAAATCTTTGCAAACAAGTTTTACTATTAACTCTCATAATCCAACAATTTGAGGACAGAGGTCCTGCATGGGAAGTTAATGCACAGTGACTCCTGTTGTTAATTTCACAATTAACACCCTTATGTGTGATGTGAGAGATCACCCATTTAAACACTTAAGGGGGGAAATTGAATAAAAGAATTTTGTGTTTGTGATATGTTAAAATAACCTTATAATTGACACAGCATCACATTGATACTATCTCTCCATTTGGTATGTAGGGCCGAAAGGTCAGTGTTCAATGACAGAAGTGAAAATAGACTGCTATGGTCAGAGTTCTTCCCCCACCCACCCAGTTCTCCTGTTGAAGCCCTTACCTCCTTCTCTTTGTGTGCCATGCAAGGACACAGTGTGAAGATGGTTGTCTATAAGCCAGGAAAAGAGGCTGAGTCAGTGGGGCCCCATGCTCTTGGACTTTTCAACCTCCAAAACCGTCAGACAAGTAAACTTCTTTCTTTGACACATTACCTAGCCTAAGGGGTTTTGCTACAAGAACAGAAAATGGGTGAATCATGTATTCATTTTAATGTTGTACATACTATTTTTGTATAAAATATTATATAATTATACTAAAATATGCAAAGAAATAATATTGCACTATAGCTTTGAAATATATTGCCGCTTGGGCAAACTGGAGGGAAGGTTGCTGAAATCTCTCTGTGTTTCTTACAACTGCATGCAAATGAACCATCATCTCAGTTTAATTTTGAAGAATTGAATGATGGTGCCAAAATCTAGAAAACCACTATATCAGTTTGAGAGTTTGTCAGTTATGGCATGAGCCTTAGAACCTTGACATCACAATGATGGGTGATCTTGACTACTGCGGAACCCACAGTCTTCAGGGACTTGTTCATGGTCTCTGTTGAATAGTGTCGACAGAGTCTAGAGTTGTAACACATGGAAAGTAATGTTGTCAGAGCTTCTGGAAGTCATCCGCCAGTCCCCAGCGCAAGGTAGCCTTTTCCTGTACTACTTGTGATCATTTAAGCAGACTGGTCACCCCAGGAGGAGTTCTGTCCTGTTTTCCTTAAAACAGAGGAAGTAATTCCTGACTTTGGTGCTGGTTTCATGAGAAGCTACTTTTGTTCTTTGGTTTAGTGCTACTGAGCTCAAAAGAGCAGGCTTTGTACTGTCAGGGGAGACACTTCCTTGGCTTCATGGCAAAGAGTTTTCTCTGAAAAGATCTCGAAAGAGGCTGTCCTGTTTATGAAAGAGTTTTGTGTTCTGCTCAGTCTAACTGGTTTTACCTATTATGGCCACAGAGCCCCATTGGTACATGGTCCCAACTCAACCAGTTATATCTAAGCCTGGGTGATGTTAAGAAATGTTTGTGGATGTGTCCAGCATTATTTCATGTTGTCTAGCACTTCTCTCCCCTCGCCTCCCAATTTGAACACTAATTTAGATAAGATAGGAAGCATTTTACTAAGTGGGAATCAATGTATCCCTATTATGTAAATTGTCATGCTAACAGGGGACCACATTACAATGACTTCTTTACCAATCGCTGTGTCATTTTGTTTTACATGTGATAGGCTGAAAATTGCCTTGTGTTCCCTCTTCTGAAACCATGTTTTAAGAGCTTGGTGAGTGACAGCTGTGGTGTCCATCTTAGTGTTCTTTCCAGAGGGCAGTGTGGTAGTTGAATGGAAATACTCTTTAGAGATGTAAACTGCTTTAGAATATCAGGGGTATGTGATTTAATTTTCCTTTGAAAAGGCAGAAGACATGCCTGTTGCTTTTACTTAGAATGAATTAGCAGCAGATAAGTATGGAGAACTTCACAGTTGAAGATTGCTTTCGATATTTTACTTTAACTTGCACTAAAACCAGGCAGATTGATACTATTGTTCCAGATTACATGTTCTCTTTTATGATACATGCTCCCTTTCATACACAGCCAGTTAGAAACAGTCAGACTCTGAAATTTTCAATAATCTTCAGTACTTTCTTTTTTTATTCTTAAAATCTATCTATTAAGGGATACAAATTTTCATAAGTGCAACTTTAGGAGTATAGTTATTCTTCTCACTATATCAGTCCTCCCACCCACACTCCCATGCCTCATCCCCCTCACTCTCCCCTTCCCAGTTCTATTCTCCATTAAGATTCATTTTCAATTAACTTTGTACATAGAAGACCAACTCTATATTAAGGAAAGATGTCAACAATTTTCACACATACACACACGCACACATATGCACATACACAAACTGTTTGAAAACTGGTTTTACAGTTAACTCTCAATACAACTCATTGAGGACAGAGGTCCTGCATGGGGAGTCAGTGCACAGTGACTTCTGCTGTTAATTTTTTTTTTAACTTTTATTTAATGAATATAAATTTCCAAAGTACGATTTATGGATTACAATGGCTTCCCCCACATACCGTCCCTCCCACCCACTACCCTCCCCTTTCCCACTCCCTCTCCCCTTCCATTCACATCAAGATTCATTTTCGATTATCTTAATATACAGAAGATCAGCTTAGTATACATTAAGTAAGGATTTCAACAGTTTGCTCTCACACAGAAACATAAAGTGAAAAATAATAGATGATATTTTTTAAATGATGATGAAATCAGATCAGACCTATTGTCATGTTTAATCCCAGTGAGAGTCAAGTTGGGAGTTGATAATTTTTTTTTTTTTTTACAGAGGATCAGTTTAGTATACATTAAGTAAAGATTTCAACAGTTTGCACCCCCATAAAAACACAAAGTGAAATATATTGTTTGAGTACTCGTACCAGGGGATTCCAATTCTGCTGTTAATTTAACAATGAACACTCTCATGGATGACGTCAGTGACCACCCGAGGCTCTTGAAATGAGCTGTCTAGGCTATGGAAGCCTTTTTTAATAGAAAACGTTTATTTCATAAATACAGATTTCAAAAGGAAAACTTTTGGATTATAGCGGTTTTTTCCCCTATGGACAAGGCCATAAGCAAAGTGGAAGTTCTCTCTTCCCTTTAGAGATAAGTGCACTCTTCTTTGATTGCCACTTTTTTCCACTGGGGTCTACAGAGATCGTTCGTGTAGACTATGTTTTTGCCACAGTGTCTTGGCTTTCCATGCCTGAAATGCTCTCACAGACTTTTGATCCTCAATACTGCCAAGTGCACACCAGCAGAATCTTTCGTATGCACATTTCTGCTAACTGTGTATTCCACAGAATTTCAGCTTTTTCTTTCTCATGCTCCTCAGACGTGTTGCAGCCTTCGCTTATTGCTGATTGCAAATCCGCATTCCAATTTTTAGATGCTTATGGCAATGGCACCTAGTCTCAGGAAGCAACATTCTTTTTGTTAAAATAATAGAGGTACAACAATGACCAGAAACGGAGAGATTGAAAACCACAGGAATTCCTTGTTACGGACCTGTAGGGCACAGGTTTATTTGGGATTCTCTGGGTCCACTTCATAGGGTCCTCTAAGCTTGGTCCACATGTTGGGAGATTGCTCTGGGCTAGGATCTGCTTCTGAGCTAATTCAGAACATTGTTTGAATCCCCTTACTTGTAGTTGAGGTACCTTCCTCCTCCAGCTGTCACCTGGGGGCTGACTACATCTAGTCTCATGTTTCTGTGTAGCTCCTGCCCATATGACAGATTCATTCTCCCTTGCCCTTCAACTCTTTCTGGCTTCCCCTTCTGTGCCATGTCCTGAGTCAGTGTAGATGATAATCTCTGATTTGGGGACCTCTTGGGGGTTAGTTTAGGCCTCCTAAACTAGGGAATGTACTCTCCCTATTTGAAGGTTCATCACATTCATTCTGTCTTCACAGTCTCTTTTTGCAGATAGCACAGTCATAGGCTGCAATCATTAGGGTGTGCGGCTTTTGGATGGGTTGTTTTAGAACCCTCTGTGTACCACAGACTTTGTGGAAAACATCCCTTCCATCATTCCACCAGCAGTTGTCCATGGTTACCAAGACCTCCGTGTTAGTAAGTCCAATGATGAGTCCTCAGTAACCACCTGCCTTACCTTCCATAGCGTTTGATGGGAGCGATGGCTCCCTTCTTGTTATCCTCTCAGTTCTCCACTTACCTGACACCTCTTGGTCTGAGCGGCTGTCTTCTTTGGCACTCCTGTAAGACGATACTTGCCCTAGGTTCTCCCTTGGATGTGTTCCCTGTCCAACTCTCTCAGTGCCACCTGCTCTTTGAGACCTGTAAAACCTGAAACCCCATTGGCATCTGTAGTTGGAGAGCCTTGTCTGAGGAATTGAGATGACAGTTTTATCATGTGTCACTCCTAATGACCGGCATCAAACTAGTCTGTGACCATTGACTAGCTACTCTTTGGTGTTTGCTGTTGAGCAGGGACGATGATTTTCAAGAGGCTGGGACTTCAGAGGATGCAAGTGCTTCAAAGGGACGTGAACGAAGACTACTGGTGCACGGTCCGATAAAGTTAAGAACGGGTAATAAGAAAACAAAGCATCAGGCTTTTTTGTACAAGGACGTACTGAAAATCTCGAACATTCGGTAGGTGCATATGCTGCATGCTGTCCTGATCATCGTGAAATATATTGTCTCTAACGAAATTCATTTTCATGCACTCTTTCTCAGCAAGTAGCATGTTTTTACTTTGTTTTTGCCAGTGATTTCATTCTTCACTTATTAAACAAGTAGTCATGGAAGTTTTATTCTGTATTGTGCCCCTGTAGACAGTGGAATCAAGAATGGGAGAGACAGGGTTCCTCTCTCTCTCTCTCTCTCTCTCTTTGAACATTTATTTATTTATTTTAAAGGAAGAGTTAGAGAGAGGTAGAGGCAGTGAGAGAAAGAGAAGGGCGGGGGAGAAAGAGACACAGAGACAGAGACAGTCTTCCATCCGCTGGTTCACTCTCCAGATGGCAGCAAATGCCGAAGCTGCACCAGTTTGAAGCCAGGATCCAGGATCCAGGATGCAGGATCCAGGAGCTTCTTCCAGATCTTCCACATGGGTACAGGCGCCCAAGGACTTGGGCCATCTTCTAATGCTTTCCCAGGCCATAGCAGAGAGCTGTATTGGATGTTGAGCAGCCGGGACTTGAACTGGCACCCACATGGCATGCTGGCACTGCAGGCAGTGGCTCTACCTGCTACGCCACAGTGCTGGTCCCAGGATTCTTCTTTCTTGAGTCTTGCCTAGAGATGATCAAACTAAGAAAGAGACAATTGAAGATTGTAATAATGTGCATCTGATAGTAGGAAATAAACAGTGCCATGTGGAGAGTGTCAGAGAAGAGTCCCACTAGGGTGCCTCTGTGAGATGCAACATTGAAACCATTCCTCTGGTGTGAGAAGCAGCCACCTGTTCTATAGACTGGGTGTCCCGATTTGCCTGGCTGAGGGGACTGCAGGCCATCGTGTATGCAGCTTGACCCTTTGGGAGCAGGGCTTCAGCAAGGCTGATGTTTCTGGAGCTCATTGTAATTGACCAGGTCAGAGGTGAGACTGAATAAGTGCTCAGGGTTCTGGTCACAGAGGATCTTGACAGATCCCAGTAAGGGGTTGAGAAATGCCTTTGAAGGGGTTTCCTTATGGAAATGGCCATATCAGGTAAATATTGTAGTATATCATTGTGGCTGCTGGGAGATAATGGATTGGAGAGCTGGCAGCAATATAGGAGGGAGACTATGTCCTGGAGATGATAACCCAGATCACTGATACCAAGGGCCCCAACTTGGGAGGGACAGTGAAAGCAAAAGGTACAGGAGGCAGATTTGGTGTGCCGGTTGGAGATAGACACAAGTGGTCACTCCCACTGTCAGCCTTGAACACAAATGCAACCAGTACACAGCCTGGAATAAGGCAACTGCTTAATACACGTGTGCAGGGAAGGAGTAGGCAGGAATAGACTGATCTGGACATCTGCTTATCTGCTCCACCTGTGTTTTCATAATTTATGAAATATTATATAAGACAAAGACTAGTTCCACAAACAAAATCTCACCAGGAAGTGAGTAAAGAAAAATAAAAGTTGCCAGTGCTGCCCTCCCCTTGGCTTCCAGTTCTGCCCTGTCCTAGAGCAGAGAAGCAAGACTCAGGCCCAGTTTTATAAAATGCAGTCTCATCTTAGTGACAATCATATGAGGTATGTTGGATCAGGGGTGTGTTAAGCGCAATCTGTGTGTTCAGGATATCTTGTACCTCCTCTTGCCTAATCCTTGCTTTCACTATCTGAGATGGGTCTGTATTCTTGTTTTCCAACAGGCTCTGATGCTAAGAGAGCCCCAGTGGCTGCCTCAAGGTCACCACAGTAGTCGTGGGTCCATGATTTTTTTTTTTTTAAGATTTATTTTATTTATTTGAAAGTCAGTTAGAGAGAGATGTAGAGACAGAGAGAGAGGTCTTCCCTCCATTGGTTCACTCCGTAGATGGCCGCAACAGCCAGAGTTGTGCCGATCTGAAGCCAGGAGCCAGGAGCTTCTTCCAGGTCTCCCACATGGGTGCAGGGGCCCAAGGACTTGGGCCATCTTCTACTGCTATCTCAGGCCATAGCAGAGAGCTGGATTGGAAGAGTAGCAGCCGGAAGTAGAACTGGCGTCCATATGGGATTCCGGTGCTTCAGCAGGCCAGGGCTTTACCCACTGTGCCACAGCGCTGGTCCTGTGAGCCCATGTTTAAAACTAGATCTCTTTATTATAGTACCGGCTCTCACCCAGCTGCCTCAACACTTTGTATTCTTTTGGATCCCATGGCAGATTTTATGACAATTTCATTTCAATCGCTTTAAATCATAGGGAGCCCTGTGGCCAAATCCTTGAACATCCTCCTTAAGGCTTAGAGCTCTTCACGTCTACCACTCACCTGAGAGTTAGATTTGTAAATGAACAAGGCAGCATGCCAGAGGGCGAAAGTGGGGTGGACCAAACCAGTACTGAGCAATATCACTGCTGAAGCTGCGATATTGTCACCTTGTGCTCTCTGCAGAAAAAAATGGGAGGTGTTTTCTTCCCTTATGGATAAGACGTTGAGCACTTGGACTAAGGTACATTTTGTTTTGTGATTTTATTTTGGCTGCAGTCTGTAGGACACAGTATTTTTTTAAGCCAGAATCTGTGGGGCAGATGATCTGAACCAAATCTTAAGAAGGAAATTTGAGCTGGTGTCATGGCTCATCTGGCTAATCCTCCGCCGGCAGCGCCGGCACCCCGGGTTCTAGTCCTGGTTGGGGCACCCAATTCTGTCCTGGTTGCTCCTCTTCCAGTCCAGCTCTCTGCTGTGGCCCGGGAAGGCAGTGGAGGACGGCCCGGGTGCTTGGGCCCTGCACCTGCATGGGAGACCAGGAAGAAGCACCTGCTCCTGGCTTCGGATTGGCAGAGCACCGGCCATAGCAGCCATTTTGGGGATGAACCAACGGAAGGAAGACCTTTTTCTCTCTCTCACTGTCTAACTCTGCCTTTAAAAAAAAAAAAAAAAAAGGAAATTTGAAAGAAGCTGTCTTTAGAGAAGGAGTGGAGAGGGTCCCCCCACCCCGCCAGGATCATTTTGAATATTTATAGCATCTTTCACGGGCTGGAGAAAATCATCAACTTAAAAATTTAGCCTGTCACGGATTTATTGAATTTTGAATCCAGCTTGCAGTTAGTTGCCTTGGCAGTGCCAGCCTCAGTGACTTCACAGGCTTTGTACAGCCCAGGGACCAGACATTCACCATCCCAGCTTTCAAGATGCAAAATTTGTATAAGAATTAAGATTCAAAGGTATTTGTAATATCTGAAACTAAGGTTATTCCAAGATTATGTATGTATAGTCTATCTCTGTGAAGAAGAAAATTTTATAAATAATTCATCCATGATTTAATCTTTGTTCAACCCCTCAGCCACTCTGTTGAAGTCAATCAGATGTGCATGACCAGAGAGTGAGTGATTCTCTTAAGATGTAACACCTTTAAAATACAGAGTATGGCCTCAAGTCCATAGTCAGCATTCAGAAACAGACCAGTCCACCTGTTGCCACTGGCTGCCGTTAATCTTGTGTGTGTGGGCCCCTTGTGGGCCAGCCTTCACTGAGCACATGATTTTGTCCAGGTCCACCTGACTCTTGCCTGTGCTGTGCACTGAGAGGGAATAGATGGATGTGAGCTTTTCTTGGTTATGGAACATGGAGGATTGGGGTTTGCTCAGGAGAGGATGTGCTCTCATTACATTTAAGAAAAAAACATCTTGCTTGATGATCTTTTTAGGTACAGCAAAAATATTTACTACAAATATGTCATCCCTGTCAATGAAATATGGATTTCCAAATGCATTGTTGAGGAAGGTGATACCAGTGCCTCCAGGTGCCTGAATATTGGCTGGCCCATGGCGAATTATAGGGCCAAGTTCTTGTAAGTATCACTGCTGAGTCTTGTAATTTTACTTTGATATAGAAGGATATAACCCTTATTGCCTTTTCTAGCAAAGATAGAGAAATGCACCTAAATTTTCTTCCAAACTTGTTTTTTTTTTTGGGGGGGGGATTGGTAAGCATTTTAATTTGACCCTATAATAATCTGCTGCCTCATGCTTTGACTTCCAGCCATGGCACTTGTATGACACATATTTTCCCCAAGAGGTTTTTATGTGCCAATATGTGTGGAGAGAATGAAATGGGAACTGTTGGAATGATTTGCTTTGGTCTGAAGCAATGGTTTTCCAAGGGCTCCATGAGCTACTTGGGGAGTGGGTATTTTGGATTAATAAAAATAGATTTGAGAGAGCAAGGCTCTGGGGCCCCTCTCCAATATCCTCCAGCCTCTAGGTCTAGGCTTTTGTGTGTTTCAACTAGTAGAGTAGATCAATTCAGCTTGAAAAAGTCCTTTTATTCTCCCAAAGTAATGACCTAAAGAAATAATACTTGATATACAAATTAAATTATATCCTGGGTTGCTAGAATTGCTATTTGGTGTCTTCAGTGATACGGCCACCTGAAACAAAGATTTGATTCATGCGATGTGGGTGAGTTTTCCAAGGCCCACTTTGAGGCTGGTATGAGGAAAGGAAACGGGGCTCCATTTCCTAGACATCTTGTGTGTCTGTTTTTGTGTACGCAGGTACCTTGCAACCTCTGCCTGCTGCTCTGAACAGGCACAAACCCAATGTCCTGTGTGTTTTCCACATAGACAGTTCATCCCAGGTGCTTGGTGCTCTTTTTTGCTCTCCTCCTCTCCTCACTCCCTCCAGGTCTGTCAGGTCATATTGAAGTTGATACAATGGAGATATATCCAAACTGTTAATCAACTCAGTTCTGTGATGGAACTGCTTGCAAATATTACTGAGAACAAAGCCATGCTTGTACCACTGTCTGCATGTCTTCTTTGCCATGACAAATTTTCTCCCTAGGTTCTCAGATTCTATTGCTTAATGTCTTCTTAATCTTGCAGGTGATAGGAAGCTGCCTATTTGTGGTGCCTTTGATGAGGAGTTCCACTAGACAGTTTTTTGAATGAGGGAGAAGCGTGGGCACGAGGTGGACATAGGCTATATTGGCTGTGAAGCTATGTAAACACATACAACACATTTACAACAATGCCCAGCACCGAGTACATTTGCTGTTGGCTGTTATCACTCTTATGCAAATTGGCATAAGTAACCCGTGGTGTTCAAGTCCATATGAAGGTGGAAAGCCAAGGAAATGTCCACTTTGCTGTGGAAGCATGTCCTGAGAAGGCATAGAAATGCCGCGTGGGTGAGCTCTCGCTGGTAGAAATAGGAAATGTGGCAGCCCCTGCAGAAAAACCTGTTGCTTCCGTGAGTTCAATGTAGGACGACTGAGCAGGACTGAGCAATTCCACTGTGGAATATAGGTCCAAGAAAAGTGTAAACATACATACACTCTGTTTGTTCCTAACTCTGACTTTTGGGCACAAATGTTCCTAGCAGTGTTGTTCATTAGAGCCAGAAGTTAGCAACAAATTACATGTTCATGACCTGATGAATGGATAGTTATGACATGGTGTAGGATCTGGGGGTGGTGGAGAATAGCGTGTGGCTGCTTACTAGAGATTAGGGTTTACTCTCGGGATAATGAAAATATTCATGAGCAAGGTATTACAGGTGCTGCCGGCACAGGACCCAGTCATATAAATGGTCAGTTTTATTTTCCATGTAGTCAATCACTCCCCAGCTGTTTTGAATGCTAGTAAATTATAAGCCCATGTATGTTTGCGACTGCAGATCTTTTTCACTTTGGATTTCAAATACATTAATGATGTAGCAGAAAGGATATAAAACATTAGTCACCAAACACTAGGTGCTTTGACATCCTTCAGCACATCATAGCACTAAAATAATTTTCTAGGTATTTATTTGACATCTGACAATTCTGCAGCCTCTGTGAAGTACAGTGGTATGGATTTCCCCCCTAAAGTGAGCCCAGAGCATTCCATTCACATGCCCAGTCTCTTCAGTGTGACATAATCTGATCATAATGCTTTTTCCATTTGAATAGCACTTCAAGCTACAGGAGCACTCTGAGGTTTAATGACCTCCACTTTCGATGGTGGAGACTGAGACTCCTGTCAGTTCAGTGACTCCTGTGATCACTGAGCTAGCATCCCATAGTTGCAATCCAGGGTTTCATTTCAAGTCAGCTTCTCCTTCCCTTGAAGAACTCTTTCCCATCGCTGTAATGTTGCTGTACAAGAGCAGACTCCACCCAGAGCCCTTGTGTGAGAGGGCACTACTTACGCCTGAGTCCCCGTCACCCACACTTGCCTGCTGGTGTGTTTGTCTGCAATGGTAGTCTTAATCAGATGGAATTAGTCTTTTATGTAGCTTACTATTTTCTCTGACTTCTCTGCTTGCAGTTCGAAGACATTTATGGAAAAATGGGAACGTCTGCTGGACAGGTATTTCTCTAGCATACACATTTTGAATCTTTCGTTTGTGATAGGAGGCATAAATCTCTGCAAGCAGTGCCCCTACATGATTCCCACTTAAAAATGCTCTTCCCACTTGAAAATACTCTTAGATGATCTTGCAATCCTTGGTTTCTCTACATGTGCTGTAAGTCATGTTCCCTCATTCACATGAATGTTCTGTTCACTGTTGAAGAAGTTCAAGATGTATCTTTCATCTTTCCCTCCATACAGCCTATGGATCAGAGCTAACAATATTCCCAATATGTATTAAATGTCTATAAATGTAGCTAGTACTGAGCTACTCAGTAGCTGAGTGGATCTACTCAGTGCTCTACTGAGTGAGTCTGAAAGCACCTGTTGCTTCCTACACTTGAAGCCATGAAGGCGGTCCAGATAGGAAAACGTTGAGGGGTGGATCTGCTGCCCAAACCACACATCAAGACACTCCCTGTTATTTTCCAGGCCATGCCGTCTTTCCCAGAATTATTTTCCTACTCATCTGGTTTTGTTGTTGTTCTTGTTTTGGCTTTTTAAAGATTTATTTATTTATCTGTTTGAGAGGTAGAGTTACAGAAAGAAGGAAAGGTGGAGGGTAAGCTCTTCCATCCACTGGTTCACTCCCCAAGTGGCCGCAATGGCTAGAGCTGGGCTGATCTGAAGCTAGGAGCCAGGAGCTTTTTCCTGGTCTACTGTGGAGCTACAGGGGCCCAGGCCTTGGGCCATCTTCTACTGCTTTCGCAGGCCATAGCCAGGAGCTGGATTGGAAGAGGAGCAGCCGGGCCTGGAACCGGTGCCCATATGGGCTGCCGGTGCCACAGGCGGTGATGTTACCTCGTATGCCACAGCGATGCCACTCCTCATCTTTTGACCTTGCTGAGAAGTTCTACAAATCTAAATCTAAATAATATAAAAGTTATTTATAGATGAATATAAATATTTATATCCTGTAAGTATGCTATAGATATCTGTGCACAGAAATGCATATGTATGTCTCTGTATCAGTATATGTATTAGCTACCTCAAACAAGAGTTTCGTGTGTGTGTGTGTGTGTGTGTATATGTGTATATATAGGTACATATCAATGATGAGAAATATATAGAACATTTTGCCACATGAATTGATTTGAAGAGAAACATTAGCTAATTCATTAATTTTTGTTTCTTAATGATTTTGATTAGGTGTATAACTGAGTCGAAAGAGAAAGATCAAAAGCAGACGACAGTTCTACAGATAGAGTCAGATACCGTTAGCAACGTTCCTTATGTAAGTGTGTTTTGGACTCAACATTTTAAATTCCAATTTCCTGACTTTGACTGAAAGAGAGGTAGAGACAATGGGGATAGAGGTTTTAGGTAGAGAAACAGATAGAGATCAAGAAGTATGGGAAGAGGAACAATATAATGGAACAGAGGAGAGGAGAGAGGAGGGGATGAGAAGAAGAGGGAGGAGAGAGTGAGATTGGAGTGACAGAGAGAGATGGGAGAGTGAGAGTATTCCGAAGGGAACATGGAGAAATATATCTTCACCTACACATGCAATTTTTTTGTGTACATAAAAAAGTAAATGTTAGGTTATATGAAGCATTGGGAATCCACGATAACTCAGTGCTTATGCTTAGAAAGACTATTTCATGTTAAATATCCACAGAGTTTCACATTTTCATAAAGTGTTTTTCCCAAGCCAGTATTCTGGGAATTAAATATTTCTCTTCATTTGTCACTACTTTCAAACAGTGTTTTTGTTTGTTCCCAGTTTTTCAATATTTATTTCATGTTAAAATATTTTTATTTATTTGGAAGGAATTTTAAAACCCTGAAATGTGTGAAAGAGTGATAGGACTATCACATCCAAATGTGCTGATTTGATGACATCTTGTCCTATTTTTGTTCCATAATTTATTTTCTCTGTCTGTCTCTTGATGTGTGTCTGGATATGCTTCTTTCTGAAGGCAGTTACATATGCTGCATGCCTTTATCTTCGAATACCTGTGTATTCCCAAGATCAAGATATAGTTTAGATAAACACCATACAGTCCTCACCTGGAAATGGAACATTGGTATAAATACTATTGCCACCTGTTGTTCATTTCATGTTCCAATTGATTGTTTGCTCTAGTAATGCTCCCTTTGTGGAACAGAATCCACTCTCTGAGTTAGGTGTTGCATTGAGCTGGTTACGTCCCACACCAAAGTCTGTCAGGATTGAATTAAACTTGGAGGGGTGAACCTTTGGAGAGATCGGTGTGTGTCTTCCTCATTTTTGTATGTTGTAGGGAAGAATATCTTCAGTTGGATCACATTTGATTTCTAAAATCATGACACACTAGCGCAGATCTTCATAACGGTGACCATGATAACACTGATACGCTATTTGACTTTTTTCTTTACAGCAGCTTCAGATCACAAAACATGGTATTCGCAGTGGAAAAAGCCTAGTCCAGCACAGCCATTTCCCAGCAGCTAATCAGAGCCAGGCATCTTTTATGAGTTGTTTTCCATAACCAGAGGAATTGCTTGAAGAAGTTGAAGTGGAGTTCTCCTGTAGGGAGGAGCACCCTTGTCTCAAGCTGCTTTGGTTTTAGTTATGGCAAATGGTTGCTCATCCTGGAATTTTTCAAAATCAATTTCATTTATGTATGGTTTTCATAAAATAATCATACCTAATGCTATTCATTCACACTTGAAAATCTGAGTTTTCTCTAATTTTCTCTTGATTTTATCTTACGGAAACTTGCCATTTCCTGTAGTAAAGTTCTGGTGCCAACCAATTTTCTAATTTGCTTTCATCCAAAAATGTGTAGATTTCAGCTTCACTTTAAAAAAAAAAAAGATTTATTTATTTTATTTATTTGAAAATCAGACTTACACAGAGAGAGGAAATGCAGAGAGAGAGAGAGAGAGAGAGAGAGAGAGGGGGGGGGGTCTTACATCCGATGGTTCACCCCCCAATTGGCTGCAATGGCCAGAGCTGCACGGATCCGAAGCCAGGAGCCAGGAACTTTTTCCAGGTCTCCCACACAGGTGCAGGGGCCTAGGGACTTGGGCCATCCCACTGCTTTCCCAGGCCACAGAGGAGAGCTGGACTGGAAGCGGAGCAGCCAAGTCTTGAACCAGCGCCCATATGGGATGCCAGTACTTCAGGCCAGGGCATTCACCCACTGCACCACAGCGCCAGCCCCTCAGCTTCACTCTTGAAAGGCACTTTTGCTGAACCTGGAAAGAATATCCTAGCTAATATTTCTCTCTCTACGCCTTGCAGATATTCCACTGTGTTCTGGTCACGATGCTTTCTGATAGCTTGAGTGATCCATGGTGACTGTCTTATTTGCCTATTTTTGTGTCCCTGCTTTCAGGATCTGTGCTCCTTCTCTGACTTACAGTAATATGACCACAATGTGCCAAAACATGGCTTTCTTTGAATCTATTTTGTTTGATATTTTCTGAGTTCCTTTAATTTGTAACTTTTTAAAAAAGATTTATTTATTTACTTGAAAGTCAAATTACACAGAGGGAGAAGGAGAGGCGCGGAGAGAGAGAGAGGTCTTCCATCCACTGGTTCACTCCCCAGATGGCCGCAACGCCTGGAGGTACTGCAATCCGAAGCCAGGAGCCAGGAGCTTCCTCCGGGTCTCCCACGTGGGTACAGGGGCCCAAGGACTTGGGCCATCTTCTACTGCTTTCCCAGGCCACAGCAGAGAGCTGGATGGGAAGTGGAGCAGCCAGGACTTGAACTGGCACCCATATGGGATGCCGGCATACAGGCAGCGACCTTACCCGCTATGCCACAGCACCAGCCGCTAATTTGTAACTTTTTATTTTTGTCAAATTTGGGGAAATTTCACAGTGACTGCAAACATTTTTTCCTTCCTGTAGGCAGCAAATAGATGGGTTTTGTTTGTTAATCCATTCAGCCAGTCTGTGTCTTTTAACGGGGGATTTGAAGGCATTTAGATTGAAGATGACTATTAATAAGTAACTACTTTTCCCTGCCATTTTCCCAAAAATATTCCTGTTTTTTACGTTGAATTTCCTTTGAACTTTTACTGAGGGATTTTCTTCCTTTACCTTCTTTTGTAGTGATGACCATGTTTCTGTGTGCAACAAATCCTTAAGCATCTTTTGTGGGGCTGGACGGGTGGTGATAAATTCTTTGAATTTCTGTTTGTTATGGAAGGTCTTTATTTCACCTTCGTTCATAAATGAGATCTTTGCAGGTATGATATTGTTGGATGACATTTTTTTTCTTTTAAGCCTTGGAGTATATCTGGCCATTCTCTCCTAGCTTGTAGGGTTTCTGATGAGATGTCTGCTGTGAGTCTAACTGGAGATCCTCTAAAAGTACCATGACATTTCTCACATGCACATTTTAGAATCTTCTCCTTCTGTTTTACTGTGGTGAGTTTGATTACAATGTGGCATGATGAGGATATTTTCTGGTTATGTCTATTAGGAGTTTCATGTGCTTCCTTACTTGGATGTCCCTTTCTTTCTCCAAATTAGGAAAGTTTTCCGTTACTATTTCATTCAAAAGGCCTTCTAATCTTTTCTCTCTTTCCATGCCTTCAGGAACTTCTAGAACCTGTATGTTGGGTCACTTTATAGTATCTTGTAGATTTCCAACAGTGTTTTTTAGGTTTCTAATTTCCTCTTCTTGTGTTTGGTTTGACTGTATTCTTTCCTGTGCTTTGTCTCCTAAGTCTTATATTCTTTCTTCTTTTTTTTTTTTTTTTCTACAGGCAGAGTGGGCAGTGAGACAGACAGAGAGAAAGGTCTTCCTTTGCCATTGGTTCACCCTCCAATGGCCGTTGCGGCCGGCACGCTGCAGCCAGCGCACCGCGCCGATCCGAAGGCTGGAGCCAGGTGCTTCTCCTGGTCTCCCTTGGGGTGCAGGGCCCAAGAACTTGGGCCATCCTCTACTGCACTCCCAGGCCACAGCAGAGAGCTGGCCTGGAAGAGGGGCAACCGGGACAGAATCCGGTGCCCCGACCAGGACTAGAACCTGGTGTGCTGGCGCCGCTAGGTGGAGGATTATCCTATTGAGCCGTGGTGCCGGCCCATATTCTTTCTTCTTCACTGATTATGTTGTTAAGGCTCCCCACTGCATTTTTAATTCATTTTATTATATTCTTCATTTCATTTTGATTTCCCTTTAAGGTCTCAATTTCATGGAGGAAATTTTATTTCATGTCCTGTACAGATTTCAGTAGTTTGTGCATTTGTGTCCGATAACTTCTGTGTAATCTTACGATCAATTTTTAAACTTCCATTTCCTACATTTCTTCTGCCTCAATGTATTCACAATCTACTGTTGAAGGGTTTTACTCTTTTCAGGGTGTCATGTCGTGTTCCTTATTCTTGTTTCTTGAATTGGTGGGTTTGTTGTTTGGCATGTGTGGAGATACTTGTTGGTTTCTTCCTTTTCTTCTTCTTCTTCTTCTTCTTCTTTTTTTTTTTTTTTTTTTTTTTTTTTTTTGGTCTAGTGGATTTTATCTGTGTACTGTGGCTCTGTAGATAAGTGGAATGTCTACTTTAAGTGAATATCTAGCTTGTAGTGGGTGTGATCAGGGAGCTCTGTTCAGTTCTCCAGGGTTAAGGGCATGTCTGAGGTGATACACCCAGGTTTGGCACAGTAAATCTCTCTCTCTGTTTTTTATCAGAAGGGAAATTTTTTCTGCTCAGCTGAGCTCCTCTCCTTAATGGAGACCAGTGCCTTAGCGCTAGCCCCAGTGGCTATAATATTCATCCACTCTGTCGCAGGGAGCACACAAAGGATCTGTGCAGTCCTCAGTGTAAGTTTAGATTCTCCAGCGATGTCTCTCACCAGGTAACCAGGAAGCCCTGAGTCTCCCAGTGTGAGTGCCCAAAGTCCCAGCCTCACCGTGGATCCTGCCTCACACCCTCAGTTTTTTTCACAGTCCCAGTAGAGAAGCCTCACAAAGTCACAGGCTCCTATCCCCCTGTTAGTTCTTCCCACTAGTCAGGGGTCTCCACTCAACTAGTTGCTGGGCATGGACATGAGCTGGCACAGCTGTTACATATGTCCAAAATGGCACCTGCTCTATTGGCTTGTTACAGAATGGCATTGTAAAGTGATTGGGGAAAGAGAAATTGTGTCCATACTTTTTTTTCTCTTCTAGTTTGGAAAGTACACTTTCCTCGTTGGGGCTGCAAGCCAAGTTTTCTCTAGGCTCTCTTTGCAGCTTAATCACCAGTGCCTTGGACTACTGCTAGTACTGTCTGGTCTCACCTCACTTTCCAATGCCAGTGCGTAGGCTCTTGGCTGCTGGGCAGGCTCTCGGCTATTGGAGTCCCAAGTTGTGGGCATCCGTGCCATCCACAGGAGGTCCACCATGTCCCTCTAATTTTGGTAGAGTTTCCTCTGGCATTTTCTCCCCAACTCTTCCCTGAGACTACACTCTTTCCACTTTTTAAAAACTATCTTCTCCTGGACTAGGGCAGTAAGCTCTAATTTTTTCAATCATACCTTTCTTCCTTTTTCAGACTGACTGTTTCCAATTGATGTATTTTCAAATTCATTGTCTTCCATTTGCCATCTCACTTGTGCTTTTTAGTCCACCCACTGCATTGTTCTTTCAGATATTTTTCACAGCTAAAGTTCCCATTTTGAAATATCTTCTGTTTTTGTGCTGGGACAGCCTCTACTTTTTTTATTTTTTTTTTTCATTTTCAGCACATTTGTTTTAATGTTTTGGAGCACATAGCTGCTTTTGTTGCATAATTTTCATATGAAACTCTTAGAGATCTGGTCACATTTCCCTGGCCGTTATATATGGAGTAACATCTCATATGGAAAAGAAATGAAACTCATTTCCATATTTTCTAATTATTGAATAGTTTAAGTTACATGCTTATAAGCAGCTCCATCTATGTGTTCATAGAGAGAACAGGACCAGAAAAGAAGGCCCATACCCTTGTACTGCTTATTTTGAATTTAATGATTTCCATATACCATGAAAATCCATTATGTTACAAACCAGATAAATTGGAAAAAGATGAGTAATCCTTCAAAAGAGTTTTTTTCCTTAAAAAATTCTGTGAAAGTGTTCATGTACAGTTTTAAAATTCTATGGGTATCTCAAAAAAGAACTCAGATGTCTAGAATTTTCAGCCTTGAATTCTGGGTTCATGGTCTCAATACATTTTGACAATGAAAATCTAAAAAGGGTGATCTGACTAGGAGAAGGTATTCCCTACATAGTGGTTTATGGAGCAAGAATGCCTGTGAGAGCCAGTTCTTACTCTCATTTGACGAGGACTGAATATATGGTATGCAAAGAAATCAATCTAAACATAAAAACACAACTCATCAAGAGAAGGAGAGAGACTGACTCCTTGTTGAACTATTCCCTGCATGATGGAAATAGTCTTTGGGTGTTGGGCTCTTTCTGAATTGAGGTTCTTTCTGTTTGGGCCTAAGCAGTTATATTTTTAGTATCATAACTCCTCTATTAGAAACATGTTAATTAATTGAAATTCTTTCTTCTGGCTTTGTGTTACGTAAAGTAATAAAAATCAGTTATCATTAAGGTTTGGTGCTTCATATGTATTTTGCTTTGTCATTACTCAAACTTTACCCTGAAACCAAGAGTTTCATAATTATGTAAGCATATACTTTAACATTCTCCTGTATCAGCAGTTTTTTCTTCTTTTCCCTTTTACAGTCTGGAATTATAACAGTTACCAATTTAGACACAGTGAGTGACGTTATCCATATGGCACTACCAGTGCTAGGATTAAGTGTAAGTAATCTGAAAGATACTTTGAGTTAAATAACAACTTTGGTTTTTGAGATGAATGTATTTTCCCTTTGATCCAGATACATGCACACATGCTTACAGTGTATATTTGTAAAATACAGTTCCGGGCAAAGAGACCAATTGTAGGCAGCAATATATTTTGTCCCCAGAACCATGTGCACATGTGGGAATGGAAAACGTCGGAGATGTATTTGTCTATGTATGGGTATTGCTCTTCTGTTCCGATTTTAAATTTCATGTGAACTGAAAGCCATAATTTAATGAAATTGGAGTATAATTTCAGATTGCTATTGTCATGTATTTTATTTTTTGTGTGTGTATATATATAAATGTATATATATATATATACACACAAAAATATCTTACATGCTTCCTAATAACCTTGTCTGTTGGATTGCTATTTCTGTATATTCTGGTTTCTCCAATCCCACACCTATCATCTCAGTGTACACAAACCTAATAGACATGTCTAGTTGAATTTTTGTTTTAATTTTTGAGGGTCGGAGAGGACAGAGATAGCAAGAGGGATGAAGACAGACACAGAGAGAGGAAGACACAGAAATACATAGAGAGGGTGCTCGCCTCTGTTGGTTCAATCTCTGGATGCCCACAGCACCTAAGGGTGGTCTGAAACTAAGGTCTGGATGCAGGAGTACGATTCAGGTACCCCACGTGGGTGGCAGGAACCCAGTTACTTGAGAATTCATAGCTGCTTCCCAGAATGCACATTAGCAGGGAGCTGGAATCAGGACCTAGAACTTGGATTGGAACCCAGCTATTGTGGCGTGAGTCTCAGGCATCTTCAAACCACCATGCTAAAATCTCACTCCTTATAAATTTGGACATGAAGAACACCTGCATAAAAGCTGTATGCCTTAGATGCTGATTCAGGGAATGATATATCTGGTGCCTCTAATAAATTATTAAAGAGCAAGATAAGAGTTGAATGAAAGCTTGCTCTTCGGGGAATGTGTGTGCACACCACATACATGTCTTTTTTAAAAACTTGTTTTATTTGAGAGACATAGACAGACAGAAGAGTTTATGTCTATGGTTTCACTCGACAAGTGCCTACAGCAGCAGTAGAGCTGATGCCTGGAGCTGAGAACTTAATCCAGGTCTCTTGTGTAGATGATAGAAAGCCAGCTAAATCCAGTAAAACACAGCATTCTTCAAAGAGACTGGAGATAGCTGAGAGTGGAATGATCAGGATTAGACTTACCTTTACTAGTGAAGTGGCATAAATATGATTCTTTATTCCTTAGGTCACTTGGGATAATAGCATTGTGATCCTTGTCAAAAGTCATATGGCATGAATCTGGGGTGTAGTCTTGGAGGCTCAGAAAGGGACCGAAGTTATTTCGGTCAGTCCTGTTAACTCGAATAGCATTGGCACTGGTCCCAATTATTTTCTTGTTTGGAAATGTAGAAATGCTAAAGAAATACATCCTTGATCTGGCTAAAAAGCCCATGAGAGTTTCTCAGGCATGGAAAGCCAAGACACTGTGGCAAAAAAAATGACCTAAATGGAAGATCTCTGTGAGTGAGATCCCAGTGGAAAGAACAGGCCATCAAAGAAGGAGGCACCTTTCTCTGAAGGGAGGAGAGAACTATCACTTTGACTCTGGCCTTGTCTAATAAGGCCGGAGTTTGTGAACCCAAGAGGTTTCCATAGCCTTGGCAGCTCATGACAAGAGCCTCGGGTGATTACTGACGTCATAAATAAGAGTGTCAACTGTTAAATCAATAATAGGAGTCACTGTGCACTTGCTGCCCATGTAGGATCTGTGTTTTTAATGTGTTGTACTATGTGAATGAATGGTAAGACTTATCTTCAAACAGTACTTTATGCTTTGTATGTCTGTGTGGGTACAAAGTGTTGAAATCTTTACTTAGTATATACTAAGTTGATCTTCTGTATATAAAGAGAATTAAAAATGAATCTTACTGAAGAGTTGGTTGGGAGAGGGAGTAGGAGATGGGATGGTTTGCGAGTGGGAGGGTGGTTATGGGGGGAAAATGCTTTCAAAATTTATATTTATTAAAGTTTTCTAAAAAACAAAAGAAATACATCCTTGAAGTATGCCCTGACAAAGACTTGTGATACTTAGTTCTTTTTGTCTCTAAGGGCTCAGAAATGGACTACCAATTGTGGGTCTATTCAAACCAGAGAAAGACCTCTTACCCGCTCATTGGTAAGTGTCCAGCAAAATAAAAAATGAAATGTATTGCTTCAAAATGGTAACTATTAATTTCCAGACTATGCATTGTTTGTTCTTAAGCTTAAATATCTTTACAAGGGAGAAAACAACCTCATGTAGTCAGTACTCATTTATAAAAGGAATTGCCAAGTGTATACTCTACCCTGGGTGCCTGACAACATATCTTCATACAGCAATTTAAGTTGTAGTTGGAAAAGAAACTGAAGTTTTATTCTCTGCTTTTCCATGTGGATAGCACAACTGTCTTGGAATAGTCCTTTTTTTTTTCTTTTTTTGTAATGAAATGAAAATGGGGTCGAATTTCATCTCTCCAAACATTTGATTGATGCCCATATACTGGTTTGTATTCCCCTTTCCATTTCTAGTCTCATAGGTAATCTCTATTTTTAAGTCTTGCAAAATCTGTCAGGTCTATGTCCAAGTATACCACTCTCCCTCCTCCTTCCTTTCTTATTCTTTCTTTTAAGTTTTATAATAACATACTTTCAGTTTACTTTAAAATCATATGCTTAACCCTCCACTAAGTAAAAAATTTACCAGTAGTAAGAAAGAACAACAACACTGTTCTAAATAGTAGAGGAACAGGTTATTATTTACAGACAAGGGCTTTAAACAATAATCACATCTCAAAATGTGAATTTTACTCATATACATTAAATTTTTGTACTCTATTTGGTACCACAGATCAAGGAAAGCATATGATATTTGTCTTTTTGGGACTGGCTTATTTAACTAAATATAATGGTTTTCCGATGCATCCATTTTCTTGCAAAAGACAGAATGTTGTTCTTTTTTGTGGTTGAATAGTATGTATATAGCACATTTTCTTTATCCAGTCATTGGTTGATGGACAGTTGGGTTGATTTTATATCCTAGCTATTGTGCAATTGAGCGACAATAAACATGGGGGTACAGATAACTCTTTCGTGCACTGATTTCCTTTCCCTTGGTAAATTCCCAGGTGTGGGATGGCTGGGTCACATGATAGGTCTATTTTCCTGTTTTTGAGGAATCTTCATACTGTGTTCCATAATGGCTGTATTAATCTACATTTCCACAGATGTGTATTAGGGTACCTTTTTCCTACGTCCTCACCAACATTTATTGTTTGTTGATTTCTGCATGAAAGCCAATTTAATTAAGGTAAGGTGAAACCTCATGGTGGTTTTGTTTGCATGTCTCTGGTAGCTAGTGATCCTGAGGATTTTTCTTGTGTCTCTTGGCCACGTGAATGTCCTCTTTTGAAAAATGCCTGTTCAAGTCCTTTGAGCATTTTGTAGCTGGGTTGCTTGTTTTGTTGTTGTTGAGTTTCTTGAGCTCTTTATAGATTCTGGATCTTAATCCTTTATCTGTTGTATAGTTTGCCAGTGTTTTATTCCATTCTGTCGGTTGCTTCTTCACTTTGTTGAGTGTTTCCTTTGTAGAAGCTTCTTACTTTGATGTAATCCCATTTGTGTATTTTTGCTTTGATCTCCTTGCTTCCAGGGTCTTTTTCAAGAGGTGTTTGCCTATGCCAGTGTCTTGCAGAGGTTCTCCAATGTTCTCTAGCAGTTTGATGGTATCATGTCATAGATTGAGATTCTTGATCCATTTTGAGTGGACTTTTGTATAGGGTATATAGGTATATAGGTAGGGTTCTTACCTCATACTTCTGCACATGTATATACAACTTTCCAGCACCATTTGTTGAAGATACTGACCATTCTGTAGGTATTGATTTTAGCTCATTTGTCCAAAGATTAGTTGGTTGTACATGTTGGATTGGTTTATGAAGATTCTATTCTGTTTCATTGATCTATGTATTTATTTTAGTGTCAGATCCAAGCTGTTTTGATTATAGTAGTATGCTTTTTTAAAAAAAGATTTATTTATTTATTTACTTATTTGAAAGTCAGAGTTTCACAGAGAGAGGAGGGGCAGAGAAAGAGAGAGATCTTCCATCCGATGGTTCACTCCCCAGTTGGCCACAACGGCCGGCGCTGTGCTGATCCAAAGCCAGGAGCCAGTAGCTTCTTCCAGGTCTCCTACGTGGGTGCAGGAGCCCAAGGACTTGGGCCATCTTCTGCTGCTTCTCCAGGCCATAGCAGAGAGCTGGATTGGAAGTGCAGCAGCGGGGTCTTGAACCGGCATCCATATGGGATTCCGGCACTTTAGGCCAGGGTGTTAACCCACTGCACCACAGTGCTGGCCCCTGTAGTATGCTTTTAAATCTAGTATTGTAATGCTCCCAGTTTTGCTTTTGTTGTTTAGTATTGTTTGAGCTTGTTGGGCTCTCTTGTTTTTCTGTATGAATTTTAGCATCATAGTCTCTAGATCTGAGGAGAATGCCTTTGGTATTTTCATTGGATCACATTGAATCTGTAAATTTCTTTCTGTCATATGGACATTATGATGATAAGTCTTCTGATCCATGAACATGGAAGATTTTTCCATTTTTCTCTGTTTTCTATTTCTTTAATGCTCAATAATTTTCATTGTAGAGATCTTTCACCTTCTTGGTTCAGTTTATTTCAAGGTGTTGACATTTTTGTAGCTATTGTGAATGGGACTGATCTTACCAGTTCTTTGTCAGGCTTGGCATTGTCTGGGTACACAAAGTCTATTACTTTTTTGCATTGATTTTATATCCTGCAACTTTACCAAGCTCTCTTATGAGTTCCAGTAGTCTTTTAGTGGAGTTTCTGGTTCCCCTGTGTTTATGAATGTGTGTGTGTGTGTGTGTGTGTGTGTATACATGCATGCATGTCATCTGCAAACACATATATATTTATTGTGAAATTATGTCAAGAAGTTATTTGAGCATGATTAAAAATTAAGATAATCACATTCAAACTCCTAAAAGGTTTTTTGATGAACAAACATGTACAGTTCAGCCATTCTTTTTGTTGAATTTTCTAGCACTTGATCTTGAGGTTGTTGATAAAAACATTATACTTCTCCTAAAATAGTTGTTGAATTAACCTATATAAAGAAGAAACCATTCATGAATCATCATGTGTTTCAGTGTCTCTCATAGAAACAAGCCCTGGAAAGGAAGGGAGGCATACTATTTGTCATAGACTTTGTAATATAATGCTGGTGATTTCTATGAAAATCAAACAGTATTACTTACCTGGGCAATCTTCCTATTCTTCTTTCAACAGTCATGTAAAGGAACTAATGTGTAATTTATAATGTTTTCAAGTCACTTACAAAATTTGAAAATAAAGTTTCTGTTCTTTCTGAATGTACTTTGTCAGTCTCAAAATTCAGGAATTGCTAAATACATCTGAGGACAAAAGCCAACCACCGATTTTATGATGTTTCTCCTTAATTTTGACATCTTTGTAACAAGATAGCAATAGAGGCCGGCGCCATGGCTCACTAGGCTAATCCTCCGCCTTGCGGTGCCGGCACAGCGGGTTCTAGTCCCGGTCAGGGCGCCGGATTCTGTCCCGGTTGCCCCTCTTCCAGGCCAGCTCTCTGCTGTGGCCAGGGAGTGCAGTGGAGGATGGCCCAAGTTCTTGGGCCCCGCACCCGATGGGAGACCAGGATAAGTACCTGGCTCCTGCCATCGGATCAGTGCGGTGCGCCAGCCGCAGCGCGCTGGCCACGGCGGCCATTGGAGGGTGAACCAATGGCAAAAAGGAAGACCTTCCTCTCTGTCTCTCTCTCTCTCTCACTGTCCACTCCGTCTGTCAAAAAATAAAAAAAAATTAAAATAAAGATAGCAGTAGAGTTAGTGTGCAAATCAAATACTGTAAATGAATTTATTGAGTAGATGGCATTTGTTTATGCAAAATGTTTTTTCTGGAGGATGATTTGGACCCGAACAATGGCATGCACTGTGACTGGCTCCAAGAAATCCTAAGAGTGTATCTGTCGTTGGTGACTCCTAGCGGTCATTATGGATGTGTGTTTAATATGCTCTCAGTTCCTGATCATCTTTTTCTGTCCTGGTTATGCCGATGGTTTGGTTTTGTTAATATTGCAGTTGTAGAAGCTTCTTTTACCATGAAAGAGACAAGTTGCTATAATTCTTGCTCTGAACAGGGTATTAATGTCCCATGAAATGGAAAATTTAACTAATATGTCAGAAATTGAATAAAGGGAGCTTTCACTTTGTTGTTGAAAAGAAAATCCCTTTGACAGCACAGAATCGTGAAAACATGTTCGAAGTTTAGTTTTTGAGAGGCAAAAATAGACACAGAATGTTAAATTGCTAGTTCTATCCTTAAAGGTCCACGAAGATTGGAGGTGTCCTAGGGCAAGGGCCAGGAGCCAGAAGGCAGGTCATCAGTCCAGTCTTGCACATGAGTGGCAGGAACATCAGTGTTCAAGACAACAGCTCTGCATCTTAGGGTCTGATCTGCATTTGCAGAGAGCTTCAGTCAGGATCCATGATCAAGGACCAAACCAGGTGGTCCAATGTGGGACAGAGGTGTCTTCATGGACATCCCAATTGCTAATACCCACCAGGAGCAGAGGATCTTGAAAATTTCTTGGGTTGCCAGCAATTTAAAAATGAGAGAGGAAAGCAATGACATTACATGTACTCCGTGAACATCAGTTGGTAGGATGGCTCTGGGTCTCTAACACTCTGCAGCACTCCCTCAGCTAGTGAGCTGTGAGGGGCTCCCGAGAGGGCCAAAGTAGGAGGGAAGTGTAACAGCAGACCATGGCCCCAGTGCTCTTGAGAATCACAGGCTATAAAACTGACAGAGAAATGAAGTCTCTTTTCATGATCTAACATCGTGGGAGAGAGATTCTAGGTTACAGCAACTCATGACATATATGGCCCAATCATTTAAAAAATGCAGACCACTGATGTTTACTCATGTTTACTCATATGAGGACGTTAAAAATCTAGTTGGAGTCAAGGCAGATTTTAGCAGGCCTTCTACTTTACAACGGAAATAACAAGTCATCAGTGTGCAGTGCACTGAGGGATCTTGGTCTTCTAAGCTAGGCAATGGGCTACTACTTCTGTTTGCGTTGGAAAGGTCCTCTGCCTGGGTGCCTGCTTTATGCAGTGCCTCCCCAGAGAGAGCACACCTGATGCTCACTCCCAAGACACAGCTCTCTTCCTTGCAGAAGCCCCAGGAGAACTTGAGCTGTCCCCGGTGCTGTACCCACACTGACAACAAGGCATGTTTGATCATACCTGTCACCATCAGCCTGATGTGTATTGAGATTTTTCTCTGCCTAGGGCATGAGTGTCCATATGCTATCCAAGCAAGCTACCATCGAGCTGCCTTTCATAATCAGGAACCGGGGAAGTCCACCTCCGCCCTGAGCATGGAGGATCCCGTTCTGGAGATCTTGTCTGATGGAGGGATCCAGTTCGTGTTGAAGCCCAGGCACACGGCTAAAAGGCAGCGCCGGTGCGGTAAGTCTAATTTCCAGCAGGGTTCTGCTCTCTGCTCATCCATGCATTCCTGAGAAAAAAATTCATGACAGAGAGCTGTTCTCCATGAGGGAGGAGGTGTGCATAAGTACAGGGACCCAGTACTCACCAAGAACCAGGCTTAGAGAAACTGTTCAAAGTCAGAACCCATCTCACTTCCAGGAGGATTGTGGTGGTTCTTCTACATTAGAACTTTTGTCTCCTCTGGATACCCTGAGCATTTGCTCCATAAAATAATGCATGCACAAACTTATGTGTCTGTAGAGAGAAGTTTCTTGTGGCCTGGCATCATGGTACAGTGGGTTAAGCTGCATCCTGCAATCCACATCAGAGCATTGGCTTGAGTCCTGGCTCTCCCAGTTCGGATGAAGCTCGCTGGCTTTATCAGAATGTGCCTGGGAAGGAAGCAGAAAATGACCCAAATACCTGGGTCCTTTGTCTCGCATGTGGGAGACCCAGGTGGAGTTCTAATCTCCAGCCCTGTCCCTGGTTGTTGTGGCCATTTGGGAAAAAAACAAAGTGATGAAAGATGTCTTTCTCTGTGTGTTATTCTGTATTACAAATAAATCTTTACAATGAAGAGCATCATGTGTGAAGGCCTGGAAATGAAGACTAAGCATTCCAGAGGGTAACCCTGAACCTGGAGTGAGAGCAGGAAGTAATCAATGTACTGCATGCCTTAGACTTACCTTATATGGAAGATCTCCAGGATGGTGAGAAACTGTGGCATTGAATTTGGATCTCTTCTGGCTTGGGCTGAAGTGGCTAGGGGGTTGCTTCCTGAATTGATCTCTTCATTATGCCCACGGCATGCTGACTTCCTCCAGGCTTCAGATGCATATCTAGACCAGACATGGACTGAACAGTTACGATCAGGGATGTTTCAGCTTTTTGCTTTCCAGTCTCTCCCTACTTGTCAATATTCTTTTGAGAGACCTTTCTCTGAAGAACAGTTTTTAGTAAGGTGGGAAATATTGTGGCAAGAATATAATGATTTCCACTGTGAATGGTGTTCGTACTTTTCTTGTGAGGATATTCTGTGATTTATATAGCTTATAAATGTGTTTTTGGTTGTAATTTTGAGCATATAGCAATATTCTATAAATGTTGCTCCTATGCAAGATTGTGAATCTGAACTTTGTAAACATCCACAACCCCCATTTGGGCAAGAGAATGCCACCACCAGAAGTATCGCCAGGAGTGTCAGAAAGGCTCAGTGTTTTTGAAGTGAGCTTGTTGAATTATGCAACGTGTCTCATGGAAAATGGCTGCTGTTTCCATTGGTCACAGAAGCAGCATGCGCTCTCAGTAAATAATGTACCTTATGAAAGCCTCAGCTAAGCACCGAAAGTATTTTTGTTTGAGAAAGATTGTAATGGCACTCATCTCTCTCTGTTCCCATATGTTCTGGATGTATAGATTCATATCAAGGTATGGAGCATGATGCTTCATTGCTTAGCTGTGTGACAACTAAGTAGTGGATTATGTCCCAATAGATTTTTAAATAATGAAATCAGGTGAGTCCTAGGTGTACCAGGTTGCGCACGAGTTAAACCATGTATTCTTGCCTGTTTTAAAGAAAGAGTTGGATATGGTAGTATGTATGAGCAGCCTCCTGCATTTGAGATGGCATTTGCTTTTTTCTTGTCTCCTTTTAAAAGGTGGAATTTTGAATGCTTGGTGTTGGATTACTTTGTGACTGCATGCTATCTGGAGAGTACTAACTAACCAGAAAGAGAATGGAGATAAAGTTTACTTTAGGGTGAGGAAACTGATGTGTGGGATCCCTTACACCATTTGATTGTAAATGATTACAGAAGAAAGTAATTCTCTTCACGGTTGTGATGAGTTGTGTGCCATGCTGAGTAATACATTATATTAGTGCAATGAGGTGTAGATAGCATCATTCTTAAACAAGTTGAGTCAAAGGAAAGTCCAAAGAATTGAGTAACTGGACTGGCTGATGAAGTGGCACATCTTGGAGCCTATCCTGGCTTCCTCAGTGATATAGCACCATGAGGATTGCCCTCCCTTGTTTGTCTGATGGTGATGCATTCAGGGGCCCAGAAATGCCAAGAAGATGGCTGATGAATGATATTTGGGGAGGGGGCCGGTGCTGTGGCACAGCGGGTTAAAGCCCTGGCCTGAAGCGCAGCTGTCCCATATGGGCACCAGTTCTTGTCCCGGCTGCTCCTCTTCCGATCCAGCTCTGTGCTATGGCCTGGGAAAGCAGAAGAAGATGACCCAAGTCCTTGGGCCCCTGCACCCATGTGGGAGACCCAGAAAAAGCTCCTGGCTCCTGGCTTCGGGTCAGCATAGCTCTAGCCGTTGTGGCCATCTGGGGAGTGAACCAGTGGATGGAAGTCCTTTCTCTGTCTCTACCTCTCTCTGTAATTCTGTCAAAATTAATCTTAAAAAAAACAAAAAAACAAAAAAACAAAAACAGATTGTTTTTGGCAACTTCACCCATCTGTCTATCACACTGCACCTTGACTCCTCTGGTGCCTTTTATGATATTCAGCATAAATCGGTCATTTAAGAAGAAAAGTTTAGGTGCCTTCTTAAGAAAACGTGCACAGCTGAGCAGTAGATACTCCAAACTCATGTTTTCCTTGGTGATCCTCTTTTCTGTGGAAAATTCCTCTTCAGCGTTCAGTTGGCAGAGCTTGATGGGTAGCTAAAATATAGGCTGTATAGCTTGGCAGGGTGGCACAAGGAACAAGGCCCCACGGGATCCTGCCACTCATTTGGGAACCAAGTGAAGAAGGTGAAATCAAATCACCTGGGGAACAGGTTAAGCTTTGTAACCCTGAAGAGTGAGGGAGGTAGAGGCTGGTTGAGTGATATCAGGGAGCTTGTGTCATGAAGTGCAGATCTCTTTGATGGGAGTGAGTTGCTGGTGCTTGGGCATTCAGACTACCAAACAGGAAATCTCATAGGGAAAGGTGACTTAGCATGAAGTAGATTATGAGACTCCACTTAGTTTGAATGTCAACTGTATTTTTTTGCTTTTCAAATGAGTTCTGACACCTGACTCCACTGGGTAAACTTAAGAGGATGTGTATAACTCAATGTGAGGTGTCTCATTATGCAAAAAAATAAAAAGCAAAAACTGTAGGTAGCACTGCCAGAATTGAACCTGAGCAGCTTCCTCAAGTCTTTATATTTCATTTCTGGTTGATGAATTGATTGTTTGATTTGAGAGACCATCACACACATGCACAAGAGAAGGAGAGAGAGAGAGAGAAAAGAAGAGAAGAGTTGAGTTGAGTTTCCTATCCTCTGATTCACTCCCTAAATGTCAGCCGTGGCCATGGGCCAGGGACAGAACTGGAATCTGGTATTTACATCATGTCTCCTTTGTGACAGGCAGGACTAGAGCTGGAATTTGGGAACTTATTCCATGTTGTGCTTGTGAGAGGTAGGAACCCAAATTTGTTAGCCATGCATACTGCCTCAGAGGGCCTGCATTTGCAAGAAGCTGGAATTGGGAGCCAAAGATGGACATCAGGTCCAGATGCTCTGATATGAGCCTAGGGCATCTTAACAATTAGGCTAAACACCTGATTCTAACTGCCAGCTTATAGGAAATTGGGAAGAAAAGTTCATGAACGTCACGTGGATGGTACTAGCCAATTTCAGATCGTAAGCTCTTGTACACCACAAATGGATCAGTTTCTGTCTTTTCTAAGGCTGGAAACAGTCACCTGTCAAATGGAAAGGGTGGAAACAGAATCTGTCAATGATCCTCTACAGCTAATGGTCTCACTTTCTCCTCAGGCTTTCCCACAAACTGTCTGTCTTGCTGGGGCATTACCAGAAGCCATAATGACCTGCCCCAGGACTCCCCTCCTGCTATTTCGGTGCCAACACTCCTGAGAGTGTCTGGTGTTGAGGACCTGACCCTCACACTCTGGGTAGGTATCATTTTGATCTTCTGAAGCCCTCCTCAGGAGTGAGCGTTCTGAGGGCTTGGTGTCATCATCCAAAAGTGTTTCAAATGAGGCCATCATTTGTCAGTCCCTGGCTTTGGCTGACATGCCTTCTTAATGTGACCTCAAAGAAGAACAGTCAGCTCAGTTATCGTGGTCTTACTTCAAAGGCAACAGGAGAAAGAACCGTTCCGTTTATTCTGCTGGTTTCAGCGATGTTACCCAGTCACCTGCTCACACACAGCAAAAGGAATGTTTCTGAATCTCTTGGAGTCGACATCCCCCCATGTTCCCCTTTTAGCCTCTTCCTTGAAGTGTTCCTTCATTTCCTTTTTGTCTAGATGACTCAAACTTAGAACTCAACGTCCCTCACTGTGGGCGTGGTTTGTATTTCAGATGATAAGATGGATCACCTGCCATTTATGTATCCTTCTATCATAAGAGAATGTGTCAGAGGAAAGCCACAGAACGTGGCCTATGTTATTTCCCAGGAGGGCATTTAAGAGTTGGCACATTGATTGTCCAGCACATCTACATACACTATGCTAGATGTAGGGCATTTTTTGCGAGGTGGGGAGGAATGTATCAAGTTAGTTCCATGCTAGATGGTGCCCCAGCCCTTGCAGCATTCACAAGTTGAAGGAGTTGCTAGGATCCTCATCACTGTGACATCATTCATGGATAAAAGGAAAGCATGAGTAAGGTGATGTCCTATGCCCAAGGTCTCATGAAAAGTAAGGGACCTAATAGATGACAGATTCCTGGAGATACCTGACTGTGACACTCCTGTTCCCCTCTTGGCATGAAGATGAGGCAGAAGGACATGAAAGTCAACAAGTTTGGCAACAAGTGTGGCAACGAGATTTTCCTAGTTGGGAAAGGCCATCAGTACTAGGAAATAATGAGAACAGCATGGTAAAACAGGAGAGAGTGATTCACTAAAAGCTTGAAGCAGAGAAGTTTGGTGTACAAGTTTCATTCCTTGAAAAGGAAACTAGGTTAAAGCCAGCATTCAAAACAATTTAGTGGGTGGACACAGATCAGATGGATGGGTTGAACATATATTTAGAGACACTGAACAAAATTTTCTTCCCTCACTTCAGCTGCTGCTGTGTCAGTTCCCATACTCTTCTCTACAGGGGGCTAGCTTTTGTTCTGGGCTTGTGGATATGAAATGTCCTTTAATTAGCTTTCCTTTTTCTTTTCCACAGGAAGTGATTCGTATTATCAAGCAGAAAGGGCCAAAGACAGAGAATATTTTTCAAAAAGTTGGTGACATAAAGTCATTTATAGCCCTAAAGGAAAGATTTAACACAGGAGATAGAGGCGACTGGGGCAATGAATCGCCACTTGTGTTAGCAACACTGTTAAAGGTAGGGGGATTCTGGCATCATCTATGCACAATATGGAAGCTGTGTGATGGGTTTCATTCCTCGTGACATCTCAAGAAGAGCAGTAGGCCTAATCAGTTAAGCGTCTGAGAAACTGAAAAACACATCAGAAACTCCAGGTTGTAGGCAGCTACTCCCTTCATTGGACAGACTCTGCTTGTTAGATAGCTTTCCCAGTCTTCAGACTCCATGCTTGCTGTCCTCATCTGAATGCTCCATGTAGAATTATGCTAGCATAGTTATAATTGCCCAAGCATCTTCCAAATAAACCCTGGTTATTCATATAGAATTTTGGCCAGTACAAATCTCCTGCATTTGCCAGATTTGACAGTGTCTTCCTAATGACATCAGAGTTTCCCAAAGAAACTTTATTTGAAATTTTGAAAACCATTCTAGGTGTTTTCCACAATAAGCAAACATTGCTCTTAAAATGAATTAAAAATACATACAAATGCCAAGAAAATTCCATTCTTTTCATTGCCATTCTTTCCCCTGTCTCTTATGCCTTTGCTTCACACGTGGTGTCAGGACTCTGCTATTTGGAGCTGCCTTCATTTTGACTACTGTTGGCATCTTATGTTCATTTCCATTGTACTTAAGCCAATACTCCTAGTTATAGTTACATAGTAACGAGCCCCAGCACAAAGCTCAGCTTGTGAATCTGACTTTGAAAGTGTTGCAGCAGGCAAAGCTAGGTTAGAAGTTTTAAAATGTTGGGCCTGTGTTTGGCATAGCAGGGTATGCTGGGGGTTGGAATGCTGGCGTCGTATATCAGAGCCCCAATTCAAGTCCTGGCTGCTGTGCTGCTGATCCAGCATCCTGTTAATGCATCTGGGAAGGCAGTGGAAGATGGCCAAGGTACTGAGGTTCTTGCCTCCCATGTGAGAGGCAAGGATGATGCTCTTGGCTTCAACCAGGGTCTGAACTGGATATTGCAGCCATTCATTTATGTAGGATCTCTCTCTGTCTCTCTTCCTCATTCATGAACAGTGTGCGTGTATGTGCATGTGTGTCTCGCTCTCTGTGCCTCTGCCCATTGAGCACAGAATTCTCTTTTTTTATTTATTTGAAAGTCAGAATTACAGAGAGAGGAGAGGCAGAGAGAGAGAGAGAGAGAAGTCCTCCATGCGATGGTTCACTCCCCAATTGGCCGCAATGGCCAGAGCTGCAGCGATCTGAAGCCAGGAGCCAGGAGCCTCCTCTGGGTCTCCCATGTGGGTGCAGGGGCCCAAGGACTTGGGCCATCTTCCACTGCTTTCCCAGGCCATAGCAGAGAACCTGGCCGGAAGAGGAGCAGCCGGGCCTTGAACCGGCACCCATACCATATGGGATTCTGGCACTTCAGGCCAAGGCGTTAACCTGCTGCGAAACAGTGCCATCCCTGAGCAAAGAATTCTAAAATCCAAGGTGATGCAAAATACACATGTATTTCAAAATTGTATGGTAAAATCACAAGTATCCAGGTACATTTCTGTAAGGGAAAATTGAATTGTTGGTCATTTCAGCAGCTGTGAAACAAAAATCTGGCAATGCCGTAATCACTACAAAAAATATCCTTACATTCTTTGAAACGCTCAGTACACTTGCTCTTTCCTTACCCTCCATCAATGCTTGGCCACATGTTAAATGGTTACACTTCTGTAATGACTTCTGGGCCCACACGTACATCACTCAGATCATAAAAATATACACTAGGTTAGACAGTCACATGTTTGTGTTGTTTCTGTTGTACATGAAGTTGATGTCATTTTTCAACAAGATATAGTGGTTACCCCTCTGAGGACTTTGGAGTCTGATTTTTGATAAATACCATGGGAATCACCTGGAGAGTTGGTCCAGGCTAAACATAAATACAGTCATGGAGTTGGATTTGCCATTGAGCTCCCTAGAAGCAGAGGTGCAACAGCAAATCGTCTTCACATGATCTCCTTGGCTCACAGTGTGACTTCCACAACATGCCCCGTCTAGTCATCCTGCAGCACAGGGAAAGCCAAGAGAGGACACATACCCCACGTGCATGGAAGTAAGTACCCAGCAGACAAAGCTGCTCCTGAGCCATCCCAGACTTCCCCATCATTCAGAGCTCCACACATACTGGACATACTCCTTGGGAAACAGTCAAAGGCTGTAACTACAGTGGGAGAGTATTGGACGCCAGTGACATAGTCAGGGTATAAGAGGGCTTGGATTTTGTCCGTTTTCTTCACTGTTCTATCCCCAGTAGTCCAAACTGGATATGACATAAATGACTACTCAAGAACTACTAGAATGAGTGAGCAATGTCTGGATTATGAACACAACACTTACTGAGAGGCATTTCCTACACTCACTGCTATTGAAAAGTGTCATGGGCCATATAGTGAGACCAGTGGAAAGAAAGCTAGCAAGGGGATATGAACTGGAAATATAAATCCCACCATCTTCTGGTTATATTTGTAAAGAGTTGATCAATGAGCTAGTGAAAAGGAAAGTAGAATGAGGCTATTAGGAGAGTATTTTGCCCCAGGGAACAGACATAGTCAAAATGTCCAGTCCTTACTTCCTATTTTCTGTGAGTACATGTGTGTATATTTAGTTCATTTGGTTCGGAACCTTTGCTGCTAAGACTTAAAAGGATTAGTCTGAAATCAAAATGTGAAGTATGTATGTTTACATGTCCACAGTGTATAATATGATTTAGGATGACCCATAAGCAGATTTGTCAGTTTGTACTATTTTGCTAAAATATAGGCAAAGAAGACTATATAGATTTGTTTTATATATTTGAATGGCAGAGTGAAAGAGAGAGACACGTATGGGTCTGGCAGTGTAGCGCAGTGCATTTACCTACTACCTGCAACACAGACAACCTGTATGTGCACTGATTTGAGTCCCAGCTGCTTGGTTCTGGTTGAACTTACCACGAATGGACATGGGAAGGCAGCCAAAGATGGCCCAAATACTGTGGTCCCTGCCACTCACATAGCAGAGCTGGGTGGAGTTCCTGGCTTCCGGATTCAATGTGGACATTTGCAGAGTAAATTCGTGTATGGAAGATTCCTCTCTGTCTCTGTTTCCCTCACTGTCTCTCTGTTTCTTTCTCTCTCTCCTCTCTCCCTCTCTCCCTCTCTCCCTCTCTCCCTGTGTGTGTGTGTGTTTCAACTCCATCTTTTACATAAATAAATAAGCTTACAATGACACAAACACACACACATGCTCATACAGAGATGTCAATCTTCCACATGTTTTCTGAGTGGCCCAGGTTGGGCTGGGCCAACCTGAAGCCAGAACCGAAAACTTGTTTCAGGTCTCTGAAGTAGGGCAGAGCCCCAAGTACTTGGGCAGTTACCCACTGCTTTCTCGGGCACTTTAGCAATGTGCTGGATCAGAAGTAGAGCAGCCAGGAATTGAAGTGACCCTCTGATAAGAGTTGATGGCATCCCTGGCAGCAGATTAATCCACTATGCCATAATAACTACCCTCCAAAAGATGATTGAGACAATAAGATGAGGTTTTTCTTCCCTTCCAAAACTTCTCAGACTGTGTACACCTCTAGAGTAAGTCAGAAGAAATGGAAGCACCCGTTTCTGCATGTACACAATGGTGGGAATTAGAGGCCAAACTCTATGGAGGTCACAGTTTGAATGTCTAGAGAAAAAGCGGAGATTAAATGAAATATTGCAATTAAATGTTTTCTTTGTACTTTCTCAAGTCTATATTTGCCAACAAATTGATATAACTTCTTTTTTAATCTCTATAAGGAGTGTCTTCGAGCCTTTCCTGGCACTCTCTTTTCAACCGACCTCTATGATCAGTGGCTGGATGTTCTTGATAAAGGGAATGACGAGGAGGCCAGAGACATCCAGAGGTGATTCTATATAATTGGTACTGCATTCCAGACATGCCTCAGAAGGCAACCGACATAGTCTGAGAAAAAGATTTTCTGCTCTCGAGCATGAACCACTAGAAGAGTGCACATTGTGAAGAGGGTTCTTGTAGTCCCACACACCACAGCCAGAATCAGAAGACATGTAGACTCTACCATTGTCATTGAGTTCTTATTTCTCCCCAAATGTTATTATGGAGTTGTTGATATTGTACACATTCTGAATGTATGACATCGGTGGGGAGGAAGTCCGCTGGTGTCAGAGACATGCTACAAGAACAGTTGACCACTGGTCTGACCGTCATATTGTCAGAAGCAACTAAGTGCAGATCTCTGTGTGTGCTTATAGAATTGAAGTCAGTCAAGCGCTTTTGTATGTATTCATGCCCGGGATGTGTTTGTTCCATCACTGCTTTAGACTCTTGTCTTGAGGCAGCATTCTTGTACTATTACCTTTCAAAGAAGGGCAATGCTTTCAATTAATTGCTGTTGAATTTCCTCAGTAAGCTCTCACCTGAGAACATTCTGTAACACAACATCTGTTTTTAATATACCTGTGTTCAATTAGATATTTACAAAGTTATCCCAAATGAAAACACATTGTGATTTCAGCAAAAAAATCATAGGAATTTTTTTTAAGACTTACAGCTCCTTTTGTCTGTATTTTCATTGGATTATGTCAATGGCATTAAAACTACTGTATTTCCTTTTTTTTATCTACAAATTCCTGAGGAAAATGACTTGTTATAAGACTGCATTTTTTTGTGTTTAGGCTTTTAGCCCATCTGCCCAGAACTAACACAGCTCTCATAAGACACTTGTTTTCATCATTATATGCAATCTCATGTAATGCATCATACAATCAGATGACTACATCAAAGTTAGCTTTGTGCATCACCCCGAGCCTTCTGTGTGTCTGGCGATCTACTTCAAGAAGCCCAGCCCTCGAAGATGAAATAAGGAGAAAGGTAATGAGTACCCTGTTTGTTTGTGTTGGAAAAGTGAAAGTCAGGATTTGCATTCTTGCCAAAGAAGCGAGTGATATCAAAATATTAGCCATTCAACTAGGCCACAAAATATGTTGGTCTTCTAATGAGAAATGTTTTTGGACAAGTTACATAGTATTCTTGGAAGTGTAACTGTCATTTATGAGATAAAACTGGTTCGTATGTGTTACTGTCAAGTGCAAATTTTTGTTAGAATCCAGAATTTCACATTTTTGTGATGTTCACGGTTCACATAGGACTTGTGACTCCTAAATAGGCCAAGTGGAAAAGAGCACCCCATGTTCATCCTTTTGTGTCACAGCTTTCCCTCGTGGAGTTTCTGATTGCAAGTTATCCCAGAATATTTGCAGTTGACCAGAAGTCTAAGAAGAGCTGTATGAAATCCAAAAGAAACATTGGAGAGAGTACCCGGCAAGTCATCGCCACTGCGGGGCAGAGTGCTGCCAGCCCAGGTGAGAGTTCCCTGCGGTGGGATCTTAGGGCCAGCGTGCCAGGTTCTCTGGGAGAATTTCACTCCTTTGCTAAGAACCAGACCGCAAGCCTGCCAGGTGTCACAGGAGAAGCTTGAGTGATGTCCTGTAGCTCAGGGCTAACCCCAAGAGTAATGCCGCCCCTCCCATGACTCCACCTGCTCTGTCTTCACAAGGGTAGCACAGATCAGGAGGTTTTATGGTGTCCTGAGACCAAAGCACAGATAAGATGATGTACTTGACTTACCACGCCACTCTTGCAAATGATGTGTGCATCAGAGAGATCGTGTGTTGATCTAGTCTATGGAACCATTTTCTAACCAAATGTAAGTGTAGCCCTTACAAATGAGAGTGCCTCATGTGCTGAGGAAACGTGGACTTAAAGTAGTATGTGACTTCGCTGCTAAACATATTCAGATGAATGCACACTTTTTCATTATAGGTATTTATGATACAACTAGAAACAGTGTGTGCATAGACAAGTTCATTCTTTGAAATGCATTTCCACATACACTTCTGAGTTACTCTCTCCCATATAATCAGTGTGTTCCTGTTGAAGCATCGGCGAGGCTTGGTACTCTGTGGTAGCTGACACATCCCAAGTCCCAGTGCTCTTTGAAACCCTTTGAAAGGGAATAGTGTTAGGGATGACCAGAAAAGACCTCATGTCATAGAGGCTTCTTGCCAGTGTTCCAAATTTGGTGCCTTCATGTACCAACGTGTCACCTTTGTATGTTGTGTACATAAATAGTACTCAAAGTTAAAAATAAAAACCTTAGAATAAATGAAGGATAGGGATTTGTTTTGCTCAAGAAAGTAGTACATCTATAAATCATTTTTTCATTAATTGTTCTTTCATAAACTTGTCTTCATGATGTCTCAGAAACTGCAAGACAATCTCCAATATGAGTCAATGATGTTATTCTATCCTTGGCTCCCTGTGGAAAACTAATGGGTACTTTTCCAAAGTACAAGATTCTTCATTTAAATGATTTCAAGGATTAAACCTCAAACTTTCAATTCAAAACAAGAATTGGTTTGATTCACAATGAGTATTCAACTTGGGCATCATTTTCTCAGAGACATACTTTGATATACTTAGTTTGATGATGTCTCAGAACTTAAAGAAACCCACATTGGGAGCAAATGATATTTACATTCCAAACCAATTCTTCTCCTGCAATCAGATACTGAAAAGTGACTGAAAATAGACTAACACTACTTTTGTTTTCTCGTCAATGGAAAAGATGACACTGTCACCGGAGTCTGAACCCATTAAAGGTATGGTGTCTGGCCAGAACTTTCCAAAGGAAAAAGAAGTCAAGCTTGAGCTTGTAAAGGGACCACCTGCGTCTTCTGTCCTCGCAATCTGAGTTACTGAAGAGTACCAAGAGCGTGCTTCCTTTAAATGTCCCTAAAATTCCTTTCACCTAACGCCAAAGGATAGTTTATAAAAGGTTTGCGCCTTGTTATCGATGTGCTTGAAATCTTCAGTTTCTTTCCTGGAAGGATAGAATTCCTTGGTAGAAAATTGCCCACGAGGCACCTACCCTAAGACAAACGTTTTGAATCCAGTTATTCTGTAACTGTCTCACAGTTGCAAAATTCAATCATTGATTTTCAAGATAGATTTTCAGTATTTCTGTCCTTATCCTTTTTGCGCCTCTTAAAGTAATTCTCATGTTTTGTATATAAGTGGAATTTAAATAAAAATAAAACACCTGAAATGAATTTAGAAAGGAATTTTCCTGCTCAAAATATTGAAATGGCCAATAGACAGGTGAACAGATGCTCAGGATCACTAGTCTGCAGGGAGATGCAAATCAAAGCCACAATGATTTTTCACTTCAGCCCAGTTAGATGGCTATCATCCAAAACTCAAAAAGCAATCAATGCTGGTGATGATGTGGGGAAAAGGTACCCTAACCCACTGCTTGTGGGAATGTAAACTAGTAGAACCATTATGGAAGACAGTATGGAGATTCCTCAGAAATCTGAAAATAGATCTACCATATGACTGATCCATTCCACTCCTGGGAATGAACCCAAAGAAAATGAAATCAGCATGTGAAGTGTCATCTGTACCCCCATGTTTATTGCAGCTGAATTCACAACAACTAAGATGTGGAGTCAACCCAGATATCCATCAACTGATAATGGAATTAAGAAAATGTGGTATATACACACTGTGGAATACTCCTCAGCCATAAAAAGAAAAGAATGAAATCCTGTCTTTTGTATAGAAATGGATACAAGTGGGGACCATTAAGCCTAATGATACAAGCCAGTCCCTAAAAGACAAATATATTTATTTTCTCTGCTATGTGGCAGGTGATGTAGAATACAAAAAATACTTAGGAATAAAATGGATACTTTGTGATATGATTGCTCTTCTTAGGCCTTGTGTATACTTGTGTGGAACTGTAGTCTTCCGACTTTGTTACTTGTTGAATATATGGTTAGTGATAAATTAAGCCTGTGACTATAGAGTGGACTGAAAGCTTTTCTTTGTAAAACTTAAAGGAAAAGTAGGGAAGAAAAGAGGGGGTTGAGAGAGTGAGAGGGGGAGGGGGGAATTATGATTCTCTTCTTAGAACTGTAGCTGTGAAATACACGAAATCTGTTCTCTTTATATTAGTAACAATTCTAAAAAATGATTCAATTTGTGCAGTGGGTTCTCATCGTATCTATTTTCCTTTTCTTCAGTCTAACACTCTCCCAACTGAGCTATTTTGGCTGCCCCCAGTACGTTTTCTTTTTCTTTTCTTCATGAGGTCTCTGAAACCTCAGGAAAATCCCCTTTATGAGTACATGAAGTTGAGATTTCAGAGTTGATTTTACTTGTACCTTACACTGAGATGAGTCTGTTTTCTGAACATATTCTAAGACAGCTTTAGATTTTTCCACAGTGGAATCAATAAAACCAACATGAGAATCGGATCCAATGTCAAAGAATGTGACTGACCCAAACCCTCCACTTGGCAAAAAGGCTAGGCCCGAGTTTCAGATTGGCCTGTGCGTGCCTTCTGAACCTTGTCTTCTGAGTTACTGAAGAGAACAATTGGTGTGGTTCCTAAGCATGTACTTGAATCTTCCTTGCACTGCCTTGAACGCCTGCTACAAACCAACTTGCCAAAATGTATAATTTTCCTAACTGGAATTGAACTCCTCCATTAATAACTCTCTTGCTAGAGAATGACCAGTGTGACTACCAAACTAAGGCAATGGTTTTGACTTCATATTTTTCTTGACTTGGCTTCCACGGGAACACTGACTATGCCGTTTGCCTTTATTTTTCTTGTGCTTATATTTTCTGGAAGGAAAATTACAGTTCAAAATGATATCCAAGGACAAACAGGAAACATGTAAGAGAATTTAGAATAGGAATCTTTTTTTCTTGAGCAAAAGGAAGTTCACACAGCATTTTCCCATAATGCATGTTTGCATGTATCTCCTTTCATGTGCTTGTATCGTATTTGGATTCAGAATAACTTCATTACCAGTTATCTGATGTTGAGAAGGGTCTGCTGTTGGAAAATGTACTATGATAGGTTTTGTTTTTCCTTCAACATGAAAGTTCACACTTCACTTGGAGTGTGGCACAGTGTAAGATGTGGTGACTGAACAAAATCGTCTACTGGCAAATAATGCCAAGCCCGAGCTGGCCAGGGCCCACATCTGTCTTTTGACCTCTGCATTCTGAACACTGGATGTGTTCAGTTAGCAGAATTACTTAGGATTTCATTTTATGTTCTCTGCCCATCTTTTAATGTGACATTAAGAGCTTCTTTTTCACAAATGTTTGAATGTGTGTTTCCTAACTAGCTTGACATCTTCAGTTTCTGCCTTGGAAGGGCAGATTCCCTTGAAAGAAAATTGCTGATGAGGCACAAACACTGAGACAACCATTTGCTTCTGCTGGAATCATGACTGCTTCACAATCGTACACCAAATCAGCACTCAATTTGCCGAGACTTTCATTTTCTGTATCCTCACACGTTTGCTACCTCAAATCGTAACTCCAAAGTTTGGTAGACTAGTGCTACTCAAATAAAAATAATATATCTGCAATGAATTTAGAAAATCTTTTGTTTAGCTCCAAAAGAATTCCGTCTTTGCATCTTGTACTCATGATATGTATTTCCCTCTCCTTTCCTTCACGAGGTCTCAGAAACCTCAAGGAAATCTCCATGATGATTGCCTGATGCTGGGGTGTTAAATCGTTGCCTTGACCTCTCATAGGGTCTGTTTTCCAAAGTTATCCCAAGACAACTGTAGATTTTTCTTCAATGGATTAAATAAAATCTACCTGAGAATTGGACCCAGTGTCTGGGAGTGTGACTGGCATAAACACTTCCTTCACTGGGCAAGGAGACCAAGACTAAGCATGGAATGAGCCCACCTATGTCATTTGTCCTCTGTCTTCTGAGTTACTGAAAATAACAGTTGTCAGGGTTTTTGAGGATTTTATCCCATCTTTCCTAAAATTCCTTGAAACCTCCTCAAGAACTAACTTGCCGAAATGGTTGAGCAACTTTCCTAACTTGGATTGAAGTCGTCTTTTGCTGTGCAGGAGGGATAAAATGCCTAGAGAGTGAGTCACCCTTGTTGTCTCTATGCCAAGACAGTGGGTTAGCAAAGTGGCACATTTTCCTTGGCTCTCACCGGGATACTGGCCATTTCCCTAATTACTGGATCTTTTCATTTCATCTATGCCTATCCTCTTACTTTTCTGAAAGGGGAAGGGCAATTCTTAGCACAGAAATGAGCTGAGGAAGGGCCCATCTGTATAGAGTCACAGGAATTGGTTCCATAATCACTGGAATCATCAAGACTTGCCAGTAGGACAAGGGGGAGGTCAACTTTGTCTCTCTCAGCACCAAGAACAAGGTCCTGGCTGTCACACTCTCTGGCAAGACTGAAATTGAACTCTCGGTGCACCAAAGATATACAGATAAAGAAACCCATATTCAGCTCAAGCCCAACTTCTATCCTTATGAACTGCAGCAGACTATACCACTGCAACACTCATAGACACAGTTACCATTGATGAATGTTGATGAACGCTGAGAGCCTAGACTCCTAGAGCAGCTTCACTCCAACACAAAGCAAAAATCCAAGTGCTAACCCTGCATTTGGCTAAACCATGAACTCTTTTCAATAAAAACTAATTCATAAAGAGGAGAAATGAAGAAACATTTCTATGCCCAGACATGCTGCTTTTCTCTGACAACTGAGATACTGAATTAGAGAGATGGCATGGTGGTTTTGCATTTTCACCTTTCATCCCTAAATGCTTGGAGCCATCCACCAAATACTGAATTTACCAATTATATGAGGGCAAGGCTAATGGCACTTGAGGTTTTCAGTTGCAGTGAAGGAGGGAAAAGATTAATTCACAGAGACTGTCACCAGGATCCCTAATAAGAAAGTGAACTGGGCATCATATTGTACTTTGTTGGCTCCCTAGCACAACAAATAGACAAATGATAGTTAAAAGAAATTTCATTACATCTGTGACTTACAGTGTTACCGCCTGAAAAGCGATGCACTAATTGAAACATGGAACGAGTGGGTTCCCCAATCCTGCCTAAGACATTTATATTTGTTTTCTATGGAGTTTGAAACCCAACATGACAATCATTTTTTTTTTGCTTCGGCTGGTCTCAGAACCCCGGGAAACGTGTCCACGAAGCATGGCTGTTGCCTGACGTGAAGTCATGGATTTGATCTCTGCTGCTGGAATGAGTGTGTTCTTAAAGCATGCCTAAACACTTTGAGATTTGTCTGACATGGAGTACATGAACCCAACATGAGCCTGAAAGAGTGCCCTGAATGGGACAGGCCCCAATCCTCCACTAGGGAAAAAGACCGGACCAAACAGCGGTGCGGCCACGCTTGCCTTCTGCCCTGTGAGTGAGCACAGAGGAGATTGTGCAGCTGCATAAGAATTTCTCCCACATGGCGGGAGCGTCAACGAGGGAGTGACATGACTAAGCATGTGCTGAACATGGTTCATGAGAACTGGGGTTGGCAGTAGTGTCCTGCAGGGACCAGAGAATTCCTAGAGGTATACTCACGTAGCCCCTCAGAGGGGACTGTGGTCTGGGTGAAATAAGGTTCTTTGCTCCCACTGGAACACCAAGGTGGCACTTGCAAGTTCCTGCATCCTTTCACTTCACATGCTCTTTAACGTTCCGATTTGTTGCAAAGTGATTCCTTCTCAAGAAATAAGTGGCTCTGCTCTCAGGCTGTGAAGGAACCTTGGATATGTGCCCAGGAAGGACGTGTCTCCTGGGAAAAGAGTGCCAGAATGCTAGTCAGGTTAACTGAGATTACAAATTGTACTTCCCATTACACCCAGAGCGTACATACACCACTGGTGCATGAGGGTCTCCACATGGCTTGAGCCCTTTAGACACTGTACAGGTGGCCAAACAAAATGGAGAGAGGGGTGAAATCAAACCATGAGCGACCCAACTACTCGACCCTGACACAGGCCCAAACCCACCCCCAATCCCGCTAGTTTCCCTGGGAAGAGAACCGTCCAGCGGGCCATGGCTGGACTGAGCCCGTGCCGGACATGGTGCTCAGTTGCCATCCTGGAGGGACCAGAGGATTGCTCACCCTGGTTTCCTAGGCGGAGGCAGGTGTGTTGTCGGCAAAGACCCTCACTCAGGCCAAGTGTGTGATGTCTCTTCTTCTTCCGCAGACGCCGAGCCCAGCACCCGGGAACCTGTTCCGGACGTGCCGCTCCCAACCATGACTCCCAGCACCGAAGCTGACCACGACCACGGTAGGGGCCCGTGTGCCTTGTGTCCTCTGCCCCTGGGAGCCCGCTGGGTTGCCGGGGCTCCTTGAGCGAGAACGGGCTTTCCTATTGCCTCCGGGACCGGGAAGGTGTCGCCATGCGATTCCTTGTCCCGAAACGCTGGCCTGTGCTCTGGAGCTGCGGGGACGTCCTCGGGGCTCTGCCCGGGAAGGATGTGCTCCCTGGGGAGAGAGGGGCCGCGGTGCGAGTCAGGCGCTCCGAGACGGGGCCGTGTGTCCTCCCGGGTGCTCTGGTTGGCTGCACGCTGCCTGGGCCTGTCCGCAGGTTGTCCGTTTCTCTGCGTGGTGGTCTGCTGACCCGTGCGGGAGGGGCGTAGGCTTCCCCGCCCCCCACGTCTGCTCCCGCCATGACCCCGGGGGTCTGGTGCAGCACTCCCAGCCCGCATGCCTGGCGTGGCCACGGAGGCTGCGAGTGCAGAAGCCTCATGGGACCCGGCGTGGAGTGCCCCACTGCCCCTGGTGGCCCAGTGTGCGCAGCGGACTTAGGCGCGGGCACGCTGGGCTCCGCGAGGGTGGTGCTCTGTGCCTCTGCCTCTCCTGAGACGTCCTTGCCTTCCTCTTGGCGTTGGCTGGTCTCCGAGCTCCCGGGACAGCGTCCAGGAGGCGTGGCCGCTGCCTGAGGACAAGTCCTCGATGTGCCCTCTGACGCTGGCACGAGCGTGTTCTGGACCCGTGCCGTGCCCCCAGGCAGCTGGGGAGTTGTCTGCCTTGTAGTCCGGCGGGCCACCAGGAGAATCTGACCCAGTGTCCTGGATGGGCCAGTTCCCAGTCGTGCGCTCGCGGGCCCGTCTGTCCTGCGTGCCCTGAGTGGGCGCAGATGAGAGAGGGCGCGGTTGCTCCGTCCGCATTTCTCCCCTCTTGCCCCCATGCGGGGAGCCGTCCAGCGGGGCCTGGCTGGACTGAGCCCGTGCCGGACACGGTGCTCCGTTGCCGTCCTGGAGGGCCCAGAGGATTGCTCGAGGTGTGCCCACCAGGCCCCTCCCCTGAGACAGGGGGCTGGGTGCCGTCAGGTTCTTTCTTGGCTGCCCCTGGAACCCGGAGGTGGCCCTTGCCTGGTTCCTGGATCCTTTCACTTCCCCTTCCTCGTCGCCTTGCCGTGTGGAAGGCAAGGGCCGCTCTTGGCCCGCCAGCCCTGGCCAAGGAGGGGAACCCACTTGGAGGGTGGGGTGGCACCAAGGCCTTGCGCGGCCCAACGCACAAGGGGGGACGGCGCGCCCTGCTGCGGGCCCTCGCCCTGGCCCCGGTGCCACCAGTTTCCCTTGGTCGGGATTCTTTGTGGCCTAGGCAGGCAGGCGCCCGTGCTGTCTCCGCACTGACCTAGGCACCCACCCACATGAGGCGTCGGGAGGTGTGGGGCCGGGAGAACATTGCTCTGCCTGGTTTCCTAGGCGGAGGCAGGTGTGTTGTCGGCAGAGACCCTCACTCAGGCCAAGTGCGTGATGTCTCTTCTTCTTCCGCAGACGCCGAGCCCGGCACCCGGGAACCCGTTCCGGACGTGCCGCTCCCAACCATGACTCCCAGCACCGAGGAGGCTGACCACGACCACGACCACGACCACGACCACGACCACGACCACGGTAGGGGCCCGTGTGCCTTGTGTCCTCTGCCCCTGGGAGCCCGCTGGGTTGCCGGGGCTCCTTGAGCGAGAACGGGCTTTCCTATTGCCTCCGGGACCGGGAAGGTGTCGCCATGCGATTCCTTGTCCCGAAACGCTGGCCTGTGCTCTGGAGCTGCGGGGACGTCCTCGGGGCTCTGCCCGGGAAGGATGTGCTCCCTGGGGAGAGAGGGGCCGCGGTGCGAGTCCGGCGCTCCGAGACGGGGCCGTGTGTCCTCCCGGGTTCTCTGGTTGGCTGCACGCTGCCTGGGCCTGTCCGCAGGTTGTCCGTTTCTCTGCGTGGTGGTCTGCTAACCCGTGCGGGAGGGGCGTAGGCTTCCCCGCCCCCCACGTCTGCTCCCGCCATGACCCACCCCGGGGGTCTGGTGCAGCACTCCCAGCCCGCATGCCTGGCGTGGCCACGGAGGCTGCGAGTGCAGAAGCCTCATGGGACCCGGCGTGGAGTGCCCCACTGCCCCTGGTGGCCCAGTGTGCGCAGCGGACTTAGGCGCGGGCACGCTGGGCTCCGCGAGGGTGGTGCTCTGTGCCTCTGCCTCTCCTGAGACGTCCTTGCCTTCCTCTTGGCGTTGGCTGGTCTCCGAGCTCCCGGGACAGCGTCCAGGAGGCGTGGCCGCTGCCTGAGGACAAGTCCTCGATGTGCCCTCTGACGCTGGCACGAGCGTGTTCTGGACCCGGGCCGTGCCCCCAGGCAGCTGGGGAGTTGTCTGCCTTGTAGTCCGGCGGGCCACCAGGAGAATCTGACCCAGTGTCCTGGATGGGCCAGTTCCCAGTCGTGCGCTCGTGGCCCAGACCAGACCCGGGCTGGTGTGTGGAGCCAGCCACGCGGGCCCGTCTGTCCTCCGTGCCCTGAGTGGGCGCAGATGAGAGAGGGCGCGGTTGCTCCGTCCGCTTTTCTCCCCTCTCGCCCCCATGCGGGGAGCCGTCCAGCAGGGCCTGGCTGGACTGAGCCCGTGCCGGACACGGTGCTCCGTTGCCGTCCTGGAGGGCCCAGAGGATTGCTCGAGGTGTGCCCACCAGGCCCCTCCCCTGAGACAGGGGGCTGGGTGCCGTCAGGTTCTTTCTTGGCTGCCCCTGGAACCCGGAGGTGGCCCTTGCCTGGTTCCTGGATCCTTTCACTTCCCCTTCCTCATCGCCTTGCCATGTGGAAGGCAAGGGCCGCTCTTAGCCCGCCAGCCCTGGCCAAGGAGGGGAACCCACTTGGAGGGTGGGGTGGCACCAAGGCCTTGCGCGGCCCAACGCACAAGGGGGGACGGCGCGCCCTGCTGCGGGCCCTCGCCCTGGCCCCGGTGCCACCAGTTTCCCTTGGTCGGGATTCTTTGTGGCCTAGGCAGGCAGGCGCCCGTGCTGTCTCCGCACTGACCTAGGCACCCACCCACATGAGGCGTCGGGAGGTGTGGGGCCGGGAGAACATTTCTCTGCCTGGTTTCCTAGGCGGAGGCAGGTGTGTTGTCGGCAGAGACCCTCACTCAGGCCAAGTGCGTGATGTCTCTTCTTCTTCCGCAGACGCCGAGCCCGGCACCCGGGAACCCGTTCCGGACGTGCCGCTCCCAACCATGACTCCCAGCACCGAGGAGGCTGACCACGACCACGACCACGACCACGACCACGGTAGGGGCCCGTGTGCCTTGTGTCCTCTGCCCCTGGGAGCCCGCTGGGTTGCCGGGGCTCCTTGAGCGAGAACGGGCTTTCCTATTGCCTCCGGGACCGGGAAGGTGTCGCCATGCGATTCCTTGTCCCGAAACGCTGGCCTGTGCTCTGGAGCTGCGGGGACGTCCTCGGGGCTCTGCCCGGGAAGGATGTGCTCCCTGGGGAGAGAGGGGCCGCGGTGCGAGTCCGGCGCTCCGAGACGGGGCCGTGTGTCCTCCCGGGTTCTCTGGTTGGCTGCACGCTGCCTGGGCCTGTCCGCAGGTTGTCCGTTTCTCTGCGTGGTGGTCTGCTAACCCGTGCGGGAGGGGCGTAGGCTTCCCCGCCCCCCACGTCTGCTCCCGCCATGACCCCGGGGGTCTGGTGCAGCACTCCCAGCCCGCATGCCTGGCGTGGCCACGGAGGCTGCGAGTGCAGAAGCCTCATGGGACCCGGCGTGGAGTGCCCCACTGCCCCTGGTGGCCCAGTGTGCGCAGCGGACTTAGGCGCGGGCACGCTGGGCTCCGCGAGGGAGGTGCTCTGTGCCTCTGCCTCTCCTGAGACGTCCTTGCCTTCCTCTTGGCGTTGGCTGGTCTCCGAGCTCCCGGGACAGCGTCCAGGAGGCGTGGCCGCTGCCTGAGGACAAGTCCTCGATGTGCCATCTGACGCTGGCACGAGCGTGTTCTGGACCCGGGCCGTGCCCCCAGGCAGCTGGGGAGTTGTCTGCCTTGTAGTCCGGCGGGCCACCAGGAGAATCTGACCCAGTGTCCTGGATGGGCCAGTTCCCAGTCGTGCGCTCGCGGGCCCGTCTGTCCTGCGTGCCCTGAGTGGGCGCAGATGAGAGAGGGCGCGGTTGCTCCGTCCGCATTTCTCCCCTCTTGCCCCCATGCGGGGAGCCGTCCAGCGGGGCCTGGCTGGACTGAGCCCGTGCCGGACACGGTGCTCCGTTGCCGTCCTGGAGGGCCCAGAGGATTGCTCGAGGTGTGCCCACCAGGCCCCTCCCCTGAGACAGGGGGCTGGGTGCCGTCAGGTTCTTTCTTGGCTGCCCCTGGAACCCGGAGGTGGCCCTTGCCTGGTTCCTGGATCCTTTCACTTCCCCTTCCTCGTCGCCTTGCCGTGTGGAAGGCAAGGGCCGCTCTTGGCCCGCCAGCCCTGGCCAAGGAGGGGAACCCACTTGGAGGGTGGGGTGGCACCAAGGCCTTGCGCGGCCCAACGCACAAGGGGGGACGGCGCGCCCTGCTGCGGGCCCTCGCCCTGGCCCCGGTGCCACCAGTTTCCCTTGGTCGGGATTCTTTGTGGCCTAGGCAGGCAGGCGCCCGTGCTGTCTCCGCACTGACCTAGGCACCCACCCACATGAGGCGTCGGGAGGTGTGGGGCCGGGAGAACATTGCTCTGCCTGGTTTCCTAGGCGGAGGCAGGTGTGTTGTCGGCAGAGACCCTCACTCAGGCCAAGTGCGTGATGTCTCTTCTTCTTCCGCAGACGCCGAGCCCGGCACCCGGGAACCCGTTCCGGACGTGCCGCTCCCAACCATGACTCCCAGCACCGAGGAGGCTGACCACGACCACGACCACGACCACGACCACGACCACGACCACGACCACGGTAGGGGCCCGTGTGCCTTGTGTCCTCTGCCCCTGGGAGCCCGCTGGGTTGCCGGGGCTCCTTGAGCGAGAACGGGCTTTCCTATTGCCTCCGGGACCGGGAAGGTGTCGCCATGCGATTCCTTGTCCCGAAACGCTGGCCTGTGCTCTGGAGCTGCGGGGACGTCCTCGGGGCTCTGCCCGGGAAGGATGTGCTCCCTGGGGAGAGAGGGGCCGCGGTGCGAGTCCGGCGCTCCGAGACGGGGCCGTGTGTCCTCCCGGGTTCTCTGGTTGGCTGCACGCTGCCTGGGCCTGTCCGCAGGTTGTCCGTTTCTCTGCGTGGTGGTCTGCTAACCCGTGCGGGAGGGGCGTAGGCTTCCCCGCCCCCCACGTCTGCTCCCGCCATGACCCACCCCGGGGGTCTGGTGCAGCACTCCCAGCCCGCATGCCTGGCGTGGCCACGGAGGCTGCGAGTGCAGAAGCCTCATGGGACCCGGCGTGGAGTGCCCCACTGCCCCTGGTGGCCCAGTGTGCGCAGCGGACTTAGGCGCGGGCACGCTGGGCTCCGCGAGGGTGGTGCTCTGTGCCTCTGCCTCTCCTGAGACGTCCTTGCCTTCCTCTTGGCGTTGGCTGGTCTCCGAGCTCCCGGGACAGCGTCCAGGAGGCGTGGCCGCTGCCTGAGGACAAGTCCTCGATGTGCCCTCTGACGCTGGCACGAGCGTGTTCTGGACCCGGGCCGTGCCCCCAGGCAGCTGGGGAGTTGTCTGCCTTGTAGTCCGGCGGGCCACCAGGAGAATCTGACCCAGTGTCCTGGATGGGCCAGTTCCCAGTCGTGCGCTCGTGGCCCAGACCAGACCCGGGCTGGTGTGTGGAGCCAGCCACGCGGGCCCGTCTGTCCTCCGTGCCCTGAGTGGGCGCAGATGAGAGAGGGCGCGGTTGCTCCGTCCGCTTTTCTCCCCTCTCGCCCCCATGCGGGGAGCCGTCCAGCAGGGCCTGGCTGGACTGAGCCCGTGCCGGACACGGTGCTCCGTTGCCGTCCTGGAGGGCCCAGAGGATTGCTCGAGGTGTGCCCACCAGGCCCCTCCCCTGAGACAGGGGGCTGGGTGCCGTCAGGTTCTTTCTTGGCTGCCCCTGGAACCCGGAGGTGGCCCTTGCCTGGTTCCTGGATCCTTTCACTTCCCCTTCCTCATCGCCTTGCCATGTGGAAGGCAAGGGCCGCTCTTAGCCCGCCAGCCCTGGCCAAGGAGGGGAACCCACTTGGAGGGTGGGGTGGCACCAAGGCCTTGCGCGGCCCAACGCACAAGGGGGGACGGCGCGCCCTGCTGCGGGCCCTCGCCCTGGCCCCGGTGCCACCAGTTTCCCTTGGTCGGGATTCTTTGTGGCCTAGGCAGGCAGGCGCCCGTGCTGTCTCCGCACTGACCTAGGCACCCACCCACATGAGGCGTCGGGAGGTGTGGGGCCGGGAGAACATTTCTCTGCCTGGTTTCCTAGGCGGAGGCAGGTGTGTTGTCGGCAGAGACCCTCACTCAGGCCAAGTGCGTGATGTCTCTTCTTCTTCCGCAGACGCCGAGCCCGGCACCCGGGAACCCGTTCCGGACGTGCCGCTCCCAACCATGACTCCCAGCACCGAGGAGGCTGACCACGACCACGACCACGACCACGACCACGGTAGGGGCCCGTGTGCCTTGTGTCCTCTGCCCCTGGGAGCCCGCTGGGTTGCCGGGGCTCCTTGAGCGAGAACGGGCTTTCCTATTGCCTCCGGGACCGGGAAGGTGTCGCCATGCGATTCCTTGTCCCGAAACGCTGGCCTGTGCTCTGGAGCTGCGGGGACGTCCTCGGGGCTCTGCCCGGGAAGGATGTGCTCCCTGGGGAGAGAGGGGCCGCGGTGCGAGTCCGGCGCTCCGAGACGGGGCCGTGTGTCCTCCCGGGTTCTCTGGTTGGCTGCACGCTGCCTGGGCCTGTCCGCAGGTTGTCCGTTTCTCTGCGTGGTGGTCTGCTAACCCGTGCGGGAGGGGCGTAGGCTTCCCCGCCCCCCACGTCTGCTCCCGCCATGACCCCGGGGGTCTGGTGCAGCACTCCCAGCCCGCATGCCTGGCGTGGCCACGGAGGCTGCGAGTGCAGAAGCCTCATGGGACCCGGCGTGGAGTGCCCCACTGCCCCTGGTGGCCCAGTGTGCGCAGCGGACTTAGGCGCGGGCACGCTGGGCTCCGCGAGGGAGGTGCTCTGTGCCTCTGCCTCTCCTGAGACGTCCTTGCCTTCCTCTTGGCGTTGGCTGGTCTCCGAGCTCCCGGGACAGCGTCCAGGAGGCGTGGCCGCTGCCTGAGGACAAGTCCTCGATGTGCCATCTGACGCTGGCACGAGCGTGTTCTGGACCCGGGCCGTGCCCCCAGGCAGCTGGGGAGTTGTCTGCCTTGTAGTCCGGCGGGCCACCAGGAGAATCTGACCCAGTGTCCTGGATGGGCCAGTTCCCAGTCGTGCGCTCGCGGGCCCGTCTGTCCTGCGTGCCCTGAGTGGGCGCAGATGAGAGAGGGCGCGGTTGCTCCGTCCGCATTTCTCCCCTCTTGCCCCCATGCGGGGAGCCGTCCAGCGGGGCCTGGCTGGACTGAGCCCGTGCCGGACACGGTGCTCCGTTGCCGTCCTGGAGGGCCCAGAGGATTGCTCGAGGTGTGCCCACCAGGCCCCTCCCCTGAGACAGGGGGCTGGGTGCCGTCAGGTTCTTTCTTGGCTGCCCCTGGAACCCGGAGGTGGCCCTTGCCTGGTTCCTGGATCCTTTCACTTCCCCTTCCTCGTCGCCTTGCCGTGTGGAAGGCAAGGGCCGCTCTTGGCCCGCCAGCCCTGGCCAAGGAGGGGAACCCACTTGGAGGGTGGGGTGGCACCAAGGCCTTGCGCGGCCCAACGCACAAGGGGGGACGGCGCGCCCTGCTGCGGGCCCTCGCCCTGGCCCCGGTGCCACCAGTTTCCCTTGGTCGGGATTCTTTGTGGCCTAGGCAGGCAGGCGCCCGTGCTGTCTCCGCACTGACCTAGGCACCCACCCACATGAGGCGTCGGGAGGTGTGGGGCCGGGAGAACATTGCTCTGCCTGGTTTCCTAGGCGGAGGCAGGTGTGTTGTCGGCAGAGACCCTCACTCAGGCCAAGTGCGTGATGTCTCTTCTTCTTCCGCAGACGCCGAGCCCGGCACCCGGGAACCCGTTCCGGACGTGCCGCTCCCAACCATGACTCCCAGCACCGAGGAGGCTGACCACGACCACGACCACGACCACGACCACGACCACGACCACGGTAGGGGCCCGTGTGCCTTGTGTCCTCTGCCCCTGGGAGCCCGCTGGGTTGCCGGGGCTCCTTGAGCGAGAACGGGCTTTCCTATTGCCTCCGGGACCGGGAAGGTGTCGCCATGCGATTCCTTGTCCCGAAACGCTGGCCTGTGCTCTGGAGCTGCGGGGACGTCCTCGGGGCTCTGCCCGGGAAGGATGTGCTCCCTGGGGAGAGAGGGGCCGCGGTGCGAGTCCGGCGCTCCGAGACGGGGCCGTGTGTCCTCCCGGGTTCTCTGGTTGGCTGCACGCTGCCTGGGCCTGTCCGCAGGTTGTCCGTTTCTCTGCGTGGTGGTCTGCTAACCCGTGCGGGAGGGGCGTAGGCTTCCCCGCCCCCCACGTCTGCTCCCGCCATGACCCACCCCGGGGGTCTGGTGCAGCACTCCCAGCCCGCATGCCTGGCGTGGCCACGGAGGCTGCGAGTGCAGAAGCCTCATGGGACCCGGCGTGGAGTGCCCCACTGCCCCTGGTGGCCCAGTGTGCGCAGCGGACTTAGGCGCGGGCACGCTGGGCTCCGCGAGGGTGGTGCTCTGTGCCTCTGCCTCTCCTGAGACGTCCTTGCCTTCCTCTTGGCGTTGGCTGGTCTCCGAGCTCCCGGGACAGCGTCCAGGAGGCGTGGCCGCTGCCTGAGGACAAGTCCTCGATGTGCCCTCTGACGCTGGCACGAGCGTGTTCTGGACCCGGGCCGTGCCCCCAGGCAGCTGGGGAGTTGTCTGCCTTGTAGTCCGGCGGGCCACCAGGAGAATCTGACCCAGTGTCCTGGATGGGCCAGTTCCCAGTCGTGCGCTCGTGGCCCAGACCAGACCCGGGCTGGTGTGTGGAGCCAGCCACGCGGGCCCGTCTGTCCTGCGTGCCCTGAGTGGGCGCAGATGAGAGAGGGCGCGGTTGCTCCGTCCGCTTTTCTCCCCTCTCGCCCCCATGCGGGGAGCCGTCCAGCAGGGCCTGGCTGGACTGAGCCCGTGCCGGACACGGTGCTCCGTTGCCGTCCTGGAGGGCCCAGAGGATTGCTCGAGGTGTGCCCACCAGGCCCCTCCCCTGAGACAGGGGGCTGGGTGCCGTCAGGTTCTTTCTTGGCTGCCCCTGGAACCCGGAGGTGGCCCTTGCCTGGTTCCTGGATCCTTTCACTTCCCCTTCCTCATCGCCTTGCCGTGTGGAAGGCAAGGGCCGCTCTTGGCCCGCCAGCCCTGGCCAAGGAGGGGAACCCACTTGGAGGGTGGGGTGGCACCAAGGCCTTGCGCGGCCCAACGCACAAGGGGGGACGGCGCGCCCTGCTGCGGGCCCTCGCCCTGGCCCCGGTGCCACCAGTTTCCCTTGGTCGGGATTCTTTGTGGCCTAGGCAGGCAGGCGCCCGTGCTGTCTCCGCACTGACCTAGGCACCCACCCACATGAGGCGTCGGGAGGTGTGGGGCCAGGAGAACATTTCTCTGCCTGGTTTCCTAGGCGGAGGCAGGTGTGTTGTCGGCAGAGACCCTCACTCAGGCCAAGTGCGTGATGTCTCTTCTTCTTCCGCAGACGCCGAGCCCGGCACCCGGGAACCCGTTCCGGACGTGCCGCTCCCAACCATGACTCCCAGCACCGAGGAGGCTGACCACGACCACGACCACGACCACGACCACGGTAGGGGCCCGTGTGCCTTGTGTCCTCTGCCCCTGGGAGCCCGCTGGGTTGCCGGGGCTCCTTGAGCGAGAACGGGCTTTCCTATTGCCTCCGGGACCGGGAAGGTGTCGCCATGCGATTCCTTGTCCCGAAACGCTGGCCTGTGCTCTGGAGCTGCGGGGACGTCCTCGGGGCTCTGCCCGGGAAGGATGTGCTCCCTGGGGAGAGAGGGGCCGCGGTGCGAGTCCGGCGCTCCGAGACGGGGCCGTGTGTCCTCCCGGGTTCTCTGGTTGGCTGCACGCTGCCTGGGCCTGTCCGCAGGTTGTCCGTTTCTCTGCGTGGTGGTCTGCTAACCCGTGCGGGAGGGGCGTAGGCTTCCCCGCCCCCCACGTCTGCTCCCGCCATGACCCACCCCGGGGGTCTGGTGCAGCACTCCCAGCCCGCATGCCTGGCGTGGCCACGGAGGCTGCGAGTGCAGAAGCCTCATGGGACCCGGCGTGGAGTGCCCCACTGCCCCTGGTGGCCCAGTGTGCGCAGCGGACTTAGGCGCGGGCACGCTGGGCTCCGCGAGGGTGGTGCTCTGTGCCTCTGCCTCTCCTGAGACGTCCTTGCCTTCCTCTTGGCGTTGGCTGGTCTCCGAGCTCCCGGGACAGCGTCCAGGAGGCGTGGCCGCTGCCTGAGGACAAGTCCTCGATGTGCCCTCTGACGCTGGCACGAGCGTGTTCTGGACCCGGGCCGTGCCCCCAGGCAGCTGGGGAGTTGTCTGCCTTGTAGTCCGGCGGGCCACCAGGAGAATCTGACCCAGTGTCCTGGATGGGCCAGTTCCCAGTCGTGCGCTCGCGGGCCCGTCTGTCCTGCGTGCCCTGAGTGGGCGCAGATGAGAGAGGGCGCGGTTGCTCCGTCCGCATTTCTCCCCTCTTGCCCCCATGCGGGGAGCCGTCCAGCGGGGCCTGGCTGGACTGAGCCCGTGCCGGACACGGTGCTCCGTTGCCGTCCTGGAGGGCCCAGAGGATTGCTCGAGGTGTGCCCACCAGGCCCCTCCCCTGAGACAGGGGGCTGGGTGCCGTCAGGTTCTTTCTTGGCTGCCCCTGGAACCCGGAGGTGGCCCTTGCCTGGTTCCTGGATCCTTTCACTTCCCCTTCCTCGTCGCCTTGCCGTGTGGAAGGCAAGGGCCGCTCTTGGCCCGCCAGCCCTGGCCAAGGAGGGGAACCCACTTGGAGGGTGGGGTGGCACCAAGGCCTTGCGCGGCCCAACGCACAAGGGGGGACGGCGCGCCCTGCTGCGGGCCCTCGCCCTGGCCCCGGTGCCACCAGTTTCCCTTGGTCGGGATTCTTTGTGGCCTAGGCAGGCAGGCGCCCGTGCTGTCTCCGCACTGACCTAGGCACCCACCCACATGAGGCGTCGGGAGGTGTGGGGCCGGGAGAACATTGCTCTGCCTGGTTTCCTAGGCGGAGGCAGGTGTGTTGTCGGCAGAGACCCTCACTCAGGCCAAGTGCGTGATGTCTCTTCTTCTTCCGCAGACGCCGAGCCCGGCACCCGGGAACCCGTTCCGGACGTGCCGCTCCCAACCATGACTCCCAGCACCGAGGAGGCTGACCACGACCACGACCACGACCACGACCACGACCACGGTAGGGGCCCGTGTGCCTTGTGTCCTCTGCCCCTGGGAGCCCGCTGGGTTGCCGGGGCTCCTTGAGCGAGAACGGGCTTTCCTATTGCCTCCGGGACCGGGAAGGTGTCGCCATGCGATTCCTTGTCCCGAAACGCTGGCCTGTGCTCTGGAGCTGCGGGGACGTCCTCGGGGCTCTGCCCGGGAAGGATGTGCTCCCTGGGGAGAGAGGGGCCGCGGTGCGAGTCCGGCGCTCCGAGACGGGGCCGTGTGTCCTCCCGGGTTCTCTGGTTGGCTGCACGCTGCCTGGGCCTGTCCGCAGGTTGTCCGTTTCTCTGCGTGGTGGTCTGCTAACCCGTGCGGGAGGGGCGTAGGCTTCCCCGCCCCCCACGTCTGCTCCCGCCATGACCCACCCCGGGGGTCTGGTGCAGCACTCCCAGCCCGCATGCCTGGCGTGGCCACGGAGGCTGCGAGTGCAGAAGCCTCATGGGACCCGGCGTGGAGTGCCCCACTGCCCCTGGTGGCCCAGTGTGCGCAGCGGACTTAGGCGCGGGCACGCTGGGCTCCGCGAGGGTGGTGCTCTGTGCCTCTGCCTCTCCTGAGACGTCCTTGCCTTCCTCTTGGCGTTGGCTGGTCTCCGAGCTCCCGGGACAGCGTCCAGGAGGCGTGGCCGCTGCCTGAGGACAAGTCCTCGATGTGCCCTCTGACGCTGGCACGAGCGTGTTCTGGACCCGGGCCGTGCCCCCAGGCAGCTGGGGAGTTGTCTGCCTTGTAGTCCGGCGGGCCACCAGGAGAATCTGACCCAGTGTCCTGGATGGGCCAGTTCCCAGTCGTGCGCTCGTGGCCCAGACCAGACCCGGGCTGGTGTGTGGAGCCAGCCACGCGGGCCCGTCTGTCCTCCGTGCCCTGAGTGGGCGCAGATGAGAGAGGGCGCGGTTGCTCCGTCCGCTTTTCTCCCCTCTCGCCCCCATGCGGGGAGCCGTGCAGCGGGGCCTGGCTGGACTGAGCCCGTGCCGGACACGGTGCTCCGTTGCCGTCCTGGAGGGCCCAGAGGATTGCTCGAGGTGTGCCCACCAGGCCCCTCCCCTGAGACAGGGGGCTGGGTGCCGTCAGGTTCTTTCTTGGCTGCCCCTGGAACCCGGAGGTGGCCCTTGCCTGGTTCCTGGATCCTTTCACTTCCCCTTCCTCGTCGCCTTGCCGTGTGGAAGGCAAGGGCCGCTCTTGGCCCGCCAGCCCTGGCCAAGGAGGGGAACCCACTTGGAGGGTGGGGTGGCACCAAGGCCTTGCGCGGCCCAACGCACAAGGGGGGACGGCGCGCCCTGCTGCGGGCCCTCGCCCTGGCCCCGGTGCCACCAGTTTCCCTTGGTCGGGATTCTTTGTGGCCTAGGCAGGCAGGCGCCCGTGCTGTCTCCGCACTGACCTAGGCACCCACCCACATGAGGCGTCGGGAGGTGTGGGGCCGGGAGAACATTGCTCTGCCTGGTTTCCTAGGCGGAGGCAGGTGTGTTGTCGGCAGAGACCCTCACTCAGGCCAAGTGCGTGATGTCTCTTCTTCTTCCGCAGACGCCGAGCCCGGCACCCGGGAACCCGTTCCGGACGTGCCGCTCCCAACCATGACTCCCAGCACCGAGGAGGCTGACCACGACCACGACCACGACCACGACCACGGTAGGGGCCCGTGTGCCTTGTGTCCTCTGCCCCTGGGAGCCCGCTGGGTTGCCGGGGCTCCTTGAGCGAGAACGGGCTTTCCTATTGCCTCCGGGACCGGGAAGGTGTCGCCATGCGATTCCTTGTCCCGAAACGCTGGCCTGTGCTCTGGAGCTGCGGGGACGTCCTCGGGGCTCTGCCCGGGAAGGATGTGCTCCCTGGGGAGAGAGGGGCCGCGGTGCGAGTCCGGCGCTCCGAGACGGGGCCGTGTGTCCTCCCGGGTTCTCTGGTTGGCTGCACGCTGCCTGGGCCTGTCCGCAGGTTGTCCGTTTCTCTGCGTGGTGGTCTGCTAACCCGTGCGGGAGGGGCGTAGGCTTCCCCGCCCCCCACGTCTGCTCCCGCCATGACCCCGGGGGTCTGGTGCAGCACTCCCAGCCCGCATGCCTGGCGTGGCCACGGAGGCTGCGAGTGCAGAAGCCTCATGGGACCCGGCGTGGAGTGCCCCACTGCCCCTGGTGGCCCAGTGTGCGCAGCGGACTTAGGCGCGGGCACGCTGGGCTCCGCGAGGGTGGTGCTCTGTGCCTCTGCCTCTCCTGAGACGTCCTTGCCTTCCTCTTGGCGTTGGCTGGTCTCCGAGCTCCCGGGACAGCGTCCAGGAGGCGTGGCCGCTGCCTGAGGACAAGTCCTCGATGTGCCCTCTGACGCTGGCACGAGCGTGTTCTGGACCCGGGCCGTGCCCCCAGGCAGCTGGGGAGTTGTCTGCCTTGTAGTCCGGCGGGCCACCAGGAGAATCTGACCCAGTGTCCTGGATGGGCCAGTTCCCAGTCGTGCGCTCGTGGCCCAGACCAGACCCGGGCTGGTGTGTGGAGCCAGCCACGCGGGCCCGTCTGTCCTCCGTGCCCTGAGTGGGCACAGATGAGAGAGGGCGCGGTTGCTCCGTCCGCTTTTCTCCCCTCTCGCCCCCATGCGGGGAGCCGTGCAGCGGGGCCTGGCTGGACTGAGCCCGTGCCGGACACGGTGCTCCGTTGCCGTCCTGGAGGGCCCAGAGGATTGCTCGAGGTGTGCCCACCAGGCCCCTCCCCTGAGACAGGGGGCTGGGTGCCGTCAGGTTCTTTCTTGGCTGCCCCTGGAACCCGGAGGTGGCCCTTGCCTGGTTCCTGGATCCTTTCACTTCCCCTTCCTTGTCGCCTTGCCGTGTGGAAGGCAAGGGCCGCTCTTGGCCCGCCAGCCCTGGCCAAGGAGGGGAACCCACTTGGAGGGTGGGGTGGCACCAAGGCCTTGCGCGGCCCAACGCACAAGGGGGGACGGCGCGCCCTGCTGCGGGCCCTCGCCCTGGCCCCGGTGCCACCAGTTTCCCTTGGTCGGGATTCTTTGTGGCCTAGGCAGGCAGGCGCCCGTGCTGTCTCCGCACTGACCTAGGCACCCACCCACATGAGGCGTCGGGAGGTGTGGGGCCGGGAGAACATTTCTCTGCCTGGTTTCCTAGGCGGAGGCAGGTGTGTTGTCGGCAGAGACCCTCACTCAGGCCAAGTGCGTGATGTCTCTTCTTCTTCCGCAGACGCCGAGCCCGGCACCCGGGAACCCGTTCCGGACGTGCCGCTCCCAACCATGACTCCCAGCACCGAGGAGGCTGACCACGACCACGACCACGACCACGACCACGACCACGACCACGGTAGGGGCCCGTGTGCCTTGTGTCCTCTGCCCCTGGGAGCCCGCTGGGTTGCCGGGGCTCCTTGAGCGAGAACGGGCTTTCCTATTGCCTCCGGGACCGGGAAGGTGTCGCCATGCGATTCCTTGTCCTGAAACGCTGGCCTGTGCTCTGGAGCTGCGGGGACGTCCTCGGGGCTCTGCCCGGGAAGGATGTGCTCCCTGGGGAGAGAGGGGCCGCGGTGCGAGTCCGGCGCTCCGAGACGGGGCCGTGTGTCCTCCCGGGTTCTCTGGTTGGCTGCACGCTGCCTGGGCCTGTCCGCAGGTTGTCCGTTTCTCTGCGTGGTGGTCTGCTAACCCGTGCGGGAGGGGCGTAGGCTTCCCCGCCCCCCACGTCTGCTCCCGCCATGACCCCGGGGGTCTGGTGCAGCACTCCCAGCCCGCATGCCTGGCGTGGCCACGGAGGCTGCGAGTGCAGAAGCCTCATGGGACCCGGCGTGGAGTGCCCCACTGCCCTGGTGGGCCAGTGTGCGCAGCGGACTTAGGCGCGGGCACGCTGGGCTCCGCGAGGGTGGTGCTCTGTGCCTCTGCCTCTCCTGAGACGTCCTTGCCTTCCTCTTGGCGTTGGCTGGTCTCCGAGCTCCCGGGACAGCGTCCAGGAGGCGTGGCCGCTGCCTGAGGACAAGTCCTCGATGTGCCCTCTGACGCTGGCACGAGCGTGTTCTGGACCCGGGCCGTGCCCCCAGGCAGCTGGGGAGTTGTCTGCCTTGTAGTCCGGAGGGCCACCAGGAGAATCTGACCCAGTGTCCTGGATGGGCCAGTTCCCAGTCGTGTGCTCGCGGGCCCGTCTGTCCTGCGTGCCCTGAGTGGGCGCAGATGAGAGAGGGCGCGGTTGCTCCGTCCGCTTTTCTCCCCTCTCGCCCCCATGCGGGGAGCCGTGCAGCGGGGCCTGGCTGGACTGAGCCCGTGCCGGACACGGTGCTCCGTTGCCGTCCTGGAGGGCCCAGAGGATTGCTCGAGGTGTGCCCACCAGGCCCCTCCCCTGAGACAGGGAGCTGGGTGCCGTCAGGTTCTTTCTTGGCTGCCCCTGGAACCCGGAGGTGGCCCTTGCCTGGTTCCTGGATCCTTTCACTTCCCCTTCCTCGTCGCCTTGCCGTGTGGAAGGCAAGGGCCGCTCTTGGCCCGCCAGCCCTGGCCAAGGAGGGGAACCCACTTGGAGGGTGGGGTGGCACCAAGGCCTTGCGCGGCCCAACGCACAAGGGGGGACGGCGCGCCCTGCTGCGGGCCCTCGCCCTGGCCCCGGTGCCACCAGTTTCCCTTGGTCGGGATTCTTTGTGGCCTAGGCAGGCAGGCGCCCGTGCTGTCTCCGCACTGACCTAGGCACCCACCCACATGAGGCGTCGGGAGGTGTGGGGCCGGGAGAACATTTCTCTGCCTGGTTTCCTAGGCGGAGGCAGGTGTGTTGTCGGCAGAGACCCTCACTCAGGCCAAGTGCGTGATGTCTCTTCTTCTTCCGCAGACGCCGAGCCCGGCACCCGGGAACCCGTTCCGGACGTGCCGCTCCCAACCATGACTCCCAGCACCGAGGAGGCTGACCACGACCACGACCACGACCACGACCACGACCACGACCACGGTAGGGGCCCGTGTGCCTTGTGTCCTCTGCCCCTGGGAGCCCGCTGGGTTGCCGGGGCTCCTTGAGCGAGAACGGGCTTTCCTATTGCCTCCGGGACCGGGAAGGTGTCGCCATGCGATTCCTTGTCCTGAAACGCTGGCCTGTGCTCTGGAGCTGCGGGGAGGTCCTCGGGGCTCTGCCCGGGAAGGATGTGCTCCCTGGGGAGAGAGGGGCCGCGGTGCGAGTCCGGCGCTCCGAGACGGGGCCGTGTGTCCTCCCGGGTTCTCTGGTTGGCTGCACGCTGCCTGGGCCTGTCCGCAGGTTGTCCGTTTCTCTGCGTGGTGGTCTGCTAACCCGTGCGGGAGGGGCGTAGGCTTCCCCGCCCCCCACGTCTGCTCCCGCCATGACCCACCCCGGGGGTCTGGTGCAGCACTCCCAGCCCGCATGCCTGGCGTGGCCACGGAGGCTGCGAGTGCAGAAGCCTCATGGGACCCGGCGTGGAGTGCCCCACTGCCCCTGGTGGCCCAGTGTGCGCAGCGGACTTAGGCGCGGGCACGCTGGGCTCCGCGAGGGTGGTGCTCTGTGCCTCTGCCTCTCCTGAGACGTCCTTGCCTTCCTCTTGGCGTTGGCTGGTCTCCGAGCTCCCGGGACAGCGTCCAGGAGGCGTGGCCGCTGCCTGAGGACAAGTCCTCGATGTGCCCTCTGACGCTGGCACGAGCGTGTTCTGGACCCGGGCCGTGCCCCCAGGCAGCTGGGGAGTTGTCTGCCTTGTAGTCCGGAGGGCCACCAGGAGAATCTGACCCAGTGTCCTGGATGGGCCAGTTCCCAGTCGTGTGCTCGCGGGCCCGTCTGTCCTGCGTGCCCTGAGTGGGCGCAGATGAGAGAGGGCGCGGTTGCTCCGTCCGCTTTTCTCCCCTCTCGCCCCCATGCGGGGAGCCGTGCAGCGGGGCCTGGCTGGACTGAGCCCGTGCCGGACACGGTGCTCCGTTGCCGTCCTGGAGGGCCCAGAGGATTGCTCGAGGTGTGCCCACCAGGCCCCTCCCCTGAGACAGGGGGCTGGGTGCCGTCAGGTTCTTTCTTGGCTGCCCCTGGAACCCGGAGGTGGCCCTTGCCTGGTTCCTGGATCCTTTCACTTCCCCTTCCTCGTCGCCTTGCCGTGTGGAAGGCAAGGGCCGCTCTTGGCCCGCCAGCCCTGGCCAAGGAGGGGAACCCACTTGGAGGGTGGGGTGGCACCAAGGCCTTGCGCGGCCCAACGCACAAGGGGGGACGGCGCGCCCTGCTGCGGGCCCTCGCCCTGGCCCCGGTGCCACCAGTTTCCCTTGGTCGGGATTCTTTGTGGCCTAGGCAGGCAGGCGCCCGTGCTGTCTCCGCACTGACCTAGGCACCCACCCACATGAGGCGTCGGGAGGTGTGGGGCCGGGAGAACATTGCTCTGCCTGGTTTCCTAGGCGGAGGCAGGTGTGTTGTCGGCAGAGACCCTCACTCAGGCCAAGTGCGTGATGTCTCTTCTTCTTCCGCAGACGCCGAGCCCGGCACCCGGGAACCCGTTCCGGACGTGCCGCTCCCAACCATGACTCCCAGCACCGAGGAGGCTGACCACGACCACGACCACGACCACGACCACGGTAGGGGCCCGTGTGCCTTGTGTCCTCTGCCCCTGGGAGCCCGCTGGGTTGCCGGGGCTCCTTGAGCGAGAACGGGCTTTCCTATTGCCTCCGGGACCGGGAAGGTGTCGCCATGCGATTCCTTGTCCCGAAACGCTGGCCTGTGCTCTGGAGCTGCGGGGACGTCCTCGGGGCTCTGCCCGGGAAGGATGTGCTCCCTGGGGAGAGAGGGGCCGCGGTGCGAGTCAGGCGCTCCGAGACGGGGCCGTGTGTCCTCCCGGGTTCTCTGGTTGGCTGCACGCTGCCTGGGCCTGTCCGCAGGTTGTCCGTTTCTCTGCGTGGTGGTCTGCTAACCCGTGCGGGAGGGGCGTAGGCTTCCCCGCCCCCCACGTCTGCTCCCGCCATGACCCCGGGGGTCTGGTGCAGCACTCCCAGCCCGCATGCCTGGCGTGGCCACGGAGGCTGCGAGTGCAGAAGCCTCATGGGACCCGGCGTGGAGTGCCCCACTGCCCCTGGTGGCCCAGTGTGCGCAGCGGACTTAGGCGCGGGCACGCTGGGCTCCGCGAGGGTGGTGCTCTGTGCCTCTGCCTCTCCTGAGACGTCCTTGCCTTCCTCTTGGCGTTGGCTGGTCTCCGAGCTCCCGGGACAGCGTCCAGGAGGCGTGGCCGCTGCCTGAGGACAAGTACTCGATGTGCCCTCTGACGCTGGCACGAGCGTGTTCTGGACCCGGGCCGTGCCCCCAGGCAGCTGGGGAGTTGTCTGCCTTGTAGTCCGGCGGGCCACCAGGAGAATCTGACCCAGTGTCCTGGATGGGCCAGTTCCCAGTCGTGCGCTCGCGGGCCCGTCTGTCCTGCGTGCCCTGAGTGGGCGCAGATGAGAGAGGGCGCGGTTGCTCCGTCCGCATTTCTCCCCTCTTGCCCCCATGCGGGGAGCCGTCCAGCGGGGCCTGGCTGGACTGAGCCCGTGCCGGACACGGTGCTCCGTTGCCGTCCTGGAGGGCCCAGAGGATTGCTCGAGGTGTGCCCACCAGGCCCCTCCCCTGAGACAGGGGGCTGGGTGCCGTCAGGTTCTTTCTTGGCTGCCCCTGGAACCCGGAGGTGGCCCTTGCCTGGTTCCTGGATCCTTTCACTTCCCCTTCCTCGTCGCCTTGCCGTGTGGAAGGCAAGGGCCGCTCTTGGCCCGCCAGCCCTGGCCAAGGAGGGGAACCCACTTGGAGGGTGGGGTGGCACCAAGGCCTTGCGCGGCCCAACGCACAAGGGGGGACGGCGCGCCCTGCTGCGGGCCCTCGCCCTGGCCCCGGTGCCACCAGTTTCCCTTGGTCGGGATTCTTTGTGGCCTAGGCAGGCAGGCGCCCGTGCTGTCTCTGCACTGACCTAGGCACCCACCCACATGAGGCGTCGGGAGGTGTGGGGCCGGGAGAACATTTCTCTGCCTGGTTTCCTAGGCGGAGGCAGGTGTGTTGTCGGCAGAGACCCTCACTCAGGCCAAGTGCGTGATGTCTCTTCTTCTTCCGCAGACGCCGAGCCCGGCACCCGGGAACCCGTTCCGGACGTGCCGCTCCCAACCATGACTCCCAGCACCGAGGAGGCTGACCAAGACCACGACCACGACCACGACCACGGTAGGGGCCCGTGTGCCTTGTGTCCTCTGCCCCTGGGAGCCCGCTGGGTTGCCGGGGCTCCTTGAGCGAGAACGGGCTTTCCTATTGCCTCCGGGACCGGGAAGGTGTCGCCATGCGATTCCTTGTCCCGAAACGCTGGCCTGTGCTCTGGAGCTGCGGGGACGTCCTCGGGGCTCTGCCCGGGAAGGATGTGCTCCCTGGGGAGAGAGGGGCCGCGGTGCGAGTCCGGCGCTCCGAGACGGGGCCGTGTGTCCTCCCGGGTTCTCTGGTTGGCTGCACGCTGCCTGGGCCTGTCCGCAGGTTGTCCGTTTCTCTGCGTGGTGGTCTGCTAACCCGTGCGGGAGGGGCGTAGGCTTCCCCGCCCCCCACGTCTGCTCCCGCCATGACCCACCCCGGGGGTCTGGTGCAGCACTCCCAGCCCGCATGCCTGGCGTGGCCACGGAGGCTGCGAGTGCAGAAGCCTCATGGGACCCGGCGTGGAGTGCCCCACTGCCCCTGGTGGCCCAGTGTGCGCAGCGGACTTAGGCGCGGGCACGCTGGGCTCCGCGAGGGTGGTGCTCTGTGCCTCTGCCTCTCCTGAGACGTCCTTGCCTTCCTCTTGGCGTTGGCTGGTCTCCGAGCTCCCGGGACAGCGTCCAGGAGGCGTGGCCGCTGCCTGAGGACAAGTCCTCGATGTGCCCTCTGACGCTGGCACGAGCGTGTTCTGGACCCGGGCCGTGCCCCCAGGCAGCTGGGGAGTTGTCTGCCTTGTAGTCCGGCGGGCCACCAGGAGAATCTGACCCAGTGTCCTGGATGGGCCAGTTCCCAGTCGTGCGCTCGCGGGCCCGTCTGTCCTGCGTGCCCTGAGTGGGCGCAGATGAGAGAGGGCGCGGTTGCTCCGTCCGCATTTCTCCCCTCTTGCCCCCATGCGGGGAGCCGTCCAGCGGGGCCTGGCTGGACTGAGCCCGTGCCGGACACAGTGCTCCGTTGCCGTCCTGGAGGGCCCAGAGGATTGCTCGAGGTGTGCCCACCAGGCCCCTCCCCTGAGACAGGGGGCTGGGTGCCGTCAGGTTCTTTCTTGGCTGCCCCTGGAACCCGGAGGTGGCCCTTGCCTGGTTCCTGGATCCTTTCACTTCCCCTTCCTCGTCGCCTTGCCGTGTGGAAGGCAAGGGCCGCTCTTGGCCCGCCAGCCCTGGCCAAGGAGGGGAACCCACTTGGAGGGTGGGGTGGCACCAAGGCCTTGCGCGGCCCAACGCACAAGGGGGGACGGCGCGCCCTGCTGCGGGCCCTCGCCCTGGCCCCGGTGCCACCAGTTTCCCTTGGTCGGGATTCTTTGTGGCCTAGGCAGGCAGGCGCCCGTGCTGTCTCCGCACTGACCTAGGCACCCACCCACATGAGGCGTCGGGAGGTGTGGGGCCGGGAGAACATTGCTCTGCCTGGTTTCCTAGGCGGAGGCAGGTGTGTTGTCGGCAGAGACCCTCACTCAGGCCAAGTGCGTGATGTCTCTTCTTCTTCCGCAGACGCCGAGCCCGGCACCCGGGAACCCGTTCCGGACGTGCCGCTCCCAACCATGACTCCCAGCACCGAGGAGGCTGACCACGACCACGACCACGACCACGACCACGACCACGACCACGGTAGGGGCCCGTGTGCCTTGTGTCCTCTGCCCCTGGGAGCCCGCTGGGTTGCCGGGGCTCCTTGAGCGAGAACGGGCTTTCCTATTGCCTCCGGGACCGGGAAGGTGTCGCCATGCGATTCCTTGTCCCGAAACGCTGGCCTGTGCTCTGGAGCTGCGGGGACGTCCTCGGGGCTCTGCCCGGGAAGGATGTGCTCCCTGGGGAGAGAGGGGCCGCGGTGCGAGTCCGGCGCTCCGAGACGGGGCCGTGTGTCCTCCCGGGTTCTCTGGTTGGCTGCACGCTGCCTGGGCCTGTCCGCAGGTTGTCCGTTTCTCTGCGTGGTGGTCTGCTAACCCGTGCGGGAGGGGCGTAGGCTTCCCCGCCCCCCACGTCTGCTCCCGCCATGACCCCGGGGGTCTGGTGCAGCACTCCCAGCCCGCATGCCTGGCGTGGCCACGGAGGCTGCGAGTGCAGAAGCCTCATGGGACCCGGCGTGGAGTGCCCCACTGCCCCTGGTGGCCCAGTGTGCGCAGCGGACTTAGGCGCGGGCACGCTGGGCTCCGCGAGGGTGGTGCTCTGTGCCTCTGCCTCTCCTGAGACGTCCTTGCCTTCCTCTTGGCGTTGGCTGGTCTCCGAGCTCCCGGGACAGCGTCCAGGAGGCGTGGCCGCTGCCTGAGGACAAGTCCTCGATGTGCCCTCTGACGCTGGCACGAGCGTGTTCTGGACCCGGGCCGTGCCCCCAGGCAGCTGGGGAGTTGTCTGCCTTGTAGTCCGGCGGGCCACCAGGAGAATCTGACCCAGTGTCCTGGATGGGCCAGTTCCCAGTCGTGCGCTCGTGGCCCAGACCAGACCCGGGCTGGTGTGTGGAGCCAGCCACGCGGGCCCGTCTGTCCTCCGTGCCCTGAGTGGGCGCAGATGAGAGAGGGCGCGGTTGCTCCGTCCGCTTTTCTCCCCTCTCGCCCCCATGCGGGGAGCCGTCCAGCAGGGCCTGGCTGGACTGAGCCCGTGCCGGACACGGTGCTCCGTTGCCGTCCTGGAGGGCCCAGAGGATTGCTCGAGGTGTGCCCACCAGGCCCCTCCCCTGAGACAGGGGGCTGGGTGCCGTCAGGTTCTTTCTTGGCTGCCCCTGGAACCCGGAGGTGGCCCTTGCCTGGTTCCTGGATCCTTTCACTTCCCCTTCCTCATCGCCTTGCCATGTGGAAGGCAAGGGCCGCTCTTAGCCCGCCAGCCCTGGCCAAGGAGGGGAACCCACTTGGAGGGTGGGGTGGCACCAAGGCCTTGCGTGGCCCAACGCACAAGGGGGGACGGCGCGCCCTGCTGCGGGCCCTCGCCCTGGCCCCGGTGCCACCAGTTTCCCTTGGTCGGGATTCTTTGTGGCCTAGGCAGGCAGGCGCCCGTGCTGTCTCCGCACTGACCTAGGCACCCACCCACATGAGGCGTCGGGAGGTGTGGGGCCGGGAGAACATTTCTCTGCCTGGTTTCCTAGGCGGAGGCAGGTGTGTTGTCGGCAGAGACCCTCACTCAGGCCAAGTGCGTGATGTCTCTTCTTCTTCCGCAGACGCCGAGCCCGGCACCCGGGAACCCGTTCCGGACGTGCCGCTCCCAACCATGACTCCCAGCACCGAGGAGGCTGACCACGACCACGACCACGACCACGACCACGGTAGGGGCCCGTGTGCCTTGTGTCCTCTGCCCCTGGGAGCCCGCTGGGTTGCCGGGGCTCCTTGAGCGAGAACGGGCTTTCCTATTGCCTCCGGGACCGGGAAGGTGTCGCCATGCGATTCCTTGTCCCGAAACGCTGGCCTGTGCTCTGGAGCTGCGGGGACGTCCTCGGGGCTCTGCCCGGGAAGGATGTGCTCCCTGGGGAGAGAGGGGCCGCGGTGCGAGTCCGGCGCTCCGAGACGGGGCCGTGTGTCCTCCCGGGTTCTCTGGTTGGCTGCACGCTGCCTGGGCCTGTCCGCAGGTTGTCCGTTTCTCTGCGTGGTGGTCTGCTAACCCGTGCGGGAGGGGCGTAGGCTTCCCCGCCCCCCACGTCTGCTCCCGCCATGACCCCGGGGGTCTGGTGCAGCACTCCCAGCCCGCATGCCTGGCGTGGCCACGGAGGCTGCGAGTGCAGAAGCCTCATGGGACCCGGCGTGGAGTGCCCCACTGCCCCTGGTGGCCCAGTGTGCGCAGCGGACTTAGGCGCGGGCACGCTGGGCTCCGCGAGGGTGGTGCTCTGTGCCTCTGCCTCTCCTGAGACGTCCTTGCCTTCCTCTTGGCGTTGGCTGGTCTCCGAGCTCCCGGGACAGCGTCCAGGAGGCGTGGCCGCTGCCTGAGGACAAGTCCTCGATGTGCCATCTGACGCTGGCACGAGCGTGTTCTGGACCCGGGCCGTGCCCCCAGGCAGCTGGGGAGTTGTCTGCCTTGTAGTCCGGCGGGCCACCAGGAGAATCTGACCCAGTGTCCTGGATGGGCCAGTTCCCAGTCGTGCGCTCGCGGGCCCGTCTGTCCTGCGTGCCCTGAGTGGGCGCAGATGAGAGAGGGCGCGGTTGCTCCGTCCGCATTTCTCCCCTCTTGCCCCCATGCGGGGAGCCGTCCAGCGGGGCCTGGCTGGACTGAGCCCGTGCCGGACACGGTGCTCCGTTGCCGTCCTGGAGGGCCCAGAGGATTGCTCGAGGTGTGCCCACCAGGCCCCTCCCCTGAGACAGGGGGCTGGGTGCCGTCAGGTTCTTTCTTGGCTGCCCCTGGAACCCGGAGGTGGCCCTTGCCTGGTTCCTGGATCCTTTCACTTCCCCTTCCTCGTCGCCTTGCCGTGTGGAAGGCAAGGGCCGCTCTTGGCCCGCCAGCCCTGGCCAAGGAGGGGAACCCACTTGGAGGGTGGGGTGGCACCAAGGCCTTGCGCGGCCCAACGCACAAGGGGGGACGGCGCGCCCTGCTGCAGGCCCTCGCCCTGGCCCCGGTGCCACCAGTTTCCCTTGGTCGGGATTCTTTGTGGCCTAGGCAGGCAGGCGCCCGTGCTGTCTCCGCACTGACCTAGGCACCCACCCACATGAGGCGTCGGGAGGTGTGGGGCCGGGAGAACATTGCTCTGCCTGGTTTCCTAGGCGGAGGCAGGTGTGTTGTCGGCAGAGACCCTCACTCAGGCCAAGTGCGTGATGTCTCTTCTTCTTCCGCAGACGCCGAGCCCGGCACCCGGGAACCCGTTCCGGACGTGCCGCTCCCAACCATGACTCCCAGCACCGAGGAGGCTGACCACGACCACGACCACGACCACGACCACGACCACGACCACGGTAGGGGCCCGTGTGCCTTGTGTCCTCTGCCCCTGGGAGCCCGCTGGGTTGCCGGGGCTCCTTGAGCGAGAACGGGCTTTCCTATTGCCTCCGGGACCGGGAAGGTGTCGCCATGCGATTCCTTGTCCCGAAACGCTGGCCTGTGCTCTGGAGCTGCGGGGAGGTCCTCGGGGCTCTGCCCGGGAAGGATGTGCTCCCTGGGGAGAGAGGGGCCGCGGTGCGAGTCCGGCGCTCCGAGACGGGGCCGTGTGTCCTCCCGGGTTCTCTGGTTGGCTGCACGCTGCCTGGGCCTGTCCGCAGGTTGTCCGTTTCTCTGCGTGGTGGTCTGCTAACCCGTGCGGGAGGGGCGTAGGCTTCCCCGCCCCCCACGTCTGCTCCCGCCATGACCCACCCCGGGGGTCTGGTGCAGCACTCCCAGCCCGCATGCCTGGCGTGGCCACGGAGGCTGCGAGTGCAGAAGCCTCATGGGACCCGGCGTGGAGTGCCCCACTGCCCCTGGTGGCCCAGTGTGCGCAGCGGACTTAGGCGCGGGCACGCTGGGCTCCGCGAGGGTGGTGCTCTGTGCCTCTGCCTCTCCTGAGACGTCCTTGCCTTCCTCTTGGCGTTGGCTGGTCTCCGAGCTCCCGGGACAGCGTCCAGGAGGCGTGGCCGCTGCCTGAGGACAAGTCCTCGATGTGCCCTCTGACGCTGGCACGAGCGTATTCTGGACCCGGGCCGTGCCCCCAGGCAGCTGGGGAGTTGTCTGCCTTGTAGTCCGGCGGGCCACCAGGAGAATCTGACCCAGTGTCCTGGATGGGCCAGTTCCCAGTCGTGCGCTCGTGGCCCAGACCAGACCCGGGCTGGTGTGTGGAGCCAGCCACGCGGGCCCGTCTGTCCTGCGTGCCCTGAGTGGGCGCAGATGAGAGAGGGCGCGGTTGCTCCGTCCGCTTTTCTCCCCTCTCGCCCCCATGCGGGGAGCTGTCCAGCGGGGCCTGGCTGGACTGAGCCCGTGCCGGACACGGTGCTCCGTTGCCGTCCTGGAGGGCCCAGAGGATTGCTCGAGGTGTGCCCACCAGGCCCCTCCCCTGAGACAGGGGGCTGGGTGCCGTCAGGTTCTTTCTTGGCTGCCCCTGGAACCCGGAGGTGGCCCTTGCCTGGTTCCTGGATCCTTTCACTTCCCCTTCCTCATCGCCTTGCCATGTGGAAGGCAAGGGCCGCTCTTGGCCCGCCAGCCCTGGCCAAGGAGGGGAACCCACTTGGAGGGTGGGGTGGCACCAAGGCCTTGCGCGGCCCAACGCACAAGGGGGGACGGCGCGCCCTGCTGCGGGCCCTCGCCCTGGCCCCGGTGCCACCAGTTTCCCTTGGTCGGGATTCTTTGTGGCCTAGGCAGGCAGGCGCCCGTGCTGTCTCCGCACTGACCTAGGCACCCACCCACATGAGGCGTCGGGAGGTGTGGGGCCGGGAGAACATTTCTCTGCCTGGTTTCCTAGGCGGAGGCAGGTGTGTTGTCGGCAGAGACCCTCACTCAGGCCAAGTGCGTGATGTCTCTTCTTCTTCCGCAGACGCCGAGCCCGGCACCCGGGAACCCGTTCCGGACGTGCCGCTCCCAACCATGACTCCCAGCACCGAGGAGGCTGACCACGACCACGACCACGACCACGACCACGGTAGGGGCCCGTGTGCCTTGTGTCCTCTGCCCCTGGGAGCCCGCTGGGTTGCCGGGGCTCCTTGAGCGAGAACGGGCTTTCCTATTGCCTCCGGGACCGGGAAGGTGTCGCCATGCGATTCCTTGTCCCGAAACGCTGGCCTGTGCTCTGGAGCTGCGGGGACGTCCTCGGGGCTCTGCCCGGGAAGGATGTGCTCCCTGGGGAGAGAGGGGCCGCGGTGCGAGTCCGGCGCTCCGAGACGGGGCCGTGTGTCCTCCCGGGTTCTCTGGTTGGCTGCACGCTGCCTGGGCCTGTCCGCAGGTTGTCCGTTTCTCTGCGTGGTGGTCTGCTAACCCGTGCGGGAGGGGCGTAGGCTTCCCCGCCCCCCACGTCTGCTCCCGCCATGACCCACCCCGGGGGTCTGGTGCAGCACTCCCAGCCCGCATGCCTGGCGTGGCCACGGAGGCTGCGAGTGCAGAAGCCTCATGGGACCCGGCGTGGAGTGCCCCACTGCCCCTGGTGGCCCAGTGTGCGCAGCGGACTTAGGCGCGGGCACGCTGGGCTCCGCGAGGGTGGTGCTCTGTGCCTCTGCCTCTCCTGAGACGTCCTTGCCTTCCTCTTGGCGTTGGCTGGTCTCCGAGCTCCCGGGACAGCGTCCAGGAGGCGTGGCCGCTGCCTGAGGACAAGTCCTCGATGTGCCATCTGACGCTGGCACGAGCGTGTTCTGGACCCGGGCCGTGCCCCCAGGCAGCTGGGGAGTTGTCTGCCTTGTAGTCCGGCGGGCCACCAGGAGAATCTGACCCAGTGTCCTGGATGGGCCAGTTCCCAGTCGTGCGCTCGCGGGCCCGTCTGTCCTGCGTGCCCTGAGTGGGCGCAGATGAGAGAGGGCGCGGTTGCTCCGTCCGCATTTCTCCCCTCTTGCCCCCATGCGGGGAGCCGTCCAGCGGGGCCTGGCTGGACTGAGCCCGTGCCGGACACGGTGCTCCGTTGCCGTCCTGGAGGGCCCAGAGGATTGCTCGAGGTGTGCCCACCAGGCCCCTCCCCTGAGACAGGGGGCTGGGTGCCGTCAGGTTCTTTCTTGGCTGCCCCTGGAACCCGGAGGTGGCCCTTGCCTGGTTCCTGGATCCTTTCACTTCCCCTTCCTCGTCGCCTTGCCGTGTGGAAGGCAAGGGCCGCTCTTGGCCCGCCAGCCCTGGCCAAGGAGGGGAACCCACTTGGAGGGTGGGGTGGCACCAAGGCCTTGCGCGGCCCAACGCACAAGGGGGGACGGCGCGCCCTGCTGCGGGCCCTCGCCCTGGCCCCGGTGCCACCAGTTTCCCTTGGTCGGGATTCTTTGTGGCCTAGGCAGGCAGGCGCCCGTGCTGTCTCCGCACTGACCTAGGCACCCACCCACATGAGGCGTCGGGAGGTGTGGGGCCGGGAGAACATTGCTCTGCCTGGTTTCCTAGGCGGAGGCAGGTGTGTTGTCGGCAGAGACCCTCACTCAGGCCAAGTGCGTGATGTCTCTTCTTCTTCCGCAGACGCCGAGCCCGGCACCCGGGAACCCGTTCCGGACGTGCCGCTCCCAACCATGACTCCCAGCACCGAGGAGGCTGACCACGACCACGACCACGACCACGACCACGACCACGGTAGGGGCCCGTGTGCCTTGTGTCCTCTGCCCCTGGGAGCCCGCTGGGTTGCCGGGGCTCCTTGAGCGAGAACGGGCTTTCCTATTGCCTCCGGGACCGGGAAGGTGTCGCCATGCGATTCCTTGTCCCGAAACGCTGGCCTGTGCTCTGGAGCTGCGGGGACGTCCTCGGGGCTCTGCCCGGGAAGGATGTGCTCCCTGGGGAGAGAGGGGCCGCGGTGCGAGTCCGGCGCTCCGAGACGGGGCCGTGTGTCCTCCCGGGTTCTCTGGTTGGCTGCACGCTGCCTGGGCCTGTCCGCAGGTTGTCCGTTTCTCTGCGTGGTGGTCTGCTAACCCGTGCGGGAGGGGCGTAGGCTTCCCCGCCCCCCACGTCTGCTCCCGCCATGACCCACCCCGGGGGTCTGGTGCAGCACTCCCAGCCCGCATGCCTGGCGTGGCCACGGAGGCTGCGAGTGCAGAAGCCTCATGGGACCCGGCGTGGAGTGCCCCACTGCCCCTGGTGGCCCAGTGTGCGCAGCGGACTTAGGCGCGGGCACGCTGGGCTCCGCGAGGGTGGTGCTCTGTGCCTCTGCCTCTCCTGAGACGTCCTTGCCTTCCTCTTGGCGTTGGCTGGTCTCCGAGCTCCCGGGACAGCGTCCAGGAGGCGTGGCCGCTGCCTGAGGACAAGTCCTCGATGTGCCCTCTGACGCTGGCACGAGCGTGTTCTGGACCCGGGCCGTGCCCCCAGGCAGCTGGGGAGTTGTCTGCCTTGTAGTCCGGCGGGCCACCAGGAGAATCTGACCCAGTGTCCTGGATGGGCCAGTTCCCAGTCGTGCGCTCGTGGCCCAGACCAGACCCGGGCTGGTGTGTGGAGCCAGCCACGCGGGCCCGTCTGTCCTGCGTGCCCTGAGTGGGCGCAGATGAGAGAGGGCGCGGTTGCTCCGTCCGCTTTTCTCCCCTCTCGCCCCCATGCGGGGAGCCGTCCAGCAGGGCCTGGCTGGACTGAGCCCGTGCCGGACACGGTGCTCCGTTGCCGTCCTGGAGGGCCCAGAGGATTGCTCGAGGTGTGCCCACCAGGCCCCTCCCCTGAGACAGGGGGCTGGGTGCCGTCAGGTTCTTTCTTGGCTGCCCCTGGAACCCGGAGGTGGCCCTTGCCTGGTTCCTGGATCCTTTCACTTCCCCTTCCTCGTCGCCTTGCCGTGTGGAAGGCAAGGGCCGCTCTTGGCCCGCCAGCCCTGGCCAAGGAGGGGAACCCACTTGGAGGGTGGGGTGGCACCAAGGCCTTGCGCGGCCCAACGCACAAGGGGGGACGGCGCGCCCTGCTGCGGGCCCTCGCCCTGGCCCCGGTGCCACCAGTTTCCCTTGGTCGGGATTCTTTGTGGCCTAGGCAGGCAGGCGCCCGTGCTGTCTCCGCACTGACCTAGGCACCCACCCACATGAGGCGTCGGGAGGTGTGGGGCCAGGAGAACATTTCTCTGCCTGGTTTCCTAGGCGGAGGCAGGTGTGTTGTCGGCAGAGACCCTCACTCAGGCCAAGTGCGTGATGTCTCTTCTTCTTCCGCAGACGCCGAGCCCGGCACCCGGGAACCCGTTCCGGACGTGCCGCTCCCAACCATGACTCCCAGCACCGAGGAGGCTGACCACGACCACGACCACGACCACGACCACGACCACGGTAGGGGCCCGTGTGCCTTGTGTCCTCTGCCCCTGGGAGCCCGCTGGGTTGCCGGGGCTCCTTGAGCGAGAACGGGCTTTCCTATTGCCTCCGGGACCGGGAAGGTGTCGCCATGCGATTCCTTGTCCCGAAACGCTGGCCTGTGCTCTGGAGCTGCGGGGACGTCCTCGGGGCTCTGCCCGGGAAGGATGTGCTCCCTGGGGAGAGAGGGGCCGCGGTGCGAGTCCGGCGCTCCGAGACGGGGCCGTGTGTCCTCCCGGGTTCTCTGGTTGGCTGCACGCTGCCTGGGCCTGTCCGCAGGTTGTCCGTTTCTCTGCGTGGTGGTCTGCTAACCCGTGCGGGAGGGGCGTAGGCTTCCCCGCCCCCCACGTCTGCTCCCGCCATGACCCCGGGGGTCTGGTGCAGCACTCCCAGCCCGCATGCCTGGCGTGGCCACGGAGGCTGCGAGTGCAGAAGCCTCATGGGACCCGGCGTGGAGTGCCCCACTGCCCCTGGTGGCCCAGTGTGCGCAGCGGACTTAGGCGCGGGCACGCTGGGCTCCGCGAGGGTGGTGCTCTGTGCCTCTGCCTCTCCTGAGACGTCCTTGCCTTCCTCTTGGCGTTGGCTGGTCTCCGAGCTCCCGGGACAGCGTCCAGGAGGCGTGGCCGCTGCCTGAGGACAAGTCCTCGATGTGCCCTCTGACGCTGGCACGAGCGTGTTCTGGACCCGGGCCGTGCCCCCAGGCAGCTGGGGAGTTGTCTGCCTTGTAGTCCGGCGGGCCACCAGGAGAATCTGACCCAGTGTCCTGGATGGGCCAGTTCCCAGTCGTGCGCTCGTGGCCCAGACCAGACCCGGGCTGGTGTGTGGAGCCAGCCACGCGGGCCCGTCTGTCCTCCGTGCCCTGAGTGGGCGCAGATGAGAGAGGGCGCGGTTGCTCCGTCCGCTTTTCTCCCCTCTCGCCCCCATGCGGGGAGCCGTGCAGCGGGGCCTGGCTGGACTGAGCCCGTGCCGGACACGGTGCTCCGTTGCCGTCCTGGAGGGCCCAGAGGATTGCTCGAGGTGTGCCCACCAGGCCCCTCCCCTGAGACAGGGGGCTGGGTGCCGTCAGGTTCTTTCTTGGCTGCCCCTGGAACCCGGAGGTGGCCCTTGCCTGGTTCCTGGATCCTTTCACTTCCCCTTCCTCGTCGCCTTGCCGTGTGGAAGGCAAGGGCCGCTCTTGGCCCGCCAGCCCTGGCCAAGGAGGGGAACCCACTTGGAGGGTGGGGTGGCACCAAGGCCTTGCGCGGCCCAACGCACAAGGGGGGACGGCGCGCCCTGCTGCGGGCCCTCGCCCTGGCCCCGGTGCCACCAGTTTCCCTTGGTCGGGATTCTTTGTGGCCTAGGCAGGCAGGCGCCCGTGCTGTCTCCGCACTGACCTAGGCACCCACCCACATGAGGCGTCGGGAGGTGTGGGGCCGGGAGAACATTGCTCTGCCTGGTTTCCTAGGCGGAGGCAGGTGTGTTGTCGGCAGAGACCCTCACTCAGGCCAAGTGCGTGATGTCTCTTCTTCTTCCGCAGACGCCGAGCCCGGCACCCGGGAACCCGTTCCGGACGTGCCGCTCCCAACCATGACTCCCAGCACCGAGGAGGCTGACCACGACCACGACCACGACCACGACCACGGTAGGGGCCCGTGTGCCTTGTGTCCTCTGCCCCTGGGAGCCCGCTGGGTTGCCGGGGCTCCTTGAGCGAGAACGGGCTTTCCTATTGCCTCCGGGACCGGGAAGGTGTCGCCATGCGATTCCTTGTCCCGAAACGCTGGCCTGTGCTCTGGAGCTGCGGGGACGTCCTCGGGGCTCTGCCCGGGAAGGATGTGCTCCCTGGGGAGAGAGGGGCCGCGGTGCGAGTCCGGCGCTCCGAGACGGGGCCGTGTGTCCTCCCGGGTTCTCTGGTTGGCTGCACGCTGCCTGGGCCTGTCCGCAGGTTGTCCGTTTCTCTGCGTGGTGGTCTGCTAACCCGTGCGGGAGGGGCGTAGGCTTCCCCGCCCCCCACGTCTGCTCCCGCCATGACCCCGGGGGTCTGGTGCAGCACTCCCAGCCCGCATGCCTGGCGTGGCCACGGAGGCTGCGAGTGCAGAAGCCTCATGGGACCCGGCGTGGAGTGCCCCACTGCCCCTGGTGGCCCAGTGTGCGCAGCGGACTTAGGCGCGGGCACGCTGGGCTCCGCGAGGGTGGTGCTCTGTGCCTCTGCCTCTCCTGAGACGTCCTTGCCTTCCTCTTGGCGTTGGCTGGTCTCCGAGCTCCCGGGACAGCGTCCAGGAGGCGTGGCCGCTGCCTGAGGACAAGTCCTCGATGTGCCCTCTGACGCTGGCACGAGCGTGTTCTGGACCCGGGCCGTGCCCCCAGGCAGCTGGGGAGTTGTCTGCCTTGTAGTCCGGCGGGCCACCAGGAGAATCTGACCCAGTGTCCTGGATGGGCCAGTTCCCAGTCGTGCGCTCGTGGCCCAGACCAGACCCGGGCTGGTGTGTGGAGCCAGCCACGCGGGCCCGTCTGTCCTCCGTGCCCTGAGTGGGCGCAGATGAGAGAGGGCGCGGTTGCTCCGTCCGCTTTTCTCCCCTCTCGCCCCCATGCGGGGAGCCGTGCAGCGGGGCCTGGCTGGACTGAGCCCGTGCCGGACACGGTGCTCCGTTGCCGTCCTGGAGGGCCCAGAGGATTGCTCGAGGTGTGCCCACCAGGCCCCTCCCCTGAGACAGGGGGCTGGGTGCCGTCAGGTTCTTTCTTGGCTGCCCCTGGAACCCGGAGGTGGCCCTTGCCTGGTTCCTGGATCCTTTCACTTCCCCTTCCTTGTCGCCTTGCCGTGTGGAAGGCAAGGGCCGCTCTTGGCCCGCCAGCCCTGGCCAAGGAGGGGAACCCACTTGGAGGGTGGGGTGGCACCAAGGCCTTGCGCGGCCCAACGCACAAGGGGGGACGGCGCGCCCTGCTGCGGGCCCTCGCCCTGGCCCCGGTGCCACCAGTTTCCCTTGGTCGGGATTCTTTGTGGCCTAGGCAGGCAGGCGCCCGTGCTGTCTCCGCACTGACCTAGGCACCCACCCACATGAGGCGTCGGGAGGTGTGGGGCCGGGAGAACATTTCTCTGCCTGGTTTCCTAGGCGGAGGCAGGTGTGTTGTCGGCAGAGACCCTCACTCAGGCCAAGTGCGTGATGTCTCTTCTTCTTCCGCAGACGCCGAGCCCGGCACCCGGGAACCCGTTCCGGACGTGCCGCTCCCAACCATGACTCCCAGCACCGAGGAGGCTGACCACGACCACGACCACGACCACGACCACGACCACGACCACGGTAGGGGCCCGTGTGCCTTGTGTCCTCTGCCCCTGGGAGCCCGCTGGGTTGCCGGGGCTCCTTGAGCGAGAACGGGCTTTCCTATTGCCTCCGGGACCGGGAAGGTGTCGCCATGCGATTCCTTGTCCTGAAACGCTGGCCTGTGCTCTGGAGCTGCGGGGACGTCCTCGGGGCTCTGCCCGGGAAGGATGTGCTCCCTGGGGAGAGAGGGGCCGCGGTGCGAGTCCGGCGCTCCGAGACGGGGCCGTGTGTCCTCCCGGGTTCTCTGGTTGGCTGCACGCTGCCTGGGCCTGTCCGCAGGTTGTCCGTTTCTCTGCGTGGTGGTCTGCTAACCCGTGCGGGAGGGGCGTAGGCTTCCCCGCCCCCCACGTCTGCTCCCGCCATGACCCCGGGGGTCTGGTGCAGCACTCCCAGCCCGCATGCCTGGCGTGGCCACGGAGGCTGCGAGTGCAGAAGCCTCATGGGACCCGGCGTGGAGTGCCCCACTGCCCTGGTGGGCCAGTGTGCGCAGCGGACTTAGGCGCGGGCACGCTGGGCTCCGCGAGGGTGGTGCTCTGTGCCTCTGCCTCTCCTGAGACGTCCTTGCCTTCCTCTTGGCGTTGGCTGGTCTCCGAGCTCCCGGGACAGCGTCCAGGAGGCGTGGCCGCTGCCTGAGGACAAGTCCTCGATGTGCCCTCTGACGCTGGCACGAGCGTGTTCTGGACCCGGGCCGTGCCCCCAGGCAGCTGGGGAGTTGTCTGCCTTGTAGTCCGGAGGGCCACCAGGAGAATCTGACCCAGTGTCCTGGATGGGCCAGTTCCCAGTCGTGTGCTCGCGGGCCCGTCTGTCCTGCGTGCCCTGAGTGGGCGCAGATGAGAGAGGGCGCGGTTGCTCCGTCCGCTTTTCTCCCCTCTCGCCCCCATGCGGGGAGCCGTCCAGCGGGGCCTGGCTGGACTGAGCCCGTGCCGGACACGGTGCTCCGTTGCCGTCCTGGAGGGCCCAGAGGATTGCTCGAGGTGTGCCCACCAGGCCCCTCCCCTGAGACAGGGAGCTGGGTGCCGTCAGGTTCTTTCTTGGCTGCCCCTGGAACCCGGAGGTGGCCCTTGCCTGGTTCCTGGATCCTTTCACTTCCCCTTCCTCGTCGCCTTGCCGTGTGGAAGGCAAGGGCCGCTCTTGGCCCGCCAGCCCTGGCCAAGGAGGGGAACCCACTTGGAGGGTGGGGTGGCACCAAGGCCTTGCGCGGCCCAACGCACAAGGGGGGACGGCGCGCCCTGCTGCGGGCCCTCGCCCTGGCCCCGGTGCCACCAGTTTCCCTTGGTCGGGATTCTTTGTGGCCTAGGCAGGCAGGCGCCCGTGCTGTCTCCGCACTGACCTAGGCACCCACCCACATGAGGCGTCGGGAGGTGTGGGGCCGGGAGAACATTTCTCTGCCTGGTTTCCTAGGCGGAGGCAGGTGTGTTGTCGGCAGAGACCCTCACTCAGGCCAAGTGCGTGATGTCTCTTCTTCTTCCGCAGACGCCGAGCCCGGCACCCGGGAACCCGTTCCGGACGTGCCGCTCCCAACCATGACTCCCAGCACCGAGGAGGCTGACCACGACCACGACCACGACCACGACCACGACCACGACCACGGTAGGGGCCCGTGTGCCTTGTGTCCTCTGCCCCTGGGAGCCCGCTGGGTTGCCGGGGCTCCTTGAGCGAGAACGGGCTTTCCTATTGCCTCCGGGACCGGGAAGGTGTCGCCATGCGATTCCTTGTCCTGAAACGCTGGCCTGTGCTCTGGAGCTGCGGGGAGGTCCTCGGGGCTCTGCCCGGGAAGGATGTGCTCCCTGGGGAGAGAGGGGCCGCGGTGCGAGTCCGGCGCTCCGAGACGGGGCCGTGTGTCCTCCCGGGTTCTCTGGTTGGCTGCACGCTGCCTGGGCCTGTCCGCAGGTTGTCCGTTTCTCTGCGTGGTGGTCTGCTAACCCGTGCGGGAGGGGCGTAGGCTTCCCCGCCCCCCACGTCTGCTCCCGCCATGACCCACCCCGGGGGTCTGGTGCAGCACTCCCAGCCCGCATGCCTGGCGTGGCCACGGAGGCTGCGAGTGCAGAAGCCTCATGGGACCCGGCGTGGAGTGCCCCACTGCCCCTGGTGGCCCAGTGTGCGCAGCGGACTTAGGCGCGGGCACGCTGGGCTCCGTGAGGGTGGTGCTCTGTGCCTCTGCCTCTCCTGAGACGTCCTTGCCTTCCTCTTGGCGTTGGCTGGTCTCCGAGCTCCCGGGACAGCGTCCAGGAGGCGTGGCCGCTGCCTGAGGACAAGTCCTCGATGTGCCCTCTGACGCTGGCACGAGCGTGTTCTGGACCCGGGCCGTGCCCCCAGGCAGCTGGGGAGTTGTCTGCCTTGTAGTCCGGAGGGCCACCAGGAGAATCTGACCCAGTGTCCTGGATGGGCCAGTTCCCAGTCGTGTGCTCGCGGGCCCGTCTGTCCTGCGTGCCCTGAGTGGGCGCAGATGAGAGAGGGCGCGGTTGCTCCGTCCGCTTTTCTCCCCTCTCGCCCCCATGCGGGGAGCCGTGCAGCGGGGCCTGGCTGGACTGAGCCCGTGCCGGACACGGTGCTCCGTTGCCGTCCTGGAGGGCCCAGAGGATTGCTCGAGGTGTGCCCACCAGGCCCCTCCCCTGAGACAGGGGGCTGGGTGCCGTCAGGTTCTTTCTTGGCTGCCCCTGGAACCCGGAGGTGGCCCTTGCCTGGTTCCTGGATCCTTTCACTTCCCCTTCCTCGTCGCCTTGCCGTGTGGAAGGCAAGGGCCGCTCTTGGCCCGCCAGCCCTGGCCAAGGAGGGGTACCCACTTGGAGGGTGGGGTGGCACCAAGGCCTTGCGCGGCCCAACGCACAAGGGGGGACGGCGCGCCCTGCTGCGGGCCCTCGCCCTGGCCCCGGTGCCACCAGTTTCCCTTGGTCGGGATTCTTTGTGGCCTAGGCAGGCAGGCGCCCGTGCTGTCTCCGCACTGACCTAGGCACCCACCCACATGAGGCGTCGGGAGGTGTGGGGCCGGGAGAACATTGCTCTGCCTGGTTTCCTAGGCGGAGGCAGGTGTGTTGTCGGCAGAGACCCTCACTCAGGCCAAGTGCGTGATGTCTCTTCTTCTTCCGCAGACGCCGAGCCCGGCACCCGGGAACCCGTTCCGGACGTGCCGCTCCCAACCATGACTCCCAGCACCGAGGAGGCTGACCACGACCACGACCACGACCACGACCACGGTAGGGGCCCGTGTGCCTTGTGTCCTCTGCCCCTGGGAGCCCGCTGGGTTGCCGGGGCTCCTTGAGCGAGAACGGGCTTTCCTATTGCCTCCGGGACCGGGAAGGTGTCGCCATGCGATTCCTTGTCCCGAAACGCTGGCCTGTGCTCTGGAGCTGCGGGGACGTCCTCGGGGCTCTGCCCGGGAAGGATGTGCTCCCTGGGGAGAGAGGGGCCGCGGTGCGAGTCAGGCGCTCCGAGACGGGGCCGTGTGTCCTCCCGGGTTCTCTGGTTGGCTGCACGCTGCCTGGGCCTGTCCGCAGGTTGTCCGTTTCTCTGCGTGGTGGTCTGCTAACCCGTGCGGGAGGGGCGTAGGCTTCCCCGCCCCCCACGTCTGCTCCCGCCATGACCCCGGGGGTCTGGTGCAGCACTCCCAGCCCGCATGCCTGGCGTGGCCACGGAGGCTGCGAGTGCAGAAGCCTCATGGGACCCGGCGTGGAGTGCCCCACTGCCCCTGGTGGCCCAGTGTGCGCAGCGGACTTAGGCGCGGGCACGCTGGGCTCCGCGAGGGTGGTGCTCTGTGCCTCTGCCTCTCCTGAGACGTCCTTGCCTTCCTCTTGGCGTTGGCTGGTCTCCGAGCTCCCGGGACAGCGTCCAGGAGGCGTGGCCGCTGCCTGAGGACAAGTACTCGATGTGCCCTCTGACGCTGGCACGAGCGTGTTCTGGACCCGGGCCGTGCCCCCAGGCAGCTGGGGAGTTGTCTGCCTTGTAGTCCGGCGGGCCACCAGGAGAATCTGACCCAGTGTCCTGGATGGGCCAGTTCCCAGTCGTGCGCTCGCGGGCCCGTCTGTCCTGCGTGCCCTGAGTGGGCGCAGATGAGAGAGGGCGCGGTTGCTCCGTCCGCATTTCTCCCCTCTTGCCCCCATGCGGGGAGCCGTCCAGCGGGGCCTGGCTGGACTGAGCCCGTGCCGGACACGGTGCTCCGTTGCCGTCCTGGAGGGCCCAGAGGATTGCTCGAGGTGTGCCCACCAGGCCCCTCCCCTGAGACAGGGGGCTGGGTGCCGTCAGGTTCTTTCTTGGCTGCCCCTGGAACCCGGAGGTGGCCCTTGCCTGGTTCCTGGATCCTTTCACTTCCCCTTCCTCGTCGCCTTGCCGTGTGGAAGGCAAGGGCCGCTCTTGGCCCGCCAGCCCTGGCCAAGGAGGGGAACCCACTTGGAGGGTGGGGTGGCACCAAGGCCTTGCGCGGCCCAACGCACAAGGGGGGACGGCGCGCCCTGCTGCGGGCCCTCGCCCTGGCCCCGGTGCCACCAGTTTCCCTTGGTCGGGATTCTTTGTGGCCTAGGCAGGCAGGCGCCCGTGCTGTCTCCGCACTGACCTAGGCACCCACCCACATGAGGCGTCGGGAGGTGTGGGGCCGGGAGAACATTTCTCTGCCTGGTTTCCTAGGCGGAGGCAGGTGTGTTGTCGGCAGAGACCCTCACTCAGGCCAAGTGCGTGATGTCTCTTCTTCTTCCGCAGACGCCGAGCCCGGCACCCGGGAACCCGTTCCGGACGTGCCGCTCCCAACCATGACTCCCAGCACCGAGGAGGCTGACCAAGACCACGACCACGACCACGACCACGGTAGGGGCCCGTGTGCCTTGTGTCCTCTGCCCCTGGGAGCCCGCTGGGTTGCCGGGGCTCCTTGAGCGAGAACGGGCTTTCCTATTGCCTCCGGGACCGGGAAGGTGTCGCCATGCGATTCCTTGTCCCGAAACGCTGGCCTGTGCTCTGGAGCTGCGGGGACGTCCTCGGGGCTCTGCCCGGGAAGGATGTGCTCCCTGGGGAGAGAGGGGCCGCGGTGCGAGTCCGGCGCTCCGAGACGGGGCCGTGTGTCCTCCCGGGTTCTCTGGTTGGCTGCACGCTGCCTGGGCCTGTCCGCAGGTTGTCCGTTTCTCTGCGTGGTGGTCTGCTAACCCGTGCGGGAGGGGCGTAGGCTTCCCCGCCCCCCACGTCTGCTCCCGCCATGACCCACCCCGGGGGTCTGGTGCAGCACTCCCAGCCCGCATGCCTGGCGTGGCCACGGAGGCTGCGAGTGCAGAAGCCTCATGGGACCCGGCGTGGAGTGCCCCACTGCCCCTGGTGGCCCAGTGTGCGCAGCGGACTTAGGCGCGGGCACGCTGGGCTCCGCGAGGGTGGTGCTCTGTGCCTCTGCCTCTCCTGAGACGTCCTTGCCTTCCTCTTGGCGTTGGCTGGTCTCCGAGCTCCCGGGACAGCGTCCAGGAGGCGTGGCCGCTGCCTGAGGACAAGTCCTCGATGTGCCCTCTGACGCTGGCACGAGCGTGTTCTGGACCCGGGCCGTGCCCCCAGGCAGCTGGGGAGTTGTCTGCCTTGTAGTCCGGCGGGCCACCAGGAGAATCTGACCCAGTGTCCTGGATGGGCCAGTTCCCAGTCGTGCGCTCGCGGGCCCGTCTGTCCTGCGTGCCCTGAGTGGGCGCAGATGAGAGAGGGCGCGGTTGCTCCGTCCGCATTTCTCCCCTCTTGCCCCCATGCGGGGAGCCGTCCAGCGGGGCCTGGCTGGACTGAGCCCGTGCCGGACACGGTGCTCCGTTGCCGTCCTGGAGGGCCCAGAGGATTGCTCGAGGTGTGCCCACCAGGCCCCTCCCCTGAGACAGGGGGCTGGGTGCCGTCAGGTTCTTTCTTGGCTGCCCCTGGAACCCGGAGGTGGCCCTTGCCTGGTTCCTGGATCCTTTCACTTCCCCTTCCTCGTCGCCTTGCCGTGTGGAAGGCAAGGGCCGCTCTTGGCCCGCCAGCCCTGGCCAAGGAGGGGAACCCACTTGGAGGGTGGGGTGGCACCAAGGCCTTGCGCGGCCCAACGCACAAGGGGGGACGGCGCGCCCTGCTGCGGGCCCTCGCCCTGGCCCCGGTGCCACCAGTTTCCCTTGGTCGGGATTCTTTGTGGCCTAGGCAGGCAGGCGCCCGTGCTGTCTCTGCACTGACCTAGGCACCCACCCACATGAGGCGTCGGGAGGTGTGGGGCCGGGAGAACATTTCTCTGCCTGGTTTCCTAGGCGGAGGCAGGTGTGTTGTCGGCAGAGACCCTCACTCAGGCCAAGTGCGTGATGTCTCTTCTTCTTCCGCAGACGCCGAGCCCGGCACCCGGGAACCCGTTCCGGACGTGCCGCTCCCAACCATGACTCCCAGCACCGAGGAGGCTGACCAAGACCACGACCACGACCACGACCACGGTAGGGGCCCGTGTGCCTTGTGTCCTCTGCCCCTGGGAGCCCGCTGGGTTGCCGGGGCTCCTTGAGCGAGAACGGGCTTTCCTATTGCCTCCGGGACCGGGAAGGTGTCGCCATGCGATTCCTTGTCCCGAAACGCTGGCCTGTGCTCTGGAGCTGCGGGGACGTCCTCGGGGCTCTGCCCGGGAAGGATGTGCTCCCTGGGGAGAGAGGGGCCGCGGTGCGAGTCCGGCGCTCCGAGACGGGGCCGTGTGTCCTCCCGGGTTCTCTGGTTGGCTGCACGCTGCCTGGGCCTGTCCGCAGGTTGTCCGTTTCTCTGCGTGGTGGTCTGCTAACCCGTGCGGGAGGGGCGTAGGCTTCCCCGCCCCCCACGTCTGCTCCCGCCATGACCCACCCCGGGGGTCTGGTGCAGCACTCCCAGCCCGCATGCCTGGCGTGGCCACGGAGGCTGCGAGTGCAGAAGCCTCATGGGACCCGGCGTGGAGTGCCCCACTGCCCCTGGTGGCCCAGTGTGCGCAGCGGACTTAGGCGCGGGCACGCTGGGCTCCGCGAGGGTGGTGCTCTGTGCCTCTGCCTCTCCTGAGACGTCCTTGCCTTCCTCTTGGCGTTGGCTGGTCTCCGAGCTCCCGGGACAGCGTCCAGGAGGCGTGGCCGCTGCCTGAGGACAAGTCCTCGATGTGCCCTCTGACGCTGGCACGAGCGTGTTCTGGACCCGGGCCGTGCCCCCAGGCAGCTGGGGAGTTGTCTGCCTTGTAGTCCGGCGGGCCACCAGGAGAATCTGACCCAGTGTCCTGGATGGGCCAGTTCCCAGTCGTGCGCTCGCGGGCCCGTCTGTCCTGCGTGCCCTGAGTGGGCGCAGATGAGAGAGGGCGCGGTTGCTCCGTCCGCATTTCTCCCCTCTTGCCCCCATGCGGGGAGCCGTCCAGCGGGGCCTGGCTGGACTGAGCCCGTGCCGGACACGGTGCTCCGTTGCCGTCCTGGAGGGCCCAGAGGATTGCTCGAGGTGTGCCCACCAGGCCCCTCCCCTGAGACAGGGGGCTGGGTGCCGTCAGGTTCTTTCTTGGCTGCCCCTGGAACCCGGAGGTGGCCCTTGCCTGGTTCCTGGATCCTTTCACTTCCCCTTCCTCGTCGCCTTGCCGTGTGGAAGGCAAGGGCCGCTCTTGGCCCGCCAGCCCTGGCCAAGGAGGGGAACCCACTTGGAGGGTGGGGTGGCACCAAGGCCTTGCGCGGCCCAACGCACAAGGGGGGACGGCGCGCCCTGCTGCGGGCCCTCGCCCTGGCCCCGGTGCCACCAGTTTCCCTTGGTCGGGATTCTTTGTGGCCTAGGCAGGCAGGCGCCCGTGCTGTCTCCGCACTGACCTAGGCACCCACCCACATGAGGCGTCGGGAGGTGTGGGGCCGGGAGAACATTGCTCTGCCTGGTTTCCTAGGCGGAGGCAGGTGTGTTGTCGGCAGAGACCCTCACTCAGGCCAAGTGCGTGATGTCTCTTCTTCTTCCGCAGACGCCGAGCCCGGCACCCGGGAACCCGTTCCGGACGTGCCGCTCCCAACCATGACTCCCAGCACCGAGGAGGCTGACCACGACCACGACCACGACCACGACCACGACCACGACCACGGTAGGGGCCCGTGTGCCTTGTGTCCTCTGCCCCTGGGAGCCCGCTGGGTTGCCGGGGCTCCTTGAGCGAGAACGGGCTTTCCTATTGCCTCCGGGACCGGGAAGGTGTCGCCATGCGATTCCTTGTCCCGAAACGCTGGCCTGTGCTCTGGAGCTGCGGGGACGTCCTCGGGGCTCTGCCCGGGAAGGATGTGCTCCCTGGGGAGAGAGGGGCCGCGGTGCGAGTCCGGCGCTCCGAGACGGGGCCGTGTGTCCTCCCGGGTTCTCTGGTTGGCTGCACGCTGCCTGGGCCTGTCCGCAGGTTGTCCGTTTCTCTGCGTGGTGGTCTGCTAACCCGTGCGGGAGGGGCGTAGGCTTCCCCGCCCCCCACGTCTGCTCCCGCCATGACCCCGGGGGTCTGGTGCAGCACTCCCAGCCCGCATGCCTGGCGTGGCCACGGAGGCTGCGAGTGCAGAAGCCTCATGGGACCCGGCGTGGAGTGCCCCACTGCCCCTGGTGGCCCAGTGTGCGCAGCGGACTTAGGCGCGGGCACGCTGGGCTCCGCGAGGGTGGTGCTCTGTGCCTCTGCCTCTCCTGAGACGTCCTTGCCTTCCTCTTGGCGTTGGCTGGTCTCCGAGCTCCCGGGACAGCGTCCAGGAGGCGTGGCCGCTGCCTGAGGACAAGTCCTCGATGTGCCCTCTGACGCTGGCACGAGCGTGTTCTGGACCCGGGCCGTGCCCCCAGGCAGCTGGGGAGTTGTCTGCCTTGTAGTCCGGCGGGCCACCAGGAGAATCTGACCCAGTGTCCTGGATGGGCCAGTTCCCAGTCGTGCGCTCGTGGCCCAGACCAGACCCGGGCTGGTGTGTGGAGCCAGCCACGCGGGCCCGTCTGTCCTCCGTGCCCTGAGTGGGCGCAGATGAGAGAGGGCGCGGTTGCTCCGTCCGCTTTTCTCCCCTCTCGCCCCCATGCGGGGAGCCGTCCAGCAGGGCCTGGCTGGACTGAGCCCGTGCCGGACACGGTGCTCCGTTGCCGTCCTGGAGGGCCCAGAGGATTGCTCGAGGTGTGCCCACCAGGCCCCTCCCCTGAGACAGGGGGCTGGGTGCCGTCAGGTTCTTTCTTGGCTGCCCCTGGAACCCGGAGGTGGCCCTTGCCTGGTTCCTGGATCCTTTCACTTCCCCTTCCTCATCGCCTTGCCATGTGGAAGGCAAGGGCCGCTCTTAGCCCGCCAGCCCTGGCCAAGGAGGGGAACCCACTTGGAGGGTGGGGTGGCACCAAGGCCTTGCGTGGCCCAACGCACAAGGGGGGACGGCGCGCCCTGCTGCGGGCCCTCGCCCTGGCCCCGGTGCCACCAGTTTCCCTTGGTCGGGATTCTTTGTGGCCTAGGCAGGCAGGCGCCCGTGCTGTCTCCGCACTGACCTAGGCACCCACCCACATGAGGCGTCGGGAGGTGTGGGGCCGGGAGAACATTTCTCTGCCTGGTTTCCTAGGCGGAGGCAGGTGTGTTGTCGGCAGAGACCCTCACTCAGGCCAAGTGCGTGATGTCTCTTCTTCTTCCGCAGACGCCGAGCCCGGCACCCGGGAACCCGTTCCGGACGTGCCGCTCCCAACCATGACTCCCAGCACCGAGGAGGCTGACCACGACCACGACCACGACCACGACCACGGTAGGGGCCTGTGTGCCTTGTGTCCTCTGCCCCTGGGAGCCCGCTGGGTTGCCGGGGCTCCTTGAGCGAGAACGGGCTTTCCTATTGCCTCCGGGACCGGGAAGGTGTCGCCATGCGATTCCTTGTCCCGAAACGCTGGCCTGTGCTCTGGAGCTGCGGGGACGTCCTCGGGGCTCTGCCCGGGAAGGATGTGCTCCCTGGGGAGAGAGGGGCCGCGGTGCGAGTCCGGCGCTCCGAGACGGGGCCGTGTGTCCTCCCGGGTTCTCTGGTTGGCTGCACGCTGCCTGGGCCTGTCCGCAGGTTGTCCGTTTCTCTGCGTGGTGGTCTGCTAACCCGTGCGGGAGGGGCGTAGGCTTCCCCGCCCCCCACGTCTGCTCCCGCCATGACCCCGGGGGTCTGGTGCAGCACTCCCAGCCCGCATGCCTGGCGTGGCCACGGAGGCTGCGAGTGCAGAAGCCTCATGGGACCCGGCGTGGAGTGCCCCACTGCCCCTGGTGGCCCAGTGTGCGCAGCGGACTTAGGCGCGGGCACGCTGGGCTCCGCGAGGGTGGTGCTCTGTGCCTCTGCCTCTCCTGAGACGTCCTTGCCTTCCTCTTGGCGTTGGCTGGTCTCCGAGCTCCCGGGACAGCGTCCAGGAGGCGTGGCCGCTGCCTGAGGACAAGTCCTCGATGTGCCATCTGACGCTGGCACGAGCGTGTTCTGGACCCGGGCCGTGCCCCCAGGCAGCTGGGGAGTTGTCTGCCTTGTAGTCCGGCGGGCCACCAGGAGAATCTGACCCAGTGTCCTGGATGGGCCAGTTCCCAGTCGTGCGCTCGCGGGCCCGTCTGTCCTGCGTGCCCTGAGTGGGTGCAGATGAGAGAGGGCGCGGTTGCTCCGTCCGCATTTCTCCCCTCTTGCCCCCATGCGGGGAGCCGTCCAGCGGGGCCTGGCTGGACTGAGCCCGTGCCGGACACGGTGCTCCGTTGCCGTCCTGGAGGGCCCAGAGGATTGCTCGAGGTGTGCCCACCAGGCCCCTCCCCTGAGACAGGGGGCTGGGTGCCGTCAGGTTCTTTCTTGGCTGCCCCTGGAACCCGGAGGTGGCCCTTGCCTGGTTCCTGGATCCTTTCACTTCCCCTTCCTTGTCGCCTTGCCGTGTGGAAGGCAAGGGCCGCTCTTGGCCCGCCAGCCCTGGCCAAGGAGGGGAACCCACTTGGAGGGTGGGGTGGCACCAAGGCCTTGCGCGGCCCAACGCACAAGGGGGGACGGCGCGCCCTGCTGCGGGCCCTCGCCCTGGCCCCGGTGCCACCAGTTTCCCTTGGTCGGGATTCTTTGTGGCCTAGGCAGGCAGGCGCCCGTGCTGTCTCCGCACTGACCTAGGCACCCACCCACATGAGGCGTCGGGAGGTGTGGGGCCGGGAGAACATTTCTCTGCCTGGTTTCCTAGGCGGAGGCAGGTGTGTTGTCGGCAGAGACCCTCACTCAGGCCAAGTGCGTGATGTCTCTTCTTCTTCCGCAGACGCCGAGCCCGGCACCCGGGAACCCGTTCCGGACGTGCCGCTCCCAACCATGACTCCCAGCACCGAGGAGGCTGACCACGACCACGACCACGACCACGACCACGACCACGACCACGGTAGGGGCCCGTGTGCCTTGTGTCCTCTGCCCCTGGGAGCCCGCTGGGTTGCCGGGGCTCCTTGAGCGAGAACGGGCTTTCCTATTGCCTCCGGGACCGGGAAGGTGTCGCCATGCGATTCCTTGTCCTGAAACGCTGGCCTGTGCTCTGGAGCTGCGGGGACGTCCTCGGGGCTCTGCCCGGGAAGGATGTGCTCCCTGGGGAGAGAGGGGCCGCGGTGCGAGTCCGGCGCTCCGAGACGGGGCCGTGTGTCCTCCCGGGTTCTCTGGTTGGCTGCACGCTGCCTGGGCCTGTCCGCAGGTTGTCCGTTTCTCTGCGTGGTGGTCTGCTAAGCCGTGCGGGAGGGGCGTAGGCTTCCCCGCCCCCCACGTCTGCTCCCGCCATGACCCACCCCGGGGGTCTGGTGCAGCACTCCCAGCCCGCATGCCTGGCGTGGCCACGGAGGCTGCGAGTGCAGAAGCCTCATGGGACCCGGCGTGGAGTGCCCCACTGCCCCTGGTGGCCCAGTGTGCGCAGCGGACTTAGGCGCGGGCACGCTGGGCTCTGCGAGGGTGGTGCTCTGTGCCTCTGCCTCTCCTGAGACGTCCTTGCCTTCCTCTTGGCGTTGGCTGGTCTCCGAGCTCCCGGGACAGCGTCCAGGAGGCGTGGCCGCTGCCTGAGGACAAGTCCTCGATGTGCCCTCTGACGCTGGCACGAGCGTGTTCTGGACCCGGGCCGTGCCCCCAGGCAGCTGGGGAGTTGTCTGCCTTGTAGTCCGGCGGGCCACCAGGAGAATCTGACCCAGTGTCCTGGATGGGCCAGTTCCCAGTCGTGCGCTCGTGGCCCAGACCAGACCCGGGCTGGTGTGTGGAGCCAGCCACGCGGGCCCGTCTGTCCTCCGTGCCCTGAGTGGGCGCAGATGAGAGAGGGCGCGGTTGCTCCGTCCACTTTTCTCCCCTCTCGCCCCCATGCGGGGAGCCGTGCAGCGGGGCCTGGCTGGACTGAGCCCGTGCCGGACACGGTGCTCCGTTGCCGTCCTGGAGGGCCCAGAGGATTGCTCGAGGTGTGCCCACCAGGCCCCTCCCCTGAGACAGGGGGCTGGGTGCCGTCAGGTTCTTTCTTGGCTGCCCCTGGAACCCGGAGGTGGCCCTTGCCTGGTTCCTGGATCCTTTCACTTCCCCTTCCTCATCGCCTTGCCGTGTGGAAGGCAAGGGCCGCTCTTAGCCCGCCAGCCCTGGCCAAGGAGGGGAACCCACTTGGAGGGTGGGGTGGCACCAAGGCCTTGCGCGGCCCAACGCACAAGGGGGGACGGCGCGCCCTGCTGCGGGCCCTCGCCCTGGCCCCGGTGCCACCAGTTTCCCTTGGTCGGGATTCTTTGTGGCCTAGGCAGGCAGGCGCCCGTGCTGTCTCCGCACTGACCTAGGCACCCACCCACATGAGGCGTCGGGAGGTGTGGGGCCGGGAGAACATTTCTCTGCCTGGTTTCCTAGGCGGAGGCAGGTGTGTTGTCGGCAGAGACCCTCACTCAGGCCAAGTGCGTGATGTCTCTTCTTCTTCCGCAGACGCCGAGCCCGGCACCCGGGAACCCGTTCCGGACGTGCCGCTCCCAACCATGACTCCCAGCACCGAGGAGGCTGACCACGACCACGACCACGACCACGACCACGGTAGGGGCCCGTGTGCCTTGTGTCCTCTGCCCCTGGGAGCCCGCTGGGTTGCCGGGGCTCCTTGAGCGAGAACGGGCTTTCCTATTGCCTCCGGGACCGGGAAGGTGTCGCCATGCGATTCCTTGTCCCGAAACGCTGGCCTGTGCTCTGGAGCTGCGGGGACGTCCTCGGGGCTCTGCCCGGGAAGGATGTGCTCCCTGGGGAGAGAGGGGCCGCGGTGCGAGTCCGGCGCTCCGAGACGGGGCCGTGTGTCCTCCCGGGTTCTCTGGTTGGCTGCACGCTGCCTGGGCCTGTCCGCAGGTTGTCCGTTTCTCTGCGTGGTGGTCTGCTAACCCGTGCGGGAGGGGCGTAGGCTTCCCCGCCCCCCACGTCTGCTCCCGCCATGACCCACCCCGGGGGTCTGGTGCAGCACTCCCAGCCCGCATGCCTGGCGTGGCCACGGAGGCTGCGAGTGCAGAAGCCTCATGGGACCCGGCGTGGAGTGCCCCACTGCCCCTGGTGGCCCAGTGTGCGCAGCGGACTTAGGCGCGGGCACGCTGGGCTCCGCGAGGGTGGTGCTCTGTGCCTCTGCCTCTCCTGAGACGTCCTTGCCTTCCTCTTGGCGTTGGCTGGTCTCCGAGCTCCCGGGACAGCGTCCAGGAGGCGTGGCCGCTGCCTGAGGACAAGTCCTCGATGTGCCCTCTGACGCTGGCACGAGCGTGTTCTGGACCCGGGCCGTGCCCCCAGGCAGCTGGGGAGTTGTCTGCCTTGTAGTCCGGCGGGCCACCAGGAGAATCTGACCCAGTGTCCTGGATGGGCCAGTTCCCAGTCGTGCGCTCGTGGCCCAGACCAGACCCGGGCTGGTGTGTGGAGCCAGCCACGCGGGCCCGTCTGTCCTCCGTGCCCTGAGTGGGCGCAGATGAGAGAGGGCGCGGTTGCTCCGTCCACTTTTCTCCCCTCTCGCCCCCATGCGGGGAGCCGTGCAGCGGGGCCTGGCTGGACTGAGCCCGTGCCGGACACGGTGCTCCGTTGCCGTCCTGGAGGGCCCAGAGGATTGCTCGAGGTGTGCCCACCAGGCCCCTCCCCTGAGACAGGGGGCTGGGTGCCGTCAGGTTCTTTCTTGGCTGCCCCTGGAACCCGGAGGTGGCCCTTGCCTGGTTCCTGGATCCTTTCACTTCCCCTTCCTCATCGCCTTGCCGTGTGGAAGGCAAGGGCCGCTCTTAGCCCGCCAGCCCTGGCCAAGGAGGGGAACCCACTTGGAGGGTGGGGTGGCACCAAGGCCTTGCGCGGCCCAACGCACAAGGGGGGACGGCGCGCCCTGCTGCGGGCCCTCGCCCTGGCCCCGGTGCCACCAGTTTCCCTTGGTCGGGATTCTTTGTGGCCTAGGCAGGCAGGCGCCCGTGCTGTCTCCGCACTGACCTAGGCACCCACCCACATGAGGCGTCGGGAGGTGTGGGGCCGGGAGAACATTTCTCTGCCTGGTTTCCTAGGCGGAGGCAGGTGTGTTGTCGGCAGAGACCCTCACTCAGGCCAAGTGCGTGATGTCTCTTCTTCTTCCGCAGACGCCGAGCCCGGCACCCGGGAACCCGTTCCGGACGTGCCGCTCCCAACCATGACTCCCAGCACCGAGGAGGCTGACCACGACCACGACCACGACCACGACCACGACCACAACCACGGTAGGGGCCCGTGTGCCTTGTGTCCTCTGCCCCTGGGAGCCCGCTGGGTTGCCGGGGCTCCTTGAGCGAGAACGGGCTTTCCTATTGCCTCCGGGACCGGGAAGGTGTCGCCATGCGATTCCTTGTCCTGAAACGCTGGCCTGTGCTCTGGAGCTGCGGGGAGGTCCTCGGGGCTCTGCCCGGGAAGGATGTGCTCCCTGGGGAGAGAGGGGCCGCGGTGCGAGTCCGGCGCTCCGAGACGGGGCCGTGTGTCCTCCCGGGTTCTCTGGTTGGCTGCACGCTGCCTGGGCCTGTCCGCAGGTTGTCCGTTTCTCTGCGTGGTGGTCTGCTAAGCCGTGCGGGAGGGGCGTAGGCTTCCCCGCCCCCCACGTCTGCTCCCGCCATGACCCCGGGGGTCTGGTGCAGCACTCCCAGCCCGCATGCCTGGCGTGGCCACGGAGGCTGCGAGTGCAGAAGCCTCATGGGACCCGGCGTGGAGTGCCCCACTGCCCCTGGTGGCCCAGTGTGCGCAGCGGACTTAGGCGCGGGCACGCTGGGCTCCGCGAGGGTGGTGCTCTGTGCCTCTGCCTCTCCTGAGACGTCCTTGCCTTCCTCTTGGCGTTGGCTGGTCTCCGAGCTCCCGGGACAGCGTCCAGGAGGCGTGGCCGCTGCCTGAGGACAAGTCCTCGATGTGCCCTCTGACGCTGGCACGAGCGTGTTCTGGACCCGGGCCGTGCCCCCAGGCAGCTGGGGAGTTGTCTGCCTTGTAGTCCGGCGGGCCACCAGGAGAATCTGACCCAGTGTCCTGGATGGGCCAGTTCCCAGTCGTGTGCTCGCGGGCCCGTCTGTCCTGCGTGCCCTGAGTGGGCGCAGATGAGAGAGGGCGCGGTTGCTCCGTCCGCTTTTCTCCCCTCTCGCCCCCATGCGGGGAGCCGTCCAGCGGGGCCTGGCTGGACTGAGCCCGTGCCGGACACGGTGCTCCGTTGCCGTCCTGGAGGGCCCAGAGGATTGCTCGAGGTGTGCCCACCAGGCCCCTCCCCTGAGACAGGGGGCTGGGTGCCGTCAGGTTCTTTCTTGGCTGCCCCTGGAACCCGGAGGTGGCCCTTGCCTGGTTCCTGGATCCTTTCACTTCCCCTTCCTCGTCGCCTTGCCGTGTGGAAGGCAAGGGCCGCTCTTGGCCCGCCAGCCCTGGCCAAGGAGGGGAACCCACTTGGAGGGTGGGGTGGCACCAAGGCCTTGCGCGGCCCAACGCACAAGGGGGGACGGCGCGCCCTGCTGCGGGCCCTCGCCCTGGCCCCGGTGCCACCAGTTTCCCTTGGTCGGGATTCTTTGTGGCCTAGGCAGGCAGGCGCCCGTGCTGTCTCCGCACTGACCTAGGCACCCACCCACATGAGGCGTCGGGAGGTGTGGGGCCGGGAGAACATTTCTCTGCCTGGTTTCCTAGGCGGAGGCAGGTGTGTTGTCGGCAGAGACCCTCACTCAGGCCAAGTGCGTGATGTCTCTTCTTCTTCCGCAGACGCCGAGCCCGGCACCCGGGAACCCGTTCCGGACGTGCCGCTCCCAACCATGACTCCCAGCACCGAGGAGGCTGACCACGACCACGACCACGACCACGACCACGACCACAACCACGGTAGGGGCCCGTGTGCCTTGTGTCCTCTGCCCCTGGGAGCCCGCTGGGTTGCCGGGGCTCCTTGAGCGAGAACGGGCTTTCCTATTGCCTCCGGGACCGGGAAGGTGTCGCCATGCGATTCCTTGTCCCGAAACGCTGGCCTGTGCTCTGGAGCTGCGGGGACGTCCTCGGGGCTCTGCCCGGGAAGGATGTGCTCCCTGGGGAGAGAGGGGCCGCGGTGCGAGTCCGGCGCTCCGAGACGGGGCCGTGTGTCCTCCCGGGTTCTCTGGTTGGCTGCACGCTGCCTGGGCCTGTCCGCAGGTTGTCCGTTTCTCTGCGTGGTGGTCTGCTAACCCGTGCGGGAGGGGCGTAGGCTTCCCCGCCCCCCACGTCTGCTCCCGCCATGACCCACCCCGGGGGTCTGGTGCAGCACTCCCAGCCCGCATGCCTGGCGTGGCCACGGAGGCTGCGAGTGCAGAAGCCTCATGGGACCCGGCGTGGAGTGCCCCACTGCCCCTGGTGGCCCAGTGTGCGCAGCGGACTTAGGCGCGGGCACGCTGGGCTCCGCGAGGGTGGTGCTCTGTGCCTCTGCCTCTCCTGAGACGTCCTTGCCTTCCTCTTGGCGTTGGCTGGTCTCCGAGCTCCCGGGACAGCGTCCAGGAGGCGTGGCCGCTGCCTGAGGACAAGTCCTCGATGTGCCCTCTGACGCTGGCACGAGAGTGTTCTGGACCCGGGCCGTGCCCCCAGGCAGCTGGGGAGTTGTCTGCCTTGTAGTCCGGCGGGCCACCAGGAGAATCTGACCCAGTGTCCTGGATGGGCCAGTTCCCAGTCGTGTGCTCGCGGGCCCGTCTGTCCTGCGTGCCCTGAGTGGGCGCAGATGAGAGAGGGCGCGGTTGCTCCGTCCGCTTTTCTCCCCTCTCGCCCCCATGCGGGGAGCCGTGCAGCGGGGCCTGGCTGGACTGAGCCCGTGCCGGACACGGTGCTCCGTTGCCGTCCTGGAGGGCCCAGAGGATTGCTCGAGGTGTGCCCACCAGGCCCCTCCCCTGAGACAGGGGGCTGGGTGCCGTCAGGTTCTTTCTTGGCTGCCCCTGGAACCCGGAGGTGGCCCTTGCCTGGTTCCTGGATCCTTTCACTTCCCCTTCCTCATCGCCTTGCCGTGTGGAAGGCAAGGGCCGCTCTTAGCCCGCCAGCCCTGGCCAAGGAGGGGAACCCACTCGGAGGGTGGGGTGGCACCAAGGCCTTGCGCGGCCCAACGCACAAGGGGGGACGGCGCGCCCTGCTGCGGGCCCTCGCCCTGGCCCCGGTGCCACCAGTTTCCCTTGGTCGGGATTCTTTGTGGCCTAGGCAGGCAGGCGCCCGTGCTGTCTCCGCACTGACCTAGGCACCCACCCACATGAGGCGTCGGGAGGTGTGGGGCCGGGAGAACATTTCTCTGCCTGGTTTCCTAGGCGGAGGCAGGTGTGTTGTCGGCAGAGACCCTCACTCAGGCCAAGTGCGTGATGTCTCTTCTTCTTCCGCAGACGCCGAGCCCGGCACCCGGGAACCCGTTCCGGACGTGCCGCTCCCAACCATGACTCCCAGCACCGAGGAGGCTGACCACGACCACGACCACGACCACGACCACGACCACGACCACGGTAGGGGCCCGTGTGCCTTGTGTCCTCTGCCCCTGGGAGCCCGCTGGGTTGCCGGGGCTCCTTGAGCGAGAACGGGCTTTCCTATTGCCTCCGGGACCGGGAAGGTGTCGCCATGCGATTCCTTGTCCCGAAACGCTGGCCTGTGCTCTGGAGCTGCGGGGACGTCCTCGGGGCTCTGCCCGGGAAGGATGTGCTCCCTGGGGAGAGAGGGGCCGCGGTGCGAGTCCGGCGCTCCGAGACGGGGCCGTGTGTCCTCCCGGGTTCTCTGGTTGGCTGCACGCTGCCTGGGCCTGTCCGCAGGTTGTCCGTTTCTCTGCGTGGTGGTCTGCTAACCCGTGCGGGAGGGGCGTAGGCTTCCCCGCCCCCCACGTCTGCTCCCGCCATGACCCACCCCGGGGGTCTGGTGCAGCACTCCCAGCCCGCATGCCTGGCGTGGCCACGGAGGCTGCGAGTGCAGAAGCCTCATGGGACCCGGCGTGGAGTGCCCCACTGCCCCTGGTGGCCCAGTGTGCGCAGCGGACTTAGGCGCGGGCACGCTGGGCTCCGCGAGGGTGGTGCTCTGTGCCTCTGCCTCTCCTGAGACGTCCTTGCCTTCCTCTTGGCGTTGGCTGGTCTCCGAGCTCCCGGGACAGCGTCCAGGAGGCGTGGCCGCTGCCTGAGGACAAGTCCTCGATGTGCCCTCTGACGCTGGCACGAGAGTGTTCTGGACCCGGGCCGTGCCCCCAGGCAGCTGGGGAGTTGTCTGCCTTGTAGTCCGGCGGGCCACCAGGAGAATCTGACCCAGTGTCCTGGATGGGCCAGTTCCCAGTCGTGTGCTCGCGGGCCCGTCTGTCCTGCGTGCCCTGAGTGGGCGCAGATGAGAGAGGGCGCGGTTGCTCCGTCCGCTTTTCTCCCCTCTCGCCCCCATGCGGGGAGCCGTGCAGCGGGGCCTGGCTGGACTGAGCCCGTGCCGGACACGGTGCTCCGTTGCCGTCCTGGAGGGCCCAGAGGATTGCTCGAGGTGTGCCCACCAGGCCCCTCCCCTGAGACAGGGGGCTGGGTGCCGTCAGGTTCTTTCTTGGCTGCCCCTGGAACCCGGAGGTGGCCCTTGCCTGGTTCCTGGATCCTTTCACTTCCCCTTCCTCATCGCCTTGCCGTGTGGAAGGCAAGGGCCGCTCTTAGCCCGCCAGCCCTGGCCAAGGAGGGGAACCCACTCGGAGGGTGGGGTGGCACCAAGGCCTTGCGCGGCCCAACGCACAAGGGGGGACGGCGCGCCCTGCTGCGGGCCCTCGCCCTGGCCCCGGTGCCACCAGTTTCCCTTGGTCGGGATTCTTTGTGGCCTAGGCAGGCAGGCGCCCGTGCTGTCTCCGCACTGACCTAGGCACCCACCCACATGAGGCGTCGGGAGGTGTGGGGCCGGGAGAACATTTCTCTGCCTGGTTTCCTAGGCGGAGGCAGGTGTGTTGTCGGCAGAGACCCTCACTCAGGCCAAGTGCGTGATGTCTCTTCTTCTTCCGCAGACGCCGAGCCCGGCACCCGGGAACCCGTTCCGGACGTGCCGCTCCCAACCATGACTCCCAGCACCGAGGAGGCTGACCACGACCACGACCACGACCACGACCACGACCACGACCACGACCACGGTAGGGGCCCGTGTGCCTTGTGTCCTCTGCCCCTGGGAGCCCGCTGGGTTGCCGGGGCTCCTTGAGCGAGAACGGGCTTTCCTATTGCCTCCGGGACCGGGAAGGTGTCGCCATGCGATTCCTTGTCCCGAAACGCTGGCCTGTGCTCTGGAGCTGCGGGGACGTCCTCGGGGCTCTGCCCGGGAAGGATGTGCTCCCTGGGGAGAGAGGGGCCGCGGTGCGAGTCCGGCGCTCCGAGACGGGGCCGTGTGTCCTCCCGGGTTCTCTGGTTGGCTGCACGCTGCCTGGGCCTGTCCGCAGGTTGTCCGTTTCTCTGCGTGGTGGTCTGCTAACCCGTGCGGGAGGGGCGTAGGCTTCCCCGCCCCCCACGTCTGCTCCCGCCATGACCCACCCCGGGGGTCTGGTGCAGCACTCCCAGCCCGCATGCCTGGCGTGGCCACGGAGGCTGCGAGTGCAGAAGCCTCATGGGACCCGGCGTGGAGTGCCCCACTGCCCCTGGTGGCCCAGTGTGCGCAGCGGACTTAGGCGCGGGCACGCTGGGCTCCGCGAGGGTGGTGCTCTGTGCCTCTGCCTCTCCTGAGACGTCCTTGCCTTCCTCTTGGCGTTGGCTGGTCTCTGAGCTCCCGGGACAGCGTCCAGGAGGCGTGGCCGCTGCCTGAGGACAAGTCCTCGATGTGCCCTCTGACGCTGGCACGAGCGTATTCTGGACCCGGGCCGTGCCCCCAGGCAGCTGGGGAGTTGTCTGCCTTGTAGTCCGGCGGGCCACCAGGAGAATCTGACCCAGTGTCCTGGATGGGCCAGTTCCCAGTCGTGCGCTCGCGGGCCCGTCTGTCCTGCATGCCCTGAGTGGGCGCAGATGAGAGAGGGCGCGGTTGCTCCGTCCGCATTTCTCCCCTCTCGCCCCCATGCGGGGAGCCGTGCAGCGGGGCCTGGCTGGACTGAGCCCGTGCCGGACACGGTGCTCCGTTGCCGTCCTGGAGGGCCCAGAGGATTGCTCGAGGTGTGCCCACCAGGCCCCTCCCCTGAGACAGGGGGCTGGGTGCCGTCAGGTTCTTTCTTGGCTGCCCCTGGAACCCGGAGGTGGCCCTTGCCTGGTTCCTGGATCCTGTCACTTCCCCTTCCTCATCGCCTTGCCGTGTGGAAGGCAAGGGCCGCTCTTAGCCCGCCATCCCTGGCCAAGGAGGGGAACCACTTGGAGGGTGGGGTGGCACCAAGGCCTTGCGCGGCCCAACGCACAAGGGGGGACGGCGCGCCCTGCTGCGGGCCCTCGCCCTGGCCCCGGTGCCACCAGTTTCCCTTGGTCGGGATTCTTTGTGGCCTAGGCAGGCAGGCGCCCGTGCTGTCTCCGCACTGACCTAGGCACCCACCCACATGAGGCGTCGGGAGGTGTGGGGCCGGGAGAACATTTCTCTGCCTGGTTTCCTAGGCGGAGGCAGGTGTGTTGTCGGCAGAGACCCTCACTCAGGCCAAGTGCGTGATGTCTCTTCTTCTTCCGCAGACGCCGAGCCCGGCACCCGGGAACCCGTTCCGGACGTGCCGCTCCCAACCATGACTCCCAGCACCGAGGAGGCTGACCACGACCACGACCACGACCACGACCACGACCACGACCACGGTAGGGGCCCGTGTGCCTTGTGTCCTCTGCCCCTGGGAGCCCGCTGGGTTGCCGGGGCTCCTTGAGCGAGAACGGGCTTTCCTATTGCCTCCGGGACCGGGAAGGTGTCGCCATGCGATTCCTTGTCCCGAAACGCTGGCCTGTGCTCTGGAGCTGCGGGGACGTCCTCGGGGCTCTGCCCGGGAAGGATGTGCTCCCTGGGGAGAGAGGGGCCGCGGTGCGAGTCCGGCGCTCCGAGACGGGGCCGTGTGTCCTCCCGGGTTCTCTGGTTGGCTGCACGCTGCCTGGGCCTGTCCGCAGGTTGTCCGTTTCTCTGCGTGGTGGTCTGCTAACCCGTGCGGGAGGGGCGTAGGCTTCCCCGCCCCCCACGTCTGCTCCCGCCATGACCCACCCCGGGGGTCTGGTGCAGCACTCCCAGCCCGCATGCCTGGCGTGGCCACGGAGGCTGCGAGTGCAGAAGCCTCATGGGACCCGGCGTGGAGTGCCCCACTGCCCCTGGTGGCCCAGTGTGCGCAGCGGACTTAGGCGCGGGCACGCTGGGCTCCGCGAGGGTGGTGCTCTGTGCCTCTGCCTCTCCTGAGACGTCCTTGCCTTCCTCTTGGCGTTGGCTGGTCTCCGAGCTCCCGGGACAGCGTCCAGGAGGCGTGGCCGCTGCCTGAGGACAAGTCCTCGATGTGCCCTCTGACGCTGGCACGAGCGTGTTCTGGACCCGGGCCGTGCCCCCAGGCAGCTGGGGAGTTGTCTGCCTTGTAGTCCGGCGGGCCACCAGGAGAATCTGACCCAGTGTCCTGGATGGGCCAGTTCCCAGTCGTGCGCTCGCGGGCCCGTCTGTCCTGCATGCCCTGAGTGGGCGCAGATGAGAGAGGGCGCGGTTGCTCCGTCCGCATTTCTCCCCTCTCGCCCCCATGCGGGGAGCCGTCCAGCGGGGCCTGGCTGGACTGAGCCCATGACGGACACGGTGCTCCGTTGCCGTCCTGGAGGGCCCAGAGGATTGCTCGAGGTGTGCCCACCAGGCCCCTCCCCTGAGACAGGGGGCTGGGTGCCGTCAGGTTCTTTCTTGGCTGCCCCTGGAACCCGGAGGTGGCCCTTGCCTGGTTCCTGGATCCTTTCACTTCCCCTTCCTCGTCGCCTTGCCGTGTGGAAGGCAAGGGCCGCTCTTAGCCCGCCAGCCCTGGCCAAGGAGGGGAACCCACTTGGAGGGTGGGGTGGCACCAAGGCCTTGCGCGGCCCAACGCACAAGGGGGGACGGCGCGCCCTGCTGTGGGCCCTCGCCCTGGCCCCGGTGCCACCAGTTTCCCTTGGTCGGGATTCTTTGTGGCCTAGGCAGGCAGGCGCCCGTGCTGTCTCCGCACTGACCTAGGCACCCACCCACATGAGGCGTCGGGAGGTGTGGGGCCGGGAGAACATTTCTCTGCCTGGTTTCCTAGGCGGAGGCAGGTGTGTTGTCGGCAGAGACCCTCACTCAGGCCAAGTGCGTGATGTCTCTTCTTCTTCCGCAGACGCCGAGCCCGGCACCCGGGAACCCGTTCCGGACGTGCCGCTCCCAACCATGACTCCCAGCACCGAGGAGGCTGACCACGACCACGACCACGACCACGACCACGGTAGGGGCCCGTGTGCCTTGTGTCCTCTGCCCCTGGGAGCCCGCTGGGTTGCCGGGGCTCCTTGAGCGAGAACGGGCTTTCCTATTGCCTCCGGGACCGGGAAGGTGTCGCCATGCGATTCCTTGTCCCGAAACGCTGGCCTGTGCTCTGGAGCTGCGGGGACGTCCTCGGGGCTCTGCCCGGGAAGGATGTGCTCCCTGGGGAGAGAGGGGCCGCGGTGCGAGTCCGGCGCTCCGAGACGGGGCCGTGTGTCCTCCCGGGTTCTCTGGTTGGCTGCACGCTGCCTGGGCCTGTCCGCAGGTTGTCCGTTTCTCTGCGTGGTGGTCTGCTAACCCGTGCGGGAGGGGCGTAGGCTTCCCCGCCCCCCACGTCTGCTCCCGCCATGACCCACCCCGGGGGTCTGGTGCAGCACTCCCAGCCCGCATGCCTGGCGTGGCCACGGAGGCTGCGAGTGCAGAAGCCTCATGGGACCCGGCGTGGAGTGCCCCACTGCCCCTGGTGGCCCAGTGTGCGCAGCGGACTTAGGCGCGGGCACGCTGGGCTCCGCGAGGGTGGTGCTCTGTGCCTCTGCCTCTCCTGAGACGTCCTTGCCTTCCTCTTGGCGTTGGCTGGTCTCCGAGCTCCCGGGACAGCGTCCAGGAGGCGTGGCCGCTGCCTGAGGACAAGTCCTCGATGTGCCCTCTGACGCTGGCACGAGCGTGTTCTGGACCCGGGCCGTGCCCCCAGGCAGCTGGGGAGTTGTCTGCCTTGTAGTCCGGCGGGCCACCAGGAGAATCTGACCCAGTGTCCTGGATGGGCCAGTTCCCAGTCGTGCGCTCGTGGCCCAGACCAGACCCGGGCTGGTGTGTGGAGCCAGCCACGCGGGCCCGTCTGTCCTCCATGCCCTGAGTGGGCGCAGATGAGAGAGGGCGCGGTTGCTCCGTCCGCTTTTCTCCCCTCTCGCCCCCATGCGGGGAGCCGTCCAGCGGGGCCTGGCTGGACTGAGCCCGTGCCGGACACGGTGCTCCGTTGCCGTCCTGGAGGGCCCAGAGGATTGCTCGAGGTGTGCCCACCAGGCCCCTCCCCTGAGACAGGGGGCTGGGTGCCGTCAGGTTCTTTCTTGGCTGCCCCTGGAACCCGGAGGTGGCCCTTGCCTGGTTCCTGGATCCTTTCACTTCCCCTTCCTCGTCGCCTTGCCGTGTGGAAGGCAAGGGCCGCTCTTGGCCCGCCAGCCCTGGCCAAGGAGGGGAACCCACTTGGAGGGTGGGGTGGCACCAAGGCCTTGCGCGGCCCAACGCACAAGGGGGGACGGCGCGCCCTGCTGTGGGCCCTCGCCCTGGCCCCGGTGCCACCAGTTTCCCTTGGTCGGGATTCTTTGTGGCCTAGGCAGGCAGGCGCCCGTGCTGTCTCCGCACTGACCTAGGCACCCACCCACATGAGGCGTCGGGAGGTGTGGGGCCGGGAGAACATTTCTCTGCCTGGTTTCCTAGGCGGAGGCAGGTGTGTTGTCGGCAGAGACCCTCACTCAGGCCAAGTGCGTGATGTCTCTTCTTCTTCCGCAGACGCCGAGCCCGGCACCCGGGAACCCGTTCCGGACGTGCCGCTCCCAACCATGACTCCCAGCACCGAGGAGGCTGACCACGACCACGACCACGACCACGACCACGGTAGGGGCCCGTGTGCCTTGTGTCCTCTGCCCCTGGGAGCCCGCTGGGTTGCCGGGGCTCCTTGAGCGAGAACGGGCTTTCCTATTGCCTCCGGGACCGGGAAGGTGTCGCCATGCGATTCCTTGTCCCGAAACGCTGGCCTGTGCTCTGGAGCTGCGGGGACGTCCTCGGGGCTCTGCCCGGGAAGGATGTGCTCCCTGGGGAGAGAGGGGCCGCGGTGCGAGTCCGGCGCTCCGAGACGGGGCCGTGTGTCCTCCCGGGTTCTCTGGTTGGCTGCACGCTGCCTGGGCCTGTCCGCAGGTTGTCCGTTTCTCTGCGTGGTGGTCTGCTAACCCGTGCGGGAGGGGCGTAGGCTTCCCCGCCCCCCACGTCTGCTCCCGCCATGACCCACCCCGGGGGTCTGGTGCAGCACTCCCAGCCCGCATGCCTGGCGTGGCCACGGAGGCTGCGAGTGCAGAAGCCTCATGGGACCCGGCGTGGAGTGCCCCACTGCCCCTGGTGGCCCAGTGTGCGCAGCGGACTTAGGCGCGGGCACGCTGGGCTCCGCGAGGGTGGTGCTCTGTGCCTCTGCCTCTCCTGAGACGTCCTTGCCTTCCTCTTGGCGTTGGCTGGTCTCCGAGCTCCCGGGACAGCGTCCAGGAGGCGTGGCCGCTGCCTGAGGACAAGTCCTCGATGTGCCCTCTGACGCTGGCACGAGCGTGTTCTGGACCCGGGCCGTGCCCCCAGGCAGCTGGGGAGTTGTCTGCCTTGTAGTCCGGCGGGCCACCAGGAGAATCTGACCCAGTGTCCTGGATGGGCCAGTTCCCAGTCGTGCGCTCGTGGCCCAGACCAGACCCGGGCTGGTGTGTGGAGCCAGCCACGCGGGCCCGTCTGTCCTCCATGCCCTGAGTGGGCGCAGATGAGAGAGGGCGCGGTTGCTCCGTCCGCTTTTCTCCCCTCTCGCCCCCATGCGGGGAGCCGTCCAGCGGGGCCTGGCTGGACTGAGCCCGTGCCGGACACGGTGCTCCGTTGCCGTCCTGGAGGGCCCAGAGGATTGCTCGAGGTGTGCCCACCAGGCCCCTCCCCTGAGACAGGGGGCTGGGTGCCGTCAGGTTCTTTCTTGGCTGCCCCTGGAACCCGGAGGTGGCCCTTGCCTGGTTCCTGGATCCTTTCACTTCCCCTTCCTCGTCGCCTTGCCGTGTGGAAGGCAAGGGCCGCTCTTGGCCCGCCAGCCCTGGCCAAGGAGGGGAACCCACTTGGAGGGTGGGGTGGCACCAAGGCCTTGCGCGGCCCAACGCACAAGGGGGGACGGCGCGCCCTGCTGCGGGCCCTCGCCCTGGCCCCGGTGCCACCAGTTTCCCTTGGTCGGGATTCTTTGTGGCCTAGGCAGGCAGGCGCCCGTGCTGTCTCCGCACTGACCTAGGCACCCACCCACATGAGGCGTCGGGAGGTGTGGGGCCGGGAGAACATTTCTCTGCCTGGTTTCCTAGGCGGAGGCAGGTGTGTTGTCGGCAGAGACCCTCACTCAGGCCAAGTGCGTGATGTCTCTTCTTCTTCCGCAGACGCCGAGCCCGGCACCCGGGAACCCGTTCCGGACGTGCCGCTCCCAACCATGACTCCCAGCACCGAGGAGGCTGACCACGACCACGACCACGACCACGACCACGGTAGGGGCCCGTGTGCCTTGTGTCCTCTGCCCCTGGGAGCCCGCTGGGTTGCCGGGGCTCCTTGAGCGAGAACGGGCTTTCCTATTGCCTCCGGGACCGGGAAGGTGTCGCCATGCGATTCCTTGTCCCGAAACGCTGGCCTGTGCTCTGGAGCTGCGGGGACGTCCTCGGGGCTCTGCCCGGGAAGGATGTGCTCCCTGGGGAGAGAGGGGCCGCGGTGCGAGTCCGGCGCTCCGAGACGGGGCCGTGTGTCCTCCCGGGTTCTCTGGTTGGCTGCACGCTGCCTGGGCCTGTCCGCAGGTTGTCCGTTTCTCTGCGTGGTGGTCTGCTAACCCGTGCGGGAGGGGCGTAGGCTTCCCCGCCCCCCACGTCTGCTCCCGCCATGACCCACCCCGGGGGTCTGGTGCAGCACTCCCAGCCCGCATGCCTGGCGTGGCCACGGAGGCTGCGAGTGCAGAAGCCTCATGGGACCCGGCGTGGAGTGCCCCACTGCCCCTGGTGGCCCAGTGTGCGCAGCGGACTTAGGCGCGGGCACGCTGGGCTCCGCGAGGGTGGTGCTCTGTGCCTCTGCCTCTCCTGAGACGTCCTTGCCTTCCTCTTGGCGTTGGCTGGTCTCCGAGCTCCCGGGACAGCGTCCAGGAGGCGTGGCCGCTGCCTGAGGACAAGTCCTCGATGTGCCCTCTGACGCTGGCACGAGCGTGTTCTGGACCCGGGCCGTGCCCCCAGGCAGCTGGGGAGTTGTCTGCCTTGTAGTCCGGCGGGCCACCAGGAGAATCTGACCCAGTGTCCTGGATGGGCCAGTTCCCAGTCGTGCGCTCGCGGGCCCGTCTGTCCTGCATGCCCTGAGTGGGCGCAGATGAGAGAGGGCGCGGTTGCTCCGTCCGCATTTCTCCCCTCTCGCCCCCATGCGGGGAGCCGTCCAGCGGGGCCTGGCTGGACTGAGCCCGTGCCGGACACGGTGCTCCGTTGCCGTCCTGGAGGGCCCAGAGGATTGCTCGAGGTGTGCCCACCAGGCCCCTCCCCTGAGACAGGGGGCTGGGTGCCGTCAGGTTCTTTCTTGGCTGCCCCTGGAACCCGGAGGTGGCCCTTGCCTGGTTCCTGGATCCTTTCACTTCCCCTTCCTCGTCGCCTTGCCGTGTGGAAGGCAAGGGCCGCTCTTAGCCCGCCAGCCCTGGCCAAGGAGGGGAACCCACTTGGAGGGTGGGGTGGCACCAAGGCCTTGCGCGGCCCAACGCACAAGGGGGGACGGCGCGCCCTGCTGCGGGCCCTCGCCCTGGCCCCGGTGCCACCAGTTTCCCTTGGTCGGGATTCTTTGTGGCCTAGGCAGGCAGGCGCCCGTGCTGTCTCCGCACTGACCTAGGCACCCACCCACATGAGGCGTCGGGAGGTGTGGGGCCGGGAGAACATTTCTCTGCCTGGTTTCCTAGGCGGAGGCAGGTGTGTTGTCGGCAGAGACCCTCACTCAGGCCAAGTGCGTGATGTCTCTTCTTCTTCCGCAGACGCCGAGCCCGGCACCCGGGAACCCGTTCCGGACGTGCCGCTCCCAACCATGACTCCCAGCACCGAGGAGGCTGACCACGACCACGACCACGACCACGACCATGGTAGGGGCCCGTGTGCCTTGTGTCCTCTGCCCCTGGGAGCCCGCTGGGTTTCCGGGGCTCCTTGAGTGAGAACGGGCTTTCCTATTGCCTCCGGGACTGGGAAGCTTCTGCAAAGTGCTTCCTTGTTGCCAGAAGGTGTCCTGTGACCTAGGATTTCTCTGTCTTTTGCTTACATAGATCTTTCATTTTTTCCTGCAGTGTTTGAACTGCCTTTAACGCTGCTTTTTCAGTCTGTTTTGCTTTGATTTTCTTCACCTTCCTTAAAGGTTTCCTTTTTTTTTTTTTTTTTTTGTCTCTGAGTGGTACGGTTTTCTCTCTCTCTCTGTGCCCATTTTGCCTTTGCACTGTAATATGTACTTTGTTTCCTGTAATTTGCCATGATTCAGGACATTTTTCTCAGTGACCTCTTTCTGTGAATCCAAGATTTTCTGTTTCATTCTGGTTTTTTGTAGGTTCTGTGGGCTCTGTAATCTTGTTACAGATCGTTGTCCCCAAACTTGTAGCGCCCCCATTTGAACTTAGGAACAATCTGTTTGGCTCATGTGCGGTTTGTGCTTTAGAGTTACTGCTGTTGTTCCTTTTTGACGTGACATTTTTATGGTGGAATGTTATTGCTAAGTGTCTCCTTTTTCTGAAAATATGTCTGTGTTTTCTACCTGTTTTGGAATCTTCATCCTTCTGCTTAACATGGATGCGTTTCTTCAGTGTAGAAGTGCTCGTGTGCAAGTCGTGTCCTCCATGACTGCCTTTTGTCCTCGTGAGTCCTATCATTGGCTGAACACTGCTGCATAACGACTCGGCATTTTTGAATGTTCGCAGAGCCTTTTAGTTTTTCTTCCTTACTCTTTAGTTAGGAAGTTATTTTTTGTTACTCTATACTAATGCTGAATGAAATCTGTCTTCTCAGTCACTCAGTTCAGTATGCCTGGATCCTTCCATGGATGAAATAATAGCAGAACTCTAATCAAGTGTCAAGTCTTCTCACTGAACCTAATGCTCCAGTGTGCAGTGGAGCCAACCTGCACCTATATTTGCATGTTGTTCCATTCCTGTGTTCCCCATTCGAACATTTGTAAATATAGTAGAAAATTTTTCAGATATTGTCTGAGATGGTACCAAACTAAAAAACACTCTTGGACTACCTGTGACTTTACTTGTCTCCCAGGTAGACACCATTTGTGCCATTTGTATGTTACCAGATCTCTCATTACATCTTTCTCTATTCTTTGGCTGTCTGGAATTGTCTTTGCAATTAGGAGTATCAAGATATGTCCCTGGACAGAAAGAAAACCTTTAAGAATGAATGGAGTGCAGGAAATGATTTTACTCTAGCTGTTTGAAATCCATGAGCCATTTCCCATAATGCATGTTTGCATGTACAGGAACATGAGTCAGAATTGTCAGGAACATCCATTGTGAATGTGTTCATCTCTGTGTTTCAGAAATACTGATTTTATTCCTCTCTGATGTGAAAAATCACCGAGGACTTATTTTCTTTCCCTTACCGAAAGACCTGATGATTACATGGGAATCTGACATTTAGGATGGTCTGATAACTGATCAAACTCCAAATGTGTCCAATGATGCTAGCACCAGTCTCCCTTTGGGTACACTTCTGTTCTAACCTCTGTTCTCTTGAGCACTTGATGTGCTCAAATACCAGAATGCCTTACAAGTTCCTTTGATATTCTCTGCTGATCCTTTCTCTGAACACTAGGGGTTGCTTTTTCAATTTTTCCTTTGTGTTTCTTAGGTTGCTGGAAACCTTTGATGTTCTGGCCTGGAAGGATAGAGTTCCTAGGTACAACATTGCCCCTGGGGCACATTTACTGAGACAGCCAGTTTGCTTCCTGTGGCTCTACACTCAGTATGCACTTCCCAAGATCACAAAGATGTTCAGTTTCTCTCTCCTTATGCGTTTGCAGCTGTTTATGGTCACTGCAATGCTTGGTACACAAGTTCTATACCACCACGTGCCACACACTTTTTTCCTTGTAGTATTCTAGCTTTGCATTTGGTACTTCTGATATGTAGTTGATTCTTAGTTTATGATGTCTCAGAAACCTCCAGAAAGTGTTGATTTTGAGTGCCATTTGCTGGGATGTCAAATCATTGATTTGCTTGTAATAGCAGGTTGAGTGTGTTTTCTCAACCTATCCGAAGACACTTTTAGGTATATCTGCAGCGGAGTCAATCTAACCAACTTGGAAATCCTAACCATTGCCACACATATACCTGGTCCAAATCCTCCATGCGAAGAGAAGGGCATGCCTGAGCTTGGCATGTGTCAACCGTGTCATTTGTATTCTGTCTATTGCTTTACTGAAGAGTCGGCATGGTTGCTTAGTAGCTTGTCACATCCTATCTACATTTCTGGAGCCCTCCATGAAGGATAAACTTGCCTAAATATTTGCATGACTTTGTCATGTTGAATTTAAGTCTTCAGTTGCTGTCCAGGAGGGACCCGATTCCTGATGGAGTTATCCATGTGGCTCCTGTACTAGGACAGTGGGTTGTGCATCATATTGTTCTTTCGTGGCTCCCACTGGGACATGGAGAGAGCACTTTCTGAATTACTGGATCCTTTCTTTTCATCTATGACTGTTGTCTCATTTTCTCCAAGTGGAAGGGAAATTCTTTAAACTCAAATGATTGCCAAGGACATAAACCTCTAAGAATGATTTTCAACTTGCCAGTTGTTTTTCTCTCAAAACATGACAACATCTCCCCATTTTCTCCTAATTTGGATTTTTGTAGACTTACCCTTATTATGTCTCAGAAAACTTGTGCACATCCACATTATGAGAATGTGTTGTTTGGGTTGGAGATCACTTCTGTTCCTGCTTTCTGACATGGAGTTGGATCTGCATCTGAAAATCTGCTTAGGCAACTTTTGTTTTTTCTTCCACAGGAAGTATGATAGTCTCACTGGAGTCAAACCCAGAATCAGGCATGGTGACTGAGCAGAGCCTTCCAGTGGCAAATGATACCATGCCTCAGTTCAGTAGGGATCCATATGTTTTATGTCCTCTGATCTATGAGATGCTGAAGATTTCATGTGGCATAAGTTCTGAGAACTCCTCTTCAGTATGTCTGCCATGCTTTCAAGATAATGCTGAGAGCTGCTTTTCCCAGAATGTTTGGCTATGTTTTCTTAATGTTCCTGAAACCTTTAGTTTCTGCCACGGAAGGACGTATTTCCTCGATAGAGATTTGCCCATGTGACACCTGTACAAGACCGTCATGTGGAAGCGCATCATCTCTCACTGGCCAACAGCTGCACATTCTATGGGCACTTTGCAAGTTATCAGAAACTTGGCGATTGTCTATCTTTACCCCTTTGCTATAGCCTAAGGTCATCTGATGCTTTGCTCTCAGCTGCTGTTCAAATACAAATAAAACATCTTGAAGAAATTTAAAATAGGAATTGTTTAACAACTCTCCTATCTATCTGTTTTGTTCTCATGCATTTTCCTTTACTTCTGTTTTGGGGTACCATAAAGTTCATGACAATCATCATTATGAATTAAACATGGTGGGATGTAAAATAATTTATTTTACACCATGTGCATATTGATATGGGTCTGTTTTCTGAAAACATCATTAGACAGCCTTAGTTCTTTCCATCAACAGAATAAGTAACACCACAATGGAAATCCAATCAGTGTCAAGGTGTGTGACTGACCATGATCTTCACTGTGTGAATATTCAGCCCGAATCTAGAGTGGGACCACACTTTCCTTTTGCACTTTATCTTCTTAGTTACTGAAAAGCACTTTGGTGTATTTCCTTAGGATTTCTTCTTACTTCCATACAGTTTCTTTAAGTTCACACAAAGAATCCATTTTCAAAATGTTCATGTGACCACTAACTTGACTCGGTCTCTTCGGTTGTTCTCCAGGAAGGATGGAATTGCTCAGCAGAGATTGTCCTTGAGGGCTCTAATCTAAGGCAAAGCTTTTGTTTCATGTTGTTCTCTGTGTGGCTCCCAGCAGAACACGGAATGGGCACTTTCCAAGTTACCGTATCCTTTCCTTTTGTCTATACCTGGCTTTTTCTTTATTGAGGGGTGTTTGCAATTGGTAAGTCACAAACGATATTTAAGGATAAAAATAAGGAATCTAAGGATATATTTGAAATTGGCATTTTTGTTGCTGAATTATTAAATCTATGAGCCGCTTTCTCATTGTACCTATCTTTATAAACCTATGTCTGGCCGGCGCCGCAGCTCACTAGGCTAATCCTCCACCTTGTAGCGCCGGCACACCGGGTTCTAGTCCCGGTTGGGGCACCGGATTCTGTCCCGGTTGCCCCTCTTCCAGGCCACCTCTCTGCTGTGGCCAGGGAGTGCAGTGGAGGATGGCCCAAGTGCTTGGGCCCTGCACCCCATGGGAGACCAGGATAAGTACCTGGCTCCTGCCATAGGATCAGCGAGGTGCGCCGACCACAGCAGAGGGTGAACCAATGGCAAAGGAAGACCTTTCTCTGCTTCTCTCTCACTGTCCACTCTGCCTGTCAAAAATAAATAAATAAAAATAAACCTATGTTTATCTTGTGTCAGAAAACTCATGAAATCCACATTATGAGCATGTATTTCTATGGGTTCAAATAATGTTTTCGTGTTGTCAGTTGATAAAATGATTGTGTTCTGAAAATATCCTAAGAAAACTTTTGATTTACCTTCCACAGGTGATTTAATGCTACCCTGGAGTACGAATCAGTGTAAGGTATGATGACAGAGTAAAAAAAATTTTCAGTGGCAGCTGAAGCCTTCTGTCCTCTGCATTCTGAGTTACTGAGAGTTGAGTTAGCATCATTCCTTAGTATTTTTCTTCATTTCTATGCACTTCCTTTAACCTAACACTAGGGACTACTTTTCAAAAATATCTGTTTGAGTTTTCTCACTTTGCTTGAAAACCTTAGTTTCCTCACAGGAAGGAGTACTTTAGTAGAGAATTGTCATTGAGGTATCTAAACTAAGACTAGTGTTTTGCTTCTTGTTTTTCTATCATTTGTTTGCTGGAGTACACTGAGTGGGAATGTTCCAACTTGCCAGTTGCTTTCATTTTTTTCCATCCTTTTCCTTTGGCTTTACCAAGGGGTAGTGTAACGGTCAGTACACAATGCATTCAAAGGCAAAAATTAAACAATGTAAAAAGGAAGTTAGCATGAGGACTTGTTTTGCTCCCCCAGATTGTAAAACCTGTGCATCAAGTTTTCATTCATTGTATTTACATAAACTTACCTCTTAGAAGCCTCATGAAGTCCACATCATGGGTGTATTATGTTTCAGTATATTTTTTCTTTTACTGTTGCTCCATGTTGAAATGAATATGTTGTCTTCAAATATACTAAGATAACTCCTGGTTTTTCTTCAACATAAGAAATTTCCCCCACCACTCCAAACCAGAACAGTGTCACGTATATTCACTGACCAAAATCCTCCAGTGGTAGAAGGTGAGAAGTCTGACCTTCTATGGGACCACCCGTGTCTACTGTACTCTGTCTTCTGAGTTACTGGAGAGCACAGTTGACATGATCCCTTAGGATATTTTTTCCCGATAAACTTCATTTCACCTCACAGTATGAACTACGTTTTCTAGAATGCTTGCGCATGTTTTCTAATGTTGTTTGACATCCTCAGTTTCTGTGCATGAAGAATGGACGGAATTCTTGGGTAGAGAATTGCCCAAGAGGCACCTAAAATAAGAAAAGTGTTTTGCATTGTTACTCTATCGTTGCCTCACAGTTGCACACTGCATGGACACTTTTCGTGTTACCAGATAGTATCAGTATCTCCTTGTGCCTTTGCCATAATGCAGGGTAATTTCAGTGCTTTCTACACAAATAGTGTTCAAAGGTAAAATAAGACACCTAAAAATGAACCCAGAACATATATTTTCCTTAGCTTTTCTACATGAAGTCTCAGAAACCTCATGAAAATCCCCATTGTAAGTGTAGGATGCTGGTATTTAAAGTAATTTGTTATTACTATCTGATACTGAGATGAGTCTCTTATGAAAATGTTTTAAGAGAGCTTTATTTTTTTCTGCAATGGAATGAATGACACTCCAGGGGAAGCCCACCCAGTGTCAAATATGGTGACTGACAAAAATCTTCCACTGGGAGAGGATATCAGGCCTAACCTTGCAGTGGGCCTACTGATGTTTTCTCTCCTCTTTTTCTTACTTATTATGAGGACAGCTGTCCTGATTCTCTATTTTAAAGATTTTTTAAATTTATTTGAGAGGTAGAATTACAGACAGTGAGAGACAGAGAAAGGTCTTCCATCTGTTGGTTCACTCCCCAAATGACCACAATAGCCAGAGCTGCACCGGTCCAAAGCCAGCAGACAAGAGCTTCTTCCAGGCCTTCCACATGGGTGCAGGGGCTAGAGTACTTGGGCCAACTTCTACTGCTTTCCCAGGCCATGGTGCAGGGCTGGACCAGAAGAGAAGCAACTGGGACTAGAACCGGTACCTATATGAGATGCTGGTGCCGCAGGTGGAGGGTTAACCTACTGTGCCAAAGCACCAGGATTTTATCTTTCTGTACAAATCTTTTAACTTTACACTAAGAATTATTGTGCAGAAATGTTTGTAGAAGTTTTCTAATTTGGCTTGGACTCTTCAGATCCTGTGCAGGAAGCATGGAGTTCCTTGCCAGGGAATTTCCCGTGGGGCACTTAACCTCATCTACTCCATTTTGTATTCCTCCTATTCTATCCTTGACTCCTAGAGAAACACCAAATGGGCACTTTCCAAGTTACCAGACCTTTGATTTTTATCATAATCTTTTTGTCTTCTGAAAGAGTAGTTGCGATTGTTAAGATACAAATAATAGTCAAGGATAAAAGGGGAAAAAAACTAAAAATGAATTTAAACAAGAATTTTGTTCTAAAATTATTAAACTATGAACTTTTTTTCATTATCCATACTTTAAGAAACTGATTTTAATGATGTATCAGAAAACTCATTCAAGTCCACAATAGGAGCCAATTTGCTTGGATTTCAAATTTTTTTGCTGCCATCAGATGGTTGAGATGGGTCTGTTGTCTGAAATATCTTGACAACTTTTGTTTGTCATTCAACAGGTGCTTTGATGCTACCGCTGCTGTTGACACAATACCAGGTAGGGTGAATGGCCAAAATCTCGAAATGGCACAGGATGCCATGCCTGAGCCTAGATGGGCCCACCTATGTCTTCTGTCCTCTGCATTCCAAGTGGCTGGAAAACTGAGTTAGGATCTCTTTTTCTTAAGATTTTCTTTTCTTTTCTCTGTATTTTACTTAACATAAGACTAAGGACTACTGTTTCAAAATGTTTGTTTTTAAACTTTGCTTGAAATATCTTCAGTTTCTTCCCCTGGTGGGTGAACTTCCTTGGTAGAGAATTGCCCATGAGGCCCATAAACTAAGACCACATAGTCTTCATGTTTTCTTCACACTTGTTGGCAGTACAACACTGAATTCACATTTTCCAAGCTACAAGTTTGTTTCATTTTTTTCTTTGCCTTCATTAAAAGTAGTTCTAATGCTGCAACACAATTTGGTATTCAAAGACAAAAACTAAAATATAAGAATCAAGATACAATAGGAAGTTGCTTTGGTCCAACAAAGCATTTACGCTAGGTATCAATTTGCTCATCAGTTGTATCTTTTCATAAGCTTATCTCTAAGCTGTCTCAGAAACCTCCTGAAATCCACACCATGAGTGTATCATGCTCTCCCTAACATTATTTTTCCTGCTCCCTGGTGTTTCTTCAGCAGAACAAATTACCCTGCTACTGCAGACCAGACCAGTGTCCAGTATAATGACCAAGTGAATTCTCCAGCCGGAGAGGATGCCAAGCCTGCGCTTGGTATGGGCCCACCCAGTGCACTGTCCTCTGACTTCTGAGTTACAGAAGAGCACAGTTACCATGACTGCTTAGGGTTTTTTCCCCATGCACTTCATTTAACCTCATAGGAAGGACTGCTTGCACAAGTTTTCTGTTTTTGCTTGACACATTCAATTTCTGTCCAAGAATGGATGGAATTCCTGAGTAGAGAATTGCCCAAGAGGCACCTACACCAAGACAACCATTGTGCATCAAGTGGTTCCATGTGTGTTCGCAGTTGCACACTGAATGAACACTTTCCAAACTACCAGGTCCTTTCAGTTTACCTGCCCTTATTCTTTTGCTTCATCAGGGGTTAATTCCAATGCTTTGTACACAAAGAGTATTCAAAGATAAAGGTAAATCTTCTAAAAATGAAGAGTGGGGATTTGTTGGGTTCAGAAAGTATAATATCTATGGTTTTTTCATAACACATATTTTCCTTAAATTGTCTGCATGAAGTCTCAGAAACCTCATGAAAACACTCCTTTATGAGTGTGTGACACTTGGCTTTAAAGTACTTTTTTTGCCACTCTCTCTCTCATACTGAGTTTACTTTATGAATATGTCCTAAGAAAACTTAGGTTTTATCTTCAGTGAAATAAATAATGCCACTCCTGGAATCTGACCCCATGTCAAGTAGGGCGATTGACCGGAATCCTGCATTGGAAGAGGATTCCAGGGCACAGCTGTGTCCTCTGTCCGCTGTTACTCAAGAGCTCCATTGGCATGGTTTCTCAGGGCTTCCTCTTAACTTCTCCTCAGTAGTGCCAGCAAGCACTCTGCAAACCTAGGTTATTATTGGCAAAAGGCAATTTTTTTACAGGGTGAAGTTTGGTTCATAACCTGGAGACATGTATTATCAGTTCCTTCTCATGTGTGTCTTTTGGTTTAATGATGTTTACCTCATTTCTTAGGGGAAATCTTGAGGGCAGTTCTTTAATCAGGAATTGGGATATCTCCAGAGTCTGAGAATATTATTTCACTTTTTATTTCAACAGAAATGGAACCATCTCATCATATCTGGTGCTTTGGAACAACAGTAATCGACCCTATAAAGCAAGCTGCAAAACTCACATCTAGTAGGGGGCCGCCCAACTCTCCAAAATGAATCATTTTATTTCATTCAATGGTAGCATATTCACAGCTTGACATCACTAATTTCCCTACACTCTACCATGAAGCTAAGAGTGTTTTTAGAAAAAAAATTGACAGATTTTTCTTTCTGTCCAGAAATAAACAAATTGGCTTGCAACTGACTTCAAAGGAGTCATGTTTTCTGACTGTGCGGAAATCATGTTGTACACTTCACACTTCACAGACTTATTCAAAAAGGAATATGGAATGATCTGATTCCAAAATTTCAGCTCAACCCATTTCAGTCTTGAATTTCCAATTCCATTGTTCAAGGGGACATGCAACAGTTACTATAAAATCAGTATTTAAGAATACAGTGAAATATATAAAAACAGAATGAAAATATGAGCTGATATTGGCACAAAAAATTTAAACCCACACATAGTTTTTTTCATGGTAGCATTTTCATACATTTTTTTTCATCATGAAGTCACAGAAAGTTCATGAAAGCTCATATTCTAAAATCTCATCAAAATTTGATAAAGATGCATACCATAAAATCCTTTGAATGGATTTAAAATCGTGTTCATACCAAATCACATTTTAATTCTATTTTTTTGAGTTTTTTAAAGATTTACTTATTTACTTGAAAGTCAGAGTTACACAGAGAGAGGAGAGGCAGAGAGAGGTCTTCCATCTGGTGGTTCGCTCCCCAATTGGCTGCAATGGCCGGAGCTGTGCTGATCTGAAGCCAGGAGCTTTTCCTGTGTCTCCCACACAGGTGCAGGGGCCCAAGCACTTGGGCCATCTTCTACTGCTTTCCCAGGCCATAGTGGAGAGCTGGATCAAAAGTGGAGCAGCCAGGTCTTGAACTGGTGCCCATTTGGGATGCTGGCACTTCAGGCCAGGGCGTTAACCCATTGGATCACAGTGCCAGTCCCTATGTTTTTTGAGTTTTATGTTCTCATTTTTCATTTTGAGGGGCTTTTGTTCTTTTTTTATCTTTTTATTTTTTGTTTTGCAATTATTCATTTTTTTCCTATTTTGACATTTATGTTTTTATACCATTTATGAAATGGTTGATGTCTCCTGGACAAATAACTATTTTCAATATTCTGGATATCCTGAAGATGATGTTCATTATACCATATATTACTTTTATAAGAATCTTCAGAAAATCATACATTAATAATGAAATATTATAACTTGAAGACATAAAGAACATAAGTGATTCTCAGTTCCCACCCACTTTTAAAAGAGAGTAAGCTCAGTTACCTGACTGTAGAGTGCCATGATCACACTCCACTAATTTGTTATGTAGGAAAATTTGGCATTATACTGTGTCCAGAGCAAAACATGAATCATAGCATCTTTCCATATATGTCTTCTCGATTTTAATTCCTATCTTATTTTCATCAATGCGAAGTCATTTAGGAAAAATTCAGTAATACAGTCCTTCAGTGATGCTCATAAACCTTCAATATCCAAATCACATTCCAGAACTCAATGGGAATTTTCAGAACATCTGAGCTCCATCAACAATTTTGTAAGCAAAATCATCTGAAATATTCTTAAGTCACCATAAATTCTCTGATTGATTAGTGCATCCAAGGGTGGGAATGGACTTAGTAAAGGTGGTAAGATGGCTTTGGGGTTGATGCTTTTTAAAATGATTGGCTAAAGTATAGGGTCTGAGCCGCTTGGGTGTAGATGGCAAACTGCAGGGTTTCGGGATGTTATCAAGCACCTTAACTGCCTGAAAAGACACCTGGAACTTTAAGCATTTCCCTGCTATCTGCTGATTGGCTGTTGCTAGGGGAGTTTATCGCAAGGGAAGTTTATTCTCTTTTCAGGAGCTTTTGGCTTAGGGCTCAGGCCCTAAGCCTACTCTAAAATAGCTGCACCTTGATCCAGGCTCAGGTCTCTCACTGGAAATCTCTATTGTTTTAAACATATTTTACTGATGGCCCATATCAGTGAATCTGTAAATCCAGTGAATGATGTAAAATCTTGTTCTCACACGCAGAGCACATTACTTTGCTTAGTTTATAGAAGACATACCCAGTGATCTGTCCACTTCTTTCTTTGTTCACCTAAAGAATTATGCTGTGACTTCTTGGCTTCGATAGTCATTTGTACATGATTATGGCTTTGAGGGAGGCCCAGCTCAGTTGGGTCATTCTTCTGGTCTCACTGGGTCACTCGGGGGCCAGAAGACAACTGTGTATTTCTCAACTTCCTTTGATTGCTACATAGCCATATACCAGGGGGGAGATTGGAAATCTTTTCTCACACAAATTTCATAAAGTTTTCCTATATTGCAGCTCCATCTGATTATTCCCTATTACAGATACACACTTGGACTCACTAGACCTTGGCTCCTATATTTTTTCCACTACCAGGAATTACACTGGTGCTTTCAGTATTCTCTGGAAAATTTTAAATTCTGTGGTAAATGATCATGTTTTGTGGTAGTTCTATTCTGCTTAATGCCCACTAAAATGTACAGGCAGCTCTTCATATCCTGTGGTTTCAGCCAAATCCAGAAAGAGAATATAAGATGCAAAGTTTCTCATTATCATTATTCTCTGAAGTATAAGTTCCATTCCTTACAGAACAGTTAATTTGTAGGAGGTAGTGTAGGAGATGTAGAGGTCACTTAAAAGGATATGTGAGGGTGGCATAAATTATATGCAAATACAGTTCTACTTGATATTGGGGTAGGAGCATCTATGGATTTTGTTATCTTTTGGGATCATGGAATCAATTCCCCACAGATGCTGAGGGACAACTATCTATGGGGGAATGAAGATGTGCATAGTTCTTGGAATAAAAGGATTTCATATGTGTTGGTAATATCTTTACATTTGAAAGTTGGAGAGATAAAAGAGCACATATGGGATTTCAGAGAGTAGCAGTAAGACATCCATTTGATGCATGATTTAGATTAATTGCAGCATTATTTTGAAGTTCCGAAATACATGAAGCATTTCCATTCATGATGCTAAAGTGGAGGATACTAATGGGATCTCTTCTCATTAGAGATGACTGCATGGTTGTGTGAAAAATCTGAGACATCAACAATTGCAGGATAAAAGGGACAAAAATATATGCCTTCACAATGCATCTAGGTTTTGAATCAGGAAAGAAATACCCTAAAGTCAATCCTTCCAGTTGCAAAAGAAGGGACAGAAAAGGAGGTAAAGAAAATCTGAGATTCAAGGAATTTGTCAATTGCAACTCGTGGGCATGATTCTTGCTACAGGGAAACAGTTAATAGTTTTCTCTCAGCACTCACACAGCAGAGACTTGAGGAAAGTAACTTACATCTTCATTTTGGAGAAAGATCCTAGGGCCTGAACAACTGTAAAAGGGCACAACTCTTGTACGGACTTACAGTGACTAGAAGGCAATGAGTTTTTCAGTTTATCATCTTTATGGTAGCTGTGAGAAAGATAGTATAATCAGCAGTCTATGCTTAGTGATGTGATAAGATTAAACATTTCCATCAACAAAATAAAGGCCCTTGGGATGAATTATGCTATTCCGGAAAGAAAACACACCCATGCTACCAGTACCGAAATTCTGAATCCATGTATACAAGGTTTACTCATGAACATATATCTTTAAAAAAAAAAAAACTGTGCATGGATTTCAAAATTATTTGCCCCAAGGAATTCATTTCCTTGAGCTTTTTGAAGTACCCTTGTATTTACACAAGCACATTCATTCACTTCCTGATCCACACAAGCACCGTGTTAGAATTTGGGGAATGGATGATATGTTAGTGAAAAAACAACGTCTTTACAGAGCAGTGGGCAATGTCTTGGATATTTTTCTTGAGCTCCTTCCATGCTAGGCAAATGAGCCAGTATTCTGAAGATCTGTAGTAGATAGTGACCCTCTTTTCTAATTTTTGTTTTGTGTTGTACTTTTCTGCAGCCCGAGTGATGGTAGGAAGAAATTAGCAGAGACTGAAATTGGTAATCCTTTCATGAGTCTTGAAGGGTGCAACACAGAAAAAAAGGCATGGGTTGGTGATACAGGAGGGATGACGCGGGACCTGTGAAGACGTGGGAGTAGCCAGACCTCGGGCAGTAGTGGTGCTGCCTGTGGGCAAGAGGCTGCCAAGCCAGGCCCCTGCACTGGCACCATAGGGATTGCCTCTTGCATCCAGAGCCAGGGCAGTCCCGTGCCTTACAGGGGGAGGTTGGGAGCCAGGAGCCTTGCAGGGTCAAAGCCCAGGTCCCATTAGGGCACTGCATGCCTGGCACCCGCCACCAGAGGGCAGAGTTGCAGTGCCATGCCCTAGGTTGGGCCAACACTCTGGCCTGGGCCGTACTCTCTTTTGGGTCCACTCTGCGACCTGGATCTTGGCCAAACAGGATTGCAATGACCTGGCCACCTGGGCAAGCAGGGCGGAGGCGCAGTGAGGCAGGGAGAGCTGTGCATGCCAGTTGAGCCCCAGTTGAGGCTGCAGTCCAGAATCCACCACCCCCTTCTCCCGAGCCCAAGGGTCTGTGGAGCACGGCTGAAACCTTGCAGCGCTGGCACCTGGACGATAGCCTGGACAATAGGTTTTAGTGCTCTTCCTGGCTGTGACCAGCTTTGGGCCTCAGGTGTCCCCTCCACTGCTGCCACTGCCATCAGCCCTCTCTGGAGCCACAGGATCAATATTGCCTTCTTGACCTGTAGCAGCAACAGAGGGCACCTCTGCCACCCCTGGTCGACCCTTCCCTCATGATGGTGGCCGCTCCCTCCTGTCCTGTACCTACATGTCCCCCACCCTGGCTGGCCACACATCTTGGCCTCATCCCAGGGTCTGCCCTGTCATCCCCAGGGTTCAACTTGATGGGCATCTGCACCCCATGTCTGTGCTGAACAGAGAGAACACCTTGCCTAGAGTGGTCACGCCCCCGGCACTGGGAGGACACTGCCACAATTTTTAATGGAGCCTGGACTGTGGGAGCAGCCCCTGTTTTCTCCATGGGGATGCCCCTGCAACGTTGACCAAGGCTACTGAGACTGCCAACAAGGTGAGGGCCTCCGGTCAGCGGTGGTGGCAGGTTGGGGCTGCCGGGAGGCCAGCCTGTCATGGGTGGGCGTGGGGGTGTCTTGGAGAGGGACAGATGAGGGGCTCGGATTTGCCCTGAGGGGTGTGATGGGGCTGCCAAAGAGTTATGAGTAAACTGTACGGGTACTGTGATTTCAAGTTAGCACAGCTGCTTGATTGTGGAGTTGTCAGAGGTGACAGTTTCTATGCAAGGTGCTGGGCTGTGGATTCCAGGATATGGTTTTTCTTCTGGTCACTAAGAGTGTATGGAGTGTATGCAGTGGAGGGTGGCCCAAGTGCTTGGGCTCCTGCACCCGCATGGGAGACCAGGAGGAAGCACCTGGCTCCTGGCTTTGGATCGGCAAAGCACCAACTGTAGTGGCCATTTGGGGAGTGAACCAATGGAAGGAAGACCTTTCTGTCTCTCTCTGTCTATAACACCACCTGTCAAATTTAAAAAAAAAAAGAACAATGATTTAGTGTCTACTGACTCCCACCATTTTGAGCGTCTTTATGCTTTGTGCCATAGGTTTCCATAGGCCCATCAGCAGGGAGCAGGGTTGGAAGTGGAACAGCAGGGACTCAAGCTGGTGCCCACAGGTGGCAGCTTTATCCATGTGTCACAGTGCCAGTCCTAATTACTGATGTTATCAATGTATGTTTTTTTAAAAGATTTATTATTTATTTGAAAGGCAGAGTTACAGAGAGGCAGAGGCAGAGAGAGAGACAGACAGACAGAGGTATAGAGAGATCTTCCATCCTCTGGTTCACTCCCCAGATGGCCGCAATTGCCAGAGCTGCACCGATCTGAAGCCAGGAGCCAGGAGCTTCTTCTGGGTCTCCCATGCTGGTGCAGGGGACCAAGGACTTGGGCCATCTTTTACTGCGTTCCTAGGCCAAAGCGGAGCCAGATCAGAAGTGGAGCAGCCGGGACTTGAACCAGCACCCATATGGGATGCCAGCACTGCAGGTGGAGGCTTTAGCCACTGCACCACAGCGCTGGCCCCATCAATGCTGAATTGACTTTTAGGCATTAGCAGGTGGGCAGATCATAAAGAATGCTGATTTGATGATTTTCCTTTGAGGAATAGGAAGTGTAAAATCTTTGGATGTGGGGAAAGTGTCTCCCTTTACATCCATACCTACCTGTACTTAGTATATACCAAGTTGATCTCCTGTATATAAAGATAATGGAAAATGAATCTTGATGAAGAATGGGATGGGAGAGGGAGTGGGAGATGGGGTGGTTGTGGGTGGGAGGGAGGTTGTGAGGGGAGGGTCCGCTGTAATCCAAAAGTTGTACTTTCAAAATTTAGTTATTTAAGTTTAAAAAAATGAAAAATAACACTTGCTATGATACATAAAGAGAGCAAGAATACTCAAGTAGACCTATGAACTACAGTGTGTTTGCTAATCTTGATTGATGAGGGAATGTGCACTACTATTCTGTAGATGAAAATCAGATAAGTCAGTGATATTGCTTATATCATCTCTCAATAGTCCATTAAAATATTACACAGTAAAGCAGAGCCACGCAGCTTTATTGTGTAAAGACTTCATATTTTAGATATATTCCAGCTGTTCACAATTTGCTTGATGGCAGCTGTAGCCGTGGAGACAACTGTAGAGATTACCATGCTAATCAGATGAGTGCTTAATCTTTTTAAAATTCACTTATCAGTTTGTATACATCAAAGCTTATCTCTAAAATTATGACCTTAGATGAGCTAAAAGCAGAGCCCATCTGCAGGTGATTTTACTAATTGGTTTCTGGGTCTTGTTAGCAAATGCTAGATTTAAGAATTTTAAATGAGCTGGCTCTTTTGACATTGCACACAAATCGGAAAAGCAGTAATATTGAATATGCTAGTCCAGAAAATTGGCATTGGAAGAATCTTTAAGTATCTAAACTTCTTGGTTACCACATTAGAAGGCAGAAACTTTCAGAGACTTGTAGCTCAGAGAGACTTCTAGCTGAGTCCAAATCAGAATCTCAGGTTCGCTGGGCCTCATAACATTTTGTTGCTCAAGTCCACACAGACGCACTTTTATGTCTGTGGTACGTGCCCATTTTCTTCAAATCAGCGACAACTATTAAAGGTATGTCAGGGATAAAATGATTGCCACAAGTGAACTCAAGTTCTGAACTGATGTTTGATTTTCTTGAAATTCAGGTGGTCCTCTGTGCTGCTTTTTCACATTCGTCTTTATTATTTCATCTTTCAAGGTGCAATTGTTTTGATGTGAAACTTTGCCTAATAAATATAATCTATATCACCAAAATTCTGAGCAAAAGAATAACAAAACATGACAATTTCTGGACTGTGCCCCATTCCCATTTATTGGAGCACTTTCCATTGCTGTGGAGATGAAGAACATATACTGTTTTGTGAGAAAGACATCTGACAGGGTGGGTCGTGTCCTCACAGATAGCAGCTGCTGTCACATGCAGTTTTTCCCATGGTGAGACTGTTTTTTCTTGTTTTATTTTCATTGTGCCTTAAACATGATTTCAGATTATAAATATTTCCTTAAAGAATTTAAATACAGACATAAGCTGAAATTTTTCTATTGTCAAAACTTCAGTATGAATACATCTAACAAAGTGAATTTGGTTTGATTTTTAAACAGTGTCTCATTTTAACATGTTGCATGAATTGCTTATAGAAATAAATCTTACATTTGGTAAAGTGAATTATACGTTGTTTGATATACTGTATGTGAAATACTAGTATGTGATTACTTAATACTTAATAATAAATACCTAATATTTAATAATAAACTACTTAATACTTAATACAATACTTAATAATAAAATAATAAATACTTAATAATGGAGAAGGACAGAGACATCCTAGTACAGGAAGCTCATAGAACCCCCAATAAACATGACCAAAAGAGATCCTCACCACGACACGTGGTAATTAAACTTACCACAGTGAAACATAAAAAAAGATCTTAAAATGTGCAATAGAGAAACGTCAGATTACTCTCAGAGGATCTCCAATCAGACTCACAGCAGACTTCTCATCAGAAACACTACAGGCTAGGAGGGAATGTCGAGACATAACACAGGTGCTAAGAGAGAAAAATTGCCAGCCCAGAATATTATATCCTGCCAAGCTCTCATTTGTGAATGAAGGTGAAATAAAGACCTTTCATAGCAAACAGAAATTGAAAGACTTTGTGGCCACTCGTCCGGCCCTGCAAAAGATACTTAAAGATGTGCTACACTCAGAAACACAGAAACACGGCCATCAATATGAAAGAAGGGAAAGGAAGAACACCTACCAGTAAAAGAGCATGGGAAGCTCAAAGCATATACTAGAAAATATTTCCGGGAAAATGGCAGGGCAAAGTCACTACATATCAATAGTCACATTGAACATTAATGGTCTGAATTCTTCAGTTAAAAGACACCGTTTGGCTGACTGGCTCAAAGAACACAACCCAACTATTTGTTGCCTACAAGAAACACATCTCTCTAACAAAGAGGCATGCAGACTGAAAGTGAAAGGTTGGAAAAAGATATTCCATGCCAACAGAAACCAAAAAAAAAGCAGGTGTAGCCATATTAATATCAGACAAAATAAACTTTAATACAAAACTGTTAAGAGAGACAAAGAGGGACACTATATAATGATTAAGGGTTCAATTCAACAGGAAGATGTAACTATTATAAATGTATATGCACCTAATTACAGGGCACCGGTCTATTTAAAAGATATGTTAAAGGACTTAAAGGGAGATTTAGATTCCAATACAATAGTACTGGGGGACTTCAATACTCAGTGCAGTGGAGGATGGCCCAGGAGCTTGGGCCCTGCACCCCATGGGAGACCAGGAGAAGCACCTGGCTCCTGGCTCCTGCCATCGGATCAGCGCGGTGCGCCGGCCGCAGCGGCCATTGGAGGGTGAACCAACGGCAAAAGGAAGACCTTTCTCTCTGTCTCTCTCTCTCACTATCCACTCTGCCTGTCAAAAAAAAAAAAAAAATACTCCACTCTCAGAAATAGATCATCCAGACAGAAGATCAACAAGGATACAGCAGATTTAATTGACACTATTGCCCAAATGGATCTAACAGATATCTACAGAACTTTTAACCCTACATCTACAGACTTCACATTCTTCTCAGCAGTGCATGGAACCTTCTCTAGGATTGATCACATACTAGGCCATAAAGCAAGTCTCAGCAAATTTAAAAGAATTAGAATCATACCATGCAGCTTCTCAGACCACAGCGGAATGAAGCTGGAAATTAGCAACTCAGGAAACACCAGAAAGTATGCAAACACATGGAGACTGAACAACATGCTCCTGAATAAACACTGGGTCATTCAAGAAATCAAAAGAGAAATCAAAAACTTTCTGGAAGTAAATGAAGACAACACCACAACATATCAAAACTTATGGGATACAGCAAAAGCAGTATTGAGAGGCAAATTTATAGCAATAGGTGCCTATATCAAGAAATTGGAAAGGTACCAAATAAATAAGCTTTCAGCGCATCTCAAGGACCTAGAAAAACTGCAGCAAACCAAACCCAAATCTAGTAGGAGAAGAGAAATAATTAAAACCAGAGAAGAAATTAACAGGATTGAATCCAAAAAAACACTACAAAAAATCAGCCAAGCGAGAAGCTGGTTTTTTGAAAAAATAAAATTGACACCCCATTGGCCCAACTAACTAAAAAAAGAAAAGACCCAAATCAATAAAATCAGAGATGAAAAAGGAAACGTAACAACAGACACCACAGAAATAAAAAGAATCATCAGAAATTACTACAAGGAACTGTATGCCAGCAAACAGGGAAACCTATCAGAAATGCATAGATTCCTGGACACATGCAATCTACCTAAATTGAACCATGAAGACATAGAAAACCTAAATAGACCCATAACAGAAACAGAAATTGAAACAGTAATAAAGGCCCTCCCAATAAAGAAAAGCCCAGGACCAGATGGATTCACTGCTGAATTCTACCAGACATTTAAAGAAGAACTAATTCCATTTCTTCTCAAACTATTCAGAACAATCGAAAAAGAGGGAATCCTCCCAAATTCTTTCTGTGAAGCCAGCATCACCTTAATCCCTAAGCCAGAGAAAGATGCAGCACTGAAAGAAAATTACAGACCAATATCCCTGATGAACATAGACGCAAAAATCCTCAATAAAATTCTGGCCAATAGAGTACAACAACACATCAGGAAAATCATCCACCCAGACCAAGTGGGATTCATCCCTGGTATGCAGGGATGGTTCAACATTCGCAAATCAATCAATGTGATTCACCACATTAACAGACTGCAAAAGAAAAACCAATTCAACACCCTTTCATGATGAAAACTCTAAGCAAATTGGGTATAGAAGGAACATTCCTCAGTATAATCAAAGCAATTTATAAAAAACCCACAGCCAGCATCCTATTGAATGGGGAAAAGTTGGAAGCATTTCCACTGAAATCTGGCACCAGGCAGGGATGCCCACTCTCACCACTGCTATTTAACATAGTTCTGGAAGTTTTAGCCAGAGCCATAAGACAAGAAAAAGAAATCAAAGGAATACAAATCGAGAAGGAAGTCAAACTATCCCTCTTTGCAGACGATATGATTCTGTACTTAGAGGATCCAAAGAACTCTACTAAGAGACTATTGGAACTCATAGAGGAGTTTGGCAAAGTGGCAGGGTATAAAATCAATGCACAAAAATCAACAGCCTTTGTATACACAAGTAATGCCATGACTGAGAAAGAACTGCTAAGATCAATCCCATTCACAATAGCTACAAAAACAATCAAATACCTTGGAATAAACTTAACCAAGGATGTTAAAGATCTCTACAATGAGAATTACAAAATCTTAAAGAAATAGAAGAGGATACCAAGAAATGGAAAAATCTTCCATGCTCATGGATTGGAAGAATCAATATCATCAAAATGTCCATTCTCCCAAAAGCAATTTATAGATTCAATGCAATCCCAATCAAGATACCAAAGACATTCTTCTCAGATCTAGAAAAAATGATGCTGAAATTCATATGGAGGCACAAGAGACCTCGAATAGCTAAAGCAATCTTGTACAACAAAAACAAAGCCGGAGGCATCACAATACCAGATTTCAGGACATACTACAGGGCAGTTGTAATCAAAACAGCATGGTGCTGGTACAGAAACAGATGGATAGACCAATGGAACAGAATTGAAACACCAGAAATCAACCCAAACATCTACAGCCAACTTATATTTGATCAAGGATCTAAAACCAATTCCTGGAGCAAGGACAGTCTATTCAATAAATGGTGCTGGGAAAACTGGATTTCCATGTGCAGAAGCATGAAGCAAGACCCCTACCTTAACCTTACACAAAAATCCACTCAACGTGGATTAAAGACCTAAATCTACGACCTGACACCATCAAGTTACTAGAGAACATTGGAGAAACCCTTCAAGATATTGGCACAGGCAAAGAATTTCTGGAAGATTTTTCCATTTTTTAATGGCTTTTGCTATTTATTTCTTTAGTGTTTTGTATCTTTAATCATAGAGAACTTTGATATTCTCATTTAAATTTATTCCAAGATATTTGATTCTTTTTTAGAGCTATTGTGAATTGTATTGATCTTACAAGTTCTTTCTCAGCCATGACATTGTCTGTGTATACAAAGGCTAGTGATTTTTTCTGTGTTGATATTATATCCTGCCACTTTACTGACCTCTTTTATGAGTTTCAATAGTCTATCAGTGAAGTCTTTTGCATCTCTTGTGTACATAATCATGTCATCTGCAACTAAGAACAGTTTGACTTCCTCTTCTGTAATTTGTACCTATTTGATTTCTTTTTCTTGTCTAATGGCTCTAGATAAAACTTCCAGGACTATATTATTTAGCAATGGTGAGGTGGACATCCTTGTCTGGTCCTAGATCTTAGGAGGAATGCTGCTAGCTTTTCTCTGTTTAAGAGGATGCTTTGCATGAGTTTGTCGTATATTGTGTTGATTGCGTTGAGGAATATTCCTTAAGTTTCCTTAAGATTTTCATCATGAAAGAATGTTGTATTATATCAAATGTTTTCTGTGCATCTACTGAGATAATCATGATTTTGTTCTTCAGTTTCTTAACGTGGTATATCATATTGATTTGCAAATCTTGGACCATCCCTGCATAGTGGGGATAAATACCACTTGGTCAAGGTGGAAGATCGTTCTGATGTGTTGTTGGATTCAACTAGCTAATATTTTGTTGCAGATTTTTGCATCTATGTTCTTTAGGGATATTGGTCTATAGTTATTTCTCTGTTGCATCTTTTTCCAGGTTTAGGTATTAAGATCATGCAGGCGTTGCAAGAAAAGAGTATGGGAAGATTCTCTCCTTTAAATTGTTTTCAAAAGCTTGAGAAGAATTGGAATTATTTCTTCTATAAATGTCTTGTAGAGTTCAGCAGTGAAGCCATCTGTTCCAGGGCTTTTGTTGTTGAGAGGGTCCTTATTACTGATTCAATCTCCATGTTGGGTATTGGTCTGTGTACATTTTCTATATCTTCATGACTCAATTCTGGTAGGTTGTATTTTCTCGGAATCTAACCATTTCTTCTAGGTTTCCTAGTTTGTTGGCGTATAGCTCTTTGTAATAATTTCTGAGGATTGTTTTCATTTCTGTTGTATCTGTTGTTACATTTCCTTTTTCATCTCTGGTTTTATTGATTTGGGAGTTTACCCTTTTTGGTTAGTTGTGCCAATGGTTCATCAATTTTGTTTATTTTTTCAAAATCAGCTTTTTATTTAAGGAATAAAAAATTTTGTTTCAATTTTGTTTATTTCTTTAATTTTAAATATTTCTTTCCTCCTAGTTTTGGATTTGATTTGTTGTTGACATTCTAGGTCCTTGAGATGCATTGATAGCTCATTTATTTGGTACCTTTCCAGTTTCTTCACATAGGCACTGATAGTTAGGAACTTCTTTCTTAATATTGCTTATGCCTTAGCCCATAGATTTTGATACGATATATTGTCATCTTCATTTATTTCTAGAATTCTTTTTCTCTTTTGGTTTCTTCTAAGACAAACTGTTCATTCAGGAGCATATTTTTCAGTCTCTCTGTGTTTATGTATGTTCTAGAGATTCCTGAGTTGTTGATTTCTACCTTTATAACATTGTGGTCAGAGAAGATGCATGGAATAATTTTGATTTTTTTTAATTTGCTGAGACTTGCTTTGTGGCCTAGCATATGGCCTATCCTAGAGAAAGTTCCATGACTGATGATATGAATGTGTATTCTGCCACTGTGTGTTTAAAAGTGCTGTAGATATGTTAGGTCTATTTTGTCTATAGTGTCAATTAACTCTGTTTCCTTGATGGATTTCTGTCTGGTTAACCTATGCATTGCTGAAAGTGGGGTATTGAAGTTCCATGTTACCATTTTGTTGTAGTCTATATCTTCCTTTAGGTCTATTAACATTTTTAAGTAGCCAGGTGTCTTGTAGTTGGGTGTCTATACATTTATTATAGTCATATCTTCCTGTTGGATTGATGCCTTAATCATTACATAGTGCCCTTCTTCATCTCCTTTAACAGTTTTCATGTTCAACTCTATTTTGTCTGATCTTAGGATGACAACACCATCTCCTTTTTAGTTTCTGTTAGCATGGACTAGCTTTTTCCATCTTTCACTGTCAATCTGCATGTATGTTTGTTGGTGAGATGTTTCTTGTAAACAGAATATAGATGGGTCTTGTTTTTCAATCCATTCAGCCAATCTGTATCTTATCTGCAGAACTGAGGCCATTTACATTCAAGTTGACTATTGATAAATAATGACTTGGCCCTGCCATTTTCCCATAAATATTCATAACTTTTGAATTACAGTGGCTTCTCCCCCATAACCACCCTCCCACCCGCAACCATCCCATCTCCCACTCCCTCTCCCATCCCATTCTTCATCAAGATTCATTTTCAATTATCTTTATATACAGAAGATCAACTTAGTATATACTAAGTAAATATTTCAACAGACTGTACCCATTAAGACTTGAACCTTATTTCACCTTTCCCTTCTATCCTGTAGGGTTTCTGATTAGAAGACAGCTGTGAACCTAATTGGAAATCCTCTGAAAGTAATCTGGCATTTCTCTTCACATTAGAATCTTTTATTTATGTTTTACTGTGGAAATTTTGAGTACAATATGTCATGAAGTTCTTTTATGGTCATGTCTGTTAGGAATTATATGTGCTTTCTCTGCTTGAGCATCCTTTTCTTTCCACAAATTGGGAAGTTTTTTGTAATTATTTCACTAAATATGCTTTCTATTCCCTTCTCACTCCTACTCCTTCAGGAACTCGTAAGACCTATATGTTGGGTCATTTGATAGTATCTCATAGATGTCTAACACTGTTTTTAAAATGTTTCTGTTTTCTTGTTTTTCTTTAATCTGACTGCAAGATACAGGCACAGGCAAAGACTTCTTGGAAAAGGCCCCAGAGGCACAGGCAGTCAAAGCCAAAATTAACAATTAGGATTACATTAAATTGAGAAGTTTCTGTGCTGAAAAAGAAACAGTCAGGAAAATGAACTGGCAACCAACAGAATGGGAAAAAATATTTGCAAACTATGCAACAGATAAAGGATTAATAACCAGAATCTACAAAGAGATCAAGAAACTCCAAAACAACAAAACAAAAACCCACTTAAGTGATGGGCCAAGGACCTCAATAGACATTTTTCAAAAGAGGAAATCCAAATGGCCAACAGGCACATGAAGAAATGTTCAGGATCACTAGCAATCATGGAAATGCAAATCAAAACCACAATGAGGTTTCACCTCACCCCGGTTAGAATGGCTCACATACAGAAATCTACCAACAACAGATGCTGGCGAGGATGTGGGGAAAAGGGACACTAACCCACTGTTGGTGGGAATGCAAACTGGTTAAGCCACTATGGAAGTCAGTTTGGAGATTCCTCAGAAACCTGAATATAACCCTACCGTACAACCCAGCCATCCCACTCCTTGGAATTTACCCAAAGGAAATTAAATTGGCAAGTAAAAGCGCTACTTGCATCTTAATGTTTATTGCAGCTCAATTCAAAATAGCTAAGACATGGAATCAACCTAAATGCCCATCAACAGAAGACTCAATAAAGAAATTATGGGATATGTATTATATAGAATACTATACAGCAGTAAAAAGCAATGAAATCCAGTCATTTGCAAAAAAATGGAGGAATCTGGAAAACATCATGCTGAGTGAGTTAAGCTAGTCCCAAAGGGACAAATATCATCTGTTCTCCAAGATTGGTGACAACTAACCGAGCACCAAAAAGGAAACATGTTGAAGTGAAATGGACACTATGAGAAACAGTGACTTGATCAGCCCTTGTCCTGACTGTCGAAGAACAACTTAATACTTTATCTGTTTTAGTATTTTTTGTTCTGCTTAATACTATTGGTTGAACTATTTAATTAACACAGGTACTCTGCTATGGGATGCAGGCTTCCAAAAGGCAGCTGCACCAAAATGCCTGCCCCAAAACACCTTTTGTGGAGCTCTTCATTTCAAAGCAACACTCTTCTCATGTCCCACATTCTACCATCAGCACATTTCCACCACTGTTATTTTGCATCTCCTTTCAAAGGCAAGAAAACTTGCCCCACACATGGTCAAGCTTCGGTATTCAAATTCACAGTATTTGGTCTTGGGTTCCAAGATGGCAGAGTAGGGAGGGAGCCTACTGCTCTAGCCCAGGAGAAGATAGCTTTAAAAAAAGTGGACAGAGTATAGTCTCAGAGAAGAGTTAGGGAGAAAGCAGCAAAGGAAACGCTACCAAAATTAAAGGGACATGGTGGACATACATAGAGGGTGTGGGTGCCCAGGCTCAGGACTCCAGCAGCAGAGCCTACACACCAGCATTGGAAAGGGGGGGGTGAGAGCAGATTGCAGCAGCCCAAGCCACTGGCAAAAAAAAGCTGCAAGAAGAACCTAGAGGGAACCCAGCTTGGAACCCCATGGGGAATAGTGTACCAGCTAAACTAGAGGAGGGAAATGAAAAAGGACAATCACTTTACAATGACATCCTGTAACAAGCCAATAGAGCAGGTGCCATTATGGACATTTATAACAGCTGTGCCAGCTCGTGTCCATGCCCAGCAACTAGTTGAGTGGAGACCCTGACTGGTGGGGAGAACTAACAGGGGGATAGGAACCTGTGACTATGTGAGGCTTCTGTACTGGGACTGTGAAAAAAACTGAGGGAGTGTGGGAGGGAGCATGGCTGGGACTCTGGGCACTCACACTGGGAGACTCCACACGCTCAGGGCTTCCTGGTTACCTGGAGAGAGACATCGCCAGAGAATCTGAACTTACACTGAGGACTGCACAGATCCTTTGTGTGCTCCTTGGGACAGAGTGGATGAATATTATAGCCACTGGGGCTAGCGCTGAGGTACTGGACTCCATTAAGGAGAGGAGCTCAGCTGAACAGAAAAACTTTCCCTTCTGATAAAAAAGAGAGAGCGAGATTTATCATGCCAAACCTGGGTGTGTCAACATAGGCACGCCCTTAACCCTGGAGAACTGAACAGAGCTGGTGCCACAGCTCACTAGGCAAATCCTCTGCCTGTGGCACCAGCACCCCAGATTCTAGTCCTGTTTGGGGTGCCAGATTCTGTCTCAGTTGCTCCTCCTCCAGTCCAGCTCTCTGCTGTGGCCCGGGAAGGCAGTGGAGGATGGCCCAAGTGCTTGGGCTCTGCACCTGCATGGGAGACCAGGAAGAAGCACCTGGCTCCTGGTTTTGGATCGACGCAGTGCGCCAGCCGTAGCAGCCATTTCGGGGATGAACCAATGGAAAAGAAAGACCTTTCTGTCTCTCTCTCTGTCTAACTCTGCCTGTCAAAAAAATTTTTTAAAAAAAGGATGGCCCAGGTCCTTGAGCCCATGCACCTGTGTGGGAGACCTGAAGGAAGCTCCTGTCTCCTAGCTTCAGATCAGCACAGCTCCGGCCATTGTAGCCAACTGGGGAGTGAACCAGCAGATGGAAGACATCTCTCTCCTTCTCTCTCTCTCTCTATCTGCCTCTCCTCTCTCTATGTAACTCTGACTTTCAAATAAATCTTATTTTTCTTTTTTAAAAACTTTTATTTAATAAATATAAATTCTGAAAGTACAACTTTTGGATTATAGTGGCTTCCCCCCCCATAACCTTCCTCCCATCTGCAACCATCCCATCTCCCACTCCCTCTCCTATCCCATTCTTCATCAAGATTCATTTTCAATTATCTTTATATACAGAAGGTCAACTTGGTATATACTGAGATTTCAACAGTTTGCACCCACACAGATACACACTGTTTGAAGATTAGTTTTACCATTAATTTGCATAGTACAACTTATTAGGGACAGAGATCCTACATTGGGAGCAAGTGTACAGTGACTCCTGTTGTTGATATAACAATTGACACTTTTATTTATGACACTAGTCTTGTTTATGTGATCCCTTTGACACTTAATCCTATCATTATGATCAATTATGAACTGAAACTGATCACTTTTACTAGTAAGATGGCATTGGTACATGCCACCTTGATGGGATTGATTTGGAATCCCATGGAACATTTCTAGCTCTACCATTGGGGTAAGTCAGAGTGAGCATGTGCCAAACTATACATCTCCTCCCTCTCCTATTCCCACTCATATTTAACAGGGATCACTTTTCAGTTAAATTTAAACACCTAAGAATATTTGTGTGTAAATTAAAGAGTTCAACCAATAGTATTAAGCAGAACAAAAAAATTACTAAAGGGAATAAAATAGTAAGTTTTTCCTTGACAGTCAGGACAAGCACTGATCAAGTCGTTGTTTCTCATAGTGTCCGTTTCACTTCTACAGATTTTCTTTTAGATGCTAAGTTAGTTGTCACTGATCAGGGAGAACATATGATATTTATCCCTTTGGGACTGGCTTATTTCACTAAGTATGGTGTTTTCCAGATTCCTCCATTCTGTTTCAAATGACCATATTTCATTCTTTTTACTGCTGTATAGTATTCTGTAGAGTACATATCCCATAATTTCTTTAGCCAGTCTACTGTTGATGGGCATTTAGGTCGATTCCATGTCTTAGCTATTTTGAATTGAGCTGCAATAAACATTGAAGTGCAGACAGCTACTTTATCAAATAAATAAATCTTTAAAAGAGAAAGAGAGAGAAAGAAGGGCACTATGTAATGATTAAGGGATCAATTCAACAGGAACATGTAACTACTATAAACATAAATGCACCTAATTATAGGGCAACTGGCTATTTAAAAGAAATGTTAAAGGCTTTAAAGGGAGAATTAGACTCCAATTCAATAGTAATGGGGGACTTCAATACTCCACTTTTAGCAATGGACAGATCAACCAGAAAGAAAATCAACAGATTTAATTGACGCTATGCACCAAATGGACCTAACAGAGATCTATAAAACTTTTCATCCTACAGTCACAGAATGCACATTCTTATCAGCAGTGCATGAAACTTTATCTAGGATTGACCACATATGAGGCTATAAAGGAAGTTTTAGCAAATTCAAAAAAAAATCAAAATCATACCATGCATCTTCTAAGACCACAATGGAATGAAGCTGGAAATACAAATGAAGACAACAACATAACATATCAAAACTTATGGAATATAGCAAAGCAGTGTTAAAAACAAAGTATATAGCAATAGCTGCATACATCACAAAACTAGAAAAGCACCAAAGAAATGAACTAAGTGTATATCAAGGAACTGGAAAAACACAGTAAACCAAACCCAAAACTAGTAGGAAAAAAGAAAAAAAAATTAGAGAAAAAAAATCAACAAAATTGAATAAAAAATATAAAAGATCAGCAAATTGAAGAACTAGTTTTTTGAAAAATAAACAAAATTGACACACCATTGCCCAACTAACCAAAAAAATGGAAAGAGAAGACCCAATTCAATAAAATTAGAGATGAAAAAGGACAACACACACAACAGAAATAAAAAAATCAACAGAAATGACTATAAAGAGCTATATACCAACAAACCAAGACAAAAAAGTCAAACACTTTGGAATAAATTTAATCAAGGATGTCACAGATCTCTATAATTAGAATAACAAAACATTACAGAAAGAAATAGAAGAAGATACAAAAAAATGGAAAAACCTTCCATGTTCATGGTTTGTTAGAGGCAATATCATCAAAAAGTCCATTCTTCTGAAATCAATTTACAGATTCAATGCAATACTGATCAAAACACCAAAGACATTCTTCTCAGATCTAGAAAAAATAATACAGAAATTCATATGAAGACACAGGAGACCTCGAATAGCTCAAGTCAGCTTATACAACAAAAATAAAGCCAGAGGCATCACAATACCAGTTTTCCAGACATACTCCAAGGCAGTTATAATCAAAACAGTCTGGTACTGGTACAAAAACAGATGGATAGAACAATGGAACATACTACAGACACCAGAAATCAATCTACATATCTACAACCAATTTATATTTCATTAAGGAGCCAAAAAACCAATCCCAGGAGCAAGGACAGTCTCTTCCTGAAATGGTGCTGGAAAAACTCAACTTCCATATGCAGAAGTATGAAGCAAGGCCCCTACCTTATCCCCTTACACAAAAATCCACTCAACATTGATTGGAGACGTAAATCTATGTCCCAACACCATCAAATTATTAGAGAACATTGGAAAAACCCTGCAAGACATTGGCACAAGCAAAGAGTTCTTGGAAAATACCCCAGAGGTGAATGCAGTCAAAGCCAAAATTAAAAATGAGATTACTTCAAATTGAGAATTTTCTGTATGGCAAAAGAAACAGGAAATTGTAGAGGCAATCAAAAGAATAGGAGAAATTATTTGCAAAGTATATAACTAAGAAGGATTAATAATCAGAATCTACAAAGAGATCAAGAAACTCCATAACAACAAAAACAACCCAGTTAAGAGATGGGCCAAGGACTTAACCATTTTTCAAAAGAGGAAATCCAAATGGCCAACAAACACATGAAAAAATGTTTAGGATCACTAACCAACAGGGAACTGCAAATCAAAACCACAATGAGGTTTCGCCTCACCCCGGTTAGAATGGCTCACATACAGAAATCAGCAAACAACAAATGCTGGTGAGGATGTGGGGGAAAATGTGCCCTAATCCACTATTGGTGGGAATGCAATCTTGTAAAACCACTATAGAAGACACTTTGGAGAAACCTCAGAAGTCTGAATATATTCCTACCATATGACCCAGCCATCCCACTCCTTGTAAGTTACCAAAGAGAAATGAAATCATCACACAAAAGAGCTATCTGTATCTCCATGTTTATTGCAGCTCAATTCACAATAGCTAAGACATGGAATTAATCTAAATGCCAATCAATGGAAAACTGTATAGAGAAATTATGGGATATGTACTCTATGGAATACTACATTGCGGTAAAAAAAAAATTCCATCATTTGAAACAAATGATACTTAGTGAAATAAGCCAGTCCCAAAGGGACAAATATCATTTTCTCTCTGATCTGTAACAACTAACAGAACACCTAAAAAGAAACCTCTAGAAGTGAAATTGACACTAAGAGAAGCAATGACTTGAATAGCCCTTGTCTTGACTGTCGAGAAACAGTTTATTCCTTTATTATTTTTACTATTTTCTTTTTCTACTTAATACCACTGGTTGAGTTCTTTACTTAACATTGAATTAATCATAGATGTTTAAATCCATTTGAAAATAGATCCCAGTTAAAAAAAATAAGAAATGGAATAAGAAAGAGAAGAGATGTACAGTTCAGCAAAAAGTTCCCATGGACTTACCCCTAAGGGTAAAGCTAAAAACTTGCCATGGGACTCCAAATCACATGAAGCTGGGTGGTACTAATGCCATCTTACTAATCAAAGTGATCATATTAAGTGTGTAACTGATCATATAGATGGGATGAAGTGTCAAAGGAATCACATAAATAAGACCAAGTGTCTGCTAATGACAATAGAGAGAATTAAAAAGGAGAGAATGATCCAACATGGAAAGCAGTCCACACAGCAGACTCATATAATGACAATTGCCCTAAACAGCACTCTGACCACAGAATCAGCTCTTAAGGCATTTGGATCTGACTGAAAGGCCCATGAGAGCATTTCAGGCATGGAAAGCCAATATACTGTGGCAAAAAAATGATCTACATGAAGGATGTTTATGAATGAGGTTCCAGGGTAAAGAAGGGGCCATCAAAGAAGGATGCAGTTTTTTCTATGATACAGACTGCACATTTGTGATATACTTGTGAAATAATTTGATTGAGGTGTACACAGATATACATAAAATAATTGTGCTTTGCTTATCTGATGCAGAGTCAGTCTTCCCCTTGTGTTTCCCTGTCTTTCCCTCCGCTCCACCACAACTTCTATTGTTTTCAGGAGAAGAGGGGTTAGCAAGGACTGAGGTCTTCCTGCCCCTACTGTGGACCACAGGCCACGCCACGTGGTGGGGAGCTTCGGTTTTAGAGACTCAGGCTTTTTGCATTTTTGGGTACAGTGCCCAAGTCAGCACTGGACCTGGACCCCTGGCTGCAAGTATACTGACTTCAAGCATTGTCTGTGAGCAAGGTTTGCTGATTTATTGTATGACTACTGTATGACTCCCGTAACCGCTGAATTGAACATTTAACTATTATTTGTGATTGCAAGCACTAGGCAGGAAAAGAGCCACAGGTGAGGAGGTGCTCCTACCTTTGGGGCCCCACAACCCTAATGTTCAGTCTCGGTGATGGACGGCTTGCTGATTGGAGCCTCTGGCAAGGGAAGGCAACCTCCCAAAGGGGGCTCTTGTTGTTCAAGCTTGCTGCTTTCCTGTTCCAACTTCCAGGTATATCACACTTGAAAAATGGCTGCTGCCTTGCTCCTGGCCTCTTGTAGAAGCTGAATGCCTGCTTTGTGCAGCCTTGTGATGCTCATGACTGACATTTGCATTTCAGGGTGAGTCAGCTGGGCTCAGGGACTAGCAGGCTAGGAAGAAACCAACAAATCTCCCATGTCAAATGGAAACGGCACATGGAAGAGCGGAGCTGGCCCGGGCTCAGCAGCGTCTTGGCTCTCCTGAAAATGGCAGCTGTTCCTTTGGGGAAACTTTAACTCCCACCTGTGCTTGAAGCAAGCTCCTGGATCAATGGGGACCTCCATCCATTGCCCTAGATGCTGTGTCATGATTAGCATCCACTGGGGTGCTGTGGCTGTTGAACTCAGCAGTATCTGCAGAGCCCAAACTAGGCAGTACTTCCCCATGGGCAGAAATCGAAGCTGGCCTCATGGCTCTGGCCAGCTCACTTATTAAGCTCATGGCTTTGGGATCTTGTGGGGTCATGGCTGGAATCGATACTACCAGTTTACTTCCCGCTGCTACATGGAGTCCTGCTGATAGGAGCTTTAATTAAATGCCATTTGAAGCAAATGGATGAAATTATTCCCAGCTTTTGTTGGCTAAAACAGTAGGAGTGACTTCAGGCCTAGCTTATTCATAGAAATATTTGTCAGCAGTCAAGGTGGAATAGAAAGAAGGGGTGATATTGTTGGGAGGCAATTTTCTGTGGGTGTCATCTTTCTGAATATTCAGTGAAGTGAGGCAGTGGCAGCCTGTTGATGTTTATGCAATCAATAGCCTTCAAAGCCAGTGTGTTTCTCTAATGAGCATTGTAAGGCATTTTGCCTGTGATAAATGATTCACATTTCCTAATCGAATTATTTCTCTTATGAAATGCAGTCCCATGCATGCACAGGTGGTGATCACCGAATTCACGTTGATCTGTGGGAATTTAGGCTCAGGGAACTATCGCAGGAGTGCCGACGCTCTGGCTATCCCTGCTCCTGTGAGTGGGGAGCTGTCTTTTGTCTCTGGCCCAGAAGTCTCCTATCTTCTATCAGCGTCCACATTAGCTTAGCTGATTAACGTACTGTCTTCTTATACTCTTCACAGTCATTGATGGAAGACTGGACTGGTTTGAAAGTAACCCATATATTTGGAGAAGACATTTTCAACCTATAGACTCAAGAAATGACCAGTGTACAAGATATATAAATAACTACAAATCAATCAGCCTTGTGATTTGTTGATGGCTAAAGAAAGAAAAATACTAAAAGAACTTAAAGAGCTAAGTTAAAAGAAGAAACTGGTATGTAAAAAAAAAAAAACCTATGAAAAAGATGAAAAGGGGGTCGGCGCCATGGCTCACTTGGTTAATCCTCTGCCTGCGGCGCTGGCATCCCATATGGGTGCCAGGTTCTAGTCTCAGTTGCTCCTCTTCCATTCCAGCTCTCTGCTGTGGCCTGGGAAGGCAGTGGAGAATGGTCCACATGCTTGGGCGCCTGCACCCGTGTGGGAGACCAGGAAGAAGCTCCTGGCTCCTGGCTTTGGATTGGCGCAGCGCTGGCCATTGTGGTCATTTGGGGAGTGAACCAACAGAAGGAAGACCTTTCTCTGTGTGTCTCTCTCTCACTGTCTAACTGTATCTGTCAAAAAAAAAAACTATGAAAAGATGCTCAATATTACATATTGTTGGTGAAATATGCACACTAAAACTATGAGATTCTGCTTATACCCATAAAATAGATTGGCTAAACCTTAGGAAGTTTTATATCATACAATGTTTTATTAGAAAAAGGGAAATCATTCTATATTGCAGGTGGAAGTATAAATATATGAAGTGCTTTAGAGAGTATTTTGAAGCCTAACGAGCCTGGTTTTAGCTGTGTATCTAATTTTCTGTACCTCTAGCATTCCCTCTCTTCTGCTTCTCCTTCCTCCTAGGCAGAGATTATGTTATTGCAAAAAGATATAATCATCCTCTAGGCTGTAACACACTGACACAGGTGGTTTTCTGAATTTATAAAACTTCAGTTGATTCTGTAGTTGTTAAGTTGTTAGTTCCTAGTTGTTAAGTTCCCAGTTTCACCAAAATGAGTATATCTAATCAAATATGTATGTGAGTGATAAAGTAATTGTGCCATTTTAAATTATATTTAGTTTATGCTTACACAATTGATCTGTGATAAGCCGTGCAGTGGATTTCGGCTTCCCAGGCTGTAACTGCATCCACTGCGCTCTCTCCCACACTACAAGTGGAAAGTAGAAAGTAGAATACAAGACCTGCCACCAGGGCTGATGATGCAGCAGTTGCACCTACAAGGTAGACAATGTCCTCTCACAGTAGCCATTTCCAAGTTATTTTAATACCTCACTGTCAGTATTTTTAATCGTGAAGCTGAGAGGTGATAGGGAAACACCATAGTAGGAGAGCACAATGGGTTTGAAGAGGGAACACTTCATACATTCCCATCTATTTGTTAATTCACATCAATTGTTTTAATCAGGTCAAGTCGCCATAGCAGGATAGCACCTATTGGCAGGATTAATCAACAGAAATCTGTTTTCTCACAGTCCTGGAGGCTCGAAGTTCAAGGCCTTGGTGTTGGTAGGGTTGGTGGTGGGGACTTTGTCCTGGCTGGCAGGTGGCAGGGGCTACCTCTTCTGTGTCCTTGGGTGCCCTTTCCCTGTGTTTACACAGCCCTACAGTCTCTTTTTCTAAGGGATAAGAGCCCTACTGGATTGGGAGCCACCCCTGTGACCTCACTTAACCTTAATCACTCCCTTAAGTCCCTGTCTCCAAATACAGTTATGTTGGGGATTGCAGCTTCAACACATGGGCTTTTGGGGGAACACAGTTCAGTTCATAAAGCCAACTCTGTGGCTGCCACTGTTATTGGGGACACATTTAGGAACAAAGCAAGCTACGCCCTTCATGGGGCTTGTATTTTAGAAGGAAGTGACACATAATAATTCAAACAGGTAAATATACTACACAGGTTAGGGGGTAATGAGTGTTGTGGACAAAAATAAGATCAGGTAAGGGGCTGTGGGGGCCAGCCCAGGCCTTGCAGTGGGTGCTAATTTTAGATAGATCTTGCCCTCTTGAGTAGTTGACATTTAAACAAGACCTTGCAGGATATTAGAGAATTAGAAATACAGATGTCTGCGCTGTGAAGTCTATTTTTTATTCAACTGAGAACCATGGGCGTGACCGAGAAGCTATGGAAGACATGACTTAGAGTCGGATAACCTTGGCTCAAGTTTTCTTTGTGCAAATTAGCCTCTGCAGTAAATTACATAACCAACAACGTGGGTTAAATGAATGATAGAAATCAGCACGATGCATCCCCATTCCAGATGAAAATGAGAAAATAAATTGCTTCAGTGCTGCATTTGAACTCCTTTGGGGATCACTGTCTGATTATAAACCTTGAGTTTGGCTCATCCTTCTCCCTGTCTCAAAGGTATTTTCTTGTTCCCTTGGTCTCCTTACACTGTCAGTGGACCAGCCCTTGTATGGTGTGGAAGATCCATAGCAACCGTATTAATGGTGTTGCAAAATATGCCAATCAGCAGCCTTTCAAATGGCTTTGCAGCTGAGTCTGGGGATTGGTTTCTGCTGTGGGTGAGGCAGAGCTGTTGGTGCAACTCGGCAGCTCTGCACTCCTGTGGAATATCAAGTCACAAGCATTTATGGAGCACGCCTGTGTGCTTTACTCAGCAGCCAAGAGCATTATTCTGTCAACTCTTGACTACCCATGTTAACAGGAAATAAAAATATCTGTGATTAACATGGAAGATAATCTATACACTCTCACCCCAGGAAGGGGAAAGCAGCAAATGGAAAATGGGAGCAGTGATTGTGCATGTGAGTAGTGGGGGAGAACAAGGAAGCCTAGTGGAAGGTCAGGCAGATTCAGCGGTAGTGGCTACGTAAAGGCATGAGGAGAAGAGAAATCCAGATCGCCCATGAGCAGTTACCTTAATTGCAGAGTGGATATAAGAGGATGCCTTCCTTTTGGGGGGGTTTTAAATAAAAAAATAAAAAGGCATAATATAATTTCTTAGATTCCCTTTTTTTTATGAATGAAGCATCTCTTCTATGTCAGACCTTCGTTGAGCTCTTGGAGGGATAGCAGCAAATGATCCAATCCCTGCTGTCCCAGGAGGCTGGGGGCAGCAAGGTGTGGAAGTAAAGTAACAAAGACCAACAGGGCATCCAGCCCAGAGCAGAAGGTGAGGGCAACAGGCTGGGAAGGTTTCTGCGAGCTTCCAGGGCCCAATTACCTCTTATTGGAGGCACTGTAGCTCTGTGCCTTCATAGCATCATTCAACAAATGTTCATTAAGCCATTTGATGTTAGACATTGGTGCTGAACTCTAGGATGAGCAGGAGCCATTTCAACTTTCAAGGCTTCCTGCTAGAGTGAAACGGACTTAACCACGCTGAAGATGTGATGTGAGGAAGTGGTGAAAAGGACGCCTTAGCAGCTCAAGACTCATCACTCTGTTTGCGGGGAGGGTGTGAGGCATGGCGTTTAGGATGAAGACAGGTGGGTAGTTTGTGGCAATGAGAGGCCACCGCAGACAGATGGAGCACCTTGAATAAAGGTGAGGGGCAGGCAGGTTGGTCTGGAGACCTACAAGCAGTTCCATTTGCCCACAGTTGAGTGTGGGAGGAGGGGAGGAGTGTTAAGATGGAGACCAGAGGGGCTGGTGTTGTGGCACAGTTGCTTTGCCAGCATCCAGTATTGGATGCTTGTTTGAGTCCTGGCTGCCCTATTTCAGATTCTGCTCCCTGCTAATGCACCTAGAAAATCAGCAGAAGATGGTCCAAATGCCTGGGCCCCTGCCACCCATGTGGGAGACCTAGATGGAGCTCCAGGGTTCTGGCACTGACCTGGCCCAGCCTTGGTTGTTGTGGCCATTTGGTGAGTTAACCAGTGGATGGAAGATCTCTCTGGCTGTCTCTCTCTCTCTTTCTCTCTGTCACTCTGCCTTTCAAATAAATAAATCATCTTTAAGAAAAAAAGATGGAGACCAGAAACAAAGCCAGCAAGGTTCTGTGTGCCCTGGGAAGGTATTTGGGTTCATTCCATGAACATCTAGGTATATCTGATGGGATTACTGGGATAAACACTCAGGGATTAAAGTGGGCAATGTGTTCTGTGAAAAGTTTAGACTTTGAGTCATTCTGGCTTCTTTGGATGGTGGACATGAGTGGGAAGGGCATGGGGGCAGCAGGGAAATTTGGCTTAGTGGGGGCACAGAAGAACAAAGGTCCAACTGAGGACTGTGTGAGGAAGAGAGAAATGCGAAGTGTGAAAGAATTTGCAGGACGTGGTGATTGGCTGTGTGACACGGGTGTTTCAGAGGAAAGGGGCAGTGTGGTTCCATGTCTTTCAGTGGGGGCAGTTTAGTCAGTCAGCCAAGATGTGCAGAAGTAGGGGTGGGGCTATTCAGCAAAGTGAAGTCTTCACCCTGAGACCGCCTACAAGGAGTCTCTACAGTCCTGGGAAACCGCCATGCTTGGGGGCCGGCATTGGGGCACAGTGGGTAAGATGCCGCCTGCAATTGTGGCATCCCATATGGGCGCTGTTTCCAGCCCTGGCTGCCCCACTTCTGGTCTGGCTCCCTGCTAATTTGCCTGGGAAGGCAGCAGAAGGTGGCCCCAAGTGCTTGGGCCTCTACACTTACTTGGGAGATCTGGATGAACTCCTTAGCTTCCGCCTGACCCAGCCCTGGCTGTTGTGGCCATTTGGGGAGTGAACCAGTGGATGGAAGAGTTCCCCCATCCTCACCATAGCTCTGACTTTAAATTAAATAAATAAATCTTTAAAGAAAAGAAGCCATGCTTGGGTTTCAAAACATTTTTGTGCCAAAAAAAGAGTGTCTTTTAAATCTCTCCCTATCTAACATCTGTCCATCCATCCATCTGAAGGGCAGAGAGACAGAAACAGAAAGGGGGAGGGTCATGTGGGAGGAGCACCTCCCATGTGGGTGGCAAGGGTCCTGACTATTTGAGCCATCACTGGCTGCCAGAAGTCAGAAGTGGAGCCAGCACTGGAATCCAGTACTATGATATGAGATGCCAGTGTCCCAACAGCTATTATAACCATTGCAGCGTGGGCATGCAGCCACGTCTCAGGAGCCCGCCCCCAGCAAAGGTCAAAGGAGAGGCCTCACCCGGCTGTACATGCCCTGGTAGGCCTCGGCAATCATCAGCCTCTAGTACTTTTCCATTAGTTCCTTTTGGTACTCAAAACTGTCACTTTCTGTTTCAGAGGAATTGCGTTAAATCTTTCTTCTGTCTTGAAATGGTCTTGATCCCTATTGGACTAGTCTTGGATGAACTCTTCCTTGCTTATTTAATTCCTTCTGTTTGCAAGAAGAGATGTTAACAATGAACCAAGAGGCTGGATGTGAAGCAAACCATCATTTCAAAATAAAAGCCATCCTGGATGGCGTTAGGGTCTTAGGAAGACTATGGCTCAGGTACTGGACTATAGAACGAATGAGGGCAAGTGACTCGGGTTTACAGAGGTGCAGGGTGCCAAGGAGAAGTCAGGTAGGAAGGTGTCACGTGGAGGTGCCAAGGAGAAGCCGGAGGCAGAGCTGGGTGTTTCATGCATGTGGGAGAAAGGATCTGAGAGTTGTAATAGGGAAGCAGGAAGATCTAGAATTAGCCCCAAAGACTGAAATTAGTGGCTTCTGAGAGAAGAGGCGTCGAGCCACGCAGTGTGGGGCTAGCCCAGTTATGACTCTGGACTCACAAGAAAACAAGTGGCTGTGGAGGAGTCTTTTATCAGCATGAGGAGAACTCCAAAATGAAGGTATTTCTCACATTACAATATTTTTCGATGACTTCCATTGCCTTGTGATTTTGCTACCATCACAGTGATGTAATTACTATAGAATTCTCTTTTTTTGTTCTTGGCCTATTGAGATCCTCTACAGTCTATCTCTCTGAGTTTTTTTTTTTTTTTTCACTTTTGAAAGGTTTCATAGCAATTCTTCTTCATTTTTCCTTCCAGACAATCTCAGAATAATTTTGTATGTTTATCTAAACTTTTATTAAAATTTAAAGTTAAAATAACTGTAAACTTTAAGAATCAATTTTGAGAGTTGTCTTTGTGTCATCAGTGGTATATTTGCCAACTGATTGAAATTATTTTCTAAAAAACTTAGTAAAAATTTGTAGATTTTACAAATGGCAATAAGTACTACTTGACTAAAATTATTCTTATATTTCTGCAGATATTTGAAGTTGTAGTATGTAGTATTTTTATTTTATTTCTCAACACATAATTGGTTAACTGAAGAAGTGATATTGAATTTATATTCACTTTATATCCAGAACAATTATTGAATTCTTTATAATTTTTAATAACTAATTATTTGGTTACCTTGAATTTCTAGTTAAATAAGCATTCTTTAAAAAGTTCATGGAGAATGGGACTTATGAAAAAACTTTGCATGGATTTCATTATTTTTTGCAAAAAAGCAAACATCTGATTTCATTTTTAATGAACTTTCTGAAGTATCCTTCCAGAATATTTTCTTCAAATAATACTAGCTTTGATTTTTTCTTTATAATTGTTATATATTTCCCTCTTTCTTTTCCCATTGTATTAGGACAGGGATACCTAGATGATTCTTATTTTCTGGTTTTAATGGAAACTTGGGGCATAATGAATCATAGCAGTTTGGTAGGCTTGCAAGTTGTGTAGTCAACTCTTGTTACTCCTGGTATTTATTCTCTACAAAGTTGCCATGAATATTGAATTACTGAAAGCTGCTGTTCTCTGGTTAGGATTTTTTTGTGTGTCAAAACTGAAGTGCTGGATTGGCATTGTGATGCAGCAGGTTAAGCCACTGCCTGTGACAGACACCCGCATCTCTTATCTGAATGCTGCTTCCAGTCCCGGCTGCTCTGCTTCAGGTCCAGCTCCCTGCTAATGCACCTGGGAAAGCAGCTCTAGAAGGTGGCCCAAGTCCCTGGGCCCCTGCCTCCCACCTGGGTGACCCAGATAGATTCCAGGCTCCTGGCTTTGGTCTGCATCAGGCCTGACTGTTGTGTCCACTTGAGAAGTGAATCAGTGGATGGAATCATTCTTTCTCTTTCTCTCACTCTCATGCTCTCTTCCCCATCCCTGTCATTCTACCTTTCAGTTTGATAAAATAAATATTTAAGAAAAACCCGAGTATAATTTGTATTATAGATTTGTTTGCCAATATCCTTGGGAAGTAACTCTAACTCTAACGCTAACCCTAAACCTATTTAGGTTGGGGTTAGGGTTTCAGCATTGAAAACCTATTCTTCTATATATTCTTTTCCTGTAGCGCCGAGGAGGGTTTTAAACATTGCTCTGCTCCCCGTGATCTGCAGTTGTCTCCTCTGTCAGCCAGCACTACTCTCAGGAGAGAGCTGGCCACTCTGCTGCTCTCTCAACTTTCTGTTGTTATCAGCTATCACCTGATGAACCACACAGCTGCTGTTTTCATCCTTGGCATCGCTTCACCCCATAGAGTGGATGTGGCTTGAACATTTTCCAGGCAGCCCCCTGCACACATCAATGGATGCTCTGTTCTTTCTGATGTGCTGTATTATTAATTTATTAACATAAAACTGCTGGCCAGCAACAGTGCAGCCCATGCTTATCTAGCACACATATTTTCTCCAAAAACTACATTTTGCATTTGTGTACTTTTTGTGTGTGTGTGCATAGGAAACCAATCAGTATTTTACCATTATTCTTGGGGCCATTTTTACTTTTTTAGAAGTCTGAGGCTGCTGGTTTTTAAAAACACTTTATTTATTTGAAAGGCAGAGTTATGGATCCAGGGGAGAGGGAGAGATAGAGATAGAGATAGAGATAGAGATAGAGATAGAGATAGAGATAGAGATAGAGATAGAGAGAGAATCTTCCATTTGCTAGTTCATTCCAAATGGCTACAGCAGTTTCTTTATTTTTTTATTTTTTTTTGCTTGGGGACATTTTAAATAGTAAAATCCCCAACAAACACCATCAAAATTGCAAAAACAATGGCATGTATAATAGACAACAAAAAGAACATATATTTAATGTTTGAGTACGAAAAGAAGAAGGCATTATGTGAAATTCTATGATCTCTATTAGGATTATACATCCTAGTGATTCTGATTTTTTTTTCTTTCTGCACATGTCTGCAAAACACCGTAAAAGCACTACAAGCATTGATTTGGGGGCTATAAATGATTTTAGCAAGTAGACATATTTGTAAATACAGAATCCATGAATAATGAGGATTGGCTGTATGGTAAGATAGTTAAAAGTTGTCTACCAGGGAAGAAACTAATCTTGAATAAAATTTCCAATATTTTTAAACAGCACTGGGTGGTCCGTGGTCACTTAATTTTAAATGTAAAGGCACAGATAGGTAGGGAGAGCTATGCCATGTGAATATAAACACAGAAAGCTGGAGTGGCTGTGTTAACTTTGACAAAGACTTTAGAGCCAAAAACTTGATTGTGGCTGAATTCCTATCAAGGTGAAGGAGTGACATCTCCAGTGTGTATGCACCGAGCACGTGCTAAAGTCAGCCAGGAAAGGAGTGCGAAGGCTGACAGGTGCACTCAGTGGGGCGCCATCAGCAACTGACTGAGTCAGCAGAAAGGAAGTCAGTGAGGACACTGCTGAACAGAGCAGCACTGTCAGTACCAGACGTCACGGTAGCCTGTGGAGCAGTTCATGCAACGACAGCCGAAAACACGTGGACCGTTCATCAAATTCTGGACCGTAAAATACACCTTCGCAAACTGACAGTAATGGAAACCATACAGCATGGGCTCTCAGAACACACTGAAGCAGAGCTAGAAATCTAAACAGAAAGAAAGCTGGAGACGCCCCAGAAGACGTGCAGACCAAACCGCAGACTTCTTAGTAACAAATGGAGCAATTGGAAGATCTCAAGAGAATTTAAAAGTTTTTCAATGCAAATACAGCTGATCAAAGTTCTTGAGAAATAGTGAATACAATGCTCAGGGAATGTCTATCACACTGAGTTACGCATGTGCGAGAAGAAAAATAACTGAAATCAAGACTCTAATCTTCTACCCTAGAAAACTGCACAAGGAAGAACAAGTTAAACAAGAAAAGAAATAAAAAGTGGAGCATAAATCAATAGAATTACAGTAGGAAGTCAACGACACAAATCTGATTCTTAGAAATGATCAATAAACTCTATAAGGCTGTAGCCAGACTGTCGAAGAAAAAAAGAGACAAGAATACCAACATCAGAAATGAAAGAGAATCCATTATTCATGCAGGGAAAAACACAATCTGAATAGGTCTACGTATACCCATTAAAGAAATTCAACCAATTATTAATACCATTCCAAAGCAGAAATCACCAGGCTCAGATGGGTTCGCTGGTGAATGTATCCAATTTCTTTTTTTTAAAATTTTTTGACAGGCAAAGTGGACACAGAGAGAGAGCAAGAGAGAGAGAGAGAGAGAAAGGTCTTCCTTTTTCCTTTGCTTCATCCCCCAATGGCTGCTGTGGCCCGTGCACTGTGGCCTGCGCACCACGCTGATCCGAAGCCAGGAGCCAGGAGCCCGGTCTCCCATGGGGGTGCAGGGCCCAAGCACTTGGGCCATCCTCCACTGCACTCCCAGGCCACAGCAGAGAGCTGGCCTGGAAGAGGGGCAACCGGGACAGAATCCGGAGCCCCGACCAGGACTATAACCCCAGGTGCCAGCGGCGCAGGCGGAGGATTAGCCTAGTGAGCCACAGCGCAGGCCTATCCAATTTCTAAGGAAGAAATATCACTCTGTACAATCTTTTCTATAAAACTGAAGCAGAGAGAGTACTTCTGTCTTATTCTTCAGACCAAATACTGAAACTCTAACACCAGAACCAGAGAAAGCAATTACAAGAAAACTATGAAGAGTATCTCTTATGTGTAATTTTTATGATGTAAAAATTCTCAAAAATATTAGTAAATTGAATATAACAATGTGTATGAAAAACTACACTTCTTGACCAAGTGGGATTTATTCCACATGGTTCAATATTTGAAAATCAGTTCATGTAATCCATCACTATAATAGGTTGAAGATGGGGCCCAGCAGTGTGACGTAGTGAGTTAAAGCCCTGGCTTGAAGCACTGGCATCCCATATGGACGCTGGTTCATATCCCGGCTGCTCCTCTTCCAGTCCAGCTCTCTGCTATGGCTTGGGAAAGCAGTGGAAGATGGCCCAGGTGCTTGGGCCCCTACACCCGCATGGGAGATCTGGAAGAAGCTCCTGGCTCCTGGCTTCAGATCAGCACAGCTCTGGCCATTGCGGCCATCTGGGGAGTGAACCAGTGGATGGAAGACCTCTCTCTCTCTCTCTGTCTCTATCTCTTTATGTAACTCTGTCTTTCAAATAAATAAAATAAATCTTAAAAAAATAGGTTGAAGATGAAACATCATACGATTACTCCCTTAAATGCAGAAAAAAACATTTGACCTAATTTAATGCCTAGTCAAGATTTAAAATTTTCAGTAAACTACAAACAGAAAGGAATTTCTTCAACTTGATAAAGAATATCTTCAAAAAACCTACAGCTAGCATCACAGTGGTGAGAAAGATTAGGAAAGAGAGATGTCTACTCAAAATAGTACTGTTTCAAAAAAGTTTAATTTTGACTTATGGGCTCCTTTGTTAAGATTTAGCAACATATGAGGGGACTTCAAAAAGTTCGTGGAAAGTAAAATTAAAAGATAAAAAGATAAGCTTTTTTTTCTTTTGCCACATTGTCTTGGCTTTCCATGCCCGAAATACTCTCATGAGCTTTTCAGCCGGATCTGAATGCCTTAAGGGCTGATTCTGAGGCCAGAGTGCTGTTTAGGACATCTGCCATTCTATGAGTCTGCCGTGTGTCCTGCTTCCCATGTTGGATTGTTCTCTCCTTTTTAATTATTAATTAATTATTTTTAATTATTTTGTAGTGAAATTTAAAAATCCATGCAGTTTTTTCAAATTATACTTTTTTCATGAGCTTTTTTTTTTAAAGGGTTTATTTATTTGAAAGGCAGAGTGGCAAAGAGAGGGAAAGGCAGAGACAGAGACAGAGAGTTCTTTCATCTGCCACTTCCCTTCCCAAATGCCTGCAAGAGATGCAGCTGGGCCAGGCCTGAGCCAGGAGACGGGGGAAGCGGACTGAGCTATTAGGAAGAAGAGTGTCCCTTTTTAGATTGAGTCATATGAGACAAGTTGTGTTACAGCTACTCATTTTCATCTGTTTTAAACACATTTTGCCTTCTTATTTATTTTCACCTTATTTGCAAAGGGGAGAGAGAGAAAGAGAGAGAGATAGACTGAGAGAGAGAAAGAGATGTTCCACACACCGGTTCAGTCCTCAAATGCCCATAAAGCCAGGGCTGGTCCAGCCCAGAGCCGGGAAGTGCCAGAGACTTAGGTATCTGAACCATCTCCTGCTGTCTCCCAGGTTGGGCATGAGCAGGGAGGGGAGACCAGGACCAGAACCAGGTACTCCACTGCGGGATGTGGGCACCATAAACTGCGGCTTAACTCTTAATGCCAAACAGCTGCCCCTCAGCTTTCTCTAAATAAACTCCAAAAGTCAGGGAGAATATTATTATCTTTTCCAGTGGCGCTTGGCCAGGGTCATCAGCACAGATGGGCTTTTCAAGCATTTCCACTGTGATCCTGCTCTGGCATGCTGCAGGGGGCACTGTGCAATCAAAAACCAAAGCCTGCTGAAATCCTCCAGGCTGACACATGGACAGGCAAAGAATTAGGATGGTTGGAATGCATCCACATTCTGCCCCTAAAGCTGCCATGAGACGGGGCATGGAGAGTGGGGCACAGAGAAAATGCTTGGTTAGTAGAGTGCATGAATTGCACTCCTGAAGAAGTTCATCTCGAACTTTTCCTTCTCTTGTCTCCGTGTTTTCTGGTGATCATGGATACTTGAAAAGGCTTGAAAGCGTTCACTGCAAATTGTCGAACTCAGCTTTAGAGAGCACATTTGAAGTCCTCCATTGTTTTCCTGTGGGATGTTGCTAGTGAATAAATTTGCAGATGTGCACACACACAAGCAAACACTCAAGGAAGTCTTGTAAGCAACCTTGTCTTTACAGTTAAGAGCTTGCTTTCTTATGAAAGGTTTTGTAGGTCTTGTGCAAACATTTTTTTAAGATTTTTATTTATTTATTTGAGAGGTAGAATTATAGACAGTGAGAGAGACAGAGACAGAGAGACAGAGTGAAAGCTCTTCCTTCCATTGATTAGCTCCCCAAATGGCCGCAACGGATGGAGCTGTGCCGATCCTAAGCCAGGAGCCAGGTGCTTCTTCCTGGTCTCCCATGCAGGTGCAGGGCCCAAGCACCTGGGCCATCCTCCACTGCCTTCCCGGGCCACAGCAGAGAGCTGGACTGAGAGAGGAGCAACCGGGGCTAGAACTGGCACCCATATGAGATGCTGGCACCCAAGGTGGAGGATTAGCCTAGTGTACATGGTGCCGGCCCCACAAACATTTCTTTTATGTTGTCTATGTTTATCTTTGGGCACACCAAAAATCTTCTTTACACAGTTTTCTTTTTTAAAGGATGATATATGGATGTTTAATGCCTCCATATTATTTCTTAAAGATTAAATCTTTTGGGGCTCGTGCTGTGGCACAGTGGGTTAAGGCCCCAGCCTGCAGTGCCAGCATCCCATATGGGTGCCAGTTTGAATCCCGGCTGCTCCATTTCTGATCCAGCTCTCTGCTATGGCCTGGGAAAGCAGTAGAAGATGGCCCAAGTCCTTGGGCCCCTGCACGCATGTGGGAGACCAGGAAGAAGCTCCTGGTTTTGGATCAGCTCAGCTCTGGCTGTTGCAGTCATTCGGAGAGAGAATCAGCAGAATGGAAGACCTCTCTCTCTCTCTGGCTCTACCTCTCTCTGTAACTCTTTCAAATAAGTAAGATAATTCATTTAAAAATAAAAGAAATCGCGGCGCGCTGGCCGCAGCACGCTGGCCGCGGCAGCCATTGGAGGGTGAACCAACGGCAAAGGAAGACCTTTCTCTCTGTCTCTCTCTCTCTCACTGTCCACTCTGCCTGTCAAAAAAAAAAAAAAAAAGAAATCTTTAAAAAAAGAATCCCAACTTTTTTCTTCTTCCTTTTTCTTTAAAAAATTGCAAATTTTTCATATTTTTAAAAGATTTCTTTTTCTTCATTTGAAAGAGTAACAGAGAGAGGGAGAGACAGAGAAGGAGATCTTCCATCTGCTCATTCACTCCCCAAATGGCCGCAACAGCCAGGACTGGGCTGGGCTGAAGCCAGGAGCCTGGGACTCCATCAGGGTCTCCCAGGTGGGTGGCGGGGGCCCAAGCACTTGAGCCATCTTCCTCTGCTCTCCCAGGTGTGTTCGCAGGGAGCTGGCACAGAAGCACAGCAACTGGGACTTGACTTGGCTCCTGTAGAAGCAGTAGCTTAGCCCTCTGTGTCACAGTGCCGGCCCCTCCTTTCTTCTCTCTAAGTCCCTTTTATAAACTATTAGTCTCATTCATTGAGCATCCATTTATTAAACACCTGTAGCCAAACTCCAGTGTCTAGGAAGTCGCAGTCCAGCAGTCAGGAGAGAAAACTCAATAACCATGCAAATGAGATCGAGGAAGCCAGGGCGCCTGGGGCTGCCGTGCCTGGTTGAGTTTGGAGGACTCAGAGAGAAAGTCTGGAAGAGGAAGGCTCATTTTTTACAGAGTGTTGAAGGAAGGGAATTTGGATAAAAACTAGGAGAAAATGGGCTTCCAGGTAGGGGGATGATTTGGGCTAACAGAGATATGAACAAGCGGAGCCACTTGGCAAAATAGGAAGGCATCTGATTTGACTGAAATAGAAATGAAACAGGGCAGGCAGCAAACCAAGGCAGAGGCCAAGAAGGGTGCTCCGTTGAGTCCGCGGGGTTTAGTAGTTCTAGCAGTGAGGCCCTGGAGGGTTTCGGACAAACATGCTGAGCTCAGATCTGTCCGTTGCTGTTGTCCATTTTGGTGATTTTTCTTGTCATTCTGCTTGTTAGCCTCATTACAAACACAGGAGAGTCTTAAAACAAGGGGAAGCCAAAAAACATTTTAGTAAAATGGTTAGACTTATCAATTCCCTGGAGTGCGCCCCCCAGCATTTGGGCATCCATCTTGGGGTTGAAGCTAGGAGCTGGGAAGATGGTCCCTTGCACCTGGTGGGAGAGTCCATAAGAAAGCAAGTGTGATAAGTCGCATGAAAGGTTTCAACATTTTTTTTGCCAGATAAATAACAGTGAAAATCTACTCTTTTTAAAAATTTTTAAAAAATTTATTTAAGTTATACAAGTTATGAATGTCATAGAAACAGAAAATCTATTCTTTTTAATGAAACATTTAAAAATATTTTGACTTGTATTTTAAAAGCAGAGAGACAGGAGAACTTCCATGCATAAATTTAGCCTCCAAATGCCTGCAACATCCAGGATTGGGCCAGGCAGCAGCTGGAGTTGGAACTAAATTCAAGCCTCTCATGTGGATGGCAGGGATCCAAGTACCTGACCCGTTACCTGCTGCCTCCCAGAGCATATTGGCTTGAATCTGGATTGGAAGTGGAAGAACCAGGACTCAAACCAAGCCCTCAGGTGTGGAATGCAGGTGTTCAAATGAAGTTTTAACCAATGTGCCAAACACCAGTCCCCTATTTGTTTTAATTACTCTAAGACACACACAAGTCTATTAAATGAAGGTCATAATTGTATGTTAATCGTAGACCGCTAATTTGGTTGTGTTTATTTCACCTATCGGTTTTCATAATGTTGACATCTACTATTTTAGACAGGAAACTGATGCACCCAAAACCAAGAGTAGAAAAATATAGGAAACAAATGAAAAATACGTGTCTTGTTAACAGCAGGAAGCGTTTTCTTATGGATTGGAGAGTACTCCACAGAAAGTGAAAAGGAAACTTTTGGGAGGGAGAGTTCATGCCATTCACACAAATTAGAAGCAGCACAGCCTGTTTTTGCACATAAAGGACCCTAAAATCACATTGGAGGAAATTGAAAATGTTTGAATTTGGGTTATGAGATTTATACACATGTGGGTCATCCAGGTGGGCAGGGTCATTTAGCTTGCACTCATAGCTGCAGGGGCAAGCCAAAACCAGAGTGACAGGCCATGGAAATTCTCCCTCTTGCCAGCAATAAAATGGCAGAGCAGTGAGGGCAGGTTTTGGGTCCACATGGCCCATTTATTTTAGACAGAGCTGGCCCAGGCTGGGCACCATAGGATCACAGTCAGACCAGGAGAGCTTTCAGCAAAAAATGTATTATGAAGAAAGGCAGCTCTCCCGGATGTTGTCTGTGTAACCAGAACCATTGTGAAGAAAATACACCTTCCTATAGCAAATGAACCCAGGAGGCTGCGAGAAGGGCTCATTCGCCATGCTGTTCAGCAGTATCATCTTAGCTGGAGACAAAGCTTTCAGATAGTAGAAGGTTGGTTAATTAACGAGAAAAGAGTAGACCATTAATTTCTACTTAAACATACACACGCCAACACCAAAGTGCTCACGGGAGGATTAAGAACAGTGTTCGCTAGCTCAGAATTCAACTCGTTTCGAACTCAGTTTCGCGGATGCTAAGAAACATGGAGTTCGCTGTTTGAAGAAGACCAAAAGCCTCATGATGATTGTGAGATGGCCATGGAGTGAACTTCTTAAACGCCTGTTTGGAAAGGTACCTGTAATTAAGGGAAAAGCACAGTCTGCATCTTACAGAGTTCAAGTTCATTCCTGTACAAGTGCTTCTGAGTCCCATGACAAAGCTAATCTGCCTTGAGCTCTTCTCTCCCTAACATCCTCTCACTCACAACGGTGCTGTTTGTAGTTAGTACCTTCTATTTTCCCAGTTTGGCTCCCGTTCCTCAAATTGGGAATTTAGCTGTGCCACAGAGTGTATTGTTTTATAATGCATTGTTATGCCAAGTAATTGTTCTAGGGCTTCATCCTTTTATCTTTCAAATTGTATTTTATATTCTTTGTCTGCATAAGTTGTGTCAGATCTTGACCAAGATTGTCTATGTACTGAATCTTCTTTTTAAACTATTCCAATTTATTAGTGATGTCACTTGTATTAAATGGTTGATTTAAAAATCATTTAGTGAAAATTTTGACTGAATAAACTGGCTTTACATATGATATAATAGAAGTTTTTAAAATTTTTTTTTGCAAATGCAGAGCATATATTAATTAAGTAGATACTTTCCATCATTATATTTATCATATTGGAGAAGCAATAATAAGTAAATAAGAGAGAAAAATTAGCCCGACAAAGAAGGTTGGGGAAGAGCTGTTCATAGTTGACAGAGCAGCAATTTCTCCCTTATAGGTGTGTGAACAAGCAAGTGATCTGGAAAGTGAGGGTACAGACATGGTATGCTAGTTGTATATGAGTAGAAAATAGAGTTGGGGGTGGCAGGTACAAGATTACTATGGGATGTTAAAAGTCTTAAGCAAGAGGCCAGCGCCGCGGCTCACTAGGCTAATTCTCCACCTGCAGCACCGGCACACTGGGTTCTGGTCCCGGTCGGGGCTCTGGATTCTGTCCTGGTTGCTCCTCTTCCAGGCCAGCTCTCTGCTGTGGCCCAGGAAGGCAGTGGAGGATGGCCCAAATTCTTGGGCCCTGCACACCATGGGAGACCAGAAGAAGCACCTGGCTGCTGGCTTCGGATCAGCACAGTGCCCCAGCTGCAGTGGCCATTGGGGGGTGAACCAATGGAAATGGAAGTCCTTTCTCTCTGTCTCTCTCTCACTGTCCACTCTGCCTGTCAAAAAAAAAAAAAAGTCTTAAGCAAGATATTGATAGCTGACTTGAGTTCCAGAGGTGACGCTGGAGCAAGGGAAAGAATGAAAGGAAAAAAACAGTGCAGTTGGCAGGGCGACTCGTTGAGAGCCCCAGCGGACATGTAACGTGGACCTGGACCCGGCCAAACAGCGCGCGCCCCACCAGGGCAGCTGCTCCGCTGACTGCATCTAATCTGACCTGCTGGTTCTCCTGAGACACAGCTGAACGTCCCCCAGTGAAACTGAAAGAGCCGCAAGCTGTTGCTACAGGTGTGTTTTCAGAATGTAACACCGCCAAAGCAGTGCCCTGTCCATTGAAGCATCTCATGTTTTTGTGGCCATAGGGCAAACTGGAAAATTGGAAGAACAAGCACACTGTTCAGCATGACAGTGAAAAATACTATGTGCATGTGTATGTGAAGATGATTTTATTTTCCTTGCTTTGAAAATGGACAGGGTTGGAAGTAGTATCACTCCTCTAAGGCAAAGTAGGATCTAATGCCTGTCGTTTCAATTTGAATTCTTATTGATTTATTTAATTTATATAAGGTGAAGAGATTTCATGTATTTCTTATATATGGATTTAGGAGCTTAGTGATACTTCCCACCCTACTCTCCCTCCTGCCCACGCTCCTACCCTCTCTCTTCCTTCCTTTCTTATAATTCCTTTTGTCGCTCCCCCTCTTCATGGAGGAACGACACAGGACCCTGTGCTGTTCTTTTGTCTGCTGGGCCCTTCCCGGGTTTGCTGCTGGTTCTTCCCGGGTTGGCTACCGTCCCTTCCACCTCCGTGGAAGGGCAGTTCCCCCTGCCACTTTCCCCACTTCCGCGGGGGAGCGGCACACCGCTGGCCAGCTCTCTCGGGGGCTGCACAGGTGTTCCTTCAGATAGATATTCCCGGTGCATGTTGTCTCTCTCCTCCTTTATAGTCCTCTTCCGCCAATCCCAACTCTGCTACCCACAACGCTGAGTACGCTGCTCTCCTGCAATCAGGAGCAGGTCCTGTGTTTATTGGTTGAACTGGAGGCAGCTGTGTAGAAGCTGTTTACTCCTCTCCCAGCGCCATATTGTGGGAGAGAAGATGCATAGAATAAGACTTAATTCCAGTAACAGTATAGTCTGAGTTGCTCCCCACACCTTTTAATTTTCACAATGACATATTTTCTGTTTATTTTATAGTTGTAAGCTTAACTCTCTACTAAATAAAGAATTCAACAAGTAGCAAGAAGAAAAAAAAACACTGTTCCTTCACAGTAGAGACAAGGACTGTAAGTAATAATTCTCAAAATGTCTTTTGCTTTATATACATTACATTTTTTATGTTATGCTATTAGTTAGGACAAATCAGGTAAAACATATGGTATTTGTCTTTTTGGGACTGGCTTATTTCACTAAGTATAATGGTTTCCAGTTGCATCCATTTTGTTGCAAAAGACAGGAGTTGATCCTTTGTTATGGCTGAGTAGTATTCCATAGTGTACATATACCACAATTTCTATATCTAGTCATCGGTTGGTGGACATCTGGACTGATTCCGTATCATACCTACTGTGACTATAAATGTAATCCAAATACAAGTTTTGCTCCTAGTTATATATGAATTTGAGTTTTGATAGTAGACTAAATAGTCCCTTTTTAGCAAACTGAATCAACTCCCACATAATCTAACTGTGCAAAACAGTAGGAATGATCTGGACGTGTAACATTGCTTTCTCCTGAGAAGCCACCTCTCCCTGGCAGTGGAGCGGTATAGCAGCTAAGCAAGCTGATCCAGTGCTCGACTCCCCCCAGAGACACCAACGTGAGCAGTGATTCACACTCAAGTCAACTTCACAAGAGCTAAGGAAGCCAGCTGAGAGACCGCAGGGCCTGGTTTGCACATAATAGTGAGCAAAGAGCCACTAAGGAAGTCAGGAAGGAAAGAGCTGACACGGCGCCTCTTCCCAGTTCTATGAAACGTAGCTCCAAGTCTCTCACTTGGGGAAGGAAAGGAAATTACGTATACACCTTAGACTTGAAACCCATCACTGGAGACAGCCTACGGCCTGTGCCCGAGACTCACACATGAACTCCGAGCCTTTGGACCTCCATAGCCAGGCCGGCAAAGGAGTGACTACCTGTATCACCTCTCCCGCAGCCTCCGCAGACAGTGGAACAAGAGTCCAGTCACCACCAGAGTAGGGAAGGAAAGGAAGCTTAGGGCTTTGCCTTTTTTTTTTTTTTTTAGATTTATTTTCTTGTTTTTATTTGAAAGACAGAGTTCGGAGAGAGAGAGAAGGAGAGAAAAAGAGAGAGAAAGGATCTTCCAATCGTTGGTTCACTCCCCAAATGGCCACAATGGCTGGGGCTGGGCCAAGCTGAAGTCAGGAGCCAGGAGCATCTTCCAGGTCTCCCAAGCACTTAGGCCATCCTCTGCCGCTTTCCCAGGCACATTAGCAGGAGCTGGATAGGAAGTGGAGCAGCTGGGACATGAACTGGCACTCATATAGGATGCTGTGTTGCAGGTGGGAACTTAACCAACTATGCCACAATGCTGGCCCCAGGGCTTTGCCTTGAAGCTCAGTGCTGGCCCTATTGTGATGAGACCTGGGACCAGATAAAGCTCAAAGGCCTCTATCCCTAGGACCATGCTCATGGTCACAGCATGTAGGTCTGCCTGGTGTCAGGTGAGATCTGGAACAGACTCATTTCTGCCCTTAACACCAGCCAGCATTGAGGAGACATGGTGTCTAACCTGACACCATGCAGTGCTGGGAGATTGTGAGTTCTAGATGTGATGTAATTTAGCTCCAGCCTGGGTGGCCAAGGGACTGCCTCCACCAAACTGCCCCCAACTGTGGGCAGAGAGAAAGCAGCAAGACTCCAGCAGCTGGAAGTAGGGCACCAAAGTGAAAACAGCACTGTATCTTGGACATGGTAAAAGTACTGGACAGACACCAATTGTCCTTGTCCTAGGCCAGTGCCTATAAACAGAGCCCTGGACCCACCTGGGTCCTGGTGGGTACTTGTGGCAGTAGCAAAATGAGACATATATCCCAGTCAGCATCACCTGTGGTTGGTTGCCATGGCCTTGGGCTGCAAGCCCACCGTAGCTGCAAAGAACCCATAGGAAAGTGGGCTTTGGCCCTGCTCCACGTGTACTGGTCTCAGCAGGCTGTGGGCTCCAGGTGTGAAGTAGTATTAGGGCACAGGCAGCCACAGGATTTGTCACTCCTTCCTTAACCTCAGGCAGTATAGCACAGAAAAAAATAATTGTCTGCATGGGGGAAGGAAAAGTAGACATGTGCTGAGACATTTCATAGAAACCTAGTGCTGACACTATGGCGATTCATGTGTCCCTGCCAGACTTTAGGCTTGGTGGTACTGTGACTCTAGCCATGCCCTTGGCAATGTGGGGTCTTGAGTGGCTCCTCCAGGACTCCAGGCCAGTGCTTCCAAATCTCAGGCATAGTGGACTAAGAACCAGTGCTCTTGCAACCATGGCTTCTGCCCCACAGACTACTACCAAGACCCACACATCCCTGTGGAGACTGAGAAGAGCACCCAGGCCCCAGTGCCACTGCCAACAATTGCTGCAGAAGATTTAGGGAGACTATACCACAGCATCCAACTGGAGATGAAGCCAAAATAGCCCACAAAACCAACACCTGAAGACCCATATTCATGAAAAAGTCTTTTACGAAGAAAGCCGCTCTTACGTGATAGAAACAATTGATTTGGCGCATGTGCAGATATTGACAGAGACACAGGAAGATGCAAGGCAGTATCACTTCCTAGGGGAATACAGTAATGTTTCAGAAACAGACTAAAGAAAAGGAGATTGATGAGGTGCATGATGAAGTCAAAAGCATGATTATAAAGATACTCATGGAGATACAAGAGAATACATATAGACATTGAACAGAATCAGCAAAGCAGTGAATGATAGGAATGAGAAATCTAGTGAAGTGATAAATCTTGAAAAACAACCCAACAGAAATCTTGGAAATGAAGAACTTAGTAAATAGATAAAAATACAAAGGAAACCTCAATGAAAAACTAGTTCAGACAGAAGAAATATTTGAAACTTGAAGACCAGTCCTTTGAAATACCACAATCAGAAAAAAAGGTTAAAAATAAAGAATTTCACTGAGAGCTTTGGGACATCATTAAATGAGCAAATGTTTAGATTATGGGAATCCAAGAGGGAGTAGAGGCATAGAAAACATATTCAATGAAATAATAACTGGAAAGTTCTCCAATCTTGACAAAGATTTAGAATCTTAGAAGGTTCTTGAGACCCCAAATAGACATGACTAGAAAACATCCTCGCCACAAGACATCATAGTTAAATTCTTAAAAGTACAGCACAAAGAGAGAATTCTGAAACCCACAAGAGAAAGGCATCAAGTCACACTTAAGGGGGTCAAAGCAGCATAGTAGGCAGCAAGAACTTCACAGACCAGGAGGGAATGGAATTTCATACCCCGAGGTTAAGGAAAAATCAACCTGCCAACCAAGACTGACATACTCAGAAAAGCCACCCTTCATAAATAGAGGAGGAATAAAGGCTTTCTAAGACAAGCAAAAAACATCACCACCTGCCAGCCTTATAGTAGATGCTTAAGGGACTTCTACAAATAGAAGCAAAATAAAGGTAACTACCATCATGAAAAGACATACAAGTTTAAAATACACTAGAGAAAGGGTAAAGGATATTCAACATGAGCCGAAGAAACACCAGAGTCATATCCTTGAATGTAAATAGACTTAATTGCCAAACTACAAGAGACAGACTGGGGCCAGCTTTGAGGCACAGCAGGTTAAGCTGCTGCTTGCAGTGCAGGCATTCTCTGTGGGCACCAGTTCGAATCCTGGTGCTCCACTTCCTATCCAGCTCCCTGCAAATAGGCCTAGGAATACAATAGAAGACAGTCCACATGTTTGGGTCCCTGCACCCACGTGGGAGACCTGGAAGAAGCTCCTGGTTCCTGGCTTCAGTCTGGCCCAGCTCCAGCCATTGTGACCATTTGGGGAGTGAACCAGCAGATGGAAGAGTTCTCTCTCCATCTCCCCCCTCTATCTCTGTAACTCTGCCTTTTAAATAAATAAATAAAATAAATCTTAAACAAATTAATAGAAAAACCAGACTGACTGAAAGGATTAAAAAAGAAGACTCAATGACACCTTGCCTAAAAGAAACTGATCTCACCAATAAATATATGCAGACAGAAAATAAAAGGACAGCAAAAGATAGCCCATGTAAATGGAAAATGAAAGTTAGTAGGAGTAGCTACAATTTATTAGACAAAATAGACAAAAACTATAAAAACAGGTAATGAAGGTCACTATGTAATGAAAAATGGATCAATCTAGCAAGAAAATACTACAATTGTAATGTCCAAATGTCCCTTGGCAGAATGTGCCCCCACATCCCACCCCCCAACTGTTAGATTCATCAGGAAAAGAAGACAGAAGACTCAAATCTGAGAAGTAGATCAGAGAAGAAAAAGGTGATATTACAACGATATCACAGAAATACAAAGGTCACTGGGACAAATATTGAATATATCAACAAACTTCAAAACCTAGAATATATGGACAAATATTGGATGCGTATAACTTACCAAAATTGAACTATGACTACACAGAAAACCTGAATGGACTACCAGTGAGTAATGACATTCAATCAATAATAAAAGACTCCCAGTGCAGAAAAGCTGAGGACCAGAAGGCCTCACTATGAAAGAACTTTTAAGGGAGAACTAGCACCAGTTCTTCTCACATTTTTGAAAGGGTGGAACTCTTCCAAGCTCATTCTATGAGGCCAGCATTACCTTGATTTCAAGACCAGACAAGGATACAACAGAAGAAAATTACAGCCCAATCTCCCTGATAAATGCAGATGCAAAGGTTTTCAACAAAACAGTAGCAAGTTGAATCCAACAACACATGAAGCAATCCATCACCCTGGCCAAGTGGAATTTACCCCTGGGATGCAGATGATGCAATCTACATGAATCCATTAACATGATACATCACGCTAACATAATAATGTGGGAAAGCTGAGGACGTTTTCTCTAAGATCTGGAATTGAACAAGGATATCCACTCCCACTGTCCTTATTCAGTATGGCACTAGAAGTTTTAGCTAGAGCCACTAGACACGATAAAGAAACAAACACATACAAATAGGAAAGAAGTAAAAATTTTGTAGATAATGTATATGACCAAGAGACTGCTAGAGCTGATCAACAAATTCAGTAAAATTGCCAGACAATAAATTGACACAAAAGTCAGTAACATTTTTATATTCTAATAATAATAATATACCAGTAATAATAAGCCAGGGTTGGTTTCCAATTACAGGAATGCGCACTGGAGATTTTTGAAACACTTTTTTTTTAAAGATGTAGTCAAAGGGATCACATAAACAAGACTAGTGTCTGCTAATACTAACTGATAGAATTAAAAAGGAGAGAATGATCCAACATGGGAAGCGGGATACATAGCAGACCCATAGAATGGCAGATGTCCTAGACAGCACTCTGACCTCAGAATCAGCCGTTAAGACATTCAGATCTGGCTAAAAAGCCCATGAGAGTATTTCAGGCATGGAAAGCCAAGACACTGTGGCAAAACACAAACAAACAAACAAACAAACAAAAACACCAAACCTAAATGAAAGATCTCTGTGAGTGAGATCCCAGTGGAAAGAATGGGGCATCAAAGAAGGAGGTACCTTTCTCTGAAGGGAGGAGAGAACTTCCACTTTGACTATGGCCTTGTCTAAATAAGATCAGAGTTGGTGAACTCAAAAGGCTTCCATAGCCTTGGCAACTCATGACAAGAGCCTAGGGTGATTACTGATGCCATAAACAAGAGTGTCAATTGTGAAATCAACAACGGGAGTCACTGTGCACTTTCTCCCCATGTAGGATCTCTGTCTTAAGGTATTGTTCTATGTGAATCAATGGTATAACTAGTGATCAAACAGTACTTTACACTTTGTGTTTCTATGTGGGTGCAAACTGTTGAAATCTTTACTTAATATATACTAAGTTGATCTTCTGTGTATAAGAAAAAAAGATGTGTCAATCTATTCATTTGAAAGCCAGAAAGAGAGAATGAGAGAGAGACAGAGAGAGACAGAGAGATCGAGATCTTCCATCTGCTGGTTCACTCCCCAAAAGCTGCAAACAGCTGCAGCTGGGCTGTGTTGAAGCCAGGAACCTGGAACTCCATCCGGGTCTCCTGGATGCTCCCGGCCACCGTGCTATGCCACAATGCCAGTCCCTTCCTGACTCTTCTTACAAGGGTCTAAGAGGTTGTACCTTGTTTCCTGAGATGGTTTTATAGGCTGACATGCTCACACTCTTTGCTATTTCCATCTCTACGTCCTCATCACAAATATAAATAGTACTAAATGCTTGGAACTAAGAGGCGAACAAAAGATCTGTGCATTAGTCTTTTATATGAAGAACAATATATGTATCAGTAGAAACAATAGATAAAAATATAGCTATCAATGATTGACTATAAAACAATCATTATAGAAAGATTTCCAACTTACACAGTTGCTATGATCTTTGTTGCATAAAATATTGTTCTTTGTTACCCAGATAATTTAGAATTAATGTTATAAAATATAAGTACAGAAAGCCAGGAATAATAACTTTTGCTTCTTGACATTTTTTTCTTACTCCAAATCAAGAATGAATATGCCATGCAGGTATCCCTACACATTTCAACAATACTTTCAGAATTGGTTCCTTCCCAGTTAAAAACATATACACATTCATAGTTTTCGTTTTAAGCAATTCTCTGAAATTCTTCCAAATCATGAAATCGTATTGAAGGAGAAACCCCCTACAGTACAGAATATATTTTATGAGGCTTTAAACACCCTCAGCCAGGTTCTCAATAATTTAGGCAATAACTACCCATTCATTCCCATGACTGATTAGGAAAGGGAACAACAGTGGTTCTCCCTGGAATCCCCACTGCTCTGAGAGAGCAGTCACATTACAGTCACCCTGCCTTGGCTTGGTCTAAAGGATTTTTCAGGCGCGGAGAACAAGGCATAAATTAAAATAAGAACCTGCAGAGTTCCGATGGCTTCCTCCCCACTCGAACACCTCTCGCCGTGAGGCTGATCATCTCAGCCAGAAAAGAGGGAATGCATACGACTTTAAAGAACTGTTATCTCTTTATTTTCATTTCATTTGAAATGGAGAAAGAGAGGGAAGGAGAGAGAGTTGAGTTGTACTCATGAAGTAAAGGGGAGAACAGAAGTAGTTCAATACCCGTGGCACCAGAATCCCCAAAACAGAGGCCACACAGCGCTTGCTGAGTTTTGAACGTAAGCCAAGAGCTGTGCTAGCTCATTTGTCACCTTGCGCTCCAGTGTCATGTCCCCTTAAAACAAATCATGCTGAAACCTAATCACCGTGTGTCTCTGCGCTCATGACTGGGATGGGGTATTCTTTCAAACAGCCTTGGCAGAGGGAGTGGTTCCCATGTGCGTTCAGCACATGTAGGGCCTCCCATGTGAGAGGAAATAGGAGTGGGAAGCATTGAAAAATCATTGGATAATTAATATATACTTAATGTCATCGGTGTGGCAAATGAGGATACCTGTGACAAAAAACTAAAAAAAATTATTTGTGATCTCCCTACCGATTATTGTCAGATATTTTCATAGTTCTCACAAGAGCAAGTGGTTTGCAATTTCTCTTCTTCTGTTGCCCCTATCTTTTGACACAGTCATAAGACGTTGCTCCAGATAGGATCACTCTGACTACTACTTGGTGATTCACCTTTCCATGTGACCGGCAGGGTCCTCGGTGAAGTCTGTTGTGCTGTTTTCTTATCTGTAAAGGTAAATGCAAGGTGTCGGGCGCATAACAATGTCGTGAGCAGATCTAAACTACTGCTCAGCTTTCCTTACAAACGATCTGATTAATACTAAGATGCTGTTACTCCCTTTTTATTTCATCAGTAGTATATTATTTATAAATAACTGTTATGATATTTAAATATAATAAGCATAAATGCATTATTTAATAACTGATATGGCATTCAAGCCTAATGAGCATATTTAAGTACCAACTAAAATAGTGTGTAAAATTTGCAAATCATGTTTTTTGAGGTGAAGAAAACTACTATGATTTGAATAGCACCTTTATACACTTTATCTCATTTGGTGGTATCAACAAGACTGTGTCAGACAAGGTAACTTTTCCTGGTTCTCTATTATATATGAAAAATGATGCCTCAATATTTATACAAAGCTACTGGCTTAATAATTGGCCACCCAGGATAACAGTGTTATTCTGACTTTAAACCTAGGACTCTACTGGTGTAGCTGTTAGTCTGTTGAAAATATTCTTTGTTTGCTATTATCTCATATTTCAAAAAATTAAGGAAACTTTATATTCGCATATGAGCTAATAACCTTTTAAGCTATTGAAAGGCCTACTACACATGAATTAATCCATAGGTGATAAAACATATAAAGACTTAAAATTTTGAAAAGGTTAGATGTGAGGCAGCTTCAGTACAGGCTCTCAGTGAGTTCTCCTGTTTGGGAAATGCACCCGGCCCCGCGTTTCACACGTGAGGCAGAGGTTATGCTGACTGTCAATGTGTGAAGAATTTCACTCCAGAGGTAGATTAGAGTAATTTTTACAAAGCGATGTTGTTGTCTCAGGTGAATGGTGATTCTAATATTGTAGCAACTTTTGTCTAATTTGATATTTTTAGAGAGGTTGGTCATTACACTCTGAAAGCATAGTAATCTGTTTCACAAATAGAACCAGACTGCTGGTGATTACAGATTCTTCTGGTTTCTGTAGCCGACATCAATGATCCTGCTATGCAGTGAACTGTATGTTCTTGAGGTGTTAGTGAGGAAAAGAGTGATCCTTTGCTTTTCCATTTTTCTTCCCTTTTGGACACTGATAAAAGACAATGGAAAGTATCATAAAGTTGTATTTCTGACAGATTTTTACCTTTAGGAGAACGCCTGGTTGTGGCTAGTTTTGCTTTATTTTATTTTTCCTTTCTCTGAGTTAATACTGGCTACAGCAAGATAATATGATTGCAAAGGAAAGTCAATATTCAGAGAAATAAAACCTTGACAGGGTGACCCATAAGTAAGTTGTTTAACTGCATAAGGAGTCTTCAAAAGTTCATGAAAAATGTGTATTATGAGCAAACTAGGCATGGATTTCGAATAGTTTTGCACCAAAAGGATCTTATTTCTTAACTTAGCTTTTAAAATTTTTTTTACAAAATTTTGGAATACCCTTGTATAATGAGGGTAGTGTCTATTTTCCTGTTAATGAAAACATGAACAAAAATTTGGAATTTATCTGGACAGACATATGATTAATATTTATTACCAAGGTAAGGGCAGCTTTATTGAGAGTGCTTTTTACCTCTAGCTGTTTTAAATAAGTGTCTTGCATAGTGTTTCTATTCTATGCAGTGAATAAAAAGATGTAAAAACCTGTAAAACAAGAATTACATGGGAAAAAATCCCTCAAGGTATCATTTACCTGGGTTGAAGGCGTTGCATTGTGAGAAGGTGTTGTGGAGACCTTGTTTGAACGTCTGCTATAATTTACTTGGGGCATGGAGACAAAAGCAGCGCTGCTAGTCTTGTGTGGGGAGCAATCCGGACTAGACTGAGTTACTGGAATTAAGACTTATTCTATGCATCTGCTCTCCCACAATATGGCACTGGGAGAGAAGTAAACAGCTTCCGCACAGCTGCCTCCAGTTCAACCAATAAACTGTAGGACTTGCTACTGATTGGAGGAGAGCAGCGTACTCGGCGTGTGGGCAGCCGAGTTAGGATTGGCGGAGGAGGACTATAAAGGAGGAGAGAGACGGCATGCACCAGGAACATCTAAGGGGAACATCTAGCTGAAGGAACACCTGTGCAGCCCCCGAGAAAGCCGGCCGGCGGTGTGCCGCTCCCCTGCGGAAGTGGGGAATGTGGCCAGGGGGAACTGCCCTTCCACGGAGGTGGAAGGGATAGTAGCCAACCCGGGAAGAACCAGCAGCAAACCCGGGGAGGGCCGAGCAGACAGAAAGAACAGCGCAGGGTCCAGTGTCGTTCCTCCACGAAGAGGGGGAGCGACAGTCTTGATTGGTTTTTTATCAGTTGGTGAACAGGTTTCTACTTATAAAATGAGGTGCATTGATTACATGATAGAAAAATAAGATAATTTAGTTGCATGTAGCTATAATAATTTTAAAAGTTTAAAGTATTTGAAACTAAATTTTGATTTCTCAAGGGTACCTTGTTTTATATAGACATTGATTTACAGTGTAAATGTTAATCAATGTTCTAATGAATAGCAATTAATAAGTGATCTCATGAAGTATATGTATCAGAAGGTATAGGAAGAAGAAGATGATTAAAAAATATTGATGGTCATCAAATTACATGATAAGGAGTCTTTATCTCTGAATTTTGAATATTTAAATTATTCTTTCAACCATTTGCCAAATCACACAACAATGCCTGGAAATGATGATCACCCACTCAAAGAGAGCATTGCACTGCTTTTTTTTTTTTACTTTTTTTTTTTTATTTGACAGAGAGTTAGAGAGAGAGAGACAGAGAGAAAGGTCTTCCTTCCATTGGTTCACTCCCCAAATGGTCACTATGGCTGGTGCACTGTGCCAATCCGAAGCCAGGAGCCAGGTGCTTCTCCTGGTCTCCCATGCGGGTGCAGGGCCCAAGCACTTGGGCCATCCTCCACTGCACTCCTGGGCCACAGCAGAGAGCTGGACTGGAAGAGGAGCAGCCGGGACTAGAACCCGGTGCCCATATGGGATGCCAGCACTGCAGGCAGAGGATTAACCAAGTGAGCCACGGCACCGGCCCCCATACTATTTTGTTTTAAAGAATATTCAATTGGCTCTTTATTTTTATATGATGAAGCATTGGGAAGGCCCCTAAATATTTCTTATATGAACTCAAGTCCAACTCTACCTTCAGCTATAAATTACATTTGGGGTGCTTTAATACAATTTTCTTCATTTAAAAAATATATTGGCTGCAATGATGGACAGAGTAACAGTTAAATTTTGGTAATTTACAAAAAATGAGGTCATATGCCTAAGAGATGAAAACTCATCAAAATTCATATGGTACTTTATATTAAAATGAAAATTTCTGCCGTGTCAGTATGCTTTGTTGAATGGGAAGCAGTTATGGATTGGTGCGCACACATACAAACTCACACACACATACACATGTACACATTAGGATACATGGTTTACATTCTATAAAGTGAGCATTAGAAATGTTCATTTATAAACAGTAGAAAGAAAGTGGTTAATGATCAAGAGGGTTATATAACAATTAGAAAATGAAATTGTTAATGTGCAGAGAGGTATTCACTAGAAAAAAAACTATAAACACGTAAATTGTTCCATTTCCTTCACCAAAACTGATGCTTTTGCTTCACTCTAATACTTTCCGTCACTGATTTTTCTGTGTATGTTCATTTCACCCCCAAAGATCTCTTTAACAGATTTATAATCAAGCAAATCAGCCTTTTCTCTTTTTGCTAGATGTGCTTATACTGTTGTCAACAGAGTCCATGTGAAAGGCATCTCAACAAGGTGATGATTTTCCAGCACCTTTGATCTTTGAAGAGGCTCTCTTCTTTCTTTTTCTTTTGTGACTTGGGGGATGCTCCCTCTCAAAACTCCATAAAAGTGTCAATGCTTAAATGTGACTAGCTTCAGTTCCTCCACCTCATGGGAAATACATCTGCAAATAACAGCCACTTCGATGTCCAATGCATCTTTGTTCTGTGTGGTTAGCCATATTCTGACTAGGAGAGGAAGGGTAGGAAAAAAAGCATGCATCTAATCAAGTGAGAGAAAGTTGGAGGGAACAGCATGTGAGCAGGAATGGTCTGTGCTTGCCCGCGTCCAGTGCTGTGATAAACAAGGGGCTGGCAGGGAAGACTCCTCCTCCTCTCCTTTCTGCCCCTTCTCTCCAGATGAGGAGCACATCTCACTAGCACATGGCAGGCCTGATTTCAATTCATTTTGTTCCTCGCTGGACATTGTAGTAAGTCACCTAGAGTCTGCCGCTTCATACTTTGTGAGTTAATTATTTATTGATATGTTGCAAGCTTGAGTTATTATGAGATGCATTCAAGTCCTGGCTCCACTCCCGATTCCAGCTTCCTGCTCTTGCCTACCCTGGGAGACAGCAGGTGATGAATCAAGTACTGGAATCCCTGCTACCCATGGGGAAGACCCAGACTGAGTTTCTGGCTTCTGGCTTTGTCCTGTTCCAGTCCCAGCTGTTGTGGGCATTTGAAGAGTGAAGCAGTGGATGAGAGTTCCACCTTTATTGTCCCTGCTTTTCAAATATATATATATATGTGTGTGTGTGTGTGTGTGTGTGTGTGTATTTTTTAAATATCTGTCTGCAAACTTGGAATCTGGAACAAACCCAGTTGGGGATCTCATTGCCCACAACAGTAGAACTGAATGCATTCATCTCCCTGCTCCCCTGCCGCAGCCTGCCCTAAATTGGGAACAAGGCAAGAATGGCCCCTCTCAGAACTTCCTTAGTGTCTTCCTGAAAATCCTAAGCAGTGAAACAGGAGAATCAAAAAAATTAGAAAACATGCATATTGGAAAAGAAGAAGCAAAATCATGCTGACAGTAATTAAAGAAGGCCCGTAGAAATGAAGCCATGTTATTTCCATGCCTGGAAGGCTTTATATTGTTATGATGTCAAGTCTCCATAAGTTGGTTGATGGTTTCTGCAAAATTGCAGTCACAATTCCATTTTGTAGATCTTGATAATTTTATCCTACAGTTTTTTTGTGGAAATATAAAGTACTTTGAATAACTGAAACAAATTTTAAGAAGGAAAAAACTAAAGGAATAATGGTAATTGATCTTAAGAAGTATTATAAAGCCATGATGATAACAAAAGTGTGGTATTGGTTGGAAATCTATAAAAATAGATTGGTGGAACAGAATAGGAAATTCACAATGGACTCATATACAGATAAGAAATTTTTGACAAAGTTTGCAATGACAATTCAATGAAGAAATAATAGTTTCCCCCCAAAATTACACTAGAATAGTTGTCATCACATTAAAAAATTAAGCTCGACAATATCTTATACCTTATACAAAATTTAACGTAGCTATCATTGACCATATAAGTAGAAATGCATATTTAGAACTTCTAGAAGGCCGGAGCCACGGCTCACTAGGCTAATGCTCCGCCTTGCAGTGCCAGCACACCGGGTTCTAGTCCCACTCGGGGTGCCGGATTCTGTCCCGGTTGCCCCTCTTCCAGGCCAGCTCTCTGCTGTGGCCAGGGAGTGCAGTGGAGGATGGCCCAAGTGCTTGGGCCCTGCACCCCATGGGAGACCAGGATAAATACCTGGCTCCTGCCATCGGATTGGCACAGTGCGCTGGCTGCAGCGCACCGGCCGCGGCGGCCATTGGAGGGTGAACCAACAGCAAAGGAAGACCTTTCTCTCTGTCTCTCTCTCTCACTGTCCACTCTGCCTTTAAAAAAAAAAAGAACTTCTAGAAGAAAATATAGGAGAAATTCTGATATGTGTGATTTGGGCTAGACAAAGAATTTTTAAACATATCAACAAAATATGAGGAATAAGGCAAAATAAATAAATTGGGCTTTGTAAAAATTGGAAACTTCTGCTCAGTTCTGCTAAAGGAATGAAAAGTTACAGAATGGGAATAAATATTTGTAAATTACATTTCTTGTGGACAAATTCATCTAGAATATATAAAAGGCAATAATTAGTAAAAATTTCAAGCTTACAAATGAGCATATAAAAAAGATGACCAATTTCATTATCCATAAAGAAATGTGAAGTGAAACTATAATGGTATGCTACTTTAATACATTGGTTGTAAGAATGTAAAATTATACAGCCACTTTAGAAAAATTGTTGGTTTCTTTTTTTTAAGATTTATTTATTTGAAAGGCATAGTGACAGAGGGAGGTTGCTGGTTTCTTATAAGCATACTGTTGCCTCAGTATGAGTATGTTACAGTTAAGTATTTACTCAAAAGAAAAAGAAGCTTCTCTTTATTCAGAATTTTTCTTATGAATATTCATAGGAGCTTTATTCTTGATCACTAAAATCAGGAAACAACCATGATATCTTTCAGACAAAATAGATAAATTATATTACATCCATAGAACAGATAACTGCTTAACAATAAAAAGAATTATGGGCTAATACAGCAACATGGGTAAGTGTTAAATGCATTCTACTAAGTTAAAGAAGCCAGATTCCAAAGTTTTCATTGTCTCTGATTTCATTTAGATGACATTCTGGAAAAGCTGGCCCTACAGGAAATGAAAATAGTTCAACATTTGCTAGAGTTTAGAGTCTGGGCACAGTAGGTGAGTGCAAATGTGGGATGTGAAAGAGTTTTTGGATGATCAAAATCTTCTATAAGAGAATGTATTGGACACATGACACAAAATTCAAAATTGTATACTACATTAATATATATATATATTTTTTGACAGGCAGAGTGGACAGTGCGCTGCAGCCGGCGCAGTGCGCTGATCCTATGGCAGGAGCCAGGTGCTTCTCCTGGTCTCCCATGGGGTGCAGGGCCCAAGCACTTGGGCCATCCTCCACTGCACTCCCTGGCCACAGCAGAGAGCTGGCCTGGAAGAGGGGCAACCGGGACAGAATCCAGCACTCCGACCAGGATTAGAACCCGGTGTGCTGGCGCCACAAGGCAGAGGATTAGCCTAGTAAGCCATGGCACCGGCCTTCAGGTAATATATTTTATTACTAGAACTTTAACAAAATCAGCATGAATGTGAGGGGAACCCAACAGGGCATGAAGTTTGAAGCAAATTATACTATGTTAGAAAATTACATATTGAAAATGAATATCATAACCACAATAAAGTCATTGAAGGTAAAGGACAGATTGTAGTATTTTGATAGACTATTGTAAAATTAGAAATGAAAAGCATCCAGAAAATGTGCTCTTCTGGGTGAAGGTGTTTCTCATGGGGCAATATCTTAGTGAATTTTAAACTACTTGAATGGTAGCATTGAAAAAATAAGAAAGTGTATTTCACATATTGATAGTTATGGTTTTATTATTCAAGAGAGAAGTTTTAAATAATGAGGAAGTTGCTGGAATTGTGATGTCCATTAGGTCAGAGTTATTGGAATGAAGCTTGTGGATAGTGATAGAAAGATATAGTTACATACATTTATATGAAAAGAAATATATATAGGTGGGTAAAGGTAATTGGGTTAGTGTATAAAAATATTACTTTGCTTTGTACTCTGAAGGGACTTAGGAGCAATGACATCCCAGTAACAAGGAGTATACCTAACATTCAAATCTTGATCTTAACTTTCATTCGAAGGAATCAGAGATCCTTTGAGAAGTAGTTAATTCCAGGGTTGGGGTAGGAAAAAATACTGGATGAGACTAGTGTATCTTGTACCAGCTCAAAGTTAGGAAAAGCTTACACTAAAGGCAATGCTAAAAATAAGAGTCAAGGTGGAAGTGTTCCCAGTGGCCAAAGATAGAAACTTTTGAGCTACTCAACTATTAATGAGGATAATGGATTATAAACTCAAGAATGAAATACATACCCTCTTGTCTTTGCTGTACGGATAAATGCATCAGTAAAATGGCTTAAAAAGACATCTCTTCCAAAAAGAATAATTTTTGGAAATCAGTAAGAGAAAATTTAGAAAGAATAACAGAATTAGAAAATTATCATCATACAACACCACAGGAATCATCCTACAGGTAAAATCCACTGTAGATATTCAAATCGTGATAGAAAATTTAAAGAGCAACAGGATGACTGGATGTCCTCAGAGTGTTTGCACTCAGTAAATATTTGTTAATTGCAAAGAGAGTCATAGCATCTTCACGGTGAAGAAATCTGCAAAACACAAGTGAGCTAAGTGCATGGTAACTAAGTGATTCTCACCCTCACCAGGAATGACATGTCCACATCATGTCTCCTCTCCTAGGGTACACGTTAGAGGGGTACATTGCACACATGTTGTCCCTCCTAACAAGATCCATTCTGAACCTGATCAAGAAAAATATACGGTTCTGTACTGAAGGACATTCTACATACAATTGATGTGACTCTTCATCAATCTCAAGATCTTAAATAAAGACTAAGCAACCATCACCGATTAGAAGAGATTAAGAGACTTGGAAAATAAATGCAGTGTAGAATCCTACATTAGTTCTTGGAAGAGGAAAACAAAGAATATTTTCAGAAAACTTGGTATAATCCCAATAGTGATTCAGGAATAGTGTTATGATTAGTATCCTTGTGATAACTTCAGTATCATCTTATAAAATGTAAACTGGGAAAGCTGGGGATAAAGCCAGTGGGAATTTGACTTCTTTTTGTAACATGTCTGTAATCTGAACTTTTCTCAAAATAAAAAATTAGGGACCGATGCAGTGTAGGGGTTTAAGCCATGGCTTGAGAGGCCAGCATCCCATATCGGAGCCCCAGTTTGAATACCAGATAAATTCAGACCCAGTTCCCTGCTAAGGAACCTGGGAAAGCGGTGGAGGATGGCCCAAGTGCTTGGGTCCCGGCCATGCATGTTGGAGACCTGGATGGAGTTCCTGGCTCCTGGCTTCATCGTGGTCCAGCCCTGGTGGTTGTGGACATTTTGAGTTCACACCCAGGCCCACTGGTTGGGGCCATTTTGGGAGTGAACCAGTAGATGTAAGATTTCTCCTTCTCTCTTTTTCTCTTTGTCTCTTCCTTGCTTTGTCATTTTGCTTTTCAAACAAGCAAATATGTTTAAAAAGTTAAAAATGTGTTATTTATAGGTGCAAATCAAGTCTCATGAAATCAAACATTGGAAACTTTAAATCAGAAATTATTACATTGGCTTCCATTTAGCTCTAAGCAGTAGTTAAACAGGATACCACAAGAAACAAAGCTGGAGGGTTAAGAATCAGGTTCAAACATGAGACTATTAAGGGGATGTAACAGAAAACACATCCCCTTTCTGCTTTTTTAAGATTTATTTATTTATTTGGAAGAGTTACAGAGGGAGAGAGAGGGTAGAAGGAAGGAGGGGAGGGGAGAGAGAGAGAGAGATGTCATCCATCTGCTGGTTCACTCCCTCAAATATCCACAAGGAACCAGTGTGCCTGTATGGGGTGCCAGGGTTGCAGGCCGTGGCTTTACCCACTTTGCCACAACGCCAGTGCCTCCTATATATATATTTTTTTGACAGGCAGAGTTAGACAGTGAGAGAGAGAGACAGAGACAGAGACAGAGACAGAGACAGAGAGAAAGGTCTTCCTTCTGTTGGTTCACTCCCCAAATGGCCACCACGGCCAGTGCGCTCTGCTGATCCGAAGCTAGGAGCCATGTGCTTCCTCCTGGTCTGCCATGTGGGTGCAGGGGCCCAAGCACTTGGGCCATCCTCCACTGCCTTTCCAGGCCACAGCAGAGAGCTGGACTGGAAGAGGAGCAACCAAGACAGAATCTGGCACCTCAACCAGGGCTAGAACCCAGGGTGCTGGCGCCGCAGGCAGAGGATTAGCCTAGTGAGCCTTGGCGCCGGCTCTCCCATAAGTTTTTAACTGTGCTTGGAAGAGCACCTGTTACAGGGGGGGAAAGCAAAGCTCTCAGAGGTACAAATGAGTCAAACTGTAGGGGTCTTAAAAAGGGACGGCGTTTTTGTGTAGGGGTTCACGGTCATGATGGCTTTGTGGAGTGGGTCTCACATGTTGACACACTCAAGTGCTGCAAGGTCTCACCAGGCATGTGATCCTGTAGGACTGTCTTCTGTCCCACTCTGAGCCAAGAAGTTTCTTGCAAATCCAAATGGGGTACGAGGAAAATAAACTGCCACATAGCTGAGGAGCTGAGGACCTTGGATTTATCCTTTCTACCTGTCTGTCTAAACCACAGAGAAAAAGAATCTCAAGTGAGAAGTGAAATTGACACTTTAGGTGCGTGGACTTTGAACAGCCCTTGTCTCGACTGTTGAGGAACAGTTTTTTTCCATACTATTTGTTGAACTCTTTACATTTCCACGCATATAAAGTGTCTTGAAAACATTTGTGAAAATTGCAAATTATTAAAAAAAACTATGTATGGATTGCAAATGTTTTTGCACTGAATAAACATATCTTCTAATCCATTTTCCTGTGAACTTTTATGAAGTATCTCACATATAAGAAAAAGACCATGTCCATCAAGTCACGAAATTAGAAGTCATTCAGGATCTTGAGGGAAAATCCGGCATAGTCACAGTCATCCTGGCATTCACAGTACTCAGGATCAGATAAGACCAGAACTGTAGAGGCGTGAGATGCTGAAGATGTTCTACTGGCTGTCTAAGCTGTGACAGGTTCAGTTGTGACTCCCCATTTCAAAGCTAGTAATTCACACATCACTGAGCATTCCAGTGGAACCCTTTTTGCTGAGAAGAGATTACTCTATCGGCTGTGAATATTCACTCTTCTATGTCTGAGCTGCATGCCTGATTAAACACCAGAAGTCAGAACAGCAGGTGATGAAAGGTACACAAAAGGTGTGCCTGCCCCAGGTATGAATGCCTCTACCTTTTACCACCTGTGTCTGTTTCCCTACTTACCCTTTATAACAATGATATTTTGAGCTTGGTATCTAAGTGATTGCCCCAGGAGCATGAATGAATATTCAAAATCTCTCAAAAACTGAATGATAATTCAAGAAGATGCAGTTGTGACCGGGTGACCACAGAAGAATGATGCAGCTTTAATTACAGTATGATCTATGTGTCTTTAAAAGCCATTAGTAGCAGATACGTGTCTGCTAGGGTTAACATGCTTTCTTTTTTATAACTTGAAAAATATTATTACATTGCTTTTAATTCTGGCCTATTTAAAAATAAAATAGCACAAATGTTTCAATGAAAGGCTAGCATGATAAAATATACTGAGGCACCCTGTTACTTTATTATCTGTTGCCACACAATAAAGAGGAAAAGTCAATCCACTGTAGTTGTGAGTGAAGTTGATCCAACTTTATCCATAATAGGAGTGCAGAGAAAACATTATCTTGTCTACAAATTACTTTTATGTTTTGTACATGAGACTTGTCATGGACTGTTAATTTTTTTCTGGGTCCATCTAGTATAATTACCCGAATGTCTGAGGACATAAATAAAAGAGTAATTGAGAAAGAATGCATTCAAAGCTATGTGTTGTGCTTATGTGTGAAGCTAGTCAAGAAAATGGGCCCAACTGATAAGAATGAAGTTTCCACTCACAGAGTATGTAGGTACTTAGTTAAATGCATCTGGGGGTCAGGAACAAGTGCCAGGTTCAGATACAAATTCAACAAAGATTATAATTAAAACCATTATATCGGATGCTGTGACCCAAAGAGTGACTATAAGTAGGGAAGAGAAGAGTTTCAAAATTGTAGTTCTGTATCTAGTAGTTTATGTGTCCAGTAAGATGAGCACTGAGATTTGGGTATGGAATTCTGCCATGTGGAGATCACCACCTACCATAGTAAGAGGAGTTGGATTTAGGGAGAGAACTGGAGGAAACAAATCAGATATAATGAATGCAATACACTTTTGAGGGTTTTTTTTTTGCCATAAAAAAGCAAAACTGGCAGTACATTGATGAAGGAAGTGAGTTTATAAAAATTTTTACCATGTTAGAGTCTATTTACAAATAAAGATGATGCTGAGTTTGAGAAAATAAATTTACATTCATGAACTTTTGATATTCAAATTTATTCATGAAATTTGGGATAATTATAGAATAAATTTATGATCAATTTATTCATGAAATTTGGGGTAATTATACAACCACTCACACACACGCACACACGTATGTATAGTCATTTGTAATCAGTGGAAATTTCGCCCCCTCTCTGAAGAGCAGTTGTCCTGGGCTGTGAAGCTGAAGGCTTCTGAGTTAGAGTTGAATTCAAGTTTTGGCACTGGTGCTTCATAAAACTGAATAACACCTCACTTTTGGGGGCTGTTTTCTAAGCCCCTATTTCTGTTCTTAGTGATTTATCTGCCAATTAATTCTCAAGAGACCCTCAAATGGCAGGAGCTATTATCACACCCTCTTAATAGGTAGGAAAATTGAGATGCAGAAAGATTAAGTCGCTTGTGCTTGGTCAGGTGGATCCTGCATGCTGAGTGTAGGGCTGACTGTCTGGGTCACCTCTGCTCCATAGTCATGCTGCCCAGATCCTACATTAAAAGCCATAGTGGTCATTGTAATGGGAGTTTTGAAAAGATTCCAGACCAGAGCATGCCCATATGTCATTTCAGTGAAGAGCGAACACCTTTCATTTTCCAGTCCAATACTAGTTAAGCATCACAAAGCTTCCATAAAGGTTGAAGCCATGGCCAGCATGATTCATCACTTCTGTTGAATCAGTGTGTAAAGTTCAGAAAATGTGGCCTTGTGATAGTGAAAAGTAATCCGAAGAGTGAATAATAACCTTTTAATAATATTTGTTCAGTAAGTCATATTGCAGATAAACAATCAAAGTTAGATTTCTTGGATGGAACTTTTCCTCCCAGGAATACTTGGCCATAGAAAAAGTCTGCTTGGAAAATAATCCGGCTTTCTCAGCAGCCTCTGCGCCCAGGCAAGTTTCCTCCCAGCCTACAATCACTGCAGGGTAATACTAGAGGTTTTGAAAAAGTTCATGGGGGAGGAGGCAAGATGGCAGAATAGGAAGGGAGCACACTGATAGTCCGGGGAGAGACAGTTTAATAAAAGTGGAGATACTGCAGGTTCAAGGAAGAGTAGGGGAGGAAACAGCAGAAGAAACACTTCCAGAACGCATGATTCACAGTGGACCTGTGTGGAGAGCGTGGGAGCCCACAGTTTGGGACACCAGCGGCAGACTCAACACACCAGCGCTGGAATGTGAGGTGAGCCGAACCTCAATAGCCCGAGACACCGGCAGGCAAGCAGAGAGAGGAGACTAGAGGGAATGACCCCCGGGGGGGGGGGGAAGTTCACCAGGCTAACTGGAAGAGAGAGAGAAAAAAAAAGGTGACTGGTATGGACACGGGTTTCTCTCTCTCTGCTCACCTCTCAAGGGTGAGCAAGACAAAGAGCAGGTGCCATCTTGGACATACGTCATAAGCAGAGCGACCTCAGGTCTGCACCGGCCCTGAGCCTAGCAGAAAAACCTGACTCTGGGCAGGGCAAATTAACAGGAGATTAGGACCTAGTAATTTGTGGTGCTACTGAACTGAGACTGTGAAAAAAGATGGTGGGGGAGAGAACTCACGGAATTCATGTGAGTACTCTCCAGAGACGCTACAATTCCGTAACTTTGGCAGCCCAGTGGGAGACTGAAGGAGAATTTGAGCCCACTCTGAGGGCAGAACAGATTCCCTGTGTGGTCCTTGGGAAAGAGCTTCTGATCTCTGGCTCCTGTGGGTATATCATTTGCCTGCTAACTACCTCCAACTTTGTTCTGCTGTGCGGAATTACTTCCCTTTTGAATCAGAAAAAGAAAGAGAGATCTACCACGCCTAACCTGGCAGTGTCACCTTTGGCACACCAAACAGAGCTCTCAGGCCACACCCATCTCAAGCCTCTAAGGCTCCATCAAAAACAGTCCACTTAATCTAGAGTCATAGTATAACAAAAAGCACCACAGTGAAGAAACCAAAGAATATCTCCAATATGCCAAATAACAAATGCAAAATCCGAGGTAATAAAAACAAGGAAGTCACCATGACGCCCCCAAATGAAAAAGACACCCCAATTCAAGATTATGAGATGATGAGATAGAAGAAATGCAAGAAGCAGATCTCAAAAAATTGATAAGAACATTAAGAAGTTCTCAAAAACAAATTCTTGAACTACAGAAATCCTTAATGGACAAGATAGAAAATCTCTCTCGTGAAAATGAAATATTAAGGAGGAATCAAACTGAAACAACTAGTACAACAGGAAACTGTGATAGTGACAAGAAATCATAATGAAGTGAAGAATTCAATAGATCAAATGAAAAACACAATAGAGAGCCTTACAAACAGAATGGGTGAAGCAGAAGAGAGAATATCAGACGTAGAAGACAGAGAACAGGAAAGGATACAGTCAGACCAAAGAAAAGAAGAGGAAATTAGAAATCTAAAACATATTGTCAGGAATCTTCAGGATACTATTAAAAAACCCAACATTCGGGTTCTAGGAGTTCCTGAAGGCATGGAAAGGGAGAAAGGATTAGAAGGCCTTTTTAGAGAGATATTAGCAGAAAATTTCCCAGGTTTGGAGAAGGACAGAGAAATCCTAGTACAGGAAGCTCACAGAACCCCTAATAAACACGACCAAAAGAGATCCTCACCACGACACGTTGTAATTAAACTCTCCACAGTGAAACATAAAGAAAAGATCCTAAAATGTGCAAGAGAGAAACGTCAGATTACTCTCAGAGGATCTCCAATCAGACTCACAGCTGACTTCTCATCAGAAACCCTACAAGCTAGGAGGGAATGGCGAGATATAGCCCAGCTACTAAGGGAGAAAAACTGCCAGCCCAGAATATTATACCCTGCAAAGCTATCATTTGTGAATGAAGGTGAAATAAAGACTTTTCATAGCAAATAGAAATTGAAAGAATTTGTTGCCACTCGTCCAGCCCTGCAAAAGATGCTTAAGGATGTGTTACACACAGAAACACAGAAACACGGTCATCAATATGAGAGAAGGTAAAGGAAGGAAACCTCACAGCAAAAGATCACAGGGAATTCAAAGCATATATTAGAACTTATCTTTGGCAAATGGCAGGGCAAAGTTACCACTTATCATTAGTCACATTGAACGTTAATGGCCTGAACTGTCCAGTTAAAAGACACCGATTGGCTGATTGGGTTAAGGAACAAAACCCATCTATTTACTGCTTACAAGAAACACATCTTTCCAACAAAGATCCATAAAGACTGAAAGTGAAAGGCTGGAAAAAGATATACCATGCCAACAGAAATGAAAAAAGAGCGGGCGTAGCCATCTTAATATCGGACAACATAAACTTTACCACAAAAACTGTTAAGAGTGACAAAGACGGACACTATATAATGATTAAGGGATCAATACAACAAGAAGATATAACCATTATCAATGTATATGCACCTAACTACAGGGCACCGGTTTATCTAAAAGATTTGTTAAGGGACTTAAAGGGAGACTTAGACCCCAATACAATAGTACTGGGGGACTTCAATACTCCACTCTCAGAAATAGACAGATCAACAGGACAGAAGATCAACAAGGATACAGTAGATTTAAATGACACTATAGCCCAAATGGATCTAACAGATATATACAGAACTTTCAATCCTACAGCTAAAGATTTTACATTCTTCTCAGCAGTACATGGAACCTTCTCTAGGATTGACCACATACTAGGCCATAAAGCAAGTCTCAGCAAATTCAAAAGAATTAGAATCATACCATGCAGCTTCTCGGACCATAAAGGAATGAAGTTGGAAATTAGCAACTCAGGAATCCCTAGAGCATACACAAACACATGGAGATTGAACAACATGCTCCTGAATGAACAATGGGTCATAGAAGAAATTAAAAGAGAAATCAAAAATTTTCTGGAAGTAAATGAGGATAACAGCACAACATACCAAAACTTACGGGACGCAGCAAAAGCAGTGTTAAGAGGAAAGTTTATATCAATAGGTGCCTACATCAAGAAATTGGAAAGGCACCAAATAGATGAGCTTTCAATTCACCTCAAGGATCTAGAAAACCTACAGCAAACCAGACCCAAATCTAGTAGGAGAAGAGAAATAATTAAAATCAGAGAAGAAATCAACAGGATTGAATCCAAAAAAAATTACAAAAAATCAGCCAGACGAGGAGCTGGTTTTTTGAAAAAATAAACAAAATTGACACCCCATTGGCCCAACTAACTAAAAAAAAGAAGAGAAAAGACACAAATCAATAAAATCAGAGATGAAAAAGGAAACGTAATCACAGACACCACAGAAATAAAAAGAATCATCAGAAATTACTACAAGGACTTGTATGCCAGCAAACAGGGAAACCTATCAGAAATGGATAGATTCCTGAACACATGCAACCTACCTAAATTGAACCAGGAAGACATTGAAAACCTAAACAGACCCATAACTGAGACAGAAATTGAAACAGTAATAAAGGCCCTCCCAACAAAGAAAAGTCCAGGACCAGATGGATTCACTGGTGAATTCTACCAGACATTTAAAGAAGAACTGACTCCAATTCTTCTCAAACTATTCAGAACAATCGAAAAAGAGGGAGTCCTCCCAAATTCTTTCTATGAAGCCAGCATCACCTTAATTCCTAAGCTGGAAAACGATGCAGCACTGAAAGAGAATTAGAGACCAATATCCCTGATGAACATAGATGCAAAAATCCTCAATAAAATTCTCGCCAATAGAATGCAACAACACATCAGAAAGATCATCCACCCAGACCAAGTGGGATTTATCCCTGGTATGCAGGGATGGTTCAACATTCACAAAACAATCAATGTGATACACCACATTAACAGACTGCAGAAGAAAAACCATATGATTATCTCAATAGATGCCGAGAAAGCATTTGATAAAATACAACACCCGTTCATGATGAAAACTCTAAGCAAACTGGGTATGGAAGGAACATTCCTCAATACAATCAAAGCAATCTATGAAAAACCCACGGCCAACATCCTATTGAATGGGGAAAAGTTGGAAGCATTTCCACTGAGATCTGGTACCAGACAGGGATGTCCACTCTCACCACTGCTATTCAATATAGTTCTGGAGGTTCTAGCCAGAGCTATTAGGCAAGAAAAAGAAATTAAAGGGATATAAATTGGGAAGGAAGAACTCAAACTATCCCTCTTTGCAGATGACATGATTCTTTATTTAGGGGACCCAAAGAACTCTACTAAGAGACTATTGGAACTCATAGAAGATTATGGCAAAGTAGCAGGGTATAAAATCAATGCACAAAAATCAACAGCCTTTGTATACACAGACAATGCCATGGCTGAGGAAGAACTTCTAAGATCAATCCCATTCACAATAGCTACAAAAACAATCAAATACCTTGGAATAAACTTAACCAAGGAAGTTAAAGATCTCTACGATGAAAATTACAGAACCTTAAAGAAAGAAATAGAAGAGGATACCAAGAAATGGAAAAATCTTCCATGCTCATGGATTGGAAGAATCAATATCATCAAAATGTCCATTCTCCCAAAAGCAATTTATAGATTCAATGCAATCCCAATCAAGATACCAAAGACCCTCTTCTCAGATCTGGAAAAAATGGTGCTGAAATTTATATGGAGGCACAAGAGACCTCGAATAGCTAAAGCAATCTTGTACAACAAAAACAAAGCCGGAGCCATCACAATACCAGATTTCAGGACATACTACAGGGCAGTTGTAATCAAAACAGCATGGTACTGGTACAGAAACAGATGGATAGACCAGTGGAACAGAATTGAAACACCAGAAATCAACCCAAACATCTACAGCCAACTTATATTTGATTAAGGATCTAAAACTAATTCCTTGAGCAAGGACAGTCTATTCAATAAATGGTGTTGGGAAAACTGGATTTCCACATGCAGAATCATGAAGCAAGACCCCTACCTTACACCTTACACAAAAATCCACTCAACATGGATTAAAGACCTAAATCTACAACCTGACACCATCAAGTTATTAGAGAACATGGGAGAAACCCTTCAAGATATTGGCACAGGCAAAGAATTTCTGGAAAAGACCCGGGAGGCACAGGCAGTCAAAACCAAAATCAACTATTGGGATTGCATCAAATTAAGAAGTTTCTGTACTGCAAAAGAAACAGTCAGGAGAGTGAAGAGACAACCGACAGAATGGGAAAAAATATTTGCAAACTATGCAACAGATAAAGGGTTAATAACCAGAATCTACAAAGAGATCAAGAAACTCCACAAAAACAAAACAAACAACCCACTTAAGAGATGGGCCAAGGATCTCAATAGACATTTTTCAAAAGAGGAAATCCAAATGGCCAACAGGCACATGAAAAAATGTTCAAGGTCACTAGCAATCAGGGAAATGCAAATCAAAACCACAATGAGGTTTCACCTCACCCCGGTTAGAATGGCTCACATTCAGAAATCTACCAACAACAGATGCTGGCGAGGATGTGGGGAAAAAGGGACACTAAACCATTGTTGGTGGGAATGCAAACTGGTTAAGCCATTATGGAAGTCAATCTGGAGATTCCTCAGAAACCTGAAGATAACCCTACCGTTCGACCCAGCCATCCCACTCCTTGGAATTTACCCAAAGGAATTTAAATTGGCAAACAAAAAAGCGGTCTGCACCCTAATGTTTATTGCAGCACAATTCACAATAGCCAAGACCTGGAACCAACCTAAATGCCCATCAACGATAGAATGGATAAAGAAATTATGGGATATGTACTCTTTAGAATACTATACTGTAGTAAGAAACAACGAAATCCAGTCATTTGCAACAAAATGGAGGAATCTGGAACACATCATGCTGAGTGAAATAAGCCAGTCCCAAAGGGACAAATACCATATGTTCTCCCTGATCGGTGACAACTGACTGAACACCAAAAAGGAAACCTGTTGAAGTGAAATCGACACTATGAGAAATGGTGACTTGATCAGCATAGCCCTGACTGTTAATGAACAACTTAATACATTATCCCTCTTAGTAGTTTTTTTTTTTTTTTTGGTCTGTTCTACTTAATATGACTGGTTTAATTCTGTAATTAATACACAGTTATTCTTAAGTGTTGAAATTTAACTGAAATGTGATCCCTGTTAAACATAAGAGTGGGAATAAGAGAGGGAAGAGATGTACAATTTGGGATATGCTCAAGCTGACTTGCCCCAAATGGTAGAGTTAGAAACATACCAGGGGACTCCAATTTAATCCCATCAAGGTGGCATGTACCAATGCCATCTCACTATTCCAAGTGATCAATTTCAGTTCACAATTGATCATAATGAAAGGACTAAGAGTCAAAGGGAGCACATAAACAAGTCTAGTAGTTGCTAATACTAAATCTTTACTTAATGTATACTAAACTGATCTTCTGTAAAAAAAAAAAAAGAAGAAATTAGCAATTCTCAACTTGACTCTCACTGGGATTAAACATGACAATAGGTCTGATCTGATTTCATCATCATTTAAAAAATCATCTATTATTTTTCACTTTATGTTTCTTAGTGGGAGCAAACTGTTGAAATCTTTACTTAATGTATGCTAAACTGATCTTCTGTATATAAAGAGAATTGAAAATGAATCTTGATGTGAATGGAAGGGGAGAGGGAGTGGGAAAGGGGAGGGTTGCGGGTGGGAGGGACATTATGGGGGGGAAGCCATTGTAATCCGTAAGCTGTACTTTGCAAATTTATATTCATTAAATAAAAGTTAAAAAAAAATTCTACTACTAAGAAAATAAAAACCACAAATGTTTAGAAACACAAGTTTGAAAATTCGGTATCCAGTAAGGAACTGGTATGCTGAGCATATGAAGAACTATGGAAACATACTAAGAAAAGAAAAGCAAATGCCAAACCAAACACGTGAGCAAAGACTTAAAAAAGCTATTTCACCAAAAAGATGTAAGTGTGGCCAATAAGCACATGGAAATTTTATTTGTTAAAAATTTATTTATTAAAGAAAATGAACAGGTAAACAGATCTTAGAAATCTAGAGATATTTATTGGTTTACATATACCCTTTTAAAAGTAAATTTTATTGGGGCTGTTTGCCAGCAGGGCCGGTATCCTATATTGGTGCCACTTTGAGTCCATACTGCTCCTCTTTCAATCTAGCTCTCTGCTATGGCCTGGGAAAGCAGTAGAAGATGGATCAAGTCCTTGGATCCCTGCACCCATGTAGGAGACCCAGAAGAAGCTCCTGGCTCTTGGCTTCAGATTGGCCAAACTCCAGCTGTTGAGACCACTTGGGGAGTGAACCAGTGGAGGGAAGACCTCTCTCTGTCTCTCCCTCTCTCTATCTGTAACTTTATCTCTCAAATAAATAAAGACAATAAATCTTTGAAAACATTACTTATTTTCATTGTTTTTGAAAGGCAGAGGGACGAGAGACAGAGACATATAGGCTCCACCCATTGGTTCATTCTTTAAATGCCCACCAGAAGCCAGGGATGGGTCAGGCTGAATGAAGCCAGGACCCAGGAAATCCATGTGGGTCTCCCACATAGGCATGGCAGGGAGCCAAATCCTTGTGCCATCTCCTGCTACCCACCCCTCCCAATATGCACCTGCTCAGGGTGTGCCTTAGCAGGAAGCTGGATGGTTGCAGAGTAGCTTGGACTTGAACTAGAAACTCCCATATGGAATGTGGGGTGCAAGTGGCATCTTGTCTGCTGTGCCAAGTGCCTGTCCTTGTTTACATATCTATAGAAGAGATCTGAAAATTTTATTTATTAAATTATTTTTATTTATTATTTATTTATTAAAACCTCACTGAATTTGAAGCTACTTTACAGTATTTGTGGGCCTCTCAATTATTCCTTGACTTATAGTTGATAAAGTCATGTTTAAATAATCTAGATACCAAGATTGAGTACCCCAATAAATATTTTAAGGAAGTTCTTAGCGTTTAAGAGCATAAATACGTGAATACAGGCCAGGCCTTTAAACTCACTGAAACCATATTCAGTTTTACAGGGATAAATGTTTGTGTCCCATCTGAACTCTCTGACATAAAAAGCCTGATCATTGAGTGTGCATGTGCATGCAGGAGAGAGAGAGAGACAGACAGACAGACAGACAGACAGAAGGGTGGTGGGCAGAACTGGGCGGTGGTGGAGAATCCAGTACGTAATTCCTCCATTCCTCCTGTGAGATTTTTTCCTAAATTGTTGTCCTGAGCACATCTTTAGGCTGTTTTTTATTTCAACTGTTGCTTGTTTGAGAAGCATGAACTTATCCAAGGAAAGGAAAAGCTGCCTAGAGACTCGCTATGCAAAACCCTAGAAAACTGCTCCCATGGTTTCTCCTGCATCATCGCTGTGCAAAAAGAATTATTTTGTTGCTCTTTTTTTTTTTTTTTGCAGAAGTTTCTTGTTAGTTGAAAGAAAAATATAGGTAGTTGTCTCATCAGTAAATTTTATTAGAGTTTTCATTATTGTGTTCAGTTTCATAAAAAAGATTATTTGCTTTTATATCATATATGTTTTCAGTTTGATGGTGTGGTGATGTTTCACTCCACTTTTTAAGACTGTGTTGGTCATATAAACAGCAAGGGTTGACTATATGTGTACAACTTAATTAAGTTGGATTCAGTGGTGAAGTATCATACTTTTTTTGTCACTTTTTATGAAGATGTTACATTTTGAGAAGTTATGATGAAATTCTGTGTGTAGTGATTTTTTTTATTTTTTAAAAAATGTAATGGAATGAATTAACATCATTTTCCAATGATAAATTCAGAAAGTATTGTTTATAGTTAAAGTATTTTTAAAAAGAGAAATGGGAGAGAGAACATGTGTACCTGCACATATTCCAAAACTTTAGATGGGTTGCTAAAACCAACTTTTAGCTATGAATTTCAAGGTAAAATAAGTCATTACATCTTAATTAAAAATTATTTAATGGCCTGCACTGATCTGAAGCCAGGAACCAGGTGCTTCTCCTGGTCTCCCATGTGGGTGCAGGGCCCAAGCACTTGGGCCATCCTCCACTGCACTCCTGGGCCACAGCAGAGAGCTGGACTGGAAGAGGAGCAACCCGGACTAGAACCTGGTGCCCATATGGGATGCCGCCACCACAGGTTGAGGATTAACCAAGTGAGCCACGGCGCCAGCCCTGGGAGGTCGTATTTTCAAACCACTTATCTGATAAGCAGTTAACATCCAAAATACACATGGGGCTTTAACAAGTTTGTAGAAAATGGAATTAAAAGCAAAGTCTATTTTTGGTGCAAAATAGCTTTGAAGTCCAGGAATTTTTTTTCATAATTATATAGTTCCGTGAACTTTTGGAAGATGTGTAGTATAAGGAACTCAAACAACTGCACTGTAAGACAACAAGCAGATTTATAAAACAGGCAAAGGATTTGAACACACAGTACAAATAGCTAAGAGACAACAAGAAGAGAATGTTGAAAATCACCAATCACCAAAAAAGAAAAAAAAAGTTAAAACATAGTGAGATAGCACCTCGAACCTGCTAAAATTGCTATTTTGAAGAAGACATAAGATGACAAGTGTTTGCCAGGATGCAGGGAATAGGGAACTCTTGCACACCATGAGTAGCAGTGTGAAGTAGAACAGAGAATTGCTGGAAAACGGTAGAGAGGTTTCTTAAGGACACAACAAATCCATGAAAAAAACTATGAAAAGACCAGCTGGCTGTCTATCCAGAGGAAATGAAAGCAGTATATTAAAGAAACCAAAATGTGAAATCAAGCAAAGTATTCATCAATAGAATAGATGGATGGAGAAAATACGACATGCTCACACACACACATAATGCGATTCAGTCTTTTTAAAGGCAATGCTGCCATTTGCAGCAACATGGATGAGCCTGGAGGGCATCATGCTAAGTGAAATAAGCCGCAAAAAGGACAAATTACTGTACTGCATGATTGCCCTTTAACGTGGACTCTAAGCATGTCGAACTCATAGGGTAGAACATAGAATGGTAGTCACCAGGGACTGGGAGAGTGGCTTGGTCCAAGGACACAGAGTTTCAGTTAGGTGAGGAGAGTAACTCTAGGAGTTCTCTTACATGGCTTGCTGAATAGTTAATAATAATGTACGATGTTCTTGAAAATGGCTAAGGCATTAGATTTTAACTGTTCTCAAAAAAAAAAAAAAGCACATGAAGTAATGCTTGTGTTAGTCACCTTGATTTTGCCATTCCACAACACACACCTATTTCAAAATAAAATTTTACTTGATAAACATATACTGTTTTTTTATCAAATGATAATCTTGCTCAAGCTGTATCAAATAAATAAAAAGTTTGTGTAATTTTTCCAAAGTTACACTATAAAATTTGATTTTTAATTCCCTGTGCCTTATAAACACTCTTTGTGCATGGATTCTGCATGTCAATTCCATTTGAAATCTTGTCATTCAAGAGCATCTGACTTTGGCTGTTTTCAGAGGGTGCAAGAGCCCTCAATTCTGGGGGCAGCTGTCTGTGTCCTCGGCACGTGGCAGCCCCACTGGTTGCCTAGCAATTTTTGTAGGATTTTGGGTGCGTCGTTGTTGAGAGATCTCACAGCTAAGTCAGAAATGGAAAGGCTGTTTGGCTTTGTCTCTGTGGGTTGCATAGTTCACTGGGCCAGCACTGTGTATTTGCTGTGGCGTCAGCTTAGCCAGCATTACCAATTCCAAACCCAACAAACTACACTGTTAAGACATGCCCTTGACTCTACTATTTACCTAGTTTCTGAAGCCAGAAGCAAGCATGATACACACAACACTCAATAAATCACCAAAGCTGAAGCATCTACTGTTTTATTATTGTCATTTGGTTTATAAACATTTACATTGTTAGCTTTGATGTTTTAAAACAATTTCCTAATTCACCTTAAATTCCTTTTTTGGGACTAATGCATTCCTTCTATTTTCAGATTACTACAAGAGTCTTCTTTCCAAAACAATTTTTGTAAAAAAACTGCAAAATCGATCACTTTAAAATAGCTATTTTTTCTTGCCTGTGGAATAAACCCTAAATTTCTTAGTTTGATGTTATTAGGCCATTTACAATCTAACATGAACCCATAGCTCCAGCTTTATCCCTGACCACGATTTAAACTCCTCTCTCCCACTTTAGGTTCTGTGAATCATTCTCTGAATATACCAGATCCTTCAGAACTACACCAGGGTACTTTGAAAAATCCATAGCCTTGGCAACTCATGACTAGAGCCTAGGGAGATTACTGACGCCATAAACAAGAGTGTCAATTGTTAAGTCAACAACAGGAGTCACTGAGTACTTACTCCTCATGTGGGATCTGTGCTTAATGTGTTGTCCAATGTGAAATAATGCTATAACTAGTACTGAAACAGTATTTTACACTTTGTGTTTCTGTGTGGGTGCAAACTGATGAAATCTTTACTTAATATATACTAAATCGATCTTCTGTATATAAAGATAATTGAAAATGAATCTTGATGTGAATGGAATGGGAGAGGGAGCGGGAGATGGGAGGGGTGCGAGTGGGAGGGAAGTTATCGGGGGGGAGCCATTGTAATCCATAAACTGTACTTTGGAAATTTATATTTACTAAATAAAAGTTAAAAAAATACATGGAAAAAGATACATTTATTTTGGTGCAAATCAGTTTTGAAAGTTGAGTGTAGTTTTTCCATGAACACTGAAGATGCCTTATATGTATAACTTTAAATTATTTTTCACCAAAATTGACTTTTAACTTTGCTTTCCATGAATTTTTGAAATAGTTTACTGTTGAAATGATATTTTTCTTTCAGTTTGCAAGCACTTGCTTATCCTCTAAGACTTAACTAATGTATTCCTTCCTGTGGGTAAATAGAACACAAACAAGAAATTTTTCAAAATGGAAAGTTTAACCTGCCACTGAGAAGTAAGAAACTGAAATTTATATTGTTGCTACACTGTTTTAAGTTTCAAGTATTTTTTTCTTTTTTTATTTATTTTTTGACAGGCAGAGTGGACAATGAGAGAGAGAGGCAGAGAGAAAAGTCTTCCTTTTCTGTTGTTCACTCCCCCATGGCCACTGCAGCCGGTGCACCGTGCTGATCCGAAGCCAGGAGCCAGGTGCTTCTCCTGGTCCCCATGCGGGTGCAGGGCCCAAGGACTTGGGCCATCCTCCATTGCCTTCCTGGGCCACAGCAGGGAGCTGGACAGGAAGAGGAGCTACAGGGGGGAAAGAATCTGGCACCCAGACTGGGACTAGAACCCGGTGTGCAATTAGCCTATTGAGCCGTGACGTAGGCCTCAAATATTTTTATTTGCATAATGTCAATAAAGTGATTATAACTATTTTAAATTTTAATGCATTTCACCATTAAATAAAACATTAAATATGCTCTCCAGCTATTATGAATTTCATATCCCATCACATTTTCAGTGTTTTTGTTGATGTTGTTTGTGTCTATTGTAAATAGCCCCAATAGTCATCCTTAATAAGAGAAGACCAATTAATATAGCTGTATTACTTAAAAATATATCATTACATTGATATGCTCTAATTCTCAGATTTTTTCTTTCTGAATGATACAGTATTTAATTAATCTCTTTCAACACTTAATTGTCAGCTTTGCATTATTTTTATTTTATTTATTTATTTGACAGGTAGAGTTATAGACAGTGAGAGAGAGATAGAGAGAGAAAGGTCTTTCTTCCATTGCTTCAGCCCCCAAATGGCTGCTACGGCAGGAACTGTGCCGACCCAAAGCCAGGAGCCAGGTGCCTCCTCCTGGTCTCCCATGCAGGTGCAGGGCCCAAGCACTTGGGCCATCCTCCACTGCCTTCCCCGGCCACAGCAGAGAACTGGACTGGAAGAGGAGCAGTCAGGACTAGAACTGGCACCCATATGGGACGCTGGCACCGCAGGCAGAGAATTAACCAAGTGAGCCACAGTGCAGGCCCCAGCATTATTTTTCAAAGTGATAATTGAGTATACAAGCTTAACTGTTGCCTCATAAATTATTAAAGAAAGAGCATTTTGAACATTAAAACTGTATAATGACACATCATATGTCAATTAGAATTTTACAGTCTTGCAGTACATCAATGAGTGTAAATCTTATTAACATGCTTTTATATTTGTAATACACAGACAGTTCTTTATAATTTAAGAATTTATATATAATACTTTTAAAACAACCCTTTTTAACCTTTAGTTTATTTTATAATTACAAGATTAAGCCTCCACTAAATGAACAATTCAATAAGTAGTAAGTAGTAAACAATAATCAAAACTCAAAATGTCAATTTTGCTCATACACATTACTTTTTTGACTTTCTGTATTTTAGTTACCACAAATCAGGGAAAACATATATTTATCTTTTTGAGACTGGCTTTTTTCACTAAGCATAGTTGTTTCCAGTTGCATCCATTTTGTTGTAAAACACATGCTTTCATTCTTTCTTATGGCTGAGTAGTATTCCAGAATGTATATATATCATATTTCCTTTATCTATTCATCAGTTGATGGACATCTGGGTTGATTCCATATCTTTGATATTCTGAATTGAGCTGCAATAAACGTGGGGATACAGACAACTCTTTCATATACTGATTTCTTTTTGTTTGGGTAAATTCCCAGAAGTGGAATGGCTGGGTCATATGGTAGATCTCTTTTCAGATTTCTGAGGAATTTCCATACTGTTTTCCACAATGGTTGTACTAGTTTACATTACCAGCAACAGTGGATTATGGTACCCTTTCCCCCACATACTTGCCAGCATTTATTGTTTGTCAATTTCTGAATAAGAGCCATTCTAACTGGGGTGAAGTGAAACCTCACTGTGGTTTTGATTTGCATTTCCCTGATGCCTAGTGATCCTGATCATCTTTTTATGTGTCTGTTGGCCATTGGTATTTCATCCTTTGAAAAATGCCTCTTCAAGTCCTTTGCCCATTTCTTAATGGGATTATTCATTTTGTGGTTGTTGAGTTTCTTGAGCTCTTTATAGTTCCTGGATATTAATCGTTTATCAGTCTCATAGTTTGGAAATGTTTTCTGCCATTCTGTCAATCACCTCTTCACTTTGTTGAGTACTTCCTTTGCAGTTTAGAAGTTTCTTAGCTTGATTTTTTTCCCTAAAGAAACCTTTTATGTAATGAGTACAAATTTAATAAGTACAACTTTAGGAATATAGTGATTCTTCCCAACATACCTGCCCTCCCACCACCACTCCCACCCACCTCCTCCCTCTTACATTCTGAGTCCAATTCACCATTAAGAAAAAAAAAACTGTTCATTGACAGGACAAGGGCTGTTCAAATCATTGATTATCAAAGTGTCAATTTCACTTCTACAGATTTCCTTTTAGGTGCTATATTAGTTATCACAGATCAGGGAGAATATATGGTATTTGTTCCTTTGGGACTGGCTTATTTCACTAAGTATGATGTTTTCCAGATTCATCCATTTTATTGCAAATGACCAGATTTCATTTTTTTAGCACTGTCTAGTATTCCTTAGAGTACATATCCCATAATTTCTTTGTCCAGTCTTCAGTTGATGGGCATTTAGGTTGATACCATGTCTTAGCTATTGTGAATTGAGCTGCAATAAACTGGGAGTACAGATAACTTTTGTTTTCTAATTTCATTTCCTGTGGGTAGATTCCCAGGAGTGGGATGGCTGGGTCATATGGTAGGTCTATATTCAGATCTGAGGTATCTACAAACTGACTTCCACAGTGGTTTTACCAGTTTACATTCCCACCAACAGTGGATTAGGGTACCTTTTCCCCCACATCCTCGCCAGCATTTGTTGTCTGATTATGCGTGTATGAAAGCTATTCTAACTGGAGTGAGGTGAAATCTCATGGGTTTTGATTTGGATTTCCCTGGTGACTAGAATCCTGAACGTTTTTTCATGTGTCTATTGGCTGTTTGGATTTCCTCTTTTTAAAAACGTCTGTTTAAGTCCTTTGCCCATTTCTTCATTGATTTGTTTTTTTTTTTCTTTTTGCTGTGGAGTTTTCTTGATCTCTTCGTATATTCTGGTTGTTAATCCTTTATCAATTGCAAATTATTTGCAAATATTTTCTCCCATTATGTCAGTTGCCTCTTCATTTTGCTGAGTGTTATTTTTGCTGTATAGAAACTTCTCAATTTGATGTAATCTCATTTGTTAATTTTGGCTTTGATTGCCTGTGCCTCTAGGGTCTTTTCCAAGAACTCTTTGCCTGTGCCAATGTCTTGCAGGGTTCCAATGTTCTCTAGTAATTGATGGTGTCAAATTGTAGATTTAGTGCTTTAATCCATTTTGAGTGGATTTTTGTGTAAGGTGTAAGGTAGGGGTCCTGCTTCATACTTCTGCATGTGGAAATCCAGGTTTCCCAGCACTATTTTTGAGGATATTGTCCATGCTCCAGGGATTGGCTTTAACTTATTGTACAAATATAAGCTGGAAGTAGATGCTTGGATTGATTTCTGGTATTTCTATTCTGTTCTATTAGTCTATCTATCTGTTTTTGTACCAGTACCAGGCTATTTGGATTATAACTGCCTTGTAATATGTCTTGCAATCTGGTATTGTGATGCCTCTGGCTTTGTTTTTGTTGTATAAGATTGCTTTAGGTATTCAGGGTCTCCTGTGTTTCCATATGAATTTCCACATAATTTTTTCTAGATCTGAGAAGGATGTCTTTGGTACTTTGATTGGTATTGTATTGAATCTGTAAGTTGCTTTTGGAAGAATGGGCATTTTGATGAGATTGATTCTTCCTTTCCATGAACTGGAAGAGTTTTCCATTTTTTAAGTGTTCTCTTCTATTTCCTTCTTTAGGGTTTTGTAATTTTCATCATAGAGATCTCTGACATCCTTGGTTAAATTTATTCCAAGGTATTTGATTGTTTTTGTAGCTATGGTGAATGGGATTGATCTTAGAAGTTCTTTCTCAGCCATGGCATTGTCTGTGTATACAAAGGCTATTGATTTTTGTATATTGATTTTTTTGTCCTGCTACTTTACCAAACTCTTCTATGAGTTACAATAGTCTCTTGGTGGAGTCTTTTGGATCCTCTATATATAGAATCATGTCATCTGAAAATAAGGATAGTCTGACTTCTTCTTTCCCAAATTGAATCACTTTGATTTCTTTTTCTTACCTAATGGCTCTGGCTAAAACTTCCAGGACTATACTGAATAGCAATAGTGAGAATGGTATCCTTGTATGGTTGTGAATCTCAGTGGTATTGCTTCCAGTTTTTCCCCATTCAATAAGGTGCTGGCCATAGGTTTGTCATAGATTGCCTTTATTATGATGAGGACTATTCCTTCTATACTCAATTTGCTTAGAGATTTCATCATGAAAGGGTGTTGTTTTTATCAACTGCTTTCTCTGCATCTGTTGAGATAATCATATGTTTTTTGTTCTTCAGTTTTTTAATGTGATGTATCACCTTGATAAACTTGCAAATGTTTAACCATCCTTGCATATCAGGAATAAATCCCAGTTGGTCCAGTTGAATGATCTTTCTGATGCGCTGTTGGATTCGATTGGCCAGAATTTTGTTGAGGATTTTTGCATCTATGTTCATCAGGGAAATTGGTTTGTAGTTCTATTTCTCTGCTGCATCTTTTCAGAGTTTAAGAATTAAGGTGATGCTGGCTTCATAGAAAGAATTTGCGAGGATTCCTTCCCTTAAATTGTTTTGAATAACTTGAGAAGTGGAGTTAGTTTTCTTTAAATGTCTGGTAGAATTTAGCAGTGCTTCTGTTTCCATGTGCAGCACATCCTTAAGTATCTTCTGCAGGGCTGGAAGGGTGGTGAAAAATTCTTTCAATTTCTGTTTGTCATGGAAGATCTTTATTTCACCTTCATTTATAAATGAGAGCTTTGTGGGCTATAATAGTTTGGGTTGACAGTTCTTTTATCTTAAGACTTGGAATATATTTCGCCATTCTTTCCTAGCCTGTAGGGTTTCTGATGAGAAGTCAGCTGAGAGTCTAATTGAAAATCCTCTGAAAGTAATCTGGCGTTATTCTCATACACATTTTAGAATCTTTTCTTTATGTTTTACTGTTTGATTACAATGTGTGGTGGTGAAGACCTTTTCTTGGTATGTCTATTAGTTCTATGTGCTTCTTGTACTTGGATGTCCGTTTCTTTCTCCAAATTAGGGAAATTTTCTGTTATTATTTCACTAAAAAGGCCTTCTAATCCTTTCTCTCTTTCCATAGCTTCAGGAACTCCTAGAATCTATATGTTGGGTCGTTTGATAGTATCCTATAGATTACCAACAGTGTTTTTTAGTTTTCTAATTTCTTCTTCTTGTGTTTGGTCTGACTGTATAATTTCCTGTGCTTTGTCTTCTAAGTTGGATATTCTTTCTTCTGATTCATTGATTCTGTTATTCAGGGTTTCCACTGTATTTTTTTTATCTGGTCTATTGAATTCTTCATCTCTAAGATTTCATTTTGAGTTCTCTTTAAGATCTCAATTTCATGGGAGAAACTATCTTTCATGTCATGTATGAATTTCATTAGTTTGTACATTTGCTTCTGATTACTTCAAAGCAATGTTATCATCCATTTTTTGAATTCAATTTCTGGCATTTCTTCAATCTCATCATCTTCACCAGCTAGCATTGAAGGGTTGTGTTCTTTGTGAGGTGTCATGTTGTCTTCCTTATTCTTGTTTCTTGAATTGATGTGTTTGTTACTCAGCATTTGTGGAGATACTCATTGGTTTCTTCTTTGTTTTTTTTTGTTTTTTGTTTTTGCTGTGGCAGCTTTTACCTTTGGACTATGTCTGAGTGGAGTGTCTGCTTTCAGGGAATACCTAGAGGCATTTGGTGGGTGTGGCCATGGAGCTCTGTTCAGTGCTCCAGGATAGGAGGGCATGTCTGAGGTGACACAGCCAGGTTTGGAGTGGTAAATCTCCTTTTTCTTTTTAATCATAGAGGAAGTTTCTTCTTGTCTGTTGGTGTAGACTTAGTTGAGCTCCTCTCCTCGAAGGAGACCAGTGCTTGGGTTCTAACCACAGTAAGTATATTATTCATCTACTTTGCCACCAGGACCACACAAAGATCTGTGCAGTCTTCAGTATAAGTGCAGATTCCCCAGCAATGTCCCTCACCAGGTAACCAGGGAGCCCTGATAGTGTGGAGTCTCTCACAGTGACAGCCCAATGTCTCAGCCACACCCTGAGTCCCCCCATGCAGTCTCAGTGTGTTCATAGTCCTGGCACACAAGCCCCCCACATTCACGAGCACCCAGACTCTGTCTGTTCTCCCCACCAGACTAGAGAGTCTCTGCTTGGCTGGTTGCTAGGTGTGGACATGAGCTGTCACAGCTGTTACATATGTCCAATATGGAGCCTGCTCTCTATCAGCTTGGTACAGGATGCAGTTGCAGGGTGATCAGAGAGAGAGAAAACATGTCCCCCCTTTTGATTTTTCTCCTCTAGTTTGACAGATTCACTATTCCCCACAGGGCTCCAAATGGATTCATTCTAGGTTCTTCCTGCAGCTTTTTCACCAGTGGCTTGGGCTGCTGCAGTCTGGTCTCACCTCACTCTCCAACACTTGTGTGGAGGCTCTCAGCAGATGAGGTCCTACATTGTGTATGACCTCACCCTCCACGTAGGTCCACTGTGTTGATCCAATTTGTATGGAGTTTCCTCTGCTGTTTTCTCCCAAACTCTTCCCTGAGCCTGCACTCTCCACTTTCATTAAACTATCTTAACCTAGAACTTGAGCAGCAAGCTCCTACCCTACTCTGCCATCTTAATGCAAATCTTCTAGTTTTGCTTTTTTTAGTGTATGTGCTGCTGAAGTGAGCACAAGTTTTGCTTTGATTGCCTATGCTTCTGGGTTCTTTTCCAAGAAGTCTTTGCCCGTGTCAATATTTTGCAGAATTTCTCTGCTGTTTTCCTCTAATAATTTGATGATGTCAGTTCATAGATTAGGTCCTTCATCCATTTGGGGTTGATTTTTCTATAAAGTGTAAGGTCAGGGTCTTTTTTCATACGTCTTCATTCAGAGATTGAGATTTCCCAGCACCATTTGTTGAAGAGACTGTCCTTTCTCCAGGGATTGATTTTAGCTCCTTTGTCAAAGACAAGTTGGTTGTACATATATGGGTTGGTCTCTGGGGTTTTATTCTGCTCCATTGGTCTACATTTTCTACTTTTGTGCCACTATTAGGCTGTTTTAGTAAAACTGCCCTGAGTATTTCTTGAAATCTGGTATTGTGATGCTTCCAGCTTTGTTTCTGTTGTGTAAGATTGCTTTAGCTATTTGGGATCTCTTGTGTTTCCATATGAATTTTAGCATCATTTCTTCTAGATCTGAGAAGAATGTTGTTGGTATTTGATTGGGATTGCATTGAACCTATGAATTCCTTTGGCTAGTATGGACATTTTGATATTAGTGCTTCTAATGTACAAACAGTTAAGATTTTTCCATTTTTTGTGTCTTCTATTTCTTTCATTCATGTTTTGTACTCTTAATTTTAGATACCTTTCACATCCTTGGTTACATTGATACCAATGTATTTAAATTTTTCAGCTATAGTGATTGATACTGATCTGACAAGTTCTTTCTCAGCCATGTCATTGCTGTGTATACAGTGGCTGTTGATTTTGTGTGTTAATTTTATATCCTGCAACTTTACCAAACTCTCTTCTGAGTTCCAATAGCTTCCTAGTGGAGTCTTTTGGTTTCCTTATATTTAGGATCATGTCATATGCAGACAGGGATAATTTGACTTCTTCCTTTATGACTTGTATCCCTTTGATTTCTTTCTCTTGCCTAATAGCTCTGGCTAAAACTTCCAGAATGATATTGAATAGCAGTGGTGAAAGTGGGCATCCTTGTATGTTTCTGGTAAGTAAATGTTTCCAACTTTTTCCTGTTCAACATGATACCGGCTGTGGGTTTGTTATAAATTGCCTTGATTGTGTTGAGAAATTTTTCTTCTGAATCCAGTTGCTTAAGGTTTTCATCACGAAAAGATGTCATATTTTATCAAATGCTTTCTCTGTATCTATTGAAGTAATCACACAGATTTTGTTCTTTAGCTTGTTAATGTGATATATCACATTTATTGATTTGCAAATGTTGAACCATCCCTGCATACCAGGAATAAATCCCACGTGGTCCTGGTGAATGATCTTTCTGATGTTTTGTTAGATTCAATTAGCTAGCATTTTGCTGAGGAGTTTTGCATCTTTGTTCATCAGAAATATTGGTTTGTAGTTCTATTTCCTTGTTGTATCTTTTTCTGATTTAGGAATTAAGGTGGTGCTGGCCTCATATAAGGAGTTTGGGAGGATTCCATCCACTTCAACTGCTTTGAATTGTTTGAGAAGAATTGGAGTTAGTTCTTCTTTAAATGTCTAGTAGAATTCAGCAGTGAAGCTGTCTGATCCTGGGTTTTTCTTTGTTGGGAGGGTCTTTATTGCTGATTCAATCTGCCTCTTCCTTTTCGGTCAATGTAGGTATTTTATGTCTTCCTGACTCAATTTTGTAGATTGTTCGTGTCCAGAAATCTGTCCATTTCTTCTAGATTTTCCCATTTGTTGGTACATAGCTATTCGTTGTAATTTCTGATGATTCTTTTTATTTTTGTAGTATCTGTTGTAATATCACATTTCTCATCTCTGATTTTTATTAATATGGGTCTTCTCCCTTTGTTTTTTGGTTAGTTGAACCAAAAGTATATCAACTTTGTTAATTTTTTTCAAAAAACATCTGTCATTTCACTGATTTTTTGTTTTCTTGGGTTTCAACTTTGTTTTATTTCTTCAATAATTTTAATTATTTCTTCCTACTAATTTTGATTTTGGCTTGTTCTTGTTTTTCTAGATCCTTGAGATCTGGTGTTAATCATCTATTTGATGCCTTTCCATTTCTTGATGTAGGTAGTTATTGCTATAAACTTCCCTCTTACCACTGCTTTTGCTGTATCCTATAAGTTGTGATATGCCGTATTTCATCTTAATTCATTTCTAGGAATGTTTTGATTTCCCCCTTGTGTTCTACTGTTACCCACTCTTCACTCAGGAGTGTTTTTCAGTCTGCAGGTGTGCATTTGCATTTTCTAGAGTTTCTTAAGTTGTTAATTTTTTATTTCTTAGTTTTAGACTTGATCACCTGGTCCTATCTAATTATGGGAATGAATAATAAAACAGGATTTTTGAGAACATACAAGTTTAAAAAGGTAAGCTAATTTAGATGTGAGGAAGAAAGTTATTTTCCTATGATAAAGATATAAATACTAAATTTTTCTTTTTTTTACTTCATTTTAAATATTTATATATTCATTTGAAAGTCAGAGTTACACACAGAGAGGAGAGGCAGAGCGAGAGCGAGAGCGAGAGAGAGAGAGAGAGAGAGGTCTTCCATCTGCTGGTTCACTCCCCAAATGGCCACAACGGCAGGAGCTATGCTGATCTGAAGCCAGGAACCAGGAGCTTCATCCAGGTCTTCCACGCAGGTGCAGAGGCCCAAGCACTTGGGCCATCTTCTACTGCCTTCCCATGCCAAAGCAGAGAGCTGGATCAGAAATGGAGCAGCTAGGTCTTGAACAAGCGCCTATATGGGATGCTGGCACTGCAGTCCAGGGTGTTAACCTGATGTGCCATAGTGCTGGCCACCTGAGTTTTTTCTATCAAGGTTTCAATGTATTTATCTTAAGATAATTCAAAATTCCAAGTTGTCAGTGACATATTTTTTTCCCATGGGAGGAAGTTGTATGTTAATGTAATTTCAAAATTATGGAAACATCATATAAATAATAAATAAGAAAGAATTCCCAATAACCTTGGCTCATATTCATCATTTGATAACTTCTCTCCTTATATTTTAGTATTTCCACATCCTTGCTTACCTCCTTAGTCCTCTCTCTTTTTATTTTTGTACACACGCACACACACACACATGCACACATGTCATTTGAGAATACATAGATTGAGAGTAAATTACAGTCATCTAAGTATTTGCTTTTATCCCTAAATACTTATTTCTCAATTATTAAGGACAAAAAAATTTCTTTGTGTACCATAGCATGATGATCTACATCAGGAAATTGAATTTTATGCAATGCTGCTTTGTACCTGCAACCTGTGTTGACATTTGGCCAGTTGTCCTACTATTGCCATTTATGGCTATTATTGTTCTCCAGTGAGGATCTAATTAGAGATCCTACATAGTTTTCAGTGGTAATGTTTCTATTCTACTTTAACTTAAGAAAGCTCTAAGGTTTTCCTTGTTTTATGACCTTGACATTTTGAAGACACAGACAAGTTGCTTCACAAATATTTAAAATATATGTCTGTCTCAGGGTTTGTCCTCATTATACCAAAGTTCAATGCTTTTGTCAGGAATTCGAGAGAAGTTTTTTTCACACCACACCATACCAGGGCTTGTGTTTTCAGTTTGTCTCATTACCGTGATGTTACACTTGGCCACATGGTGGTTTTTGCCAGTTTCTTCATGGTCAAGTGATTATTTTTGCTTTTGTAACTTTTATCAGATGAATGTGCATTCGGCTGCCTGTGTGCATCTGAAAGCCACACACGAAAGCTGTGATCTTTTGTGGGCAGCCAATTCATCATGAAACAGCCGGTGGGGAGCCAGGAACAATGCTGCCATCTGACTCCAACAGCACCTTTTGCAAGTGACATTTATAAGAAGGGAAGGAGGGGCGGGAATCAAACGCTGGAGTTGATGGATCATCCAGGAAGCGGTGTGACTGGTCAGCCAAGCAAGGGTGTTGTCTTTCTGAGATGCAGGGCAGCTCTATGACTTTTCTTACACTATATGTTCCAAAAGTGATGGTTTTGGGAGGTGGATGTTTTTGGCATGAAACATCATAAATTCACCTGCTGTTTGCCATCCCATGGTCCTGAAGGGTTTTAGCCTTCATGGGGGGCAATTTCAACAAAATGTCTTGTTCTGTGAGGTAAGTACTAAGCTTTTCAGTTAGATCTTTGCTTCCTAACTCTGTAGGGTGTGATTTCATAGTCAATAAGCTGCTCGTGTGGATATTAGTATAAAACTGTAAGCACACAATTCTCTATCAGTTATCCCCGGCTCTATCTGCCATTGATGATTCTTTGTTGACACAATTACCATTGAGGCCAAACTATCCTTTCATAACTACGTCATTCACTCTACTTTGATCAGTTGGCCTTGTACATGGTAATAGAAGTCTCTTCTGTCTCATTTTAAATTGTGTAAAACACACACACACACACACACACACAGAGAGAGAGAGAGAGAGAGAGAGCAAGCAAGCTCCTTTCCACTAGCTCACTCCCCATACTTGCACAATGGCCCTGGGGCAAGCCAGGCCTGACACTGAGAGTTGGGAATTTAATCTAGGCCTCCCACATGGGTGACAGGAACCCAAACACTTGAGCCATTATTGCTGCCTCTCAGGTTCTGCACTATCAACAACCAGGATTTATTGTGAGGTGTTGAACCCAGACACTGTGATGCAGGTGGTGGGCATCTTTACCAAGGTCTTAATTATCAGGCAAATGCCAACCCATCTCTCATTTTAAAAGAATGGTAATTTATTTATATCAGAATTGATGCATGCCTTTTTAAAGTCAAATTTTATTTATTTTGACACTGCAGTTTCCTCAGATTTGACCTAGGAGTCTGTGAATTGACTCCTGTATTTCATAGGCAGTTCTTCACCATTTTATTTACTTGAAAGAGTTACACACACACACACACACACAGAGAGAGAGAGAGAGAGAGAGAGAGAGAGATCTTCCATCTGCTGGTTCACTCCCAATTGGCCGCAATGGCTGGAGCTGTGCTGTTCTGAAGCCAGGAGCCAGGGAGCTTCTTCTGGGTCTCCCATGCATGTGCAGGGGCCCAAGGATTTGGGTCATCTTCTACTGCTTTCCCAGGCCACAGCAGAGAGCTGGATTGTGAGCACCTGGGACTCGAACTGTCACCCATATGGGATGCTAGCACTGCAGACGGCGACTTTACCTGCTACGCCACAGCGCTAGCCTCTCTCCATCATTTTTATTAGCTTCTTAACTCACAGAGTGTTTCAGACTCATCTTTTACTAAATTGGCTTAAATTTGTAGTCAGTAGTTTATTCAAAGATCCTTGGTTCTTTTTGAGGAAAAAAAATATTTAGGAGTCAAGATCCATACTTGTGTCTACTAGGTTATCATTGCTTCTGGGGTTTCTTAGGAGACAGAGTTAGGAAATTTATTTAACTATCCTCATGTTTATTAAAAACAGGTTCACTCTGATACTTTCTGTTCGAACCCCAAACCTCGTGGTTGATTCTTTTCTTTTTAACTTTTATTTAATGAATATGAATTTCCAAAGTACAGCTTATGGATTACAATGGCTTCCCCTCCCATAACGTCCCTCCCACCTGCAACCCTCCCCTTTCCCGCTCCCTCTCCCCTTCCATTCACATCAAGATTCATTTTCATTTCTCTTTATATACAGAAGATCAGTTTAGCATACATTAAGTAAAGATTTCAACAGTTTGCACCCACATAGAAACACCAAGTGAAAAATACTGTTTGAGTACTAGTTATAGCATTAAATCACACTGTAAAACACATTAAGGACAGAGATCCTACATGAGGATTAAGTGTACAGTGACTTCTGTTGTTGACTTAACAAATTGACACTCTTGTTTATGGCATCAGTAATCACCATAGGCTCTTGTCATGAGCTGCCAAGGCTATGGAAGCCCCCGGAGTTCACTGACTCTGATAATTTTTAGACAAGGCCATGGTCAGAATGGAAGTTCTCTCCTCCCTTCAGAAAAAGGTACCTCCTTCTTTGATGACCCATTCTTTCCACTGGGATCTCACTCGCGGAGATCTTTCATTTAGGTCATTTTTTTTTTTTTTTTGCCAGAGTGTCTTGGCTTTCCATGCCTGAAATACTCTCATGGGCTTTTCATCCAGATCTGCATGCCTTAAGGGCTGATTCTGAGGCCAGAGTGTTGTTTAGGACATCTGCCATTCTATGAGTCTGCTGTGTATCTTGCTTCCCCTGTTGGATCGTTCTCTCCCTTTTTTATTCTATCAGTTAGTATTTGCAGACACTAGTCTTATTTATGTGCTCCCTTTGGCTCTTAGTCCTATCATTATGATTAATTGTGAACAGAAATTGATCACTGGGACTAGTGAGATGGATTGGTACATGCCACCTTGATGGGATTGAATTGGAATCCCCTGGTATGTTTCTAATTCTACCGTTTGAGGTAAGTCAGCTTGAGCATGTCCTGAATTGCACATCTCTTCCCTCTCTTATTCCCACTCTTATATTTACCAGCAATCACTTTTCAGTTAAGTTTCAACACTTAAGAATAACTGTGTATTGATTACAGTATTCAACCAAAAGCATTAAGTAGAACAAACAAAAAAAATACTAAGAGGGATAACGTATTAAGTTGTTCATCAACAGTCAGGGTGAGGGCTGATCAAGTCACCGTTTCTCATAGTGTCCATTTCACTTCAACAGGTTTCCCCTTTGGTGCTCAGTTAGTTGTCGCCAATCAGGGAGACCATATGATATTTGTCCCTTTGGGACTGGCTTAGTTCACTTAGCATGATGTTTTCCAGACTGCTCCATCTTGTTGCAAATGACTGGGTTTCATTGTTTTTGACTGCTGTATAGTATTCTATAGTGTACTACAGACTATACTGCTGTATAGTATTCTATAGAGTACATGTGCTGGTATGGAGGGCGCGAGCTTGCTATCGCGAGAGGGGATTTATCCTAGCAGCGATTTGGGCCTCTCCTCTCCCTCTGCTGCCACTGGCCCGGGGCCGCCTCAGCAGGAAAGCCCTCGCCCTCGCCCTCGCCACGCTCTTCAGCACCGTAAGAAATGAGTTTCTTTTCTTTACAAATTATTCCGTCTGTGGAATTCTGGCATAGCAGAAAATGGGTCCAGGGTTGCAGGAGCAGGGCGGCCTCTTAGGAGTCAATGGAGCTCAGCTGGGAGGGAGAAGCCTGTGTGCTGTGTGAGCGGGCAGAGGGCAGAGGGCAGGCACTTGGCTGCAGCTGCGTGCGGCAGGGTGTTCAGAAGCTCTGCAAGGCCTTCTCAAAGCACATCTGAGGGGAACAGCTGTGGGCCTGACGGGAGTCCTGGGCTGCAGCTCGCCGGGGCCCCATGTGTGCTACACGCTGTCTTGACCCTGATTTCTTCCTGTGGGTGGCTCAGCACAGGGTGCGTCTGTAGCACCTTTCAGCAGCTGGTGAGGAGTGAACTGACAGATTGGGTGATGTGTGCTTGTTCTGACTGGCAAAGGCATCACTGTACCTCGAGCAGAGCCAGTGCGGCCCAGCTGCCCAGGCCGAGGATCAGGTGAACATGGTCAGGCTGTGCACACACGTGGACCGGGTAAGCCTGGCTTTTCTCAGTGTGGAGCAGGTGCTCAGGATTTACTGGAAGAGTCAGTCTTGGGAATGCTTGGGTGAATATCCATTTCTTTTCTTTGTGTTCCCCTACCCCAATCCCTTTGTTTATTTTCAATCTGAGGCCATAAAAAAAAACACCCCTCAGCTCAGCAATACTTCAAGCCAAAGGCACATCTGCTTTTCTGCCCGGCATGTCCACCCCCAGGAGAAAGGAGTCTGATGGTCGCCGTGAGGCGTGGCCAGGGAGACTCGCAGCGCTTTGCTTCTAGCATCCCAAACCAGAATCTGCCTCTGCAGGGAACATGCAGGCGGTACTCAGAGGGAGGAGACGGCCCAGATATGAAAAGGAGCAGGTTCTCGAGAGGTGCACCAATCTGGGTGGACTTCACAGGCCCCTTGAGCCGGGACAGCAGCTCCCCTTAGGCTCACTTCCAGAACTCAAGATGCTCAGCCATGGTGGAATGAGAATGCCGGTTGGGGAAAGGGCACAGGTGAACTTGGGTGAGGGGTGCTGGAAATGGCTGGTGGCTATGGCTGTAAATAATCTGTTTGTGTCTCACCCAAGGTGGTTGCAAATTTCTGTAGCTGTGGTGACTCCAGGATGCAGGGACTTGCTAGTCCAAACCTTTCACTCACCAGAGACGCCCCCCTGGGAGGTGCTGAGCCTCTCCCAGCGGAGCCCCTGCCCCTCTTCTCAGCTCCTCAGTACACCACCTGCCCCCTCATTTCTGTGTCAGACATTTTACTTAGTTTGTTTCTGTCCCTGTCCCCAGCTCAACATGCTTGTGCCCTAGCCTTACACGCAGAGCAGGGTGCTGGCTGCTTCCAGTCCTGTGTGCAGCCCCACTGACCCTTTGAGGTCGCTGAGTCTTTGGCTTTGGGTGATGGGAACATCTGTGGTGGGCGCAGCATCATCACAGGCAGCTCGGCTCCTTTTCCTGTTGCTGCCATGCAGATGTGGCGCGTGGTCTCGCCAGCTGTGTGCCCACAGGAATGCGTGCTTCCTCTCTGGTTAAGTTCACCTCCTCAGCAGCAGCCCACGGGCAAGCAGAGCACTGGTAGTGCTGGGGGGATAGGGAGACACTACCCCCGTTCCCTCGAGCCCCGCAGCTGGCCCATCCACACCATCCAGAGCCCTTTCCTGTCCAGTTCACCCTGCCTCTCCCCTTGGGTGGCACTCTCTGCTCTGACCAGCAGCCCACGTGGGTTTCAGAAATAGAACCCTCTGCCGATGTGTCCTGTTCTCTGTGCTCTGGTTCCCTGTCCCTCCTGGGCCAGCTCCCCCTGGGGCATGCTGGGACCGCTGCCACCTTCACACTTGGGTGTCCTGTTCCCTTGAAGCCCAGGCCAGTGAGCGAGCAGCGTCACTCTCCAGGGCTGTCCCCGCGGAGGGGAGAAGGCATCTTGTGCCTGAAATCCTTGTTTACAAAGAACACACAAGACACCCAGACGTGGGGCAGACGTGGAAGCCTTCTCCCAGAGCCAAAGGACATGGCCTCAGCTCCCAGTGGCCAGTGACCGACCCCTTCCCCCCGACGCCGCCCGTTAGAGTCCTGGGTGGGAAAGGACCTGGACCTCAGTGAGGAAGAGACCTGGGCTCTACCCTGGGACCCCTGCGTGGGTGGGACCCGGGTTGTGGAGACGGGCGCCGCGGTGTCACGCTGGACGCCGCTGTTCCTCCTTGGGAGGAGGCATGCCCTGCTCGGGTTTCTCTGGCGGGCATGCAGAGGAACACTCCCCAGCCCCAGGGCTTTTGTCTCGGGGCTTCTTCCTCAGAAGTCACGTGGAGAGGGGCTTTCCGGCGCAGTGGGGACTTTGCAAGCGGGTGGGCAAGTCCTGAGAAAGCCCCACAGGTGACCGGCAGGTCGGTCATGCAGCAAGCTGCGAGTTTGGGAAGCACTCAGGTGCTTGCCTGGCATTTCCACAGGCATCTGGCTTCCAGCGGGCTCGGCAGGTGTTCCAGTGGATGAGTGGCCAGTGTGGGCCCACGGTGAGGGGGACGGCCCAGAACCCTCCTCCCCAGTCACACCTGCTCTTGGGAACGCCCCACCAGGCTGTGGAGTGGATCTCAATTTATGACTGCCATCTCCCGGGAGACCCCAGCCTCTGCTCGCCCCTCAGATGGGCTTCCCTGGTGGTGACCGAAGCCTCTCCACAGTGCTGGCTGGAGCCATTCTCCACACTGCCCCTCTGGCTCCGCAGCAGCTGCCGCCGGCTATGGGTGCTTGCTGGGGCTGCCGCAGCAGCTGTGGGCGAGGCTGCGGCTGCTCCTGGTTCTGAGGAGTTTCCCAGATGCCAGCCCAAGGCCCCGCAAGAGCGGCGGGGGAGTCTTCGTGCACACGAATGCCGGGAAGCCAAAGATTTCAGCCAGTTAGCCGCCCCGCCCCCCCCGCTCCTGTGATGCATTTTTTGATAACTTTTTTTTGGTCTTGTCTTGGGCAACCTTCCAAGCCAACCGCAGGTGGGCTCGCCCAGGACCACACCGCACGGAGCGGGCGAGGTGGGGCGGCCGCCAGGTGGCAGGCGTGCGCCGCGCCCACGGCTGCCAGCCCGGCCTGGGTCTGGCCAGAGGGTGAGGGGAGCCATGGACAGGCTCTGAACACACACAGGTGGGGCTTCCTTGAGTGGTCTCCTCGCATCTGCCCGGAGCCAGGACGTTAGCACAACATTCCTGGTTTACAGATGCACGGAGAGAGGCGCAGGCAGAGACGGCTGAGGGACCAAACCCACGTGCCTGACCCAGGGCCTCTCCCGGCCGGCCAGGCTGCCATGGCCTTGCTGCCCTTCTGGAGAAAGGGTCACATGCGCAGGGGGAGGGTGCCGCAGGCACCTTGCGGCTCCCCTGGTTGCGATCCAGGCACGCGCGTGCCTCCTGCCCCGTGCGCAGAAGCGCAGTATCGGGGCGACCTCCTCTCCAGCATCTTCTGCAGACAGGTCAGGGCTGGAGGCGCCTGGTCTGGAGGAGCCCCGGAGAGGAGGGAGGGAGGGCAGGCGGCGAGCAGGGGCCTGTTTCCTGACTCCTCTGACCCTGGCTTTCCGCCAGGGCCCCTGCAAGGTCACAGAGGGCGAAATTCCAGCCCGGGGCCTGAGCGGTGACTTCAGTTTCTTGATAAGGCTCCAGAAGGGACACAATGTGTCCTCCCCACGCCCCCACCCTGTCAGCACCTCCGCTCTGGTGAAGCCTGGGCCGCACACAGCCTGACTGGGGAAGAGACAAAGATAGACTGGGGACAGATAAGGACAGAGACAGGTGGGGATGGAGGGGCAGGGGGCAGAGAGGTGAGATGGGGCAGAGGCCGATGCGAGGGGCAGTGAGGAGTGGGCCTGGGGCCTGGGAGATTGGCAGCAGACTGTGGATGCAGCTTGGGAAGGGCACGGTGCGGTCAGCCAGCTGGAACACAGGGGATCCCCCCCGATCGTGGGGACCAGGGACTGCTGGGAAGAGGGGTGGAGGGTTAATGTGGAGCAGGGTCTCTGAGCCTCCAGGAGCCAAGATCAGAAAGGTAGAGGGAGGGAGGTGACGCCCTGTACCTGTGGTGAGGGTGGGGGAGGGAGCAGGGGGGCAAGTGCAGCTGATCTGGACTGTGGAGTCGCCTCTGGTGTGGGGCACACTTGCATCTCTGTGGCTGATTGTTTGCACCCGACTCTGGCTGTTTGACTTGGCAAGCGAGCAAGGCCATAAAGTCAGAGCTGGCCCGTGGGCTCCCAGGCACCATGTGCCGCTGAGGCACAGCCGCATCCCCACGCCCTGCAGAGCGGGAGCCTGTGCTGGTGCCTGCACTCACAGACGCACACTGTATGGGAAGCTGCAGGTGCCGCCTCAGAGGAACGTGCTTACGTGCACCTGCACACAGGTACCCCGGGTGTCCAAGGACGCCGCACACACCTGATTCTGAGTCATCCTCACCAGCAAACCCTGGGGGCGGGCGCCAAGAGTACAACCCCGCCGTCCCTGTCTGCATTTGGATGCCGTGTGTTTATGTACAGGGGATTTTTTGGAAAACCTCATGAAATATGCATGTTGTGCAAAAACTGTGTCTGATTTTAAAGTTTTTTGGCATCAAAAGAAACTTACCTTTTAGTTCTGGTTTCTGTGAATTCTTTTTTTTTATGACGATATTGATTTATTTTATAAGAATATACAGTGTTTTTTTTTTTTACTTTTATTTAATGAATATAAATTTCCAAAGTACGGCTTATGGATTACAATGGCTTCCCCCCCATAACGTCCCTCCCACCCGCAACCCTCCCCTTTCTCATTCCCTCTCCCCTTCCATTCACATGAGGATTCATTTTCAATTCTCTTTATATACAGAAGATCAGTTTAGCATACATTAAGATTTCAACAGTTTGCTCCCACACAGAAACATAAAGTGAAAAATAATAGATGATTTTTTAAATGATGATGAAATCAGATCAGACCTATTGTCATGTTTAATCGCAGTGAGAGTCAAGTTGGGAATTGCTAATTTCTTCTTCTTCTTCTTCTTTTTTTTTTTTTTTTTTTTTTTTTACAGAAGATCAGTTTAGTATACATTAAGTAAAGATTTCAACAGTTTGCACCCCCATAGAAACACGAAGTGAAATATACTGTTTGAGTTATAGCATTAAGCCTCAATGTAGAGCACATTAAGGACAGAGATCCTACATGAGGAGTAAGTGCACAGTGACTCCTGTTGTTGACTTTACAAATTGACACTCCTGCTTATGGCATCAGTAATCTCCCTATGCACCAGTCATGAGTTTCCAAGGCTATGGAAGCCCCTTGAGTTCGCCGACTCTTATCTTGTTTAGACAAGGTCATAGTCAAAGTGGAGGTTCTCTCCTCCCTTCAGAGAAAGGTACCTCCTTCTTTGAAGACCTGTTCTTTCCACTGGGATCTTACTCATAGAGATCTTTCATTTAGGTGGTGTTTTTTTTTTTTTTTAGGTGTTTTTTTTTTTTTTTTTTTTTTTTTTTGCCAGAGAGTCTTGGCTTTCCATGCCTGAAATACTCTCATGGGCTTTTCAGCCAGATCGGTATGCCTTTAGGGCTGATTCTGAGGCCAAAGTGCTGTTTAGGACATCCGCCATTCTATGAGTCTGCTGAGTATATCGCTTCCCATGTTGGATCACTCTCCCCTTTATTTATTCTATTGGTTAGTATTAGCAGGTACTAGACTTGTTTATGTGCTCCCTTTGACTCTTAGTCCTTTCATTATGATCAATTGTGAACTGAAATTGATCACTTGGACTAGTGAGATGGCATTGGTACATGCCACCTTGATGGGATTAAATTGGAGTCCCCTGGTATGTTTCTAACTCTACCATTTGGGGCAAGTCAGCTTGAGCATGTCCCAAATTGTACATCTCTTCCCTCTCTTATTCCCACTCTTATGTATAACAGGGATCACATTTCAGTTAAATTTCAACACTTAAGAATAACTGTGTATTGAGAGACCCTCTGACAGGTATACGTGTCCCCCATGCGTGCATCCCATCGTGCCTGGGTGGTGTGGTTAGGAAGTATTTGTGGAATGACTCAATGCGTGAACAAGTGAATGAATGAACAAACAAGTGGGAATACGAGTGCGGACCACATGGCTCGGAGACTTGGTGAGATTGGCTGCGCGGCTGCAGGGTGGGTCAGGAGCTCCGTGCCTGCAGGGAGTTGTCTTGCTCCACATATAGCCTCCGCGGGCAGGCAGTCGGCCAGGGCTGCCTCCCAGGCCCTTACTTCACCGGGCCTGAGGCCCAGCCTCTGAGGAGTTGGAAACAAGGCCCCGGCGTCCTGTGCCAGGGCAGAGCGAGTGGTGACTGCATTCCATGGAGGGAATGCCTCCTGCTCGGGTCAGCGGGCTCTGCTAATGGGCCCCCAGGGGTGGGTTCTGGGTTGGGCTTCCAGAAAACTCCCTGGCCTGGAGGATGGCTCAGGTCCAGTGTGCAGGAGGCACAGCCCTGCTTGAGAGCCGGGCTGGTGCATGCAACCCCGAGGCCGGGCGCTCCCTCAGGCTCGGGCTCATTCTTGGGGCCGCTTCTGTTTCTCCCTTGTGCCTTTTCCCCTCCAGCCCTAAGTCATGGAGAGGAGATTGTTGTGGCGTTGCCCTAGCCTGGCATGCGGCCTTGAACTCCGCGCCTCGCATCTGTCCTGTTCACAGCTACCCAGTGAGCCAGTGAGCTTTCTACCAAAGCCGAATGTTCCTGTTCCCAATCCTCCCACAGCTCCCAGGTGTTCAGCACTGGCCATGACGGAGCCCAGGCCCTTTCCAAACAGGCTCCCTCCCCCCATCCCTGCCCTGTGGGCCCCTGGATGATGGGGCTTTGGGGCTGCAGGGACGAGGGCTGGCGAAGCGGTGAGTGGGTGGCAGGAAGGATGGTGTTCGAGGTGAAACTTTCCTTGTGAGGAACAGAAATCCCAAATGTTTTCAGGAAAGCGGGGAGCAAGCAAGAGACTTCAGCCTTGCAGACTGGAACTGGATGATGGGAAAGCGCCCTTGCTCAGCTCTGCTGGGAGCCCCCTGCTGGTCATGTCTCCCATGGCGTGTAGCAAGTGCTTAGTTAAGTGCCTATTGCTCCAGCAAGCTCCCGTGAGCTGAAAAACATGCAGCAGGCAGAGCGAGCTTTCCAGTGGGGAGGGGCAGAAGGTGGTGAGCGGCTCCACTGGGGACCGCCTGGGCTGGGGGTCCGTGGAAAGGGGCTGGGTGCTGTTGCATACAGGGTGCTCAAGGTGTCTGACAAGGTGATATTTGAAAAGAGATCTGAAGAAATCAGGGCAGGAGGGCATGAAGATTACTGGGAGAAGCATGTTCTAGCAAGAGGGTTGGGCAAATGCAGTGGCCCCGAGGTGGGAATCTTGCGTTTGAGTCAGGGAGGCCAGAGTGGCTGTGTCGAGGGCAAGGGGGAGTGGGGCAGAGGCCAGATCAGGACTTGTCACCAGCCCCAGTGAGGGCTGAGAAAGGGGGAAGGCCCTGGCAAATACTCTGCAGGAAGTAACTGGTGTCGCTTTTTTTTTTTTTAAGGTTGGCTAATTTATTTGAAAGGCAGAATGACAAAGAGGAAGGGAGGGATAGAGAGAATCTTCCATCTGCTGCTTCACTCCCCCATTTATTGCCACAGGCAGGGCCAGGCTGAGGCCAGGAGCTTCTTCCAGGACCCAAGCACTTGGGCCATCCTCTGCTGCTTTCCCAGGTGCATTAGCAGGGAACTAAATCAGAAGTGGAGCAGCAGGGATGCAAACTGGCACCCTCTCATGGGATGCTGGTGTCACATAACCTGCTGTGTTACAATGCCAGCCCCATGGCTTCATGTTTTTAAAGGAGCTGTCTGGCTGCCGTGTGGAGAGGACATTGAGGGGCAAGTTTGGGAGCTGGGTCAGAGGCTGCTGCAAAGAGGCAGGTGGGGGCAAGGGCTGGGGACAGATCCTGAAGGTGAAGGCGAAAGAGTTGCTGATGGCTGGCGCGTGGCGATGAGAGACAGAATATTGATTTGGTCAAGGGCAGCTGGGGTTTGGCCAGGGAAGCCGTAGTGCTGAGCTTCTGCGAGGGTAGTTGCGGCTGGGGACATGCCACCATTAGCTGGCACTGGAGGCCATGGGGTGGCAGGAGCTCGCCTGCCCAGGGAGAGGGGAAGGCAGGTTTGAGGAATGACTGAGGTGCACCCCAGTGTGAGAGATTTTGGGGAGGGAACCCTCCCTGCCAAGGCAACATAGAAAGGGCTGTCAAACCCTGCCCTTTGGCAGAGGCAGCTTTGCCGTTGTCTTGGATACTGGGGACTTAAGCAGGGAGCCAGGGCAGGTGCAGCAGCGCAGGCATCCCGGGAGTGCAAGGCCACCCTGGAATCCCGTGCCTCCCAGGCAGAGGTGGGCAGCAGGCTTCAGGGGAGACTGCAATGGAGCTGGCCTTGGAGGGACCTGCCTTCTCCACAACCCCCAGCAGTCACAGCTTCCAGCGAAGAGAGTGCGTGTGAGTGCATGTGAGTGGCTGTGCTGGTCCCCACCCTGTGAGGACAGCACTTGGGGGCAGTTTCATGTCACACTACTGAGATTACGAGTGTGCATGTGTGCGAAGCTCCAGGTCTGTATCCAGATCCACATAGCATTTCCACATCTCTATATAGCATACAGGCAAGTTATCATGAAGTTACACATGTGTACACACATATAACCCACACACGTGCAGACATGCACACACATGCGTGCACACCACAGGTATATGTAAGCATGCGTGTGTGCACAATACACATAAATGTGTGCACATGTGTTCATAGTGCATAGATGTGCGCACACATGCATGCACATGTGCACACATGTATGTGCATAACAGTATACTTATACACACATACACGTGCACTGTACACACCTACGCATGCATGGGCATGCACATATATACATACACACCTACATGCGCGCACACATACATGTGTACACACACTACACACATGTATGCACATACATGCAGTTGTCTTTAGCCTAGGACCAGCCCCCCATGCAGGTACAGTCAGTGTGGCCCAGGGAATAGGAACTGAGTTCCTGTAATCTAGAGATGCTTCTGTTTCTTGAAGGAGGGGGAAGTGGGTGTGGTGGGTAGCAGACCTTTAAATATGGATTAAGCGTCTCTAAACCAAAAAATCTAAAATCCAAAATGTCCCCAAATGGAGAACTTTCTGAGCACCCACATGATGGCACCAGTGGAGAACCCCACACCTGACCTCCCGCGGTGGGTTGCAGTGCACGCTCCAGATCGTATATAAAATCACCTATCACCTCCAGGTGATGTGTGTGAGTGCATGTGAAACGCCCACGGATTCTGAGTTTAGACCCCGGTGCCACCCCCAGGGGTCTCCTTATGTGTTTGCTGATAATAGTCTGAGATGAAATGAAATCCAACACACTCTGGGCCCCAGGAATCTTTGGTAAGGGACGCTGTCTACTCTTCCAATGTAAGTGGGCGGTGAAGTTCTCAGGAGGCAACTGGATGTGTGTGTGTGTGTGTGTGTGTGTGTGATCTGAATTAAGAAATGCTGAGGTGAGATCTGTCGGGACGCTGGACAGGATGTAAGGTGATGGTGGCCAGGCCAGGCCCTCCTGGGCAGTGCTGAGTTGGCCCATGCCTTGGCTGTAGGACTTTGCTCCCTGCACAAGGGGCCACGCGTTTCTGTTGCTCACGAGTCTCGGTGGCCGTACAGACCAGCAGCTGGGGCCATTGCTCTGACCAGCAGCCGGGCGGATGTTGCTCTGCTGCTCTAACGGACATCCCACCCGTCGACCGCTTTCACAGGTGCCAGCCTTGAGAACTTCGCAGAATGTGAAAGCCCCAGCCCCTCCAGCTGCTGCCCCACCTCCTCCTCTCTCTCATTCCCCACACTGCAGCTGGCTCCTGGGCACGCTTGAAACACCGGATCCAAGGTGCATTCGCCAGCCCTCTGCAGCCTCGGCGGCAGCACCCCTGTTCCTGAAAGCCCCATGCGCGGCCTTGGCTGGTGCGCATCCTTCTGGTTCTTTCCAGCCCTCTGATCCCTCCTTCGCCGTGCCCCTGGTCTCCCAGCTGATTGCCTCCGCCTGGCGGCTGAGCTGGGCTCTCTCCCCTCTCAGGCCGCACCGCACCCCAGGCTCTGTGTCCTATCCCAGGCTTTCATGGCCCGCTCCTGTTCCTGCCTCCCAGGTGCATGTCTCCGCGTCCATCGGCCCCGGCGCCTTTTCCACAGTGGGGGCTGGCGGAGCGGGGAAGACGCCTCAGATTGTTCAAGGTCCCACTCCTCTCCCTCTCCCCTCACCCAGCCCGGCATGCCCTGTGCTCCCGCGCAGCTCAGAATCCAGGAGGTCTCAGACCCAGCCTTCACCCGCCATGCCCCGCCCGGGCGGCTTCCTGGCCCCCAGGCTGGACACGGAGCTGGCCAGGCTCCCTTGGGAGCAGGATGAGGTTCTGAAATTCGCGGTATCAAGCTTCGGAAAACACAGGGTCAGGGTCAGCAGAGCAGCTGGCAGTGGGGAAGGCAGGGCCCCGCTAATTTCCTGTCAGGAGGCCCCGAAGGCCCCAGACCCTCTAGGCGGCCCACGGGGGAGCACATGCTGGGAATGGCTCGCATTCCGCCAGCCGGACCTCAGGGTACCTGCGGGGAGCCAGGGGTGGATCTGCTGAGGCCAGCTGGGGGGCTTGGGTGAGGGGACCCAGCAGTGTTGATGTGGGGGCAGATGGGCCTGGCGCCCCCCGGCTGACTCCCACCAGGGTTGCAGGCACCTCCCGGCTGAGGTTGTGTGAGCTGTGGGGTGTGGGGGCAGGGCAGGCCAGGCTGCCCCTGCAAGGAGGCAGGAGCCCACTCAGACTCAGGTGCCCGGGGGGCTGCCCTGGGGCAGGAAGGGGGCCTGGCCTCTCCCTGGAGGCCCCAGCTCCTCCCGGGAAGAACTTTATGTCCTGGGCCACTCTCAAGAGGGTGAGGCCCGTGGGGCAGGCCACTGGGATGGCCCTCACGGAGGCCGGGCCAAGCTGGGTGTGAGGCAAAGGTCACAGGTCCCCTGTCCCTGTAGCTCTCAGGGCCCAGGCTCGCCTGGGTGACATCAGGGCTGGGGGGAGGGGGGCACAGGACATGTCCCACAGCCTGGGTTCAGACCCCAGCTCCACCAGGACCAGGTCATTTGTCCTCTGAAGACCATGGCCTCCTCAGTTGTCAGGGCAGGCAAGGCTACCAGATCTAAGTCAACAGGAACAGTGGCTGGGAACATGACTGGGGCTGAGTCTCCTGGCATGCACACCTGGTCTCCATGGCTCCCCTAGCCCAGTGCAGCCTGCTCTGAAGTCAGGGCCGGGGTCTGGCCACTCCCAGCCATCCTGGCCATCCTGCCCCATTCCCAGCTCCTGGGGCATGATCAGGTATGCAAGGTGTGAACCTGGCTGCCTTTGACGGCCCCGTCCCCACTGGCGCACTCAGTACCCCCTGCATTGCCTGTCTGGACAACTGGGGCAGCCCCACCCAGCTGCTGTCCTCCCAGCCTCTCTCTCACGCCCGCTTACCAGGGAGATCTTCCCAAATTGCACATCACAGGCCGTGAACTTGCTTTCCCTGCCACGCCACCAGCTCACCTTTGCCCCACCGCTGTCTGCTGGTCCTTCAGGCCTCAGCCCACATGGTGAGAATTCAGGACTTTGACCCTGGGGCGGGCCGTGAACTCCTCCCGGCTCCCTACAGGCCCCTGCCTGCCCTTTCCTGGCACAGCTCTGGTGACGCCAGGAATCTCACCTTGCAGGTGTGGGTCATGGCATTGGCACAGAGCAAGCATCAGTGAGTGTGGGGGGAAGGGACGATGGGCACGTGCCACGTGGGGAGCAGGGCGTGCTGACATCTTGGGGGACCAGTGCATCTCTAGCAGGTTCTGTCCTACAGATTTGGGCAGGGGGAGGTGAGGTCTGGGGTGGACACGGGCACAGTGAGGGGTTACCCTGGCACCTCATTTCCTCCTCGGTGTCCAGCCACCTCCCATGGGTGAGCTTAGGCTCCACACTCTCCCAGCCCCAGGTCAAGGCCAGCAATGGGGCTGTGGCACCCCAGCCCCACCTGCTAAACCTAGCTGCTCTAGGAAATTGGATATTGGGAGAGGTCACCCAAGCCAGGTGGAGTCCAGGCAGTGGGTGGGCCACTGTGTAAGCGCCTATGCCGCCAGGTATGTGCATGTGTACAGAATAGTGTGCATCTGCCTGGCCCAATGCCTCCTGTGCGCTTCCCCCAGCCGCTCTGCCCCAGGGTCTCCCCTGCCCCTGGGCCACTGCCCTCCATTCTGCACCAGGCCCTGCTGGGTCCCTACTGCTGCTGTGACAGTCACTGCCAGCCCAGGGGCTTCTGACAGCACAGGCTGACTGCCTTACAGTGCTGGAGGCCGCAAGCCCAAGGTGCATTTGCCAGCCGAGGTCAAGGTGCTGGCAGGGCCAGGCTTGTCTGGAGGCTCTGGGGGGAGGGCTCTGGAGGTGTCCAGGCTGCCAGTGACAGGTGGAGTCTCTCTCCTGTGGTACCCCTGGCACTCGCTTCTGTCTCCCTCTTTTGCTTGTTGCTACCAGTGGAGTGCACTAAACCCATGGGTGCAGCCTCCATTCTCCCTTGCTAGGCAAGGGGCTTGCTCCCGAGTTCCAGGGATCAGCTCGAGACCTCACTGGGGGCGTCGTGGCTCTGCTCCCCACACACAGGCTGCCTTTCCTCTCTGCTGTGAGCTCCCTGAGGGCTGAGCTGGTGTTTCACTTCTCCAGAGAGCCCTGGGTGCGCCCCCTGTGCCTGCCTGCACCCTCCCTGTCTGCATGTGCCTGCCCTCATGCCATGCATCCCAGGAAACCCTGGGACTTGAAAATATGGTGACGTTGGGCTGGCGCTGCGGCTCACTAGGCTAATCCTCCACCTGTGGTGCCGGCATCCCAGGTTCTAGTTCTAGTTGGGGCGCCGGTTCTGTCCCATGTGCTCCTCTTCCAGTCCAGCTCTCTGCTGTGGCCCGGGAAGGCAGTGGAGGGTGACCCAAGTGCTTGGGCCCTGCGCCTGCATGGGAGACCAGGAGGAGGCACCTGGCTCCTGGCTTTGGATCGGCGCAGCGCGCTGGCCGTAGCAGCCATTTGGGGGGTGAGCCAATGGAAAATGAAGACATTTCTCTCTGTCTCTCTCTCACTAACTCTGCCTATCAAAAAAAAAAAAAATGGTGACGTGGGCACCAGTGCTGGGTGTGGGAGTTGTTCCTCTTGTGGCTGCAGGGTTGCCTGGACACTGCCCTTGCCGCTGCTGCCCGGCGAGGACTGCTCCGTGTAGTGTCTGGGAATTCATCAGAATTCAAAGTGTGGTCTGTAGCAGGGACGGTCACAGTCACCCTGTTGAAGGTCAAAGAAACATGAAATCAAACTGTCCTAGGTTGGGACCATTGGCCTAGTGTTTCTGCTTTGAATCCCCATTTACCGTGGAAGTCAGGAGCTGCCCGGGCCAGCAGAGCCAGAAGCTTCAGTGTGCTTGGACCTCCAAAAGAAAGCTGGCACCTTCGCTCCTTCGGCTGTGGTCTCGCACCTCTCTGATGCTGGACTTGCAGGGTTGTGACTGGCCGATGGCCCCTGGGCTCCCAGAGCCAGCACTGCTTGTCCTCAGGCCAGGGGCTGCTCCCTGCAGGGCTGTCCTTGGGTGCAGAGCTGCCTGCCTGAAGGTTTACCCCAAGGACTGCCCCGGCCTTGCCTCTTTCCCAGCTCCGTGCTGCTGCCCAAGGGGTCACCATCTCCCGGCCTCCCTGTCCTGTGTCCCTGACAGGTGTGCCAGCCCCTGCCCCTGCCCCGGTGCTGCCGGGAGAACACGAGTGGCAGGGGAGGCCATGCTAAGGTGGGCGTGGGAGCTGGCCTCACCAAGAGAGGGCCACGGCAGATGACTCCTGGCTGTGGGTGGGCACAGGGACACAGGCTTGGACCGCAGAGAGTGCACAGGGAGGGTGGCGAAGGGGAATCTGGCGTAGTCTGGGGGGCGGGAGCTGCCGTGGCAGGTGTGCACTTGATGCACAGAAGGGGATAGCGCCTTCGAGAACAGGTGCGTGGGCTGTGTTGGTGCCCTGTGGAGGGCTGGTGCAGGGGCACTGCTGGGGGCACACTGGAGCCTCGGTGGGGGCTACAGAGGGGGAGCTGGCAAGCAGGCTGAAAACGTTAGTAACAGCTGCAGAGCTGCCGAGTACTCGGCCACGGTAGATTTGTGAGTGCCAGGGCCTGGCAGGCCAAACCTGGGACTTTGAGACTTGAGTGGGACACAGCTGGTGGACCCCTGGAGGGTGCTGGCCCCACGGCTTCATTCACTTTCCCAGGGGACAGCTGTGATGGGCAGGGCAGCAGAGGCCCTGGGCTGAGCTCCAGGAGAAAGCTGACTGGGGAGGATGGTCTGGTGAGTGCTGAGCCTGAGCCAGGCCTCCCGGGAGCACTTGATCAAGGTGACCCCCTCCCCAGAGCTCAAAGCAGGGGCCAGGGAATGAGCCCCATCTTGGCTGGAGTGGCTCCCGGCAGACTCGCTTGGTCCACAGACCTACCAGGTCATTCCATGGTCACTTCGAATGGATTGCACCCGGATCCACGCCGTGTCTCCTGCTCGCGGGGCTGGCATGGAGGCAGGGGCCGCCACTAACAACCCAGAGGAGGACAGGGTGGGGTGGGATTAGGTGGGAGGGGCCCCATCCCTTCCCCATCAAACTCTGGCGAGAGCGGAGCCCACCTCGGGCTGGCCCCAGGGGCGCCCTGCTTTGCTCTGGCTGCTGTCTAGACACGGGCTCCTGGCTCACTCAGAGCAAGGCCTTGCAGCCAACGTGCATTTCCACCCTGATTAGAGAAGCCATGAGAAGCGGATGTCACTCACATGGCCAGGACAGCACTCAAGGACAGCTTTGCCTTGGGCCCTTGTTCACACGTCCTCTGTTGTAATAATAAAATCCTGAGACGAGGCCAGCCGGACACCCTACGGGATGCCACAAGGACCATAACACAGCAAGAGCAGGAAGTGGCCCAGGCCTGCAGGGTGTTCACGCGCTGCCCCGAGTGTGGCTGCGCTGATGGCGGAGGTCTCTGGACCTGCAAGGGGAATGCCCCTCCTGAGTCCGAGGGACTGCGGCTTCCTGCGTCTCTGCGGGCATCACGTGCGCTACCGGCTGCAGGCCCAGGCCCTGGTGCCAGAGGCCCTGCGGGTCAGGTCAGACTGGGTGGCTGACAGCCACGAGGCAAGTCAGCAGCCAGCTGCCAGCCACAGAGGGTTCTACACTTTGGAGAACGGTCTCGGGGTGGACTGGGCCCCCGTAGAGCCGGAACTCTCACTGTGGAACTCCTAGTGGCCATGTCGCATCTTAACATCACACGGGCTGGCAGTCGGGACAGCTGAGTCGGGAATGGAGCCCGAACCGCCCCGGCTCGTCCCTGTGGTCACATGGAGGGTGCTGCACGGCCAGCTGCATGCGAGGCAGGGGGTGGGCGGACCTGGTGCCTGTGTACAAGCTGGGGGCGGACAGGCTGGGGGCAGGGGAGAGCGTCCCGGTGGGTATAGCCACGCGAAGACAGCCTGGTCATCTGTTCTGTGCATAGGAAACCATAGCCCGAGGTGGTGAGAAAACTCTCACATTCCTGGGCAAGGGCCTGGGAGGAGAGGGCCCGGGAGCCAGAGGCCGGTAGGTGTGTGTGGGGGTGGAGGTACGTGGCTGCCCGTGGATTGCTGTCCCTTGCATTAGTGTTGTCAGAAAGCATTCAACAGGGGAGGTGGTGGGTGAGCAGAAGAAAATGACTCACACATTTGACATGAGCCAGTCCTTATCACTGGCCACCCTGGAGCTAGGGTGGGTGCGAGTGGTGTGGCCACCATGTAGAGGCAGAGCCAGAGCCAGGTGTGGACTCACCGTGGGCCCAGGAGCAGAGTCCCCCCCCACCCCTGGCACTGATGAGTGTCCACCAGGCAGGCAGGAGAGGCCAGTGCGGAGCCCCTGCTAGGCCTCCGTCCCTTGAGGAGCCCACTCCACCGGGGCACATGATGGCCTTGGAAGGGCCAGTGGCTTGTCTCGTAGGGGTGGAGCCTTCCTGTGGGCACGGGTTTGCCTTCCTGGTCAGAGCTCAGGGCCCCAAGGTCACATAGCACAGCGCACACCCAGAGACCCCGTGTGGCAAGGGGCCCGCTGAGTGATGGTTTACTGCTACCACCAAGGGTGACAGGGTTTCTTGTACCATCGATCAGCAGACAAGAGGAGGGGACACCGTCATGGCAGAGGTAAATGACACTGCTGGTGGACAGGGGGTGGCAAGGCTTGTCTGCACACCGTGGTCAGGAGGAAGGCGTGAGGTCTCCCCTGGGCACCTCCAGGAAGCTCCACTGGGGCTGTGGCAGGATGTGTGCACAGCCTGACCTGAGAAGGGTTTGGCTACACTCCCAGCATGCAGTGTCCCTGTAGGCAAGCCATGTCCATGTGCCGAGGTAGCTGAGGGTGAGGGCCGTGCACAGGCGTCAGGGACAGGCTGGAGGGAGCCCTCCACCCGCCACCACTCCTGCATTTCTCCTAGGAAGAGAGGCCCCAGGGAAACAGCAAGCACCTGCGTCCTGGTCTGTGGGACACCAGGGAAGACGTGACCCAGATCTCCCGCCACAAGGTCTGTGACTGCCTGTGGGCTGGAATCTGTCCCTGAGTCTGCGCTAACCCTGTGTTCCCGGTGGGCTGCCCCAGCAGAGTCCTGAGGGGCGGCAAGCGGGGGAGGGGGATGTCCTCGGTCTGCCTCCTCTGCTCTTTCCCTCCTTCCTGGTCCCAAGGCTGGCGCCTGCCTCAGGTCTCTTGCTTTTCTGGCACCTCCCACCCCCTTTCCTTCCCATCAGCACCTTACAGGGCTGGCTCTAGCATATGCGTCACTCTGGGTGTGCCGCCCAGCACCAGCAGCGATGCCATACCTGTGCTCCTGGAACCACACGGTCAAGTACAGCCAGGCCCACTGCATCTAGTCTCGCTTTAGCGGATGATTCACACGTGCGTTGCTTTTGAGATGCGCTGACCCAGATATTTAGCTCCCAGTTTGCAACCCGAGTCCTTGTCAAGACAAATGTTTGGAATTGCAAACAGTGGGGGACCATCTGGGTCCTCCACTGTGGAGGTCAAAGCCCAGTGGACTGGAGGACTGGGACAACAGGTGGCACTAGAACCCAGGTCACTCACCTGTAGCTTGTACACCACAGCCTCTGCCGTGAGCAGGCTACTTGCTCTTAAATCCAGAGGGGCTGGCATGGTAGCAGTGAAAATACAGCTAGTTGTGGTGTAGTAAAAAAAGAGAAATCTATTAGGTCCTGGGTTCTGGCATACAGCTCCTAAAACTCTTGGAATTTCCTGAGGGACAGGAGTGCATGCCTGGGAGTCTGTGCTAATCTGGAGGTTCAGGATGGAGGCAAGGGAGATCAGCTGCACCCTGAGCTCTCAGGAGGGTGAGGATGACTCCTCCTTGGTACCTGTGGCACCAGGGGGCCGGACGGCATCAGGGTATTGGGAAGAGGGCGTGTGGCTCTTTCACTGGGCTGATGTGTGTGGACCCCCTTAGAATTCATGGATGAAGTGAGTGAAGTGTTTCGCTGAGTTCTGTGAAGTCCTGACTCCAACAAGAAAGTTGTGGGAAGACCCACGTTGACAGCTGGTTGCTCAGAAGAGCTGGGGGCCCTCAGGACTTGTAATGGGCCATGTTGCCACTGACTGTGGCGTGCAGGCATCGGCCTCCTGGAGAAACCACGTGGGCCTGGCACGTCGCAGGTGGCATCCGAACAAGGGCAGCATGTGAGTCCTCACCAAGATGCGCCCCAAGTGTCAGGTGTGCACTGGGTTCTCAGCAGGAACACGGGGTGACACTGTGGACATGTTTCCCTCCTGAGTCTTGAGGACAGAACAGCACAGACTGGCGAGCACCATGAAGGGGTGGGGCAAAGCAGGGGCCATGTGTGCCCTCAGGGTGGCGGGAACTTGCGGGCTCAAGGAGGGGGCATCACAGCCTCACCCTGGGTCTCTGTGGCTCTCGGGTGCCCCCTCACTTGGCTCAGAATGGAATCCTGGATGTCAGAGGGGCCCAGAGGACTCAGGTTCAGCCCTGAGACAGGGCCCAGAGGACTCAGGTTCTGTCCAAGCCAGAAAGAGTGGCTTGTTCATTTGTGACATTCAACAATCCTCTGAAGTAGAACAACCTGCTGCCCATCAAGACTTCAATATTCAGTGCCTACCATTTTCCCTAATTGGCACATATGAGGGTATTTCAGAAAATTTGTGAGAAATGGAACTAAAAGATGTTTTACTTTGGTGCACAACTTTTTTGAAATCCATGCAAAAGGTGACTTCAAAAAGTTCACAGGAAATGTGTATCAGCAAAAACTATGCATGGGTTTCAAAATCATCTTGTATCCAAGTCAGTTTTCCTTTTAGTCCTGTCTTTCCGTGAGCTTTCTGAGGTGCCCTACGTGCCCTACGCAGGTGGTACGGCTGTGACCCGGGTGAGCTGAAGGACTCGCTCATTCACACAGCTTATCAGAGGCGGTGGTGGGAGCGCAGACCACAGCCCGGTCTCCCAGCAAGGCCCTGGGGGGTGGGCGGGCAGCGCGTGCAGTCTCTGCAGCTGCTTCCTTAGCAAAGGCGAGGATGAGTGTCATGGAAGCGAGGCGCGAGCGAGCCCCGCTTTGTCTCCTCCTTGAACTTCTGGCCCCATGTGTGAGTCCTGGCCATTACCTCCCCCCAAGTGCCGCGCACTGCACAGTGACCAGAATGTCAAAGTAAACAAGGGATACTTTTTTTTTTTTATCTTTTATTTAATGAATATAAATTTCCAAAGTACGACTCATGGGTTACAATGGCTTTCCCCCCCATACCGTCCCTCCCACCCACAACCCTCCCCTTTCCCACTCCCTCTCCCCTTCCATTCACATCAAGATTCATTTTCGATTATCTTAATATACAGAAGATCAGCTTAGTATACCTTAAGTAAGGATTTCAACAGTTTGTTCCCACACAGAAACATAAAGTGAAAAATAATAGATGATTTTTTTTTAAATCATGATGAAATCAGATCAGACCTATTGTCATGTTTAATCCCAGTGAGAGTCAAGTTGGGAGTTGATAATTTCTTTTTTTTTTTTTTTTTTTTTTTTTTTTTACAGAAGATCAGTTTAGTAGGTGGTTAGTGACTCTCAGGCGTGTGAGGCCTTCATGAGAGCTTAAAGAAACCAGTTACAAAAGCAGCTGTATACGGTCTCAAAGAGCGGAAGGTGTATTGGGATCCATATTTTACAAAGTACAAAAAATTATTTAATATACAAAGAAAAATACAAATAATGTGCAAAAACCTCTTCCACAGGTGGCAATTTATAAAACAAAAATGATAGAAAAGTCCTTCATTCGTCTTATCTCCAAATTCCTTATATATTAACACAGTTCTATTTCCTAGTGTGTAGACAATTTTACATTTGAAAATCTGATTTATTTTTAATCTACAAAAGCAAAGTAGCTTTAAAAGGAACAGTCTCATTACTGAAATCTTATGAATCAATCAGTCTGGTTAACTGTATATTAAATTACAAGCAGGCTTTCTGAAAATTCTGAAAATTTCTGAATTGAGCTGCAATAAATGTGGGGATACAGATAACTCTTTCATATGCTGATTTCTTTTTGTTTGGGTAAATTCCCAAAAGTGGAATGGCTGGGTCATATGGTAGATCTCTTTTCAGATTTCTGTCTTCCACAATGGTTGTACTAGTTTACATTACCACCAACAGTCGATTATGGTACCCTTTCCCCCACATACTTGCCAGCATTTATTGTTTGTCAATTTCTGAATAAGAGCCATTCTAACTGGGGTGAAGTGAAACCTCACTGTGGTTTTGATTTGCATTTCCCTGATGCCTAGTGATCCTGATCATCTTTTTATGTGTCTGTTGGCCATTGGTATTTCATCCTTTGAAAAATGCCTCTTCAAGTCCTTTGCCCATTTCTTAATGGGATTATTCATTTTGTGGTTGTTGAGTTTCTTGAGCTCTTTATAGTTCCTGGATATTAATCGTTTATCAGTCTCATAGTTTGGAAATGTTTTCTGCCATTCTGTCAATTACCTCTTCACTTTGTTGAGTACTTGCTTTGCAGTTTAGAAGCTTCATAGCTTGAAGTAATCCCATTTTTCAAGTTTTGATTTTTTCCCCAAAGAAACCTTTTATGTAATGAGTACAAATTTAATAAGTACAACTTTAGGAATATAGTGATTCTTCCCAACATACCCTCCCTCCCACCACCACTCCCACCCACCTCCTTCCTCTTCCATTCTGAGTCCAACTCTCCATTAAGGAAAAAAATAAAAAGGGCCGGCGCCGCGGCTCCATAGGCTAATCCTCTGCCTAGCAGCTCCAGCACACCGGGTTCTAGTCCCAGTGGGGGTGCCGGATTCTGTCCCGCTTGCCCCTCTTCCAGGCCAGCTGTCTGCTGTGGCCCGGGAGTGCAGTGGAGGATGGCCCAAGTGCTTGGGCCCTGCACCCCATGGGAGACCAGGATAAGTACCTGGCTCCTGCCTTCAGATCAGCGCAGTGCGCTGGCAGCAGCGCGCTGGCTGCAGCAGCCATTGGAGGGTGAACCAATGGCAAAGGAAGAACTTTCTCTCTCCTCTCTCTCTCTCACTGTCCACTCTGCCGGTAAAAAAAAAAAAAAACTGTTCATTGATAGGACAAGGGCTTTTCAAATCATTGCTTATCAAAGTGTCAATTTCACTTCTACAGATTTCCTTTTAGGTGCTATTTTAGTTATCACAGATCAGGGAGAACAAATGGTATTTGTCCCTTTGGGACTGGCTTATTTTACTAAGTATGATGTTTTCCAGATTCATCCACTTTATTGCAAATGACTGGATTTCATTTTTTAGCACTGTCTAGTATTCCTTATAGTACATATCCCATAATTTCTTTGTCCCGTCTTCAGTTGATGGGCATTTAGGTTGATACCATGTCTTAGCTATTGTGAATTGAGCTGCAATAAACTGGGAGTACAGATAACTCTTTTATTTTCTAATTTCATTTCCTGTGGATAGATTCCCAGGAGTGGGATGGCTGCGTCATATGGTAGGTCTATATTCAGAACTGAAGTATCTACAAACTGACTTCCACAGTGGTTTTACCAGTTTACATTCCCACCAACAGTGGATTAGGGTACCTTTTTCCACACATCCTTGCCAGCATTTGTTGTCTGATTATGCGTGTATGAAAGCCATTCTAACTGGAGTGAGGAGAAATCTCATTGTGGTTTTGATTTGGATTTCCCTGGTGACTAGAATCCTGTACATTTTTTCATGTGTCTATTGGCTGTTTGGATTTCCTCTTTTTAAAAACATCTGTTTAAGTCCTTTGCCCATTTCTTCACTGAGTTGTTTGTTTTTTCTTTTTGCTGTGGAGTTTTCTTGATCTCTTCATATATTCTGGTTGTTAATCCTTTATCAATTGCAAATTATTTGTAAATATTTTCTCCCATTATGTCAGTTGCCTCTTCATTTTGCTGAGTGTTGTATTTGCAGTACAGAAACTTCTCAATTTGATGTAATCTCATTTGTTAATTTTGGCTTTGATTGCCTGTGCCTCTAGGGTCTTTTCTAAGAACCCTTTGCCTGTGCCAATGTCTTGCAGGGTTCCAATGTTCTCTAGTAATTTGATGGTGTCAAATTGTAGATTTAGAGCTTTCATCCATTTTGAGTGGGTTTTTGTGTAAGGTGTAAGGTAGGGGTCCTGCTTCATACTTCTGCATGTGGAAATCCAGTTTTCCCAGCACTATTTTTGAGGATATTGTCCATGCTCCAGGGATTGGCTTTAACTCCTTGTACAAGTATAAGCTGGAAGTAGATGCTTGGATTGATTTCTGGCATTTCTATTCTGTTCTATTAGTCTATCCATCTGTTTTTGTACCAGTACCAGGCTATTTGGATTATAACTGCCTCGTAATATGTCTTGCAATCTGGTATTGAGATGCCTCTGGCTTTGTTTTTGTTGTATAAGATTGCTTTTGGTATACAGGGTCTCCTGTGTTTCCATATGAATTTCCACATAATTTTTTCTAGATCTGAGAAGAATGTCTTTGGTACTTTGATTGGTATTGTATTGAATCTGTAAGTTGCTTTTGGAAGAATGGGCATTTTGATGAGATTGATACTTCCTTTCCATGAACTGGAAGAGTTTTCCATTTTTTAAATGTTCTCTTCTATTTCCTTCTTTAGGGTTTTGTAATTTTCATCATAGAGATCTCTGACATCCTTGGTTAAATTTATTCCAAGGTATTTGATTGTTTAGGCTGTTTTAGTAAAACTGCCCTGAGTATTTCTTGAAATCTGGTATTGTGATGCTTCTGGCTTTGTTTCTGTTGTGTAAGATTGATCTAGCTATTTGGGATCTCTTGTGTTTCCATATGAATTTTAGCATCATTTCTTCTAGATCTGAGAAGAATGTTGTTGGTATTTGATTGGGATTGCATTGAACCTATGAATTCCTTTGGCTAGTATGGATATTTTGATATTAGTGCTTCTAATGTACAAACAGTTAAGATTTTTCCATTTTTTGTGTCTTCTATTTCATTCATGTTTTGTACTCTTAAGTTTAGATACCTTTCACATCCTTGGTTACATTGATACCAATGTATTTAAATTTTTCAGCTATAATGATTGATACTGATCTGACAAGTTCTTTCTCAGCCATGTCATTCCTGTGTATACAGTGGCTGTTGATTTTTGTGTTAATTTTATATCCTGCAACTTTACCAAACTCTCTTCTGAGTTCCAATAGCTTCCTAGTGGAGTCTTTTGGTTTCCTTATATTTAGGATCATGTCATATGCAAACAGGGATAATTTGACTTCTTCCTTTATGACTTGTATCCCTTTGATTTCTTTCTCTTGCCTAATAGCTCTGGCTAAAACTTCCAGAATGATATTGAATAGCAGTGGTGAAAGTGGGCATCCTTGTATGTTTCTGGTAAGTAAATGTTTCCAACTTTTTCCTGTTCAACATGATACCGGCTGTGGGTTTGTTATAAATTGCCTTGATTGCGTTTAGAAATTTTTCTTCTGAATCCAGTTGCTTAAGGTTTTCATCACAAAAAGATGTCATATTTTATCAAACGCTTTCTCTGTATCTATTGAAGTAATCACACAGATTTTGTTCTTTAGCTTGTTAATGTGATATATCACATTTATTGATTTGCAAATGTTGAACCATCCCTGCATACCAGGAATAAATCCCACGTGGTCCTGGTGAATGATCTTTCTGATGTTTTGTTAGATTCAATTAGCTAGCATTTTGCTGAGGAGTTTTGCATCTTTGTTCATCAGAAATATTGGTTTGTAGTTCTATTTCCTTGTTGTATCTTTTTCTGATTTAGGAATTAAGGTGGTGCTGGCTTCATATAAGGAGTTTGGGAGGATTCCATCCACTTCAACTGCTTTGAATTGTTTGAGAAGAATTGGAGTTAGTTCTTCTTTAAATGTCTAGTAGAATTCAGCAGTGAAGCTGTCTGATCCTGGGTTTTTCTTTGTTGGGAGGGTCTTTATTGCTGATTCAATCTGCCTCTTCCTTTTCGGTCAATGTAGGTATTTTATGTCTTCCTGACTCAATTTTGTATGGTTCATGTCCAGAAATCTATCCATTTCTTCTAGATTTTCCCATTTGTTGGTACATAGCTATTCGTTGTAATTTCTGATGATTCTTTTTATTTTTGTAGTATCTGTTGTAACATCACATTTCTCATCCCTGATTTTTATTAATATGGGTCTTCTCCCTTTGTTTTTTGGTTAGTTGAACCAAAAGTATATCAACTTTGTTAATTTTTTTCAAAAAACATCTGTCATTTCACTGATTTTTTGTTTTCTTGGGTTTCAGCTTTGTTTTATTTCTTCAATAATTTTAATTATTTCTTCCTACTAATTTTGATTTTGGCTTGTTCTTGTTTTTCTAGATCCTTGAGATCTGGTGTTAATCATCTATTTGATGCCTTTCCATTTCTTGATGTAGGTAGTTATTGCTATAAACTTCCCTCTTAACACTGCTTTTGCTGTATCCTATAAGTTGTGATATGCCGTATATCTTCTTAATTCATTTCTAGGAATGTTTTGATTTCCCCCTTGATTTCTACTGTTACCCACTCTTCACTCAGGAGTGTTCTTCAGTCTGCAGGTGTGCATTTGCATTTTCTAGAGTTTCTTAAGTTGTTAATTCTTTATTTCTTAGTTTTAGACTTGATCACCTGGTCCTATCTAATTATGGGAATGAATAATAAAACAGGATTTTTGAGAACATACAAGTTTAAAAAGGTAAGCTAATTTAGATGTGAGGAAGAAAGTTATTTTCCTATGATAAAGATATAAATACTAAATTTTTCTTTTTTTTACTTCATTTTAAATATTTATTTATTCATTTGAAAGTCAGGGTTACACACAGAGAGGAGAGGCAGAGAGAGAGAGAGAGAGAGAGAGAGAGAGGTCTTCCATCTGCTGGTTCACTCCCCAAATGGCCACAACAGCAGGAGCTATGCTGATCTGAAGCCAGGAATCAGGAGCTTCATCCAGGTCTTCCACACAGGTGCAGAGGCCCAAGCACTTGGGCCATCTTCTACTGCCTTCCCATGCCAAAGCAGAGAGCTGGATCAGAAATGGAGCAGCTAGGTCTTGAACAAGTGCCCATATGGGATGCTGGCACTGCAGTCCAGGGTGTTAACCTGCTGTGCCATAGTGCTGGCCACCTGAATTTTTTCTATCAAGGTTTCAATGTATTTATCTTAAGATAATTCAAAATTCCAAGTTGTCAGTGACAGATTTTTTTCCCATGGGAGGAAGTTGTATGTTAATATAATTTCAAAATTATGGAAACATCATATAAATAATAAATAAGAAAGAATTCCCAATAACCTTGGCTCATAGTCATCATTTGATAATTTTCTCCTTATATTTTAGTATTTCCACATCCTTGCTTACCCCTTAGTCCTCTCTCTTTTTATTTTTGTACACACACACACACACACACACATACACATGTGTCATTTGAGAATACATAGATTGAGAGTAAATTACAGTCATCTAAGTATTTGCTTTTATCCCTAAATACTTATTTCTCAATTATTAAGGACAAAAAAATTTCTTTGTGTACCATAGCATGATGATCTACATCAGGAAATTGAATGTTATGCAATTCTGCTTTGTACCCGCAACCCGTGTTGACATTTGGCCAGTTGTCCTACTATTGCCATTTATGGCTATTTTTGTTCTCCATTGAGGATCTAATTAGAGATCCTACATAGTTTTCAGTGGTAATGTTTCTATTCTACTTTAACTTAAGAGAGCTCTAAGGTTTTCCTTGTTTTATGACCTTGACATTTTGAAGACACAGACAAGTTGCTTCACAAATATTTAAAATATATGTCTGTCTCAAGGTTTGTCCTAATTATACCAAAGTTAAATGCTTTTGTCAGGAATTCGAGAGAAGTTTTCTTCACACCACACCATACCAGGGCTTGTGTTTTCAGTTTGTCTCATTGCCGTGATGTTAAACTTGGCCACATGGTGGTTTTTTCCAGTTTCTTCATGGTCAAGTGATTATTTTTGCTTTTGTAACTTTTATCAAGATGAATGTGCATTCAGCTGCCTGTGTGCCTCTGAAAGCCACACACGAAAGCTGTGATCTTTTGTGGGCAGCCAATTCATCATGAAACAGCCGGTGGGGAGCCAGGAACAATGCTGCCATCTGACTCCAACAGCACCTTTTGCAAGTGACATTTCTAAGAAGGGAAGGAGGGGCAGGAATCAGATGCTGGAGTTGATGGATCATCCAGGAAGCGGTGTGACTGGTCAGCCAAGCAAGGGTGTTGTCTTTCTGAGATGCAGGGCAGCTCCATGCCTTTTCTTACACTGTATGTTCCAAAAGTGATGGTTTTGGGAGGTGGATGTTTTTGGCTCAAAACATCATAAATTCACCTGCTGTTTGCCATCCCATGGTCCTGAAGGGCTTTAGCCTTCATGGGGGGCAATTTCAACAAAATTTCTTGTTCTGTCAGGTAAGTACTAAGCTTTTCAGTTAGATCTTTGCTTCCTAACTGTGTAGGGTGTGATTTCATAGTCAATAAGCTGCTCGTGTGGATATTAGTATAAAACTGTAAGCACACAATTCTCTATCAGCTATCCCCGGCTCTATCTGCCATTGATGATTCTTTGTTGACACAATTACCATCGAGACCAAACTATCCTTTCATAACTACGTCATTCACTCTACTTTGATCAGTTGGCCTTGTACATGGTAATAGAAGTCTCTTCTGTCTCATTTTAAATTGTGTAAAACACACACACACACACAGAGAGAGAGAGAGAGCAAGCAAGCTCCCTTCCACTACCTCAGTCCCCATACATGCACAATAGCCCTGGGGCAAGCCAGGCCTGACACTGAGAGTTGGGAATTTAATCTAGGCCTCCCACATGGGTGACAGGAACTCAAACACTTGAGCCATTATTGCTGCCTCTCAGGTTCTTCATTATCAACAACCAGGATTTATTGTGAGGTGTTGAACCCAGACACTGTGATGCAGGTGGTGGGCATCTTTACCAAGGTCTTAATTATCAGGCAAATGCCAACCCATCTCTCATTTTAAAAGAATGGTAATTTATTTATATCAGAATTGATGCATGCCTTTTTTAACTCAAATTTTATTTATTTTGACACTCCAGTTTCCTCAGATTTGACCTAGGAGTCTGTGAATTGACTCCTGTATTCCGTAGGCAGTTCTCCACCATTTTATTTACTTGAAAGAGTTACACACACACACACACACACACACAGAGAGAGAGAGAGAGAGAGAGAGAGAGATCTTCCATCTGCTGGTTCACTCCCAATTTGCCACAATGGCTGGAGCTGTGCTGTTCCGAAGCCGGGAGCCAGGAGCTTCTTCCGGGTCTCCCATGGGTGTGCAGGGGCCCAAGGATTTGGGCCATCTTCCACTGCTTTCCCAGGCCACAGCAGAGAGCTGGATTGTGAGCACCTGGGACTCGAACTGTCACCCATATGGGATGCTAGCACTGCAGATGGCGGCTTTACCTGCTACACCACAGCGCTAGTCCCTCTCCATCATTTTTATTAGCTTCTTAACTCAGAGTATTTCAGACTCACTTTTTACTGTTGGCTTAAATTTGTAGTCAGTCATTTATTCAAAGATCCTTGGTTCTTTTTGAGGAAAAAAAAATATTTAGGAGTCAAGATCCATACTTGTATCTACTAGGTTATCATTGCTTCTGGGGTTTCTTAGGAGATAGAGTTAGGAAATTTATTTAACTATCCTCATGTTTATTAAAAACAGGTTCACTCTGATACTTTCTGTTCGAACCCCAAACCTCACGGTTGATTCTCATTCCACCTTTACTGAATTTGTAAATCATTTCTCTAAGAGGGAGCAAAGTGGACTCCAAACATCCCAATTTAGAGTCTTGTTTGATTAGTTCTGCAGATATGCACAGGAACTAGTTCAGGTATGTTAATCCATACTGAAAAAGATACCTATTAACAAGAGCTCGGTATTTACTTTTTTTGTTCTGTTTTGTCTTTGGAAAAGTATGCTTTTTTTGGCGGAGAAGAGAATAGTTTGTTTTTTTTTTCCTTTCAGCATGATTATTGTATGAGGTTATTTCAAAAAATTCATAGAAATTTGAATTAAAATAAATTTATTTTGGTGCCAAAGTTTTTTTTAAGATTTATTTATTTATTTGAAAGGCAGCGTTACAGAGAGTCAGAGGCATAGAGAGAGAGAGAGGGCAAGAGAGAGAGAGAAAGAGAGAGAGTCTTCCATCCACTGGTTCACTCACCAGGTGGCCACAATGGCCAGAGCCAGGAGACAGGAGGGTCTTCAGGGTCTGCCACACTGGTACGGGGGCCCAAGGACTTGAGCCATCTTCTATTGCTTTCCCAGGTATTTCAGGGTCTCTGAATTCTTGTTGTGAATCCTTAAATACTGGGGTGACTCACTGACTGGGCCCTGATAGGCTGGGGGCTCCTCTGATGTGTGGTTTTTCCCTTGGGTGTTGACTGGGACTGTAGCTGGCACTTGTCAGACCATCTGTGAACTCTTCAATTCCCTCATTCCCTCCAGAGCACAGAAGCCAATGGGTAGTCAGACTTCCCATATGGTAGTTCAGTGATCCCAAGCTGACCGTCCCATGTCTCAAAACAAAGCTGTGTCATGTGTTATGTTCTAGTATGAAAAGACACACAGTTTCACTTCTGCTGCATTCTGTGGCTACAAATGAGTCACAGTCCTGCCCAGATTCAAGAAGAGGGAGGGGCTTGATACACTTCCATGGCTGACAGAGTGGTAATGGTCTATAGGAGCATATAGATTGGATGCTAGTTTTACACCCATTCTTGGAAAATAGATTTACTACAATCTACTAACTAGCCCCACCAGTTTGCTTCCCTACTGAATCCAAAATGCACTTTCTTCCTCCCAGAGACACACAGGACATGGATCTTTTTCTGGCTCAGGCTCAGGCTTGAGGTCCAGGTTATCATCACCGAAGTCAAGTCTAGGCTTGGACAAATTTCCCAGGAGGCCCTGGCTCTTTGAGTACTCTTCCTGTATGAATGAAGGGGGCAGGTTGTCTGCCCATACCCATTACACAGTGGCGGATACGATAATCACATATACTTGAACACACACTGGGGAAACAGGAGGCACACGGTTGGTAGTCCGTAGTAATGAAATCCAGCTGGGCGAGCTCTCAATTCCTTAGCAGGGCTCCCCTCTCCTCACTGCAGTTATTTTCAGCAATTATTGGCTATGCCTGTTGGCATTCTGATGCTTTCTTTTAGTCACCCTTTCTTTTTTCTCCTGAAGGTTGTGTATGTGACTGAGTTACTTTGTCTACTACCATCTAGAAAAGAAAAAGGGAGGAGGGTGAATTAAAAGATGTTTTTCCTTTTGCACCATTTCTGTCCCTTTTAGTAAGCCAAACCTGACAATTTCTTTCAAGTATTATGTGTATTGATTGATCACCTATGAATGTAAACAGTAAGTACGCTGACAACCTCTTTGCGATAAGCCCTTCTGTTTATTGGGTTTCCTGTGAGGATTCTGTGGGACAGTGCCCCAGTGTTTCTTAAAAGCTCCATGATTTATTGGAGTGGATCTGTGAGCATTCCTTTAAGATCCTCAACAAGAATTTTTCCATATGAAGGGATTTCTAATGTGCTGCCTTACCTTGTTCTGAGGTCTTAAGAATTTTTTTTAAACTTTTATTTAATGAATATGAATTTCCAAAGTACAGCTTATGGATTACAATGGCTTCCCCCCCCATAACGTCCCTCCCACCTGCAATCCTCCCCTTTCCCACTCCCTCTCCCCTTCTATTCACATCAATATTCATTTTCAATTCTCTTTATATACAGAAGATCAGTTTAGCATACATTAAGTAAAGATTTCAACAGTTTGCTCCCACACAGAAACATAAAGTGAAAAATACTGTTTGAGTACTAGTTATAGCATTAAATCTCAATGTACAACACAAGAATTTTATAGCATTGCCTGATTCTTAATTAAAACAGTTTAAGTAGCATGGTTGCTTCCTTTTTGTGATTCTTTTTTTATTTTTTTTTAACTTTTATTTAACAAATATAAATTTCCAAAGTACGGCTTATGGATTACAATGGCTTCCCCCCCATAACGTCCCTCCCACCTGCAATCCTCCCCTTTCCCACTCCCTCTCCCCTTCCATTCACATCAAGATTCATTTTCAATTCTCTTAATATACGGAAGATCAGTTTAGTATACATTAAGTAAAGATTTCAACAGTTTGCACCCCCATAGAAACACAAAGTGAAATATACTGTTTGAGTACTCATTATAGCATTAAATCTCAATGTACAGCACATTAAGGACAGAGATCCTACATGAGGAGTAAGTGCACAGTGACTCCTGTTGTTGATTTTACAAATTGACACTCCTGTTTATGGCATCAGTAATCTCCCTATGCTCCAGTCATGAGTTTCCAAGGCTATGGAAGCCTTTTGAGTTCTCCGACTCTTATCTTGTTTAGACAAGGTCATAGTCAAAGTGGAGGTTCTCTCCTCCCTTCAGAGAAAGGTACATCCTTCTTTGAAGACCTGTTTTTTCAATGGGATCTCACTCACAGAGATCTTTCATTTAGGTGTTTTTTTTTTTTTTTTTTTTTTTTTTTTGCCACAGTGTTTTGGCTTTCCGTGCCTGGAATACTCTCATGGGCTTTTCAGCCAGATCCGAATGCCTTTAGGGCTGATTCTGAGGCCAGAGTGCTGTTTAGGACATCTGCCATTCTGAGTCTGCTGAGTATCTCGCTTCCCATGTTGGATCACTCTCCCCTTTATTTATTCTATCGGTTAGTATTAGCAGGTACTAGACTTGTTTATGTGCTTCCTTTGACTCTTAGTCCTTTCATTATGATCAATTGTGAACTGAGATTGATCACTTGGACTAGTGAGATGGCATTGGTATATGCCACCTTGATGGGATTGAATTGGAATCCCCTGGTATGTTTCTAACTCTACCATTTGGGGCAAGTCAGCTTGAGCATGTCCCAAATTGTACATCTCTTCCCTCTCTTATTCCCACTCTTATGTTTAACAGGGATCACATTTCAGTTAAATTTCAACACTTAAGAATAACTGTGTATTAATTACAGAATTAAACCAGTCATATTAAGTAGAACAGACCAAAAAAAAAAAAAAACTACTAAGAGGGATAATGTATTAAGTTGTTCATTAACAGTCAGGGCTATGCTGATCAAGTCACCATTTCTCATAGTGTCGATTTCACTTCAACAGGTTTCCTTTTTGGTGTTCAGTCAGTTGTCACCGATCAGGGAGAACATATGGTATTTGTCCCTGTGGGACTGGCTTAGTTCACTCAGCATGATGTGTTCCAGATTCCTCCATTTTGTTGCAAATGACTGGATTTCATTGTTTCTTACTGTGGTATAGTATTCCGAAGAATACATATCCCATAATTTCTTTATCCATTCTACCGTTGATGGGCATTTAGGTTTTTTCCAAGTCTTGGCTATTGTGAATTGTGCTGCAATAAACATTAGGGTGCAGACCGCTTTTTCGTTTGCCAATTTAAATTCCTTTGGGTAAATACCAAGGAGTGGGATGGCTGGGTCGAATGATAGGGTTATCTTCAGGTTTCTGAGGAATCTCCAGATTGACTTCCATAGTGGCTTGACCAGTGTGCATTCCCACCAACAGTGGGTTAGTGTCCCTTTTTCCCCACATCCTCGCCAGCATCTGTTGTTGGTAGATTTCTGAATGTGAGCCATTCTAACTGGGGTGAGGTGAAACCTCATTGTGGTTTTGATTTGCATTTCCCTGATTTCTAGTGATCTTGAACATTTTTTCATGTGTCTGTTGGCCATTTGGATGTCCTCTTTTGAAAAATGTCTATTGAGGTCCTTGGCCCATCTCTTAAGTGGGTTGTTTGTTTTGTTTTTGTGGAATTTCTTGATCTCTTTGTAGATTCTGGTTATTAACTCTTTATCTGTTGCATAGTTTGCAAATATTTTTTCCCATTCTGTCGGTTGTCTCTTCACTCTCCTGACTGTTTCTTTTGCAGTACAGAAACTTCTCAATTTCATGCAATCCCAATAGTTGATTTTGGCTTTGACTGCCTGTGCCTCCTGGGTCTTTTCCAGAAACTCTTTGCCTGTGCCAATATCTTGAAGGGTTTCTCCAATGTTCTCTAATAAGTTGATGGTGTCAGGTCGTAGATTTAAGTCTTTAATCCATGTTGAGTGGATTTTTGTGTAAGGTGTAAGGTAGGGGTCTTGCTTCATGATTCTGCATGTGGAAATCCAGTTTCCCCAGCACCATTTATTGAATAGACTGTACTTGCTCCAGGAATTGGTTTTAGATCCTTGATCAAATATAAGTTGGCTGTAGATGTTTGGGTTGATTTCTGGTGTTTCAATTCTGTTCCATTCGTCTATCCATCTGTTTCTGTACCAGTACCATGATGTTTTGATTACAACTGCTCTGTGGTATGTCCTGAAATCTGGTATTGAGATGCCTCCGGCTTTGTTTTTGTTGTACAAGATTGCTTTAGCTATTTGAGGTCTCCTGTGTCTTCATATAAATTTCACCATCATTTTTTCTAGATCTGAGAAGAATGTCTTTGGTATCCTGATTGGAATTGCATTGAATCTGTAAATTGCTTTTGGGAGAATGGACATTTTTTTTTTGACAGGCAGAGTGGACAGTGAGAGAGAGAGACAGAGAGAGAAAGGTCTTCCTTTGCCGTTGGATCACCCTCCAATGGCCGCCGCTGCAGCCGGCGCACCGCGCTGATCCGATGGCAGGAGCCAGGATCCAGGTGCTTTTCCTGGTCTCCCATGGGGTGCAGGGCCCAAGCACCTGGGCCATCCTCCACTGCACTCCCTGGCCATAGCAGAGAGCTGGCCTGGAAGAGGGGCAACCGGGACAGAATGCGGGGCCCCAACCGGGACTAGAACCCGGTGTGCCGGCGCCGCAAGGTGGAGGATTAGCCTATTGAGCCACGGCGCCGGCTTGAGAATGGACATTTTGATGATATTGATTCTTCCAATCCATGAGCATGGAAGATTTTTCCATTTTTTGGTATCCTCTTCTATTTCTTTCTTTAAGATTTTGTAATTCTCTTCGTAGAGATCTTTAACGTCCTTGGTTAAGTTTATTCCAAGGTATTTGATTGTTTTTGTAGCTATTGTGAATGGGATTGATCTTAGCAGTTCTTCCTCAGCCATGGCATTGCTTTTGTATACAAAGGCTGTTGATTTTTGTGCATTGATTTTATATCCTGCCACTTTGCCAAACTCCTCTATGAGTTCCAATAGTCTCTTGGTAGAGTTCTTTGGATCCTCTAAGTAAGGAATCATATCATCTGCAAAGAGGGATAGTTTGACTTCTTCCTTCTCAATTTGTATTCCTTTAATTTCTTTTTCTTGTCTGATGGCTCTGGCTAAAACTTCTAGAACTATGTTAAATAGCAGTGGTGAGAGTGGGCATCCCTGTCTGGTACCAGATCTCAGTGGAAATGCTTCCAACTTTTCCCCCATTCAATAGGATGTTGGCTGTGGGTTTTTCATAAATTGCTTTGATTATATTGAGGAATGTTCCTTCTATACCCAATTTGCTTAGAGTTTTCATCATGAAAGGGTGTTGAATTTTATCGAATCTTTTCTCTGCATCAATTGAGATAATCATATGGTTTTTCTTTTGCAGTCTGTTAATGTGGTGAATCACATTGATTGATTTGCAAATGTTGAACCATCCCTGCATACCAGGGATGAATCCCACTTGTTCTGGGTGGGTGATTTTTCTGATGTGTTGTTGTATTCTATTGGTAAGAATTTTATTGAGGATTTTTGCGTCTATGTTCATCAGGGATATTGGTCTATAATTTTCTTTCAGTGCTGCATCTTTCTCTGGCTTAGGGATTAAGGTGATGCTGGCTTCATAGAAAGAATTTGGGAGGATTCCCTCTTCTTCGATTTTTCTGAATAGTTTGAGAAGAAATGGGATTAGTTCTTCTTTAAATGTCTGGTAGAATTCAGCAGTGAATCCATCTGGTCCTGGGCTTTTCTTTGTTGGGAGGGCCTTAATTACTGTTTCAATTTCTGTTTCAGTTATGGGTCTATTTAGGTTTTCTATGTCTTCGTGGTTCAATTTTGGTAGATTGCATGTGTCCAGGAATCTATCAATTTTTGATAAATTTCCCTGTTTGCTGGCATACAAGTCCTTGTAGTAATTTCTGATGATTCTTTTTATTTCTGTGGTGTCTGTTGTTACATTTCCTTTTTCATCTCTGATTTTATTGATTTGGGTCTTTTCTCTTCTTTTTTTAGTTAGTTGGGCCAATGGGGTGTCAATTTTGTTTATTTTTTCAAAAAACCAGCTTCTCACTTGGCTGATTTTTTGTAGTGTTTTTTTGGATTCAATCCTGTTAATTTCTTCTCTGATTTTAATTACTTCTCTTCTCCTACTAGATTTGGGTTTGGTTTGCTGCAATTTTTCTAGGTCCTTGAGATGTGCTGAAAGCTCATTTATTTGGTACCTTTCCAATTTCTTGGTATAGGCACCTATTGCTATAAACTTGCCTCTCAGTACTGCTTTTGCTGTATCCCATAAGTTTTGATATGTTGTGTTGTTGTCTTCATTTACTTCCAGAAAGTTTTTGATTTCTCTTTTGACTTCTTGAATGACCCAGTGTTCATTCAGGAGCATGTTGTTCAGTCTCCATGTGTTTGCATACTTTCTAGGGTTTCCTGAGTTGCTAATTTGCAGCTTCATTCCACTGTGGTCTGAGAAGCTGCATGGTATGATTCTGATTCTTTTAAATTTGCTGAGACTTGCTTTATGGCCTAGTATGTGATCAATCCTAGATAAGTTTCCATGCACTGCTGAGAAGAATGTAAAATCTTTAGCTGTAGGATTGAAAGTTCTGTAGATATCTGTTAGATCCATTTGTGCAATAGTGTCGATTAAATCTGCTGTATCCTTGTTGATCTTCTGTCTGGATGATCTGTCTATTTCTGAGAGTGGAGTATTGAAGTCCCCCAGTACTATTGTATTGGAATCTAAATCTCCCTTTAAGTCCCTTAACATATCTTTTAAATAGACCAGTGCCCTGTAGTTAGGTGCATATACATTTATAATAGTTACATCTTCCTGTTGAATTGAACCCTTAATCATTATATAGTTTCCCTCTTTGTCTCTCAACAGTTTTTGTATTAAAGTTTATTTTGTCTGATATTAATATGGCTACACCTGCTTTTTTTTTTGGTTTCTGTTGGCATGGAATATCTTTTTCCAGCCTTTCACTTTCAGTCTGCATGCATCTTTGTTAGAGAGATGTGTTTCTTGTAGGCAACGAATAGTTGGGTTGTGTTCCTTGAGCCAATCAGCCAATCGGTGTCTTTTAACTGAAGAATTAAGACCATTAATGTTTAATGTGACTATTGATACGTAGTGACTTTGCCCTGCCATTTTCCTGGAGATATTTTCTAGTATATGCTTTGAGCTTCCCATGCTCTTTTACTGGTAGGTGTTCTTCCTTTACCTTCTTTCATATTGATGGCCGTGTTTCTGTGTTTCTGAGTGTAGCACATCTTTAAGTATCTTTTGCAGGGCCAGACAAGTGGTGGCAAAGTCTTTCAATTTCTGTTTGCTATGAAAGGTCTTTATTTCACCTGCATTCACAAATGCTACAAAAACAATCAAATACCTTGGAATAAAGGTTCTCTGCTAGTATCTCACTAAAAAGGCCTTCTAATCCTTTCTCTCTCTCCATGCCTTCAGGAACTCCTAGAACTCAAATGTTGGTTTTTTTAATAGTATCCTGTAGATTCCCAACAATATTTTTTAGATTTCTAATTTCCTCTTCTTTTCTTTGGTTTGACTGTATGTTTTCCTGTGCTCTATCTTCTAAGTCCGATATTCTCTCTTCTGCTTCACCCGTTCTGTTTTTAAGGCTCTCTAATGTGTTTGTCATTTGATCTATTGAGCTCTTCATTTCATTTTGATTTCTCTTCACTATCACACTTTCCTGTTCTACTAGTTTCTGCATTTCATTTTGATTCTTCCTTAAAATTTCATTTTCACGACAGAGATTTTCAATCCTGTCCAATAAGGATTTCTGTAGTTCAAGGATTTGCTTTTGCAAACTTCTAAATGTTCTTATCATAAATTTTTTGAAATCCGTATCTTGCATTTCTTCTATCTCATCATCTTCATAATCTTGGCTTGGGGTGTTTTGTTTATTTGGAAGGATCATAGTGTCATCATTGATCTTGTTCCCTCGATTTCTGTGTTTGTTGCTTGGCATAGTTAATTCTTCTTTTGTCACAGTGCGTTTCTTTTTTTTTTCTTTTTTTTTTTTTATTTTATACTATGTCCGTGTTAAGTGGACTGCCTGCTGTTGGAGGAGCCTTGGAGGCTTGAGATTGGTGTGGCCTGAGAGCTCTGCTTGGTTCTTCCGGGTTAGGGGTGTGCAAAGGTGACACCCTCAGGTTATGCGTGGTAAATCTCTCTCTTTTAATTAATTAATTAATTTAATTTATTCAGGGGGTAAACAATACCGCACCGCAAGGCTGTGCAGAATTGATGGTAATTAGCTTCTGATCTCTGGCTTCTACCCCAAAGAGTCTGTGCAGGCTCTGTTTCTCCTCTGGACTCCCACTGGGTTGCCTAGGCTACTGAATTGTAGTGACTCAGTTCCTTAGCTCTCCCCTGTTGTTATGTAAATCCAGAGAGGTGGCCTGCTCTTTGTCTCTTGCAAACTCTTACAAACTCTTGCAAACTCTTGCAGGCCTTGCAGCCTTGCAGCCTTGCAGAGAGAGAAACCCCCCACCTTTTTTTCCTTCTCTCCTGGAGTCAGTCTGGTGCACTTTTCCGCTCCCCTCTAGATTCTGACCGCGGTTTCCCCACCAATGTCTCGGGTTATTGAGCTCACCTCCCCTTCCAGCGCCGATGTGTGGACTCAGAGCCCTGGGCGTCCCAACTCTCCCCGCTTGTGTCTGTGTGACATCCACTCCCCTTCCTGCACTGGCGCACAGACCCTGCGGCCAGAATACATCATTCTTTCTGTTAATTTCTCTCTCATTTCACAATAGAAAGCTAGAAAATAATAAGGCATTACATTTAATATTTTGTCTAGAAATCTCCTCAGCTTCATCAAGTTCATTTGTGTATTTTCTGTTTTCCCTACTACCATGGGAAACAGGTTTTCTAAACTTTGTGTTCAAGAATAACATTCATCACTTTATGACTACTGCCTGGGGTCGGCGTCATGGTGCACTAGGTTAATCCTCTGCCTGCAGTGCCAGCATCCCATATGGGCCCCGGGTTCTAGTCCCAGTTGCTCCTCTTCCAGTCGAGCTCTCTGCTGTGGCCCAGGAGGGCAGTGGAGGATGGCCCTGCACCTGCATGGGAGACCAGGAGGAAGTACCTGGCTCCTGGCTTCAGATTGGTGTAGCTCCGGCAGTTGTGGCCATCTAGGTAGTGAACCAGCAGATGGAAGACCGTTCTGTCTCTCTCACTGTCTATAACACTACCTGTCAAATAAATAAATAAAAATCTTTAAAAAAAGAACTTTACTGCTATCCTTGTTCAGCTGCAAACAGTTTCTATTAATGCACTTCATGAAGCTCTTTGTTTTTTTTTTTTTTTTGATAGGCAGAGTCAGACAGTGAGAGAAAGAGAGGTCTTCCTTTCCATTGGTTCACCCCACAAAGGCACAAGGACTTGAACTACCCTCCACTGCCTTCCTGGGCCACAGCAGAGAGCTGGACTAGAAGAGGAGCAACCAGGACAGAATCCAGCGCCCCAGCCGGGGCTAGAACCCATGGTGCTGGCACCACAGGTGGAGGATTAGCCTAGTGAGCTGTGGCGCTGGCTGCTCTTTGGCTTTCATTAACTATCTTCTCAATGTCTTCACAGCAAATCTCTCCATCCTTTCTCTCTCTCTCTCTCTCTGACATACACATACACACACACACACACACACACTACCGAGTTTCTGCCTCTTCTGCCTTTCAAATACGTACACAAATACATAAAGCTTAAAAAATTTCCCAAGACCCCCCTTTTTTTTTACACTTGAGGGAACTTATACTGAGGAAAAAAAGTTTATATTTTTGGTTTTATCTTTTAATTATACTTTTATACCAGTGTTCTGAAGTCCCATAACTGTGTGTATGCATACATACATTCTTTGAAGTTTTCATTTATTTATTTTATTACATTACAATCACATCATATTTTTGAAAACATAGCTTTCTCAGGTTTTAAATGTGACAGTTGAGTATTTAATCAGCAATTCCAATTCCTTTCAAATGGCTTAGTGCTGATTTACAGTTTTCAATTATAAAAAATGAGTGCTCTTTTGTATTTATGTCTGTTTTTGGAAGTGCATCTTTAGGATATATTCCTAGAAGTGGCGTAACTGAGTAACAGTGTCAGTGCATATGTAATTTTGTTTCACATAGCCACATTTTCTTCCAGAAATGAATACATTTGCATTTCTGCAATGAGCGTATGAATGAGCATATTTTTCTAAAACCTGGACAGGGGACACACTGCCAGGACTTTAACTTCTGCCAATGCACTGGAACCAAAATGTCATCTCAGCAGCGTTTTAATTCGCGTTTCTATTATTATGACTGGAATGGGATACATTTTTGTGTTTTAAAGGCATTTTTAAAGAGCTTTTTTTGGTAATTTCCTCTTTCTATTTTTCGTTCATTTTTATACATTTTCCCCACAATTATTTAAGTGTTTGCTTATATTGGAAACATAAACCTTTTTTCTTATTTTTTAAATTTGAGAGAGACAGAGTTCAAGACAAACAGAGGGAGAGCTCTCTGCTGTCCACTCCCCAGATGCCTGAGTTTTGGGGGACTGAAGCAAGGAGCCGGGAACTCAAGCTAGCTCTCCCTGCTGGGTGCCAAGAGTCAACTATGTGAGCCATCTCCACTGTGTCCCAGGATTCCATTAGCAGGAAGCTGGAGCTGGGAGCTGAAGCCAGGAGTTGAACTCTGAGGTGGTGTGTGGACGTCCTAATTCTTGGCTTACTACCAGGCCAAGACACTCACTCCTGTAATATGCTTTTTGAACACTTTCATGGAGTTTGCCATTTGACCTTTGGTTTTGTTCTTGATTTTTCATGCAAATACTTTGTAAAAATAGTATGCAATAGAATTACTAATTGCTTATGCTATTATATTTGGAATTTGAGGCATAGTTAACCTTTCCCTACAGGTCCTCTAGGGTTATAGAAGAATTTATTCTTATTTTCTTCTAGTACTTCCTATAATTCTACTTCCTACATTTAAATTTTGCATCATCGAGAGTTTCTGTATATACTATGAAGGATAGATTTTTTTCTTTTTCTAAATGTCTCCAGCTGTCAGAGCATCATTTAACAGATAATAATACTTTGTCTCCCAGTGTTTTGAGGTATTATCATAATTGTACATTAATTTCCATAAGCACTTGGATCTGTTTTTAAACTTCCACTCCATTCTACTGGCCATCCTATATTTTCATGTGCCAAGCTCACATAATTTTGGCAATATTAGGTGTCATAATTTGTAAGCTAATTTTTTCCTATAGGTTTTTTATTTTTATTTTAAGCTATTATGCCTGTTCATTTTTGAAACTTTAGAACTAATTTCCTATTTCCATTGAAATCATATTTGTAAGTATGTTTATTGCAATTATATTAAGTGAATATACAAACAGAACCGACAAGTTTATAATAATTTTTTTCCAATTTTTGAGTCATTTTTGGACTTGCATAATTTTATTTCTTACAGGTTTTTACATATTTCCATTATGTTTATTAATAGCTGTGAGATTTTCTTCGTTGTTTTGCCTCAGCCCCAAGGCATTAAATACTTTCCTGAAATCAAATAAGTAGAATGAGTTTGAAAACCTTCGACATTAAAGCTTTTGAAATCTGCTATAACAGCTTGAGGGATGTCAGTGTTATGGTTTCTCTGTGGTGGTCACTTGTCTAGCCTGCCTTCTCTTTCCTGCTTCTCCTGCTTCTTGGCCCTGGATGACTGAGCCCAGCCACAGTTGTTTGTGGTCAAGCCTTAATTAGGCTTTAAGGCAACCTTAAACACAACTACAGCTGCCTCTCATTCCACCTGATGAGGCTTCCACCTCCCACTACCCCAGCACCCCCTGGCCCCTGAAAGAACCATTTGCTTGAGACATGTGGCCACACCTTTTTCTGTGGGTGACCATGAGAACTGGGCTGCATGAAGGGGTGGCCCTGCTTCACATGGGTGGGCCTCTGCCAATCAGCTGAACATCGAAGCAGAACACACAAGGCTGAATAAGAGGAAACACCTGCTGGCCATCTGAACCAGGACACGGCTCTTATCTGGCCTTACTGAGACATTGACTCTTCCTGTGATCATCCTACTGAGATTTAGTGAAGTTATGTACCTTTTTATATGTGTGCAGTAATATAGTGTAGCAGTATATAGCTGGATACTACTGAAAAAGAACAGTGTTAAGACATTGGCTCTTGTGTCTCATCGCTACTGAGATATAATAGTGTATAATAAAGCTATGTACATATATATATGTGTGTAGAATATGGTATAGTAGTATATAGCTTCTGAGAAAGATTGGTGTAAAGACATTGGCTGTTCTCCTGTTTCATTCCTACTATACACGCACACACAGACACACATACAATTTCAAGTATTCTCCCATCAGTTCTGTTTCTTTAGAGAAACTTGACTCATACCATAGGCATTCAGGAGTATATACATCTGTTGGTATTTTTAAAATAGAAAACAAATTAGAGTGCATTTAGAAGATGACCACTGAGATGAAAAGAAGTCCTCAAATGGTTTCAGGAATTACTAAAGGATAACGAGTGATTCAGCTTGGAGAGAAGTAGACCTGGAGGAGGGCTGACAGCTTTCGATATTGAGATAAATATTATGAAGAAGAGAGCACCTGCTATTTGAGCTGGTAGATATGGCTGATGGCAGCCAGGACAGAATCCTGCTGAGTTGAGTCAGCCTAAGCTGTAACAGTATAGGAAGGAGGGAGGCAGGGATCTGTGGAACCTGATGATGTTGAACGTGACACTGTCTGACAATGAAAAAATATGCTCTTTGGTGTTGAAAGTGCTTATATGAGGGATAGATGGGAATACCTCAGAGATGGTTAAAAATCTAAAAGCTAAAAGACAAACTTTTCCATGATTTTCTAACTTCATAATTTAGTGAATATCCCTTCAAATTGAGTTGAGGATATAGTGTTTATGTCTGACCTTGTTTTTATGTTCAGGCTATCCTCAATTATAAGTAAATTTCCTGCTAAGTTTATTGATTCTGTTTTTTGGGTAACATGAATCTATGATTACATGTTATTATAGTGACTTTCTAATATTTGTGAAACAATGTAGACAACAAACTGTCTTTGCTGTAATTTTTTACTTTAATAAAAATAGAGCATATAAGTACTTCCATCTGATAACAAATGTAGGTTACCTCTATAGATGAAAAAGGATGGGTAATTTAAAATTATTGTGACCACAACTACTATTATAAGTTCAATACTTAGCTTTTCACTGTAAATCAGCTTGAAATAAAACAATGCAGGGGCTTGTGTTGTGGTGCAGCAGGTTAAGCTGCCGCCTGCGACACTGGCGTCCCATGTTGGAGCAGCCATTCAGCCCTGCTGCATTGCTTCCAATCCAGCTCCCTGCTGTTGTACCTGGGAAGGTAGCATAAGATGGCACAAGTTCTTGAGCTCTGCCACCTAGAGGGGAGACCTGAATGGAGTTCCAGGCTGTTGGCTTCTACCTGGCCCAGCCATTCTGGGGAGTGAGGCCATCTGGGGAGAACCATCAGATGGAAGATTTCCCTCATCTCTCACTCCTCCTCTCCCTTCTCCCTCTCTATTTCTCCCCCTTCTCTCTGTGACCCTTTCAAATAAATAAATCTCTAAAAAATACAAAATTCAACATTTTGTGCATATATACATAATGTTTGATATAAATGGACAAAATTTTAAATTTTCTATTGAAGGAAAAATTTTCTAAATTGTTTTTATTTTCTATTTAGCACAAATTGAAGGAACATCTGTTGATTCTGTCAATTTCCCTTTGTTATAAATGTAATGGAATTTTTAGAGTTAGAAAGAATCCTGGAGTTTACCTGTTGATACTTATTTTCAAATGAGAAAGCTGAGACTCTGACTGGAGGGATTTGCAAAATTATTCCCCTGTTGATGCTCCCCCTCAGATTTAGTGAGCAGTCTGTTTTCTCTCTACTACTCCACTCGGATTCTGCAAAATGAAGTACTCTTTGGCATCCTGTAGACTGGGTTATACATGTTGCCCCACAAGTCTGCCTTGCCCTATGGCTGTATTTTTTTAGTTTTATTTATTTGGCAGGGAGAGAGATAGAGGAAGAGAGAGGGAGAGGGAGAGGGAGAGGGAGAGAGAGAGAGAGAGAGAGAGAGAGAGAAACACAAGAGAACTCCCATATGCTGGTTTATGCCCACAGCACGGGTCCATGTCTCTATCTTTGATTCCTGTTCAGAACAAAATCATGTGCAGTTTTCAATAATTTCTAGCTTAGTTATTTGAACTTTCTTTGAATGAATTCATTAATTTTGATGATTGACTAAGTCCCGTTTAGTCTCTGGTTTAAGGTGATGTGTGCATACTGTCACAGGGCTGATTCTGACGCCTCAGTGTTTCACTTCACACCAAGCTAAGCACTTCCTCCACACTGCCAGCTGTAAGTGCTAATCCATCACTAAAATGGAGATAAGATGGACTAAATCTGTTTATGCTTCCAAGATTTTCGTCTCCCAGCATTAGCCTTTTTCTTTCTCTCTACTTTGAATGCTGTAAGTCATATTTAAAATACCTTTCTCAACAGTGTCACAGAGTATAGGCTTGAACACATGTTTAGCTCTTAAAGCAAGTTTTTCTTTTAATTCAATGCAAAAGTGACAAAGCAATCTTGATGTCTAATGAAATTATTGCCAGAGTGCGGATCCTTATGGAGATGTACAAGTGAAGACAAAATATTTCAACATTTCTCATCAATGTTTGCTAACCAAGACAGGCTTTAAAATTTGAATGGTTTCAACCTCCTCTCATTGTTAAAAATGAGATATTCAGCTAAAAAATACTGTTCTGTTCATATTCCAACAGGGAAGCTAACTATGTTGCCAATGTTGGGAGGATGCCCATTTTGAGGTGCTCTGTAGGCCTTCTGCTTGCTACAGACTTGCTTAAACACATTCAAAACTTCACACTCCACATTTTTTCCCAAAACTGTAAAAGAAACCAAATTAGAATTGTCATATCTATTTACTATCGGTGTAGTGAATATTCATTACAAAGATTTTTCTTCCAAAGCTGCCTTTTTCAGCAGTTACCGTTTTTTAAAATAAAGAACAGTTTGGCAGGTCCCATAACTTAATAAGAAACTAATTGTTGAAATGTTTTAAAATGCATTTTCAGATCTCTTTGATATATTATTTGCCATATCTCTCTGATATGACACTACTTAGTGGCAATAACTGGACCTGAGTGATTTATCTTATTTTAGGGAATTTATTAATCCCTGTGACTTAAAGCTTCCCATAGAAATTCATCCAGTTTTTAAAGATACTACACAACTCTCTTTCTCACTGTTGTGGTTTTTCCTAATGAGTTCTATATTATAATCAAAAAGTGCTTTATACTTAACATCCTTAGGATTCTTCTCATAAATCTACAAGATCAGGTGAAAAATCTTAGGTGCAGAGTTTGTGTGATTATGGACTTGGTAATGAGCTTTGTCAGCCATGTTGGATTCAAGAAAAATGGATGCTTACATAACAGAATTAAGAAGCTTGAAAATCAGAACGATTAAACATGTCTGTTTATTTCTAAACTCGGCTGTCAGTTTGCCTTAGAATATTGCTTCACAGCTTCAATGGGGGATAAAAGAATCAATATAAAGAACTATTTATATTTCATTGCCGAGGTAAGAGTGCTGGCTAGATAACATTTGCAATTAAGATATTATGCTTAAATTGCTGCTTCTGTCCCTGAATATTCTTGATGTGAAACTTACTGTCTGCTAAAATGTGAGAACACACTTCTTGGTGAGAAAGCAAATAAGTATGGCCATCATGGAAAAGAGTTTGGAGAGCCTTAAAAAAACTAAAAAACCTTAAAAAACTATACAAAACACAATATAACCCAAGTATTCCACTTCTGGGAATGTATACAAAGGAAATTAAGTCAGCATAAGAAATACCTGCACTCCCATGGTTACCATAGCCCAATTCACACTAACAAAGACATGAACTCAATGTAGACATCCATCAATGGATGGATGGAAAGTAAGATTTTATATATATATATATATATATATAAATATATATATAGTATCTATAGAGTACATACATTATATATACACGCTGAATATTATTTAGACATGAAAATAAATTTTGTCATTTGGAAACAATGGATGGAATTGGAGATATTTGTGCTGAGTGAACAAATGGTCACCATGTGTTTTCTCTCATATGTCTAAATTGATATATACATAAAACAATAATGTGTGGATACAGTTTATTTGGTATATTGATATTTATAGATGTTTTCTGCATGGAATTTTACCCTTTACATAATAATTACCCTTGTTTCCATTTTATGATTTTTCATGAACTCCACATTATATACTATTAATATATCTACCTTTGCTTTAAAAAGCTATATATACATATATACACATATATGTACATATGGTGTTTATGAAAGAAGATAGGACAAAATATTAAAAACCATTAAAGCTGTGTGTTCACTGAACCTTTTTTTGTGTTTTTCTGTTTTATTTTAAATATTTTAACATAAAAAGACAAGAAAGAATATATAAAATACCTGTTTTCAGGCATTTGCAGCAGGGAACATTAAATTTCAAGACTTAATGAGAAAAGATATAAGTGAGAGGAGCCCTAAAATTGCTCTGAGCTTCCTAATTGGGTGTGTTTTTCAGGCCACAGAAGAGGAGAGAAAGCAAACAGAGCCAGGCCATCTCTGAAGATGAGGGGACAAAGACAGGTGTTGTAGGAGAATACGATGGCTGAAGGTTTACAGGACCGAATGTCAGAGTGGATGTCACAAAGGAAAAATGCCCAAGAAGTCAGCATAGGAATCCAGTGGAGTCTTTGACTACCAGCTGATCTAGACGTGCACAGCTCCAGGAATCCAAGCAAGAACTCCCAGGGAGCTCTCAGTTGACTAATTCCCAGTGCTCCTGTAGGCCTGGGAAATATTTGAACTCTCTTTGGCCAACTAAAATTTCCTTGAGAGTAAAGCCAAACAAATGTTTTAGAAGAAAGTAAGGCAGGCGCCACGGCTCACTAGGCTAATCCTCCGCCTTGCGGTGCCGGCACACCGGGTTCAGTCCCGGTCAGGGGACCGGATTCTGTCCCGGTTGCCCCTCTTCCACGCCAGCTCTCTGCTGTGGCCAGGGAGTGCAGTGGAGGATGGCCCAAGTGCTTGGGCCCTGCACCCCATGGGAGACCAGGAGAAGCACCTGGCTCCTGCCTTCAGATCAGCGTGGTGCACCAGCCTCAGCATGCTGGCCGTGGTGGCCATTGGAGGGTGAAGGAAGCAAAAGGAAGCAAAGGAAGACCTTTCTCTCTGTCTCTCTCTCTCTCCCTGTCCACTTTGCCTGTAAAAAAAAAAAAAAAGTAAAACATCAGAATAGCATCAATGAACATTGATTCAAAAAATTCCTTTGAAAATGCTAGCAAATCCATTCTAGTCATATACATAAGGAATTAGGAATGCAAGATTCATGTAGCATTTATTCATACAATCAATCAATGCAATTAAAATCTAAAAACTGGGAAGCAAATCATTGAGCATCTCAACATATGAAGAACAAAAGTTTATAGAACTTAACATTAATTCGTGATAAAAACTCTTAACAACCTAATATTGAAGCAAATGTCTTCTGCAGAATAAAGAACAAATGGAAATCTTGTAATAATATCTTTGTAAATGTTGAAAAAATGGAGTGTCTTATCCTTTAGATTAGGAGAGATACCAAAAAAAAAAAGAAAGAAAAAAAATAAAGATTAGGAGAGATGCTGATATCTGTCCTTACCACTTCCATGCATTTTTTATACTGATATTCATTCCCAGTACCTCAAGACTACTACAGGAAATGAAATACTGCCATAAATGTTGAAAATGAAGGCCAGACAAGGCCTGACTTATGATGACTCAAATTGTGATTTTTCAATATTAGAATAGTGAAAACTGATATGCTTCCTGTAGAAATCTTCAAATTTTCATTTTGCATCTTTTCCCAGGCTAGCAGTATGTGGTGCATTGTTTTTTGGTGGTGCTGGGCGGCGGTACTCGGTTGTTTCATCAGAGAATACAACCGGTGCTCTACAGTGTACTGTGTTGCTAAGCCAGGGTGTTCAGAGGCCAACTGCAGTAAATTATTTTTGATCCACAATATTTTCAGTTTGGATGGACTTATTGGGATGTAACCCCATCATAAGTCAAGGAGCATAGCATCTGTGTTGAGTATTAGAGGCCATTAAGGCTGGGGCTGCCATAGTCAGGCCATGGATTATGCAGCTACCTGTGATTCTGGCATCCCATATTAGCACAGGTTCAAGTCCCAGCTACTCTAGTTCTTATCTAGCTACCTGCTAACACACTTGGAAAAGCATTTGGAAGGTGGACCACATGCTCGGGCCCTTGCACTCATGTGGGAGACCCAAACGGAGTTCCAAGCTCCTGGCTTCTGCAGCCATTTGGGAAGTGAACCAGAGGATGGAAGATCTCTCTATACCTCTCCCTTTCTCTCTTAAATCTGCCTTCAAATAAATGAATGAATAAATAAATAAATAAATATTTTTTAAAAAAGAAAACACCAAGAAATCTACAAAAACTAAAAGAACTGAAAAGTGAATTTCTTGAGGCAATCTAACAAATTGTTAATATTCACAAAAGTATCTCAACACTAGCAGTGAGCTGTTAGAATATTATTTTTTTACATGTGCAAGTTAAGCTAGCATCAAAAAATGAAGAACTTAGAGACAAACTTAGAGAAATCCTGCACAAGAAAGACCTGTATAGTGGAAGCTACAAAGTGTTGCTGAGAAAAATAGGATGAATCAAATAAATTTTGAAAATACACCAAGTATGTGTATTGGAAGTCTCCATCATTTTAAGATGTCCATTTCTCCTAAATTAAATTATAGATTGAATGTAATTACATTCAAAATCTCACTAAGAGTTTATTTTCAGTTTAGGTTAGAAACTGAAAAGTTCATTTTCATCTGTCAAAGGAAATTTAGGGGCTGGCGTTGTGGTGCAGTGGGTTAAGCAACTCCCTGCGACTCTGCATCACCTATCTGAGTGAAGATTCGGGTATTGACTGTTCCTCTACCATTCCAGCTCTCTGCTATTGCACCTGGGAAGGTAGAGAATGATGGCCCAAGTGCTTGGGGCCTGCTCCCACATGGGAGACTCAAGAGTTCCTGGCTCTGGTCAGCTTGCTCCTGACCTTGCTGTTGTGGCCATCTGAGGATGGAACAGGCAGCTGGAAGAGCTCTCCCTCTGCCTCTCTCTTTCTCTGTCTCTCCCCACTCTCTCTGTTGTTCTGCCTTTTAAAGAAATAAATAAATATTTTTTAAAAAGGAAATGTAAATGAAAAATATAATACAATTTTGTGTATAAAAAAAGAACAAACTGGGAGGACTTAACTTTCTTTGAAAGCAAATGAGATTATGAAATTTCAGTAACAAAGACAATAGCAGTGGCATTATGATAGGCATGAGAAACAATACAGAAATGGACTCGCACATACATGGCCAATTGTATTCTTGGTAAATGCACTAGGTAATTAAATATAGATTTTTTTCTCACATTCAAAAATGTTGTTGGGAAAAATGAAAATGATGCTTAAAAATCTCAACCATTGCAGCACAGTATAAACATCTAGAAATCAGAAATCTCAGTGTGAAAGCTCAAACTATAAACCTTTTAAAAGAGAACACAGAACATTTTTATGATACTGGGTTGAACATGGATTTCTTAGATGGGGGTGTGGACATTTGGCCTAGCATTGAAGAGCACCTGGGTTTAAAACCCAGCACTGGTTCCTGGCTCCAGTATCCTCTTAATGTGGACTCTAGGAAACAATTCTGATGCCTCAACTAATTGGGTCCCTGCTACTCACTTGGGAGACTTAGACTGAGTTCCCAGCTCCCAGTGTTGGCTGTAGTAGGCATTTGGGGATGACTCAGTGGAGGGGAATGCCATCTCTCCCACTTTCTATCTGTCAGTCTGTGAATCATAAAAATGACCTAAATGATTCCCAATAGTTGAATAAATGATTTATAGTTCATTCCTATAGTAGAACAGTACTATGCATTTTAAAGGAATACACCCCTGGTCCATGTAGCAAGGTGACTGCAGAAAATGTTATTCTGAGCAAAACACACTGAACCAAAGAATAAATGAAGTACAGTTTCATTTTAATGATGTTCTGGAAGAGGCAAGACCTGCAGTGATAAAAGGCAGATCTGGGATCACCTCGGGCTCTGATGGGGAGGGGGGGTGTGGCTGTTCAGGGACAGTGGAGAACTGGTTGGCATGATGACATTGTTCTCTACCTTGATTGCCATCACATATTCGGATATCAGTTAAAACTCCTCTGCCTGTTTATGTAAAAATCAATGAATTTTGTTTTTTGTAAATTGTACCTCAAAAAATGTTGCTATAACAATGCCATGCCTTAGGTGGTTTTTCTTCCATCACGCAGTTGCTCGGCTTCCTGAGTTGCTGTTTGCTTCTTTATATTTGTGTCGTTATGTCCCTAGGACAAAAAGAAGTATCAGATGCCCTGTGATGGACCTAACCATTATAGTGAAACCAGGTATTTATGGAGTGCATTTTATGCTCCAGGTTTGTGTTATGAGAGCTTCAGTTGTATGCATTGACTTTAGCTGCTCAGGGCACCTGTGAGGGTAGGTAATAGAACTCTGATTTTTACAGGTGAGAAATTCAGGCTCAGGAATGTGATACAACTTCCCCAAAGCAACACAGCTGGAAAGGGAGGCGACGAGGCTCTACATCCACACAGGTGGATTTTAGCCTGTGCTCTGACAGAAACAAGGTGAGTTTTAAAGGCTTGCAGTGTCTGGGGTCAGTGCTGTGGCTTAGTGGGTAAAGCCTCTGCCTGTAGTGCCAGCATCCCACATGGGCGCAGGTTCGAGTCCCGGCTGCTCCATTTCTGACACAGCTCCCTGCTGATGGCCTGGGAAAACAGTGGAGTAAATACTCTACTATTTAGAGTAATGAACATTGAGAAGCAGTAAATTAAAACTGTGGTTGCTAGGGATAGTGCGACAGTGGGAAACATTGTTAGACTCCTGATCAAAGCATCTGAGGCCTCAGTCTGGTCAACCCAGGCACCTGGATCTCCTACCTGATGCTGTCTCCCTTCAGCTCCTATTTCTGCCATCCCTGCTCCATACTGGCTCCTACAACTTGTGAATCTGTTGCCTGGTTAGAGAAAGTACCTGTCACTTCATTGCTTTGGAGTAAGCTCTGTTACCTCTGAGCAGGGTCAAACAGGCAAGTCCTTTTATTTCTACTGTAGCATAATCTTCCAAAACGTTCTTGTATGCTTAATGGCAACAGTGGTGGTGGTAAGTGGAGTTGGGCTGATAGTGGATTTTAGAACCTCAAGTAGTCTCACAAAGAGCAGTTCACTCATACTACCCTGCTGAGTTTGGTCTTTCCTGACACACATTGCTTGTTTATTCGGCTGTTTGTAGGGCAGAGGACTGTGCTGTGTCATCCCAAGACACTCCCATTCCAAGGTCTATCAGATGTCCTTGTTTAACTTCTATTGAGGACACATTTACATTTTTCCCTCAGGGATACTGAGCTCTATGCAAATAGAAGATGTGACTTAGATCCCTGCTTATGTGACCCCAACTACTTTGTGATTGTTAAGCTGCTCTTTCAGGCTACACAGAGGATGCCTTAGCTGGTGAAAGGCACCATATGCTGAACTGAGTTTCACTTTAAGCCCAGTAAAAATATGTGAACTTGCAGGTGGAGATTCACTTAGTGGTTAAGCACCCATTCCCATTTTGGAGTACTTGGGTTCAATTCCCAGCTCCAGCTCCAGACTCCAGCTTCCTGCCAACATAGACCCTTGGACCCAGCAGGTGGTGGCTTAAATGATTGGGTTCCTAACACCTTTATGAGAGAAGTGGATTGTGTTCTTACTGGCCCAGCCATGGCCATCGCAGGCATTTGGGGAGTGAGCAAGCAGATAGCAACTATCTGTTTTTCTATGTGTCTTCCTCTCAAATAAATAAAACAATTAAAAATATATAGAATATAACAATTTGCTTGACAAAGATATAAAACAAAGCTTCACAAAATTATATTTGCAGCCATACTGTTACACAAAAGCATTTCTTTTTTGTTTCCTGATTTTTTCTTAATTGCAGGTCCCACATATAATGGACAACATGTCTTTCTGTGTCTGGGTTAATTCCCTCAACATTGTGTACTCTAGTTCCAACCATTTTGATGCAAATCATAGAATTTCATTTTTATAAATGAATGATATTCCATTGTATATAAATACCAGATTTTCTTTATCCATTCATCTGATGATGGACACCATAATTGATTCCAAATTTTGGCTATTGTGAACAGTGCAGCCATAAGGTGGTAAAATGCCTCTTAGATAAAATGTATTTATGTATTTTGGGTATACACTCAGTAGTGTGAATGTTAGAGCAAATGACAAGTCTATTTCTAGTTTTAAAATAAATCTCTATAGTGTCTTCCACCATGGCTGCGTTAATTTATATCTCCACCAACAGTGGAACCTCAAGTAGTCATGTATCAGAGTTCTACTTTCTTCACATCCTCGCCAACATTTGCTACTCTGCTTTTTGGATAATAATCATTCTGACAGGGGTGAGAAGGTATGAAAGTGTTTTTTTTTCTTAAAGATTTATTTATGTATTTGAAAGGTATAGTTACAAAGAAGGAGAGAGAGAGAAAGGGATAGAGTCTAATTCACTGGATTTCTCCCCCAAGGGCCTCAATGGCCAGGATGAGGCCAGGCTGAAGCCAGGAATCTGGAACTCCACTGGGGTCTGCCAAGTTGGTGGCAGGGGTCTAAGCACTTGGGATACCTCCTGCTGCTTTCCCAGAGACATTAGCAGGGAGCTGGATTGAAAGTGGAACAACCAGGACACTAACCAGTGCCTGTATGTGATATCAGCGTAGAAGGTAGTGGCTTAAACCAATGTGCCACAACACTGGCACCAGATTGGACAGTGAGAGTGAGAGAGACAGAGAGAAAGGTCTTCCTTTCCTTCTGGTTCACCCTCCAATGGCCGCCGTGGCCAGTGCACTGCGGCCGGTGCACCACGCTGATCTGAAGGCAGGAGCCAGGTGCTTCTCCTGGCCTCCCATGGGGTGCAGGGCTCAAGCACTTGGGCCATCCTCCACTGCACTCCCGGGCCACAGCAGAGAGCTGGCCTGGAAGAGGGGCAACCGGGACAGAACCTGGTGCCCTGACAGGGACTAGAACCCGGTGTGCCGGCGCTGCTAGGCGGAGGATTAGCCCATTGAGCTGTGGCGCCAGCCCTCATGGTGTTCTTAATTTGCATGTCCCTAATGGCTAGTGCTGTTCAGCACTTTTTTCATAATTTTTTTTTTTGCCATTTGTATTTTTTCTTTTAAGAACTGTCTACTGAAGCCCTTTGCTCAGTTATTAACTAGATTGATTGTTCTTTTATTGTGGTTTTTGCAATGCTGGTACATTGTGGATATTGATCCTTTGTTGGGTAGGTAGCTTGTAAATATTTTTTCCTATTCAGTCACCTCTCTTCACTTGATTGTTTCATTTTTGGCCAGAAGCTTCTGAGTTTGATATAGTCCCATTTGTTTATCTTGTCCAAGAAGTCATCGCCTACACCAGTGTCTTCAAGTGTTTCCCCTATATTGTCTTCCAGCAACTTCATAGTCTCAAGTCTTAAATTTAGGTCTTTGATCCATCTTGAGTTGATTTGGTATGTGTTGAGTTGTAGGGATCTAATTTCATTCTTCTATATATATGGCATCCAGTATTGCCAGCACCACTTTTTGAAGAGATTATTCTTTCTCCAAAGTATGATCTGGGAACTTTTGTCAAAACTAAGCTGGCTGCATGAGCTTGGTCTAATTTTTGGGCTCTCTATTCTGTTCTGTTGATCTATGTGTCAGTTTTTATGCCAGCACCATGCTGTTTTAATTACTGTAGCTTTATAATATGATTTGAAATCAGGCATTGTGATGCCCCCAGCTGATTTTTTTATCAAGGCTGCTTTTGCTATCTTGGTCTTTCATGATTCCATATGCATTTTAGATTTCTTTTTCTGAATCTCTAAAGAATGTCACTGGTATTTTGATATAGATTGCACTGAATCTATAGATTACTTTAGGTAGTTTCAGTATTTTAATTGTATTAATTCTTCCCATCCATAAGCAAGCAATATCTTTCAATTTTTTTGTGAGTGTTCTTGATTTCTTTCACCAATGCATTAAAATTTTCATTGTAGAGATCTTTAACTTCTTTTGTTAAACTTGTTCTTAAATATTTGCTATTTCTGTAGCTATTGTAACTGGGGATTCTTTTTTGATTCCTCTTTTGGCAAGTTCATCATAAGTATATAGAAAAATCACCTTTTTGTATATTTATTTTGTAAACAGAAACTTTTACTGAATTGGCTTATTTGTTTTATTGGGTTTTTGGTGGTGTATTTAGGTTGTTCCATGTACAATGCCATGCCGCCTGCATAGTTATTTGCACTTCTTCCCATTCAATTTTGATGCCCTTTATTTCTTTATCCTCCTTAATTGCCCTTGCTACTACTTTCAATCCTATGTTGAATAAGAATGTTGAAAGTAGACATCCTAGTCTCATTCCAGATCTGAAGGGAAATGTTTTCAGATTTTCCTTGGAGTTTGGTTTCTCATATATAGCCTTCATCATTTATAGGTGTATGTTCCTTCTGTGCCTAATTTGTGGAGGTTTTTTTTTTTTTTTTTTTTGGTCAGGAAGTGATGTTGAATTTAATCAAATGCTTTCTTGGCATCTATTCAGATGACCATATTGTTTTTGTACTTCATTATGTTATGTGATTTATGATATTTCTTGTTCTGCAAATGTGGAATAATTATTGACTCTCTGGGATAAACCCAATTGGTCATGATATATAATGCTTTTGATGGGGTTTGGGATTGAGTGTTATTATTTTGTTGAGAATTTTTGCACCCGATTTCTTCAGAGATCTAGGTCTGTAGCTTTCTTTTAGTGCTATGTCTTTCTTCATATTTGGTATCAGAGTGATGCTGGCCTCATAAAAATAAGTTGAAAGAATTCCATTCTTTTCAATATTTTGGAATAGTTTGAAAAATATTAGAGTAAGTTCTTCCTTAAGTGTTTTGAAGAAATCAGTGGTAAAGCTGTCAGGTCCTGAATTTTTCAGTGACAGGAGACTTTTAATTGCTGTTGCAATCTCATTGCTATTGCATCAGTAATAACTGATCTGTCTAGATTTTCTGTATCTTCTTGATTTAACCTTGGTAGGTTATATGTATCCAGAATTTATCCATTTCTTCAAGGTTTTCCAATTTGTTAGCTTATAGTACATAATAGTTTCTTATGATTCTTTGGATTTCAGTGTTGTTGGTTGTGATATCTCTTTTTTTCATCTCTAACTTTATGTATTTGAGGTTTTATATTTTTTTCTTTGTTAGTCTGGCTAATGTTTTGTCTGTTTTGTTTATCATCTCAAGAAACCAGCTTTCTGTTTAATTGATCTTTTTTTCCAAAAAAAATATTTATTTGAAAGAGTTACAGAGAGAAGAGAGATAGAGATAGAGAAAGAGATAGAGATAGAGAGAGAGAGAGAGAGAGAGGTCTTCCATGACTGGTTCACTCCCCAAATGGCTATTATGACTGGGGCTATGCCAGGCAAAGCCAGGAACTACAAGCTTCTTCCAGGCCTCCTATGTGAATGCAGGGGCCCAAGAACTTGGGACATCTGCTGCTTTCTCAGGAACATTAGCAGGGAGCTGGATTGGAAGTGGAGCAGCTGGGATGCCAATTGGCCCCCATATGGGATGCTGGCATGACAGGCAGTGGCTTAACCTGCTATACCACCATGCTGGCCCCTTAATTGATCTTCTGTAATTTTTTAGTTTAAATTTCATTTATTTCTGCTCTAATACTTATTATTTTTCTCCTCAATGTGTTATTTATAGACACAGAAGGCACTGATCAATGCAAAATAAATCATTCAGAGGCTACACTTCTGGAATCACCTAAATCGAAGCCAAAGAAAAAAGTCAAGTGATATCTTGCATTCAATCTAAACTATAAACTCTTCTCACATATAATGGGACTATAACACCGATGCACAGACTTCAAAATAGGGGTATTGGAAAAATGAAGAAGTAATGTAACCAGACTCCTGCAGAAAAACACAGTAGTTCTCCAGAAATAGAACCTGGTCTGAAGGAAATCTGAATGACAGAAATAAAATTCTGGGCCAGCACTGTGGCTTGGCAAGTAAAGCTGCCTCCTGCAGTGCTGGCATCCCATATGGGTACTGGTTTGAGTCCCAGCTGCTCCACTTCTTGTCCAGCTCTCTGCTATGGCCTGGGAAAGCAGTGGAAGATGACCCAAGTCCTTGGACCCCTGCACCCACATTGAAGACCTGGAAGAAGCTCCAAGCTCCTGATTTTGGATCAGCCCAGCTCCGACCACTGCAGCCATTTGGGGATTTAACTACCTCTCTCTCTGTCTCTCTGCCTCTGCTTCTCTGTAGCTCTGCTTTTGAAAATAAACAAATCTTTGGGCCGGCGTCGCAGCTCACTAGGCTAATCCTCCGCCTAGCGGCGCCGGCACACCAGGTTCTAGTCCCGGTTGGGGCGCCGGATTCTGTCCCAGTTGCCCCTCTTCCAGGCCAGCCCTCTGCTGTGGCCAGGGAGTGCAGTGGAGGATGGCCCAGGTGCTTGGGCCCTGCACCCCATGGGAGACCAGGAAAAGCACCTGGCTCCTGGCTCCTGGCTCCTGCCATCAGATCAGCGCGGTGCGCTGGCTGCAGCGCACCGGCTGCGGCGGCCATTGGAGGGTGAACCAACGCCAAAAGGAAGACCTTTCTCTCTGTCTCTCTCTCTCACTGTCCACTCTGCCTGTCAAAAAAAAAAAAGAAAATAAACAAATCTTTATGAAAAATAAATAAAATTCAAAATAATCACTGCAAAGAAACTAAATGTACTGTAAGAGAATACAGATAGAAAGATTAGAGAAATGAAGAGAACAATAGGGGACATGCATGAGACATTCACTAAGGAGATAGAAATCATTAAAAAGAGCCAAATAGACTTTTTGGAGATGAAATCTTCAGTCCATGAGATAAAAAATATGATTGAAAGCCTTAACAATGGAGTAGACAAGGTAGAGGAAAGAATTCATGATCTGGAGGATTAAGACTTTTGAAATAAACCAGTCAGACAAAAATAAAGAGGAAAGAATTACAAAAATTAAAAAAGCCCACATGAAATATGTAATGCCATGAAGTGAGCAAATATTTGTATTTTGGGGATTCCTGAGGTAGAAGAGAAGGAAAAAGTAGTTGAGAACCAATAAATGGAATAATCATTAAGAATTTCCCATGTCTTGAAGGAGACATGGAAATCCAGATACAGGAAGTTCAAAGGAACACAAAACTCAACCAAAAAAGATCTCCAATGCATATTATAATCTAATTGTCACAAGTTAAGGACAATGATAGAATCCTGAAAACAGTAAGAGAAAAGTGTCACATTACAAATTAAAGAAAATCAGTTAGACTAAAATCAAACTTCTCAACAGAAACCCTACAATACAGAGAAGATTATGATGATATATTCAAGGTCTTAAAAAAAAGAAACTTCAAACCAAGAATATTATATCCAGCAAAGCTCTCCTGTAGAAGTTAATGAGAATTAGCTATTTCCCAGATAAACAAACTGAGAAAATTACAGCCACCAGACCAGCCTTACAAGAAATCCTGAAAGGAATCCAACATTTGACATAAACATCATGAAAACCCATGACACTACCAAATTCACTAACAGTGCAGGTACAAACAGTAGCCAGTTAACAAAATGATGGGTGTTGGTTCTTATCTATCAATACTAACCTTGAGTGTATGTGGATTAAATTCTGAAGCTAAAAGTTTAGGTTGGCTGAATGGAAAAAGGAAATCAAATGCAACTATATGCTTCCTATAAGAAACTCACTTCAGAAACAAGACACATTTAGACTGAAAGAGAAGGGCTGGAGGAAGATATATCCTGCAAGGGAAAACAAAAACACGCAGAAGTAGCTATATGTGCAAGAGAGGAAACCGATTTTAAATAAAAAACTGTAAAACAAGGCAAAGAAAGACATTATGTATTAATGAAAGTGCTGATTAAGCAAGAATATATTCTAATTGTAAATATATAGGCATCCAACACAAGACCACCAATTATACACAGAAAACACTATTAGAATTAAAGAGAGTGATGGATCCAATAGAAGGCTAGTGCAGAACTTCAACATCCCACTGATATCAACAAACAGATCATCCAGACAGAAAATCAACAGAGAGTTGAACCATACTATTGAGCAAATGGATCTAACTGACATTCATAACACATTTCCCCCAACAGATACAAAATACACGTTCTTCTCATTGGCACATGAAACATTCTCTAGAATAGATCATATATTAGGCCACAAATCAAGTCTCAGTAAATTTTCAAAAAGATTGAAATCACACTATGTATCTTTAGGACCACAAAGGAATAAAACTAGAAATGAGCAATAAGAAGAATAAAACATTTATGAATGGCCAGTTAGTCAATGAATAAATTAAGAAGGAAATAAAAGCTTTCCTGAAATAAATGAAAATGAGAATACATCATATCAAAACCTGTGGAATACAACAAAAGTAGTATGAAGAGGGAAATTTATAGCATTAAATGCTTGTATTAAAAAATAGAAAGATCTAAAATAAATGGTCTGATATTGTATCTGATATTGTATCTTGAGAATTTAGAAAAAACGAGAACAAATCAAACCCAAAATTGGCTGGTAGATTTATTTTGGAAAAAAAATCTACACAGAATTTCTTCATAATACTTATTTCCATGAACTTGTTGCAGATCCTTCATATACATCACATATTAATCAAGAAGGAAGACGTTTTCACATGTGTGAGGAAACGTGAAAATATTATCTTTCTGGGGCCGGTGCCGCGGCTCACTAGGCTAATCCTCCACCTTGCGGAGCCAGCACACCGGGTTCTAATCCTGGTCAGGGCGCCGGATTCTATCCTGGTTGCCCCTCTTCCAGGCCAGCTCTCTGCTGTGGCCAGGAAGTGCAGTGGAGGATGGCCCAAGTGCTTGGGCCCTGCACCCCATGGGAGACCAGGAGAAGCACCTGGCTCCTGCCATCGGATCAGCACGGTGCCGGCTGCAGCGTGCCGGCCGCGGCAGCCATTGTAGGGTGAACCAACAGCAAAGGAAGACCTTTCTCTCTGTCTCTCTCACTGTCCACTCTGCCTGTCAAAAAAAAAAGAATATATTATCTTTCTGTTACCGATTTCCAAGCAGATGTTGGGAATCCGCGGTCATCACACTCTCAGTGCGCTCCTTCCATCCATCCGATGCCTCTCCCACGTTCCATTCATGACCTCTAAAAGCAGTGTGCTCAGACACATTAGACAAGAGCAAGAAAAGGATCACCAGCAGGAGCGTGAGTAGTTTTTAACAAGCCGGCCTAGAACTGACATACATGATTGGCCTCAGTCTATTGGCCTGGAGTCAGTCACGTGACCATGTATTCATGAGAAACTGGAAGTTCCATTGCGTTAACTACCCAGAAAGAATTCAAACACTACAATTCATTCAAACTGGATAGTTTATCAAGAAAATAGTAAAATACATCTTATTATTTCCTTACTTATAATATCTTTGTACCTAACACAGGCATAATGAAAAAGATTTGTTAATATTAATTTTAAAATATTTATACTAAAATTCAAGTATTTTAGCTTAGTCTGGCAGGGCTTTTTGTGTCTGAGGTATCCAATGATTATTTCTTGAACTTGTATTATGGGTTCACAAAGAAATTGTTACCATTTTAACAACTGCAATTATACACACTATATGAGCATTCCATATTATTTTATTATTTTTGTTATTCTAGGGACTAGTCATGCACTAATGTATTAGCTGCTGCATTGTTAAAATACTGGTTTGGAACTTTCTTATGTAAAAAGTTATGTTCGATATTTTCATATAATTGTCATGGTACATAAACTCAGCACTGTCAAACAGCAACAGATCATTATTGTCAAAAAAAGATATTTTTTAGAGATGAATTATATGTAAATATATCCAGTAATTTGTTCTGTCTTAAAATTATTTATTTTCAAATTGAGGTTTAAGTCTTGCATTTTCACCAAAGGAATAAATTGCCAAATCATGATAAAAGCCACTTTTTACAGAAAACAAACTTCGTATTGCCTTGTAAAGCAAGCTCAAAGTGATGGATTTAGATTTTTTTTTAAAAAAAATTTACTTATTTATTTGAAAAGCAAAGTTACACAGAGGGAGGGAGATACAGAGAGAGAGATTATCTATCTGCTAGTTCACTCTCTAGATGGGTGCAACAGCCAGAGCTGTGCCAGGCCAAAGTCAGGAGCTTAATCCAAGTCTCCCACATGGGTGGAGTCCCAAGCACTTGGGCCATCTACCACTGATTTCCCAGGCTTTACCAGGGAGCTGGATCAGAAGGAGAGCAACTGGACTGTAAAATGGTGCCCATATGGAATGCTGGCAACCTGCTGTGTAAAAATGTTGGTCCTTGAATTTAGGCTTTTTTTTTTTTAATGGTACATGTTTACAAGTTTACTTATAAAAGGATGTTATTTTTCTAGCCAGTATTCGTTCTATCTGTATTTTGCAATCATTTATGATTTCCATGATATGTTACATACATTCCTATTTTCCCACTGAGCTAAGAATTTTACTGACATTTTATATAATAAGCAGTTTATATTTATGTGTAAGGAATATTTATACATTCATTTTTCCTTAAAAGATTCTTAAAACAGCAAACTTATTCTACACATAAAACCATTTGAATGTGTATTCAAGTGCTTTGTTCCAAAGGGTTTTTCAATGCCCCCTTTTATTGAGCTTTAAATAGCAACAATGTGAAAAATATTGAAAGGGAGAAATTGACTACTGTTTGTAGTTTTTGTGTTTCTGTGAAAGGAAAATTATTTACAAAGATGTGCTTAATAAGTGAGTAAAAGATGGATTTTATGCAAACATTATGATACATTACAAATATGTCCATACACTGATATACCCTTTCTGTCTTCCCTATAGTATCCATAAAAATGTTTTCTATTACTGTTATATTTGCTCTCCTTAAGTGGCACTGATTCAGATAGTAATTATTTAAACTTGTGTTTTTGCAAGTTGGCTCCCTACTCAGTTCAAATATCTTTAATGACATTATAAGTAAAACCCATTGATCTTACCTTGATCTCTGTTCTGCTTTCCAGAGTTCAAACACTACTATTTTCAGATCTCTGATGTAATTTCCACTTGAGAGTCTCTTCTCACAATGTGCAGTGGTTACAAAGCATTCTAAAGCATGATGTTCGACCCCACTATAAGCTCATCATTATGCAGATCGTCATTTGGCCTGAGCTCAGCTATTTGCTTTTCTGTTCTTAGCCACGTTTACTCATGTGCTGCCTTCAGCTGCCAGAGGGCTCCGAGTGTGGCTGATCTGGGCTGGTCTCAGCCAGGATCTATGGTTTTTAATCCACACATTCTCTCCTTTTTCATCAGACAATCTGAAGCATGTTCACACAGAGGTTGGGGGTGGGGGGGGAGAGAAAGAAAGAGAGGTTGAGACTAGAAGCTCAGAAGGCCTTGTAAAGCCTGGGTTCATTGCTGATGCTGTATTACATGGATGTATTCTATTTGTCAAAACAGGTTATAATGAGTGGGGAAAACTCACTCTCCCTCTTTATGGAGTATACTATAAAATTTCAAAGAAGCATGGATGGGGAGGTAAGTTGGGATATTTTTACAGTTTAGTATGTTGTCCCCTCCAAAATGCACTTGAACTTAGGACCTGGTACAGCTCTTAGGAAGTGATGGAAAGGGGAGGTGATAGAATTAAGAGCCCTAGTGAAGGGATTTGCCAGAAGGTGTTTTTTGTTTCTTTTTCCCTTTCCTCTTTCTGCCATGTGAGCACACAGCGTATTTCCCCTCCTGACGGTGCAGCCTTCAAATTGCCTTCTTTGAAAGAGGGACCGGACCCTGCCAGGCAATGAACCTGCTAGCACTTTGATCTTGAACTTCTAACCTCCAGAACCGTGAGAAATGAATTTCTGGTTGGTTTTTTTTTTTTTTTTTGGTAAGTTACTCGGTCTGTGATATTTTGTTATAGAAGCACAAGCAGACTCAGCCAACACCTTTACAAACCATTGGCACAGCAGACAAGCACCTGGCACACTGCCCTCCTTCAGGGCTTTGCTTACAGGTCACCTTGCCCTGGCAGTCAGCCCTCAGCAGTCTTTAATAGTGAAACTTTGGTGAAGAGCAGGAGGAGTCAACTGTAGTGATGAGAACGCATAGTTGCGGCATGTTCTGGAGAATCTGTAGGTAGGTACTGGACTGTGCAACACATGAGGCCAGAGGGCTGGAATCAGGAAAGGGAAGAAGCCAAGAGAAGGATGCAGGAAGAAACAGGAATGTGCCTGGGTGAGCAAGTGGAGGAATTGGGAGGGACATATGGGTTGCTTTGTGTTTTGCCATTTGTCGTTATTCTGTGCCTCAAGATCTAAGGAGCACTGATGATTATTTGGATGAATGAGACAAGTTCATGACCAGTGGTGATTTGTGGATGGTATGCAAAGGACCAACCCTAGTTACAGAGGTGGGTGAATAAGTAACAGGTGTATTCAAGAAGGAAAGTAAAGGATAGCCTCTAAATTTTATTCAGAGGGTGACTCTTCATTGATGTTGGGAAGGATGTTTTAAGTGAGCATCTAAAAATTTGCCACTAATTCTCACTTATGTTCCATGAATAATAGTAGAGTTAAAATAAGAGGGAAAGGAAGAAAGAACAATTAGAGAGTGAAGATGAGGAAGGATAAGGTGTTGTAGAAATCAGTAGAGTACAGAAACCCAGATCTCTAGTGCTGTTCAGCCCAAGTTTGCAAAGCACAGGCAAAGTGATGAGGAGAGAGGAAGAAGTTATTGCTGCTTTGTGACAGTGTATTTCATAATCACATCGCTTTATGTCCTTTCACTGCTATTCTTGGCTGCACATGCATAAAGGAATTGTAGCAGGTTAGTGGGTACAGAGGGGTAAATAAAGATGACATGTGGACAGAAAGTGGGAGTTCAAAGAGAAAATCCTTTTCACTTCTCCTTGGCAACATGTAATTAAAAGTTAAACCTTTAGAGAGGAGGGAGTGGATTCTCAAGGTAACACAGAATAGATATCTCTTACAAATACAGCTGTGAACAGAGGAAACCTGACTCAGTCCTGTCTGACACATCCATTTTTCACAGAGGGTACCGCTTAACAGTAAGCAAGAAGGACATAGTTTGTGCTGCTACACGGCATGGATATAACACTGAGGCGCTCTGAGCAGAATTCCTCTTGGGGAGTCTTCATCTTCAGAATGCTCCTTTTTTTAAGAAAAAGGAGACACAAAATAGTCTGTAGCTTCGTGTTTTTCACTAAGCGCACTTTTAAGAAGTTCCTGGCTCCAGTCACCATTCATAGGAGCCCCTCCTTAATTCATACACTGATCTCCAGAGCTCACCTATGGCTCAATTATCTGAGGGCCCTAAACACACCTCCAAACACGAAGGGGCTTCCATCAAGGTGCTCTGAGTCGCTGGCTGAATGTGGTGGGTCCATCCTTGTGAGGCAAGAGAACCCACTCCTAAGGAAATCTAACTCAAGGATTCTCTACTGGACTTGGCTGGGTGTTCCTAGGAATGCGTTGCAGTCTAGGCTCCCGAGATGAGTCCTCTCTTCCCTACCTCTGTCTTTCACAGAGAGCAGATTTCTCATAGCCATCTAGTTTCCCCTGGTTTCCTCTGCATCTTCTCCCACAGACTTTTTCCTCAATAAGTTACTCACATATCTCTCTGGCATCTCTTTAGCAGTACTGAACTAGCACAAGTTGTACTAGGATGATTCAGGATGTACTATGATGTTCAGGAACCATCTCACTTACTGCTGTGTAGGCAAAATAAATAAATATAAATGACATTGCACTGGATTTCTTTTAACGTTGTACGTATGGATTAATGTGCATACTTTACAACCAACTGAAGGAAGAGGAATTGGAAATGGAGATTAGTTTATAGGCAGGTCAGACTGGTTGATGAGCATCAGTTGGAAATTGTCAGGAAAACTTCCTTATGTTTGAGATGTGAGTAGTGTACCTGATCATTCATTTTACAGGGAAGGAAGAGGGAGATGAGATGAGAAGTCCAGGTTCCTGAGCAGTGTCCAGTAGCCAAGCTGTGTGCTCGGAATAGAAAAGCCTGGACTGTCAGACAAGGAGGCCTAGAGCAGAGGCCCGAGAATGAACACATGGGAGCTCAAAGTGGGAAGAGCTTCATGTCACTATGATGGGCAGAATAGTGGAACCAATGACACCAATGTCTTGTTGCCTGGAACCTGTGAGCTTCAGCTCTTCTAGTGAAAGGGAACTTTCAGATGTGATTAAGGGCTTCGGGGTGTGGAGATTACCTTGCATTTTTCTAGCAGACTTTAAATGAAATCACAAGTGTCCTTATAAGAGGAAGGCAAAGAGACATTTGCTTCCAGAAGGGGAGAAGATGATAGTATGATAGAAGATGAAGGAAATTTGAAGATACTGAGTGGCTGGATTTAAAAAAGCAAGAAGGGCTCCTGAGGCTAAAAAAGCAAAGGAATGCAGCTGGGAGATGGGATGTGTAGGGAGTTGGTTCTCCTGTAGAGTCTCCATGAGGAAGCAGCCATGGAACCTCCTTGATTTTAGTCCTGGAAGAATAGTTTCTGATTCTGTCCCCTCAAAGCTCTAAGACAGCAGATTTGTGTTGTTTTGAGCCATTTTTTGTGGTAATTTTTTAACAGCGACATTAGGAAACAGGTGCAACTGTAGTTTATCTTCTACCAGAAAACAACTACAATGGAAGAATTAGTAGACAAGCAAGAGATAAATGAGTGGGCCAGTGGGTGTCTGCAAGCCTGTGCCACTGCATGCCCCAGATATAATTAGCTATCTCGTGACAGAGTTGAGGGCTATGCTGGATTCAGTAGTATGACCTTCCACTTACTAAGAGTGTTGTAGCTACTGCTGTCTCTGAACATTCAACTCATCAGCAATAGAGACCAACACTTTCAAGCTAGCACAATTCCTGAAGGAAAATGATTATGCACTCTGTGGCAGGTTGACTAAGTTGGCCTTTCCCATCTGGGGCAGGTTTGTCTTGTGTGTAGACCATTGTATGGGGCTTTAGAATTCTTCATCAAGGGACTGCAACACAGTCCAAGACCTTCTTTCAATTATTCTCCCTTTCTTTACATTCAAACTTGGATCCTGGTGCCTATTCAGCTTCTACTGGCTTTCTTCCCAGTTAACTACACAGTGTTTTTTTTCCCAGTAAGTCTCTCACACATTTATTCCCAGCATGGTATCTGCCTCTTAGGGAGTGTGAATTAACACAACAGCTGTGATATATGGGCTTCTAGCTTCTTGGGAGGTGAAGGTTAGACAGCCCTTGTGCTTCAGAGTAGAACTGTTAAAAAAGTTTACTTGATTTTTTAGAAAGGTGGAGAGAGAGAGAGAGAGTTTTTCATTTGCTGGTTCACTCCCTAAATGCTTACAACAGCTGGAGCTGTGCCAGGCTGAAGCTAGAAACCAGGAACCACTTCCTGGTCTCCCATGAGATTGGCAGGGATGCAAGTATTGGAATTATTATCTGCTGATTTCCAGAGTGTGCATTAGTAGGAAGCTGGACCAGAAGTGGAGGTAGGAGTTGACCCCAATCACTCAGATATGGGATGCATTATTCCAAGTAGTGGTTTATTACATTGTGTCACAACACCCACCCAGAGTGGGGCTACATTTTATTTTTGCTAGTATTGTGCAGAAGAGCTGGAAAGTTACCTGCATCTCTGCAGCAATGAGAAGAGAGAGAGAGGTAAGTGAAAATTGGGCATCTACCATGGCAGTAGCAGAAATGTAGCCTGGGGGTGGACCAAGGAGGAACAGGAAAGGCAGGGTGAGTCTTAGACCCACTCTGGTTTTGGAAATCATATATGTCAAGGTTATTTTCTAAGCTGTAGGACATAGACATTAGTCACCCAAATGAAGAATCTTTAACTAACTTGTGCTCCAGAGCCATAGATTTAAGTATAATGAAATCGATGGATAGAGAGAAATTGTTGTCATGTTAGTATGGCAGAGAATCCTTGAGGAACATGGTTACTACAGGACTTCAGCCATGCTGGAATGATTTATCCATAGAAAACCATTTGGGAAAGATGCAGCCTTGGCCGATAATTCAAAGAGGTGCTTTGGGACTCACATCATGGCCAGGAGAAGTTCCTCACTCACTATCACAGCTTTCAGAAGCATGGATAGCGCCCCTCACTTGGTGAACATACACACTTGTATTTTGTTTCATTTTCACTAGACACAGGCCTATGAAAAGTACAAAATCATTCCATTTTGGGAAAATTTATTGGTGAGTCTTGGATTTATAATATCATAATATTAATCAAGTTGCCTGGCTTTTTAACTAGCTGATGTACAGAGGCAGTATATAATCATCAACCAACATTTGATCTATAAATGCTAAATCTAATTTGGCCCTGTGTCTATTCAAACTTTAAAGAATCTGAACAAATCTAATATTCAAACTGTTCTCTGTTAGTATAAAATTTATGCTACTAATGGAAATAATGTTCATAAATAAAGCATTCACAGACCTTAGGGAATATATCTGTTTCTTCCACAAGATAATTCATGGCATGCAGTTATTTTTGAATCCTATAACGCCTTGGCTGGGGGCAGTGGGGGCTCGGCTACTGGAAGGATTCTAGTCCTTGGGGGCAGGTGCACGGACACCAGGATTCTAGTCCTTGGTGGCTTTGTCCCCTGTGGGCAGCACCCGGACGTGCAGATCTGATTGGTGCAGGCACAGCGGGCGCAGTGCTGTGCAGGCCGTGCCCGGGGGCCCAGTACCGGCGGGCAGCACGCGCGTGGGGAAGGCGCAGGCTGTGCCCGGGGGCCCAGTACCGGCGGGCAGCACGCGCGTGGGGAGGGCGCAGGCCGGGCACTGTGGGGCAGTGGGAGCCCCCAGGCTGCTGTCCACCCTGTTGTCTGCTCACTGCCCCCCAGGGGCATGTCAGGTCTCAGGGCCTGGGTTACACCATGGCAGCGTGTAGGGCCCTTGCCGAGGGCGGGGCCTGAGACCAATCGCGCCCACAGGCACAGCTGGCCTGGGTCCCGGGTGCTGGGCTGCTCCGCCTGGGGCTCGCCAAGCCTGTGTCTGCCGCCTCCCCGCACACAGGGAGGGAGCGGCAGAGGGGATGGCCACAGAGCTCTCCCAGTGGGGTTGGCGCTGGGCTCCCACCGCCCACCCCGGAGGCCTCGGCCTCTCTACCGTGGGGGGGGGCGTGGTTTCTCATTGGCCAAGTTGCCCGCCTCATTTCTGCCCTGGTCAGTACCCAGGATGGGCACTGTGGTCCTCTCCGCCCCTCGGGCCTCTCCAGCGGCCACGGCTGAAGCTCGCCGCTGCGCTCTTCTCTGGGGGACGCGCCCCTACCACCCCTCTTCACCCACCTCATTCTCCCTTTAGCTAATGGTGATCCTGCCCCCAGGCCCCAGCCTGGCCCTCTCCGCCTCCAGGAAGCAGTCCCAGACTGCCCGAAATGCTGTGGCTGTCTCCTCTGTGCTTCCTCCATGGGCTCTGGCTGGGCCGACGAGGGGGTCTCCCAGGCTGGTGAGCCCACCTGGAGTGACCCAGAGCCAGCAGTGTCCAGTCCTGCACCTACCCCCGTCACACCCACCCCCACCCCTTCCTGTTGGGCTCCTTTGATCCCCTGAGCCAGGACAACCACAGTTGTAGAGAGGGCCCTCACCTCACCCCTCCCCGGGTACCAGGCCCTCACCGCACCCTCCCCTGGTACCAGGGCCCTCACCTCACCCCTCCCCAGGTACCAGGGCCCTCACCTCACCCCTCCCCAGGTACCAGGGCCCTCACCGCACCCTTCCCTGGGTACCAGGGCCCTCACCGCGCCCTCCCCGGGTACCAGGGCCCTCACCTCACCCCTCCCCAGGTACCAGGGCCCTCACCGCACCCTTCCCTGGGTACCAGGGCCCTCACCGCGCCCTCCCCGGGTACCAGGGCCCTCACCTCACCCCTCCCCAGGTACCAGGGCCCTCACCGCACCCTTCCCTGGGTACCAGGGCCCTCACCGCGCCCTCCCCGGGTACCAGGGCCCTCACTGCGCCCTCCCCGGGTACCAGGCCCTCACCGCACCCCTCCCTGGGTACCAGGCCCTCACTGCGCCCCTCCCTGGGTACCAGGGCCTTCACCTCACCCCTCCCCAGGTACCAGGCCTTCACCGCGCCCCTCTCCGGGCCTCTTCCTGCACGCCTGCCCTGATTCACTGCTAGCCGGGCGCGGAAGTGAGCGCTTTGCTTAGAGGTGAACATGGGGCTCTGTGGGGCTCGGCTGGGAGTCAGCGGCGCAGTGCAGCCGCCTCCACCGGCTCTTCCCCGGGCCCTGCGGAGTGCAGCCCAGAGACACGGTTTACGCGAGCCTTGGTCCTGAAGCATCTCGCACACACCCTGTATGTTTGGAGACATCAGTGCACCAAACTGCATCCGGCGTGCTCCGGAGCCGGCATGGCGCCGTGGGAGGTGATCTTTGCCCGGGGAGCGGGCAGTGGGCTGCCTGTGCCCCGCGGGGAATCTTGTGTTTTGAGCACAAATGTGAATTTATGCACCTGGAGCGCTCCCTCCCTGGGGCTGGTGGAGCAGCCGCGGGCAGGGCAGAGGCGCTGGAAGCCTCAGGCCTTGCTGTGGGCTTGGGGGAGACCCTGCTCTGGGGCCGGCGATGCATCCCTTGGCGGGGGGGGGGGGGTTCAGGGCCACGGAGCTGCCCTGGGAAGATGGAAGTCGGCTGGGCCGGGGAGGCAGAGCCGTGCACGTGGGCGGAGCAGGAGGGGCTGGCCACGGGCTCCACCTGTTCACTGGCCAGCAGGGCAGCACCTGACCGGGCCTGAGACTCTGCCTCGGCTCCTCTCCCTACGCGACCCCTGAGGCGTCTCAGCCCCCGGGGGTGCCTGGCGATGCCTCCACCCATCACCCGCCATCTTTCATTTAAAGCCACGTGGACGCCGCGGTGCAGACGAGGCAAGTGTTCTTCCGTTTCGCTTCCTCCCCCACCCTTGGGAGAACGGTGCTGGTCTCAACCTTGACCTTAAACGTGGGATTTAAAGCAGCCACAGCGGTGCCTGGGGCCCTGGCCGCTCATCTGGCCCCACCCCACCCCGTGCTTCCCTTGGCCCCATCAGGAACTGGACTTTGCATCTGGCTCAGGCCTCTGGTCTGACCTCCGCCTCACTGAGCCGGTGGTTGGCTGGTGGTCGGCTGGTGGTCGGCCGTGGTATCCCTGGCACCGGGAACAGGGCCCAGCAGGTGCAGGCGCTAATCACCTGGGGGGGTGGGAGAGGACGAGGAGGGACTCCAGGCAGCTGCTATGGCTCCAGGGTCCTGCTGACCCCCAGGCCTGTGCCCCTGCCCCCAGCAGCTGGCAGCACGGGGCGGGGGTCTGTCTGTGCCATGTAGGAGGGTGGGGTTGCTACCCTGGCAGATTTGGTGCCCTGAGCTCGCCGTGGGGGTGGGGGAGGGGCTGAGACCTCGCGGTTGCCTGGGAGAGGACTCGGTCCCCGCTGAGCCCAGGTGCGCTGGCGGTGCCACTGGGGCGGTGTGCACACGGGCGCTGCGGGGCCCCACATGGGGGTCCGTGAGGGAGGTCAGGGTGTTTGCCCAAATTCCAGGGACATCTGGGGGAGATGGTGAGACCTGGGAAAGTGGGGTCAGGACAGCATGGGCATGCGTCGGCAGTCCCTGGGGACGGCCAGGATTTGTCACTAAAGGCGGTGGTCAACCCCTCTCTCCAGGGGAGGGGACCCGCTGGGCAGCGGGGCTGCGGGCAGGGATGCGCCCTCCCATGTCTTGCTGTTAGGACACACGGAGCTGGGCTCACAGGAACAGGAATCGGGGACTCTTAGCGTTAAAGCAGCAAAGGTGGGGGGTAAGGGGGTGTTGGGAGGTGACGAGGCGGTGGCAGGAGGGCAGTGGGCGTGCTGTGGACATGGGGTGATGACATGGGGGTGGCATGGAGGCGGCAGGGGTGTGGGCATGGGGGAAACCTGCTGCCCCGGACTGTGGGGGGATGGTGCGCTGAGCTCCCTGGCTCCCAGGTGTTGACTCGGGTGAGTGCCTGCTCTGGGTGCGGCCACCGCCCGTCACCTGCCCCAATGTCGCAGGACGTGCACACAGAAAGCCACGTACTTGGGGGCCGGGAGGCCGGGTGGTGGCTCCCCAGCTTCCCGGCGTCCTAGCAGAGCTGTGGCCCGGGTTCCTGCTGCCTGCACTGTCTGGAGCCGCCCACAGCCTGGCCATGCCCGGCCGCGTTCCTGTAGCCGAAACAGTAACTTGGATCCCGGCAAGTCTTCCCGTCTCTCTCTCTCTCCCCAAAACTCTTCACCAAAAACGCCATGAGGTTTCCCAGGGCCAAGGTCGCCAGGCCATGGGGAGGCGGCGGCAGGCAGTGATCCTGTGGCCCAGCCCAGGGGCCTCCCTGCCCAGCTCCCCACCGAAGATGCAGCCGGGTTCCCAGGAGGCCTGGGGGCACCCAGGCTGTCCTCAGCAGGGCTGGCAGGAAGAGGGTGGCTGGATTTCCCCTGTCGGGGACAGATGGGGTAGAGCTGTGTCCCAGGCCTGATGGCAGAGGCAGTGTCTGGAGACAGAACAGACACATACCCTTGGCTGTCTCACAGGACAGACAAGAGCGCCAGCATGGCCCGTGGTCCCCGAGGTGAAACCCGCGTGCCAGGCAGATCCCCGTCGGCTCTCCCACCTCCTTCCCTGGGGACGGTGGGTGCTGGAGCCCATGCGCTCTGGAGTGAGACTGTGTTGAGTTCTGGTCCCAGCCCGCCGCCCCCTCGGCCTCCCCATGCTCATCGTGACGCCTGATGTGGCTGAGCCACACTACCCCACGCCAAGACTCCCCTGCCTGTGCCCAGGGCAGTAGTGGCTCAGTCCCTGGGACCCTGGGCTCTCTGAGCTGCCCAAGGCCAAGAACGCTGGCTGGGGCACCCTGTCCATCGCCACAGGGGCTGGCGCTGGTTGGGGCACCCTGTCCATTGCCACGAGGGGGTGGTGCTGGCTGGGGCACCCTGTGCATTGTCATGGGGGGCTGGCGCTGGCTGGGGCGCCCTGTCCATTGCCATGGGGGACTGGCGCTGGCTGGAGCACCCTGTCCATTGCCATGGGGGACTGGTGCTGGCTGGGGCGCCCTGTCCATTGTCATGGGGGACTGGCACTGGCTGGGGCACCCTGTCCATTGCCATGGGGGGCTGGCGCTGGCTGGGGTGCCCTGTCCATTGCCATGGGGGGCTGGCACTGGCTGAGACACTATGCCCATCACTGTGGGGGGCTGGTGCTGGCTGGGGTGCCCTGTCCATTGCCATGGGGGGCTGGCGCTGGCCGGGGCACCCTGTCCATTGCCATGGGGGGCTGGCGCTGGCTGGGGCACCCTGTCCATTGCCATGAGGGGCTGGTGCTGGCTGGGGCGCCCTGTCCATTGCCATGGGGGGCTGGCGCTGGCTGGGGCACCCTGTCCATTGCCATGGGGGACTGGCGCTGGCTGGGGCACCCTGTCCATTGCCATGAGGGGCTGGTGCTGGCTGGGGCACCCTGTCCATCATCATGGGGGCTGGTGCTGGCTGGGGTGCCCTGTCCATCACCGTGGGGGGCTGGCGCTGGCTGGGGTGCCTTGTCCATTGCCATGGGGGGCTGGCGCTGGCTGGGGCACTCTGTCCATCACTGTGGGGGGCTGGCACTGGCTGGGGCGCCCTGTCCATCACCGCAGGGGGCTGGCGCTGGTGGCAGCTGTTCCAAGCACTTGCAGCTGGCCCTGCAGAGGCACAGGCGGAGAGAGCGCTGTGTGACATCTGCCCATCCCACGCGTGCACAGTGGATTCTCCCTGACACTCCCATGAGAGCGTCTGCGAGCAGCCAGGCTACAGAATGGTTAGGGGTTTCCAGGAACTTCGGGATGGTGCCCATAGACCAGGGGTGCTGCTGCCCCCACCCCTGCAGGCCACGGGTGCATGAGTGGACATGAGTGACAGAGAAGGCCCCGCAGAGGTCTATGGAAAAAATGCAAGACGTGACCCAGAGAATGGCCACAGGGTGGAATTGTTCAAGGAAGATAGAAACGGAGGCCTAGTTGCCCAGCCATGTAGCCCGAACTGGAGTCGTGCTGGCTCTGATTGTGGACAGTGCAACACGTGGGCCTCACAGCTGGGTCAGGGTGACTCAGGTGGATGCAGTCGGCTATGGGCAAACTGGCTTATGCAGCTGCGCCTGCCTTAAAACCAGGATAATGGAAAACAAGCTTCCAAGGTGGCGGAATGGGGAGGGGGATTACTGCTTTGGTCTGAGTGAAGAAGTTTAAAAAAACACAACAGAGTGGAGTCCCAGGGAAGAGCTCGGGAGAGAACTGCAGAGGGAACTCCACGCTAACTAGGGGGACACCGTGGACCTACGTGAAGGGTGTGGATGCGTCCAACTCAGGACCCCAGAGGCCGAGAGCCTCAGTGCCAGCTTTGGGGCGAGCTGAGACCAGATGGCAGCAGCCCAAGCCACTGGTGACAAAGCTGCGGGAAGAGCCTGGCACCGAGAAAGCACGTGGAAGAGTTACCTGCACCCCCATGTTTATTACAGCTCAACTCACCGTGGCTAAGATGTGGAATCAACCCAAATGCCTGTCAGCTGGAGACGGGGTAAGGCGATTGTGGGACATGGACACACGGGATACTACATAGCGGCTAAAAAAATGAAATCCTGATGGCGGAATAGTGAGGGCACACACCGATAATCCGGGAAAATTTAGTTTAATAAAAGGGGAGTTACGGTAGCCTCAGAAAAAAGAACCAGGAAAATATTGCAGAGGAAACTCTTCTGGATTGAGTGGCTGTGAATCGGAGGACCTACTGGGAGGACAAGGTCGCCCACCTCGCGGAAGCCGAGCCGCGGGACCGAGCCGCGGAAGCCAAGCCACGGGACTGAGCTGCGCAAGCCGCAGGCTCTGCGTGCCAGTGCTCGAAGGGGAGTGCGTGCCACACAGACAACAGCGGGGAGACTTGGGACGTCCAGGGCTCCGAGTCCACACATCGGCGCTGGAAGGGGAGTGGACCTGCGTGGAGAGCGTGGGAGCCCACAGTTCGGGACACCAGCGGCAGACTCAACACACCAGCGCTGGAACGCGAGGTGAGCCGAACCTCAATAGCCCAAGACACCGGCAGGCAAGTGGAGAGAGGAGACTAGAGGGAACGACCCCCTGGGGCGGGGGGAACTTCTTCACCAGGCTAACTGGAAGAGAGAGAGAAGAAAAAAAAAGGTGACTGGTACGGACACGGGTTTCTCTCTCTCCGCTCACCTCTCAAGGGCGAGCAAGACAAAGAGCAGGCGCCATCTTGGACATACGTCATAAGCAGAGCAACCTCAGGTCTGCACTGGCCCTGAGCCTAGCAGAAAAACCTGACTCTGGGCGGGGCAAATTAACAGGAGATTAGGACCTAGTAAATTTGTGGTGCTACTGAACTGAGACTGTGAAAAAAGAGACGGAGGGGGAGAGAACTCACGGAATTCACGTGAGCACTCTCCAGAGACGCTATAATTCCGTAACTTTGGCAACCCAGTGGGAGACTGAAGGAGAATTTGAGCCCACTCTGAGGGCCGAACAGATTCCCGGTGTGGTCCTTCGGAAAGAGCTTCTGATCTCTGGCTCCTATGGGTATATCATTTGCCTGCTAACTACCTCCAACTTCATTCAGCTGTGCAGAATAACTTCCCTTTTGAATCAAAAAAAATGAAAGAGAGAGAGAGAGGTTTACCATGCCTAACCTGGGAGTGTCACCTTTGGCACACCAAACAGAGCTCTCAGGCCACACCCATCTCAAGCCCTAAGGCTCCATCAAAAACAGATAGTCCACTTAATCTAGAGTCATAGTATAACAAGAAAAAGCACCACAGTGAAGAAACCAAATATCTCCAATATGCCAAATAACAAACACAAAAACCAAGGTAATAAAAACAAGGAAGTCACCATGAAACCCTCAAATGAAAAAGACACCCCAATTCAAGATTATGAGGATGATGACATAGAAGAAATGCAAGAAGCAGATCTCAAAAAATTGATAAGAACATTAAGAAGTTCTCAAAAACAAATTCTTGAACTACAGAAATCCTTAATGGACAAGATAGAAAATCTCTCTCGTGAAAATGAAATATTAAGGAGGAATCAAAATGAAACAAAAAAACTAGTACAACAGGAAACTGGGATAGTGACTGAAGTGAAGAATTCAATAGATCAAATGAAAAACACAATAGAGAGCCTTACAAACAGAATGGGTGAAGCAGAAGAGAGAATATCGGACTTAGAAGACAGAGAACAGGAAAGGATACAGTCAGACCAAAGAAAAGAAGAGGAAATTAGAAATCTAAAACATATTGTCGGGAATCTTCAGGATACTATTAAAAAACCCAACATTCGGGTTCTAGGAGTTCCTGAAGGCATGGAGAGGGAGAAAGGATTAGAAGGCCTTTTTAGTGAGATATTAGCAGAAAATTTCCCAGGTTTGGAGAAGGACAGAGAAATCCTAGTACAGGAAGCTCACAGAACCCCTAATAAACATGACCAAAAGAGATCCTCACCACGACACGTTGTAATTAAACTCTCCACAGTGAAACATAAAGAAAAGATCCTAAAATGTGCAAGAGAGAAACGTCAGATTACTCTCAGAGGATCTCCAATCAGACTCACAGCTGACTTCTCATCAGAAACTCTACAAGCTAGGAGGGAATGGTGAGATATAGCCCAGGTACTAAGAGAGAAAAACTGCCAGCCCAGAATATTATATCCTGCCAAGCTATCATTTGTGAATGAAGGTGAAATAAAGACTTTTCATAGCAAACAGAAATTGAAAGAATTTGTTGCCACTCGTCCAGCCCTGCAACAGATGCTTAAAGATGTGTTACACACAGAAACAAAGAAACACGGTCATTAATATGAAAGAAGGTAAAGGAAGGAAACCAAGGAAGGAAAGCTCACAGCAAAAGATCACAGGGAATTCAAAGCATATATTAGAACTTATCTTTGGCAAATGGCAGGGCAAAGTTACCACTTATCATTAGTCACATTGAACATGAATGGCCTGAACTGTCCAGTTAAAAGACACCGATTGGCTGATTGGGTTAAGGAACAAAACCCATCTATTTGCTGCTTACAAGAAACTCATCTTTCCAACAAAGATCCATACAGACTGAAAGTGAAAGGCTGGAAAAAGATATACCATGCCAACAGAAATGAAAAAAGAGCGGGTGTAGCCATTTTAATATCAGACACCATAAACTTTACCACAAAAACCGTTAAGAGAGACAAAGAGGGACACTACATAATGATTAAGGGATCAATTCAACAGGAAGATATAACAATTATCAATGTATATGCACCTAACTACAGGGCACCGGTTTATCTAAAAGATTTGTTAACGGACTTAAAGGGAGACTTAGACCCCAATACAATAGTACTGGGGAACTTCAATACTCCACTCTCAGAAATAGACAGATCAATAGGACAGAAGATCAACAAGGATACAGTAGATTTAAATGACACTATAGCCCAAATGGATCTAACAGATATATACAGAACTTTCAATCCTACAGGTAAAGATTTTACATTCTTCTCAGCAGTACATGGAACCTTCTCTAGGATTGACCACATACTAGGCCATAAAGCAAGTCTCAGCAAATTCAAAAGAATTAGAATCATACCATGCAGCTTCTCAGACCATAAAGGAATGAAGTTGGAAATTAGCAACTCAGGAATCCCTAGAGCATACGCAAACACATGGAGATTGAACAACATGCTCCTGAATGAACAATGGGTCATAGAAGAAATCAAAAGAGAAATCAAAAACTTTCTGGAAGTAAATGAGGATAACAGCACAACATACCAAAACTTATGGGACGCAGCAAAAGCAGTGTTAAGAGGAAAGTTTATATCAATAGGTGCCTACATCAAGAAATTGGAAAGGCACCAAATAGATGAGCTTTCAATTCACCTCAAGGATCTAGAAAACCTACAGCAAACCAGACCCAAATCTAGTAGGAGAAGAGAAATAATTAAAATCAGAGAAGAAATCAACAGGATTGAATCAAGAAAAACATTACAAAAAATCAGCCAAGCGAGGAGCTGGTTTTTTGAAAAAATAAACAAAATTGACACCCCATTGGCCCAACTAACTAAAAAAAGAAGAGAAAAGACCCAAATCAATAAAATCAGAGATGAAAAAGGAAACGTAACAACAGACACCACAGAAATAAAAAGAATCATCAGAAATTACTACAAGGACTTGTATGCCAGCAAACAGGGAAACCTATCAGAAATGGATAGATTCCTGGACACATGCAACCTACCTAAATTGAACCAGGAAGACATCGAAAACCTAAACAGACCCATAACTGAGACAGAAATTGAAACAGTAATAAAGGCCCTCCCAACAAAGAAAAGCCCAGGACCAGATGGATTCACTGCTGAATTCTACCAGACATTTAAAGAAGAACTAACTCCAATTCTACTCAAACTGTTCAGAACAATCGAAGAAGAGGGAATCCTCCCAAATTCTTTCTATGAAGCCAGCATCACCTTAATTCCTAAGCCGGAAAAAGATGCAGCACTGAAAGAGAATTACAGACCAATATCCCTGATGAACATAGATGCAAAAATCCTCAATAAAATTCTCGCCAATAGAATGCAACAACACATTAGAAAGATCATCCACCCAGACCAAGTGGGATTTATCCCTGGTATGCAGGGATGGTTTAATGTGTGCAAGACAATCAATGTGATACACCACATTAACAGACTGCAGAAGAAAAACCATATGATTATCTCAATAGATGCCGAGAAAGCATTTGATAAAATACAACACCCGTTCATGATGAAAACTCTAAGCAAACTGGGTTTGGAAGGAACATTCCTCAATACAATCAAAGCAATCTATGAAAAACCCACAGCCAACATCCTATTGAATGGGGAAAAGTTGGAAGCATTTCCACTGAGATCTGGTACCAGACAGGGATGTCCACTCTCACCACTGCTATTCAATATAGTTCTGGAGGTTCTAGCCAGAGCTATTAGGCAAGAAAAAGAAATTAAAGGGATGCAAATTGGGAAGGAAGAACTCAAACTATCCCTCTTTGCAGATGACATGATTCTTTATTTAGGGGACCCAAAGAACTCTACTAAGAGACTCTTGGAACTCATAGAAGAGTTTGGCAAAGTAGCAGGGTATAAAATCAAAGCACAAAAATCAACAGCCTTTGTATACACAGACAATGCCATGGCTGAGGAAGAACTTCTAAGATCAATCCCATTCACAATAGCTACAAAAACAATCAAATACCTTGGAATAAACTTAACCAAGGACGTTAAAGATCTCTACGATGAAAATTACAAAACCTTAAAGAAAGAAATAGAAGAGGATACCAAGAAATGGAAAAATCTTCCATGCTCATGGATTGGAAGAATCAATATCATCAAAATGTCCATTCTCCCAAAAGCAATTTATAAATTCAATGCAATACCAATCAAGATACTGAAGACCTTCTTCTCAGATCTGGAAAAATTGGTGCTGAAATTTATATGGAGGCACAAGAGACCTCAAATAGCTAAAGCAATCTTGTACAACAAAAAACAAAGCCGGAGGCATCACAATACCAGATTTCAGGACATACTACAGGGCAGTTGTAATCAAAACAGCTTGGTACTGGTACAGAAACAGATGGATAGACCAATGGAACAGAATTGAAACACCAGAAATCAACCCAAACATCTACAGCCAACTTATATTTGATCAAGGATCTAAAACTAATTCCTGGAGCAAGGACAGTCTATTCAATAAATGGTGCTGGGAAAATTGGATTTCCACGTGCAGAATCATGAAGCAAGACCCCTACCTTACGCCTTACACAAAAATCCACTCAACATGGATTAAAGACCTAAATCTACAACCTGACACCATCAAGTTACTAGAGAACATTGGAGAAACCCTTCAAGATATTGGCACAGGCAAAGAGTTTCTGGAAAAGACCCGGGAGGCACAGGCAGTCAAGGCCAAAATTAACTATTGGGATTGCATAAAATTGAGAAGTTTCTGTACTGCAAAAGAATCAGTCAGGAGAGTGAAGAGACAACAGACAGAATGGGAAAAAATATTTGCAAACTATGCAACAGATAAAGGGTTAATAACCAGAATCTACAAAGAGATCAAGAAACTCCACAAAAACAAAACCAACAACCCACTTAAGAGATGGGCCAAGGACCTCAATAGACATTTTTCAAAAGAGGAAATCCAAATGGCCAACAGGCACATGAAAAAATGTTCAAGGTCATTAGCAATCAGGGAAATGCAAATCAAAACCACAATGAGGTTTCACCTCACCCTGGTTAGAATGGCTCACATTCAGAAATCTACCAACAACAGATGCTGGCAAGGATGTGGGGAAAAAGGGACACTAACCCACTGTTGGTGGGAATGAAAACTGGTCAAGCCACTATAGAAGTCAGTTTGGAGATTCCTCAGAAACCTGAATATAACCCTACCATAAAACCCAGCCATCCCACTCCTTGGAATTTACCCAAAGGAAATTAAATTGGCAAACAAAATGCGGTCTGCATCCTAATGTTTATTGCAGCTCAATTCACAATAGCTAAGACCTGGAACCGACCTAAATGCCCATCTACGGTAGACTGGATAATGAAATTATGGGATATGTACTCTTTAGAATACTATACCGCAGTAAGAAACAACGAAATCCAGTCATTTGCAACAAAATGGAGGAATCTGGAACACATCATGCTGAGTGAAATAAGCCAGTCCCAAAGGGACAAATACCATATGTTCTCCCTGATCGGTGACAACTGACTGAACACCAAAAAGGAAACCTCCTGAAGTGAAATGGACACTATGGCAAATGGTGACTTGATCAACATAGCCCTGACTGTTAATGAACAACTTAATACATTATCCCTCTTAGTAGTTTTTTTGTCTGTTCTACTTAATATGACTGGTTTAGTTCTGTAATTAATGCACAGTTATTCTTAAATGTTAAAAATTAACTGAAATGTGATCCCTGTTAAACATAAGAGTGGGAATAAGAGAGGGAAGAGATGTACAATTTGGGACATGCTCAAGCTGACTTGCCCCAAATGGTAGAGTTAAAAACATACCAGGGGATTCCAATTCAATCCCATCAAGGTGGCATGTACCAATGCCATCTCACTAGTCCAAGTGATCAATTTCAGTTCACAATTGATCATAATGAAAGGACTAAGAGTCAAAGGGAGCACATAAACAAGTCTAGTACCTGCTAACACTAACCGATAGAATAAATAAAGGGGAGAGTGATCCAACATGGGAAGTGAGATACTCAGCAGACTCATAGAATGGCAGATGTCCTAAATAGCACTCTGGCCTCAGAATCAGCCCTAAAGGCATTCCGATCTGGCTGAAAAGCCCATGAGAGTATTTCAGGCATGGAAAGCCAAGACACTCTGGCAAAAGATCTCTGCGAGTGAGATCCCAGTGGAGAGAACAGGTCTTCAAAGAAGGAGGTAGCTTTCTCTGAAGGGAGGAGAGAACCTCCACTTTGACTATGACCTTGTCTAAACAAGATAAGAATCGGAGAACTCAGAGGGCTTCCATAGCCTTGGAAACTCATGACTGGAGCATAGGGAGACTACTGATGCCATAGACAGGAGTGTCAATTGGTAAAGTCAACAACAGGAGTCACTGTGCACTTACTCCTCATGTAGGATCTCTGTCCTTAATGTGCTGTGTATTGAGATTTAATGCTATAATGAGTACTCAAACAATATATTTCACTTTGTGTTTCTATGGGGGTGCAAACTGTTGAAATCTTTACTTAATGTATACTAAACTGATCCTCTGTAAAAAAAAAAAAAAAAGAAATTGTCAACTCCCAACTCGACTCTCACTGGGATTAAACATGACAATAGGTCTGATCTGATTTCATCATCATTTAAAAAAAATCATCTATTATTTTTCACTTTATGTTTCTGTGTGGGAGCAAACTGTTGAAATCCTTACTTAATGTATACTAAGCTGATCTTCTGTATATTAAGATAATTGAAAATGAATCTTGATGTGAATGGAAGGGGAGAGGGAGTGGGAAAGGGGAGGGTTGCGGGTGGGAGGGACGTTATGGGGGGGAAGCCATTGTAATCCATAAATCGTACTTTGGAAATTTATATTCATTAAATAAAAGTTAAAAAAAATGAAATCCTGTCGTTTGCAACAAAATGGATGAAACTGGAAAAATCATACTTAGTGAGGTAAGCCAGTCCCAAAGGGACAAATACCGTATGTTCTCCCTGACCTGTGATAGCCAGTAGGGCACCTAAAAGGTAACCTATAGACATGAAATTCACACTTCGAGATACAATGACTTTGAACAGCCCTTGTCTGACTGTTGGGGAGCAGTTTTTTTTTTTTTCCATACAATTCGTTGAACTCCACTTAATATAGAGTTAATTGTATGTGTATGAAGTTAACTGAAGATAGATCTTAGTGAAAAACAAGAATGGAGTAGGAGAGGGAGGGGGATGGGGGTGGGAGTGAGGGGGGACAATGGGGACGGTGGCAGGAATCACTGTGTTCCTAAAGCTGTGTTTATGAAATGCCTGAAGTTTGTATTCCTTAAATAAAAGGTTTCTGGGGGGAAAACAAAAAAAAAAGAATTTTGATGCTTGTTACTCAGTCTATATACTCTTGCCTTCACTGTCATTTGTGTACTGTTATAATATGTATAGTCTTATTTTTATTTATACCTTATGAATTTATATCAGTAATATAGTGCTAAGCACTTCCTGATTATTTCACTCAAAATGATTTTTATTTACTTGTTTATTTTTTAAAGTTTTATTTATTTATTTGAAAGGCAGAGTAGAATGATAGACAGAGACAGTCAGGCAGACAGATATTTTCTATTCCCTGGCACACTTCCCAAATGGCCTCAACTGCTGGGGCTGGTCCAGGCTGAAACTAGAAGCTTCAGGAGTTATACTTTTGTCTCCCAAGTGGGTGGCAGAGGTCCAACCACTGGCACCATCTTCTGCTGCTTTCTCAGGCTCACTAACAGGGAGCTGGATTGGAAACAGAGCAGCAAGGACTTGAACTGGCACTCTGATATGGGATGCCTTCATCACAGGGCAGCAGGTACACTACGACATCAATTCCTCATTCAGCAATGACTTTTATTATCTAACCATGTGCCTAGATATGTAGAGTTTTCTGCTTCAGCAAAAATACATACCATTACCACCTAGAATGCAAGTCGAGACACAACAGATGTAAGAATAAAGGCATTTATCTGAGGTAGGGTAAGGATGGCCACCCAGGAAAACACACCGCCTTTGCTCAGAGCCAAGTGTTCCCAAGTGGCAGGCAGGGAGTTTGCTTTTACAGACAAAAGAAGAGACACAGCAGAGGTTACAATAGAATGGTGGCTACAGTCACATTGGCTAATAAGAATAATACTGACAGGTGAGTGGTTTCTGCTAACTTGATGTACATTTCAGGAATGAAAATGCAGTAAGCAGGGACAAGCTTTGCTTATAGTATTTACCACACTGAATGGCATCTTCTGGGTGGCAAGAATGGGTTGATGGAGATGACATAAACATGGAGTTCTGGTGTTGTTCACCAGGGCATCACAGCTCATGCCTTTGGGGTTAGCAGGTTCAGAGAGCCTCGGTCTTCTCTGATTTCAAATTCAAATCATGCAGTAAACACTCTCATTCTTGTTTCTTCACTGATCCTTGCCTACATATTCTGATGCACTTGTGTCATTGGCTAGACAATGACTTAATTAAAGTTGCTACTGTATTTTCTGCAAACCAATTTCACATTACATCTCTATCAGCTGTGCACAAGTTTAATTGATTTCCTTATTTTTTCCCCAATATGTGACTTTCTAAATTTGGCCAGCCAGCCTAATGATCTCCCATTGTTGACTTAATTTGTTTGTGTGTCATTGAAAATGATTTTGTACATCTGTATATGCTTATTATCCATTTTGCTGGCCTGTGTCATTGCCATTTTTCTTTCAAGTATATATATTTTGCAAGTTGAAACAATAATTGTGGTTATCTTTGTTTCTGATATTATAAAGTATTTAAGTTTCATATTAAGAACATTTTGGGGAATTTTTACATATATGCTTGGTTGACTTTCTCCTATTACAATCGTATTCGGTAATTATTTTTCACCTGCTATGTACTGTTTACCATCATATTAGGAACTATTGGAACAATGTGTTTATAAGACACATGGCAAAATGTATTTATGTCTACTTTAGAAACAAAAGGAAGTTTGTACACAAGTAAGTCCAACCCATTATTGGCAATCCATGTTTTTTAAAGTCTTCCTTTGTTAACATAGTCTTTGTGAAACATTCTTTTATTATTTCTATTTAAATATCCTATTAATGTTGGAATGATTTGGGTGATTTTTTTAAAAAAGTCTATTTACTTATTTGAAAAGCAAAATTACAGAGAGAGGGAGAGGGAGAGGGAGAAACAGAGTGAGAGATCTTCCATCCACTGGTTCACTCCCGAAATGGCTGCAATGACCAGAGCTGGGCCAAGCCTAAGCCAGGAACCAGGAGCTTCTTCCAAGTCTCCCATATGGGTGTAGGAAGCCAAGCACTTGGGCCATCCTCCACTGATTTCCCAGGCACATTGGCAGGGAGCTGGCTCAGAAGTGGAGAAGCTGGGTCTCTAACTGGTACCCCTATGGGATGCCAGTGTTGCAGGCCGTGGCTTTAACACACTGTACCACAGTGCTGGCCCCTATTTTTGTGCTTTTATCAGAATTCAGATGAATGCAGCTTATAGAGTGTTATAAGAGAATGAAAACAGGTTACTCAGGTAAATATGGAGTATTATATGAGGTGCACCCAAAAGATAAAGAACATTATAAATATTACATATAGAAATACTAAGATTCAAAAGACTGAGAAATACAATTCTGAGTTTGCCTCCAATATTATTGGAAAGCCTTTCAATTTCTTCCGATTTGGTTTCTTCTTTATATTAGTATAGTGGGTTGGAATGACCATAAAACCACAGTAAGGGGTTCCTGCTGTGACAACAATATATTAGTGAACAAACTAACCCCATTTTTTTCTCTCCCTGATCTTAAAACTTTACTAAACCAATGCTATTTAATAGCTTTTATTAAGAACTGTTACTAATCTTAATAATGCATATATATCTATATATACCCATATATATCTATATATACATATATCTATATATACATGCATCTATATGTGTGTATATATGTAGGAATATATAATATATATATATATATAAGACCATCTTTATCTTTGGTTCTTTTAAAAAATTTTAGTTCTTTAATATAGCTGAAATCAACTCACTTAATTGCTGTGAAATAACACTTCAAATCCAACTGTTAGTCCACATTGTGAACATACTCTTTTCTTGAGGAAGACCATCCTATTGATATTGTATTTCTGCTTGGCGTGTACATGTTGATAAGCCTGTGAAGACTGTTTTTTTTTTTACTTGTGTACATCATTGTGTCCCAGAAATTCATTATTAATGTATTTATTTTGTTTTTATATACAGATACACTAAATATTTATTTTGTTTTTATATACAGATGCTCTTCAATTTATAATGGGTTATATCATAAACCCATCATAGACTGAAAATATTCTAAGTCTAAATGCACCTTATATACTTAACCTACCAAACATCATAATTTGGTCTAGTCTACTTTAAATATTTTTAGAACACTTGCATTGAATCACTTAACACAAAGATTATTTTATAGTAAAGTGCTGAATATATCATTTCATTTATTGAATTCAGTACTGAAATAAAAATTAATATGATTATTTGGGTACACTTTCACATCATCATAAAGAAAAATAAGTCAGGGATAGTCTTTATATGAAAAATATAAGATAAGGGGAATATAAATTTATGCCTATAGATGTTAGAAATAGGTATTTTTGTTTTTTTTAAAAAAGATTTATTTATTTATTCAAAAGTCAGAGTTACATAGAGAGAGAGGGAGAGGCAGAGAGAGAGAGAGAGGTCCTCCATCTGCTGGTTCACTCCCCAGTTGGCTGCAATGGCCAGAGCTGTGCCAATCCAAAACCAGGAGCCAGGAGCCTCCTCTGGGTCTTGCACATGGGTGCAGGGGCCCAAGGACTTGGGCCATCTTCTACTGCTTTCCCAGGCCATAACAGAGAGCTGGGTTGGAAATGGAGCAGCCAGTAATCGAACTGGCACCCATATGGGATGCCAGCATTGCAGGCAGTGGCCCCACCTGCTATGCCACAGCGCAAGCCCCAGAAATAGATATCTTTCAATATCTGTATCTATACTTAGATACAAATGTGTAGATACAGGCACAGAAAGATGTATCTATGTAGATAGATATATATAGATATAGATTAATCTATGTATCCAGTTATCTATATATATCTGATATCTGTAGACATAAATTTATATTATAAATAGCTATCTTATATATACATAATAAATATAGAGATGTAAATTTATGTTCCCAATGTCTTTTTATTGATATAAGAATGTTTTAGTTGCTGGAGCATCAAACATTCATAATCATACTTTAAACACATTGGAACACCTCTTATTAGTTTTAATATTTTGACATCCTTCTAAAGAAGTAACATAATATTTTCAAACAATGTAACTTCCAGAGGCATGATATTTGTATTATTTAGTTACATCACATCAGAACTCACTGGACTTGGAGGAAAAGGCATCCTTTCCTATAAGAGATGAACACAGAAATGTTCTGTTGTTAGCAAGTGGCCTCAGTGTGTGCTAAGTTAGGCACAGAAAGGCAAATGTAGCATGATCAGCCTCATGTGTGGAATCTAAAGAAGCTTATCTCATTGAAGCTGAGAGCAGAAAAGTGATTAGCAGAGAATGGGAGAGTAGCTTGAAAGGGCAATGGAAGCGCTGGTCAGTGGGCACAATGTCAGATAGGAGATAAGCTCTGATGTTCTTTGGCACCCTAGGGTGAGAATATAATAGCACTGCTCTGTGTGTCTCAAAGTAGCTAGAAGAGAGGATTTTGAATGTAACTGCCATCAAGAAATGACCAAATTTAAAGGAACGAATTTACTGATCCCTCCAAAAATTTTTTTGCCAATGTGAACATGGATTAGAATATCACATTGGACCTCATAAATATGCACAAATATGCTGTGTCTTTCAAAAAAGGTTTTCTAGCTTCCTGCCAAGATTATAACTTTCTGTTAGGAATCCTAGGGAAGTAACATACCATAAAAGTATATATTAAATTTAAAAGTTCTGTGCATATAGTCTAGTTTAATAATATTTAAGAATGTAACGTAAGCTGATGCTAAGTTTTTTTTAACTTTTATTTAATAAATATAAATTTCCAAAGTACAGCTTTTGGATTACAGTGGATTTTCCCCCCATAACCTCCTTCCCACCCACAACCCTCGCATCACCCACTCCCTCTCCCATCCCATTCACATCAAGATTCATTTTCAATTATCTTTATATACAGAAGATCAATTTAGTATATATTAAGTAAAGATTTCAACAGTTTGCATCCACACAGAAACACAAAGTATGAAGTACTGTTTGAGTACTAGTTATACTGTTAATTCACATAGTACAACTCATTAAGGACAGAGATCCTACATGGGGAGTAAGTGCACAGTGACTCCTATTGTTGATTTCACAATTGACACTCTTGTTTATGGCATCAGTAATCACCTGAGGCTCTTGTCATAAGTTGCCGAGGCTCTCGTCATGAGTTTCCAGGCTCTGGAAGCCTTTTGAGTTCACCAACTCTGATCTTATTTAGACAAGGTCATAGTCAAGGTGGAAGTTCTCTCCTCCCTTCAGAGAAAGGTACCTCCTTCTTTGATGGCCTGTTCTTTCCACTGGGATCTCACTCACAGAGATATTTCATTTAGGTCTTTTGTTTTTCCACAGTGTCTTGGCTTTCCATGCCTGAAATACTCTCATGGACGTTTTAGCCAGATTGAATGCCTTAAGGGCTGATTCTGAGGCCAGAGTACTGTTTAGGACATCTGCCATTCTATGAGTCTGCTGTGTATCCCACTTCCCATGTTGGAACATTCTCTTCTTTTTAATTGCATCAATATTAGCAGACACTAGTCTTATTTATGTGATCCCTTTGGCTCTTAATCCAATCATTATAATCAATTATGAACTGAAAATGATCAGTTTGACTAGTGAGATGGCAGTGGTACATGCCACCTTGATGGGATTGAATTGGAATCCCTGGCATGTTTCTAACTCTACTGTTTGGGGCAAGGCTGATTGAGCATGTCCCAAATTGTACATCTCCTCCCTCTCTAATTCCCACTTATATTTAACAGGGATCCCTTTTCAGTTAAATTTAAACACCTAAGAATAACTGTGTGTTAATTACAGAGTTCAACCAATAGTATTAAGTAGAACAAAATACTAAAATGGTTAAAGTATTAAGTTGTTCCTTGACACTCAGGACGAGGGCTGATCACATCATTGTTTCTCATAGTGTCCATTTCACTTCTACAAGTTTCCTTTCTGGTGCTCAGTTAGTTGTCACTGATCAGGGAGAACATACGATATTTGTCCCTCTGGGACTCGCTTAATTCACTCAGCATGATGTTTTCCATATTCCTCCATTTTGTTGCAAATGACTGGATTTCATTGTTTTTTTACTGCTGTATAGTATTCTATTTTATTTATTTATTTATTTATTTATTTATTTTGACAGGCAGAGTGGACAGTGAGAGGGAGAGACAGAGAGAAAGGTCTTCCTTTGCTGTTGGTTCACCCTCCAATTGCCGCCATGGCCAGCGTGCTGCGGCTGGCACACTGCACTGAACCGATGGCAGGAGCCAGGTACTTATCCTGGTCTCCCATGGGGTGCAGGGCCCAAGCACTTGGGCCATCCTCCACTGCACTCCCTGGCCACAGCAGAGAGCTGGCCTGGAAGAAGGGCAACAGGGACAGAATCCAGTGCCCCGACCGGGACTAGAACAGGTGTGCTGGCGCCACAAGGCGGAGGATTAGCCTAGTGAGCCACGGCGCCATCTGACTGCTGTATAGTATTCTATAGAGTACGTATCCCATAATTTCTTTATCCAGTCTACCGTTGATGGGCATTTAGGTTGATTCCAGGTCTTAGCTATTGTGAATTGAGCTGCAATAAACATTAATGTGCAGACAGATCTTTTATTTGCCAATTTAATTTCCTTTGGGTAAATTCCAAGGAGTGGGATGGCTGGGTTTTATGGTAGGGTTATATTCAGGTTTCTGAGGAATCTCCAAACTGACTTCTATAGTGGCTTAACCAGTTTACATTCCCACCAACAGTGGGTTAGTGTCCCTTTTTCCCCACATCCTCACCAGCATCTGTTGTTGACAGATTTCTGTATGTGAGCCATTCTAACTGGGGTGAGGTAAAACTTCATTGTGGTTTTGATTTGCATTTCCCTGATTGCTAGTGACCCTGAACATTTTTTCATGTGTCTGTTGGCCATTTGGACTTCCTCTTTTGAAAAATGTCTATTGAGGTCCTTGGCCCATCACTTAAGTGGGTTGTTTGTTTTGTTGTTGTGGAGTTTCTTGATCTCTTTGTAGATTAATTCTTTATCTGTTGCATAGTTTGCAAATATTTTTTTCCTATTCTGTTGGTTGCCTCTTCACTTTCCTGACAATTTCTTTTGCAGGAAGTTTGATGTAAAGCTACTTGGTATAAAAGTTCATGTATCAAGTTGAGATTATGTAGAGTTCAGTGTAGCTCTGACCATTGTAGGCATTATGGGAGTGAAAAAGAAGATGAATGATCTGTCTATTCCTTCCTTGTTGTCACTCTGCCTTACATAAAGAATGAAAATAATTTTTTAATTTGTTTACCTTGCTTGAAAGGCAGACACACAAACACACATAAACAGGGAGAGGGAGAGGGAGATAGAGAAGGGGGAGCTGTGTGTGTGTGTGTGGGAGAGAGAGAGAGAGAGAGAGAGAGAGAGAGAGAGAGAGAGAGAGAGGTAGGTTATCAACTGGTTCACTTCCCAAATGCCTGCAATGGCCAAGGCTGGGCCAAGCTGAAGCCAGGAGCATAGAACTCCATCTAGGTATCCCACGTGGTGCCAGGAGTCTAAGTACTTGAGCTGTCATCTGCTGCATCTCAGGAGGCATTAGCAAGAAGTTGGATCAGAAACAGAGCAGCTAGAAGTTGAATTAGTACTCTGATAGAGGATGTAAGTGAACCAAGGGCTGACTAACATGTTGTGCCACAAAACGTACCTTCCAAAAAGTCATTTTCAACTAATATTATCAAGAAATTAATGAATAATAAAATACATATATAGAAAAACTTTTAATTCCTGGACAGGTAACACAATTGCAGGAAGAGTTCTAGATTATTTGCAATCATAATAAAATGACTTAGGAACAGCAAATTTAAAAAGCAGTCATAACCTTCCAATGAACAAAATGTGGGATGTGAAGTTCATTCTAAGTGGCCTTGTAAGAAAAAACCAACGGCAAGTTACTGAATGTGAATGACATTGGCCCTCCTGAAAGATTATCTAAAAAGACACAAATGTAATAAAAATTTATAATCATGCATTTATGTGCACATATATTGCAGGAGAAGAAAAATGCTAATTCTGTACTTTCATAGAATGGAGATATGAAAGTGTGGTAATTAATTCAGATTTACAAAAGTCAGTCTCTAAAGAATATTGTACACCCATACTAACATGACTCATGAAAACATAATGAGTAATCCATTAATTAACATTATCTGTCAATTTATCTTAAATTGATATAAGCTGCATTTTAATTAATGCATTAGTTAATTAATTAAGTAATTAGTTAAGTAATTACAAAAAATTATTGAAGAACATATGACTCGATCTTGTGCCAATTTATTTCATTAAGATCAGCCCTAGCCAGGTAAGGCAGATGATTAATAATTAATAATGAGTTTTTAAAACATTTTAAACTTTTTATTATTATAGATTTAATTTTTATGCTATGTTCAGGTTTCCAGGGAAGAATTTTGTAGTCTCAGTGAAAAATTAATTTATCCAGCTTAGTTAACTCATAATGGGAGATAATCATCTAAAAGATAAACATCATTTTTAGACATCAACCCAATATTTCTATTTTTTTCATAAATCTGAATTAGGTTATAGCTTAGGATAATGGCTCTCACCCACAGCAATTAAGAAGCATATCAACACGTGCACACTGAACAGTGAAGTTGTTTTGATTGAAGGATACACATAAAGGACAGGAAAATAAGGAGGCCACTTGTAGCAAAGTAAGTTACAATTCTGCAGTTGTTTTTACATTTCGGGGGCAGTCTGTGTGGTCCTTGTAGCTTTATGTCAACATCAGATTCTACTCCTTTTTAAGAGGCCACAATGTCAGAACATTGAAGTGTAAGAAAAGTAAAGATCATGTTACTGAAAGCTTACTGCGTGCCAAGGACTAACTAAATGCCCAGGGTCACACACACAGAGATGGGTCTGGGATGTGAAACCGAGGCTTCTGTTTTTAATTTCAGAATAAATATGACAATATCTTAAATGACAACAGACATGGCAATCCTCACGGTTATTTCTCCAAGGATACTTAAACTGATTACTGATGCTGATGGCTCCGTCTTGGGTTCAGCATCAGTAACACAACTTCTAGATTCCTAAATGAGGGGACAAATCACACAGTCAGGAAACAATTTTCAAATCTGCAAGTTAGCTGAATAATGATTACTTTACATACAGCCAAACAGAGGGCCATAGAAAGCAGTGCTCACTGAAACCTGGGCAATGCTGATGGAGAGGTTAGTGAGACCACCTCTTGTGAAGTGGCTAATACTTACTGTGCACTGACTGCCAGGAATTCTGAAATGTTACTGATTTAATCTTTGTAACAGCCTTATGTGCTGTTTCCACCCCTGTGTTGATACTGCAGTCCTCAGTGCATATCAGCAACTATGCTTCAGAAAGACATGTGAAGAAAGAGGAAAGTCTATTTTTGCTTTATAGTTCCTAAGGACCTGTAATTTTCATAATTGGTTTCTAACCAAGTCTTGCCTTCTTGCTCTGCTCTTTGGAGCTTTTTAAAATGGGTAGTTACTTGCTGCTTTCATTCTTTTGACTGTACTGTGTAGGGTTCCCACAGAATCAACCTTCTTTCTCAAGCTCATGTGATCTGAACACATAGAGATACTGAATTTAAAATACAGACTTTTATTAATGAATTCAACAAATTATTGTTGAAAACTTATTAGGAGTCAGGCGTACTATAGTGTAAATAAATCAGTACTCTGTAGAAGACTATAGGAAGCTTTGTTGAGTGGGTTCTAGCATTGCAGTGATAGTAGACATTAATTACAGAATTGTAAGAGAATCATTTAGTAGTTCAAAAATGAAATAAAAATGTATAGGACATGTATATCAGGACACTGGCTCTATCTTGGGTATTAGGAAGTTTTCCTGTAGAACAATAATAATTTGAGTTGACATCTGAAGTTCTAACTAGGTGAAGGGTTTAGAAGCCAAAGTGTTTCAGTTTACAGAGAATAAAACCCCCAGAACTCTGGAGCAGGAAAACACATTAGAGATTTTGTGAAATAATGTCCTGAATGTCAGAAATCATGGAACTAGTGGAAATATGTACAGGAAGAGCCACAGAAGTAGGCTGAGATTACATTGGATCTATTAGATATTTTTTTTAAGTCTTCCAACAGTTTATTAGAAAGAATGTAGACATTTAAAAAAATCCCCACTGTCATGAACATAAATTGAGGTTTTCAGCCCTGGTATAAGCTGAACCAGAAAAAAAAAAGAAATAAAAAAAATTTCCAATAGTGTATTAACATTTTCTTCACTCATTTGCCATACTGACAGTGCAAATACAAATCTGGTCTAAATGTACAGACTCTCAAGCAACAATGTACAGCTTTCTTCATCCTCCATGCTAAGAGATGTAAAAGCTTAAGGGCCAAACAATACCAAATGTATAGGCTTCAAAAACCATCAAAGTTAGGGCATTCACTAGTTTTAGCTAAGATACATCTGGAATACTGACAAGTGATCACTTACATAGAATAATGTGAAGTGAATTTTTTGAAAAATAAACTTTAGTGGAACACTCCTGAAGGATACACCAGAGGAATAGCCGGTTATCAGTTTAAGGTGTCAGCCAATTTGTTTCAGCCACGTTTGAGTCCATGTTCTAAACCCTAAAATTTACTTATCTTTCCCTAAGCTGAGCACTTCCTATCATGTCAGTATCTATGTTATGAAGAAGTAAAGGAGACTTAAGTGAAATGTTTTTATTTATCACAACTGCTGTATCAATTATCTAGGACCTCAACAGCTTCACGAAGTCTGGGAAATGTTCATGCATAAGGTTATTGCCTTAGCTGACTTAAAACTGCCCCTTACAATGGTACATATCAACCCTTAGTGAAGCCTTTTAAAAAAAAAAACAAATAGGTTGAAAAATGGGTTAAAGGAGGCAAATACAGCATCCACCTTTAGAGCTATCAACTCAGGAATTCTCTCAATTATGAAATTTTGCAGAGAAATCACTTTCTCAAAATCCAGGTGATGACAATACTCCTTATTCCAGATCTGGCATTTTTTCATCATCGCTGTCTTGTGAATCATCATCTGCTCCATCTACTTCTGGCAAATCTACATCCTCATCACCACCCATGTTGTTCATCATCTCAGAGAAACGATCAAAATTAGACATGTCTTCATCTGAATCATCTTCCCAGTCTTTCCAATTATTGAAGTCCACACTAAGCCAATTGAGCTTTGCGCTTTCTTTTGTTAACCTTGGCCATGACTGGCCAGATTCTCCTTTTCGTAAACAACATAAAATTGATCTGTCCGTTCTTTTGTGCTTGGAATCATTTGGATCAATGCAATGAAAAAGGTCAATTTCATTTAAATGCTTAAAATTATCACTTCCTCCAAGACAACTGAATGTAAGTTTGGATTTTTCAAAATTTACATTAACATCTTTACTGTCTTCAACACAGAATTCAATGAAGACATAATCCCTTCGATCATACCACTTTGCAGAAGCAGGCTGCATTGTGAACGGGGCAGGGGGACGGGCGAGCGGGTGGGCGTGCCTCGCTGGCGGCGGCGGCGGCGGCAGGGGAGTGGACTTTCCTCCAGCGGCGACTCTGGCGTTTTCTTCCCGGTTGCGGCCTCTCCTCTCTCCCCTCAGGCGGCGGCGGCGAAGGCGGCGACGGGCTCGACCTGGGTCCCCAGAATGCACCGCGCGGCGCGAGCAGCTCCTCCAGTCGGGGAGAAGAGGAAAGTGTAGGAAAAGGGGCGCGAGGACGGAGGAGGAACGTGCGTGCGTGCGAGCGAGGGGTGGTGAGGCCGGGCCCTATTAGATATATTAAAGATTGTGGTCTTTATTTAAGAAAGAAGAGAAACCATTCCTATGTTTTAAAGAGTTTATTTGTTCAAATATTTTTATTTTTTTAATAACTTTTTGTTTCTGAGTAGTTTAAGTTTAGAAAACAAAAATTGTGAGGTAGTACAAAGAATTCTCATTTACCCCCATCCAACTTTCCCATTAACATCTCATATTACTATGACATATTTGTCACAATAAATAAACCACTCCCATCTTTCCCTATTTTTAAATCCAAGCTCCCTTTATTCCCACCACCCCTCGCAACTCCTAGAAATGACTATTCCATGTTCAGATTGAGGTTTTTTTTTAAAGTTTCCAAATAAGAGGGAGAATTTGCAGTATTTGTCCCTCTGTGTCTGGCTTATTTCACTTAACATAACGTCTACGAGTTCCAACCATTTTGCTGCAGATGATAGGATTTCATTTTTTTCTATAGCTGGATAGTATTCTATTGTGTATATATGCCACAGCTTCTTTACCCATTCATGTGATTATGGTTTTTCTGGTTATTGTGAATAGTGCTGCAATAAATGTGGTAGGGTAGATATTTCTTTGATACAATGATTTCATATTTTTGGATAAATATCAGTAGTGGGATTGCTGGATCCTATGGAAATTCCATTTCTAGTTTTTAAGAAATCTCCATGGTGTTTTTCATAGTGGCTTTACTAACTTACATTTCCACCAACAGTGCGTATCTGTTCCCATCTCTCCACATCCTTCCAGAATGTCTTACTTCCTCGCTCTTTTTTAAAATACCAGTCATCCTAACATGGGCAAAGTGATGTCCCTTTGTGGTTTTGATTTGCATTTCTCTGATGGTAGATACTGAGCATTTTTTCATATACTTTTTGGTCATTTGAATTTCTTCTTTTCAGAGTTGTCTACTCAAGTCTTTCACCCATTTCTTAAGTGGATTAATTGTTATCTTGCTACTGAGTTTTTTGAGTTCTTGATATGTTCTGGATACTAATTCTTGTTGGATAGGTAGCTTGCAAATATTTTCTCCTTTTCTGTCCAATGTCGTTTAATTACATTATTTCCTTTGTGGTGCAGAAGCCTCTGAATCTGATGATAAATAGAAGGAAAAAGGCATTGAAAATTTATCAAAAAGAACTATAGTTGAAAATTTGCCAAGTTTTGAAAGAGATGTGGGCATCCAGATACAAGAACTCTAAGGATCTCAACCAGACTCAAACAGAAACCTTCTCCAAGGCATATTACAATCAAGTGGTCTAAAATTAAGGACAAGAAAAGAATCTTAATGATAGAGTAAAACACCAAGCTACACATAAAGGAAAACCCATTAGACTCACAGCCAACTTCTCAGCTTCCCCCTGCAGGCCAGAAGAGTGTGAGATGATATATTCAAGGTCTTGAAAAACCGACTTCCAAACTAGTACACCATATCTGGGGAAGCTATCCTTTAGCAATGAAAGGGGAAATAAAGTATTTCCCAGACAAGTAAACCAAGAGAATTCATCACCACCAGACCAGCCCTAGACAAAATCCTGAAAGGAGTCCTACATTAGAAAAAAATCATCATGAAACCACATGACAGTACAAAATTCACTAACACAGCAGACACACAAAAGAGAAAGAGGATCCAAGCTTACTGTGATGAAAAGCTATGGAAACACAAAGATGATAAGAGGCAAAAAGAAATATGTAATACATAAAATAACCAGTATGCTACCAGTAAAATGACAAGACTTATTTCAAATCTATTATTATCAATCTTGAATGTGAATGGATTAAATTCCCCAGTCAAAAGCTATAGGTTGACCTAATGAATAAAATAGTGAGAGCCAACTGTATGCAAGACTAAACTGTATACAAGAAAGTTACTTAACAGGTAAAGATGCACACAAACTGAAACTGAGGGGCTGGAAAAAGGTATACTATGCAAGTGGAAACCAAAAATGACTAGCTCCCAGTGTGTGGATGAGGTGTTCGATGCTCCTCTGCCCCTTGCCGGAACACAATGGATGTCTTTGATCTTTCATGCTGGTAAATGATTCCTGTCCAGATGAGATAAAACACCTTTATTGATTATCCATAGGAGCCAGGCTAAATAACAATAATAATAAAATAGTAATAATAATAATGTTTGCATGGCTTCCATGGAATCTCTATATGTAACATTCTGGCTGACAATTTCTGTACTTATTTTGGTGAACAAGCAAAATGTCAATCAAATAATGGAGTTAATAGAAGAAAAAAGACTTGATAACATAAGATAGAATCTGCCTCTGTACTTCTAAAATATAGTTTGCAGACAGAATGGAAAATCTCTTCCTCAAATAACTCTCTTTATGTTGTTCATAAGTAACAATTTATTCACTCAGATCTCCTGAGCTTCCCTCTGACCCCACAAACTGTAGACTTCTAACATTTCCAGGATTTGATGATAGGGTGCAAGACAGAGTCCTCTCTACATTCCAGGACCATTTTCATCACTTTAAGGTTAAACTCATTTCATTTCTGTTGCCTTCTCATACCATTCTGCACACTATGCTAAAACACTAGGTCACTCATCTCACTTTCATTATCTTTCCTCATCTCTCAAGGATCAAGAGTGTAAAAGAAAGATAAATGAGAAGCAAATAAGAGGAAATTGAACTCTTTGGTTCTGTGCAAAATATCAGAAAAAAGAAATCTATTGGCTAGAAGTGGCAGACATATGATTTTTCAGGTGAGATAATGACTCAAATTTTATATCAAATTATATATATTTACTGGGTGTCTAAGTATTAGCCAGTAAGTGTTGCACATATTGCTTCCCATTCTAAAAATCTATTAATTAAATTAAAGGAACACTCATTGGAAGCCAGTTTGTTTCTGGAGTTAATGCTGCTAACCAGAGTGTTTCTGTCTTCTGTAATGTAAGCTTGAGTTTCTGACACCTCTGCTCGAACATACTGGGCAGCTTACAAGGTCCTGCTAATTTCTATATTCCTCATAAGGCGCAGAAGGGTTCTTTTTTCACAGAAAGCAACCTACAGTGTTGTAGCTACTTACATGGGAAGAAGATTTTATTTTTGGATTACCACTCAGTTTATTACATTAAGTAATTCAAGCCCTAAAGTGAATATTTGATCTAAACTTTTTAGTTCATATTTAGTGTATTGCATAAAGGTAGAAGATTAGAGTAGGTTTCTTCCCTTTGGTTATGTGAAACCAGTCTCTGGAAATATCATCTGATAACTTAATTGCCCAGGATTAAGAAATCTTTGTGCTTATGAGATACTTCAGAATATCTGAGATCCTATAACAATTTATTTACCTTTAATTCGTAAATCTGGCAAGTTTCAAAGAAGATAATTTATGTGAATTTACAATGGAAACCTTCAGTAATTTACATGGTAAGAATCATTACCTTGAAAAGTATATATCAAATCACTCAGATGATAATAAACATTTCAAAAATGCTTTCCACCAGTGTCTTGCTGATAGTTGTTCATAGTTTTGCAATATAGGTGGTACAAAATTTCATCTCCATCTTACCCAGAAAAGAAAGTTTTATATTTTCTACTGCCAAGAGTTCTCAAAGGATTAAATATATAATTTTTACGTGTGCTTTATTGAACACAAATGCAGAATTTATTTTTAAGAGCCTTAATTGAATTGAAAGAAATGACTCAGTAGATGCCCCAGCCAGCCTAAAATCCCTGTTGTCCCATGTGGGATTCTCTTCTCGGCTGTGTTTATTTCCCATGAGGTCTGCCCCTGGAAACCAGTGACCTCCTCATTCTCTCTCATGCAGCTCTCTATCTGCTGATTTAAAACTACACCCTGGAAGCTGCTGTGGGAGGGAAATCGTGGATGGGCTAAATATTTGTTTGCGGGTCGGAAGCTAGACCTTGCGTCTGTCAGATTGCTTCATAACCAAAACTGTCTTTTCTCATGCTTTTAAAATTATCAGATAATCAACCTAGAAATTGGTTTTCAATAATCAAACAATAATGATTCATCCCTAAGATTTGTTTTTGATATTTATGATTTCTTGAGTAAGTTTATGGTGCATAGTAATAGCAGAAACAATTAATTTTAGACATGCATTAACTCTTCCAAAATTAGTAAAAATATCAATGAATGATTTTGTTGTGAAGTTTTCAAGATATGGCTGTCGCTGTTGGCAGTCTATACTAGTCTTTTTTTTGATCACTCTTTTGCTGCTTTGATGCGCATTTCTAAACCAAAATAATCTGATATTAGAGAAATTATATTCTTTGACAGCCCTGAATTTTCTAATAAGGTTCATGTGTCAATAAATTAGAAATTCTTATCTTCTTTTTTTTTAAATAACAATGTCAAATGGATGATAAATACTAGCAGGCTTGAAATTGCTTTGGAAATGGAGTTAAAAATAAATTTATTTTGGTGCAAAAACTTGAAAGTCCATGCACAATTTTTTTCATAATGTGCATTTCCAATGAACTTTTTGAAGACTCCTCCTACTAGATACGTGGTATCAGAGAATCCTGTATGATTTGAATGCTCAATTACAGGTCTAAAAGCAAAGTTTCAAAAATCTACCCCTCACTCTATCTAACCAGATTACTTTCTCAATTTTTTTGAGTTTCAATATGGAAAGCAAACCAGGACACAGCAGAAACCCTAATTTTCTGTCCTGGGGGAAGAGTTCATTTTACTTGCTCCAAATCTGAGGGAAATGCTTTCAGTGTGATATTGGCTGTTTGTTAGTGATATACAGCCTTTATAATTTTGAGGCATGTTCCTTCTTTACTAATTTGTGGAGGGCTTTTCTCTTCAAGGAGTGTTGAATCTTATCAAATGATTTCTCTGCATGTATTGAGATGACCATGACCATGTGGTTTTTGTTCTTCGTTCCATTGATGTGATGTACGATGTTTATTGATTTGTGAATGTTGAACCACCCTTGCATTTCTGGGGTAAATACCACTTGATAGTGGTGTGTGATCTTTTCGAAGTTGTTTTGGATTCCATTTGCTAGTATTTTATTGAGAATCTTTGCACCTATGTTCATTAAGGATATAGATATGTGTTTTCTGCTCATGTCTTATTGGTTTTGGTATCAAAGTGATGCTGGCTTTGTAAAAAGAGGTTAGTAGAGTTCCATCCAGTTCAATATTTTGGAATAGCTTGGAGAGTATTGGAGTTACTTCCTCTTTGCATGTTTTTTAGGTTTCAGTAGTGAAGCCATCAGGTCCTGGATTTTCTTTAATGGAAGACTTTTGATTACTGCTTCAATCTCATTGCTCATTATGGGTCTGGTTAGATTGTCTATATTTCTTGATTTAATCTTGGCAGGTTATATGAATCCAGGAATTTATCCATTTCTTCAAGGTTTTCTGGTTTATTAGCATATAGTTCTTCATAGTAATTTCTTATGATTCTTTGTATTTCAGTGGTTTAGGTTGTAATTTCATCTTTTTCATCTCTAAATTCATTTATTTGAGTTCTCTCTCTTTTTTTCTTTGTGAGGCCAGCAGTTAATTTATTTTATCAAAAGAACACAACTTTTGTTGATCTTTTGTATTCTTTTTATTAGCTTCAATTTCATTTATTTCTGCTCTGAGACTTACTATTTCTCACCTCCTCCTGATTCTGGGTTTGGTTTGTTCTTGTTTTTCTAAGTTTTCAAGATGCATCATTGGGTATTTACTTTGAGGCATCTCTTTTTTTAAAATGTAAGCACTTAATGCTATACACATCCCTCTTAATATTGCTTTTTCTGTATCCCACAAGTTTTGATATGTTGTACTTTCATTCATTTATTTCAAGAAAGTTTTTATTTCCTTTTTAATTTTTTCAGTGACCCATTGATCACACAGTAGAATATTGTTTAATTTCCAAGTGTTTATGAGTGTGTTATTGTTCTTCTTATTGTTAATTTCTAGTTTTATTCCTTTATAGTTTGAGAATCTACATGGTATTTCAGTCTTTTTAAATGTGCTGAGACTTGATTTGTGGCCTAATTTGTCGTGTATCCTAGAAAATGTTCCATGTGCTCAGGAGAAGAATGTGTATTCTGTAGCTGTTGGATGAAGTGTCCTGTAATTGTCTGTTGGGTCCATTTGCTCAAAAGTATGTTTTAACTGATATGTTTTTAATGACTACTTGTCTGGAACACCTGTCACTTGATGAGAATGGGATATTGAACTGATGCACTATTATTTTATTGGACTCTATCTCTCTCTTTAGGTCTAATAGTATTTGTTGTATATATCTAGGTGGTCTTCTGTTAGATGCATATATATATATATATATATTTATAACTGCATGTCTTCTTTCTGAATTGAACCTTTTATCAAAATATAATGTCCTTTATTTCTTTTTACAATTTTTGATTTAAACTCTATTTTATCTGATATCAGGATGGCTATACCAGCTTGCTTTTGGTTTCTGTTTGCCTGGTATATCTTTTTCCAACTCTTCACTTTCAGTCTGTGTGCATTTTTGTGAACTTCTAGTAGGCAGCATATAGTGGGGTCCTGGTTTTTTATCCATTCAGCCAAACGAAGTCTTTTGGTTGGTGAATTTAACCCATTTACATTCAAGATTGGGACTGATAGATAAGAACTAAGACCTTTCATTTTATTGATTGGATAATAATTCTACTTGCTCTGTCAATGAATTTGGTGGTGACATTTGTTTTATGTGTACTTCTTTTTTTTATTTTTGACAGGCAGAGTGGATAGTGAGAGAGAGAGAGACAGAGAGAAAGGTTTTCCTTTTGCCGTCGGTTCACCCTCCAATGGCCGCCACGGCTGATGCGCTATGGCTGGCGCATCGCGCTGATCTGAAGCCAGGAGTCAGGTGCTCTTCCCGGTCTCCCGTGTGGGTGCAGGGACCAAGCACTTGGGCCATCCTCCACTGCACTCCTGGACCATAGCAGAGAGCTGGCCTGGAAGAGGGGCAACCAGGATAGAATATGGCACCCCGACTGGGACTAAAACCCAGTGTGCTGGCACCGCAAGGTGGAGGATTAGCCCATTGAGCCACAGCACCGGCCAATGTGTACTTCTTTTTTTAAACTTTACTTAAGTTATACAAATTTCATGTATTTCATATATGCAGACTTAGGAACATAGTGACACTTCTGTCCCCTCCAACCCATAATCCATCCCCTCCTCATCCTCCCTGTCATATTCCCATTCTTAATTTTTACAAAGATCTATTTTCTGTTTACTTAGCAATCATATAGCTTAGTAACCATACACTTAGTAAAAGAGTTCAGCAAATATTCTGAAGAAAAAAAGAAAACAACCAACCAACCAAACAAAAAACTGTTTCTAAATGGAAGCGACAAGAACTGTAAATGATCATCAAATCTAGAAATGTCTATTTCACTCTAATGTGTTATGTTTCAGGCACTCTTTTAGTTAGCTCAGATCAGCAAAAACATGATTTCTGTCTTTCTGGGATTGGCTTATTTCACTAAGTTTAATGGTTTCTAGTTGTATCCATCTTGTTGCAAATGACAGGATTTCGTTTTTTTAACAGCTGAGTAGTACTCCATAGTGTATATATACTATAATTTCTATATCTAGTCAGTAGTTGATGTGTATCTGTGTTGGTTCCATATCTGCTATTGTGAATTGTGCTGCAGTGAACATGGGATACAAATAACTCTTTAATATGCTTATTTCTTTTGGTTTGGGTAAATTCTCAGGAGTGGGGTGGCTGGATCATATGGTAGGTGTATATTTAGATTTTTGAGGTATCTCCATACTGTCTTCCACAGTGGCTGCATCAGTTTACATTCCCCCAACAGTGGACCAGGGTACTTTTTTCCCTATATCCTTGTCAGTATTTGTCATTTGTTGATTTCTGTATGTGAGGCATTCTAATCATAGTGAAGTGAAACCTCACTGTGGTTTTGATTTGCATTTCCCTGATGGCTAGTGAGCCTGAGCATTTTTGAAGTGTCTGTTGGACATTTGAATTTCCTCTCTTGAAAAATGCCTGTTCAAGTCCTTTGCCCATTACTTAATCAGGTTGTTAGTTTTGTTGTTGAATTCCTTGAGCTCTTTATAGATGCTGGATGTTAAGCCTTTATCAGTTATGTAGTTTGCCAATATTTTCTCCCATGCTCTTGGTGGCCCCTTCACTTTGCTGAGTGTTTCTTTTTTAGTAAAGAAGCTTCTCAGCTTTATGTAATCCCATTTGTCAATTTTGACTTTGAGTCCTTCTGCTCCTGGATCTTTTCCAGGAAGTTTTTGCCTAGGCCAACATCTTGCAGGGTTTTCCCAATGTTCTCTAGTAATTTGAGGGTATCAGGTTGTGGATTTAGGTCTTTCATTCATTTTGAGTGGATATTTTTGTAAGGTATAAGTTAGTCATCTGCTTTCATACTTCTGCATGTAGAGATCCATTTCCCCAGTGCCATTTGTTAAAGAAACAGTCCTTGTGCCAGTGATTGCTTTTAGCTTCTTTGCCAAAGATAAGTTGGTTGTAGATGCATGAATTGATTTCTGGAGTTTCTATTCTGTTCTATTGGTCTACACTTCTGTTTTTGTGCCAGTATCAGGCTTTTTTTTTATTATAACTTCCCTGTAATATGTCTTGAAATCAGGTATTGTGATGCTTCCATCTTTGCTTTTGTTGTATAAGATTGCTTTAACTATTTGGGATCTCCTGTGCTTCCATATGAATTTTAACATCATTTTTTCTATATCTGAGAAGAATTTCATTCTATATCTGAGAAAAATTTCGATTGAGATCACATTGAATCTGTAAGTTCCTTTGATAGTATGGGTATTTTGATGATGCTGATTCTTATGATACATGAACATGAAAGATTTTTCCATTTTTAATGTTCTCTTCTATGTCTTTCTTTAGAATTTTGCAATTTTCATCATAGAGATCTTTGACATCCTTGGTTAAATTTATTCCAAGGTGTTTAATTCTTTTTGGATCTACTGAGTATGAGACTGGTCTTGAAAGTTCTTTCTCGGCTGGCACTGTGACTCACTAGGCTAATCCTCCGCCTTGCGGTACCTGCACACCGGGTTCTAGTCCTGGTCGGGGCACCAGATTCTGTCCCGGTTGCCCCTCTTCCAGGCCAGCTCTCTGCTATGGCCCGGGAGTGCAGTGGAGGATGGCCCAAGTCCTTGGGCCCTGCACCCATGGGAGACCAGGATAAGTACCTGGCTCCTACCATCGGATCAGCATGGTGCGCTGGCCACAGCATGCCGGCTGCGGCGGCCATTGGAGGGTGAACCAATGGCAAAGGAAGACCTTTCTCTCTGTCTCTCTCTTACTGTCCACTCTGCCTGTCAAAAAAAAAAGAAAGTTCTTTCTCAACCATGACATTGTGTATACAAAGGCTGTTGATTTTTCTGTGTTGATTTTATATCATACCATTTTACCAGATTCTTTTATGAGTTCCAACAGTTTCTTAGTGGAGTTTTTTTTTTTTTTTTTTGATCCCCTATATATAGGATCATGTCATCTGCAAATAGGGACAGTTCAATATCCTCCTTTCCAATTTGTATCCCTTTGATTCCTTTTTCTTGCCTAATGGCTCTGGCTAAAGCTTCCAGGACTATATTAAATAGCAATAGTGAGAGTGGACATTCTTGTCTGGTTTCAGATCTTAGTGGAAATGCTTCCAACTTTTCCGCATTCAATAGGATACTGGCCATGGGTCTGTCATAAATTGCCTTGATTGTGTTGAGGAATGTTCCTTCTGTACCCAGTTTGCTCATGGTTTTAATCATGAAATGATGTTATATTTTATCAAATGCTTTCTCTGCATCTATTGTTATTTTTGAGTTTCTCTTCCTTTGTAAATCTAATATTCTTCCAAAACTGCTTTATTCCAGGTTGCAAATATTTTCCTAGTCCTAGTCCTTAGATCCATATGTCTGTCTTAACTTTTTTTGAATGCTTCTTTATTTATTTTCATCTACTTGAAAGTTAGAGCAATGGAGAATGAGCCGAAAGTGAAAGAGAGAGAAAGAGAGAGAAAGAGAGAGAGAGAGAGAGAGAGAGAAAGAGAGAGAGAGAGAGGCAGAGAGGAATCTTCCATTGCCTGATTTACTTCCCAAATGTCCACAATAGCAGGAGCTGGATCAGGCAAACTAGGATCCCCAGAACTCCATGTGGGTCTCCTCTACGTGTGGCAAGAGTCCAAGCATTTGAGTGATCTTGTGCTGCCTCCCAGGATACCTCAGCAGGAAACTGGATGAGAGTAGATAGAGTAGGCAGCCATTCTGGTAGGGAATGTAGGTATGCCATGTGGCAGCTTAACATTCTGTGCCTGCTGATTAGTCTTGTTCTCCTTTCATCTTCTCCACTCAGCTTACCAGCTCCTCTTCATATGTGGTTTCTCCTGCATAGTTATTTAAAAGCCACAGATTCAACACCCGCATGTGAAGATCCTTCTGGCCCTCTCATCTGCTCACTGTGTACATGGAGTTCTTGTAAGTCCTCCTATCCACCCTCTTTTCTCTCCCCCTGGTTCTCTTAGGAAAATCTGGCTCTTCCTAGGTTTTGGACCATGGCATGTCTACAGATACCATCTTCCTCCATGCCTTTAGCTGAATATCATAAGTTCCAACCCTCACTGTTAAAGCCTCACAGATTATTTTAACCTGGGTAATTTATTAGTGGTATCTCAATAATCTTTATGCTTCTTTTATATCTACTTAAAAATATCAATACTCCTATTAACTGCTAACCCCCAAATTGCAGAAACCTTAACTTCATCAATTTCAGCTTCCTCTTTTGGATTCATTCCTACATCCAACTGAATAGCAAATCCTCTTATTTCTGTTCAGTGATTTTCTTTAATTTTATTCTTCGTATACCTACTTCTTACTTTTAATACCATAATAAAAATACTGTATTCATGGCACTCCAGTATGTTACTCATTATATGGCCAATTAGTTTTCTTAAAACTATAGTAAAATTTTTATATTGGGCCTTAAAAATAGAAATACAAATTTAAAGACATGGATTTTTTTCAGATTTATCTTACAAAATGAACATTTGTTTAAAATTATGTATTTCCAAATTTTCTGAAAATCAGAAAGCCTCATATTGTAATTTTTAGTAACAAAATGTACTTACAGATTTTACACCACTAGAAAATATTGCCTCTGAAATATCACACAAACTTTTCTCTCATTTTTTAACTAAAAAATTTTTAATTAGAAAAATTATTTATTTCTGATCCTTTCATTCTATTTTCTGTTCAGGAAGTAGTCATGCATACATATCTGAAATAACATATTATTCCATGTTCTGTTTAAAGACAAAGCAGTGTAAGGAAAGTTGATCAGCTTTCTAGAATTCTCAGTTTATGGGATCTTATTTCCTGATTTCACATGAATTTCTGAAAACCAGCAATGTCATCTCAAAAAATGATAAGGGGGCTATTAAAGAATAATCCCCTCATTCAATATTACAGTTGTTGGAGTAGAGCATATTTTCTTTAAGAAATGAAAAACTAAGAAGTAAATTCCACTTACTATCATTGGTGCATCAGTATAGACCAGTGTGGAAAAATACTGTGATGAACTTGCTTCTCTGATACCAAGGAGAAATTCTAGACTAAGCTTTAGTATTCTTGTGCTTTCACCTGATACTTCTTTTACTGCTACTCATCATTCTTGTCCACATCATTTATAGAGTCCTGGTGCAATCTTTCAAACTGGAGCAAATCCAGTGTCTATTGATTTCTTCTCAAAGGCTCTCTTTCCCATCAGATAACCAGCCAGTTTCATTCTCATGAGTGCTCTAACCATGAAAAAACTCCATAGCTTGAAGACAAATCCAATGAGTGAAGAAGAATCTATTGAGTTTTGGGATGCTTGGTGCATTGGATTGATCTGTGATTATGAAACTTAAACCTCTCATTACAACCCGGAAGCTGAGTGCTAGTCTTTCCAGTATATATTATCTACTAACTCTGTCATTGGCCTTTGTTGAGTGTGCTCATCAGTGATAGAGCCAATACTTGGGGGTTCAACAATCACATCATAAATTATTCCTCTGGTAATGAGGAAGTAGACACCACCTCTAGCATGTACATCGTCATGGCCAAAGGCATGTGTACCTGGGGAGGCTCCTTCAGCTTCAGGCTGGGACACTCGAGCACTAGATATGGGACTGAGTATGAGGTCTCCATGTTGGTGGTGGCTGGGACAGTGCTGGGCTTGGAACCCCGTGTACCACCCAGAAACACTGTTAAAAAATCTGATCAGGTATACAAATTATACATATTTATGGAGTTGTAGGTGATGTTTCAAAGCATGTATATATTATATAATGTCTCCAAAGTTATATATGCACATTAGCATTATTAGTAGTCATCTTATTGTATAATAGAGGCCCAGACAAAATCCCATCTGGCCTTAACTTAGTGTTTGTAGATCAGCGTTACTCCATCCCTTCTCCCTCCCCTCCTGAAACTCTCATAACCAACATTACACTTTTAACCTCTGTGAGAGGTTATTTTCTGGACTCCATATATGCGTGAGATGATGTGATACTTGTTTTTCTGTATCATATAAACTTTAAAAATTTAACCACTATTTTCTGTGTATTTTAAAAACCAGTTAAAGTCATTTGTCATTATAGTATTCTTCTAAGAACAGAAAGAGGGGTATAGATCTTCAGTGAGTAACATTAAATGTGGAAAAATAAACTATAATGAGGCATTTTGATCCATATGCTTAATATCACAGTCATCTCGGCGGCTTTAGGTTTTAAAGATACAGAGCCATACAAAGAGAAAAAAGAGGGAGGGAGGGAGGGAGGGAGGACATAGGGAAGAAAGGAGAGGGAGAGGGAGAGAGAGAAGAGAGAGAGAGAGAGAACCATCTGCTTCTTCACTCCCCAAATGCCTGCAATGGCTCTGTGCTGTGGACTCGATTCAGGTTAGGAGGCTACATTTTAAAATTCAGTGTTATTATAAAATTCTGAAAAAGACAACTGCCATGGTTTTCTATATTATGTCTCTGAGGTTATTTAAGAAACTATGCAGTTTATGATGTACTAAAAAGGATAGTAGATATTGCATTAGTCAGCATTCTCCAGGGAACTAGTATCTCCTTAAAATGTAATGTATTGAAATGAAGTGGACATTTTGAGATTCAGTGATTGTTTACAGCCATTGTCTATTCTGTTGAGAAACAGTGTTTTGGTCTTGTTTCTTCACACTATTTGTTGAACCCTTCACACTATTTGTTTAATCCTTAGTATAGGGTTAACCTGACAATCATTAAGTAAACTGAAAGTAGATCTTTGCAAAAATTAAGAATGGGAATGGGAGAGGGAAGAGGAAGAAGTGTTGGAGCATGAGTTGCAAGGTGGGGAGGGAAGTATCACTATGTTCCTAGGGCTGTATATATAAAATGCATGAAACTTGTATAACTTAAATAAAATTAAAAATAACATACATAATCATTGCAAAAAAGAATATATACTCACACACATGAGTATAGGAGTGGTCAAAAAGTTCAAGAAAACACATATTATGAAAAAAATCATTGCATCAAAATAATCTCACATACTAACTCTATATAATGCATGTGAATAGGACCTAATTTGAGACTAAGGGTAAGACATCAGTTTGAAAACAGCCCCTATCAGAGCAACATGAACAAACATCAAATCTGGGGTGAAGTATAGGTGGAAGAATGGAGAAATTACTGATGCTTTATGAAAAACTGATGGCGACAATGTCCTGAATAAACTGTTGGCATACAAATGGAAAACTCATTTTAAAAAGGAATGGGATGACATGGAGGATGCAGCCCACAGAGCAACCTGAGAGGAGAAATTAATATTTTCCATGACTTCATTGAAGAGGACGGAGGAGGAACAACAGAAACAATGGCCAATGCCATAGATTTCTTAACTGGTTCAGCATATAAAGTTCTGACTGAAAAAGTAAAGTGGAGCAGACTTTCTGTTTGACTGGTGTCAGAACTGTTGGCTCATATCAGCTGCACAGAGATTTCCATGGAAACTTTCAAGTGGGACCAAGACATCTGGAAGTATTTCTTCAAAGAACTGTAGCAGGAGATGAAACTTGGCTTTTCCAGTACAATCCTGCAAACAAAGCACAACCAAAGCTATGGTTACCTAGACATGGGAGTGGTCCTGTGAGACTGTGAGAAAGCAAAAGTGAACCAGTCTCAAGCAGAGTTGACCGTATGCTCAAGGTATTTTTGCTTGTTGACTTTCTTCTTGGGTGTCGCCATTTAAAAAAAAAAAAAGTCTTGAACTTGATGGAGGTTACATTGAGAAATTTTGTATTCATAATTCCTATCTCTTCATTTAATTTCCCATGGGCAGTTTGAAGTCCCCTCATGTGTGGACCTATTGGATTGGTTTGTGAAAGGCTGGAGAGTTCCACAGTAGTCAGCTGTAAGCTTGCAGCCTGGGGATCTGGTGGTGGGAATCAGTCCAAGAAGCTGGAAGCCCACCAACTCAGGGAGGGTGATTGTGATGCAGCCCCAACCCCAGGCTGAAGCCTGAGAGCCCCCAGACAGCTGCAAGGACACGGTTCTCAGTCCCAAGGCCAGCAGGGCTATCTGATCCCCAGAGGGCAGTCACAGCATAAACACACGCCTGTTCCAGAGGGAAGAGCCAGAAAAGGAGTTGTCCTTCCTCCCAGCTTCCTGCTCTGGCACAGCTGCATTCAGCCAGATGCCTACTCTCCTTGCAGGTGACTCCTTTCCTCTCAGCACTGGGAGCATTTCACAGACACACCCAGAAGTTGTGATCTGCCAATTATGTAGGCATCCCTCAATCACTCCATTACAGATGTCTGCGACTGTGTGTTAATCACCTACCAAACATTAAGGCTTTTCAGGTTCAAAATCAAGGAAGAGACTATTCTGCATATTATCTGGACAAATGATGATTGGTCAACACTGAGAATTTGCTCCAAATTGTTATTTCTGCAGCAGTGCTGTTTCTTCCCAACAAATCATAACTTTGTGTGCCTTTTAAATATGAGTCTTTTGTATTATATGCTTTTGTAAAATCAGCATAAACAATCAAATGTTGCCTTTATCTCAAACTAATAAATATAATAAAAATGAAGTCAAACCAATACAAATAACAAAATTTGAAAATAATTCTGTGATATAATGTGAATAGTTTGCTTGCTTTTTGCTGTTTCCATCTGCATTCTGTAGTCAGAATTATTGCAAAATATTTTTATTAAACTACTCCAGAGAAAGAGGAATGAAACTTCTACAGTTCATGGATTATGAGATGTAATTATAGTTTCTTTATTGTAGCTTGTGTATTTTGTATTTGAGATCATAAATACGTATAACCCAAGACTATATTCTCTCTCATGGTCTCTCTCTTTTTCTTTTGATACCTTTCACTATTCCATTGGCTAAGACAATGCATTGCTTATGGTCACTTGACAAATGATTACCAAACCCACAAATTTGGAATTTAAATACTATACTTCCTATAAGTTGTTCTTTGTTGATTCTGTTTATTCCAGGTGATGGCAGTATAGGGCCTTTGCTGTAGTTATCAGATTGAAAGGACAACGCTCAACCCTTCAACTTCTTCCATATAAGAAAAGATGACTCCCTTGGCCGGTTGACACATGCACGCCTGGAAACAATACACACATGTTTCTCACTCACACTAAAGCAGTGTGCAAAGAACAAGAAAATTGTTAGGCTGACAATACATTTTGTTAATCTTAGTAAATATCAAGATAAGTGCATGAGTTTTTATTGCATTTATGTTTTTGTCTGACATGTTTTAATATAAATTCAACATATTTGTATAATTTGATAAACTTGTAGAACTAGGCATTTTTCAGTGCACCTGGATTTAAAAAATAAATATTATGTTCAGGGCTAGGTGAGACTTCAATAAAGCTGTTTAGTTCAAATTTGCCACCTAAGGCAGATGGCACCAATGCTGTGTTATGTCAGTGACAGTTTTCAAATGGAAAACATTGCATCAAGCTTTGAGAATGCCAACTGGAACTGCAGTAGATAGGCAACTGAAGAAAGGACTAGGGAAGTACTTAAAATAAAAAATGCAGATTCACAAACAGCACAGAAAATGGATTTTCAGTGATTTTTTTAATTGCTGAAATATAAATGTATTTTGACTCATTCTCTGACCAGAGAGGCACCCAGTAGCCCTGAATTTGTGTTTGTCCAAGCAAAAATATGTCTGCCATATAAGTAGTGGTGATATTTATAAGAAAATGACCATAAATTATTGCATATTGATGTTGACTTATATTGCTGCAATTTTCTGTTAGGAAAATTCAAGATTCTCTCAGTTGGTTTTATATTATTCATTGTTTCCTACAGCAGTAAAATACTTGAAGACCTCATTATAATACCTCAGAATTTTAATAACTTTTATGCATTATCTTATTAATTACATTTAACTTTTATCCTTCTGTGTTTGCTGTGGAGTATCCAAGACCCAGCAATATTCAGTGTCTTACTTGAAATCATAGCACTTGCTAGCAGAAGACTTGGGGATATAACTCCATTCTTTCTTCTGCATCAGGCCAGTTTTCTTTCACTGTGCTTAAAAAATGACAACAAGCAACAAAATCTGCTCTGTGGCCTGTTGTGGACAGATTGTCCACTGCAATGAGGATTGTGTCTAGATGAGAGGCACCAGTCAACCATTGGTGGGATGTGTGGGCTCTTCCTCCCTCCAGGTTGCTCTTATCCTGACATTTTAAAGCATGCTTGAAGTGATTTCCTATGTCCTGGATGCTAGAAGGAAAACCCAGGGGCCTCTCATAAAGCCTGCCCCCTTTTGCTGCATCCCAGCCTCAACCTCATGTATTCACTTCATAGAAGGACAGTTTTTACAACTTATTTTTGAAAACTTGGCATTTTTCCATATGAGTTAACATCTTTTTTAAATTTTTTTACAGTCAGAGTGGACAGTGAGAGAGAGAGAGAGAGAAAGGTCTTCCTTTACCGTTGGTTCACCCTCCAGTGGCCACTGCAGCAGGTGTACTGTGGCTGGTACACTGCACTGATCCAAAGCCAGGAGCCAGGTGCTTCTCCTGGTCTCCCATGCGGATGCAGGGCCCAAGCACCTGGGCCATCCTCCACTGCACTCCCGGGCCACAGCAGAGAGCTGGCCTGGAAGAGGGGCAACCTGGACAGAATCTGGCTCCCCGGTTGGGACTAGAACCCGGTGTGCCGTCGCCGCAGGTGGAAGATTAGCCTATTGAGCCATGGTGCTGGCCATGAGTTAACATCTTAAGTAAGGGACAACTTAACAAACTAAAACTATTTTTTGTAAGATTTTCCTACAGGTAAGATTAAAAGTAAGTATTCGTTTACCAAAACATGAGTATCCTATATATAAGATAGGCAAAAACTTTGGAAAAGGAATTAACAGATAAATTTACTTTGGAGCAAAATTTATAAATCTATGCATACGAAGGGTCTTCAAAAAGTTTATAGATAATGCACATTTTTGGTAATATTCACTATTTTATTAATTTTTAAAGCTTTTTACTTCAGAATATTTTATTTTATTTTTTGAAAGATAGTTACAGAGCGAGGTAGAGCCAAGAGAGAGAGAGAAAAAGAGAGAGAGAGGTCTTCTATCTGCTGGTTCACTCCCAAAATGATCGCAACAGCCAGAGCTGAGCTGAACTGAACCCAGGAGCCAGGAGCCAGGAGCTTCTTCCGGATCTCCCACATGGGTGCAGGTGCCCAAAGAGTTGGGCCATCTTCTCTGCTTTCCCAGGCCACAGCAGAGAGCTGGATCCGAAGTGGAGTAGCCAGGACTCGAACCAGTGTCTATATGGGATGCTGACACTGCAGGAGGAGGATTAACCTACTATGCCACAGTGTGTCCCCCAGAATAGTTCTAAATTTACAAACAAAAATTGTGAAGTGGAATGAAGAGTTCCCACGTACCCCACACCCAGCTTCTGTTACAGTTAACACTTTTATCATTCTTATCTATTTGTCACAAACAGATAATAATTTTGATATTGCCTAACTGCCTATTAACACATTTAACTCCTCACAGCATCTTAACCATTATACCAAGCATCGATCCCCAATAGATCTCTTTCCACTGCTTGAATCCTGGAAACGTGAAGTGGGAATGGAAATTAGGACATCAATATTAGCAGATGGGAAATTTTCTTTTTTATTTTTTTGTAAAGCTTTTGGGAAATTTTCTTTTGATTGTTCCTTTTTTTTTTTTTTTTTTTGTAAGAGCTGAGTCCCTTTCCCAAACTGCTTCCTGTCTAAAGAAGTTTGGGGACTCTAAAGAAGCTTTTTAATTCTGAACTATTTGTCTTTTCTTAAAAAAAGATACATTTTTTTTGAAAGTCAGAGTTATAGAGAGAGGAAGAGACACACACACACACGGAGAGAGAGAGAGAGACTGTCCATCCACTGGTTCACTCCCCAGATGGCCACGGCAGTTAGTGCTGACTCAGGCTGAAGCCAAGAGCCAGAAGCTTCATCTCCAAATTAAGTGACAGGTGCCAAACACTTGGGCCCTCGTCTGCTGCTTTTCCCAGGCCATTATCTGAGAAGTAGGGCAGCTGGCTAATGAACCAGTGCCCAAATGGGATTCCAGCATCACAAGTGATGGCTTTCCCTGCTACACCATAACACTGGCCCCTCAGTTACTATTTTTGAATACGTTAACTGAGAATAATTAATGTTTTCTTCATGAGAGTAATGGTGAGGATAAAGTCATTGCATATATGGAGGGTCTATAAGAAGTTCACAGAATTTGTGTGCTATGAAAAAAATATGCATGAATTTCAACATCCTTGTACCAAAGTAAACTTACCCATTCATCCCATTTTCCATAAAATTTTTTGAAGTACCCTTATGTAGCAGTAAGAAAGATGCCTGATGTATAATAAGCACCTAATAAATAGTAGCCAATACACTTAGACATTATACATTTTGACTAAAGGATTTTAAATATTGCACAGTTCTGATTACAGAATTACAAGGAAAAGAACTGAAATGAAAATAAGGAAAAGAACAATAATTTGTGGTGAGAACAACAAAAGAATTTTGCTTCGCCCAACAAGCCTTCATTTAATTTAATCAACTTCTTCATATCAATGGCTAGTAGTGAAAAAAAATCTCCGGAATATTTCAGAAAGAGAATATGGAATGTGTACTGTAATATGATCCAAATTTTTGGAACAAAACGATTCAAGGTTGCAGTCAATATATAGTGCTTGTAAATTGAAAGTGAGTATTTTTCAGCACCTGTGCTTTGTCAGGTGCAAACTCAAACCCATCATAGAAAGATGTAGTACCATCTTTCTGATGGTTGTTAAAGGTGACAGGCAAAATGACTTCTGGCAGTTTCACTCAGATCCCTAGAGAACAAGAGTCAAATTCATGATACAAGCAGTAAAAGAATGTTGCATGAAAAGAATACAGAATTTGACAGATTGAAACACAGTCCCAGTGGGATTGAGCAGAGAGAATAAAGCAAGTCAAATCCTATTAAATCTTCTACAGGGCTCAAGGATTATATTATTCAAGTGGCAATAATGACAGGGCATTGGACACTGGCTTACAACATCTAAAATTCAGTTCATTCTTTTGATGTTGAGCATCTTAGGGTTTCAGATCTAGCAATTTTGGCAACAGTTAACTGGTTGAAGAATATTTAACCATATTAACAAATTGAAGGAAAAATTCCTTACTTCTTTGACTTACCATTTGTGTGTATGTGTGTGTGTGTGTGTGGTGTTTGTGCAAAAGTGTACTTCTGAGAACCAGCTTCCTAATAAGAATTTCCTGAGAGAATAAAAGACAAATGTTTTGAGTTAAATAAAGTTCATTTCCTGTGTAGATGATGATGATGATGATGATGATGATTTAAGCATCAGAAATTAAATGGAAGAAAATATTCAGTTCTTTTGGATGGGATTTTGTAATTGTATGTGTCTGTGTATAGTTCTAAGCTTTTTTGGTACTTTAATATCTTCTCTCTTCACTACTAAGAGTTTTTTTTAAAACATTTATTTATTTGAAAGTCAGAGTTACACATAGAGAGAGGGAGAGGCGAAAGAGAGAGAGAGGCCTTCCATTCACTGGTTCACTTCCCAGATGGCCGCAATGGCTGGAGCTGCGCCAATCTGAAGCCAGGAACCAGGAGCTTCTTCTGGGTCTCCCACGTGGGTGCAGGGGCCCAAGGTCTTGGACATCTTCTGCTCTCCCAGGCCACAACAGAGAGCTGGATGGCAGTGAAGCAGCTGGGACTCAAGCTGGCGCCCATATGGGATGCTGGCACTGCAGGTGGCAGCTTTACCCTCTAGGTCACAGCGCCAGACCCTGTTTTGAAGGTGGGGGAAGATGCCAGAACTGCCTATGGATTTGCATCAACACAGCAGAATTTACCCAGTTTTAAAACTGACTCTGCAAAATCCTTGAAACAGATGAGCATGCATTCTCTCACTTGGAAGTCAACAGCAGTGTCTTCCTTGTGTCAAAATTTACCATTACATTGTTTCAGAGGAGAAAGTGTGGTTCCATCTCAACATTAGACTCTGCAGTCCAACTCCCATTTACCATTTACTTTATATAGGTCTGTTTTATAGCTATTTTAAACATCTTCAGGGACTGAGAGAGGAGTAGACTACACCACTGAAAGAGGCATTTACCACAGGTGAACACTTAGTCCCTTGTTCACTAGTATTGACCTTCACTATGGAGCTACAACAAAAACCTTCCTATAGTAAATCCTGAACTTGATGCTGCTCTAATTTCTCTTGAAGAAGAGCTTCAGAATCTGCACAGTATAATGTGAAGATCAGAGGGAAACAGTCGATAGCCCAATGAATTATTTCTGATACATTGACATTTCTTTTATCAATCACAGTTTCCATGTTCTCAATTAAGATGCTAAGCCCACACATTAAACTACATGAGAGGAACTTTCTTACATGAGATTGGGTGTTAAAAATCATAATATTTACTGGAAATGACAACTTATGACAGGGAAAGTTATTTAACTAAGAAGCACCACAATAAAGCACATAACCACCAAATTGTTGACATAATCCATATTGGACTTCATTTTCTCAAACATATACACTATTAATTGAAAATAGCGATAAAAATTGCAAGTGAGCCATACTCAGTTCATTATAATCAACTAAACATTCAATAATGTTGGTGTTGGGATATTACAAGAAAGAGTTTTGAAACCTGGACTTCCTTAGTCATCCTGTTAGTCTGAGTCAGCTGAAAAGCTGATCTCAAGATGTCATTAAATGTATAATTATTTTAGTAAGTAAAATATGGTATGCAAGGAAATAGGTAGTAAGCTGCTATAGGATGGGCAAGGGAACCACATGGAAGCCTGACCCTGAAAAAAGGAGGGTTTGGGGCAACAGACTGTTATGGAAGTCAAGATGAGACTAGAAGAGACCCCGGGGGTCCTCATGTCAGTCTGCAGAAGAGACCAGTGTCTTGCAGGAATGGTTCTGCCTTAGCAACTTGCCACACTCAGTCATGTGAGGGAGTGTTCCACTTAGGTCTTCTGGTTGTCAGACATGGGGTAAACTAGATTTCATTACTTTTTCCATAAGTATTATGAGAAGTGGTAAAGAATTATAAAAGGCTGTCAAAAATATTTGTTTTTGAAAAGTTTTGCTTTTAATTTGTTTTATCCTGCACTTTTTATTGCCTTCCTATATTTCATATGACAAGATGTTTCACAATGTTAATCAGAAATGGAATTTAAAAATAAGTTTATTTGGTTACATAATGCTTTCATATCTGTGCCTACAAATGGTATTCACAAATTTCATGGAAAACGTATTTGTTGAAAAACTGTGCATGGATTTTTTTTTAAAAATTTACAACAAAATGAACTTATTTTCAAATTCCATTTTCTATTTTGAATTATCTACGTAGTTAGAACTAGAAGAGACTTTAAAATATCAAACAATAATATGGAGGCCAACCTGAGCATACAGTATACTTACGCTTATGTTCCAACCACCGATTGTGAGATCTTGAGTAAATTATGCCTCTCTGTACTGGGTGTTGTATTTATAAGATTAATAAGTTATTTGTTATCTGCTGAACATTCTTGATGCATACATTTCATCTTAACTATTGATCATATATTCTGGGGTCTGGCACTGTGGCATAGCAAGTAAAGCCACTGCCTGCAATGTCAGCATCCCCTATTGGTGCCTGTTTAAGTCCCGGTTGCTCTACTTCTGATGTGGCTCTCTGCTTTGGCCTGGGAAAGAAGTAGAAAATGATGCAAGTGCTAAGGCTCCTGCACCTGTATGGTAGACCCAGAAGAAGCTCCTGGCTTCTGGCTTTGACCTGGCCCAGTCCTGGCCATTGATGCCATTTGGGGAGTGAACCAGCCGGTGGAAGACCTCTCTCTCTCTCTGCTTCTGCCTTTGTTACTCTGCCTTACAAATCAATAAATAAATATTTAGAAAAAATCATGTTGTTATTAAAATTAGCATAGAAAACATCGTAAAGCATCTCAGTAAGAAAGAGCCTGGAATATCTTTTTCCATGCTTTCACTTTCAGTCTGCATGTACCTTTGTTGATGACATGTGTTTCTTGTAGAAAACAGATAGATGGGTCTTTTTTAAAAATCCATTTAGCCAGCCTGTATCTTATAATTGGAGAATTTAGGCCATTTACATTCAAGGTTATCATTGATAAATAATGATTTGGTCAAAAAATTCCTGGAAACAAATGAAGATGATAATACAATATATCAAGACTTATGGGATACAGCAAAAGCAATGTTAAGAGGCAAGTTTATAATAATTAGTGCCTACAACAAGAAAATAGAAAATCATCAAATAAATGAGCTGTCAAAGCATCCCAACAACCTAGAAAAATAACAACAAACCAAACTCCAAATTAGCAGGAGGTAAGAAATATTTAAAATCAGAGAATAAATAAAGAAAATTGAAACAAAAATTACAAAAGATCAATGAAATGTTTTCTTGAAAAAAAAAAATGAACAAAATTGATGCATCATTGGCCCAACTAACCAAAACAAGAAAGACCCAACTCAATAAAATCAGAGATGAAAAAGAGGAGAAAACAATAGATGCCAGAGAAATAAAAAGAATCATCACGGATACCACAAACAGCTATATGCCAACACATTGGAAAGTCTAGAAAATAGGCATAGCTATTTGGACACATAAAATCTACTAAAATTGAGGCACAACGGCATAGAAAACCTAACAGACCAACAACCGAGACAGAAATTGAATCAATAATAAAGACTCTCCCAAAAAAGAAAAGTAAAGGACTGGATTGCTTTACTACTGAATTCTACTAGGCTTTTAATTTTTTTTTTTTTTGACAGGCAGAGTGGACAGTGAGAGAGAGAGACAGAGAGAAAGGTCTTCCTTTGCCATTGGTTCACCCTCCAATGGTCGCCGCGGCCGGCGCACCGCACCTATCCAAAGGCAGGAGCCAGGTGCTTCTCCTGGTCTCCCATGGGGTGCAGAGCCCAAGCACTTGGGCCATCCTCCACTGCACTCCCTGGCCACAGCAGAGAGCTGGCCTGGAAGAGGGGCAACTGGGACAGAATCCAGCGTCCCGACTGGGACTAGAACCCAGTGTGCCGGCGCTGCAAGGCAGAGGATTAGGCTTTTAATTTAATGAAGAACTAATTTCAATTCTTTTCAAGATATTTGAAACAATTCAAAGAGAGAGAATTCCCACAAACTCCTTCTATGATGGCAGCATCACCTTAATTCCAAAACCAGAAAAAGATATAACAAATAAACAGAACTATAGACCAATATCCCAGATGAACACAGATGTAAAATCCTCAACAAAACATTAACTAATCAAATTTAACAACACATAAGAAAGATTATTCACCCAGATCAAGTGGGATTTATCCCTGATATGCAGGGATAGTTCAACATCTACAAATCAATAAATCAGTAAACTGAAGGATAAAAACCTTACAACTATCTCAATACATGAAGAGAAATCATTTGATAAAATACAACATCCTTTCATATAAAAATCTTAAGCCAATTGGGTATAGAAGGGACATTTCTCAACACCATCAAGGCAATATACAACAAACACAGAAAATGCCAAGGGTCACTGGCTATTTGGGACATGCAAATAAAAACCATTATGAAGTTTCACCTCACTACAGTTAGATTGACTCTCATACAGAAATCTACAAACAATAAATGCTGAAGAGAATGTGGGGAAAACGCTACCCTGATCCACTGTTTGTGGGAATATAAACAAGTACAAGCCATTATGGAAAACAGTATGGAGAGTCCTCTGAAATCTAAAAATATATCTACCGTATGACCCAGCCATCCCACTCTTGGGAACTTACCTGAACAAAATGAAATTGGCACATGAAAGAGTTATTTATACTCCCATGTTTATTGCAGCTCAAGCCACAACAGTTAAGATATGGAATCAACCCAGATGTCCATCAACCACTAACTGGATAAAGAAAATGTGGTATATATACACTATGAAATACTGTTCAACCAAACAAGAGAAAAAATCCTGTGTTTTGCAACAAAATGGATACAATTGGAAACCATTATACTTAGTGAAATAAGTCAGTCTTAAAAAGATAAACATCATTTGTTTCCATGATCTGTGGTAATTCATAAAATATAATATTACTAAATTTATAGTGTAATATTACTAAAGTTAAAAATGTAGTTTAAATGAATGAAATTGACATTTTTCTAGCTGATGATTGTTTACAGCCCTTGTCTCTACTGTTGAGGAACAGTGCTTTTATCTTCTCACTATTTGTTGAATTGTTTATTTAGTGTAGGGTTAAGCTTATGATTATGAAATAAACTGAAAATATGTCATTGTAAAAATTAAAAGAAAGAATAAAAATGAAGGAGAAGGAAGGGTGGAATCATGGGTGAGAGGGAGAAAGGGTGGGAAGTATCACTATGTTCCTAAATCTGTGTCTTCTACATGAAATTTGTTCACCTCATATAAATAAAAAATATAAAAAAGAGAGTCACTGGAAAGCTTTGCAAGCCTATAAGCCAGTGAGAACTCCCTAGCATCAAAACCACTGCGTGACTGTCTTGCCCCTGCCCCTCACCCTCATCTTCTCATCAACTTCCTGTGAAGTCTGTACAGTACTCCCTCAGTATCATCAGATTCCACATTTGCAGATCTAATCAACTGTGAGTTGAAAATATAATTTTTAAAAATGTATTCGAAAGGCAGAATTACAGACACAGAGAGGGAGAGACAGAGAGAAAGGCCTTCCATCCACTGGTTTACTCCCCAAATGGCTATAATGGCTGGAGCTAGGCTAATCCGAACACAGGAGCCAGGAGCTTATCCAGGTCTCCCACATGGGTGCAGGGGCCCAAGCACTTGGGCCATCTTCCACTGCTCTCCCAGGCCATACGCAGAGAGCTGGATCAGAAGAGGAGTAGCTGGAACATGAATCAGTGCCCACATGGGATGCCAGCCCTGCAGGTGGAGGCTTAACCTACTACATATGCCACAGCGTTGGCCCCAGAAAATATCATTTTTATTGTGATTATTCTATAAACAACTATAGCACTTACATTGTACTATAAGAAAGAGATGATTTAAATGTATACAGTAAGATGTGCATGTTTGATAGGCAAATATTATAACATTTTTTCTACGGGATCTGAATATCTGCAGCATTTGGTATCCATGGGGTCGTGTTCTCATGGACACTGAGAGATGACTGTAATTACTAATTAGTTCACAGGTAGGAGAAGGGTGCAGAGGAAGATTGAATTCATAGGTCTCCAATATGGGAAAATGGAAATATTCCTTTAAATAATATAATCCAATAATAACACTTCTTAAAAAGCACCTAGTTAAAAATCATAACAGATTCATATTCAAATGGAAGAGCTAATATAATGTCATCTCTATATAATATATATATATAATATTACTAAAGTTAAAAAGAACTCTTATAATTCATAGCAAGCAAAGTGTTGTATGCTATTTTAACATTAGGCTAATTACTGTTAAGTTTTATTTGGGAGGCTTTTGTTGTTGTTGTCCTTATGCTCCACTCATACTTTTGTCCACATTGTGTACACTTCCATTGTATGAGTCAATGGCCATATCATATGTGGCTTATAAAATCATTTTCTTGATTGTGTTGTGTTGTATTGATTTAGTAGTATTTGCAAGTTTACAAATAATCTTAAACTGTGAATATATAGAGATCTACATGCTTCAAAAATTTCACAGAAAATGTAATTGAAAGATAAATTTATTTTTTGGTGCAAAAAAGTTTGAAATTCATACATATTTTTCAAAAGAAAATTTATTCTTGTTCCCTCCTGGGATGGCCTCTAGCCACACACAGATTTATCAAAAAACCTGGGTGTTTGCTAGAGATAGCACAGAGATGCTCCCTGTCTCCAGTGATAAGGAATGAGACCACTTGCTGATTGGACAATACCCTGGCTCCCTGACTGGTTGTTATCCTTGACTTGCTGATAGGTACCAATTTCTATCCCTGTCTCCCTGAATGTTCCCTAGAATGGCTTTTAACCCCTACCTATAAAGACCAATCATAAGTGTGTATACTCATGATCCTTTCTGCCCCCACTGATTGGACATGGCACCCTTTTTTTTTTCCCAAGCATCTTTTTGTGTGATAAAAAGATTGCATTTCCAAGCGGCAGGGGCAAGTCCTCCCGTGGAGGCTCCCTTCTGACTGCTATGTTAGGAGGCTCCCTGCTCTCAGTAAAGCCTTCACTCCTGTTCACTCTTTCCATCTGCATGGAAATTCCTCTTTGGTGTGGAACAAGGACTGACTTTGTCCTCCAGCTGTAACAACACTAATTGGGACACCCACATTCCTAGTGACTTAACCCAAAACTCAGCCATGGTCCTGATTCCAGCTTCCTGCTGATGCACACCCTGGGAGGCAGCAGTTGATGGCTCTAGTAGCTGGGTTCCTACCACCCACAGTGGGAACTGAGATTTAGTGCCAGGCTCCTGACTTCAGGCTGGCCCAGCCTCAGGGGATGCAGGGTTTTGGGAGTGAACCAGCAAATGGGAGGTCTTTGTAGATTTCTTCGTCCATGTGTCTGTCTATTTCTGTCTGTCTGCCTTTCAATATATAAGATAAACTTAAAATGATTACCATAAATAGGAAATGTGTTTTAACTGAAGACAAGGATGGGTCATTTCACAATGATGGCACAGGGTTAGTTGCTGACCCAGAGAAGCTCTGCCTTTTGGACAGATTAGTTTACCAAGTTATTTAATCTGTAAAGTCACTGGAATCAACATTTAAGCCATAATCGATATTTTATCAAATGCACTCATATGTGAAAACCACATCCATATGGCATTTTCACTTTTTATCTTATCCCCAAAGTAATTACTCTGCCAGGAGGGACCAACTTATACTAATGAAAATGACACAGAGACAGAAGTGTAAGTATGTCATTTCTGCCGTGCTTGGTACAAGGAAAAAGCACTCCCCTGAGACTCTGTAGAAAAGAGAGGCATATTCCAATGGCACATCTGATGGTCTTTTCTCAGCAATAGAATCAGATCCAGGGCAGAGCCATTATGGAGATTTGGCCCTTGTAGAGGGATGAAGGAGATTTAAATTCACTTCTGGTTGAATCCTTGGGGTTACCTCTTGGAAATGAAAATTTCAGATCTATAATAGAAGACCAATGTATCTGGAATTTTGCATTTATTAGATTTTCTTTATTAAAAATTCTTTACATCTATAACAGTTAAAATTCTATTCTTGCCTTCAGTTATATGCTTAAGATTATATTTTTAAAAAGACAGAACATACATTTACTATAACTTTTAATGAGGAGTACAGAAAATAAAGTGAAAATCATAATCATTTTCCCCCAAAGAAGATAAGAGAAAAATAAAGTGATTTAAGGAGACATAATAACAATTTCACATCTTATGTGTTCAATAAGGTAGCACATAAACACCTAACAACACGTAGTCATTTTCTCCAAAATATTCCAAAACATGTTGTATAACTGCTAGGTAATAGGCAATATTTACTGCATATCTGTGGTGTAGCAGACAGGCCCTAGGATGATTCTCAGTGTTTTCTACCTCCCAAGGAGCCACGTATAAGCCCATTGCTGGAGTGCAGGTGGCACCTGTGACTTCCTTCTCAATGACAGAACATGGCAGAAACAATTGCCTGCCACTCCTCCCTTGGTTTGTGTTCCATAACAATGCTACTGGGGTACCTCCTGTGACGACATCATGTTATACGAAATTCTGTCTTAGACTGCTCAGTGGGGGACTCTCATTCTGTAATCAAGAGTGTGGGATTGAGGCAGAAGAGGGGCTGAGGACTCTGGACAGAGAATCTGAGCTGGTCTTGCTTTGGCTAGCCTCTTCAGATGTCCCAGGAGAGCTCAGCTTGCAACATTGTGCTCAAAGGTACTAAAGCTTCAAGTACACACTTTGAGGCATATTTTTGAACTTGCCATTCCCAGTGACGTCTGTTTCTTGAGCAGGAAGGGCCCTTTTAACATCCTGGATGCTCCCCCTGCACCTTGCTTTCAAAGCCCTGGCAAACTGCTGCTCAGCAAGGCTGTTTCCTTAGGGTAGTCTGCCTTCCCGCTGTCCCTTTACTGGTCACAAGTAAAGAAGCTTTCCCATGAGCAGTCTCTGCTGAGGCTGATTATTTGGTGACCTCCCAAGGATACAGACCCTTTGCATCCACTCACAAAATCGGTGAAGTCAGACGGTTCTGTCTTCAACCTCCGATCAGTTCCAGGGAGCAAGGCAAATAGCAGTGGCTGCTTCTATACTGCATAGTCACTCCTGGGAAACACCTGCTTTGTCTTGGTGTGGGGTGACTTGGGAAAGGGAGGGAACCACATGACATCTGCAGCCCATCCAGGGCTCACTCATTCACCAAGGTTCCCCTTGGTGCCTGGCAAGGCTGAGTTGCCCACAGGTGATGCACCCAATTGGAACCATTCCTGTTCAGCACCTCACAGAATCAAGGAGTGATTTGGGATTGTCACGCTAGTCAGTGTCTAAGAGTTACTGAAAGTGAAAGCCAGGACAGGACAGAATGCGGTACAGGAAAGCGACAAGCTTTTCCAAGACACTGTGATGAATGTCTCAGGTTTTGCTCTGGGAGATTAAAGATCACAAAGGAAGTGGCCCAAGAAGTCTCCAGGTGAGGTTTTGGGGTCACTGGACAGATGTGCGGCTGCTTCACTCAGGTTTAGAGGCTGCCACAGGGTCCAGATGAACATTAGCATGATAGGGACAGGTGTTGTGCCACAGTTGGTTAAGCTGCCACTTGGGATGCCTGCTAAGTCCATGCACTGGGATGCAGATAACTCTGCACTACACCTGGCCAACATTTTGACAACCTTCTTGGATTGGACCCTGAGCAGAGATCCCAGGTGAGCCAAGGAACTGTGAGGTTAAAAACATGTGTGCTGCTTTAAGTCACTGCATTTGTAGGAGTTTTGTCACACAGAATAGAGAAGGAATACCCTGTGGACTTTGTGCACTGTTTTATGTGTGAGTGTTAAATATTCAATTGTAATTGTCATAGAATATGTGCATGCGTGCTCGTACTTTATCCGAATCAGTTCTCCTTTCTTTTCTTTTCTTTTTTTCTTTTTTTGACAGGAAGAGTTAGACAGTGAGAGAGAGAGACAGAGAGAAAGGTCTTCCTTCCATTGGTTCACCCCCAAATGGCAGATACAGCTAGAGCAACACCAATTCGAAGCCAGGATCCAGGTGCTTCTCCTGGTCTCCCATGGGGTGCAGGGCCCAAGCACTTGGGCCATCCTCCCCTGCACTCCCAGGCCACAGCAGAGAGTTGGACTGGAAGAGGAGCAACAGGGACAGAATCTGGTGCCTCAACCAGGACTAGAACCCGGGGTGCCGGCACCACAGGTGGAGGATTAGCCTAGTGAGCCGCAGTGCCAGCTAGTTCTCCTTTCTTTTCATGTCACATTAACTGAGTAAAGTACTGCAGGAGTCATTTGGATCAAATGCTCTGGTCAAATCCAAGTAGTAGCTAAGAGGCATTAATCAGCATTTGAGGTAGTTTTGAGCTCTGATGAACTCTGTCTTGAATATTTTCCACTCGTGAATCACCTGACAGTTACGATGTGGCTTTCATACAATGGTACTAAAAGAGTTTGTGGAAAAGTAGAATTAAAAGATGTTTATTTTGATGCAAAAAGTTTTAAAATCCACACATTTTTTCATAATATGCATTTCCAAGAACTTTTTTAAAAAATATTTTATTATATTATTTGTTTGAGAGGTGGAGTTACACACAGAGAGAGGGAGAAACAGAGAGAATGGTCTTCCATCTGCTCGTTCACTCTCCAGATGGCCACAAAGGCTGGACTGAACCAATCTGAAACCAGGAGCCAGGAGCTTCTTCCAGGTCTCCCACGTGGGTGCAGGGGCCCAAGGACTTGAGTCATCTTCTGCTGCTTTCCCAGGCCACAGCAGAGAGCTGGGTTGGAAGAGGAGCAGCCGAGACATGAATCGATACCCATATGGGACTCCAGCACCTCGGGTGGAGACTTAGCCCACTATGTCCCAGTTCTGGCCTTCCAAGAACTTTATGATGACTCCTCATATGCATAGATTTCAAGAAGTTTTTGCATGAAAATTAACATGTTTTGCTTCTGTTTTCATGAACTTTTGAGGTACACCTGTGCATGTCCACACAAAGTGATCCCTGAAAGGCCCAGGCAGATGGTGAAGCACTGTTCCAGAGGCTTTGCTATGAGCCGCAAAACACTTACATTAAATCCAGATATGAAAATAAGAGAACATTTCAGCATTGTTCAAGAAAACACGTGGAGGACAACAAAAGGAGAGCTCAAAAAACATGAGGATGAAAGAGAGATCCCATGTTGGGGCCAGTGGCTCCCATGAAGTGACCAATAGACAGGAAAGAAAGAATCAGGATTGCCCAGAACAAGTCCATTAGGCAACAGCCTGACAACAGCCACTGCACAACTTGGAATATAACAGGTAGGAACTCCAGTAGCGAAGAATCCTGTCCGTGTTTATGGGATGGGAAAATTCCTATCGGTTGTCTTCATGGACCATGAAGCAGATGGGCTTATTTCTGGGTGAAGGGGAGGAAGGAAATTCTGTCTTCCAGAACCATCTAGAATACCACATTCTTTGGAACATTTCACAGTTTTCAATTCTGTGGCTTCTCTGAAAATTCCTCTCTCTCTCTTTCTCTCTCTCTCTCTCTCTCCACACACACACACACACACATTTCCAAAATATATTTCCTCAGCCTATATATTTCCTCAGCCTAATTATTACTGCTGGAAAACAATATTTATTTTTATATTTAACCTATTTGCAATGTTATTTATTATTTAATACATCCATGAACAGATACATAGTGATTATTTAAGTTGTAAATGAAACCTAACTACAGGATATTTTTGAGGTTGTTAGCTATTGTGAAAAAAACAATAGCAGTGACAACTTTGTTTCTCCTTACTCCTGTCTTCCACACAGAGGGAATCACTATTCGGAATTCTTTACCTATCTTTTTATGTTTTACATTTTTGTGTGTGTGTTTCACACAGTGTTCTCTTTTATTTCACTGGTTTGGGGCATCATGTATATATTCTTGTTGATTTTCTGAACTTTGCAGAAAATCTTGAGACTATCCCAGATTAACATTCATTTTGATTTTACTCTGATATATTCATCTCTTAATTGGTTTAAGCTGTTTTTATGTTTGCAGATACATGGTGTTTTAAATCTGTTTGACTGATTACATTACAATTGTATAAAGTATATTTTATAGATCCTTTGATATTTGTTTCACCTTGGTTTATGGCACCTGAAATGTTCAATTTTTACAGTTGTGTACTTGAGAAAAATGTTTTGTTTCAAAATTATTTGGTTCACGGGATCTGCTTATTACTCCATGCCATATTATTGCTACTTTTTGTTACTTTTATCTATCAGTACCAGAGAAAATTGTCTTGAAATACTGTTTTGTGCTGTTAGATTTATTCACTTTTCATTTTGACTAAACACTTGTTTTTTTTTTCTTTATAAAACTTTGGGAGTGCTTATGCATTTAGAATTGTTGCATTCTCCTGCTGAATTGTTTTATCATTATCTCTGTAAGTATATTGTTAGTGTTACCCTGAGGGTTTTTTTCTTTTTTTTTCATGACTTTTTAAAAGATTTTATTTAAGGTAAACAAATTTCATATATACAGATTTAGAAACACAGTGATATTTTTTTCTATCTTTCTACTTTCAAACTTCCTATATCTGTTGATACTAAGTTTTATGTATTGAAGATAACATATAGTTATATGAAGTCTGTTGTCTGTCTTGAAAATGTCTTTTCACTGGCAGGATGTGTGAAGTTAGGGTGCTTCAAAAAGTGGAATTACTGGAATTGTGGAAAATGGAATTAAGTGATAAGTTTAGGGTGGCCATTCTGCCTAGCAATTAAGATGCCAGTTAGTTGTCCATGTCTTGTATTGAAATGCCCAAGTTTGAGTCCCTGCTTTGCTCTTGAATCCAGTTTACTGCAAATGCACACTTAAGGGATAGCAGAGATGGTTTAAGTAATTGGACCCCCACCAACCAAGTCAGAGACTTTAATTGGGTTCCCAGCGCCTGGATGGAGCCTGGTCCAGATGCAGCCATTATGGGCATTTTGGGAACTCTCTCTTCCTGTTTGTTGCCTTTGTCTTTGTCTCTGACTTTCTCTCTATCTCTCTGCCTTTCAATGCTACATACAAGAAATGGAAAAGGAAAATCCACTGCTGTATGCTTGGCACCACTCCCAAAAGTAGCAAAGGAAGATGTGTAGTATGTGAAGGGGCTACGGAAAAGATGGAAAAGCAGTTAAATTTATGGATTCATGAGATGATCACTGATTGAAAAAAGTGTATGGACAGCATTATTGTGAAACTGAAAGCTGAAATTTGTAGTCAAGTCACTCAGGAGCATTTTAAACACTTCTTGATAGTGTTAGCTGATGCACATTTCAACAGGTGATCCAGCAGTAAAGATGTCAAACTTCCAAGTGAGGCAGGTTGTGGAGATCGGTGGGCTGTAGAAGCATTCTAAATACCTACTAAGTGTCCCACAGAAGTAGGGTTATGTGGAAGAGCAGACTTGTAATACCAATGACATTGGCCTACTTTGTGGTCATTGGCAAACCAACCTGTATAAAGCAACTGGGGCTGGTGCCGTGGCTCAACAGGTTAATCCTCCGCCTTGCGGCGCTGGCACACTGGGTTTTAGTCCCAGTCGGGGCGCCAGATTCTTTCCCAGTTGCCCCTCTTCCAGGCCAGCTCTCTGCTGTGGCCAGGGAGTGCAGTGGAGGATGGCCCAAGTCCTTGGGCCCTGCACCCACATGGGAGACCAGGAGAAGCACCTGGCTCCTGCCTTTGGATCAGCGCGGTTAGCTGGCCACAGAGTGCTGGCCGCGGCGGCCATTGGAGGGTGAACCAACGGCAAAAGGAAAACCTTTCTCTCTGTCTCTCTCTCTCACTGTCCTCTCTGCCTGTCAAAAAAAAAAAAAAGGCAACTGGACCCAAAGTCCCAGTTTTTAATATTTCAAAGGTCAGGGATTGGTATACATTAGACCAAAACAGTGCATGGCATCAAGGTATTCTGGGTATGGTTCCTCAATTCCTTCATTCCCGAAGCCGAACATTGTTTGCATGAAGAGTGTATTTTTTTTGGTACAGTGCACATTCACAGTGCCGTGTGTATTTCCTGTATAGGACTGTACAGTATGTGCCACTGCGTGTTTTTACTGTGTGACAGCACTGCATACATGTGTACATGCACTGAGTGGGAGAGTGAATGTAGTACAAGCCAGCTGCCATAGAATACATTACACAGAAAGCCATAATCAGAAGATTACTTCATGAGAAATAAATGTGTGTGTATTCATAAGAAACACGTATTATAAAGAATGTTTAAGACAAACGCATGTAAAAAGATATATTGATAAGCTGATGAAAATATTGTGGTCAGCAGCTCACAGGCGCCGTGCTCACTGCTTAACTTGTGTGTGATGACTTACAGAATGTAACCACCCACAACAGTGACAGTCAACCATATTATTAGTTATAATTGCTACTGTGATTTTTGTGAGATGTCTTCAAAGTTCATGGAAAATGTTCAAAAAATTAGTTCAAAAATTAAAAAGAACAAAGGAAAGAGGAGGGAGGGAGAGAGGAAAGTTTCATTGTACTCTTAGAACCATTGAAATTCATGAAATCTGTTCTCTCCATATTAAAAAAATAAATAAAATAAAGTATAAAAAATAAAATAAATAAAAAATAAAAACTACACATGGATTTCAAATATTTTGCATCAAAATAAACTTATCTTTTAACTTCATTTTCCATGAACTCTTTGATCCTTTACTTCTGGGGTTACCAATTTATTTGCTCAACTTCCCTTTTCCTATAGCAGAGTTTTCTGTGATTTTTTTTCTTATTTAATTGCATAGATTCTCTTAATGAATCTCTCTTGGTGATATATTTTCTAAGTTTTTGTTTAGGAAAAATTTGATTTTTTTTCAAGATTTATTATTTGTATCAAAAGTCAGAGTTACATAGAATGAGAGGAGAGAAAGAGAGAGAGAGAGAGATTCCAGGTGGCCACATTGGCCAACGCAGAGCCAGGCCAAAGCAAGGTGCTTCATCTGGGTCTCCCACTTGGGTGCAGGGGCCCAGGTACTTGGGCCATCTTCCATTACTTTCAGGAGCATCAGCATGAAGCTGAATGGGAAGTGCAGCAGCTGGGACTTGAACCGATGCCCATATGGCATGCTTCCCCCCCAAGGGAAAATGTTTTTATTTCATGTTTTGTGATAAAAAATAATTTTGTGGGATTATAAGTTAGGGTTGAAAGTTATTCCTTTCCTAGTACTTTAGCTATTCTGGCACTGTTCTCTGGAAACTATTATTGCATTTAAGATCTCTACTTTTAGTCTAATGGTGCTACATTGTATGTTCTAGGCCACCTGATTTTCTTTCCTCCTACAATTCAGATTTTCTCTTATTTTTGAGGTTCTTCACTTAGGTGTGTACTATGTCTCAGCATTATGCTTCCTGTATCTGTGGGGTCATGTCCTATTTTTATATACATGTACATATATATTCACACTTATATATAAATACTTATAGATGTATACCTCCCTTAGCCTCTTTTTTTTTTTCCTTTGGTGTTTCTCAACTACTCCATTTTCCACCTCCCTGTTCTTCATTGGAAGTATTTTCTTCAAACTTCTCTATAGAGTGTGAAGGTATTTCAAAAAGTTCTTGGGAAAATGGAATTCAAGGATAAATTTATTTCTGTGCAGAAAAATTCAAGGCTAGGCAGTTTTTCCATGATATGCATTTTCCACTAACTTTCTGAAGATGGCTCAAACTCTTTTTGCTGTGTTTAACTAGTTTTTCAGAAAAAAAAATCAGTTGAGTTTTTATTTCAGTGTTGATACTTTTTACTTCCAGAAGTGCAATTTGCTTCCTTTCAAATATGCCAAATCATTTTTATTCTTTCTTCTTACTCTCATTTTCTCAATCAATCTCTTGGTTTTTTTTTTTTTCATTATGCATTTCAGATGAGGGAATGTAAAATCAGCATATGATAAGTTCAATAATGGACATTTTGGAAAGGTTCTGTTGGTTTTTGTTGTGAATCTGATGTTTGTGTTTCTTTTTGGTAGTACTCTGTTATGAACTGATATTTGTGTTAATTCAAATTGTGGCAAATCTGAAGGCCTAAACTTGGATGTTTTATCTAAAATGACCTATACTTGCTGCTTTGTGAGCTATAATACCAACCTGGGATTGTTTCTGACTTCTTAATAACACAACCAATGCAGGAATTTTTCATGTATACTTACATCTTCATCCACACAGTATGCAAACATGGCCGTTAGTCACACTGCAATCTTGTCTGTTGTCTGTGATGATTTTTAAAATAGATTGCCCTTACTTTGTGCAGAGTAGCAGAGTGTGAAAAAATGTGTGCTTACATTGTAATTTATTTACGCTCTTATTATTGCTAGCAGTTCCTTCAAAATATAGATTGTGTCAGACTTCTGGCAGAGGAAAGCAATGCCTAGTGGTCATCCCAATTTCCCTGACACATTGCTTTTTTTCTTTTTAAACAAGATGTTTTTATTTATTTGAAAGGCAGAGTGACAGAGAAAGAGGGAGAGACAGATTTTTCCACCTGCTGGGTCACCCCCCGCAAATGGTCACAATGGCCAGGACTGGACCAGGCTGAAGTCAGGAGGCAGGAACTCCATCCGAGTCTCCTACATGGTGCCTTCCAAGAGGCACCAGCAGGAAGTTAGATTGGAGTCTGAGCAGCGGGCACTCCCACCAGAGCTCTGATATGGGCTGTGAGCTTCATGGATCAGTGACCTAACCCTCTGTGCCTCAAAGCCAGCCCCATCTTGACACATTACCCAGTAATGTACAAAGTAGCCAAAGATTTGCTTGAAATGTATGTACCAAGTATTTTTCTTAAAGTAGAATATGCACATGTTTATGCATATGTGAAACCATACTACATGAATATATTTAAGGAAAATTTTGAATGTTAGTTTTTTTTCTTCATACCATTTTTTTAAACTCTTCTATTTAGCGTAAGGTTAACTTTATGATCACTAAGTAAACTGAAAATAGATCTTTGTAAAAATTAGAAGTGAGAATGGGAGAGGGAGGAGGAAGAATGTGGTCAGGAGAGAGAGTAGGGGGGATTCATGTTCCAAAATCTGTAAATACGAAAATACGTGAAAAAAAAAAAAAAACCTGAGGAGTGTTTCTTACCCTTCCTGCAACCATTAGGCAGTAGAACATTTCAACCTCCTACAAGGCTTCCTTGGATCACCTCTCAACCGCTAACTCCAGTGGTTTCCACTGTGACTCCTCACCAAAGGTGATTTTATCGGACTTTTGAATGATATTAAGTGGTATTGTACAGTATGAGAGGTTCTTCAAAGTGTTTTTTGGAAAATGCATATTATGAGAAAACTACCATGCATAGATTTCAATTTTTTTGGGCAACAATCTAAACGTGGGTTTTTTTTTATCTTTTAAAAATTGTTTTTAGGGGTTTCTTCTATCTTTTCAAAGTGCTCCTTTGCCAGATTCTGTTTGGAAAAGAAAGACACCAACAGTGCAGGAAAAAAACCCGTGAGTCAGATGGAGAACCATTTCACTTAGTGGAAGTAATGCAGGCCGCATTTCCAGTGGTGACTCCTCACCTGCTCTGCCTGTTAATCCAGTTTCCAGTAGCTCCTGAGAACTGGAACTTGTGTCACAGGTAAGGGATGTGGTAAAGGAAAATCTCGGATTCTGAAGGGTGAGTTAGTGCAACATCAGTGTGAAAATGCTGCTAACATTGCCTCAGTTATTATCTATTTGTGAGCAATACTTCCAAATGCTTCGCATAGCAAAAGGTTTTATAGCTATGTTAAATTCAAGAGAGTGCTGAACATTCATGCCCCAAATGAATGGGAATTCAATTGGTGCAGGTTTTCAACCTCATAATTACAAGAGATCTAAAAGTAGAAGTTAGTTGAATTTCTATTTATTTCTGTTTCTGCATCAACAGCTTGACTTTAGAAACTTAAAGAAAAAAGCTATATTGTGCTCAAATATTTCATTATCGTGTGACATTAATGATCTTGTAAGTAGGTTAATTGTAGATTCCATTGTAGACTCCCTTTTGAGATACTTCTGCTCAGTGTTCAGATCCAGGAGAACAGATTTGGTTCTAAAGTACACCCTGGTATTTGTGAGTTTTTTTAAAAACTTTCTTAAATTCACAGGAGTTAGAAATGAACATGCAAGTACAGGCTACTTGAAATCCCCAAGATGTTTTATATCTTTCTATTACTCAGTAAATTAACTTTGAGTTCTTGTGCAGCTTTTGCTTGAGGCAAATCCCGTGATATTTCCTGTGTTTCCATATGTAATAATGACTTTAATGATTTATTCCCATACAATGCTGCGGACAACACTCGGGCATTCACACACCTGATTTCCAGGGGCGGAGTCTCTGTGGGATCAAGGATCCATGAATTAAGAAGCCCTGATGTAGCAGGTGAGGGGGCTTCCTGTCTCAAGCCCTGATAAGGGGACCCAGTGGTGTGTCCACTCTACCTGAACACTTCAGGTTGGGGGGACCTGTGATTTGAGACTGTGGGGGTGACACCATGGTCACTTTTCTAAGGCCTCATTCTACCATCAATCTGAAAACCATTTAAGTTTAACCTGAAACTTAAATTTGATGGCCTCCTTTCAATTCAGTCTCCCTACTTACAGATTTATCAGTTTTCGGAACTCAAATTACTACAAGCATTTCACATGCAAGTACACCTTTAACATTTTTCTCTCATGGTTTGGAGAAGAGAAATATGAATTAGATGTGAAAGTGAATGAAGAAAAAAAATTGTCCCTAAAATTCCTCTGACAGTCTCATGAAAGAAGCCTTAGGATTTTCTGGAAAAATCTATTTTAATGGGTTATATTGCTGAAGTAGTTGGGAATTCAAGGTTACATAATCTAAGGGTCTACTTGAACTTGTAAAACCTCCTTTACTGTAAATTCTATATTTCAGAAATTTGATATACAATAGAAGGTTGTTCTTACCCTTCGCTTGTGTAGTTTGTTTGTTATTGATCGGATCAGTGCAGTGTACCGGCCGCACTGCCCCAGCCATGGCAGCCATTGAAGGGTGAACCAACAGCAAAGGAAGACCTCTCTTTCTGTCTCTCTCTCTTACTGTCCACTCTGCCTGTCAAAAAAAAAAAAAAAAAAAAACAAAAAAAAACAAACGAAAAATATCAAGATTAAAATTGAGCAAACTTCTTTCTTATTATCATATTAGATTTTAAATATTTTTCTTAAAGCTTTTAAATCTGCACTTGTCATTGTAGCATACATGTAAAATGCAAAAGGTCTTTGAAGCCTGAAATGTCTGGTGACAATATTAATTAAAAATTGAGGAATTGAATTTCATTTATGTATCTCATTTTTAAGAGATGAAATGATCAAATACACTTTGATTTTGCTATGTGTGGGACATTTCAAACAAATTGAAATGTTTGGTAAGTACTGTCCATATTTAAACAAGATATCATGTTGATACGTAGCACTTAAGGGAATTAAGTGTTAATTAGTGCTACAGACCGATGAGACCTTTGCATGAAAAGCACACAGTAAAGTTAGCTTCTTGCATAGAGCCCTTACATGGTTCTGTATTGTGTTGAACACTGTCTCTACCCAAATTCTTATCCATCAAGAACCTGTGAATGTGACTTTAACTGGACGGAGGCTCTTCATAGATGTTACTGGATTACAGTGTCTAATCCAACGACTGATGTCTGTATTAAAAAAATGAAAATGTAGACATAAAATCAGACAGCAGGAGGATGGCTGTGTGAAGATGGAGGCAGACTTTTAGAGCAATGATAGCCCATGCCAAGGAACAGCAAGGGCTGTTGTCCAGAGACAAAGAAGGCTTGTCTCTGGAGACTCTGAAGGGGATATAACCCTGCACACTCATTGATTTTGGACTTCTAGCTTCCAGAACTATGAGAAAATGCATTTATTTTATTTTTATTTATATATAGAGAACAAATTTCATATATAGTTTTAAGCATAAAGATAATTCCCACCCCATGTAATTTTTACATGTAAGCGTTCTGTGATCTTCATAGTAACATGAAAATCTTCTAAAGGGGAGGAGATTGAAGGTAAGGACGACTTGATTTACACAATCTCCCGGATCAGGACCTTAGAAAAAAAGTAATAAATAAACTGTACAGTGAGAACTTTCATTTCATGCCTGTCATAAACTGAACATTATCCCTGGCATGAGAATGCTACCCCAGGATGTCTCATCTTCCCTGGGTTTAAAGTGTGAAGCAAGGCTGCTGCTCGCTTCTGGGATGAATGTTTGTTTCACCCAGGATGAGAGTGAGACCTGCTGATACATCACCGAAAAAATGGCAGGGTGGTTTTTTTTTTTTTTCTTTTTAAGCCAGCAAAGCAAAAAGCAGCAGGAAGGAAATTCAGAGTTGCAGAATAAAATCATGTAAGTATCTTGTTTGGTGCCACTGAAAAGTAATTGGATTTGTGAATACCAGGCAAACAGCTCAATGAGAAGAAAATGATGTGCTGATGTGTTGACATTTGAGCTTGCCTTGTAGTAAGAAGGAAGAAATAAGCCTTAAATTTAAACCTTGTGGAGACGTTTACTCCCCTTTTGCGACTTATTGCACTGGCATCTCTCTTTCATATAAATTAGTTGAAAAGGGATCTGAAATAGATCCTGATGTATTTAGCCTAATGGTAAGTGGGATATTTGAATATGTTAAATAGAGGATAGAGTGTCAATGGGAAAAGAGTATTCATTTCACAGAATTGTTAATAATTTAGTATGTTTTAAAGTGTGATGGCCAAATTCAAACTCAAGTAAAGATCTCAGTTAACAAGATCTATTAGTTATTGTCACGATGACTGCACCGTCAGTCAAGTAAGCCATTCTCAGAAAGAAATAGCTTTATATGGAAGGTGATGGAACCCTGTAGCATACAGCTGGGGCATATCTGTGTCATCCTGGAAACATTCGGTAGTTAAAAGTTAGGCATTTATGCATAATGCATGCCTCTGATTCACATCTGCATTACCCAGGGCTAGTCTGTTTCCACTGTGCATCGTTCTACAAAATGTATGCAATCCTCCAAGTATGCAAGAGAAGTGGCGGTTCTGGGTAGGTTTTTATATCAATGTGATTTTGATTGAGCTATTTAGCAGTTGCTGGGAAACAATGCTCTTTATTGTTCTCTGTTGCAGATCTTATATCAAGGTAAAAAAGCTGCATGCTACACTCCCATGTGGAAGGGCTGGTTTGAGCCTTGGCTGCTCCAATTCTGATCCAACTTTCTGTTAATGTGCCTGGGGAGGCAGCAGATGGTGGCTCAAGTGCAACAGGAGAGCTGTGGGACCAAGGGTGTGTCAGGTGCATGCAAAAGGACATATTCAGGCCACCTACACTCGAACTCCATTCATCGTATGCAAAGACTGCTGAGGATCCATCATACCTTAAATTAGCTCCACCCTATAGTGCACTGTATAAGAGACACTTACACCATGAGATCCTTTCTTTACCAACATATATGAGACAACTTTAAAAGACTGTATACAGACATAATTAAAATGTACACCAAGGGCTAGTGTTGTGGTGTGGTGGGTTAAGTTGCGCATCCTACATTCCCAGATGGAAGTGCTGGTTTGAGCCCAGGCTGCTCCAATTCTGATCCAACTTTCTGTTAATGTGCCTGAGAAGGCAGCAGATGATGGCCCAAGTGTCTGGGCCTCTGCCACCTATGTAGGAGACCAGGTTGGATCTCCTGGCTTCTTCTGGCTCTGGCCTGGCCCAGACCCGGCTTTTGCAGTCATTTGGGGAGTGAACCAGTGGATGAAAGCTCTGTTTCCCTCTCTGTCAATTTCCTGCTTTTAAAACAACCAAATAAATAAATACAATCTTAGCCTTAAAAAAGAGAAAGAGAAAAAGGGTGTAATTTTTCATACTTAGGAAGTAGAGTTGACACTTTTGTAAATAGGTGACTCAATAGTATCTTTGTTATTTTATCCCAATATACTAACAGCAATGGAACCAAGTGGTTTGGTTTTGATATAGTATACACTTTGAAGCATGGGTTGATAAGATGTGAGGCTGAGGCAGTGGGAAGGGGTCAAATAACAGGAGGTGTTGCATTCCATGTTGAGTAGATTGAGGTGAATCTGACAGATGCAGGCTATAGCGAAGAGTTGGATGGCCGATGAAGGATCTTTGAAAGCAAGTGTCGTGTTCAAGTTCTCTTTTAGGAAGGCCACTTGGTCTACATAATGGAGAATGGATGTTGTGGCCATGTGGCATAGGGAATTGGGTCAGAAAAGAACAAGAACTGTTAGTTGGTTATTGCAAGAAGCCTGGAAAAAGACTTGGGAGTGGGGGAACCAGACTACCATGTTTCAGTTTATCAGTATCAAAAGCCTTTCATTTCCTGTGATAACTGGAGTGATCCTTCAGGAGCACTTAGACAAGGCAAATAGTCCAATGCTGTTATTACTCAGTAACAACAACAACAAAAAATACTTTTCATGAATTGTAAGTCCTTCGTTGCAATTTTAATTCATTTAGGTAGGGTTGCTGGATTCCTACTATGTGCCAGGTACAAGCTCGTGTCCTGAGAATATAATTGAGGAAGGCTCATATGGTTCCTGAGTCTCTGCACTACCACATGGATGATCTAGGGGGTGATGGAATAAAATGCTCCCAGGGAAGTAGGGGACAATGCAGTTGCATCATGGAAGGGGCCACACACACAAACACACAGTCTATGTGAACATTTGTGTGTGGTGGGTTGGGTTGGGGTGGGGCAGGACTATTTTATCCAAATACTTTTGGTTGAATACTGTAATCAATACACAATTCTTCTTAAGTGCTGAAACTTAACTGAAAAGTGATCACTGTTACATATAAGAGTGGGAATAAGAGAGGGAAGAGATGTGCAATTCAGGACATGCTCGAGCTGACTTACCTCAAACGGTAGAGTTAGAAACATACCAGGGGATTCCAATTCAATCCCATCAAGGTGGCATGTACCAATGCCATCTCACTAGTCCCAGTGATCAATTTCTGTTTACAATTGATCATAATGATAGGACTAAGAACCAAAGGGATCACATAAACAAGAATAGTGTCTGCAAATACTAGCTGATAGAATAAAAAAGGGAGAGAATGATCCAACATGGGAAGTGGAATACACAGCAGACTCATAGAATGGCAGATGTCCTAAACAGCACTCTGGCCTCAGAATCAGCCCTTAAGGCATGTGGATCTGGCTGAAAAGCCCATGAGAGTATTTCAGGCATGGAAAGCCAAGACACTCTGGGGGAAAAAAAAAAAACTAAATGAAAGATCGCGAGTGAGATCCCATTGGAAATAATGGGTCATCAAAGAAGGAGGTACCTTTCTCTGAAGGGAGGAGAGAACTTCCACTTTGACCATGGCCTTGTCTAAATATGATCAGAGTCGGTGAACTCAGGGGGCTTCCATAGCCTTGGCAGCTCAAGACAAGAGCCTAGGGTGATTACTGACGCCATAAACAAGAGTGTCAATTTGTTAAGTCAACAACAGGAGTCACTCTGCACTTACTCCTCATGTAGGATCTCTGTCCTTAGTGTGCTGTACATTGAGATTTAATGCTATAACTAGTACTCAAACAGCATTTTTCACTTTACATTTCTGTGTGGGAACAAACTGTTGAAATCTTTACTTAATGTATGCTAAACTGATCTTCTGTATATAAAGAGAAATGAAAATGAATCTTGATGTGAATGGAAGGGGAGAGGGAGTGGGAAAGGGGAGGGTTGCGGGTGGGAGGGACGTTATGGGGGGGAAGCCATTGTAATCCATAAGCTGTACTTTGAAAATTTATATTCATTGAATAAAAGTTAAAAAAAATAAAAAAAAAGAATCAGGAAAGGATCTTTGAAGGTCAAAGTTAATAAGGAAGATTAGGGGTTAGTCAGGGACAATGAGAGGAGAAAGGAGAGTTTGGGCAGAGAAAAGAGCAAGAACAGGGAGACAGCCCAGCCCAGCCTGGAAAAGGCGGTCCATGTTTCAGAAGGGAGACCCACTGAGTGCTTCATGCCTTTTCATCCCAGGGAGAACACACACTCCTTCAGGGCAGAGGCCTGGGGTCACTGTGTTGATCTGTCCTGTCTGGGTCTCTTTAATATCCAGTCTACATGGTGCATTGGGGAGGGCAGCCTAGGTATGGCCAAAGCAACTCCTCTTGATGTGTCCCTCTTGCCAGGCTTGGGGGTTGGAGGTCCCTGGGAGCATTCATGGGGCCGTTCACTGCATTTGTGCCTTTTCTAATCCTGTGGGCCTTGCTGATCTGAACAGGCCCTTGGCTGTCCCCTGTGAAAATACTGCTTGTCCACCTCCCCCAACTCTGGTAACCAGAACATTGAGGGCATCACCTTTGCTCGATGGGTTTTCTGGGACTTTGAATTCAGTGTCTTGACTTTATGTAACCAATGCACTTGTTTCCCCTGAAATAGAAGCTTCCCTGGAGATCCCACACTTGCTACTCCTTTTCCTCTGCCCTCCCATGGCAGCACTGCCCTGCCTGCTGTTTATCATGAGGTCTGAGAAGGAGGTTTAATTTCCAAACTATTCAAGGAAGCTCTTGGGGGGCATCATTCACTGCATCACTGACTTCTGGCCCAGCACAAATTGAATGCCATGCATGCGTGCTTATCTGCCTTTGACAGCCCCTCGGTGGCCTGCTTCTCGCCACACGGTTGCCAAGGCTGCCACTGTCCCCAGCCCCCCCACTTTGTGCCTGTTAGTCCCTCTCCTCTCCTGTCACCGCCACTCCTCTCCTTCATCCAGGGCTCACTGTGGAGTCGGCTCTCCCTCCTGCTGCCTGCAGCCTTCTTAGCAAATGCCAAGGCTCCTAAAATGCTATGGGACGGTCTCCAAAGAAACACCACTGCTGTGCCCTGAATAGCATGTTTTAATTTGAGTGCTGACTGTGCCCAGAGATCTCTGAGTATACGCTCGTGGCACCTAATCAGACAGTACAGAGTGGACATGAACAGGGAAGCAACGATGTGTCAACAAAATCTGTCCTTTCAGGAGAATAAAGCAAGAGGAGTGAGGGGGAGAGAATTTTAAAAGTACAACCTCCATGTTTTTTGAAAGGCCCAGGGATAACTCATAAGATTTTCAGAATTGTTGCTTCAGAAAATAAAAGTTCATTTGACCTTTGAAAGTGACAACCACAGTAGGCCCGAGGCTGTCAGAACCAGCACCATGGTGGTGGTTGTCCATAAGCCGGCTTATTGGTTGAGCAGTTGTTTTTCCACCTTGTAACTTCCTAGTGCCGTGTGGGACAGCCCCTGGGGACTCAGGAATAGGGAAGAGGTACTATCCCAAGGATATAGGACCACTAAGAAATTTCTCTCGGGAGCAGGCATTTGGTGCAGCCATTAAGGTGCCACTGGGACATCCTCCTCCTATATGGGAGCGCCTGATCCCATCTTCCCAGGCTGTAGTTCAAGAACCTGGGTCCCTGCCATCCAAGTAGGAGACCCAGACTGAGTGCTTGAGCTCCTGCCTTTAGCCTGGCCCAGCTCCGTCTGTCACAGGCAACGGGGGAGTGATTTGACAGATGGAAGATCTTTCTCTCTCTGTCTTTCTCTCTGTATCTCTCTGCTTTTCAAATAAAATTTTTGAAAGAAACTTCTGTCAAGTAGAAGGTGGTTCCTGCATGAATAAGAGAGCCAGAAGATAAATGACCAACAGATGCTATAGATATAGGAGAAAAAGAAACAGGCTTTTGGAGGTGGGATTCAGGTAGGGTGCCATGAGGGTTGTCGCAGTGTGTGTAAAAGGGGAGTGGACACCTGGGGAATGGCCCTTCTTCACCCAGCCCTGGACAGCTCCTCACAGCTCCCCTAAGCTCACACAAAAGCTGCTGCCCGGGTCTGTTTTCCTCCACATCCACTGAGCTGTGAGCCATGGCTGTTCTCCCAAAGACTTCACAGGGAATCTAAGACGGAACTCAGGAGGGCTGTTTGACTTCTGCCTGGTAGTACATTTGACTCAGAATTTCCTTTGGTGGTGACATTTGCTCCTGCTGACAGCAAGAATAATTGCTGCACAGGAGTGTAACTATTCTTGCTCCATTTTTACAGTGTATGCAGTCTTAGCCCACGAAGATTTTCAGACCATCTCCCAGTCTGGGAAAGGAAAAGCAACTTGTATTCTGATACCCAACCCTGCAGCAGCTGATTGTGTCACTGAAGGAAAAGTGCTTCTGGGCTGATCTTGGAATTTCAGATGAGAGCAGATAGAATAATTTCTTTTTAAAATTGTATGAGTGAACTGTTTTATGGAAAAAATACAACTATACAATGTGATGCATTCATAGTTCAGATTATTCTCAGCTATTTGGGTGTTTATCCTATTGTCTTCTCCTACGTGGAGACTACTATGTATAATTTACTGTTTTCTTCCCTGGTTTGGTATTTCCATTTTGGAATAATGGTATTATAGACAAAGAAATAGCTTTTACATTAATGTATTCTATTATCTAATTCCATTGACATGACCAATTTCAACTGTTCAAGATTCAGAAAAAAAGGAACTATAGTTTAATCTTTTAAATATATACAAGGAGATTCTGACTTCCTAGTAAATCTATTCTTCTCCCTGGGTTCCTCCTAACTAATTCTATCAGGTGGGTGAGAAATGCAAACATGCTGATGAATCCTGCTACTCCTCCTCTCAAGAAGCATCCCCTGTCGGGAGCCTTGTGGTTTCCCGGCTTCTGCAGTGTGGCACCTGATGGAAGGCTGCTGGTCTCCAGCCTTCGCGGGATGGTCATGGATGCTCACTGCAGCCTACGGGCTTCTCACGTGTTTGTGTCTCAGAGGAGGTTCTGCTGTTGTCTGAGGCTGTTGTCTGCTGCTTGCTGGAGGCTTTCACCTGGATTGGTTCTTTTCATAGCTAAAACAAGGAGCCCTGCTTTCCCTGGCAGGGAAGAACCACAGGGAGAGATCCTGGAGCTCAGAGGGCTGGCCCAGTCCCTCACTGTCCGCATTACCTCAGTACCAACTGCATCCTAGAATAGTGGGTAAAAACTTCCATTTATTTCCTCTGGTCAAACAATGGAATCATAGATAGAAGGTACATTAACTAGATGTGGACTACTCATTTTTTTTTTTTTTGACAGGCAGAGTTAGACAGTGAGAGAGAGAGATGGAGAGAAAGGTCTTCCTTCTGTTGGTTCACCCCCCAAGTGGCCGCTATGGCTGGTGCGCTGCACCGATCCGAAGCCAGGAGCCAGGAGCCAGGTGCTTCCTCCTGGTCTCCCATGCTGGTGCAGGGCCCAAGCACTTAGGCCATCCTCCACTGCCTTCCTGGGCCACAGCAGAGAGCTGGGCTGGAAGAGGAGCAGACAGGACAGAATCTGGTGCCCCAACTGGGACTAGAACCCAGGGTACTGGCACCACAGAGGGAGGATTAGCCTAATGAGCCACGGCGCCGGCCAGACTACTCATTCTTAACCATGATCTACTGGTCCCAGTTATGATCATGAGGACTTATTTTGAAGATAAATATTGATTGTCAGTGCTTTCATTACCTTTATGTTTTGAACGAATGATGGATTTAAGACTTTTACTGGCTTTAAGGTTACTGAAAATTGGAAGATCAAAGGAAATAATTTTAGATTGCTATCACTTTAAAGAATTGTACTTTGAGTTCATACCTTGAACATTGCTCTTGGGTTACTACTGTTTTAACTTTTTGACAAAATTTAGAATATGTAGAACACATTAGATTCTATTCTCTTTATTTTCCAAAACCTAAATGACCGGTTGAGCGTAAGTGTAACATCTGACTTATTTATCTTAGAAGCAGAGCAGACAGACAGAGCTTTTATCCACAATTCTCCCTCTGAAGTGCCTACAGCTGCTGTTGCAGGAGCAGACCAGACAGAAGCTGGGAGCGGGAAACTCGATCCATGTCTCCTATGTCGGTGGCAGGAACACAATCATTTGAGCCATCCTGCTGCCTTTTAGAATCTGCATTAGCTAGAACCTGGACTTAGGATCTGGACCTTGGTCTCCAATATGGACTGTGGATAACTGTTATCTTAACCACTAGACCGAATGCTACTACCCACAAATTATTTCTTTAAATTATTTAAAAGACAGTAACATAATCAAGTGCAGAGAGAGAGAGAGACAGAGAGAGAGAGAGACTCTTCCTTCTGCTGGTTCATTTCCCAAATGTCCATAATGGTCAAGATCTGGGCCAGGCTGTGGCCAAGAGCTGGGAACTCCATCCAGGGCTCCAATGTGAGTGGCCAAGGGCCCAAACACTTAGGCATCTTCTGCTGCCTTCCCAGATGCACTGAAAGAGAGCCAGGTTGGACACCAAGCAGCCAGGACCTAAACAAGTGCTCCGATATAGGATACCTGTGCCACAAGCCATGGCTTAACCCAATGGACCATAACACACTGTGCCAAAATGCAGCCCCATAGAAAATATTTTAAATAATAATTCACTGAAGTTAGAAAACTGAATATAGAGCTGTTTGCAAAATGAATGTTTATGTTAACTCATGTTCCAAATATAGGTAGTCTTAGCAATAGGCAGTGGTATTCACTGTATCTTTATCTCAAACATGCATGGAAGACCTCTTGTGAAAAGTGATGACAAAAATGGCCTTGATTCTTCACAGATCTCTGAGTCTACACCTTTGCAATATGACTTTGCAGATTTCTCATGGATAGTTGGAGCATAATTGTCTTCCTCTTGAATCTTGAATCTGATCTGGTGTTACAACTTCCTTTTTTTTTTTTTTTTTTTGACAGAGTGGACAGTAAGAGAGAGAGACAGAGAGAAAGGTCTTCCTTTGCCGTTGGTTCACCCTCCAATGGCTGCTGTGGCCAGTGTGCTGCGGCTGGTGCACTGCGCTGATCTGAAGCCAGGAGCCAGGTGCTTCTCCTGGTCTCCCATGCCGGTGCAGGGCCCAAAGACTTGGGCCATCCTCCACTGCACTCCCGGGCCACAGCAGAGAGCTGGCCTGGAAGAGGGGCAACCAGACAGAACCTGGTGCCCCGACCGGGACTAGAACCCAGGGTGCCAGTGCTGCAGGCGGAGGATTAGCCTAGTGAGCCATGGTGCCAGCACAACTTACTTTTATTGATAGAATTTGGTGGAACTGATAGTATGCCTGCTCTGAGCCTTGGCCACAAATCATCTTTGCAATTTGATTCTTTTGAAATTCTACTACAGGGGCCGGCGCTGTGGCACAGTGGGTTAATGCCCTGGCCTGAAGCGCTGACATCCCATATGGACGCTGGTTCTAGTCCCGGCTGCTCCTCTTCTGATCCAGCTCTCTGCTATGGCCTGGGATAGCAGTAGAAGATGGCCCAAGCCCCACACCCATGTGGGAGACGTGAAGAAGCTCCTGGCTCCTGGCTTTGGATTGGCACAGCTCCGGCTGTTGCAGCCATCTGGGGAGTGAACCAGCAGATGGAAGACCTCTCTCTCTGTCTCTACCTCTCTCTGTAACTCTGTCTTTCAAATAAATAAAATAAATCTTTTAAAAAATAAAAGAAAGAAAGGAAATTCCACCACAACCATATAAATAAGCTCGGATTGGCATTACTAATATGGCACCCATGCCCTGGCTGCCAGCCAGTCACTTACAAGATGGGAATATACTTTCTTTGACTAACCAGTCCCTTGGTTATTTAACCAAATTGAACACAGGGCAGATTAAAGCTGCACTTCTGTCACAGGGCAGATCCAAGCTGCAGACCACAGAATCTGACTCTGTGTAGCACAGCCCCCCACCTGGCATTTCCCTCACCTGTGCCGGCCACAGGGGTTGCTGTTAGCACACTGCCAGCTGCTTTGTGTCTTTGCTGTTCCATAGAGTCTCTGTTCTGCTCTGTAGGATTCCACTGAAAGCTTCTCTTCAACTGACCCTGGGAACGTGATCCTTCCCTTGGTTTTTGGTCTCTTCCTGTGGCTAAATCCAGAGTGACTCTCCCTATTCAACCATCTTGGATCTCCACGACTCATTATTATTGTATGTGAACAACAAGACACTTACCTATAAAATCACTGGAAATTCCTTATTGCAAAAAAACAGACCCACATGCATTGTATGGATAATGTACACCCTTTGGAATCTCATTTAGCTTCAAGCAAGGACTGGGCCTGTTAGGTCAGTTTTTCAGCCTGGCAGACAGAAGGAGTAGGGTAAACGCCTGTTTTACTCTTGCCTTGGTGAAACTGACATTACACCAAGACACCTGGGCTTACAACACTAATTTTATTACTTTATTAGGCTATTATTGTGATTCTTCTGCATCAGATGAAGACTGACCTCCATCCTAAAACAAAGCTGTAATTGAAAAGTCATAAAACACAGGGGGAATACACATATGAATCTTTAAGAATAGACCAGGGAGAATTTATTTGCAGACTAAGGAAAATACATGATTAGTATTTAGAAAGAACTTTTCCCACAGATTTCTGCCTTTCAAAAGCAGAAGAGAGACCATCTATTTCTTACCCAACCCTGTTTTTTGCTACTCTAAAAAAAGTCTTACATCAATCAGGGGGCAAAACAAAGGATGAGAATCCAGTTGTAAAAATATGGCAGGGGCAGGCGCTGTGGCATAGTGGATAAAGCTGCCATCTGCAGTGCCGGCATCCCATGTGGGTGCTGATTTCAGTCCTGGATGCTCCACTTCTGATCCAGCTCTCTGCTGTGGCCTAGGAAAGCAGTAGAAGATGGTCCAAGTGTGTAGGCCCCTTCACCCACCTAGGAGGCCTGGATGAAGCTCTTGGCCTTAGATCAGCTCAGCTCCAGCCATTGCAGCCATTTGGGGAGCAAACCAGCAGATGGAAGACTTTCTCTCTCTCTCTCTCTCTCTCTGCCTCTCTGTAACTCTGCCTTTCAAATAAATAAATAAATAAATCTTTAAAACAAAAAAAGTATGGCAAATGAGAGATTGCAATAAAAACACGAAGGACTTGTCATATGTATGTAATGCATGTGGATTTTACTGCTCAAATCCATTTCAGGGGCTTAAAGTGTATAAGCTGATCTTGGAACTCTTCATTTACAAATGGATGTGCTTTCAAATACCACTCTACACAGTAAACCTTCATTTAAAAACATCTGCTATGAAGGACCGTGTGATCTCTTACAAGGAATAACGCACAGGACATCAGTCTTTCTCTGGTGGAGAGGACCACGTGGACATGTACTCATGGGGTATAGATTCTCTTCATCCTTCTGGGTCCACATTTCCTTAACAGCTTTGTATCATGTTTGTAATTCAGATTCCTTCCAAAACACCCCTGTGTTATCACAATGTAGATAATAGAGGGATGGTGTTGGTGACATCTCCGTGACATTGTGGGGTACTGTCTTGAATGTGTAAAGGCCTGAGCCAGCATGCATTCAGGCCTGTTTCTGCCCAGAGAAACTCTTTCTTCCCGTGAATTCTACTTGGTCTTTTTTCTTAATGACATCTCATCCTCGATTCTGTCAAACCTCACCAGAGTCTCAAGAAACGGTTTGCATTGGAACTTAATTTGTGGGATAGCTATGATCCAAAATGTTAGCCTAGGCACACACACACAATGCCAGCAGCGTGGCTGAGACGCTAACTCCAGAGACAGTTCTAGTTGTCTCCAGTCATGCTTTCCCTCTGATTTTTACTGAGATTCAGATACAGAAGTGGAAATTTATGTGATAGTAGATGTATTTGCATATTAGGTCTGCAGAATGAAACTCAGCCTTAGGAAGAATTAGATGCCCCATTTAGAGAGAACATCTGGCCTCTAAATTGCTTTGTTATTCATCACCTTGTTTTTGAGCACGACTTGCAATGCTTGTCCTTCATGCACTGCAAGTAAAAATCATTATACGCTCAGTTGAAAAACTAAACTATAACTTTCTCATTTACTATTCTATCAACCCACATACAATAGGGAACATGCTAAAACCTTGACAGGAATGAAATAGTTAATCAAGGGTTTTTTTTTTTTTTAATTATCATTGCAGAAAAGAGTATGCGATATCCTATTTAATTCAATGCAATTCAATGGAATGCAAAAACACATTTATTGAGTGCATGCAGAGTCAGGCCCTAGTTGGTTGAGGCAGTGAACTCTGGCTCTATTTCTTACCTATCACAAGTAACCATACTTGTGATGTGAGTCTTAAGTACTTAGGATTCCTTTAACTAACTCTGAATCTGAAGTATCTGTCATGATTGCAGACTTTTATGAGTAAAGTAGGGATTGGGCATAAATCACACACACACACACACACACACATACACACAAACACACAAACACACACACCTTTTACCACCCACTCAGAGTTGATTTTTATAATTTCAGGCTGAGGGAAAAAGAGGAAGATGGAGAGAGAGAAAGAGAGGGATGGAGGGGGAGAAAGAGGCAGTTTCCATCTGCTGGTTAACTTCCCAAATTCCTCCAACAGCCAGAGATGGACCAGGTTGAATCCAGCAGTGGGGAACTCAATCTGGGTCTCCCACGTGGGTGTCAGGGACCTAAGCATGTGAGCACTACTTGCTGACGCTGGGGTTGGGAGCCAGAGCCAGCACTGGAACTCGGGCCCTCTGACATTGTGTCTTAACTGCCAGTGCAAACTGTTATCCCCAAACTGCCATTTCCTCCTTTCCTTTGAAGCAAAAGGCTATTATCTCTTGGGAATAAATGTTCAAGCAAGATCAAGTGAGAGGCATGTTTGGCTCTCATGTCTTCCCCACAACATCTTGTCCCATTGTTGGGACATCAGAATGGCTGTGGTTCCCATGACCCCAAGGTCTCTGTGAACAAGTGTTTCAGAAGGTGTTCTTTTTTTCTAAGTTGGATTTTGAAAGAGAACAGGGTATCATGTTAAAATATCTGGTTTATTTCTTTTTTTTTTTTTTTTTTTTTGCTTACTAGCTACATGAATTGTGGTAAATTACTTAAAATGTGCCTGAGTTTTATTCCACCACGGTGAAGGGGAGCTAATGAAATCTATTTCCAAAATGTTAACCAACATTTCTACTCATAAGTTATTACTGGAAAATTGCAGGTGCTTAATATATGCTCAATGAAAAATGCATTTCACAAGTGAGTTTCCCAGTAAAATGCAGAAGGCAGCAAAGATTAAATGCACAGAAGAATATAGGAAAAGACAGAGGTGAATAGTCATTTCCCTTCTCTTTGGCACACATACACACAACACCCAAATGGGAGCATAGCTCTGGAGTAATTACTGTAATTATAAATACAATAATTGCTTTTCCAACAGAAAGAGGCATTTTTGCTTCTCTATACTGTCCCATCTCTGAAATAGAAGTCCATGACAAATTTCTCCTGGTATACACAGGTATTTTATTTATGCTATTGTTTCTGAGATTTGTCTTCTTTGATTTATCATGAAATATTCTCAGCTAAGCTTTCAAACAAGGAGGTAAGAGATTAATAAATAGTAACCAAGTAGTAGTCATGGTGCTAGGAAAACTCAAATGAGTGATGCTTTATGTCTCTAGTGTTGTTTTGATGATAAATTGACCATTCCTAATACTATTAAGTATTGGGTTATAGCCATGAAATGGTTCACACTTCGAATTTATATAACAAAAGAAAGCTGGATCAATGCATAGAAAATATTCTGTTTACTTTGAAAATTGTACCATAAATGGCTTCCTTTTCTTTGTCCTTCTGTAGTATTGATGATTTCATTACAGCCATTATTTGTTGTGTTTTGGGTTATGCTTAATTATGCACCTATTTTTTGCTGAATGAAGAAACAGAGGTCAAATCAGCACAGCTTCATCATCTAGAATGGTTGTGTAAATAAGGTGTTCAATGTTTGTTGACTCACTGATTAGTTATTTGACTAATTCAGCAGTAATGTCTAAAACACTGAGGGACACTGTGTTGCAAATTGTGAGGCACTGTATCATCTACATCTATGGCTTTGTGACTTAGAACCTGTAGATGGGAGAAGTTAAAGTTTCTCTGAAATAAAGTTTTAAAAAGTATATAACCACTGAATTGAGGAAATGTGCATTCAAGTGTGTCTTGAGCTTTTTCTTTTATTTCATTGTTGTACATGTGCTTCAGAGCGAAATGGACACCACTTACTTATTATTTTTAAATAAAGGAGCTTTAGAAACGAGTACCTGTATTTAAAAAGTGTATTTAAGTTGTTTTGATTATTTGTTCCTCTTTTGGTTGAACTAACCAAATTTGAAGTGTTAGTGTAGTTTCTCAGTTCTCTCTAAGAATGGGATACAGCAGAGTGAAAATCCTCTTACTTGAAATCCATTTCTTTCCTTTGTGTGGAAGGAAGCTTTTACTTCAAACAGGTGGAGATGATTATTCTCAAATTCGATAAGGACTTTTCAGAACTACCTCAAATCTGAATTTTATTGTCAAATTATCTCTTGGTCGTTCAAGCTCCAAATTATTTCACTTACTTTCATTTGTGCAAAGGATATAGTCTTTTAGTGATAGTCATCTGGTGGCAAGTTTAAAACTGTAGCATAATTGTGATAAAAAAGACAACTCACTGTGTGGTGCTGTGTACTTGTTTTGAAGGCAGCCTGGTTGAAATCTCTTTCTTACTATTACTTGCCTTAGAATTTTCCTCAGATTATACCTCCCATTGCTGTAGGTAAGCAAATTAGGCCACAATGAGATCAAATTTAGTTCTCCGTGCAGAAACTAAAGAAGAGTGAATAGAGAGGGGATGGGAAATGGGGATGGATCACCACAGTTGGACTTGAAGCACTAGAGTAGCTATGATGCCTTGGGAAGTCCCGATGTGTCTGTGGGTCATGGAGTATTTTTATATTTAGTTCATTTGCTTCACTAAATGCGCTGCTCTTTTCTGTCCTTTTCTGGCTCTGCCTTCCAACAGTATACAGCTGCTACATGGAAGAATCCCACATCTGGGTAACCTGGCTCAGATTATAGCACCACTAATCTGATGTCATTGTGAACAACAATATGTTCTTGATGCATTAATTTGCCATGCTATTAATAACAGTATATTGCTAGATAGCACATGTAATGTACCCCAGTATTGTTGAACCATGGTTTAATCTCTTGACCCATCAAATACTCCAACTGAAAAAACAAAATAATCTTATGAGAAATGAATAGATGGCTTAGCAATGATTGAATCTGAAATTGCAATTGACTGTGTGGACCTAACTTTAACTCTAGATTTAGCTCTTAGCCTAGGTCAGACTCTTGAATTTATTTATTTATTTAGTATATGTTTGTTTTTCCATTGGTCACCACAAGTCAAATGTCCCACTGATCTGGTTACTAGCTCATCCAGACAGCTCACCAACTGTGTGTTTTTGGCTCCCTCTCTGTTTTGATGCTTGCTATATATCCTTTGCAATATTCATTGTCTTCACTGATGAAAAAGGCCACGCCTAAAACATAATTAAAGATGCTGACTCTGATTCAGATTTGAAGGAATTTACATTTCAAACTGGGATAGAACAAAGAGTTTACAGAATAGTATACAATCTGCCTATTTACATTTTTAATTTTATTTTAAGCAGACTTTCCTTTTAGAACAGCTTAAGGTTAACAGCAAAATTGAGAGGAAGGTACAAAGACTTCCCATATGTCCCTGCCCCACACATGCACAGTCTCACTCATTGTCCACATAGCACACCACTGTAGAACACATTGCAATTGATGACAGTTTCTGGACACATCAGTGTTCACAGTTTACATTAAGGGAGCCACTCTTGGTGTTGCCCATTTTGTGGATTTGGACACATGTATAATGGCAAGTATTTCCATACATACACAGAGTATGTACAGTTTGGCACATGCTCACTTGGACTTACCCCTAATGGTAGAGTTAGAAATGTGCCAGGGGATTCCAATTCAATCCCATCAAGGTGACATGTTCCAATACCATCTTACTTGTTGGAGTGATCAGTTTAGGTTGATCAGAGGGATGGGATTGAGTGTCAAAGGGATTGCATGGATGGGACCAGTGTCTGCAAATAGTTGATAGAATTAAAAAGGAGATAATGATCCTACATGGGAAGCAGGATATGCAGCAGGCTCATAGAATGGCAGATATCCGAAACAGCACTCTGGCCTCAGAATCAGCTCTTAAGGCATTTGGATCTGGCTAAAAAGCCCATGAGAGTTTCTCAGGCATGAAAAGCTAAGACACTGTAGCAAAAAAAAAAAAATGACCTAAATGAAAGATCTCTGGGAGTGAGATCCCAGGCCATCAAAGAAGGCAGTAACTTTATCTGAAGGGAGGAGAGAACTTCCACTTTGACCATGGCCTTGTCTAAATAAGATCGGAGTCTGTGAACTCAAGAGACTTCCATAGCCTTGGCAGCTCATGACAAGAGCCTCAGGTGATTACTGATGTCATCTGTTAAATCAACAACGAAAGTCACTGTGCACCTGCTCCCCATGTAGGACCTCTGCCCTTAATGTGTTGTATTATGAGAATTAATGGTAAAACTACTACTCAAACAGTACTCTATACTTTGTGTGTCTTTGTGGGTGCAGTCTGTTGAAATCTTTACTTAGTATATACTAAGTTGATCTTCTGTATATAAAGATAATTGAAAATGAATTATGATGAAGAATGGGATGGGAGAGGGAGTGGGAGATAGGATGGTTGCAGATGGGAAGGAGGTTATGGGGGGGAAAGATGCTATAATTCAAAAGTTGTACTTTGGAAACATATTTATTAAATAAAAGTTGAAAAAATATCACACAGAGTAATTTCTTTTATTTATTTATTTGACAGGTAGAGTTATAGACAGTGAGAGAGAGAGACAGAGAAAAAGGTCTTCCTTACGTTGGTTCACTTCCCAAATGGCTGCTATGGCCAGTGCTGTGCTGATCCGAAGCCAGGAGCCAGGTGCTTCCTCCTGGTCTCCCATGTGGGTGCAGGGGCCCAAGCACTTGGGCCATCCTCCACTGCCCTCCTGTGTTGCAGTAGATTCATTCTGAGATGAGGAACGTGGTGGGGGCAAGAGGCGCAGAGTCACCACACAGACCCCAGGAGTCAGGTGAAAGCGGGCCAGAGGTGAGCAGCCCGCAGACTCATTTATTTCAGTTGGTATAACAGCTTATATAGCCAAGACAGCCAATCTGGTCAAGGGGCGGTTTATGCCCTAACCAATCACAGCCTGTTGCCAGGCAGGCTCCATTGCCAGGAGGGTTTCAAAGCCATTCCTGAGTAACTGATGCTCACTTGTCAGTGGCCATTTTGGCATGGCCTTCTCATTCCACCACACTCCTGGGGCACAGCAGAGAGCTGGACAGGAAGAGGAGCAACTGGGACTAGAACCCGGTGCCCAAATGGGATGCTGGTGCCGTGAGGCAGAGGATTAATCAAGTGAGCCACGGTGCCAGTGCAAGTGCACACACACACACACACACAGAGTAATTTCACCCCCTACAGCTTTTATGTGCTCTACGTATTCATCCCTTCACAACCCTGGAAACCACTGATTTTTTTTTCCATTACATCCATGGTTTTATTTTTCAAGAATGCTAGAAAGTTGTAATCATGAAGTACTTAGGCTTTCACATTGGTTTCTTTCATGTAGTAATATTGCATTTATGTTTCTCATCCGTTTTTAATGGCTTGATAGTTTTTTTAGAGTTAAATAACATTCCTCTCACTGCATATACCATCATATATCTATTCACCAAATGAAGGACATCTTGGTGCTTCCAACTTTTGGCCATTATGAATAAAGATGTCATAAACTCCCGTGTGCAGACTTTTGTATGCACAAAATTTTCAACTTTGGATAAAATCCACGAACAGTTGTTGGATCCTATGGTAAGATACTTTTGGATTTCTAAGCAACCGCCAATTTGTCTTTGCACATGTCCGTGCTGTTTTGCATTCCTACTAGGAGTAACTGGCAGCCCCTCTTAGTTCACATCCTTACCCGCATTCAGTATTGACAGTGTTTTGGATTGTGGCCATTCTAACAGGTGTGTATGGTTTCATTGTTGCTTTAATTTACATTTCCCAGGTGATATATGATGTGGAAGGCCTTTTCCAATGCTTATTAGCTGTGTGTTTCCTTTGGTGGAATATCTGTTAGGGTCTTTGGAATATTTTAAAAATTAGTTTGTTTTCTTTTTGAGGAATTTTAAAAGTTGTTTGTAGATTTGGGACAGCAGTCCTTTAACAGTTATGTCTATCACAAATATTTCCCTTCAGTCTGTGGCTTGTCCTTCCATTCTCATGACAGCATCTTTCACAGAGTAGAAGTTTTTAATTTCAAATGAAGTCTACTTTATTCATTTTTAAAAATAGATTGTGCCTTTGCTGTATCTTAAAAGCCATCACCAAATCCAAGATCGTCTAGATTTTTTTCCTATGTTGTCACCTTGGAATGTTACAGTTTTATATTCTACATTTAGGTTTGTGATCCATTTTGAGTTATTATTTGTGAAGGGTATTTAGTTTCTATATATATATATATATATATATATATATATATATATATATATATATTACCATTTGGATGTCTAGTTTTCCAGCATTATTTGTTGAAAAGATTACCTTTCTCCATTGTATTACATTTGTCCATTTTGTCAAATATCACTGGACTGTATTTATGAGATTGTATTCTCTTCCATTGACCTATTTTTCACTCTTTTTCAATACCATAAAGCCTTCATTACTATAGGATAATAGTGAATCTGGATGTTGGAGCGATGCCTGCCTTTTAGCATCTTCCTTACCCTTTAAAATTGCCTGTACTGGATCTACTTCCTCTCCATATAAATTTTAAAATCAGTTTGTTTAGACCACAAAATAACTTGGTAAATTTCAGTTGGAATTGCATTAAAGTAAGAGGTAATGTGGTAAGAACTGATCTGCATTAAAATCCTGACAACAGTTTTGAGTCTTCCTAGTCATGAACATGAAATGTTTCCCCTTATCTAATTCTTTGATATCTTTCATCAAGTTTTATAGTTTTCCTCATGTAGATTTCACACATTTTTTAAATTTTTATCTAAGCATTACATTTTTGGGGTGCGAATGTAATGATTTTAACTTTAGTTTCCATTTGTTCATTGCTGATTTAGGAAAATGATTGGTTTTTATTAACATTGCATGCTGCAACCTTGCTATAATTGCTTATTATGTATGTTCCACGTTCATTTGATGGTTATCTACCTCAAATGTAAAAGATTGCTTAATCAATCTGTGTAGTTCAGCTCAAATGTTAAACATAGCTTCACTTTTTGCCTCCTCTGGAAACACTGTTTGTTCCATTGAAGAAGATCTCAGAAAGTAACCATTAAGGCTAATAGGTATTTTTTACACCAGATGATAATGGTGGAACCACTGAAGAGGACTCAAGGAAAAGCAATGTATATTTAAGGGTGGGGCATTTATGGAGTGTCTAGAAATCACCTGATATGACCTATTAAATATAAGCATGGAATTGGGTGGCAACTCAAGATAATTTCTTTCCCAAGGTAGATATTGAACTCTAAGAGACAGAATCTAAATCTCCTAGTAAACCTCTATCACGCTGCAATAATACTCATCTTAGCTGAAGTTTGCCCAATGACATGTATCCTTGTCCTATGCCAGGATGAGAGGGATCCTCATAGTAATGCTACCATTTTCTGGATAATTTCTCCAATCTGGATCTTGGCTATCTTCATTATAGAGAGTTCATCAGCATGCCGATGTGTTGAATTGTGGTGTTTCTCATCTACAAGTGTGCTTTGATGATGGAATGAGGCTGTCTTTAATTCATAGTAGTATCGCATTCAGGTTTTCTCATTGTGTGGGCTTATGAAAGAATGAGTAAATCTGTATTACCTATGGGTATAGAAAGTACTGGGTAGACTTTATATATGTACAAAAACAGGTAAGTTAGCGTTAGTATTTCCTTAACTCAGATGAAATTCTTAGTTATCCCTATTTAAAGATGGCATAGCTTATTATCATTGGTTGTGGGGTAGTCATATCTGAAAATGAAATTCAACCTTTTTTCAAACTGTGATTAGAAACCATCCTACTAAGCTAGTCAACCAAAGGACAGAAATTGGTATTTTTTTATTTATCTCTTCAGAGAGTTTTTATTTTTCATTTTTGTTGTTTTTCCCCTTAAAAAATTAATATTGTTTTTAATTTTCACAATGAACTGGTAGAAAATAAATACAATTTACTTATGTTAAGTCTCTTCTAATCTATTTTATTTATAAACTAGATTTCTAATTAAAGAATGTGAAGAAATGCATTATTTAGAGTCAGATAATAATTTGTCCTTAATATTGGAGAGGTCCTGGTATAACGCAAAAGTCATTAAAATAAGTCCAACTCAAATGGAGGCCATTTCAAATTATTTTGTGTATAATTTTGAGCCAATTAATAATTTGGAGTGCAATCTTATCTGTAAAGTGAAACATTATGAACACAATATTTGCTTATCTCACATGTAAAAATTAATTGTTAACATTACTAAGGGTTGATGATTAGAATAAATAAGTAAATCAATGACAGATGATATGTTGATTCATTTGGATTGTAATTCTTTTTTTTTTTTTTTTTTTGCAGGAAGAACACAGTTCCCCTCTGTGGCTTTATTGTTTACAAAACACACAACAGGCCTGCCCTGGGGCCTCCAGAGCCAGGCTGCGTGGTGGTCACAGGACCTGCAGGGGACGCTGGGTCCTGGGGCCACGGCGCTTCCGCTCCCGCGCTGGCGGCTGCCCTGGGGTCTCGGTGGAAGAGGCGTGCATGGAGCGGCCCAGCAGCAGCCAGGCCACGGCGTGGAGATGGCGCGGAGACGGCCTTCCCAGCTCAGGCAGCGCCTGACATCTGCCCCAGACCCCGCGGGGGGACGGCAAGCCGCAGTCTGGGCCAAGAGTGTCCAGAGGAGGGGCCCGGGCCCCACAGCAGCCAGGGTCGAGCCCGCGGAGTCCGGAATGAAAGCCTCAGGCGTCCGTCCGAGTGGAGCGAGGCGCACGTGCCAGCGCTGCGAAGGACGCCCTTTCACCTTCGTGTCCGACGGCCCGGGCTTGGAACGGCCACACGGAAACGTGAGCGCTCACGTGGCTCCCGTGGCTGGGCTGTGCCCCCTCGGAGGGGCCGGCAGCCACGGGGCTTTCCTGGCTGGGGCCCTGTGAGGCTTGGGAGGGGCCCGGGCCGGCTCCCGCAGCCGTGTGGGCATGCCCTCCACGCAGAGCCAGGCCCTCCCACACCTGGCCCACCTCCCACTCTTTGCTCTTCCTGGTCGGGCACCACACGCACACTGCGCGGGGGCTCCTGCGGGAAAAGAGAGGTCAGCCAGAGCCCCAGAATCCCGATGCCTGCCATGACCGATGTCCACCAGCAGGGGCAGCGCAGAGCCGCCCTCAGGCCCCGTCCCCAGCTCGGGGCTGCTTCTCTGGGTTTGGCGACGCTCACGCAGGCCCAACCTCGGAGCCCTGGGAGGGGAACAAACCCAACGCAGCCGGCGAGCCCTCAGGCGTTTACCAGATCCGAGTCGGACGCAGCCGGTGCCGGCCCGGCCCTGCCTGCCCCGGGCCTCTCCCTTAGATGAATTCGATCCCTTCGTACTTGACGGTCCCGATCTTGGTCTCCGGCAGGAGGAAGTGGCCGTCCAGCGTGAAAGCCATGACGTAGCTGGCGACTCTGCCCCTGTCCTCCTCGGACTTGAGGGCCACGATGATCTGGTCGTCGGTGTTGGGGAAGAACTTGAAGGACGAGAAGCCGTGCGTGGGGACCACGCGGCCCATGTGGCTGACAGAGATGTCGCTGAAGTCGGGGGCAGCGCTCAGGAGGAGGTTGGTGCCCCTGCGCTCATCGTCCTGCTCTCTGTAGAGCTCGTGGCTGGCCCGGCGGGGCAGGAAGACCCAGCGCTGCAGCGTGTCGCTCCAGCATGCCGAATCGTGGATGAAGTAGCCTGGCGGTCGGATGCCGGCGGCGGCCCGCAGGGCGCTGTAGCTAGACGCCCAGTTCTCGTGGTCCACGCTGCCCTTGTGGCCCACCACCTTCCCCCACTCGGAGTTCCCGTTCACCACCTCCCCGGTGCTGGTGGTCCACTCCTTGCCCAGCCCGCCCTCGTACAGGCGCTTGGATTGTAATTCTTATGTGTTGATTTATGCTTCCCTCAAAAACACCATATTGATAGAGCCCTTGCAAAAGCAATTAGTGAAGATGAGGTCATTTTGAAGTAGGTGGATCCTAACACAGCAGGTCTGGTATTTTTCTAAGAGGGTGATAGAGACATAGACACAAGGAGTTGGCTGTGGGGTAATGGCTATGATATGATAATAGAGAAAGAGACTGGAGTGTTTCATTTGCAGGTTAGGAAGTGTAGAGGGTTGTTAGCATCACAAGTGAAAGGCATGAAAGTATTCTCTGTTGATCTTCTAGATGGAATCAAAGAATTGACACCTTGATTGCATATTTTGACTTCCACAACCATAAGAGAAAGAAATTGCTTTTTTTCCCCTCTTCCATTGCCCCATTTGTGGTACATTGTGGTTGTAATCCTAGCAACTAAAAGTAATTCTCAGTAAATTCTACAAAAGCAGAATGATAGTAATCTTTCAAAAAAAAAAAACATTTGAGCACTCAAATGTCTCTTTTTTTAATACTTAAATCACTTTGCTTTGAAATTTCAAAAGTCATAATCTAACAAAAGTGGTGTATGCATTTATATAATCACTGAATTTCTCTCCTGCCCATGGATACATTTGTCTAATCTGTCTCTAACCTGACAATGTATTAAATATAATAGCTGTATTTGTAGCTTTATTCTTGAAATCAGGGAATGTAGATGTTTTACTTTTGTTATTGTTTTAAAAATTCCTTTAAACCATGTAGGTTAGCAGCATTTTCATATAAAAATAAAAGATTAGAATATTTCACCTAAGCCTTTGAATTTTGATTGAGATTGCACTTAAAAAGTTCATGAAAAAATGTATATTATGAAAATACGCATAGATACACAATTTTTGCAATAATAAGCTTATCTTTTAATTTCATTTTTCATAACCTTTTTGAAGCACTCTCCCATATGGCAGTCCTGCTTAGTGTCTTTCCTAAAAAACAATTATAGAAGGAAAAATGTAAAGCTACATCAGCTCCATGAGCTTTGGCTCCTAGGAATTTCCTGCTTTTCCTAAGCCCATGCAACCTGAGAAGTGTAATACATATATATAAATATAGGAAGACAGAAATAGCTAAATTTTATTGGGACTCAAGGTTTAGTATATCTGCCATGGTAAAAACAGTGTTGCCACTGAAATAACAAGAGTGAGGGCTTAGAGGTGTTGAAAATCCAGTTGGTGGGTAGTTTCTGGATGGAAACTCGCAGCTTTAGCTCCTTGGCTTTGGAAGACATCGTCGTGGTGATGTGTGTGCATGTGTGTGTGTGTGATGTGTCTGTGTATTAAACTTTGTTGCTTCCACACACACTATCTCTCCAGCTGTGAGAGGGTATGTTTACCACCCCTTCTCCACAGTTCCTGATGATACAGTGAAGTATGGACCTGATGAGCCAATCCTTAGATCCCAGTGGCCTTGGGACTATGGAGCAAGCATTTGACAGGAACCACCCATCCCCAATAGCATGCCTGCCACCTACTTCTTGAGATATTTCCATCCTGGAATACATTACTCATTCAGAAACATTGATTAAATAAAAACGATGAAGTGCTTTATTGTCCTACTTTGTACATAAGGGAATTAGTGTTTAGAGGGAACTTGTACAGGCTCAAGAGCAAACATTAGATAGGGCTCAAAGTTAGCTTTCAGATACAAATATTTGACTACCTCAATATTCACATGAGATCTCTGTTTCTGGTCTCAGAATGTATGCATATTTGTGTGTGTATGGTAATGCATGTGTGTAAACATATATGGTGTGTATGTGTTCATGTGCTTGTGATACTAGGAAAGGCACAAAACAGAGCATGATAAAAGAAATCTCAGAGAAATCAAGAAAAGTTGATATATTCAGTCCTTCTGAAATCCAAATTGTAATATCGTCATTTGGTCTTAGCTTGAATATCCAGCCTGGCTTTTATAAACCAATTTCCTACACAACACTGGCAATCAAGTGCTCGGGAATAACGTGCCATGAAACTAAATGGGCACATCTAAACTAAAATGGCACGCATTTTAACATCATTCCACCTCTGCAAGTCTCTCTTCAGAATCAGAGTAAATGAGGTTTCCATAGAACAGAAACCTGCTTGAAAGTGATATGTTAGAATCCTTTTTCCTTTTAAAAGTAAATTTTGCATTGTTTAAATTGCCCTCTGTTGTGTAATGGAAGTAATATCAAGTCACATCCACTCACTACAGAGAGTATTCAGGTTTATTACTCTGGAAGGAAAAGAGAGTTTGCAGCTTAATGCCAGAGATCACATCTACAAACAGTCACCAGGCAAATCACTCCTTTGGAAGTGTGGGGATTACCAGGTTTTCATTACTTGCAGGGTTATCTTGTCAGAATGATAGTTTATCCACACAGTCCTCCCACTGACAGGTAGATAAGTACCATGCGAACCAGAAAGCACAATTAGAAATTGATGATTTTGATTTTTGAACCAATTGTGCATTCTGAGAGTAACTATGGCTATTATGCCAGGGATACCGGCAATATCTTTTGTAGCATATAATGACAAAAGGATATGTTATGAGACTATAAGAAAAACCTGAGATGGGCTGGTGCCATGGCTCAATAGGCTAATCCTCCACCTGCGGTGCCGGCACCCCGGGTTCTAGTCCCAGTCGGGGCGCCAGATTCTGTCCTGGTTGTTCCTCTTCCAGTCCAGCTCTCTGCTGTGGCCCAGGAGTGCAGTGGAGGATGGCCCAAGTGCTTGGGCCCTGCACCTGCATGGGAGACCAAGAGAAGCACCTGGCTCCTGGCTTCGGATCAGCGTGGTGCGCCGGCTGCAGTGGCCACTGTGGGGTGAACCAACAGTAAAAGGAAGACCTTTCTCTCTTTCTCTCACTGTCCACTCTGCCTGTCCAAAAAAAAAAAAAAAAAAAAGTGAGACAAATCCCAGCTTACTCCATTCTTTCCATGTGTATTCATGGGCTCTGTGTGACAAAGCATTTAAGGTTATTCCAAAAACACCAGTGTACTTTTACATAGGACTAATTAAACAAACTTGAGTCCCTATAAAAAGTAGACAACCAAAAAGTGTAAATAGTTACACCTACAACAGTTTTCTAGAGTTCAATAACATAATGAAGCCAACAATCCCACCTAATGGAATGGTCATACCCCTAAATATGAGATACTATATGAGAAAATAGCCATATCTTTAAATGTTGGTTAAATTAGTGCAGCCAAAATGTTAACTGTCTTCAGCTCCCCAAAACTTTTTATTTTGTAGTCATTTCCCTTCATTTCATGTGTAAGAATTCAAGGGGTTTATATTTCTGCTAATAATCTCTTGTTACGATTTCTTGTTTTCCTTGAGTTTTTTTTTTTTTTAATAACACATATCCACTGACCTTGTGATTCATCTATCTCTGCCCTGGACCTACACAAATCCAGATCCAGATCTTTCATATATAATTTTACAGAGCAATGGTCAATGTGGTCAAATGTGCAGAATTTTACTGGAAATCTGGAGTTCATAGTGAAGATTGTGCCACATAAATGCAGCAGAGCACAGGGGATACCAAAACTAACAAAAAAATTGAATATTGAACTTAATTATCCTTAGTTTCTCACTTTCTTGCATTTCATAGTTTAAAAAAAAAAACACTAAGCCATCTATACTTTGTTTTGCAAGCTATATTCACTTATTTAAGGTCCAGCATACACTCAGAAATTACAAGACACAACAAGAAGCAAAGAAATGCTGCCTATATTCAAGAAAGGAAACAAGTCCAAACACTGAGATTATTGGACAAAGACTTTAACTATGGTTTTCTGTTAAATAAAATATGAAAATAATGCAGCAACAGATGGAGAATTTCATTTCAGGTATGGGAATAATAAAATAAACAAATGCGTGCATTGAAATAAAGACATCAGAAATGAAAAATTTATGGGATAAGCTTCTAATTTGAATGTATCAAACAATGTAAATTATTATGAAATAATACAATATATATTATTGTAGTCCCTGAAATGGAGGGACAAAAGAAAATCTCATTCCTGAGAATTTTCCAAAATTGAATTGTCACCAAACCGTAGGCTCTGACAAACTGCAATGAAGATAAATTAACAACAGCAACAACAAAACACCAAGGCCTATAACAAACATTAAAACACTCATGTAGTATAATGAAACTGGCTTTCTTTGGTTATTATACAGGGACTTCAAAACATTTGTGAAAAATGTATTGGAAAGTAAGTTTATTTTGGGGACTGGCCCTGTGACACAGCTGCTTTGCCACTGCCTGTGATGCCAGCATTCTTGTAAGCACCAGTTCCAGTGCTGGCTGTTCCAATTCTGATACAGCTCTCTGAAAATGTGCCTGGAAAAGCAGTAGAAGGTGACCCAAGTGTTTGGGCCTGTACCACTCACCAGGGAGACCTGGATGGGGTTCCTGGTCCTGGCTTCCGCCTGGCCCTGCCCTGACCATTGTTGCCATTTGAAGAGTGAGTCAGCAGATCAAAGATCTCTCTATCACTCTGTGTAACTCTGCTTTACAGATAAATAAATCCTTTTTTTAAAGATAATTTTATTTTGATGCAACATTTCTTTGAAATCCATGCAATTTTTTTATAAAATGCATTGTCCTTTATTTTTCTGAATACCCTTAGTATTTTACTGTTTTGAAAAGTTTACTGTTGACCTTACAATACACCTTGGTTTTCATTCTGTGTCTTCCAAACATCAAATACATGAATTTTGTTTACTAAATCAGAAATAAAATGTTGGTGAACTACAGCCTGTGACCTAAACCTGGTTCCAACCTGTTTGTTATAACTTGTGAGCTTCAAATGGCTTTGGCATTATTAAATAGTTGCAGAAATAAAAAAAAAAAACTATTTTATGCCTCATGACAATTATATGAAATAGGAATTTTTGTGGCTTATGTAGTTTTATTGGGGTCAGCCATGCTTATTCCTCCATGATTGTCTTTGGCTGCTTTGCATCGTGACAGCAGAGAAGCTAAATAATGATGAACAAGAATTTGTGCATATCACACTCTGATTGCTTCATACCACTGCCTGGAAACTCTACAGACCATGGAACACAGCTGTATGTTGGCAGCAATCCTAGCCCTACATATTGCATTTCTTTTTCATTACTAATGCATATCCATACATTTACAAAATAAGAAAATAAGAGTGGACTTCTAATGTTGCTTTTTTAAGGCATAATTGAAGATGGGTTATTTTGTATTGAGTTTTAAAATATTTAAAAATATTTAATGTGTGTAAATTGTAAAGAGACAGGGATCTTCCCTCTGCTGGTTCACTCTCCAAATGCCTGCAATAGATGTGGGACCCAGCTACTTGAACCATCATCTACTGCCGCCCCTCGTGTGACTGAGCAAGAAACTGGTGTTGGGAACCTGGACACTCAAATGTAGGATGCAGGCATTTCATGAAGTGTCTTAGTCATTAGACCAGATGCCTGCTCTTTTATTGAATTTGATAACACATGAGTATGTTTCTTATGCAATGACACTATACCTGTGCTTCAAAGCACAGAGCAGCATCAATAGACATAATTTGAATATGATTTGGCTCCCATAGTTGTGCATATGTTTAAACTCCAAGTCACAAGTGACTGGTACTAAATGAGTAGAAACTTACAGGCCTAATGGAAAGACCTTAGGTCACTGTGGACATGCCTGTGGAAGGTGGTTCTTGTGAGAGGGCTGGTTACAAAAGCAGCAGTGGGCCCAGGCTTGCAACATAATCCTCCTAACACACCAGCTTCGCCACTGCCATCCACCATCCTCACTAGGGGCCAGACACATGGGCGGGCTTGCTTGATCATGGGCCCAAATCTCCAAATCTGTGAGCTAAATAAAACCTTGCCTCAGACGTTTCACCTTGAAATGAAAAGCTGATTACCACAAAGACAAGCCAACGTCATTGCATTCTCCACTCGCAGACAGGCTATGTTTAAAAAAAAAATAGAAAATTTCAAGCAGCATATCTCATCACTGCAGCACTTCTTCACAAAAGTATATTATTAGGATGAGTTACAACCATAATAAGTTTCCAATTGCCTCATGTGTTAGCCAAGCAAGAAAAGCCATTTACCAACGGTAAATTATTTAAATCATGTTAGATTGCAGCAGCCGAAGAAATGTGTTTAGAGAAAGCAAACTTGTTTAATACAATTAATCTTTCAGCCAGAACAGTTACATGAGGAGTTGAGGACATTGGAAGCAGCATCAATAATCAATTTGCCTTATTGCTTACAAGCAAATGAGTTCGAGTGATTTCTCTCTGCTCCTGATGAGTTCACAGAGGTTGCTAACACTCATCAGCTGCTGTTTATTTGATGACTCAATGCTAAGTTTTAAATGACTGAAAAATTAAGTTAGCTCCTAAGAATGTTTATGGAACTGGTGAAGGTGTGGCTATTTTCTTGAAAAGTTGAGAAAGCAGTAACTAGTACAACCTGAAATGCAATTTCCTTGTACAACTGATATAAATTTATATATATATGTATATACTTGTTTAAAGATTTATTTTATTTATTTGAAACATAGAGTTACAGAGAGAGAGAAAGACAGAGAGAGAGACAGAGGGAGAGAGAGAGGTCTTCCATCCGCTGGCAATGGCCACAGCTGAGCTGATCAGAAGCTAGTAGCCAGGAGCCTCTTCTGGGTCTCCCATGCAGGTGCAGAGGCCCAAGGGGTTGGGTCATCTTCTACTGCTTTCCCAGGCAATAGCAGAGAGCTGAGTTGGAAGAGGAGCAGCCAGGACTCCAACCAGTGCCCACATGGGATGCCAGCACTGCAGGCTGGGCCTTTAACTGCTATACCACAACGCCAGTCCCTGGGCATGTCATTTCAAACAAACTTTTACCATCTATTTTTCTTCTAAATACAAACTCAAAACAATACTCATTCAAATGTAATGCCTGCTGCACCTTAATGATTTACAGGTTTTGTTTAATGTAACCCCTGTTTGATATTCTCCTATCTCTTTTTAGATATGCAACTTTTCTTTCTTGATGTGGTAAACAGTTTTATAGCAAAACAGATTTAATGTACAAATTAGGATATGCATAAAAACTGGAGCATGAAAACTGGTGTCTTCTGTAGTCAGAATCTACAGTCAAAGGGATTTTACCATTAAAGTAAATAAATCTGTCTTTCCCTATGGGTCCACAGTAAGGAAACTTTCTTTTAAATATTCTTATAGTTAATGGTTAAGATAATATGGTTCCTAATTATTTATGTCTTTCTGTGCCTATGTTTAAATATGTCTCCATGACGTACTTAGGCACAGGGAGAATAATGGACAATAATCGGCATCCTTTAATTTATATTGCTTGACAAAGATCCATATGCCTCTTATTAGTATTTTATTATGGATAAAGAGGAGGGAAGTTTGTGTCTCAGACTTTCTTCTTCAGTATTTTCTTGAAGCAAAGTAAAACTGTATTTGTACGTTTGTTTCCCTCACACTTAGAATCCTATTTGTTTGGGGGAATCATAGAGAATCCTGTTTTTTGGGGGAATCAAGTTGCTGCTTCGCTGGACTTGGTAGTCCTCAAAGTGAACAGATGCTCACACTGCCAAATGTCTCTAACTAAGTGCATTTATGTCTGTCCCATATATAGAAATCCTCTTCTTAATATGAGCCAGACTGGGCTGAAGGCTTATATATAACTGATTAATTGGTTTTCCATTCCTCTCTTCTCCAACGGGACTTCCCAATCTCACCTTTCTGTTTTGATACTAGCTCTCTCTTACCTGCAGCAGGACTGAAACCCATTTTCTCTCTGCTCCAACAGCAGAATTTCTTCAAGTATATTTCTTCTAACTCTTAGGTTCTTTTAAAAACCCTTTTATAGGTAATACGTAATCCAGTGTTCAGACTTCTGACATTAACAGTAATTCACAGCATGGTAGAGGAATTTACTGTCAAATGTTAAGGTACCTCCAGCAAACACTCAGCTTTATATAGAAATAAAGAGCACTGTTCTTGGGTTCTAGACCAGAAACTAATGGCTGACTTCAAAGTGCTCCTATGTTTTGTGTGTATGAGACACACGTGGTGTGTCTATTTAACTGTAAATACCCTTAAATCATATGCAGCAGGCATCACAAGACTTTTCTGTAAAAACTACCTGGTAGAGGCCAGCGCTGTGGTGTAGCGAGTAAAGCCACCACCTGCAGTGCCGGAATCCTACATGGGCGCGAGTACAAGTCCCGGCTGCTCCACTTCCAATTCAGCTCTCTGCTATGGCCTGGGAAAGCAGTGGAAGATGGCCCAAGTCCTTGGGCTCCTGCACCAACGTGGGAGACCTGAAAGAAGCTCCTGGCTCCTGGCTTTGGATCGGCACAGCTCCAGCTGTTGTGGCCATCTGGGGAGTGAACCAGCAGATGGAAGACCTCTCTCTCTGCCTCTCCTCTCTCTGTGTAAATCTGACTTTCAAATAAATAAATAAATCTTTAAAAAACCAAGTGATGGATATTCCAGCTTTGTGAGCCATATAATCTCTGTTATAACTATTCAACTATGCCATGATAGCAAGAAATCAATCATAGATAATGCTGTCTTGAAAAAGCTTTACTGGCCGGCGCCGTGGCTCACTAATCTAATCATCCACCTTGCAGCACTGGCACACCGGGTTCTAGTCCCGGTCGGGGCACCAGATTCTGTCCCAGTTGCCCCTCTTCCAGGCCAGCTCTCTGCTGTGGCCAGGGAGTGCAGTGGAGGATGGCCCAAGTACTTGGGCCCTGCACCCCATGGGAGACCAGGATAAGTACCTGGCTCCTGCCATCAGATCAGCGCGGTGAGCTGGCTGCGGCGGCCATTGGAGGGTGAACCAATGGCAAAAGGAAGACCTTTCTCTCTATCTCTCTCTCACTGTCCACTCTGCCTGTCAAAAAAAAAAAGCTTTATTTACAAGAGCACATGACATATAAGACTCGTCCCTCTGCCAGTAGCTGGCCAACCCTAGGATGGAGTTTTTATTGAGAAATGATTATCCAGACATGAAATAGGAGAATTTTTCATCTAGCTAACTCTCATGGCCTGTTTTAAGATCAAGGCCCGTGTGTGTGTGTGTGTGTGTGTGTGTGTAGATAAAATTAATAGCACTGATTAAAGCTGTTCTCTCTTTTTGTCACTCTTCTTATCTTCCTGGGCAGTGTGATGGTTGGTTTTAGCTGTCAACTTGACTGGATTAGGAACACCTAGTGAGCTTTCAAAGCATCTTTTCTGGGTGTATCTGTTTCCAAAACCTGAAGCACGTGGTGTTCTTGTTGCGAGGGAAATGGTCCCAGCATGCAGGAAAGATAAGCTTTAAAACAACAACTACAAAACCCCCAGACTCACAGCCACTGAAATCAGGAAGTAACCCCCTCTTCTGCATGTATGAACTTTGTTTCCACATCCTTTTTTTGTACTTTTATACCACTCTGCAGTTGTACTCATATGTATGAAATGGATTTAATCAATTAAATAATCATGTCGTAAACTTTGTGAAGGTGGATTTCATTCCCTTGCCATTTCCTATTTTCCCCAGCACTTTTTTAGAGCCGAATAGTCATAAATGCTTGCTAATTAATGGCTGAGTACAAACCATCACATCCCTGTCTTTAGTAGTGGAGTAAATACACAATTCTGTTTCTGGTCTTTCTGTTCACCAGAACAAAGATATGTGATCAGACACCCCTGGAGACACTATTCAATTTAAACTGAGACCACTACTTTCTTTTGTGATTCGGAGTGGGGTGAAACAGGTCAGAATATTAATGTTGTTTTTATACTTACTCCATTGTTCTCACAGCTCTTCTTTAGAACTTTACTGTCATGAATTAGTCTCTCCTTTCTGTTTTTTATAATTTGAAAGAATAAGCTGAGCGAAAACACATGCCAGACGCAGAAGCTTATTGATTATGTGTATTTGAAATGTCCTTAAAACATGGAGCTTGGACTTGGCACTTATTCCATGAACAGAACTACACAGTTTGCATTTTGATCTGGTTGTTATTGCACCTTCAGTTAGGGAATTACAGTCTTGAGATTGGTATCTTAAGGAATCTTTCAAAAGACCTTTAATAACTGGCTGTCTTCCCTCCCTCCAACCTGTGCAACGTTCCTTTATTCATAGAGTTTTCAAAAAATTATTTATTTGAGATAGGTGGATGGAGGGAGGGAGAGACAGAGAGTGAGAGAGTGAGAGAGCGAGAACATGAACACTCCCATCAGCAGGTTCACTTCCCAAATGCCCACAACAGTCTCCTACCCAGGATACAAGCTGGGATCCTGGAACTCAATACAGATCTCCCATACAGGTGGTAGAAACGCAACTGCTTACATCATAGCCCGCTTCTTCCCAGGGTCTGCATTAGCAGGAAGGCAGAGCTAGGAGCTAATGCCACAACTCAAATCCATGCTCTGATCTAAGACATGAGAATTTCACATAACATCTTAATTTCCCACAAATTCCCACTTATGTAATATTTCTATACTGGAATAATTTCAGACTAACTCATTTCTGGGGTTGGTAAAATATTCATATGCCTAGAAAAATGTCCTTATAAACATGCCAATGCAAATTTTTCAACAATGTCTCCAAAGTACTTCACAAAGCCTGCTTCAGAGTTTATCCAGATTCAAGGTGTTTTCATAAAGTTCTTGGAGAATATGGACAATGCATGGACTTCAAAAATGTTTGCACCAAAATAAACTTATATTTTCCTCTGTTTTCCACAAAATTTTTGAAGTACTCTTGAAGCCAATTTGGAGAGATCGCTTAATCTGCCTTTTTTTTCTTTCAAACTTTTATTTAATGAATATAAATTTCCAAAGTACAGCTAATGGATTACAATGGCTTCCCCCCCACAACGTCCCTCTCACCCGCATCTGCTCTTAATATGAACTTCTCTCATGTTTTAATGAAATATTCAAATTCTCTCTCAGTATATTTTTTGGGCTTAAATGACACAAATCAAGCACCTGAAAAAGAATAGCTTAGTTCCACTGGCATTCGTGGGTGGTGATTACTTTGAGTGATTTTTATGTGCCAAACACCAGGCAGAACATAAAGCAGAACAAGGTCACCTAGGACCATCGCCTTGGAAAGGTCATCAGGCACGGGGGAGCTGGAAGGACTGAGAGCCGCCAGTTTCAGCAGGCCCACTTTGATGCTTCAGTGCTCTGGAACTTAATTTTTGAATAATTCAGTGATGCTTTCCTACTTCTTGTATTAAATCACTTAGTGCCTGAAATTTAAGTAGTTCAAGGTTGAATGGCCTAAAGGAAAACTAAAACCTGCCTACAGAGTTACTTTTGTTCAAGATCATGAAAGGATCATGACACTGATGATAAGAACAACAGTGGCCCACCAGCAAGCATTGCTGACACTGTCTGGCACTGTTCTAATTGCTAAAGCATTTAATTAACTCTACATTTTCTATGAATATGAGAGGAGGGAATTCATCTAGAAATAAGTCTATAATTTGCTCGGTTCCCATTATATCCCAAATATAATATTGCAGTATTTGGCATTGAGGCTTAAATAAATAAAAAGACCAGAGGTACTCACTTATTAAAAATTTATGGCCTGATTATAAGACCTGCTTTTTACATGTTTGAATAAAAGAGAGACAATGGAGAGTACTAGAGTCTACATAAAGCCTTTGGCATCTACATGAATGTGCTAATGGGCTCTTTCAGGATTGTTTGAGATTCCTCTTTGCTTGTGGAGTGTAAACAAAATAAAGCTGAAAGATAAACTTAAATCTGATTGTTCCAGGACTGCCTTTTATTTTAATTCTAAATAGAAAAAAGCCATTTAATCAACAATAAGTATTTTCAGCTTGGATTCTATTTCAATGTTGATACTACTTAGCTTTCTCCCTCCTTCCGTTCTAGCAGTCAGAACTGTGACCAGCCCAGGTTTTTCACTGGAGAAGTCATCCTAGGGGTGGTGCTGGTGTGGGGAGGCCACATAGGGGAGGCCACGTGGAGGAGACATGGCCACTTAGGGGAGGCCACGCGAGGGAGATGCAGCCACCTAGGGGAGACCATGTCAGGAAGACGCAGCCAGGTAGGGGGGACCACGTGGGGGAGACACGGCCACTTAGGGGAGGCCACATGGGGGAGATGCAGCCACAAAGGGGAGACCACATGGGGGAGATGCAGCCACGTAGGGGAGACCATGTCAGGAAGACACAGCCAGGTAGGGGGGGACCACGTGGGGGAGACACGGCCATGTAGGGGAGGCCACGTGGGGGAGACACGGCCATGTAGGGGAGGCCACGTGGGGGAGAGGCAGCCACGAAGGGGAGACCACGTGGGGGAGATGCAGCCTCTCCAGGGGCAGGCCAAGTACAACGCACTACGGGTTAGTTCTACATACCCTCGGCTCGGGAAGCAGGCCACCTGCCTCCACGGCTGGCCGATCCCAGCATCTGGCTCCGCCGGCCTCAGCCTTCCGTCTGCAGTTATTTATAAACAGGAAAGGACCGGCCTTCCAGATAGGGACCCTCAGCCACCGTGGCACCTTCCAGAGCTCGACAAGCTGATCACTCAAAATGCGGCCTCAGGCTTTCCTCCTCTCCTGGGGTCCCGGGGGGCTCCCGTCCTTTTGCCGAGCACGGGTCCGCCATGCAGTTCTGACTCCCCTCTCTCATCCTCACTTTTGGAGCCCACCGGGACCCAGCAGTGCCTCTCCGCCCTCCCATCAGTTCTCCGTCCCTGCTGCAGTGGCCTGGCTGGGATGATGGACAAGGAGAACTGGGGGAGTAGAAAACGGGCATGGCAATCTCATGGCAGCACGGAGCCCCGGGCTGCCATCTCTCAGATCCAGTCCACCGACACGCTCATCCACTTTAACCACGGCGCACTGACACGCCCTGCTCAGACTGTAGCGCCCCCTGGAGGCTACGGCTCCATCCACCCTCTGCAATTCTCTCTTCCCTTCTCTTTACCTATCAGCATCCTGCTGACCCTCGGGGATGATCTCATCCGTTCATTCACAAATACTGTTGAGTGTCATCCGTCCCAGGCATTGTGTGGGACCTGAGACGGACAGGGCAAGCAGATGGACAGGTCCCTTGTCGCCACAGCCTCCTGGCTCAGAGAGGAAGAGACAGCACTACCTTCTCCCCAAAGCCCTCTCCCGGCCCCCACATTCCCCACCCACTTAGATCTGATTTCCTATTTTTTTTCATTGTTTCCCTCCAGCATCTGCTGCCTGAGTTTCTCAGTTAGTCCTTGGCTGACGCTGACTATCTTGTCTAATATTTCTCTTCCCAGTATGGTCTGTGAGCTCCCCTTCAAGGGAAGAACTGTGCCTCCTGCATCAGTGCGTTGCCCACAGCTTCTCGTGCCAGACACACAGTAGGTCCTCAAACACTCCTGGGATGAGCTTTCTTCCACCCAGTGATAGGCTGGCTTAGTTAGAGATGCTGGGCTCTCTGGCCCCAGATTTTGCACAAAGGCACTACTTGGGCAACTGTGTCCAGGCGTTCTCTTGTCCTCTGAGCTATTTAACACCCCCCTCTCGGTCCCTTGAGATCTGATACCAATAGTTCCTGAGCCGCATTTGTTCAGAAGGCTTAGTGAGCTGGCTACTGTCTGGACAGCATGAGGCATGATGCAGAAGAAGCCGACTACACGGCAATTACCCCCTTTTGATGATCAAATCAGGAATTCAGAGTTTAACATGGTCTAGGCATGCAGCTGGACCAGACGGCATTTAGACGGTTTCTGTTCCCCCACCATCCGTGCTGGGAACTGGCAGGGGCGGAGGGGCTGAGACTGAGGATGGCGTGGAGGGGAGGTGCGTGGAGAGCTGAGGTCACACAGACGCCACCAGGGGAAAAAACCGGCAGCCTGTCTGCGCCCTCCTGTATAAATCAAGAGCTCCTCAGCGCGGCTGGAAAACTGCACGCTCTCTGCTTCATTTTCCAACCTAGAAGCCCCGGGGGAGGCGACAGAGGCTGCTTCTGTGGAGCAGGGGTGAGCCCTGCCCCTGGCTGGAGGCCAGCCTGCAGCCAGGCTGCAGCCGGAGGCTCCTGCAGCCGGTCCCTCTGACCCCGAAGCTCCCCCAGTCCTGGCTGGGATGTGGAAACCACACGCCAGGCAAACCCTAGGCCCGGCCAGACCAACTGCCAGACAGCCTGCTGGTGGATCTGGTGGTTCTCTTCATAGCAACATCACCATGGTAACGGGATGATGACTCATGACATTTCTCCACTGCAGGGTGGCAAGCTCCAGCTGACCAAGGCTGACCATTGCATCACCTCCTTCCTCTGCTGGCCTGGGGGAGGGCTCAGTGCAATTAAATGCATCCAATGAATGAATGAATGACCAGGGCCTGAAATGTATCCAGGGAATGAATGAGTGACCAGGGCCTGAGCAGTGGCCTCAGGGGGATGAAGCAGGGAGATTCCTGGCACTGACCACCCAGCATGGCAGAGGACACAAAGGAACCACTCGGGGCCATGGCAGAGTCAGGCTGGACACTGCCAGCCCCGCCCCATGGTGTCACCAGACTGCCCTACAGATCGGACCCGCCCAATCAGGGTAGGGCTTTTGCTGGCCCAACTCCAGCCCCTACTTCCTCTGCATGGCGGTTTCTCCCTGGCCTCTCCTGAACTGTCCCTTCTCTTCTCCAAACTGCCACCCAATGGACTGACCGATGCACACTCTTCCGAGCTAAGTACACACCATTCATTGATCGATTTCCTCCAAAGCCAATCAGAATGCTGCTGACTCCTCCATGTGATAATCTCATCTCATCTCAAAAGCAACCAGCGAGCTCTGCTCAGACGGCTGCGTGTGTAGCACCCAGGCCAGGAACCAGGCTCCCAGGCTGGCCCGGAGGAGCGTAACTTCAAATAATCTTGTTCTGCCCTCTGCACAGACACCCCTTTGCTCTCCAGATGCTGCAACCTACTTTCATTTGGGAAAATAGATCACCTCAGTGCCTCTTCTCTGGTGGGCTGGCCAGCCGGTGAGCCCTGGCCACAGGTAGAGGGCTCCCAGGGAATGGAAGCACCCAGGGCATGGCCCGAACTGCCCACTACTGTCCAGCTCTCCCACAATCACCTGGGGAAAGGGGTCCATATTTGGGCACGGAGCACCCACCACCTCCTTAGTATACAGAGAGGAACATGGAGCTCTTTTCTCTGCCAAGCCACCGCTGAGGGCAACCTGCGCATCTACCCCCCGGTGGGGCAGCAGGTGGGGATAAGGGATCCAGCTCCCATGCTGAGAAGTGCTCAGAGTTCCAGGAAGTCTCTCTTGAGACCCTTCCCTTTCCGGCTCCACCCCCTGGAGCCCCCAGAGAGGTGGACAGATAGGGCTACTGCTGGCAGGGCAATGTTGAAAAACACTTGGCAGTGACTGCAACCAATAAAAGTCTGGCGTCGTGGAATTTTAAACATTTGCAACAGACTCAGTGCCTGTGTTTAAGTCGAGGGAGGCTGTCCTGGGTGAAGCAGGCATGCCCACAAGACGAGGGAAGCGGTGGGGTGAGAGTGCCTCTCTGAGCCACCCAGACAAGAATGGAGATTTTCACGCCCGCGTTGGCCAGAGCTGCTCTCTCTGGCCCCCGGCCAAGGATTCCACCCCAGTCTCATCTATTTCTGGCCGCACAGCAGCAGGAATGGTCAGGGCACAGGGAGGTGGCGAGAAGGTAGGCACACAAAGCTGAACATTTTTCAGCCTCTAAAAAGAAACCTTTGTTGGCATAATTTGTTGTGACCAATCGGGGTTCCCGCAGTCCAGCGCTGGCTGTGGCTGGAATCTCATTCTGACCAGGCTCTTCCTGAGGAGGCTGAAGGTAGAATTTCAAACACTTTGAAATGTGCCCAGACAGCCAGCCCCCTGGACTGGATCAGCAGGCAAAGGCCAAACGGATCTCGACCACAAGAGGCACATCTCGTCTGGACAGACAGAAGGGGACCCAGAAGTGCACAACCTGCTTAACCACCACGGGGAAACTGACCAAGGCAAACAGGCTCCAACCCCTCGCCTCCTATCTGGATTGCCACAGGGATAACACAATATACAAAAGAACAAGAACCAGTGCAGGGAGTGGTCTCAGGTTCAAATCTGCCTCCTGCAGTCAGAAGAGGACCTGGGAGGAAGTGTAAAGTACCCAGTACGTGCCTGGTTCACCACTCACGCTGACTGCGTCGTAGCTATGACAGTCAGCAATCACCTGGGCGAAACACAAAAGAGGTCTCACACAAGTGACTGCTCTTAAGCGGCCATGGGGTGACAGGATCTCACCACCCCACACAGTCTCAGACACACTGGGCTCAGAACTGGCCATCCCTAGTCACACGGGCCTGAGTTTCCACGCCACGTTGAGGGGGATGCTAAAGTCCTCACCAAGCAGGCAGGGGAGCGCAGAAGCCAGGAACAAGGTGCGGAAAGGCATGCAAACTGGGCGGGGAGTCCTCTCCCTGGGGGGTCCAGGGCCGGGGCTCCTGGAGGAGGGGTGCAGAGGCTTGGTCCAGCCCAGACCCCGAGGTAGGCAGGCAGGCAGGCAGGCACTCCGACAACGGGTGGGAGCTGATGGAGATGCACAAACCAGTCTAAGTGATGATCCAACAAAGGGGCCAGGGAGGCACGTCCTGAGCTTGGTGTCTGAGCTGCAAAGCTGGCCTTGTGCCCCGGGCAGGGCTCACGTGTCACCGCAGCACTCACCATGGCTTTGGACGCCTTTGTATCTCCAGAAGTGGCCCCGCCAAGCACTCAGCCAAGCAAATCCACTCTTCAGGTCTTTGCTCATCACACGACAGCCAAACTCAGAAGGCCCAGCAAGAGCAGGCGCAGCTGGCACAGAGGCCACGGTCACATCCTCAGCGTGTCTGGAAACGTCTGGCTATGGGAGGGGGCGGGGAGGGTGGAGCAAGAGCGTGGCTCCGAAATTTGTTAAGCGTGCAAGATCTGGGATTCTGCTGTCCCTTACAGCCCAGGCTCCCACCCAGAAGCCCCGTGAGCAAAAGCAGCAGGCGCCAGCTGCCACATCACCAATGCTGGCCTGGCTCGGCTGCACCCTGCCAGCTGGACTTGGGTCACCATCAACATGACGGCATCTACACAGCAGTGACATCTGCAGAGACCCACACGTTGTTGCTCATCCGGGGAGGCAGGCTTTCCCAGCTGCTGTTGGAGTTGATCCGTGTCACCGGCACGAGTCTCACGTCACTTCTGAGCGGCAGGATGCCTCCGCAGCACACACAGCTCCCACCTGCCCCCCCCGCCCGAGCTCTGGCCACCCTGACCTGTGCGCAGGTGAGCCTACCTGCCTCACATGCCCTACCTCTGCACTTCCCATTTCCTGTTCTTACACCACACATGCACCTCGGAAACACACCTTGTTTGAGAACAGACTCGCATGCATATGCAAGAAAGCTCAAGGAATCTACTACAGACCATTAGAACTGAGAAGGAGTGTTACAGGATACAAGACCGATGCACAACAGTGAACTGTGTTTCTATATGCCTTCAGTGAAGAACCCTAAAAATGAAGTTAAAAAAGCAATCCAATTTACAGTAGCAGCAAAAATGGGGAACAACATGTAGGGGTAAAGTTAATAAAATAAATGGAAAATGCAAGCTCTGAAAACTAGAAGACATTGCTTAAATAAACAGAGCATAAGACTTAACCCAATCCCTATCTGAATCCCAGCCTGTTTCTTTGAGGAAATTGACAAGCTGAGTGATTCTACCTCGCATGTGGAATTGCAAGGGATCCAAAACAGCCAAGACAAAAAGTAAGAGGATTCGTACGTCCTGGTCTCAGCATGCACTGCGAATCAAGACCATATGGATCGGACATCAGGAGAAACACAGAGCTCAGTGGAGCAGAGCTGGGAGTCCAGAAATAAACCCTCGCGTCCAAGGTCAGTTGATGCGGATGAGGACGCCAACACTGGCCAGTGGGGGAAAGAATGTTCTTTGAAGGAACAGAGCTGGAATAACTGAGCAGGCACATGCAAAAGAATGAGGCTGCACCCTGGCCCTATACCATTTACATGGATTAATCCAAAACGACCAAGGACCTCAGTGTGAAAGCTAAAACTAAAGAGAGCACAGGGGCAGATCTTCATGGTCTTGGCTCTGGCGAGGATTTCTTAGATAAGACGCCACAAGCACAGGCAACAAAGGAAAAACATGCAAGTTGGACCTTATGCAAATTAAAAACTTGTGTGTATGGAAGATAGCGTCAAGGAGTGGGCGCTCGGCACAGCAGCGCGATGCTGCCTGGAAGGTGAACGTTCTGTGTCAGAGTCCCGGTCTGCTCTGGGTTCTGGCTGTCTGCTAGTAAGCACCCTGGGAGGCAGGGGTGATGCTTCAAGTACCCGGGTCCCTGCCACTCGTTTGAGGACCTGGACTGAGTTCTGGGCTCCTGGCTCTGGCCTTGCCCGGCCTTGGCTATCGTGCACTTTTGGGGAGTGAACGGAAGATCTCTGTGTCTGTCTGTGTCTCTGCCTTTCAAATAAAGAGAAATAAATTTAAAAAGACATTTTCCTTTTTTAAAAAGATACTACTGAGATGCCTCACGAACCAAGGCAGCACTGATGGGGGTGACTTAGTGTGCTTAGTCTACCACGTTATCATCTTCTGTTGGCGTGTCTAGCTCCCTCCCGGGACCGTGAATCCCCAGGAGAGAGGGCATCTGTATCTTTGCATTGCTGGATCCCCTATGACCAGCACAGAATAGATGCTGAGTAAATGTGAGTCAAACTGGAGACGAAAAAAAAAAAATAAACACACTCTCATGAAAGAAAAACAATAAGCCACGGAATGGAAGAAAACATTTGTTATCTGTGTACCTGATAAGGATCCAGTACCCAAAATACATAGAAATGCTGGCAATTCAATAATAAAAATAGCCAAGTAAAAAACAGACACTCCTGCAGGGAAAATACACCACTGGATAGCAAGCACACAAAAAGCCACTCAGTATCAGTAATCACTAGACAGATGAAAATGAAAACGACCACGAGACAGCATTTCATACCAGGAGGATACACGACAGAAGATGATGGTTCAAATACTTGGACCCCCATCACCCATGTGGGAGACCCAGTTGGAGATCTTGGCTCCCAGCTTTGGCCTGGTCCAGTCCTGGCTGTTGGGGACATTTGAGGAGTGAATCAATGGACAAAAGAGCTCTCTCCGTCTCTCTCTCTCCCTTTCAATTTAATTAACTTTAAAAAAATGTATTTGTTTATTTGAAAGTCAGAGTTAATACAGAGAGAAGGAGAGGCAGAGGGAGAGAAAGAGAGAGAGAGGTCTTCCAACCACTGGTTCACTCGCCAATTGGTTGGAGCTGCACCTGTCCGAAACCAGGAGCCAGAAGCTTCTTCCGGGTCTCCCACAGGAGTGCAGGGGCCCAAAGACCTGGGCCATCTTCTACTGCTTTACCAGACCACAGCAGAGAGCTGGATTGGAAGTGGAGCAGCTGGGAGTTGAACTGGGGCCCATATGGGATGGCAGCTCTGCAGGCGTTACGCCACAGCACTGGCCCCCAATTAATTAACTTTTTTTTTAATTTTATCATAAAGTTTAATGATGGTTCAGAAAAAACTCAATGGATAACTTTCTTTGAAAAAATATATCAACTCTGTATAGACTACAGTTATGGGAGGGGTGGTAAGTTAAATTACCCTATTTTCTAATCTGAAAATGACAAAAAGTCCCATTTCCAGTCTGATTATAAAGATACATGTGCCCAAAATGGCTGAGAATAAATACAACAAGAAAGGCAAAAGCTGTAAAGCTAACGGCATGCAACAGGCTCTAAGAGAAAAATCTCAGAAATACCCAAAGTGGCAACAAGGAACATTTGGCTGGAATATGAAGTTCTCTCAGTCATCCTTGTCTTTCGCTCCATGTTTAAGGATGCGTGTGAACCCAATGTAATTGAAGTTCCCCTTTTTGTCAATGGGAGCTTCTCTGTAGAGCTCGTCCACCTCCTCGTCTGTAAATCGGTCTCCCATAGTTGTCAGCAGCTCTCTCAGGTAGTCCTCCTGAATGGTGCCAGTTGCTTTTTCATCAAAGCAAGCAAAAGCATTTCTGATGACATCTTCTGGATCTGTGCCATTCAACTTCTCACCAAACACGGTGAGAAACATGGTGAAATTGATGGGGCCTGGAGCCTCACTCATCATGGCGTCCAGATACTCATCAGTGAAGCAAGCATATCGTGCAAATCCTCCTTGTCAATGAAACCGTCTCGGTTCTGATCAATCATGTTGAAGGCCTCTTTGAACTCCTGAATCTGTGACTGGTCAAACATGGCAAACACATTGGACGTGGCGCGCTGAGGGCGCTTCTTGGTGGTCTTGGTCTTTGCCCTTTTGCTCGACATGGTGGTGGTTAAGTCCCTACACACGCATGAGAACCAGAGAGCCTCGGGGAAGCGTTCGCTGCGGCCACCACCACCTTGCCACACCCAATTAATTAACTTTTAAAACCCTACTTATGTAGCACTTGAGCTTAGCCGTATTTATTTATTAAGCATCTGTCACATGATAAGCACTGTATTAGGCACTGAGACCAAGATAAATCTGAGCAGGTCCTGCCCTTAAGGAGTTTATAGGATCCTTCCGGACGTACTAAGAGACAGCAGCACGCTAACGTACTAAGAGACAGCGTCCACAGACAGAAGTGGGAAGGCAGTGAATCCAGCTGGGCACGAGGATCAGGGAAAGCTGTAGGTGGCTGACACTCTGAGCATGTTTTGAAGGGAAGCAGGAGTTTGATAGGCTTGGATGGGGGCAGGGGCTGGGGGGGGCACCATTCCAGGCAGCAGGTCTGAATTCACACAGGGGCTTTTGGGGGTGGCTCAGGATAGCCAAATGAGCAGTGAAGGGCTGGGGCAGTGGATACCTCAAGGAGAAGTGGCAGAAGTGAGGCTGCAGATGCCAGCCCGGGACCCACGAGGGACTCTGTATGTCACGTTTAGAGGTGTGAGGCTTCCCCGTGCTGGGGAGGAGCACGAGGGTGAGCAAGAGGGCGGTGTGGGCAGGTCCATGATTTGCAGCAACAGTCAGCCAACTACAGTCCTCAGGGGCTGAATCTGCAAGTGAAGCTTTCCTAAGAGGAGTTCTGCTGGAACACAGTCCTGTTCATTCCTTTCATGTTGTCTGGGTTTGCTTTAGCACTGACGCGGCAGAGTTGGCCAGCGGCACCAGAGACCACATGGTAATAAAATCTAAGACATGGCCAGGTGGCCTTTGGCAGAAAAAGGCTACTGACCCCTGCTCTGGAAAGATCTCCCTGACTACTGCACAGGATGGTTTTGCATGGGGAAGACAACTGCAAACCCCCAGGCCAAACTGACCATGGGGTAACATGACCACGGCATAACATCGTGACTCGGGGGCAATGACGGCCACAAATGGCCACAAAGAGTGCAGAGGTGGGCACGGCTCTGAGAGCTGCTGGGAAGGAGAAGACACCCCAAGGACTGTCGGTGTGAGAGTCGACCAAGTGCCACCAAAAGAGAATAGAGACCCCACGGGGTTCCACTGATGTCGAGTTGAGACATGTTGAGTGGAATTCTGCCACACAGAGCACTGGACTGAAGGCAGTTCCAAAGGAAGACTGTCTCTTTAAGAGCTGATGATGGGCACAAAACCAACTGTGCAGAGCACAGTCACTGGAATTGTGTTCTGACGGTGGTCATCCCTGCAGCTGAGCCACATAGGAGTCCACAGTTTCTTCGGCTGTTTTTGAAGGCTGCTGTTAGCCGCAGGTGGGCATGGTGGGCTTAGCTGCCAGGCATCAGCATATCACTCTGGACTGAAGATTTATTTTGAAACACACAAGTCAAATGGCATGTCTTACTCACTTCTCTGTCTCCTGCCGTGCCTGGCAGGATAGCTGGTACACAGAGCCTCTACTAAATCAGGACAGTGAAGACTGGATAGGAACGGAAGGAGAAGGGGCAGGAAAGTGAGAAATGGCCAGTTCTTTCATGGAGGGCTTCGGCCTTGTGACCAAAGAGCAGGCGGGTGCTCTCGAGGTGGTTCCGAGCCCTCCTTGGCCCAGGCGAGCCTGGGAGCACAACAGCTGGCGGTAACATCCAAGACAGCTCCAAGTGCCAGTCTCACGGATGTTGTCCTGCCTTCCCTGGAAATGCTAAATGAACCTGGTGGCCTCTGGATTAGAAATTTGCTTTCCAAACAACTCTTCCAAACCCCTTCAGGATACAGAAAGTGAATAATCAATGGTCAGCTTTGGAGGTATAGGTTGGACAGCTGTAGGTGGGCACAGAATGCATCTGAAGCCGCCTGCTTTACCCTCAAGTCCATGCAGGCTTGCTAATGCTCTGTTCTCGGTCTAGGTGGTAGCTGCAAGGTCACGTTCCCTTGGTCAGAGTTCACCCATCACAGGTATTTTGTACATCAACATTCAAAGCAGCATTGTTGCCCGTAGCCAAAAGGTGGAAATACCCTAGATGTTTCTCAGTGGATGAATGGATAAACAAACGTGCCATACTCATTCAAGGGCATGACACCAGGAAGACATTCTGACAGATGCTAAAACATGGTCCAACCCTTAAAGACATTATACTAAGTGAAGTAAGCCAGACACAAAGGGACAAACATGATTCTCTTTACAGGATACACCTAGTGTGGTCAAGCTCACACAGACAGGAAGTAGAGCAGTGGTCGCCAAGAGTTGGGGGGAGGGTGAGATGGGAAGTCAGTGTTTAACGAGGGGTGGGCATTTGCCTTAGCAGCTAAGATGCCCCTCGAGACACCCACCTCCTATGGCTGAGTGCCTAGCTTTAAGTCTTGGCTCTGTTCCCAGCTCCAGCTTCCTGTTAATGTGCACTCCGGAAGGCAGCAGGTAGTGGCTCAGGAACCTGGGTCCCTGCCACCCAGCTGGGAGACCGGGATGGACCTGGGGGCTCTTGGCTGCCTGGCTGTGCTGGGCATCTGGGGACGGAACCAGGAGACCTCTTTGTTTCTCTCTGCCTCTCTGGTTTTCAAATACAATGAATAAATAAAAATTGTAACCACTACTTAACAGGTACAGGGTTTCCATTTTGGAAGAAGAAAAACTTCTGAGGCTAGATGGTGGTGATATTATACAACAATGTGAATGAACACTTAAAAACAATTCAACTGGTAGAGCTGTACATTGTGTACATTTTGCCAAATTTTTTAAAAAGTGACCCAAGAAAGTCTGTCCAGGTATGTACTTAGGATCGGTGTTCTTTTAGCTATTATTATTCTTTGAAAAAAATATAAAGGTTTGCTTTAAAAATGTATTTTATTCAATTTTATCTTTGCATTTGCTTTAGAAATATATCTAGGCAACATCTTCTTACTGGATCTTGGAATCACACAGGCACTCTGAAAAGCTGTGGGGTAGGGCAGGACAAGGCTGCAGGAGGGCTGGGGCTGGGGCTGGGAGAAGGCAGCAGATCCAGGTTCAAAGAGGATGAGAAAGAAACCATGCATGCAGCTGTTCACGAGTCAGAGTGGCTGAAGTCATAGGTGCACACGTCACAGGCGAGCGGCAGCATTTCTGTGGCACGCACTCTCTACAGCATGCTGGCAAGTCATTGAGGGGGATCTTGGGGAGCTGTGGCCGCAGGCCGTCTGCTGGCCAGCTGCGTCTGCTTGTCTGACATGGTTCCCAGCAACCAAAAAGCAAGAACACACACTGCCACTCGCACAGAGCGCCGTAAAGAACCATGATGCTACAGGTCTCCCAAGGACGGGACCAACAGCTCTGGGCGGAATTTACGGACTGTGATCCTAACCGCATCCTCATTATCTGCTGATTAATTCTTGCTCTGACATCCTTATCCCACCCCACCCCCCGCCCACAACTTTCCCGCTATCATTATTCCTGCCAAGGGAAGTGCAAGCAATTGCTGGAAACTCTGGGCCAAAATCTCATCTATGCTGTCATCACTGTGCTGCATCACCCTCCTGCAAGCAGCTGTCCTCAGAGAGTGGTCCTGGGGCTCAGCAAGTGGTCCGGGGCTCAGCAAATTTTCCAACCCAGGCCGGGGGAGAAGAACAGCCAGCGCTCCTGACAGGTGGTAGGTCCTGGATGAGGAAATACGCGCACCATGTTCCATGGCAGGAGTACACCTGTGCAGTTAGCAGGATGAGCAGTTTCCGGCCCTCGCTTCACCCCAGACAAGGCTGGAGACAGAAGATTCAGTTGGAGGAGGGGAGGACTTACAAAAGCTCAGTGAGGAAGACGAAATGCAAAAAGTTTATTTGGGTGCAAAACATTCTGAGATCTGTGCACACAAGAGGTCTTCAAAAAGTTCATGGAATATGCATGTTAAGAAAAAAACTATGAAATGTTTCGCAGCAAAATAAAGCTAATTTAAGTCTCTTTCCAGTTGTCCATAGACTGTTGAAGTTCTCGCACAGACCGCAGCTGCTGTGGCGTCTCTGTGGGACTCTGCTTGTCCCTTCAGTCTGTTGTAGCCCACGACTTCCAGGTCTGCCGGTTCTATGGGCCTGGGAGCAGGCGGCTCCGGCGGCTTCAGCTGAGGCGGGGTGGGACTGCCACACAGGCTTTCTCCAGAGGGAGATGAACCATGCTCATTACAGGCTGCCCTTCTTGAAGCCCCCGCAGCCCCTGGGAGGCAGAAGCCCTTCCTCCCAAGGCTCCCCAGGCTGCCCCAGAAGGGAGCAGTGCTGCTTTTGCAACTGCAGTGGCAACCATCCAGACATTGCAGCCCCAGGGAGACAGCCTGCTGGCCAAGGTCAATGCTCTGTCCTTTCTGAGTTCTTGCAGGTCAGCAAAGGGACCCATGCACCCGCTTCCCGCCCCTGCCTGGCTGTTTGTGGGAAGTCTGGTCACTCCCTACTCCAGCTCAACAAACACAGCAGCACCAGATTCCCTTTCCCAAGCAGCCTGCCAAGGAGGGAGGTTCTGAGCCAGGGAGTTTCCCTAACAAGTTGTAAAAGTTGCTCCTGATCACCCCATCTCGAAAGCAAAGAAACCTATACTGGGCAGGTGCCAAAAACAAAAGGCTCTGGAGCTGTGCAATGCAGGGGTCCCCAAGGGATCTGGAAAATGCACATCCATTGACTTTGGATTCCACTGTCCCCCAAACTCTTGGAGGGGAGGCCCCCTCGTATACCCCCATTATCAATGGCGGAATAAACAGAGTTGTTCCCTAAACCAAGGACCTCCACGGGAACCCTGTGCCTCTGCTCCCTTTCTCTGTCTTGGATTCGGGGGACACTGGTGTGCAGATCACCCAGGCAGTGCCCCCAGAGGGGTGATGATTCATCCCCACCAGGTTTCCCTCTGGGGACTTTGTTTCTTGTAGGAATTCCAGGTACAGTCATTTGTCTCATCCTACTTATTTATGAGTTTGGGAGAGAGCAGAGTCAGAGAAAGATGGAGACAGGTATCTCCTATCCAACTGGTTTACTCTCCTAATCCAAATGCCCACAAACAGCCCAGGACTGGGCCAGGGACTGAACAATCCAACGCAGGCCACAGCCATCTTCAATGCCAGGTTAAAAGCCTGCCCCATGCAACTTTGAGACCTGCACTACAGAAGGGGAGTGGATAATGCTCCCTCCTTCAGATGCCCTAGATGGGTGAATGGCTTTCTCACGGTTTTGCAGTAAGTTGAGGAAGCAAGCCAGGCTTCTCGACCTCGCAGCTCATTTATCCCAAGCACCAAATGTCCAACTACTCAACAGTGACCCAGGGAATTCTGACAGCAGGTGTATGGGAAGTGACCCGCTCAGGAGGAAGGCCGAGCCAAGAGGAAGTCTTCAGGGAGCAGCTGCTATTCCATGAGCATCGCAGAGGGCAAGCTAAAACCACTGCTGTCCAGGAACAAGGAGCTGGCTTAGATCCTGGCTCCATCGGTCGCTAGCTGGGCCGTCGAGACAGCTTATCTGTTTGCTTCCTTCCTCAGCCATAAATGAATTCAGCAATACCCACCTCACTCTTGAGTGGGACGTCGTAGGAATCAAAGGCTTCAGTGGAAAGAAAAGTGGTTTAATGGGGCCGGTGCTATGGCACAGTGGGCTAAGCCTCCACCTGTGGTGCTAACATCCATATGGGTGCTTGTTCGTGTCCTGGCTGCTCCTCTTCCAGTCCAGCTCCCTGCTATGGCCTGGGGAAGCAGTGGAAGAATGCCCAAGGGCTTGGGTCCCTGCACTCGCGTGGGAGACCTGGAACAAGCTCCTGGCTCCTGGCTTGGGATCGACTCATCTCTGGCCGTTGCAGCCGTATGGGGAGTAAACCAGCGGATGGAAGAGCTCTCTCATTCTCTCCACCTCTGCCTCTACCTCTCTGTAACTCTGCCTTATAAATACATAAATATCTACCTGTTTCATTTAAAAAAAAAAAAAGTGAAGCCTAGTCCCCTTCCAGGCCACTCTGGCTGGAGCTCTCTGACTTAAATAAATCTCAAACAAACAAACAAACAAACAAAACAACAGGAATGCAACAATTTCTACAAATCAACAGACCTTCTAGATGAAGTATAAAAAACATCTGGGGGGAAGGTTGGGGAATTTGAAGAACAGAGATGATATCAAAGAATCCTGATTCAATTCTTAGATGTAGCAAGGACACCAGATAGTGGTCACAGCGAAATATGCAGGCATGACAGGACACACCTGGCATTTGCCTTAAGGTATGAGCACACAGCCAAGGGACAGATGACGTTAAATGTGGCAACTTGTTCAGAACCACTGCTTCTCAGTGGAAGGCACTTCAAACATTTTTGGAGAAAGGAATCAAAAGATAGGCCTTGGTGTAAAAATTTGAAACCCATGCAGTTTTGCATGATATGCATTTCATGAACTTCTTGGAGACCCCGTTGGACGCAGATTTCCAATTTTTTTTTTGTACCAAACTAACGTATCTCTTCATTCCACTTTTCACAAACATTTTTAAGTACCTTATTATCCCTTCTGTCAACTTGGGTGCACATTTCTGAAATTGTGTTGGGATTAAGAAATATTTTAAATAAATGATGCAGCATTTTCTGGGACATGAGCTCCACGGATGAGCATGTCCAGAGCATGGAAAATCTGCTCCCCCCTGGTACCAGGCCACTCCACTCTGGTCACCCACAGCTCAGAGGACAAGGACTTGGGAAGGGGCCAAGAGAGACCAGGAAAGGAAGGAGGGAGGGTGTTGGAGTAGGGGGCGGGAAGGAGATAAACGTCAGTGACTCGAAGGAGCCCCTGCCTGGGAAGCACCCAGAGTCCAGCCAGCCACCGAAGCTTGCTCTCTCTGCAGACTCCAGTTCCATATTTGGCTTCTTCACTCAATGACTAAGTGAGTCACAGGGAAACAAGCAGATGCACACACAGAGAGGCCCTCTCAGACCTAATCCCCAGGGGAGGGAGGGACCCTGAGAGCCGCCGGGAGCCCTGGGGTGCGTACACTTTGTCACCCCATGGGCAGGTACTAGGGACCCCCGACCCCAGATCCCAGTGAATCACTCATTGGCCCCATAACACAATACAACATAAATAACTACAAAAAGCCCCCAAGGATGGCAAGCGAGCTCCGGAGTCCAGGGCACACGGGCCAGCTGTGGGTGTTGAGGAGGGGCCTGGCCTGATGGACCTGGGTTCGAATCCCATACTCGCTAACCCCTGGCTTTGAACTTCTGTAGTGTTCTTCCCATGCACAAGGCAATGAGCGGACCGATTTTAAGATCTCCACAGTGTTAGGACTGCAGCTCATTGTGGCCAGGTTTCTGCCAGTCAATACAGCTCCCTCGGGACTCCAGCTCGGTCCCCTCTGCCCCCGCCGCCGCCTCTCCACCGGGCACTCTCGCTGGGTTTTGTTGGGGCGGAGTGGACAGCGAAAGGGACCGCTTTGCTTTCAGCCAAACACTCTGTTCCGGCCCTCACGACAGCGGCACCTGGAGCTCGCAGACTTTGGCTGGGGAGAGGGGCGCAGTGGGCTAAGCGCCTGCGTAAAAGTTACAGGCACCGGGGTCGCTGCCTAAGACCGGAATAAACTGTACCCGGGCGACCCAGCGCGCACCGCAAGAGGTTCGCCGGCGCTGGTTCCTTCCGATTCTAGGGCCTTACGGGGAATAACAGCGGGACAGGGCCCCAGGTCCCCGGACACACCAGGGTTGACTTGAGAATGCGTCTCCAGCGTGCGGACCGCATCTCTCCTCCTAGAGCCCCTTACCCCGACGCGTCCAAGCCCCGCGCGCTCCCAGTCCCCAAAGCCACAGCTCCGTGGGCAACCCCGGCTCCACACCCCCCAAATTCATAATCTGTCCAGAGGCGCAGCCCCCAGCACCCCTGGCTCCATGCTGCACCCTCAAGGGACCTGGCGCGCACCGAGGCTCCAAGGCGAGAAAGGGGAGAACCCAGCTCCCCGGTCCCGATGAAGTAGGGCTGGGCGGGGCCGCCCAGGCCGGAATGGGGCCCCATCGGCTTGCACGTCCTCTCCCGCCGCTGCGCTCCCCCAGAACCCCAAGCACGGCCGAGAGGCGGCGGGGTGCGGAACTTGGAGACCCGCGCACCGGTGCCCGCCTTCCCACGAACCGCTTCGGGAAGCCCGGCGCGGGAAGCGCCCTTACTTGGCAGCAGGGGTCCGGGGTGGCTGTGGCTGGGCCGGGTTGCGCTCTCCACGGGGGCCTCGATCTGCGCCGGTCGCCGCTGAGCCCAGGGTCGGAGAGCAGTCGCCAAGCAGAGTTCTCCGCGAGCTGGCCAAGGCGAGCCCCGAGGGGAGGAAGCCGCGCGCTCCAGTCGTCCGCGGACTTTTAACCGGAGCGGGGCGGCAAACCCCTCCCCGGGCCCACCCCCTTCCCCGCAGGCGGCCCCCGCCGCAGGCCCGGCCTCCAGCCCCCTTTTGTTGTAACCCGAGAGCTGCTGCTCCCGGGGCGCGAGGTGGCTGCGCGGCGCGGGGGAGGCTGCGCGCCAGCGGGGCAGTCCTGCCCTAGCTCTCCGCGCCCGCCCGGGTTTCCGGAGGGAGGAGGCTCTTCCTAGGGGAGACTCCACTACCCCCACCCCCGTGGTGCGCTCGGAATTTAACCCTTCGATGCCCTGGCCACTCGCCCAATCTGGCTCCTTAGCCCGGAAAACCCCAGCCCTCCCTGGCGCATAGTAGACACTCAATAAAAAGGTACCCATGAAGGTATTCAGAGACACACTGAATTCCCAGACCGGGACTCGAAACCAAACAGCCCCCTGTCTGCCACCAGACCGCGTCTGTGGCCTTGGCAGAGCCTGTCTCCCTGTGGGCAAGTTTTCTGCCTTATACCTTGAAGGCTTAGGATTCTGTGACCGTCTAGGTCTTTATCCCGAGCGCGGCGGGACCTGGATCAACCAGCCCTGCGCTCCTAGGGCTAAAGGAGGGGACAAGGCGCAGTGAGGTCCGTCCATGCCCGCTGCCTCTGAGGGTCCCCTAGGAGGCGTGCCCTGCGGGCTGGGAGAGCCGGCTGTGGACATCCTCAGAGTCCCTTAAGCAAGAGCAAGGCTTCGCCAGGTGGCCAGCTCTCCAAGGAGGGACCCGGAAAGGAGACTGTGCCTGCTCCTGGGAAGCCAGGGTCTGCGCCTTTGTTGAGGGCAGTGCGTGGAAGGCTGCCACCAAACACCAGAGCAAGGGGAGGGGTTCCTTGGTGGGGAAAACCTGACAGAGCAGAGGTAGGGGCAAAGAAGGAAAAGAGAGAGAGAGTAAGAGAGAGAGCCACCTGTTCAGGGACAGGTCCTTTTAAAACTTTGCCCTGGGGGCGGGGCAGGGAAGTAGGAGCAGGTGGGGGTGGAGCTGACACCGGTACTTGGGTCATGGGGCTCAGGACCTAAGCTTGCAGGCCAGAGCCTAAGCTGGCGAGTGAGGCATGCATGGTGCCACATAGGCTGCCCCTTTTACTAACAGTGCGGGCGGAGCCGCCCCCTCAGTGCCCTCCTGTCTGACTGAGTTCAGTCCCCAGGCAGAGCCCTGGAACCTGCCCTGGAAGGTGGGCATCCCAGCAATGGAATTGCAAAGCCATCCACCTCCATGACCTCGCCATGGCTGAACTTGGCACCCCAGTCCAGCCCGTCCACTGTGCACTCTCACCGATGAGGATGGGGCCTTCCACTCTGCCCCCTGTTACCATCCTGGCTGCTTCAAATCCTGGTGGGCATTGGAGGCGGGTTAGAGGCAGGTGGGTGTGGTTAGTGGGGTTGGAACCAGTGAATGGCTCAGTGTAGAGATGGATACAAAAAAAAAAAAAAAAAACCTACACAGGTGGCAACACTGTCTAGCTTTAATACACCACTAGCGTTTAAACAGCAAACCCTTCTGTATGGGCTAAACCCCCGTTCATGCTGCCATGCCCCCAACCCCCAGGCATTTCTAGCCTGCTCACCTCTTAACCACATCCTCTCCTCTCCCCCACAGGCCCAGCTCCCTGCTTCACACAGGGCATTTGAACATGCCCTTCCCTGGCCTTCTCTGCCCAGCTGAGTTCTTTAAGATTCCACATGGCTGTGACAATCAACTGCCTACACAGGGCCTGCACAGAGCAGGTGTTTACAACGTGCTGGTGGACCTGGGGTCTCCTCCTCCCCTCTTTCCCCCTCATTCCTCCACTTCCAGGCTGACCCCTCTTGCTAAAGTGTTGGCCGGTAAGTTTACAAAGCAGAAAGAAAGCCAGCTTTGTACGCAGTGCCTGGTCTGGTTATGCAGAAACGCATGCTCCTGTGGAATACCCAGACAGCATGAGACCGTGCCCTGGCACTATCCACGCTGCCTTAAAGTTGGGGTCTATTTTTGTATGAGACGTGCTAACAGGACACAAGGCGATGTTGCAATGCATAGCTGTGTCCTGAAACGATCCAGTCAGGGCGACTCTTGTGTTGGTCACCCTAGGTGCTGGGCATTTTTGTGTGGGGGAGGCTATTCCCGATCCTTTCTTTGTGTTTTGGACATAGCAATATATTATTGTTGACATAGTCACCCTACACTGGAACGAACACCTCTCCTGCTCTAACATTGCGCCTGTGCATCAACCTCACCCCATCCTCTCCTCCTTCCTGTCATTCTGGGCCCCTGGCGATCACTATTCCACTCCCAACTTCTAGACCAACTGCTTTAGACTCCCCATCAGCTGATCCCATCTCTCTGTGCCTGGCTTGTCTTTTTTTTAATATGTATTTTTTTTTTTTTTGACAGGCAGAGTTAGACAGTGAGAGAGACAGAGAGAAAGGCCTTCCTTCCATTGATTTCCCCCGCCCCCCAAAATGGCTGCCACTGCTGGTGCGCTGCACTGATCCAAAGCCAGGAGCCAGGTGCTTCCTCCTGGTCTCCCATGCAGGTGCAGGTGCCCAAGCACTCGGGCCATCCTCCACTGCCTTCCTGGGCCACAGCAGAGAGCTGGACTGGAAGAGGAGCAACCAGGACTAGAACCCGGCGCCCATATGGGATGCCAGCACCACAGGTGGAGGATTAACCAAGTGAGTCACGGCGCTGGCCAGTGCCTGGCTTGTCTTACTCACCATAGCATTCTCCTGTCCCACACGCGGGCAGAATCTCATCCTTTCCACGCTGATCAGTAGTCTGCATAGACCCTGCATGTTCTTTATCCATTCATCTGTCCACGGACACTTCTGTTCACTCAGTTCTTGGCTATTGTGACCACTGTGATAAAAGAGCAGAGCACTTGTCTGCCTACTTGATTTCATTTCCTTTGGCTGCATACCTGGTAGTGAGATTTCTGAATCATATGGTACTGCTAGTTTTAATTTTCTCGAGGACTCTCCATACTGTTTTCCACAGTGCCTATGCTAATTTACATTCCTACCAACAATGCATCAGAGTCTCCTTTCTCTGCCAGCACGTGCTGTCTTTTGTCTTTTTGACAGTAGCCATTTGAACAGATGTGAAGTGCTCTCCATCATGTGTTTGATTTGCCTGTCTCTAGTGACTAGTGATATTGAGCATCTTTCCATATGACTCCTGGCCCTTGGTGTGTTCCCGTCTGAAGAAACGTATACTCAGCTCTTTCACCTATGTTTAAACAGAGTTATTCTGTGCGTGCTGTTGAGCCCCTTACATAATTGGGAATGTAACCCCTCAGCAGATGTGGTTCGCGAATGTCGTTTCCCATGCTGCTACCTGTCGGTTCACTCTGTTGACTGTTCCTTTGCTGTGTTTGTTGCAGTCTCATTTGTCTACTTCTAGGTTTATTGCCTATGCTTTTTGAGGTCGCACCACCTAACTTCCTGCCCAGACCAGGGTCATGAAACTTTCCCCTATGTTTTCTTCTAAAAGGCTCAGAGTTTGGATTCTCACAGTTAAGTCACTAATTAATTATATTTACAATTCTTTTTCATTTTATTTGAAAGACGGAGAAATGAGAAGAGAGACGGGCACAGAGAGATCTTCCATCTGCTGGTTCATTCCCTAAATGCCTTCAACAGCAGAGCTGGGTCAAGCAGAAGCCAGAGCCTGGAACTCCACCTGTCTTCCACGCGGGTGATGGGAGGTGAGCGCTTGAGCCATCACCCTGTGCCGCCCAGGGAGCACGCTAGCAGGAAGCGGAATCCTGGTGGAGGAGCCGGGACTCACGGCAGGTACTCTGATACGGGTTGTGGGCATGCGTGGGGTGGCTTAAGCACTGGGCAGACACCCGCCCCTCCGTCCTCCCGTCCACTGTGCGTGTGTCATTACAGCTTACCTAAGCCCCTCACGGGTAGCGCACGGTCAGTTTTCTAAAAACCTAGTCGACTGCTGTAGGACTTCTCACTGGAAAATATTTCATTTACATTCAGTATAATTGTGTGTAGGTAAAGACTTAATACTGCCATTTAAAAATTGTTTTCTAGCGGTTTTGTGTGTCCTTTTTTCCTTTCTCCCGTCGTGTTTTCCCTATGCTTAAGTAATTTTCCCTAGTGCTATGCTTGGATCGCTTCTTTGTATTTTTAGCATGTCAATGATAGGTTTTTGCTCTGTGGTTACTGTGAGGCTTACAAAGAATGCCGTAGAGTTCTAATGAGCAGTTTTAAGCAGGTAACAACCTTGGTTGCATTAAAACTACTATACCACACTGCAAAGGCTCTCTGCCCTCTCTTGTCTCATTCTGAACTTTTGATGCCACAATTTCACATTGCGTATCACTTAGCAAATTATCATAGTTATTTTTATTTTAATGGTTTTGCCTTTTACCCTTCGCACTAAAGATATTGTGAATTTTAATATATACTACTTTTTCTTTTAAAGATTTGTTTATTTATTTGTAAGGCAGAGTTATGTAGAGAAGGGGGAGGGAGGGGGAAAGAAGGAAGGGGAAGGGGGAAGAGAGAGAGAAAGAGAGAGAGAGAGAGAGATCAGCCATCTGATGGTCATTCCCTAAATACCTGCAATGGCCAGGGTTGGGCCAGTCAGAAGCCAGGAGCTTGGGCCTCCCGCGTGCGTGCCGGGACCCAAACACTTGGCCCATTTTCTGCTGCTTTCCTAGACGCATTAGCAGAGAGCTGGATTGGAAGCTGAGCAGCGTCCCGTCAGCGCTCCTGTGTGACACTGGGGTCTCAGGTGTAGAGCGTACACTTCTGCAGTGGGTCTGACAGCTGCAGGTGTCTTTGTGCTACTCATGAGCATCCTTGTCTTTCAGCTGGGAGAGCCCTGGTTAGCATTTCTTTAAGGCAGGCCTGGTGGGGATGAATTCTCCTAGTCTTTATCTGGTGACGTCTCTATCTCCCTTTTGTTTCTGAAGGACAGGTTTGCCGGGCACCCTATCCTTGGTCGACAATGTTTTTCTATCTGCACTTGGAATACATCATTCCACCATCTGCTGGCCTCCTGGTTTGTACTGAGAAGTCTGGGGCCATCTATGCTGAAAGTCCTTTATATTCTGTTTGCTTCTTTTTCTTGCTGTATTATACCCCTTCCCTCTCTTCCTGACAGTTCACTTATATGATGTCTTGGGGTAGTCTGATTCAGACAAAATCTCACTGGTGTGACCTTTGAGCTCCCTCTTGATGAAAGGTCACATCTCTCCCCATATATGGAAAGTTTCCTGCCATCATTTTAAAAATAAGCTTTCTATACCTTTGTCTTTCTCTCATCCCTCTTTATCGCTAAAATCTTGTGCATTTCTGATGTTATCCCATAAATCTCATAAGTTTTCTTCATTCCTTTTCATTGTTTTCTTGAGGGAGTTTCTTAAAATGGCCCCTTTGATTCTATATCAGAGAGGTCGCATATCTCCATCCCACTGAGGTGAGCTGTGGCATCGAATTTTGTCTGTTTGATGTGGGAGTGTTTCTCTGCTTGTTCGTTCTTTCTTTCTTTCTTTCTTTCTTTCTTTCTTTCTTTCTTTCTTTTTAAGATGTATTTTATTTATTTGAAAAACAGAGTTACAGAGAGAGGCAGGTCCATTCGCTGGTTCACTCCCCAAATGACCGTAATGGTCAAAGCTGAGTTGATCCAAAGCCAGGAGCCAGGAGCTTCTTCCAGGTCTCCCATGTGGGTGCAGGTCCTTGGGCCATCTTCTACTGCTTTCCCAGGCCATAGCAGATAGCTGGATCAGAAGAGGAGCAGCCGGGAATCGAACTGGTGCCCCTATGCGATGCTGGCTCTGCAGGCCAGGACTTTAACCAGTTGTGCCACAGCGCCAGCTCCTACCTGACTGTTCTTGACACTTGCACACATGCATCAGTGTCCGCTTGTTGTGGAGCTGAGTACTGACTTCTCTCTTTGCAGTCCCCTTGGTTTATGCCTGTCTTTCTTTACCAGGCCTGTCTGGAAGTCTGATTCCAGAGCCAGGTGAGCACAGGAGGCATCCTAAGTAGGCCCAGACACACTATAAGAGTCCTGCAAGGCTGGCACAGCACCTTGGCTTGGAAGGACATGGGGAGTCCCAGGTAGGGAACAAGGGCTGTGTGGGAAAGGTAGCCAGGGACCAGAGCCTGGAAGCTTAGCTTGTAGCCCACATGGGTTTGTCTTCCAGGAGATCCCTGCATAGATGGGACAGTCCCCTGACTGCAGTGATGGGGGGGCCTTAGAGTGAGTGCAAGGGGAGGGGCTTGGGCACAGACTGAGAACCTTCCCAGTGCACTTGTCAGGAGGCGGGGGTTCTCCTGGGCTGGGAGATATGGGGTGGGAGATATGGGGAGGTATCCCACTGGTCCTTTTAGCAGTGCAACTAAGCTGGGGCTGCAGCCGAGGGGGCTGGAGCTGGGCCACAGGGGCTCTTTGAGGCCCACCACCGAGACTGAAGTCGATGGGCAGATGAGCATCTCTGTGGAGGCACCAGGGTGCACACAGGGTTGACCTTGACTCTCTTGGCAGGTGGTGGGGACGACAGGCACAAGGGAGAAAGGGCTATAGCCGAGCTCCCTGGGGGAATAGGACAAATTTCCAGGCTTGAATCCAGAGGCATGATTGGCGGGTCTGCCACCAGGCTGTGGGTGTGCACTCCCGAAATGACCCTTTGCAAAGCTTGGACTCCACGAGACTTCCACAGTGCCAGCCACCATCCGGAGGCTCCCACTAAGAGACTTTTCTCTGGGCAAAGGTGCAGACTTTCTGTTGTCTGGGAACAGCAGTATGTCCCAGTGGGACAACTTGCTGATTTTGATAAACACTAGTTTAGAACATTCCCTTTAGGATTTGTTTCTCAACCGAGTTGCAGATACAATTTTTGTGTCATTACTGTTTTTTTTTTTTTACTATAGTATTGCTGTTCATATTCCGAAGTGATTTTTCATGATTTCATACCACGCAAGTAAGTGTTCTGAAACTGTCAGGTCATGGGGTCATTTTCCTAATGTTGGTCATTAAATAGTTTGCAGCCTTTACTGGTGGAATCAGACCAGGAAAATTATCGTTGGGAAGGGATATTTATGAAGCAGCTGCCATGTTGGTTTTGCTAATTGTTCCAGAGAAGGAAACACCGGGATCATCGACAGGAAGTCGCTTTCCCGGAGTGCCAGAGCTAGTGGGCGCTCCAGCCGGGATAAACAGAGGGCTCACTTAGCACCTGCAGGGGGAACTTAGGACCCTCAGTGTCTCACACCGGGGGTCTCCATCAGTGTCTCAGTCCCTGGGTCTCGCGCATCTGGAGGAAGAGTGTTTGCCGCTTGCACTGAGTTGCTGCTGGGTCCCTTGTGTTGAGTTAAAATGAAGACCTGGGAGGTGACTCAGAACCCAGCGGCGAGGGAGGGCTACAGGCTGCTGGTTAGGGGCAGGTGTCTCCCGCCCCTTCCTCCACCTCCAAGTCCTGTGTTGCTGCACACGCAGGGCCAGGCCACAGCTTCACAGCACGCTCGTGCCATCTCAGGACCCGGGCTCCAGCCTCCTGCCATGGACAAGTCCCTCCCTTTCTCTGACTTGTCTCGTCTGCAGGAGGCACCTTGCTCCAGGGTTGCTAGACAGGGAGGGCTTGAGCACAGTGCTGGCCCACAGTTCTTGCTGCCCGGTGTGGTCCTGAGGGGCTGCAAGGCTGCAGGGAGGAGGGCTGTGCTGCCCACACCCCTCCCTCAGAGCTGGGAGAGGGCTCCAGCTGTCCCCTAGGAGGCTCTGAGAATGCCTCCTGCCTTAGGACACCTTCCCTGGAGGCCATTATCCGGTCCCAGCCTGATCCTTGTCTTGGCTTTGGAACGCTCCAGCCCCATCACTCATCTCAAGGTCTGGACCGATTGCACTGTAAGAAGCACAGCAGGTCCCTGCCAAGAGGCTGGGCCGTCCCCAGTCAGCACAGCGGAGGCTCCCCGCAGGTCCCTGCTGATGTCCTAGGCAGCCTGTGTGCTTGTGGTGTAGACACCCCAGAGCGGGAGGCAGATGAGGCGGAAGCAAATTACGATGAGTGGGGGCCAGGTGGTGGCAAGAGCTGTGGGGACGATTCCAGGTGATCAGGGCACAGTGCAGGCTGGGTTAGCGCAGGGAGTGGACAGCTCAGGTCCTTGGGGGCGGGGCGCTTGTCTCATCCCATCCTGAGCTGTGTGTCCCTTTCTACCTGTACTATAGTTGCTTGTAGATTCTGTTTCTCTGCATGTGCACAAAAGCCACGAGGTTGTGGCCCACTGACCCCTGTGACCTGTGAGGGCTCCACCATGATGTCACCAGTGTTTGTTGACTTGAGTCAGATTTAACTGAAACCACGTGGAAGCCGATGACACATGATGCAAGTAGAATTAGCTTTAGTTGTTATCACTAATGCTTGCCCAGACTCACGAGGGTGCAACAGCAGGGAGTGTGAATTTATAGAACTGGAGCAGGGACTCCACACTGAGTACTTGTGAAGTTAAAAGGGCAACCCATCGGCTAGGAGACCAAAGAACCCAAGAGACACGGGTGCAGTCTCTGGGGAAAGGGATTTGTTTTATTTTTCATTTACTTGAAAGGCGGAACTAGAGAGAGAAGAGAAACACACAGACAAATGTTCCATCTGCTGCTTCACTCCTCAAATGGCCACAACTGGGCCAGGACGAAGCCAGGAGCTTCTTCTGGGTCTCCCACATGGGTGTAGGCACCCAAGCACTGGGGCCATCTTTGCTGCTTTCCCAGGCACAGTAGCAGGGAGCTGGATCGGAAGTAGAGCAGCCGGGTCTCGAACCTGCACCCATGAGGGATATTGGCATCACAGGTGGTGGCTTACCCTGCTGTGCCACACGCTGGCCCCTAAAGAAAGGGATTTGGAAATAGAAGTCCAGGGGCGTGGGTGTTTGACTGCCTTGTCCTGGGAGGAGGCCTCGTGTTCAAGGAGCCGTGCTGGTCCCAGATCACTGAGGCTCTGTGGACAAGGTTTGTGCAGGCTTTGTGATGTGGCTTCCGTGTTTCTCATCATCACAAAACGGTGGGTGCCGGCACTAGTACTGTTACCCAGCGTGGACACCACGGCGGGGGTGGGGAGGAGGAGAACTTCTGCTTCTGAAGACGCAGCGCCCCCTGGCGGTGTAAGCCTCACACAGCCAGGAGTGCTCGCACTTCAGCGCCAAGTCCTCAAACCACAGTGGTTTTGGAACTGCTGGGAAACATCAGAGAAAGTCTGAACCAGGCATCTCATCCAGGACCAGGGAAACAGAGGTGACGGAGGCTGTCGTCCATAGTACGATCGCTTGTCAGGTTCAAACCTTTCTTCATCACTTCTTCTCCCCTAACTGTCCATCATCATCGCGAGCAGCGTCCGTGAGCATGCCAAACAGTGGGCCCTGGGAGCTCAGGGCTTCCCGTAGCCCTGTCTTATGAAGAACACATGGAAAGCACTCCCACAGGATCCCCAGAGGTGAATTTGTGTCCAGTTACATCCGGGATTATATGAATCCGTTGGTGCATGACCAACCCATCCTTTGCTGCCCTTGGAGCCCATTTTGGTCCGATTCAGGTTTGGGACACTCCTGTTTCCTCCACCTTGAAGCCAAACCCGAGCCAGTGCAGTTCCAGCGGCCTGGGATCGTCTTTCTCCGACAGGGAGGGCAGCCTGTGTGCTCACGGCAGGCACACCCCAGAGCAGGAGACCAACGAGGCGGAAGCAAATTACGATGAGTGGGAGCCAGGTGGCGGCAAGAGCTATGGCGAAGATTGAGGTTGAGAAAGCAGGTAGCGGTTGGAGGAGGAAGAAGTTGAGTTCATCCATCCGGATGCAGTGGTGCCTCGCCGAGGGTCAGGGGCCTGAACAGGGAGCCGTGTGGACAACCACGGGAGAAGGGCCCATGGCTCTAGACCAGGACACATCACGGCACCTAACCCGTCTCGCTTCCGAGCCTCGTGTCCCCTCCTGTCCAGGTTAGAAGGTTGTTTGCATATCTGGTTCATGTCTCTGCCACGACTCCTAGAAGCTGCCGTGCTCAGAAACCATGAGGCCACGTCCCTGTGAAACTGTGGCCGCCTAGGGCCCTGCAGCGATGAGCCCTCAAGGCCATCCGTGCTTGTGGATGTGAGTCAGCAAGCAGAAGCCTTAACACACTGTGCAAGCAGATTTCGTTTTGATTGGTATTATTAAGGATGGCCAGACTCCTGAGGCTGACCCACCTCTGCCATTTTCCTTTCCTTTTTCTTTCTTTTTTTTTTTTTTTTTTTTTTGAAGATTGATTTCTTTACTTGAAAGTCAGAGTTACACAGAGAGAGGAGAGGCGGAGAGAGAAAGAGGTCTTCCATCTGCTGGTTCACTCCCCTGTTGGCCGCAATGGCTGGAGCTGCGCCGATCTGAAGCCAGGAGCCAGGAGCCAGGAGCCAGGAGCCAGGAGCCAGGAGCCAGGTGCTTCCTCCAGGTCTCCCATGCGGGTGCAGGGCCCAAGCACTTGGGCCATCCTCCACTGCCTTCCTGGGCCACAGCAGAGAGCTGGCCTGGAAGTGGAGCAGCTGGGACTCTATCTGGCACCCATATGGGATGCTGGCACTGCAGGCCAGGGCATTAACACGCTGTGCCACAGTGCTGGCCCCTTCCTTTTCTTTTTCTTATTACGAATCGTCGTTGCAACCTACACATGTGAGAGCATAAAACAGTGGCCTTGGGAGCTCCCAGCTTCCCCTAGTCCTCTCTCCAAGCCAATCCGTTGCCTTCCAGAGGGTGGATAATTACGTGTCATTAGGTCTAGCATTGTAGGGAAACCTGTGCTCTGTGGCTCATGCACCCTGTCTGGTTCTTGAAGCCCATGTGGGGTCCAGGTCTACCTGCTCTGCACCAGCCTCGAGACCAGGCCAGGGTCCATGCAGCTCCAGCTGTAGGAAGGTCCCTCTGCTAGAGGAGAGCTTGTTTCCTCCTGCGAGGGCTCCCCCTGCCTGAAGTCCCGCCCCTAGGAATCAGCCCTTTGAATCAAACACTGATCTCTAGAGAGTGTTGCTGACTCCCAGAAATGGAACACCAAAGCCGCAAAATCAGCCCTAAGAGCTGCCACATACTGAATTTTGAGTCCATGCCTAAGAAACTTGAGGGTGAGGGTGCCCCAGGGTTGGCCTGGGCTGGACACAGGGGGTTGGGGTGGCCTGGGAAGGAGCATGAGGGAACCTTCTGGGCTGTTGAAAGCATTTGATTTCTTGGTTTTAGTGGTGCTTGTATTTGTCCTGAACTTGGGAAAACTGAACAGATGCGCATGAGTGACTTCATTTCCTGTAATGTTTCCCATCCTAGAATTAATTTTGCAATTGCTGCTTTGGAGGTTGTTGTATGGACTTAAATTTATTTCCAGTTCCTATGGGTCGGCACCAAGGAGTTTAGGTGTTGCATCCCATGGTGAGCCAATGTTTCCTTTTGTAAGAAACTGTCCAAGTGGTTGCCCGAAGTGGCTGTGCCAGTTTCCGTCCTCACCAGCAATGGCTGACAGTTCCTGCCGTCCTCAGCCTCAGCTGCACATTGGGGATGTTGGTGCCCTGGGTGTTGGCTGTTCTGGTTGGCACATGGTCCTATCTCCTTGTGGCAGTTCCCCATGGCCTGTGACACGGAGCATCTCAGTGCTTGTTTGTGGTGCGTGTCTGTGCAGCTCTTTTGCCCATTTTTGAACTAAGCATTGGGCTGTTAGTGTTCCTTGTGTATTTTGGACCCAAGTCCTTTTTCAGATATGCATTTTGAAAGGGTTTCCTTCTCATCAGTGCCTTGTCTTTTCATTTTCCAATTTTTCACCATGCACCTAGAATGCCATCACATCTCCCTGTCTCCTTGAGTGTGTGTGTGTGTGTGTGTGTGTGTTAATGAGCAGCATTTAGGGAGTGGTTAGGGCCGGTGTTGTGGCATAGCAGGTTAAGCCACTGTCTGCAGTGCTGGCATCCCATATGGGCACCAGTTCCTGTCCTGGCTGCTCTGCTTCCCAGCTAATGCACCTGGGAAAAGCAGCAGCAGGTGGCCCAACTGTACGGGGCCCTGCATCCTCGTGGGAGACCCCATGAAGCTGCTGGCTTTAGCCTGGTTCAGCTGTGGCTGTCGTGGCCCCTTGGCGAGTGAACCAGCAGATGGAAGACCGCCCCCCATCTTTCTGCCTCTCCCTCTCTCTGTGTAACTCTGCCTTTCAAATAAATAAATATATAAATCTTTAAAAAGAAGTGGGGAGGAGGGGGGCACTCAAATGAATATCACTCAATGCAATCCTCTAGGAGCTTCCATTTTGATTTGGGAAAGAACAATGACTTGAGTGTGGAATAATAAGAAGAAAAAAATCAAGAGGAGACTCAGAGCACAGTGCCTTGTCCCATGCACTGAGGGAGCCCGGGGAGACTGGAGGGTCACTGGGGCATCGAGAAGAGGGAAGGAACTGGACTGGCTGGGAGGAAGGGGCAGTGCGTTCTGGGCTCAGGGGTGGGTGGCAGTGGCATCAGAGTGGCACAGACAGGAGATCAGCTTTACTCTTCCTCACGCTACAGGGCATCCCAACACTGGCTGGAGGAATGGCTGTGGAGCCCCCAAATTTGGCCCTGCTCCCCCAGCACGCAGCAAGCCCATTACTGATACTGGGGTGGTGGAAGGGAGTGGGAGGCATGTATTTCAAAGTCCAGAGCATGGAGCTGGGCTGCTATTGCTTAGTTCCAGGGCTCCTCGAAGGGTTCACGGTGAAGGTGCTTACAGCTTGAAGTTGGGCCCGGGAGGTGCGTGTTCCGTTCCTGTCCAAGCACCTCGTTGGCCGTCAGTGTTTGTTGGCAATGCTATGTTCTTTACGGAATTTTGATGATGACAAAGTGGGCACCATGAGTCTCGGGGCTGTGTGCCCGTGGTGGTTACCTCTTGCTCAGGGCCTGGGTTCCAGGAATGGAAACCCCTCAAGACAAAACCGAACATCAAAGTGTTATCTACGGGGAGATAAATGATGTAAATCTTTTCTTCCCCCTAAAGACTTAGTGTTTTATCTAATTGAAAAACAGAGTTACAGAGACAGGAGGGGGGAGAGAGAGCAAGTGTGTGAGAGAGAGAGAGAGATCGAGATATCTTCCATCTACTGGTTCACTCCCCAAATGGCCACAATGGCCGGGGCTGGGCTGGGCCAGGCCGAAGCCAGGAGCCTGGAACTTCTTCCAGACCTTCCACATGGTGCAGGGGCCCAGGCACTTGGGCCATCTTCTGCTGCTTTCTCAGGCGCATTAGCAGGGAACTGGATCAGAAGTGGAGCAGCCGGGAGTCGAACTGGCGCCCATACGGGATGCCGGCACTGCAGGCTGCGAGCAGCTTAGCCTGCTACCCTACAGCGCCACCCCAATCTCATGAGTCGTGTGTGCCTGTAGGGCCAGGTGCATCCCGCTCTCAATGCCGTGAGTGAGTTTTAGTGAGAGGTGATTGACCAATCATCAATACAAGGCAGGGAACCTTTAAGCCAAGGGAGGGAGCCCCGAGGGCCGTGGAGACCAGGACCAGGTGCGATCTGGCAGCGATGGGCAAGGCACTGACCGGGGATCTGTGCCACTCCTGAAGGGAGGCCCCAGGACACCTGGGAGCAGGGGCAGCGGGGTGGGGCCAGGGTCAACCCTGGCCTTTTGGACAGGAATGCAGCGTGTGCGCGACAGGTTCTGCAGACAAACCTGGCCGACGCTGTAATTGTGTTGCTTCCCAGAAATTCCTGCTGGCTCCCAGCGCTGCAGCCAGCATCCCGCTGAGAGAGGAGGCAGCCTTTCCCATAGCACAGTCAGATAGAGGGAAAGAAAGAGAGAGAGAAAAAAAAACACACACCAGCAAACCTGGGGCGCATCTCCTTCCCAGACCTGTGGCTTCCGCCAGCTCTGACCACCTGGTCTCACAGAAGCAGCTGAACACAGGCTAGACCCAAACGGCAGCTTCCAGGCAGAGCCGGCTTTTGGGAGCACCCGGGCGCCAGGCCGCAGCCCAGGGCGCCTGGCCAGTGCCCCAGAAAGCCTCTGAGCCGCTGCCCAGGTGGCTCAGGGTTGGCTGAGGACACAGCCTGACTGCATCGCATTCCAGTTCCTGGTATTTATGAGCCTCCTTCGTGCCCAGATCCGGTTCAGTGCCACGGTGGAGGCAGGGGAGGGGCCCACCCTGAAGGGAGGGGCCCACCCCGCTCCCCTGCATCTCCCTGCTCCCAGGTGATGAGGCCCCATGTTTGGGGTGTGCCTTTGCCATTCACATTCCCTCTGTTTCTCATTTCTTGCCTGCCCGTGAACTTCCTGAACAGGTCTAGGGTTCCATTGTGATGCATTTCTAGTGCACTCTGAGTTTATCGCTGTGTGTAGTTTTCTTAAGGATTGCTCGAGGAGTTGGAGTCTACGTGAGGATACTTCATAGACGCCTGGGCAGCGGAATTCAAAAAGGACTTTATTTCAGTGCAGAGGTTTTTGAAGTCCGTGCAGAGATTGTGCATAATACACACTTGTCATGAACTTGTTGAAGACCCCTCGTCCACATGACGTCACTGTCATTGTTTTCCTGCCTGTTTTTAAAATTTTTTTAAAAAAGATTTATTTATTTATTTATTTATTTGAAAGTCAGAGTTACACAGAGGAGAGGCAGAGAGAGAGGGAGAGAGAGAGAGAGGTCTTCCATCCACTGGTTCACTCCCCAGTTGGCCGCAACAGCTGGAGCTGTGCCGATCCAAAGCCAGGAGCCAGGAGCTTCCTCTGGGACTCCCACACAGGTGCAGGGGCCCAAGGAGTTGGGCCATCTTCCACTGCTTTCCCAAGGCATCAGATGATGTTAAATATTTTGCCTCAACCATCAAATATGATGGAAGAAGCCCATGAGAATACTGTAGTATATTTAACTCTTATTTATTTATTTATTTTTTCCCCATTCTGGCGTCCTTCTCGCCTTTCTGAAGTTCAGATCTCGCTTTCAATCCTTTCTCTTCTGTTTCGAGAAATTCCTGTACAGCTGCCTTAAAGACAGGTTTGCTTGTGTCAAATTCTCTTTATTTCCCTTCAACCGGCACTGTTTTTCTTTTTCCTCCTCATTCTAATGAATATGTCCAATATGTCCACCAGATATAAAAGTTATGATTGACAGTTTTCAAAAAATCTTCAGTTCTCAGGCCTCTGCGGCTTCCGTTGGCATTTGAATGGATATTCTGTCATCAGCTATGTGTTGCTTTTCTCTGCTCCTGGGATTATCTGCCTTTAGTTTTCATAAGTTTAATTACGATGTTTCTTGGTATGGCTTTTGAAGAGTCCTATTTGGGGTTTGTGTAGCTTCTTTAGTCAGTAGGTGTGCTAAATTTGGGACTTGTGCTAAATTTAGGACTTCCCAGTCATTATTTCTGTGAAACACTTTTTCTCCCTCCCTTTCTTTGATTTCAAGGATATGAACAGCAGCTCTCTATGTCCCTAAAACTCGTTCGCTTCTGTCTCAGCATACCTGCAGTCTGTTGTTCAGACCAGCTAAATTCTACTTACATCTCCTCATAGTCTCCAATTCCATCCTAAGGGACCTCTGCTCCCTACTATTGAAGCCATGGAATCATTTTAAAAACTTTACTGTTACTGTATTTTTCCATTTCATAATTTTCATTCCTTTTTTTTAAAAAAAGAGATTTAAAAAGATTATTTGTTTGAAAGACAGAGTTACAGAGAGGCAGAGGCAGAGAGAGAGAGAGAGAGAGAGAGAGAGAGAGACAGGTCTTCATCTGCTGGTTCAACTCCCCAGTTGGCTGCAATGGCTGGAGCTGCGCTGATCCAAAGCCAGGAGCCAGGAGCTTCTTCCGGGTCTCCCACGCGGGTGCAGGGGTCCAAGGACTTGGGCCATCCTCCACTGCTTTCCCAGGTCACAGCAGAGAGCTGGATTGGATGTGGAGCAGCCGGAACTTGAGTGATCTCTGTATGCACTGTGAAGCAACCCCACTGGACCCTGGTTAGCTCCCTGTCTGAGCTTGGCAAGGCAGAACACACTCACACTCAGAAAATCACAGGGATCTGGCTTATTCCTCAAAGGCAGGCAGTGAGAAACAGCAGCAGCCTATGATGCGTGAAGAGCAGTCACACCCCACTCAGGACAACTTCTCAGGGTAGGTGGGCTCCCAGCTGCAGACACAGCCTCAGGCACTCAGAACGCAGTGCATCTTGGATCTTACATCTCAGGGCAACAGGGATCCCTGGGCTGGAGCCTGGAACACCCTGGAACACAGGGCTTTTCACATGCCTAAGACCTTCTACAGTTTTTTTTTTTTTTTTCATGCAGAGTGGACAGTGAGAGAGAGAGACAGAGAGAAAGGTCTTCCTTTTTGGTGTTGGTTCACCCTCCAATGGCCGCCACGGCCAGCGCACCGCGCTGATCCGATGGCAGGAGCCAGGTGCTTCTCCTGGTCTCCCATGGGGTGCAGAGCTCAAGCACCTGGGCCATCCTCCACTGCACTCCCTGGCCACAGCAGAGAGCTGGCCTGAAAGAGGGGCAACCGGGACAGAATCTGGTGCCCCAACTGGGACTAGAACCTGGTGTGCCGGTGCCGCAAGGCGGAGGATTAGCCTAGTGAGCCACGGCGCCGGCCTACGGTTATTCTTAAGAACTACAAGTGGAGAAGGTGAGGCATAGCGATGGATCAGCTCCACTTCCTAATGTTTCGCAAGTCTCCTTGGGGCCCGATGCAAGTGGAGGCTCAGCTTGTGCTGCACCTGCTCTGGGCATGGGATGGAAGGCCCGCTCTCTGCTGGCTCTGCCGCCACCACCAGGCAGGGCAGTCACAGTGCCCCTGTCTGCTTCTGCTTCCCACTCTGCCCTGCTGAACCCGCAGGGGCCACAGTTCCCGTCTTCTGCTGAGGTTTGGAAGGAGCAGGATGGACTTTGCTGTAAAGGTTTTGTGTTGTACTGCCCTTTTCCAGGTCCGCTGGCTGGGGAGGGAGAGAGGCATTTCTGGAAGCAATTTTTAAAGGAAAGATTTATTTGAAAGAGTTGCATAGAGACGGGGGAAGGAGGGTGGGAGGGAGAAAGAGAGAGAGAGAGAGAGGTATCTTTTATGCGCTGGTTCAATTCCCAGATGGCCTCAATGGCCAGGGCTGGGCCAATCCAAAGCCAGGAGCCAGGACCTCCTTCTTGGTCTCCCATGTGGGTGCAGGGGCCCAGGCTCTTGGGCCATCCTCTGCTGCTTTCCCAGGCCGTTATCAGGGAGTTGAATCAAAAGTGGAGTGGCTGGGTCTCAAACCAGCGCCCACTTGGGAAGTTGGCATCACAAATCAGCTATGCCACAATGCCAGCCCATCTGGGAGCAGTTTTAATCTGTGCCAGCTGGCAGTTCTGGGTAGAGGGAGGTCAACAAAGAAACTCAGAGAACTCATTGCCTGCCAATTCCTCCTCTCGAGACTCCCAGGTAGTCTGCTGTCTTCATCTTGCCTTTCTGGGTCTCCTCTGCTGGTTCTGGTCTTGGGTTCACGGTTTTTTTGTAGTTGTAAAAATGAAGATTGGGAAGGAATGGAGCTGCTTCATCTTGGCGAGAACTGGAAGTTTCCATTCAAGAAGGAAGGAAAGTTTGGATGCTTTGGGAGAAGTTCGATGCTGCAGTTTTTGTGTGAGTCGGTAACTGGGGCAGGGGAAGATGCACCTCTTTCCGTGATGTTACGATCACAGTGGTAATTCGTGTCCAGCTGAAGAAGTCTCATAGCACGGGGTCAAGGCTCCAACAGCCTAGGGATTTTCTGAAGGCTAAATCTTGCTCTTGCCAATATTGCTTTGTGTTCCTGTTTGTATCTTCCTGCTACGTAGACTCCCTGGAGTCCTTATGTTATCACAAGAGGTCAAAGTCCCTGCCTGCGTGACTGCTTATGAAAGGCGGTGTATTTGATATACAAAAAAAAAAAATGAATTACTTATGAGGGTGTGCCAGTGTGGAGTCAAAATTTCCCAGCAACAAATGGAGCAATAATGCTTGCTCTGCACTTCTTTTTGACTTGAGCTGATACCAAACCTTTATCACAGCAAACACAGCCAAGCAGCTTCCTATGAAATAAAGGATGCAGAATCTTTCAATGCAGTGGTTTGCTCTCTCTCTCTTTTTTTTTTTTTTTTTTTTTTTTTTTTTTTTTTTTGGACAGGCAGAGTGGACAGTGAGAGAGAGAGACAGAGAGAAAGGTCTTCCTTTCCCGTTGGTTCACCCCACAATGGCCGCCGCGGCCGGCGCACCATGCTGATCCGAAGCCAGGAGCCAGGTGCTTCTCCTGGTCTCCCATGGGGTGCAGGGCCCAAGCACTTGGGCCATCCTCCACTGCCTTTCCGGGCCACAGCAGAGAGATGGCCTGGAAGAGGGGCAACCGGGAAAGAATCCGGCGCCCTGACGGGGATTAGAACCCGGTGTGCTGGCACTGCAGGGGGAGGATTAGCCTAGTGAGCCATGGCGCTGGCCAGCTCTCTTGACGCAATTCAACGCAGACCTGCAGTTCCCGAGGGAAGACCGTGACTGTGCCCTGACCTTGCTGGTTTTATGCAGGTGGGATGTGAGGACAACATGAGGCTGAGCTATGAGGGGACTTCAGGAAGTTCATGGAAATGGCAGTAAAAGATATGTTTATTTTGGTGAAACAGCTTTTTGAAATCCATTCATAAGATTGGTCTTCAAAAAGTTTGTGAAAAACATATATCATGAAAAAATTATGCATGGATTTCAAAGCATTTTTGGCATCCAAGTCAACTTGTCTTTTCAATCCATTTTTCCACAAGCTTTTTGAAGTACTTTGCAAAGCTCGGTACAACACATGGTCTATCCAGCTAGCGTTGCTCCCCTCTTTTTGGAAAGATTCTCATAGTAAACCTGCTGGCACTTGGACTTAGACCGCCGGCCTCCGGAACTGTGCAGGAATAGGCTTCTGTTGTGTAAGTTACTCAGTCTGTGGCGGTTTGTTATGGCAGCCCCCACAGATGGATACCGAGGCCTGTTAAGGTGTCTTGTGATATTGTCAGTACCGGGTTTCCAAGTCCTGTGGAACTTCCACTAGGAGCAGGAAGCCAGGACTACCTAACGCACCATGAGAGGTAGGCATTGCGGATCTGTTGACAGCAGGGCTGGTGACAGAGGGAAGTCTGGAGCTTGGCCTGTCCAACAGAGCAGGTGTGAATCCTCTCATTGTCCCTGGGGCCAAAACTACCAGGGCGATGGGTTCCCTACCCTATCAGTCAGATTTTCATGATGACAATGAAATACCTGAGGCAGCTAACTTTACGAAGAGCGAAAGTTTATTTAACTCATGGTTTTGGAGGTTCAAATTCAAGTTCAAGTGACCCTGTTGGTTTGGCATCTGGTGAGGATAACAGATGGCAGTGGTGGAACTTGTGTGGAGAGCGGGTCACATGGTGAACCAGGAAGTGGTGGGGAGAGGGGGAGGGGAGGGGGAGGGGAAAGGAGAGGAGAGGGAGGGGGAGGGGGAGGGGGAGAGGCTGGGATCAAACTCAGCTTTTACAATCAACCTTCTCTTGAGAACTACCTTCCACGGGCATGCTCCCAACAACCACCCACTAGGCCCACCTCCTAAACACCATAATTGGATTCAGTTTTATCTTTTGGTACTATTAACCTATGACTTCAGGGGTTTTTCTTTCTTAATATATTTGAGAGGAGAGGGAGAGGCAGAGGGGTAGAGAGAGGACAGAGATAGATAGATAGATAGATAGATAGATAGATAGATAGATAGAAAGAGAGAGCACCCATTCATTGGTTCACTGTTCAAAAGCCTACAATGGCCAAGACTAAGATAGGCCAAAACCAGGCCCTGGGAACTCAGTTTAATTATGTGGGTGGCACGGCTCCAATTACTGAACCATCACCTGCTGCTCCTGGGGTTGCATTACTAGGAAGCTGGAACCAGGAACCAGATCCAGAAACTGATATGGGATGTGGACAGCTTAACCAGTGCCTTAACCCTTAGGCCACGTACTTGCCACACACTTTGTCTACAACATACACTGAGCACCCACTAGATGTTAGATATTCTAGGATCTGGACACACATTAATTTAAACTCCTACATGAGTTTAGGAACTGAATCAGTCCCAATCATAGCACTCACCAAGCACATAAAACCCATTTGTTCTGTCAATAGATAGCCATGATCATCTGGAAACACAAAATATCTACTCCAATTAGGAAATGCAAGAGAAGAGAAAGGGGTCTTTCAAAGCATCTACACATTGTTCATCCATACAGAAGTGTTCAGGATTTCCGTATGTGGAGAGTTTTGTGAAAGAAGGTTTGATAGTGAAGATTTATGATATTCAGGGGCTGGTGACACGGCTCAGCAGGTTGAGTCACTGCTTGTGAGGTATGCATCCCGTATTGAAGCACCAGTTGGAGTCTTGGCTGCTCCACTCCCAATCCAGCTCCCTGCTAACGCATCTGGGAAAGCAGCGAAAAATGGCCCAAGTGCTTGGGCCCCTGCCACACATGAGAAACCTGGATGACGTCTCTGGTTCCTGGCCCAGGCTTGGCTGTTGTGGACGTTTGGGGAGTGAATCAAAGGATGGAAGACTTTTCTTTCTCTCTCTCTGTCTCTCCCTCTCTTGCTGTCACTCTGTCATTCAAGTAAATACAATAAGTCTTTAAAAAAGAGCATTTATGATGATCATGGTAAGCAGGTTGCACTCTTCTGCACTTGAAGTGTGTTTGTGGTGTCAGGATTAGAAGACAGAAAGCCCATGGCTTTGACACATTGCAGTGACTTAGATTCATTTCCTGGATAAGCATTGCCTTACCTCTCTGATGAGAGCCTGTATTTTGCGAGTGTATGAAATGAATCTGTGACTGAGTTTTCTTTACATTTGGCCCTTGTGGAGCCTGTGGAATGGTGTGCAGAGCATACAAGCCATGGCTGGTAGCTGTCATAGGTTTAAAAAGTGCTCACATGGGGAATACGACTCATTTTTTGGTAACCTCACAGAATTAGCAGTATGGCAAGAAGACACTCATTTATTTATTCAGCCTGCATGCCAACATTAGGACAGAGTTTGGCTTCATCCTCAATGCTTGGCTCGATACTGTGACATTTTTACATGGTTAAGAAGCACACAAAACCAAGTATGTCGTATTTAGTCGTTCATTTTTGTTTAACTGGAAGGAATTCCAAAAATGTACTGAGCATACTACTTTGAGCAGTCTTTCCTTTTTCTAAGATTTATTTTTTTATTTGAAAAGCAGAGTTACAGAGAAGGAGAGAGAGAGAGAGAGAGAGAGAGAGAGAGAGAGATCTTCCATCCACTGGTTCACTCCCCAAATGGCCACCATGGCTGGGTCTGGGTCAGGCTGAAGCCAGGGGCCAGGACCTCCATCTGGGTCTCCCAGGGGGTCGCTCTCCACTGCTTTTCCCAGGTCATTAGCAGGGAGCTGGATCAGAAGTGGAGTAGCGGCTGGGACTTGAACTAGTGCCCATGTGGGATGCCAGCAGCACAGGTGGCGGCTTTACCCACTGTGCCATAATGCCGGCCCCATGGAATAGTCTTTCAGTCTAGAGAATAACTCCGTAAAGGGCCAGCGCTGTGGTGTAGCAGGTAAAGCTGCTGCCTTCAGCGCCAGCATCCCATATGGGCACCAGTTCGAGTCTCGGCTGCTCCACTTATGATCCAGCTCTCTTCTAATGCATCTGGGAAAGCAGCAGAAGATGGCCCAAGTCTTTGGATCCCTGCACCCATGTGGGAGACTTGGAGGAAGCTCCTGGCGCCTGGCTTCAGATTGGTCCAGTTCTAGCCATTGCAGACATTTGGGGAGTGAACCAGCTGATGGAAGATCTCTCTCTCTCTCTCTCTCTCTCTCTCTCTCTCTCTCTTCTCTCTCTCTCTCTCCTCTCTCTCCCTCTGCCTTTCAAATAAAGCTTTAAAAAATGAATAACTCTATAAGCATCCGCATGGAAGCAGGTAATTTTTTACACCAGAGTTCTGTATTCTTGGCCATTGTCGATTGGCTCACTGGTTACACCAGGCTCAAAAGGAGCCCATGTGATTGTTTTCTGACAGTATTGGCCATGGGGGTTTCTAAGCAGAGATGAGATAGAGCAGCAGGTATTGGAACAACGCTTTGAGTCCTGCTGAATGTTCCACTTCCAACCCAGCTCCCTGCTACTGCATCCTGGGAAGGCAGCAGATGTTGGGACAAATGCTTGTTCCCCTGCCCCCTGTGTGGGAGACCTGGATGGAGTTTCTGGCTCCTTGTCTTTAGCCTGGCTCAGCCTTGGAAAGTGAACCAGTACATGGAACAACTTCTCTGTCTGTGTCTCTCCCTTTCTCCCTGTCACTCAGCCTGTCAAATCAATCAATCAATCTTTAAAAAAAAAAAAAAAAAAAAAAAAAACAGGCAGATAGTTTAGCAGACATCTCCAAACACATATTGTTGCTCCTTCCTGGTAAGCCTGACTCTGGTGGTCCCAGTGCTTTTCCACGTTATCCTATTTCAGCTACTGTGTCGATACAGCTCTCCCGCCATCTAACCAGGGGAGGGCCTCTCTCTGCCCTAGGACCTCCAGAAGGGACACAGTCCTGCCAACACCCTGGGGAGACCCATTGTGGACTCAGGACTTTCAGACCTGTGAGGTTACCACTCATCTTGCCGTCATTTGTTGGTAGCGGCAATAGGAAATTTAATAAAAGCACAGCTGACGATTCTTGGGTCATTCATCTATCACCTATGCTGTTTTTTCAATTGCTTCAAACTTTGGAAGGATACAAAGGGTCTTAGGTACTAACCACCAAAAACACCAACACTACTTGCCCCGGTTTTGGGGATAAAGTGCACGTGGGAATACAAAGGCAAGGGGACCTATCTGACGGCTCTGGGAAAAGAACTTCAGCGACTGTCTCCGTCTGGGCCCCAGAGAGCTTCCTTCTCTGAGTTACCCGCTGCTTCACTGTGCTCCCCTCTTTGAAATATATGTTCTGTGTTTTTCATGTAAATAATACAATGTGAATAAACAAATATTTTTTTGGACCTACATGGGAGACAGAGAAACATACAAACCCAGCAGACTTGGTAGAACGGCGTGAGATAAGGGATATAAATCCATGCGGGCACAAAGGCTCAGGAGAGACTCCGGGGATGGTGGGCCTGGGCCTGCACCGTGATTCTTCCTTCCCTTGATAGAGACACTGGTACGGTGCTGGCACTCTTCCATTTTCTTGGCATGTTCATGGATGTTACATTGGGAGAAAAAGGTGAAAATAGGAGTTTGTTTCCAAAACATCTATATCTCTTTCTTTGACTGAATGAAGTTATCTTTTGCAATGGAGTGACTTTTCCACCTGCAAATGAAATCAGTACCCAAGTCGTATTGACACAGTCTTCACAGTATCTCTCAAATATGGTAGCTTTTCTCTTTCCACTACTGTGCCTCCCCAGGCCCAGGCTATGGAACTATTGTTATTTTCAAATAATTCATTTTGGCTTTATTGGTCCTCTCTCCTTTTTTGTATGCATGGGTGGATTTTCTGTATTAATTTTCTCCTCTTACCTTCTTTAAAAAGTCGCTTTCTTTTTACATTTTTTTCTCACTGTTCTTTTAATTCCTTCAGCTAAGTTGAATGCTTAGCTCACTAATTTTCTTTCTAACTTCTTTCTGATATGAATATTTGAAAATATACATTCCTTGGTAAATGTAATTTTAGAGGTATTTTATACCTTTTTTAAAAGTTTTATTTATTTATTTGAAAGTCAGAGCTACAGAGAGAGAGAAGGAGAAGCAGAGAGAGAGAGAGAGAGAGAGAGAGAGAGAGAGAGAGAGAAGTCTTCCATCCACTGATTCACTCCCTAGTTGGTCACAATGGCTGGAACTGCGCTAATCTGAAGCCAGAAGCCAGGAGCTTCTTCCAGGTCTCCCACATGGGTGCAGGGGCCCAAGGACTAGGGCCATCTTCTACTGCTTTCCCAGGCCACAGCAGAGAGCTGGATTGGAAGTGGAGCAGCTGGGCCTCAAACTGGCACCCATATGAATGCCGGCACTGTAGGCGGAGGATTTACCCACTGTGCCATGGTGCCAGCTCTGTATTTTATACCTTTTTATGAATATCTTTAGGGTTATTTAATTTTAAGAATTTTAGTTTATTTAAATGAATGCTTTTTGGCCCATCAGTGGTATAGAAGTTGTCTTAACTGCTAGATATAGGACATGTCAGTTTAATTATCATTTTTTTCAAGATTTATTTTATTTATTTGAAAGAGTTACAGAGAGAGCCAGAGCCAGATATATACACACACACACACACACACACACACACACACACATATATATATATATATATAGAGAGAGAGAGAGAGGTCTTCCATACGCTGGTTCACTCCCCAAATGACCACAATGGCCAGAGCTGCTGGCACAGCAGGCGGTGGCTTTACCCACTACCCCACAGTGCCGGGCCCCTTAACAGTTGCTAACCAAAACAAAGCAAAACAAAACAAAAAGGATAACGTGAATGACTTTAGGAAGTGGCTGAGCTCATCTTTTATATATATATATATTTTATTTGACAGGCAGAGTTAGACAGTGAGAGAGAGAGAGAGAGAGAGAAAGGTCTTCTTTCCGTTGGTTCACTCCCCTAATGGCTGCTGCGGCCGGCGAGCTGCGCTGATCCGAAGCCGGGAGCCAGGTACTTCTCCTGGTCTCCCACATGGGTGCAGGGCCCAAGGACTTGGGCCATCCTCCACTGCACTCCTGGGCCACAGCAGAGAGCTGGACTGGATGAGGAGCTACTGGGAAAGAACCCAGCGCCCATGTGGGATGCCGGCGCCGCAGGCGGAGGATTAACCAAGTGAGCCACGGCGCTGGCCCTGAGCTCATCTTTGGAGTAGTTAATAGTTGGGCATTACCAGGTTGCAGGTCAGGCAGGGACATTGTGTGTGTGTGTGTGTGTGTGTGTTCTCTCTCTCTCTCTCTCTCTCTCTGTGTGTGTGTGTGTGTGCATGTGCTTTCGACCTTTGCCTTCAATGGCAGAGACGTGCGTTTTCCTAGAAGGCATCGGCAACATACATGGGACAGCCCCGGGAATCTGTGATAAGGCATACAGCCTCAGTCTTGTACCTTCTCTGGGAAACGAAACTTAAAACTTGGTGACTCAGCTGGTGCAGAGGGTGGCACCAAGGCTCTTCCTGAGCGAGGAGGAAGCTCAGCCTGCCCTCCCATGTGTTCACAGGTCCCACAGCTCCCCGTAACTGCTGCTGGCTGCTGCACGTGGAAGGGAGAACTACAGACCACAGGTAGGGGCTTTGGTGCCTGTGTGAAGGAAATGGGGAACAAATGACAGCATGCATTTTCTGACCTTTTTTTTTTTTAAGATTTATTTCATTTATTTGAAAAGCAGAGAGAGAGAGAGAGAGAGAGAGAGATCTTGGGGCCGGCGCTGTGGAAGAGCAGGTAAAGCCGCCGCCTGCAGTGCTGGCATCCCATATGGGCGCCAGTTTGAGTCCCGGCCGCTCCTCTTCTGATCCAGCTCTCTGCTGTGGTCTGAGAAAGCAGTAGAAGATGGCCCAAGTCCTTGGGCCCCTGCACCCATGTGGGAGACCAGGAAGAAGCTCCTGGCTTTAGATCAGCGCAGCTCCGGCCATTGTAGCCAACTGGGGAGTGAACCAATGGATGGAAGACCTCTCTCTCTCTCTCTCTCTCTCTCTCTGCTTCTCCTCTCTTTGTGTAACTCTGCCTTTAAAATAAATAAATGCATTTTTTAAAAGAGAGATCTTCTATCTTCTGGTTCATTCCCCCAGTGACTACAACAGCTGGGGCTGGGCCAGGCATCTTCATTAACAGGGAGCTGGATTAGAAGCAGAGCAGTCAGGACTTGAACCGGCACTCTGATAGGGAATGCTAGTGCCACAAGTGGTGGCTTAACCTACTGTGCCACAGTGCCAGCCCCAGGGGCTACTGAACTTTTAAGAAGCACAAGTGGTATTGGAAGATGTGTGGGGAAGGAGGGCTTGGATCGGAGAAACTCAGCTCTTCTGTTTCTTAGTTGCAGGACCTTGGACAAGCTGAAAACCTCCCCGATCTTCTGATTACTTCCCTGTAAAACTCAGGACTACAAGAGGATGTGTAGGAAACCACAGACTGTTCTATTAAAGCAAAAACTGATATGTGCAAAATACCAAATTTAAATGCTTCTTTACCAAAAAGCAAAGAAGGAGACATCAGTGAGATTACGTGCTGTAGGGTCTTTCCTTAGTTCTATGGTTGGGATAATGTGAGGGGAAGGGGCATTTGAGGAAAACTGATTTTTAAAAAACTTTATTTACTTATTTATATTTATATTTATATTTAAATATTAAATAATAATAATTTATAATAATTAAATAATTTATAATAATTTATAATATATATAATATAATATAATATATATAATATAATATAATATATATAATAATTTATAATAATATATATAATTTAATTATAAATTAAATAATTATAAATTAAATAATTTATAATAATATATAATAATAATTTATAATAATTAAATAATTTATAATATATATAATATAATATAATATAATATATATAATATAATATAATATATATAATAATTTATAATAATATATATAATTTAATTATAAATTAAATAATTTATAATAATATAAATATAATAATAATAATTTATATTTATATTTATACTTATAGAAGCTCGCCTGGTCCCGGCACGTCTCCTTCTAGCGCCAGACCCTGGCATTGTCCCCATGATGCCGGCTTTGCAAGTGTGCAGGCTGCAGGTGTTCTGGGGTCATGGAAGCTTCCACCGAGATTTCAAAGCTGGGAAACCAGAGTTGTGCTGCAGGGCTGGAGCCCTGCAGGGGGAGCTGGGCAGGGTGAAGCTGCTGAGGAGACCCTGGGAAAGTAGAGGTGCCAGCAACAAGGGCCATCCACCAAGGAGAGCTGCCAGCAGGGTGCCAGCCCAGCCTGGGCAAGGCACAGAGCTCAGCAGGCAGCCTCAGGGATCGGCCACACGGACACAGACCAGCAAAACCAGAGAGGCTCCAACCTAGATTCCCAAGGATGTTCTGGACAAACTGAGGGCCGAGATGGAGATAAGCATCATCGTAAGGAGCCCACACTACAATACTGCCGAGCAGAAATGAGGGCTCTGAGCTGCAGCAGAAGGCCCTGCCTACTGGAGTCGCAGAGATGAGACGCCCACCCTGTGGAAACTGAAGCATGGGGTGGGCCTCGCAGAGCTGTAGGGGTGAGGCTGCCCAAGCCGTTGGGGGCCCAGCCCCCATCCCGGTGTGCTCAGGGTGGCAGGCATGGAGCCTTAGGACTTCACATTTGCTCTGCTGGTTTCTGGTTCTATCAAGTCTTTCTATTTCCTTGTCTCCCCTGTTTGTAAGGGAAACGTGCCTGTGCCTGCCTTGCCATTGTATCTTAGAAGTAAGAAACTGCTTTTTGGTCACACAGGGAGTCACAGGGAAGAGAGCTTGCCTCGAGTTTCAGATGAGACTCTGGACTCTGGACTCAGGCATTAATATTGGGCTGCATTAAGACATTGTGACTTTGGGGGATGGGATGATTGTTATGTTGTATGTGCAGAAAACATCGGTTTTGGGGAGCCAAAACTGGATTAAATAGAACCAATCTCCACAAATCCATGCAGATGTTTAAACCCTGAAGTCTTAAAGTTGAGGACTGAGGGATTAAGGGTGGGGACTTGATCTAATTATGGTATCCAAGGGGTGGGCCTGTTGGGAGGTCTTAAGGTTTCTGGGGCCTGCTCTCAGAGGGTTGTTCTTGGGAGAAGGCTGGTTATTTATTTTTTTAAAGGTTTGTTCATTTATTTATATGAAAGGCAGAGTTACGGGGTAGAAGTAGGGGACAGAAAGAGAAAGAGATCTCCTGTCTATTGGTTCACTCCCCAAATGACCTCAACAGTCAGGGCTTGGCCAAGCAGAAGCCAGGAGCCTGGAACTCCATCCTGGTCCCCGTGTGGATGGCAGGAGCCCGAGTACTTGAGCCATCTTCCTCTACCTTCCTGAGAGCATTAGCAGGAAGCTGGGTCAAAGTGGAGCAGCCAGAGGGCTGGTTATTGAGCCGAGTTTGGCCCAGCTTCGCTCTCCTTCCTGGCTCACATCCTGTTCCTCCACTTCCTCTCCACCATGGCCAAGGCCCATCAGACACCAAACTAATGGGGCCACCCACTCCTGAATTGTGATCTGCAAACTCTGTGTGAACGTAAACCTTTTTTTGTTCCCAAGATGCACCTCTCTCCCCAAGATGTAGCTCTCTCTTTTAGTTAATGTAACAAAAACTAGTCTAGGGGCTGGCACTATGACATAGTGGGTTGGCATCCCATACGGGTACCAGTTTGAGTCTCGGCTGCTCCACTTTTGATCCAGCTCCCTGTTGATGGTCTGGGAAAGCAGTAGAAGATGGCCCAAGTCCTTGGGCCCCTTCACCCCTGGGGGAGACCCAGAAGAAGCTCCTGGCTCCTATCTTTGGCCTGGCCCAGCTCCAACCATTGCAGCCATTTGGGGAGTGAACTAGCAGATGGAAAACCGGTCTCTGTCTCTCCCTCTCTGTGTCTGTAACTTTGCCTCTCAAATATATAAATCTTAAAGGCTAATACACTAAGATTTTTCAGGGATAGCATCTGTCATTAAATTTTGTTCCTTTGAGTGGACTTTGCTTACCTTTGCTTTGTATGCTTTGTGATTTTTGTGGTTGAAAACTGAGATTCTGGAAGGAAAAACACCACTTCTTCCAGTGTTTGCGGATCGACTGTGCTGGGCCAGCCCTTCACCTGTTAGCCCAGCTTGGTTGAGCCCAGGAGCAGCCTGACAAAGAGGCTGAATGAGCATCTTCTCTGCTCTCTACTGAGCAGGTGTCCCGTGCGGATTGCGTGTGGCTTTCTCAGTTCCCCCACGTCCACAGCGCCTCTGAATGTGCTAATTGCCCAAAGTCGCACCCCAGCTGCTCCTGGGGACCTTACGTGGTCTGTGGGGCATCTCAGTCTGTCGCGTTGTCCCAGGTGTCCGAGGGCCTGCCGTCTCTGTTGCTTTCCCGACCAGTGCCTGCCCCTTTGCTCAGCTGAGACCAGGTTAGATCAAACCTAGAGCCCAGCCCTGCAGGCAGCCAGACTGGAACACCGCACATAATGTCTGATTTGCCCCCCTGGTTTGAGAGAGGGAAGTGGGGGTTCAGTTACTGTCTCCTCCGTACCAAGACTACTGCTGCCTGGGAGGAGGCGGAGCAAGGGAGAAAGGGAATGAAACTTGCTACCCCTCTGAAGGGGCCTTTTCTTGCTTGGACATCCATTTGTTTGCTCTAAACTTTTTACTATTTTCCAAAGCCCCTATAAACCTAGTGCAGGGGCTGGTGTCGTGGTGCAGCAGCTGGGCTGCGGCTCTTAGTCCTGGCATCCCACATCAGGATGCTGCTTTGACTCCTGGCTGCTCTGCTTCCAATCCAGCTCCCTGCTAATGCATTCGGGAAAGCAGTGGAAGATGGCGCAGGTGACTAGGCCCCTGCAAGACCCACATGTGAGACCCAGATGGAGTTCCCAGCTCCTGGGTCAAGCCTGGCCCAGCCCCGGCTGTTGCAGCCATTTGGGGGAATGAACCAGCAAGTGGAAGATCTGTGTCTCTCCCTCTTTCTGTCAGTCTGCCTTTCAAATAAATATTTAAAAATAAAATTTTTTATTTATACAAATAAATATTTAAAGAATAATTTTAAAAGTAATAAAGATAGTTCAGCAGGTGTGTGTGAGTGAGAGAGTGAATGAATGAATGAATTTCCATGGGGGAACAAGAGCTTGGAGATTCTTTTTCCATTTTGCTGCTCTTGCTAGGACTGTTTTTTGAAACAGCTTTATTGAGATGGTTCACATAACCACGCAATTCACCAGCTTCTGGCTGTTATCAAAAGTACATAAAGTAACAAATGCTAGTGAGGACATGGGAAAAGGGGCACTCATACACTATTGGTAGGAGTGTATATCAGCCAGCCAGCCTGAAAACCAGCATGCAGATTCCTTTGAAATCTAGAAATGGGGCTGCTGTATGATCTGGACATGAACTCATACCCAAAAGACATGGACTCATTGTATCCAAGAGACACCTGCTGCACCATGTTTAAAATTTTTTTTTTAATTTATTTGAGAGGAAAAGTTACAGACAGTGAGAGGAAGAGACACAGAGAGGGGTCTTCCATCTGCTGCTTCACTCTCCAAATGGCCGCAATGGCTGGAGCTTTGCTGATCTGAAGCCAGGAGCCAGGAGCCTCCTCCAGGTCTCCCGTGCAGGTGCAGGAGCCCAAGGACTTGGACCATCTTCTACTGCTTTCCCAGGCCATAGCAGAGAGCTGGACTGGAAGAGGAGCTGCCAGGGCTCAAACTGGCGCCCATATGGGGTGCTGGCGCGGCAGGCGGAGGATTAACCCACTGCACCACAGCACCGGCCCCTGCACCACGTTTATAGCAGCATTGTTACAGTAGCCAAAAATACAAAATCAATGTCGGTATCCATCATCAGGTGAATGGATAAAGAAAATGTGGTGTACATATACAACAGAATACTATACAGCTATAAAGAAAGAAATCCTGTTATTTGCAGCAAAGTGGACGTCATGGTGAGAGAAATAAGTCAGACACAGAAAGTCGGATACTGCACGTTCTTTCTCAAATGTGGGACCTAAAACAATCACACAGTTTGCCATCTTTTGTGACTGGCTTCTCCCACTTAGCACAGGGTTTCCCCGTCTCCCTCCTACCCCTGGCTCTATAGGAGGCACAGGATTCTGGGAGGTGGGAGCAGGGTGTCTAGTGCAGCAGGTAGATCCGTGGACTGGTTCAGACCTGGAGTTGCACCTGATGGCTGCCGTCTAAGGAGAAAGGGGATGGCCTTGGAGATTTTGGCCGCAAATAGTAAGACAAAGGCCCAAGGGACCTAGGCCCCAGCGGGGAGGGAGTCAGAATAGGAGAGGACAGGAGAGTGGCCAGGCACCAGGGTGCAGAATGAGATGAAAGATCAGGCGTAGCGGGAGGAGCAGCAGAGTGGAGAGATTAGGATCAGAGCGATGGCTTGAATTTAGACTGCTAGGGATGGAGCAGGTTGTAGTGGCGACAGTGTCCACCACAGTGACGGCAAAGCAGACTGGAAGGGAGGCGGGAGGTGTTGGAAGAGCCCTCTAGAGGAGGCCAGAGCATAGAGAGAGAAGTAGCCTAGGGTGCTCGGGGCGGGGCAGCAAGGGGAGGACCGGGAGGCACTGACAGTGAGCACAGGGCGTTCTGGTGAGAAGGCCCGGCAATGAGAGTGGACGTGGTGACACCCCGAGGGAGTGTCCCAAAGCCACGGAGTTGTAGCTGGTAAAAGTTACAGGTGAAAGACAGGGAGAAACAGAGATCCTCCATGCACTAGTTCACTCCCCCAGTGCCTGCACCAGCCAGATTTCGGCCAGGCTGAAGCCGGGAGACTGGAGCTCCATCCAGAGCTCCTACGTGGGTGGCAGGGGGCCGACGACTTAAACCATCACCTGCTTCCTCCCAGGCTGTGTGTTAGCAGGAAGCCAGAATTGGAAGTAGAGCCAAGACTTGAACCCAAGTCCTTGGATACGGGATGTGGGTGTCCCAGGTGGCATCTTAACTCTCGTGCCAAACGCCCACCCCTCAATTTCTAACATTAAGAACGAGAGCACAGGGTGAGGAGGAATTTGTTGTCTACGTACAGAGGGCCTGCGTGGGTTGGTCTGGGTGGGAGGGAAAGAGCAGGAGCCTGTGTCTGCTTAGAGATGGGAAGTGAGGCCTGGGCAGCGGTGGGGGTGTTGGGCACAAGCGGCCCAGAGGGATGGGGGTGCCCAGAGTTCCGGGAGTACTGGTGCAGTGCACCCTGGGAGGTGGGGGTGGGGATGGCAGAGGCATGTCAGGTTCATGGCGTCGGGAGCTGGTGACCGAAGGACCATTTCAGGGGTGGGCACCAACAGTGGGAGCTCCCGAAAGTGAGGCAGTGAGGGCAGCAGTCAGCTGGTGACGCGGAAGGGGACTTGTGTCTCCCCGCCCAGAAGCCCTGCAAAAACAAGACAGAGAAGGTTCGAGAAACAAGCACGGGGGCCCGCAGCTGGGGGCCAGGTGAGCGGCGAGCTTCCTGCTGGTGTTTACAGAAGGCTGAGAGCGGTTCCGTGACAAGAAGGGCCGTGAGGGCCAGAAGTGGCCAGTTTGCCACACGCACGGGCGAGCACAGGACCTGCTTCAGACAGTAGGCATGGGACTCAGGGACCAAAGTGCCCAGCACGTGGAGTGAGGAGGAGTCCCTACTGCAGGCGGCTCCACGGTTACCCCAAGTCTCCTCCCTATCCCTGGTGCCGGATCAAAAGGATGAGGACCAGGCTTGCGGGTGAAGGAAAGACGTAGTTTAATCTACCGACAGACGAGGAGGGCAGGTTAGCAACCAGAAGAACCGCAGGCCTGGGTTTGAGGAGGCCGTGGAGCAGGCTGGGCTGCTGAGCCAGGTGTAGAAGGCATCTCAGAGTCTGGCAGCCGGGTGTCCCTCAGATGACAGCGCGGTCCCCTGGGAAACTGGCTTGCTGGCTTCCCTTTATCCCGAGGAGGGCATAGCAGCTCACCGAAGTAGCCACGCGGCATTGTGTGGCTGAGATGGCGGCTCAGCCAGGCACCGAGCCTGTCACAGATTGCCACCTGCTCCTCGAGAAGGCCCACAAGCCCAGAGATGAACCCTCTCTCTGACTGGGTTGCTCAGTTCCCGCTGCCTGTGGGAGCAGCCCAGGTAGGAATTAAAGCCCTCCCACAGCACTGGCGAAAGGGAAGCCGCCCACTCAGCAGCCTGGGGAGCATCATTGGTTAGAATTACAGTCAAGCCGCCTTGCACTGGATCATGGCACGGACCAGTCCTTGTCATTTTATTTCATCCTACACCGTGGTCACCCCCGCCTCCAGGCAGTCACACCGGGTTTCTGAGAGCTGTCGGCACTCAGGCACATTTTGGGTTCCGTGGTGGCTGCCACTTTGCAGTCAAGAGTCTCCCAGGCTCGAGCCACCACCCTGACAGCCTCTGGCTCAGGCTCTGGCTGTCCTGTGAGCTGTGTGAGGACCGGGACCCTGCTCCATCCATGTACCCAGGGCCCCGCATGAGGCCAGGCACAGCACAGGGGCTCAGTGCCTATGGATGAAATGCATCGCAACTGAGTGAATGAATGCATGAAGGGGAACCAGGAGACCGCCCACAAGTCACCGGGCAGTTACGATGAGTCTTAGTTCATTTCCTGTTATGCTCACCATGGCCCCGTGGGGGTGCTACTTGTAGACACTCCCAGGAGGGAGAGCGGACCTTGGGAGGCAGTTCTCCATGGAGGCGCCTGGCACGCCTCGGGGAGCCTGGCAGTGGGGGAGTGTGCCAACTGGTAGCCCTGGAGGAGGCCTCATGGGAGAGGTGGGGCGAAGCAGGGATGGTGGCAGAGAGCAGGCCGTGTGGAAGACGGCCCCTCCAACGCTCGGGCTGCAGGGACTCTACCACTGTGATCTCGCCCTCCCTAGCGAGGCCCAGGAGAGACGAGGGGCCCTTTGCTTGTGTTCCGAAAGGGGAGACCCAATATCGCAAGGAGGTAGCTGGGGGACGTGCCCAGTCCCCGTTCCCCGCGGCCCTGCAGAGCCCTGAGTGGCGCGTGCTGGGACGTCCCCCTCCCTCGGGTGGTTGCAGAGGCTGCCATTCACCAGAGTCCAGGGGGTCCTGCTGCAGGCTTGCTCCCCAGGGAGCCCCCCTCTGTTCCTGCACAGGGTCGGATCCCCGGCTCCGCAGGCCTCCTCCGTAGACTATTATTTCGGGAGAGTGCTTAGCTCAGCACAGCTGCAAGGTGCAGGCTTCTGAACTCTGCTGGCCCCTCCCAGCTGGCCTGGAACCCCACCCCCACCCCGGGGGGGCAGCCCCTCCTACACCAGGTGGCCTTGTGCAGACAAATCCACCTTTGGGCACCCTGGGGGCTGTTGAGACGGGGGCGGGGGTGTTGTGTGGACTGGAGAGGCGTAGACCCACCCTTAGCCCTAAGCCTTGGGTCACCAGCTTCTTGCCAGGGCGACCTTAAAGCCCCAGGAGCCCCACACGCAGCAGGTGCGGGCTCCTGTCGGTGCGTCTGGCTGGCCGCTTGGCCTCTGCCTTGGTGGCTGGGACAAGAGCGACAGCAAAGCCGCGCCCTGCCCTGCCGGGGGAGGAGCCTGCAAACTGAGTCCTGCTTGGAGGAGGCCCAGGTCCTCCCAAGGCCCCGTGTCCGGGAGGTGGCTTAGCTGCAGGGCCCAGGGAGCTCCTGCACGTCTTTCTCCCTCTGCTTCCCCCTGGGGCTCTGGCCCACCAGGTGGGCCGCTGGGGAGAGTGGGGGAGGCTCGGACAGCGGGGAGGGGAGCCCCTGGAGATACTCCAGCCACTCTGACGGCTCTTCCTGTTCCAGGTGCCCATGGGCTGGACGACGAGGCTGGCCATGGCAGCCCTGCTGCTGGGCGTCGTGATGGTGGCCACGGGAGACGAGGACGAGAATGACCCGTGTGTGTACGAGGCCCTGCCGGACGAAGATACCGTCCTCTGCAAGTAAGGCAGGCCGGGCTGGCTGCGGGCGCCCAGGGAGGGCTGCTTCCAGAGCGCGGGCCCAGTTCTCCTGAGCCAGCTGCTGTGGGTTGGGCCGAACGTGGGTGAGGGCTGCAGGCAAGGCAGGCTGCCCTGGAGCCCTGCAAACCTGTGTGTTTTAGGGGACTGGCTTCAGCCTCTCTGCTGGGTCCTAGAGAGAGAGAGACCATTGCCCCCTACAGCCCAGAGTGCCCCCGTCCCAGGGACCTCCACCAGTGCCTATGGAGCAAAAAGTGGCAATCAGAAGGAGGCGTGTGGGGGGCCCTTGCTATGCGAGATTTTTATCTGGTCATAGGCCCCCGGGGAATACTTCCTCTGGGGGCGCTGTAGGGAGGGTGGCCACCCAGGCCAGCTTCTTCCCACCCACGGGCGCAAGCTTCTCCCACACTGAGCTGGCTGGGAAGCCTGGAGCTCAACCTTTCCCTCCCCAGCTCTGAGGGTTAGAAAAGCAAGGCCCCATTCCCAGGCCACCTGATGTCACCATCTCCTCACAAGGGGGTTAGTGGCCAAGGAGGGTGACGCCCCACTGAGGCCATCTCTGGGACTTGGGGAGAGGGAGGAAGGGCCCCTGCCTCACCCTCCGGCTTCTCCTGCACATTGGCTTTGCACACGCTGTCTTGCATGTTTCCTTACAAATCGTGGCCATGCTACGATTCCCAAAGCTTCCTGGGAGAATTACTGCTGCACAGCCAGCCGTTGATTTTTCTGGTCCGTGAAGCTGTTTCCATGCATGAGAGTTCTGGGTTTGTAATCTGTTACCAAAAACCTGGCCCCTGTCCCCAGTGCCAACTCAAGGTGACAGGGACTAGGGCTGAGGGCAAAGGAGGGAGGCAGTTTAATCTGTCAAGGCATGACAGGGGTAGCAGATCTCCGAGTTAGAGAGCTATCACCCTGCTGAGTGAGGGTGCTTTGGGGTTCTTGAGGTTCCAAGGAAGGGGAGTCAGGATTAAGGGGGGCAACAGACAGGGGCTGTGCGTGTTGGCCTCCGTCGTGGTGAGGAGGGGCTGGCTGGGGCCACAGTGGTCATCTGGTCTGGTTACATGTTCAGCTCATGTCCAAGTTCCTGGATGGTCAGCAATGCCGTACTCTTCAGGGATCATTACAATGGCCGTGTGGGCTTGCGTGTTTCCTGCCCTGAGCCTGGAATTCCCCTAAACAAAACCCCTGGGGGCAATACTGGCCATCAAGGTGTTATCTATTGGAGAAGCAAGTGAGTCTGGTGGTCAGAGCCTGTGGGGTGGCCTGGACCAGTCCCTCAGCTCAGTGAGTTATGCTACCCAGGCACTGTTGGGGGGCTTGGTTCCGTTCCCCCTGTTTCTCATGACTCCTCAGTCTTGAGGGACGAGGGACTGCTCTGACTACTTCATGAGGGGCAGGGTGGGCTGTCTCAGGGTTGGAGGGGCGCTTGGCCCAGTGTGTGCACAGCATGATCGTGCAGGGGCATCGACATTCCACGGCAATGGCTAGTATTCCTCTACCCATAGTAAAAGCCAGGAAGATGATTATTTTGTCCACCAGAAGCTTCCAGTCCCAGACCAGGAGTGAACTGGCAGGCTTCTATATTTTTTCCACCTTCGTTGAACCCAACAAAGACCCAAATTACATCTTCCTGTCTATCCAAGAGGAAGCCAAGGCCTCCAGCATTTCTATTTCTTCAAGCTGGTGTGAATGTTGCCCTCTTACCTCCGCTAAGGCACAAGGCACAGGGGAGGGCTCTGAATGCAGCCTTCTGGGTTAGGACGCCTGGTGGCCATGCTACGATTCCCAAAGCTTCCTGGGGGAGTTACTGCTGCACAGCCACACTTGTTCAATCACCTATAATCAGTCACACACAGGCTCCCCAGAGGCATGGGGGCAAGGTGACCGGAGTCAAAGATGACGCTAGATAGCGTTTTACAGTAACATTTCAGTTATCAGTCTGGCTTGGTTATTTCCCTGTAGGGCCACACGGGAGCCGGTGACCTCCCTGTGTTTGTTCAGAATGGCAGCACACAATGAGCTGTGTGCGTGGCGGTGGGCTGCCACAAGGGATCCGTGTGTCTCCTGCCATCCCTCACAGGTGGCTGCTACTCTCAGACACATCAGCCAGCCTTGGTGGCAACGCCCAGGCCTTTGAAGTGTACGCCGTCAGTCATCCCCCACCCCAGATTGTGAGCCGTTATTCCAAGTCCTAGCGGTTACTATCAGATAATCATGTATAGGAACCCTTCCTTTGCAACCTCTCGGCTGTGTCTAATCCTGCTTAGGGTTGACGCCAGTGACGCCATCTTGATCTTTATTCCCACCTTCTGATCACGATCATTTTCTGACCAGTCGTCTTGGGGCCGAGTTCGTTCATCCTCCATTGTGGTCTGGACTTGACCTGCTGGCTGGTGTGTTTCCACCTCGGGAGGGAAGTATTTGTCAAATACCCTTTCAGCCACCTCTGAGCAACAAAGAGGTTTTAGAAGGAGTGATTCTCAGACTAACCTTACCTGGAGGCCATGTTAAACAGGTCAGTAGGCACGAGGCATCGTCTCAAAGGGTCAGGCCAGTATTATCTTGCTGTGAACTGTGTTTCCGGAGAATTCTGACAGGAAATAGGTGCCAAGCTCAGAACAAATCAGGCTTACGTCTCCATGAACAGGATTATAATCTAACAGTGAACGTTACAACCTAGCAGCCGACATATAATCTCAGATCTGGAAAATTCTCAACGTTAAAAAATCAATCCAGGACAGACTTTGATTTTTTTTTTTTTTAAACTAGAGTGTCTTAATCTTTTGCGTTTTCAGAGCCTGCTGGGAAGTGACGGCTCCATTTACTCTGTCACTGCAAGGCTGGGACTCTCAGGCATGATATGTAGATGTTCCAACGTTTCCAACTACATCCTTTACCACCAGGGCAGCTTCTTACTGAACTCATGCAGATAATCACATTGCCACAAAAAAGGAAAATCTTCGGAAAAGGTTTTGAATTTTAGAGAAATTAATTAAGAGGCAAAGGCAGGCATTCCCTCCCCGGTTACAAAACTATGCTTTACCAAAGCACTGTAAACCACGGAATTCATAGCAAGAAGTTTTCCTGAACCGAGAAGTTGAAATGCAATATTTTAAATAAAAGACATAGAAATCCGCAAATTTTCACGAAGTCATTCAGTCTTGTGCAACTAATTTTTTTCTTGTTCTCCATTTGCTGTTTCGTAGATTTTCCAGTTTTTTTTTTTTTTTTCTCTCTCTCAGTTCTGGACAATCCGATCTCACCCGGTGATCTTAAAGCAGTCAGAGCGTTTGCTGGAGTCTTCTCTGAGAATCTGACTGTGAATGTTTTCAGAGAAAAATCGGAACCGTGGATGGCAAAAGGCTCAGAATGGCCCTGGTTAAACTCATAAAACTCGGCAGTGGACAGGAGACGGTTTCGGTTCTGAAAGCCCCTGGAGGCTTTGCAAAGTGGGGTCCCTCTACGGCCCCTGGCTGTGGCGGGGAGGGCCGCTCAGTGGTCTCTGCGAGGTCTCTAAGTCCTCTTTTTATCGAGATAACCGTCAGGACTGGGAACGCAGCCTTGCACAACAGTTGCTGTTCATGACACACCAGTAGAGCTGCTATCTAAAGCTTTTGTAAAACTTGAGAGTGTTTTCCGTACAGATCTAAAGAGCCTAATTACCTTTTGCCTCTACAGATGAGAGAACCAGCCTTTGACATTTCCAGGGGCCCAGCTGGAAATCTCAAAAGTCAAAAAAATGTAGAACTTTGATTCTGAGAAAGCCTAATAAAGATGCCGAAAGGACATAACATGTCTGGTCAAATAGGATCCCTTATCACTGTGAAACAACACCCGTCCATTTAACCAGGGCCATAGCCCAGATTTACTCATAGTTAGAGTGATCAGTCGAGTCTGGTACATCAGTAGATATCCCCAAACAGTCTTAACTCTTTTAAGAACCAGCTTTCCAAACAATTAGCAAATTGTTAAAATTGACAAAGACAGTAGAGTACTCGAGAAGTTACCTTTTTTTTTTTTCTTTTTTAAAGATTTATTTATTATTTGAAAGACAGGGTTACAGAGAGGCAGAGGGAGAGAGAGAGAGAAAGGTTTTCCGTGCTTTGGTTCACTCCCCAAATGGCCGGATCTGGGCCAATCCAAAGCCAGGAGCTTCTTCCAGGTCTCCCATGCGGGTGCAGGGGCCCAAGGGCTTGGGCCAACCTCTACTGCTTTCCCAGGCCATAGCAGAGAGCTGGATCAGAAGTGGAGCAGCCGGGACTAGAACCGGCACCCATGTGGGATGCCAGCACTGCAGGCGGCAGCTTTCCCCACTACACCACAGCACTGGCCTCTAGAGATTACCTTAGTGAAACGTGAGGTGTTCGCTTCCTTGGCTGGTTACTGGAAGATAAAGCCACTAGTAGAGACTCCAGCTTTTCTACCCCCTTTTGAGATCAGCGTTTAGTGTCCGGGCACCTGGCATCCCACAGAGCTCACAAGAACTGGCTCTGAAGTCGAGGAACACAGCCACCAACCAAGGCAAACTGTGAAAAGGGGAAACTGCGGACCAGCAGATGGTCCAAAAAAATTAAACAAAAAACAGATTAAAAGGTCAAAAAACTTCCCACAGACTTTCTCACTAACAGAAAACCTTGTTGCTTTAACAGAAGATGGGTTTCTGATGTTACATTACTGTACCTTTGATATTAATGATCAAGTTTTAGAAAACCCTGTAACAAGGTTTTAAAGTTAGGGTCACTTCTCTCACACATAGCATTTTCTAAGATCTTTTCATTTTAAACCTCTTGTGACCTCACACCTACTGCAACTTAAACTTTTAGTTTTTGTCCTATCTTCTCCTTTCCAGTCTGGAGTCATCCAATCATTTTGCTTTAGGACAAAAATTCTTATAAAAGATGCCCTCTATTTATCAAAACAAAACAAAACAAAACAAAACAAAAAAAACACTCTTCCCTTAATCTTTTGCAAGAATACATTCTCATGCTTATAACTGTCTTTTTATTTTTCTTTCCCCTGTCTACGGGTTTCTTCCATCTTGTTTCTATTTTTAAATTTGTATTTACCTAATTTTTTTAAAGATTTTTTTTTTGAGAGGTAGAGTTATAGACAGTGAGAGGGAGAGACAGAGAGAAAGGTCTTCTGTCCACCTGTTCTCTCCCCAAATGGCCACAACAGCTGGAGCTGCGCTGATCCGAGGCCAGGAGCCAGGAACTTCTCCTGGGTCTCCCATGTGGGTGCAGGGGCCCAAACACCTGGGCCATCCTCCACTGCCCTCTCGGGCCACAGCAGAGAGCTGGGCTGGAAGAGGAGCCACCGGGACCAGAACCCGGCGCCCATATGTGATGCTGGCACCGCACGCGGAAGATTAACCAAGTGAGCCACGGAACACACCCCCCCCCAAATTTATTTTTAAACACTTATACTTAGATCACTTATTAAGATTGAGATTTTTTAAACAATTTTTAAAATTTTATTTAAGGTATGCAAACTTCAGGTACTTCGTAAACACAAATTTAGAAGCATAGTGATACTTCCTACCCTACCCTCCCTCCTGCCCGCACTCTGACCCTTCTTCCTCCTTCCTCTCCTGTTTCCACTCTTAATTTTTGCAAAGATCTATTTTCAGTTTACTTTATATCCATAAGGTTAACCCTACACTAAGTAAACAGTTCAACAAATAGAATGAAGAAAAAAAAAAAACACTATTCTTCAACAGTCAAGACAAAGGCTATTCAAAATCATCACATTTCAAAATGTCAATTGCATGCATATGGATTATCCTTGAGGTGCTCTATTAGTTACCACAGATCAGAAAGAACATATGGTATTTGTCTTTTTGAGACTGGCTTATTTCACTAAGTATAATGGTTTCCTATTGCATCCATCCATTTTGTTGTAAACAACAGGATTTTTTTAAACCACTGCGTAGTATTCCATACATGCACCATAATTTGTTTATCCAGTCTTCAGTTGACAGACATTTGGGTTGGTTCTATGTCTTAGCTATTGTGAATTGAGCTGCAATAAACATGGGGGTGCAGATACCTCTTTCATATGCTGATTTCATTTCCCTTGGGTAAATTCCCAGGAGTGGGATGGCTGGGTCATATGGTAGGTCTATATTCAGATTTCTGAGGTATCCCCATACTGTCTTCCACAGTGCCACAGTGTCTGCACCAGTTTACATTCCCACCGCATTACCTTTTCCCCACATCCTCACTAGCATTTGTTGTTTGTTGACTTCTATATGAGAGGAATTCTAACGGGGGTGAGGTGAAACCTCATTGTGGTTTTGATTTGCATTTCCCTGATGGCTAGTGATCCTGGGCATTTTTTCATGTGTCTGTTGACCATTTGGATTTCATCTCTTGAGAAATTCCTGTTCAAGTCTTTTGCCCATTTCTTTCTCCTTTTTTTAATCAAAAAAATTTTTTTAAGGATTTGCCCATTTCTTAACTTGATTATTTGTTTTGTTGTTGAGTTTCTTGAGTTATTGATAGGTTCTGGATATTAATTCTTTATAAGTTTGCAAATAATTTATCCCATTCTGTCAGTTGCCTCTTCATTTCGATGAGTTTTTTTTCTGCAGTGCAGAAGCTTCTCAGCTTGATGTAATCCCATTTGTCAAAATTTGACCCCAAGTTTCTTGCTCTGACAAGCACAAGGTCAAGTCCTTGGCAGGCAGACAGAAGGCAGGGGTTCTGGTGCTTGAGGGCAGATCAGGGGCCACAGTGCATAGCAATGTGCCATACACAATGTAGAAGGCTGTAGAAAGGGGGCGGGGGCAGGGGTGGGAGAACCAACTGCCTGATTGGATCAGTCCACACTGCATGCTTGTGTTAAAATTTTGCCCTGTGCCCCATTAAGGTGTGTGAGTATTATATGTTAATTAAATACCTTTAATAAACTAAAGGAGGGGAATAAAAAGACCCCAGCTGGTCCAGGGAAGGCCCAGGACCAAGCCCTAAGAATGGCCCCATAAGGAAGTGCCTCCCCCATGTTTGCCCATGTCTCCCACACTCCCACAGAACACCTAGGAAATGACACTATCTGCAGAGGCACCAAGGAGACTGGCCTAGGTCCCCAGATGGCCTCTTCTCTACCCTGGGAGATCCACAACTTGGTGCCCTGGTGACCCATGTCCCATGGTCCCACTGTGACACCTGCTATGTGCCAGGCACTCCACCAGCCCCTAGAGTCCTCAAATCATTTTCACTGTTGTAATGAATGTACAACGTGGGGACCAATCGTCACCCCATTTGGCACATGGGGAATCCTCAAAGGTTAAGCAAGCTGCCCGCCGTGCTTGCAGGACTTAGAGTTGGCAGATCTCCAAATCAGTGTCCTCGACTATCGTGACCCTCCTGCTGCTGACCCTCACCCAGGGCCCAGGACCCCTCACACTCAAGTAGAGGAGTTCTCTGGACCCCAGTTTGAGAAACATGGACTTAGAAGACTAAGACAGTGTGCTAAGAAAATGCCCTTGGACTGGAAGCCATTATTGCAAAATGGGGGTTTTGGGGGTGTCTTGTATTGCTGTTGAAGATGTTTGCTTATAAGGGATCACCAAGGTGGAGTGGTTTTGTGGCGTCACAGATAAAGTCATTGTCTGTGACGCTGGCATCCCATATGGGCACTGGAACATGGTCTGGCTGTCCCACTTTTCTTTTCTTCTTCTTTTTTTTTTTTAAAGATTTATTTAAGTCCAAGTTATGCAGAAAGAGAGAAAGGTCTTCCTTCCATCTGCTGGTTCACTCCCCAAATGGCCACAATGGCCGGAGCTGCCCCGATCCAAAGCCAGGAGCCAGGAGCCAGGAGCTTCTTCCAGGTCTCCCACGTGGGTGCAGGGACCCAAGGACTTGGGCCATCCTCTACTGCTTTCCCAGGCAATAGCAGAGAGCTGGATTGGAAGTGGAGCAGCCAGGACTCAAATCAGCACCCATATGCGCTGCAGGCAGCAACTTTACCCACTACACCACAGCGCTGGCCTTCCACTTTTCTTTGTTTTAATTTATTTATTTATTCAAAAGGCAGTTATAGAGAGGCAGCAGCAGAGAGAGGGAGAAGTCTTCCATCTACTGGTTCACTCCCCAAATGGCCACAATGGCCGGAGCTGCCCCGATCCAAAGCCAGGAGCCAGGAGCCAGGAGCTTCTTCCAGGTCTCCCACGTGGGTGCAGGGACCCAAGGACTTGGGCCATCCTCTACTGCTTTCCCAGGCAATAGCAGAGAGCTGGATTGGAAGTGGAGCAGCCAGGACTCAAATCAGCACCCATATGCGCTGCAGGCAGCAACTTTACCCACTACACCACAGCGCTGGCCTCCCACTTTTCTTTGTTTTAATTTATTTATTTATTCAAAAGGCAGTTATAGAGAGGCAGCAGCAGAGAGAGGGAGAAGTCTTCCATCTACTGGTTCACTCCCCAAATGGCCACAATGGCCGGAGCTGCCCCGATCCAAAGCCAGGAGCCAGGAGCTTTTTCTGGGTTTCCCATGTGGCTGCAGGGACCCAAGAACTTGGGCCATCCTCCACTGCTTTCCCAGGCCACAGCAGAGAGCTGGATCGGAAGTGGAGCAGCCAGGATTCAAATCAACAACCATATGGGATGCCAGCACCGCAGGTGGCAGCCTTACCCGCTATGCCACGGCACCGGCCCCTGCTCCACTTTCGCTTCTTTTCTTTTTTTAAAGATCTATTTATTTATTCGAAAGGCAGAGTTACAGGGAGGCAGAGGCAGAGAGAGAGAGAGAGAGAGAGGTCTTCTGCCAGCACCACAGGCAGTGGCCCCTCCCTGCTCTACTTCCAATCCAGCTCCCTGCTAATGGCTTGGGAAAAGCAGCAGAAGATGGCCCGAGTTTTTTGGTCTCCTGCCATACCATGTGGGAGACCTAGAAGATGCTCCTGGCTTGGGCCTGGCCCAGTGCTTGCTGTTGTGGCCATCTGGGGAGTGACCCAGTAGGTGGAAGATTTCTCTGTCTGTCTCTCCCTCTCTCCCTATAATTCTGACTTTCAAAAATAAATAAAATCTTTCTTAAAAGAGAGAGAGCATCCAAGAAATGAAAGTGCATCAGCCCCGCACCCCGTGGGTGAATCCACTCAAAGGCTCTCCCTGCGGCTGTCTCACAGCGCCTCCTCCTATCCAGGCGTCGGCTGCTCTTCTTGAACGTCAGTCCACCCTTCCTGTTCTGCCCAGGATGTGCATAGAGCAAGCCCAGCCTCTCCTCTTCCTGGTGGTCTCCCACGTGTTCGGAGACAGACGTCACGCCGCCAGCGCCATGCCTGCCCCCCGCACCGTGGCACGCACCTGCAGTCCTTCGGTCCCTCCTCGGGGCCCTGCAGAAGGCACAGCTGGAGATGTAGCAGTGCCACTGTGGAGGGTGGGGCCTGTGCTTTCACGTGGACCACCGTCCAAGAGAGAGGGGCGCCTCTGAGTCGGCAGCCTCGTGTCCAGGGGCCTCAGTGTCAGCCTCTCTCTCATGGCCCGTTCAGTTTCTGTGACGAAAGTGCCTTAGACGGGGTCGTTGCTGAACAACGGAAACAGCTTGTCGTTCTGCAGGCTGGCAAGGCCAGGGTCAAGGTGCCAGCGGATTCAGTGTCCGCTGAGCCCTGCTCTCTGCTTCTACCGTAGAAGGGAAGGAATACCCCTTCCAACCTGCCTTCTAAGGACGCTAATCTCTCGGTGGTGGTGGGAGAGACACAGAGAGTGAGCGAGATCTCGCATCCTCTGGTTCCCCTCACAAATACCTACACCTGCCAGAGCTAGGCCAAGCTGAAACCGGGAGCCAGGAACTCGATTCAAGTCTCCCACGAGGGTGACAGGGACCCAACGACTTTACCATCACCACTGCTTCCCAGGGTCTACACTAGCAGGAAGCTGGAATTAGGAGCGGAGCCAGCACTCAAACCCAGGCACTTTGAAATGGGTTGCGGGTGTCTGAACTACTAGGCTGAAGGCCTGTCTGTAATCTCTCTTTTCAGAGGGTGATTTTAATAAGGGTAATGTACTTGGGGCCTAAAATCCCCACCTCTTAATACTAATACCACACACACTGCCAACTAAGCTCTCACAAAGGAATCTAGGGGGACACCAACTTTCACTCCCCAAAAGGCCGCAATGGCTGGGACTGGGCCAGACTGAAGCCAGGAGCCAGCAACCCCACCCATGTGGGTGGCAGGAGCCCAAGCCCTTGGGCCATCTTCCGCTGCTTTCCCAGGTGCATTAGCAGGGAGCTGGGGCAGAAGTGGAGCAGCCGGGACTGGAGCCTGGCGCTCACCTTGGGATGATAAATGTGCTGTACCACAAAGCCAGCCCTTCTGATCCAGTTCTTACAATGACAGAGAGACCTGGGGGACCATCCAGCTCAGGCTGAGGCCTCGCTAGGGAACCTGTGTAGTGTGGGGAGAGTGGGGAGAACCACACCGGGTTAGTTCCCTGTCGCTGTACCCACAGATGCCCCCACAACCTAGCAGCTGCAAACTCTGACTGCTTGCAGGTTATTTGGGCGTGGCTCAAAGTCTCACAGGCCGGGGTGGTCCGGAGCCAGGGCTCTGCTCCCAGCTCGCTTGTGGGGGTATGCACAGGCTCTGGACCCCTGCAGGTGGCCTCCCCACACAACCCTTCACAGCATGCCAGCTGACTTCTCCCAGAGGACAGGTGGGGGTGGTGGAGGGAGACCTTCTGAGAAAGGGCCTCCATGCAGAAGCTACAGTCTCACAACCCTAATATGATTTGAACAGGATTCAGCTCCCCAAACTCTTGCAGAAATATATATATATATATATATATATATATATATATATATAAAGACAAGTAGAACAACAGAGAAAGGGGGAGAGAAAGAGAGATCTTCCATCCCCAGTTCACTTCCCAAATAGGCTCAACAGCCTGGCTGGGCCTGGAACTCCATCCTGGTCTCCCACGTGGGTGGCAGGGGCCCAAGCACTTGGGCCTCTTCTGCTGCTTTCCCAGGAGCATTAGCAGGGAGCTGGATCGGAAGTGGAGCAGCCGGGACTTGAACCAGCGCCCATATGGGATGCCAGCATCCCATGCAACGGCTTAACACCCTGTACCCCAACACCAGTCCCCAAGGCAGAGGTTTAAACCCCGAAGTCTTAATGGCACTGGTCCATGGATAAATGGTGGATAGAGTCGGGTAGACTTGGCTCCAGTCATGGTGTCTGTAGGGGGGCCTTTGGGGTGTGGTTGGGCTGGAGGAGGTGGCTGGGGCAGTCATGATAGAAGCAGAGAGCACACCAGGACGAGACGGCTCCCTGTGTCTCTGCTTCCTGGCTCGCCCTATGAGCACCTGTCCCTCCACCATCCTCTGGCTCCAGCAGACTAAGGGGCCACCTGATCTTGGACTGAGAACCTACAAACCTGCAAGCCAAAGTAAACATTCTCCCCTTCTAAGTCGCTCCCCTCAGGTATTTTGGCTAAGGTCACAAAAAGCTGACTCGCAGAAAATCTTGGAAGAGGCTGCCGGCGGCTTCTGCAGTATTTGCTGCATCAGGAGCGTGTCACTGGATCCAGGCCACCGATTTCAGGGGAGGGGGTGACCCGGGGGCACGGCTCCCAGGCGACGGGGCCACCTACCTCCTCCGCCTTCTCAGCTCACGGCTTGGATGCGTTGCGCTAGTTAATTAACTTTGCTCGTCTGGGAGAGGAGAGGGGCAGGGCCACTCTGAGGTCACACTGAATTAAACGAAATAGCACAGACGGGCGGCGTCTGGTCTCGAGGGGCAGCCCAGCCGGTGCCGCCTCCTCGGCTGTGGTCCCTCGTGCAGCCAAGGGCCAAGGGCTCATTTGACTCCACTTGTCAAGGGGGTTCTCTGGGTACACGTACAGCGAGGGCACTGCAGAAGACGGCGCCTTTGCGGCTTTGGGGACCTGAGTGTGTTTTAGCGCAAACTCTCGCTCGATCCGTTGTCTGATTCAGCTCCTCTCAAGCTTGCCCAGAGGTGTGTCCAAGCTCCGGGCCATCGGCGACCTGCCTCTGATACACTGCTACGTCCAACAGAGGGCTGTGCCTGCCACTTGGTCACGCTCCCATGTGGATGGGGCAGCGGGCACATGGACGCCCTCCGGGACAGCCCACTCGCCAGGAAGCAGTGGGCTGATCTCTCGTTTCATTCTTGAACATCTGTGGCAATTTCACCAGGGTAAAAAGCTGAGGTCCCTTACCAGGGGAGGGGGGGCGGAGAACCCTCTGCCCTTGGGTTGCCTCCTCCCATTGCCCGATTTTACCCTTCGGGTTGCTGTGTGCTGAGCCGCCCATCTCTGCCCGTGGAGGGTCTCCTCTACCTCGCGTCACTCTGGCTGCAGGGGGCAGGAGCTGTGGCAGAAATAATCAATCGGCCCTTCCACAGGCAGCCGTGCAGGCCAAGGAAAACCTGTCCCTAACACGCCTTCAAAAGCTGCCCCAACCATGCCAACCTAAGGGAACTGCTGTAAGTGGACAAAGAGCTACAGAGAAGCCGAGGGGCCCAGCAAGTGGGTGCTGGCTCCTGTGGCTGCGCCTCCCCCCACCCCCGGGGGATTGGAGCACCATGGGTTCTGCTGCCACTGGACCCGGGGGAGGGAACGTGGGACTCCCCACCAGGAAGCTGTCCCTGCGCTATGCCCAGACCCCAACCACAGGGGCCCCCCCTCCGGATCCTCACTGCCCCATAGCCTTCTCTGCAGCTCCACCTAACCCTACAGAGACCCGGCCCTTGGTGATAAATTGACAAAAGAGGCACTGGTGTTGTGGCACCGTGGGTTAAGCCGCCCCCTGTGCCACCAGCCCAAGTACCTGGGCCCCTGCTGCACATGTGGGAGGTCTGGGTAGAATTCCAGGCTCTTGGCTTCGGGCCTGGCCCAGCCCTGCCCACTGTAGCCATTTGGGGAGCGAGCCAGCGAATGGAAGATTCCCCCTCTCTCTGCCTGTAAAATGACAGCAAGGCTGCACAAAGATTTTCCGTTTTCACATCGGTCCAAAAGTCTGGCTGAGCCTTCTGAGCTTCAGATATACAAGGGCAGTGCCAGCGAGGTCGTGGACGAGCCGGGTCCGCCCGAGGCCACAGCCGGTGCCGGGGTCTGCAGCCTTGCTCCAGCAAGCCAGAGCCTCGCAGCGCCCTGCTGCCCCGGCACGCCAGGTGTGGTGAGGGCGTTTGCATTTGGGGTAGGTGGTGCTCAGCCCTGAGAAACAGACTCCTCAGGTTTGAGGCTGGGGAGCTCTGGACTGCTTAGTGGGCAGAGGTCTCCCCCATGACTGCCAACCCTCTCCTTCTATAGTAAGAACATCCCTAAAACACGACAGGTACATGTTTTATAAACCCCAAGACACAGACTTAGTTCCCTAAGGTGTACACAATGGCTCTCGAAGGGGGGCTGGCGTCGTGGTGCAGTAGTTAAGCAACTGTTTGCGATGCCTGTGTGCCATAGCGAAGTGCTGGTTCGAGTCCCGGCTGCTCTGCTTCCCAGCCAGCTCCCTACTCAAGCGCCTGGGAAAGCAGTGGAAGATGGCCCAAGTACCTGGGCCCCTGCACCCATGGGAGAGACCCAGACGGAGTCCCAGGCCCCTGGCTTCAGCTTGGACCAGTCCTGACCGATGTAGCCGTTTGGGGAGTGAGCTAGCAGATGGAAGATCAATCGATCTCTCTCTCTGGAACACAGTCTTTCAAAAAAAAAAAAAAAACTTTAAAGGAAAGCTTGTAGAATGGTGGAGTTGAAAGATAAGTTTATTTAGGTGCAAATATTTAGGTGCAAAATTTAGGTGCACTTTCGTAACGCATGTGTGGTTTTTTCGTAATACGCCTTTTCATGAACTTTTTGAAGATCCCGCGTGGGTATGGCTGTCAGGTGTGCGTTGCTGTTTGTTCCACGAACCCTTGCAAGCACCCAGTGCCTTCCTGGGAGGTTAGCGCTGGCGAGAGCTGACACTTCCTGGCCACCTAGAATGCACAGGAAGTGCCGCTCCCCACGTTACCCCCCACCCAGGCTGATCCTCGGAGGCGGCCAGGATTGCTGCCCCCCTCTCCAGGTGAGGAGGCCGAGGCCAGCCCCTGAAGCCTGACGGGGCTGCCTGCCCCTCCCTCTCTCCCTAGGGGCCTCGGCGTCTTCTACCCCGAGCTGGGGAACATCGGCTGCATGTTCATTCCCGACTGCGACAACTTCAGACAGAAGATCACCTCCTGGTCGGAGCCCATAGTCAAGTTCCCCGGGGCCTTGGACGTGAGTGCGCAGGGCGGGGCTGGGGCTGGGGGAGGGAGTGTGTCGCCTCTGAGCCTGCAGATCTGGGTGACTTGAAGCCCCGTGCTTCAAGGGGATGGGGGCAGTGCTGGCCGTGGCCATCAGGATGTGCTTTCCCGGGCCGGGCCCGTGGCCTCCAGGAGGGGCTGGGGAGGTGGAGGGTTGTAGCTGGGGTGTCCTGGGGGCCCGTGCTCTTCTGGGACCCCCTACTCTGGGGGTTCCTGAGCCTGGCTCTGCAGGGTCAAGATGAAAAGCAGTCGGGAGTGTGTGCTTTGGGGTCAGCAGAGCCCAGGAAAGGGGTGCAGGGGGAGCTTCCTGTCAAGGGGCAGGGTGGCTGCCCCCGTGGAGCGGTCTGTGACGGACAGGGCTTCCAGGGTGGCGACGCGAGCAGAGGCCATCAGCCCACAGCTGCGACAGAGCCCACGCGCCTCCTCTGCCCCCAGTCATCTCAAATCATAAGAAGTGCAAATAAGCACTCCTCTAAGGAAAGGGACTTAGCACCGAGCTGTTCCGGAAGCTTCCTTTGGCCCCAGGGGTCTGGCGGCCTGGGGAAATGCATGGAGGTGTGGGGGTGGGGCTGCGGCCCCAGGTGTCGGGCAGAGGCCGAGTTCTTGCTGTCTGCTGGGTTTGGGCACAGGGTTCAACGTGGGTGCGAGGACTGTGACATTACGGGGGCTCGGGTCACCAATGCGTGGGGACAGAAGGACTTAGGTCAGGGAGAGGCTGACCTTCCGGTCCCTTCTGTGTGGCATGGTGAGGAGAGGGCCCTTCCTGTCTCTGGGCACAGCCTGGGGGCTCCATGCTGCCCACACCAGGGCCTGGCCACCATCAGTGGAGCTGTGGCCAGGCAGAGGCGCTGGAGGAGGCGAGCACAGGTGTGGAGGGCCCGAGTCGGCCTCCTTTCTTGAAGTGCTTTTTGCTTCTAGAGAACAGATAACTGGTGATAGGTCTTGCCCTTTGTGAGTCTAACACACGTGCATGCATATATGTGCCTATGACACACTGCACACACACGCACTGTGCACATGCATACATGGGTGCTCCCATGTACACGCACACAGCAGCCCTCTTCCCTGGGGGCCTCTGGCCTGGGTCACCCCTGAGGACAGCAAGAGGAGCAGAGAAAGAAGAATGTGATCTGACTCTTGGGGCGGGAGGCAGGAGGCCACAGGAGCAGGACAAGGAGCCCTGACACTTAGGGACAAGGCCGTGCTACTTCCGGAGCAAAACTCTTGGCTTTACCAGGGTTTCACTTGTCTTCTGCTTTCCCACTGAAAGAGTGAGCAAGTGGGGCCGGAGAATTTCACAGGCCAGGGATGACTCCCAAGGGACAGTAGGCTGCCCGCTCCCTTTTGCGAGCTGTAGTACTGCAGGCATCCACTAGATGGCAGTGGAGACTTTTCAGCAGAGCAGATTTGACGCCGGCTTGAAAGCTGGGTCGATACACATAACACGGGACAGCACGCCCTCCAGGGCTTGAACCCGCCCTCTGCTGGGAAGCCCAGCTGTCTCAGCCCAGGGGACGGTGGGAAAGAGAGCTGCACTGGAACACAGAGATCGCTTAAAGACCCATGATGTTGGGGAGGGTATGGGTTTCACAAAGTAAGGTTTGTCTGAAGTCGTGGAAAGAAAGGGAAAAAAACAGTGCTCCACCGCTATGGAGCTCCCGTTTATGGAAATTTAATAGATCTATGAGAAAACAGAGTCAAAGTCATCAAAAGTTGCCGTTCACGGAGCGCTGCGGTGTGCCGGGCTCCATGCATGTGTCAATTCCTTCAACCCCCGGTCAAGGCTACAAGTGGAGGATTTCTGTAGTCGAGACTGCCAGTGGCCAGCACCAAAGCCAACTCAAACCTGCTTAGGCCAAAAGAGAAAGAGGAGAACTTGCTGGTTCACAAAACCGAAAACCACAGGGCTAACAACATCAGGCATGGCTGGATCCAGGCCCTCGCACAACTGTTCCCAGAAATTTATCTCTGTATGTGTGTGTGTGTGTGTGTGTGTGTGTTTTCTTTTCCTGTGCTGTTTTATTTGTAAATAGACTCTTCCCTTGTGGCGACACAAATGGCCCCAACAGTCTCAGGTTTGCATTTGACCAGGTTATCCGTCCTGGTGCAAATAGAGTGACCTTTTCCAACCATGCAAAAGTCACAGGCATTGTCTCGCGTGGTCACTAACAGTGGCCCTGGGCAGCCCCCCTTCAGGTACAAGGACCACAAGCAGAAGAGGATGGGCCCCCAGGGGGAGAATAGGGGTGCTGGTTATCAGGAGAAGGGGAAGAGAGCCTCTGGGGCCAGACCCTGAGCAGGAGAGCAGCTGCACCAGGTCTGCCTAAATCCAGTGTCCTGGGCCTTGACCGGCGCACTCCTGGCCGGGGCTCTGAGGGAGACCTCGGGGAGCGCAGGCGCAGTCCGAGGGCACTTGGAATGGCAAGGGGAGGCAGCACAGGCATTGCCGAGGAGGGGCTGGCTGCGGCCTCCCTGAAGAGGCGCGGGCGGGGGCAGAGGCAGGGAGGAAGCAGGTACAAGCCGGGGACAGGATCCCTTGAGAATAGGGGGCCACAAGCCTGGGTGCTTAGTGAGAGAAGAGGAGGGGGTCGTGGGGTCTGACGGGGACAGGCTTGAGGTGGTGCCTGGCTCGGTGGGGACGGCGCCTTGCTGCTGGGGCAATGGAAGCAGGGCCACCAAAGCAGCCACAGCTGCCACTCGTGCCCAGAGAGGGACCCCTGCTCCCCAGGCAGCCCCGGGGCCCTGGCCGGGGGTGGGGGTGCAGTGGGCGCCTGCCAGGGGTATTCCCTCCTGCACCCCTTTGTGCCTGCTACTTCCTCATGTTTGCGTCCTGCCCCAACCAATGTGCCGCGTCCTGCCCCAACCAACGTGCCACCTCCTGCAGGAAGCCTTCCCTGCCTGCCTTTGTCTGGGCTACAGCCCCGCCCCTGGTTGATCTTTTCATTCTTTCTCTGAGCATTTCAAATGTCCCGAGCCTCTAAGCGAGTCTGCTTGCTTCTGCTGTGGACAGCAGCCACTCCTTCCTCCCTCACGGCTGCAACCGTTCCATAAACCCTAGGAGAGCAAGACCCTGCGTTCTCAGTGCCCGAGTCACCCCCAGCCCTACCGGCCTTGCAGACCCCACAGTGGCCGGGGGAGTGCACGGAGGGCAGGTGGAGGGAGTGTAAGCTGCCTAAGCCCTGTGGTGGGGTGTGGGGGGATGGGATACTGGGGCACTGGAAGAAACCACTGAGCCTAGTGGACCCCTGGGCCTGGGTGTGAGTTGGGGGCAGGAAGGGAAGCCATGCAGTGCTCCCAGGGGAGCTGTTGCAGGAGGAGCAGCCCCCCCCCAGGGGCATCCCGGATCTGACAGGAGCAGGCCATGGATTGTGGAGCACAGAAGATGCCCCACTGCCAGGCCCCACGGCTGGGAGGTGGGAGGAAGGGGCCACGGGCGAGTGCCGTGGGGATGGCAGCCCTGAGAGCTGGAGCCCTCTGGGAAGGCTCAGGGTGTGGGCGTGGCAGAAGACACAAAGAGGGGTGCAGGCAAGAAGGGGCAGGAATGGGGAGGCCTCCAGGCTCAGAGCTGGGAGAGGCCCCCTGGGGCAAGCTGTGGGACTTAGCAAATTCTCACCTGCCTGGGTACTGCTCTCGAGAGATGGCTGCGGACAGGTGCACCTCGGCGTCCTGCTGGCCCGAAGGCGGAAATGTCGTCAAGTTCAAAGTGCACCGGGTGCCCCTGGCCTCCTGAGCACATCCCAGCTCGGAAGCTCAGGGCACGGCAGGGCGCCCGGCCGTGTCCCCTCGAGACCTTGACCGTGACCGTGGGGCTGACTGCGAGTGGGTAGGACTGCATTGACTCACCAGGGCAAAGGTCCAAGTTCAAAATGCAAATCACAGCTTCACTGCATGGGAGTCACTTTGTTGCGTTGGCACTCGTAGAAGTGTGTGTGTGTGTGTTGTTTTTAATTATAAATTCAACCTGGGCAAGTTGAAGACTTCTGTTATCCCAGGACCGTGGGCTGGGAGCAGAAAGTCAGGCTGGGATGGGGTGAGGGGTCCACCAATGCAGGGAGTGATGGTTTGGAGTGGAATCACTGAGATGTGACTGTAACCCAGTGCCTAGTGCCCAGTCAGAGCTTAGCAAGTGGCAGATGCCGTCGTGATGACGAGACTGGGACGGTGAGAAGGGTGGGGAGAAGGGGCAAGCTTTCTGAGGGTTTGGGCCTGTGTCAGTCAGTGGCCTGCGATTGCCGGTTCGAGTCCCAGCTGCTCCCTTTCTGATCCAGCTCCCTGCAATGCACCGGGGAAAGCAGTAGAGATGCTACTCCCCCACCTAGCAGACCTGGATGGAGTACTCAGGGGACAGCTGAGGTTCTCAAAGGCGATGGAGAGATGGGCAGGTAGAACCAGTGGGGGCGTGGGGGGCGGGTGAGGAGAGCACCGGCACCCAGAAGCTACGAACTTGTCCCTTCACCCCTTGTCCCCTGGTTCCTGAACTCAGTTGGTCACTTCTGCTAAAATCCCATGCCAGCCCAGCTGCCCGGCCACCTTTATCAGGGCACCTCTGGGTACCAGGGGGCCAGGTAAGAGGGCAGTAACGATCATCAGGTTGCAAAGAAATTTCCCGGGCAGGCCTGGAGCATCCCCCTAGCAACACTGGGAGATGGACAGAGTGGGAGAGATGACGGGGCTGCCCCAGCTCACACTCACCAAAGCCAGGCGGTGCGAGAACCAGCCGCTGACGGCAGCTCCCCTGCCTCCTAGTCCACCTGGATGGCTGGAAAACAGCCCCCACCCAGCGTCCATGCCGGGCCTGGGGTGTCGGGTGCTCGTTCACCCATTCATTGGAGCAGATCTGGACGGAGAGAAACTCTGCCTGGGACCCTACCCGGGGCTGGAGACACCAACAGATCCAATCGCTGCCCTGCCCATTGGACACCCCTTAATGGTCAGCACGTTGATTGCTGCTGTCCCAGTGAACTTGGGAGCGCACTGGCTCCCTCCAGGCCAGCTTCTGTGTCTCCATTCCCAACCCTCTTTATCCTTCAACCTGCTTTGAAGGCATCGTACTCACTGCTTCTGGTTCACAGTTCTCATCGCACCTGAACCTGGCCCTGGGAGCCTTTTAAGAAAGCTTTGCTGAGGGTCAGCGCCGTGGTGTGGCGGGTAAAACCACCGCCTGTGATGCTGACATCCCATATGGGCACCAGTTGGAGTCCCGGCTGCTCCACTCCCCATCCAGTTCCCTGCTAATGCGCCTGGGAAAGCAGCGGAGGATGGCCCAAGCGCTTGGGCCCCTGCCAACCACATGGGAGACCCAGAGGGAGCTCCTGGCTTCGGATTGGCGCAGCTCTGGCTGTTGCAGCCAACTGGGGAGTGAACCAGCAGATGGAAACCTCCCCCTACCTCTCTCTGTAACTCTGCCTCTCAAATAAATAATTTTTTAGAAAAAAAAATAAAAAGGAAGCTTTGTGGGGCCCTAGCACAAAGGCATTGCCGGAGCCCAAGCTAGCAGGTGTCTGCTTGAGAGCCGCATCTGAGGTTGGCTGACAGCACAGGGTCAGGCCTGGGGAAGCAGGCTGCAAGTGCTTTTCAGGTCAAATTACATTTTTACATTTTTTTAAATCTCTGTGGGCTGAAAGGAGAGTGCAGTGGCTGTGCAGCCTGGTGTGTGTGTGTGTGTGTGTGTGTGTGTGTGTGTGTGTGTCTCATTGAGTGAGTGTCTGTAGGGGGCTGCTCCCATGCCCGTGATCTGTTCACAGCAGTCTCCTGGGAGTGTCAGCAAAGGCTTCTTGGATTTTAAAATAGCTGCCAGCCTTTGTCAGGGCATTCACCGGGATGAGCGCACACGTTTGGACTGCTCTGGGGACATGGCACCTGTTCTCAGAGGACTGGGGTGGTGGCTTCAAGAGTTTTGAGAGAGGTTTTGTAGATTTTTAAAAAGATTGTATTTATTTGAAAGGCAGAATTGTAGACAGAAAGGGAAAGATGAGATATCTTCCATCTGCAGGTTCACTCCCCCAAATGACCGCAACAGCCAGGGCTGGACCAGGCTGAGGCCAGGAGCCTGGAAGTCCACCCGGGTCTCCCACGTGGGTGGGTGGCAGGGGTCCAGGCACTTGGGCCATCCTCCGCTGCTTTCCCAGGCGCATTAGCGGGGAGCTGGATTGGAAGCGGAGCAGCTGGGACAGGACCCGATGCCTGTGTGAGATGCATGCAGTGCAGGACGCAGCTTAACCTGCTGCACCACGACGCTGGCCCTTGTGGGTTTTTTAAAAAGTGTTAAGGCTTCTGTGTCGCATGGGAAAGGAGGAGAATATGAGGCGGGGCCAGGTGCTTGGTGCATTCTGCCAGCCGGCAAGGTGGAGGCTGCCAAGAACCCAGCGTGGGGACACCTGCCACCCTGACATGAACCATGTCTCTGGCTCCTCCAAGGACCGTGCATCCCGGCCACTTTGGAGAGCACACTGTTCTCCACAGGGTCCGCCTGACCCGAGTCGCAGCCGCACGGGGTCAAGGGCAGGCAGGGGCAGGTGCCTGCTCTGACAGATGAGGAGACGGCCTTTATTTCTAGTGGGTTTTACTCAGGAGAGCAGTTCTAGGTTTGCAGTAACTGAGCCGAGAGTAGAGTGAGTTCCCACATGCCCCCCACCCGCATCCCCCTCCCACAGCGTGACGGCTGACGCAACTGGTGAGCCCGTGCCGACCCCTCGTGGTCACTCTCAGTGCTGGGTGATGTCTGAGGGTGGACACGTGCAAGGTGACTGGCAGCCACAGCAAGAGGCGTCTCGTGGCCCTGAAGCTCCTCCGTGTCCTGCCCGTTCCCCCTCCCCCCCAACCACAGCAACCACCAAGGGTGTGACGATCACCGTGATGGTGTCTCCAGTCTGCCTCATCGTTGGATCCATATGGCCTTTCAAGATTGACAGAAAACCTGGGGCACCACCACGGCCCCCGCCTCCTGTCCTGGCAACCTGGGCACAGCGTAAGGGCTCCGGTACACGGTCCCCATGGCTTTGACTCTCACCTGAGACCCCCTCCTGCCTTCCCTGGGCATTTCCGTCAAGCAGCTTTGCAGTGGACAGGGGCCCCCACCCCATGTCAGTTTCTCACCGCTCCTCCTCTCCCCTCCAATGAGAATGTGAACTCCCCGAGGGCGGAGACCTCCCTGTGCAGGAACACAGGCAGTGCCTGGGCAGTGAGATTTTTTTTTTTAAACATGTATTTATTTGAAAGGCAGAATTACACAGAGAGAGGGAGAGACAGAGCCAGAGAGAGCTTCTCCTTCCGCTGGTTCACTCCCCAAGTGGCTGCAACAGCCAGGGCTGGGCCAGGTCAAAGCCAGGAGCCTGGAAGTCCACCTGGGTCTCCCACGTGGGCGGCAGGAGCCCAGCTACTTGGGCCATCTGCTGCTGCTTCCCCAGGCGCATTCGCAGGGAGCTGGCTCCGAGGTGGAGCAGCCGGGACTCGAACTGGTGCTCCTGCGCGGTGCAGGTGTCACAGGTGGCATCTTCATCCTGGGCACCAGGTCAGGCTGTGGCTGATTCTGGCTTGTAGACCCGGCAGGGTGCTGGGTGGCCGTCTCCTGCTGATAACAGGGTGAACCTGACAGTTCTCAAAGCCCTCTCCCTGCCATGAGCACTTTCTGGTCCTCTCGCCTCTGTGCCTTATTTTCTGCTTCCTTATCACAGCTCAGCGCAGAGAGGGAGGCAGGCTGGGCAGGTGTGGGGCTGTGAGGGGGAGGCCGAGGTGTGGCTCAGAGCCTGGTGCCCACCTGCTCTGGAGCCTGCTCCAACGAGGCCAGCGACAAGCCTGCAGTCTGGGTGCCCCCCGCCCCTGCTCCTGCGGCACACACCGGCCTCCACCCACTCCGTCCCTACCAGCCGCCCGTGCCCTGCTCACTCTGAAGCTTGGCAGCCCCTAGCGCAGCAGGCAGAATTTCACAGACGGGGAAACTGAGGCACAGAAAGCAGAGCAGCAGGGTCCGGATCTGAAGCCGGGTCCAGTGCCCAAGCCTCTGACCACACCACAGCACGGCTTCCTGACTGGTACAGCTGTGTCCTCAGACGCCGAGCGCCAGGTCCAGGGAAGAAACAGGACAGGGAGGCAGGGAGCAAGGGGTGGGCGTTCCTCTTTTTTTTTTTTTTTTTTAAGATTGATTTATTTATTTGAAAGTCAGAGTTACAGAGAGAGAGGAGAGACAGAGAGAGAGAGGGAGAGGGCTTCCATGGCTGGTTCACTTCCCAGTTGGCCACAACAGCTGGAGCTGTGCCGATCCGAAGCCAGGAGTTTCTTCCTGGTCTTCCACGTGGGTGCAGGGGCCCAAGGCCTTGGGCCATCTTCTACTGCTTTCCCAGACCACAGCAGAGTGCTGGATGGGAAGTGGAGCAGCCGGGACTTGAACCGGTGCCCGTATGGAATGCCAGCACTGCAGGCAGCAGCTTCACCCGCTATGCCACAGCGCCGGCCCCTGGGCATTCCTCTTGACCTGCCTATCCCTTTGCAAATGGCCTGGCCAAAGCGCCCAGCTGTGGCAGTGGCTCAGCCCAGGGAGAGCAGGGCCGCGAGGGGAGCACACTTCAGTGACTTTCTGTGTCCACCACTAACCCCAGGTGGGGTCAGGAGAAGTCCCTGGGTCTTGGGACCCTCGGGTCTGTGTTCTTCCCACCGCACTGGGAATTCAGAGGACCTGAGCCAGGGGTCTGGGGCCCCCGCCTGCAGCAGGGAGTGCACACTGTGGGTAGGCACAGATGGCCTTCTCAGGGCTCCTTGGGCTGCAATGGGAAGAGCCAACACCAGGGGGAGACACATGACCGTCATCCCGCCTCAAGTCCCAGCGAGGGCCGGCACAGGAGCTTTGCAAAGGTCAGGTCAGGTGGAGGAGACCTGGCGGGTGATGGAAGAAACAGAAGGCCCCCAATTTGGGGCCGGGGGGGGTGTGCACCCCTGCTTGTGGAAGTGCACGCAGCCTGGAGCTGAAGGCTGTAAACCCAGGGCCACCAACTCCTGGTGCCCGCCAGGGTCAGGCCGCTGATGAGCTGGGTGCAACGCCGGCAGGTGGCCCTGAGTGCACCGTCACAGCCTGCCCCGAGGAACATGACTTAGAAAACACAGTGCTGGCCGGCGCCGCAGCTCACTAGGCTAATCCTCCACCTGCGGCACTGGCACCCCGGGTTCTAGTCCTGGTTGGGGCGCCGGATTCTGTCCCGGTTGCTCCTCTTCCAGGCCAACTCTCTGCTGTGGCCAGGGAGTGCAGTGGAGGATGGCCCAAGTGCTTGGGCCCTGCACCCGCATGGGAGACCAGGAGGAAGCACCTGGCTCCTGGCTTCGGATCGGCGCAGTGCGCTGGCTGCAGCGGCCACTTGGGGGGTGAACCAACGGAAAAAGGAAGACCTTTCCCTCTGTCTCTTTCTCTCTCTCACTGTCTAACTCTGCCTGTCAAAAAAAAAAAAAAAAAAAAAAAAAAAAAAAAAAAAAAAGAAAGAAAGAAAGAAAAAGAAAACACGGTGCTGGCAGTGCCCCAGCCCTCCGTCCCTGGTGCTAGCCGTCCCACGGGCCATCCTGAGTGTGGGGACCACAGGGCGTGGGGACGAGAGCTGCTGACTCTACAGCTTGGTTTGCAGGGCACTTGGAGCCCGAGGGGCTAGGCTGCAAAACGGCAGAGGGCCCTGGCTCCAGGCAGCCCTGGGTGCAAATCCTTGCCCCGCTACTTGGAGCCCTGTGACCTCGCGCAGGTTCCTGACCTTGGTTTCTTCCCTCACTTGGAAATGCGTCAAATGTCTGTCTCCCCAGCAAGAGCCAGGGATGCAGGCTCTGTGCCCACCCTCCAGGGCCGTCGCTGCACTTTGCTTGCCGCTGGCGCTTCCTCCTCCAAGAGATTTCTTTTCTCTTGGCTTCCACGAGCCCCACTCTGGGCATTGCCTCCCCCTTTCATTCTTCACTTCTCAGGCTCCTTTGCAGGCTGTTCCTCTTTGGGGCTGGGGTCTCGTCCACGTCACAGCTTTCAAGATCTATACAACAGTGATTTCCTGCTGGCCCCTCAAATGCACCAGCACCCCCCCACACACACACCTCCCCCTTCCTCCATGTCTCCCCCTCTCCGTGAAGAGCAGCTCCAGCTTCCAGCTGCTCGGAGGGACATCCTGGAGCCACCAGGCAGCTGTACACCAAGAGAACACGTCCAGAAGCTGCTACCCCTCTCCTCCACTGCTACCCCCGGCCAGGGCCAGCACCGACCTAGTCCCTCCTACCTGCCCCAAATGCCCAGCTTATCCTCAGCCTAGCAGACAGCGTGAGCTTGCAGCATGCAGGTCTGATCTGCTCACGCTTCTGCTCCCAATCCTCCTGTCTGCCCCGATTGCCCACGGTCGAAGCCTAGGGGGTACCAGCGGCCTGCCTGACCCCACCGGCCGACTGCTCGCCCCCTCTCCAACTTTGCCTCCTGCCTTGCTCCCCTGGCTGCCGGCCTGCTGGGCCTCCTTTCCACTTCTGGTCCACACTCAGCAGGCTTCAGGGCCTTGGACCGGCACTGGCCTCTGCCAGATCGCCCTCCCACTAATGTCTGGGGGTGGGAGTGGGGGTGGGGGGTCTCATCCTCACCTCCTTCACATCTTTGCTTCAAGGTCACCTTCTCAAGGAGGCCTGCAGGTGCCCGCCTCTGACCGCTCTGAGTCCTGCTATCCCTATCGGCTTCCTACCTGTGCATTCTTCGTTGTGTGTTTTGCTGGCTTGTGTCATCTGCCCCCAGCTAGCCCCCCGCTAGACCACGAGCTCCAGGGACCTCCGTCAGGTTTGGTCGTTGGTGTGTCCCAAACGCCAGGGCAGTGTCTGTCATGTGGCAGGCACGTAACAACCACACGTCAAATGCAGATTTGAAAGTTCTACCCCAGAAAAAAAAGGGGGGGACTATAAGCAAAAGTAAACTCTAGGGGCTGGCCTGTGGCACAGTGGGTTAACACCCTGGCCTGAAGCGTCAGCATCCTATATGGGCGCTGGTTTGAGACCCAGCTGCTCCACTTCTGATCCAGCTCTCTGCTATGGCCTGGGAAAGCAGTGGAAGATGGCCCAAGTGCTTGGTCCCCTGCACTCGCATGGGAGACCCAGAAGAAGCTCCTGGCTCCTGGCTTCGAGTCTGCACAGCGCCGGCCGCTACAGCCAATTGGAGAGTGAACCATCGGATGGAAGACCTCTCTCTCTCTCTCTTTCTCTCTGCCTCTCCTCTCTCTGTGTAGTTCTGACTTTCAAATAAATAAATGAATAAATCTTAAAAAAAAAAAAGTAAACTCCAAGGGCAGACTTGAGGGAACGTGTGCCACAGACATGCAAATGGCTATCATTTGTACATGTCGGGGGCTCTTGGCAGCTGATAGGAGTAGGATGTGTGCCCCACAGAGAACTCCCCATATACCTGGTGGCTGAAGAGAAACAGATCTCCAAGGTGGACACTGGGCCACGCAGATGGCGAACTCCAGGCAGGCGTGTGGATGAATGGCCCCGGCCTCGGCTTGTCAGCAGGTGCCGAGCTGACCTTGGCAAGCTCGCATGAGAGGTCTGAGGGCAGGATCGGGACAGCGACAGTGGAAGGCAGCGATGGCCCAAGATCAGACGGAAGGGGTTGCCCCAGCGTCCTCTTCCTGGACACTGTCCCAAAATGACCCCTGTCCCAAGGCGATACTTGTCCTGCTTGGTATTTTCTGACAAGGGTCCCTTGAGGGTTAGACTGATGACACCCACCGTGTGTCAGGGGAGCAGAAGCCAGGGTTTCCCCCCACTCCCCCCAAGCCCCGCACCTCCTCTTGGTGGAATTCTGGAATTCGGTGATCTGCAATGCCATCAAAGCCGCCTGTGGCCCCTCATCTTGCTGAGAGTGACGGTCAAGCTGGGGTTGGGTCAGGAGCCTTTGATTTCTAAGGAGCTCCGACAGAGCTGCCTGTTAGCTCCCCATACACCTGGTGCTCCCCGTCCTCAGAGCCCCCAGCCCTGTGAGGTGTACCTCTGCCAGTGCATCATCGGGGACGAGCTATCTCCTCTTCCGATCATCAGCCACTCTCCAGAGCCGGCACCTGCCTCTCCTTCACCGTCATCTTTGACCTGGCCGGCGAGGCTCCTGCTTCCGGGCCGCTACAGAGCAAACGCCCAACACCAGCTTCTACCTGGGGCCCAGGTGGCTAAGAGCAGTCAGCCGGCAGCCAAACCCACAGAGCCATAAAACGACCCGCAATTTTTTTACAGGGTCTGAGCGTGCGGAAGGCCAGTGAGGCATCAAACCAAATGACAGAATCATAAGGAGAAGGGCAGGTGTGAGCTAGAGCAATATTTTGAAAGTTCTACCCCAGAAAAAAAATGCCATTGGCTAAAGTAAAGGCCAAGGGCAGACTTGAGAGACTGTGTGCCACAGACATGCAAATGACTATCATTTGTACACGTGGGGTGGGGCTCTTGGAAGCTGGTAGGAATAGGATGTGTGTCCCATAGAAGAAGGTGCAGGGCGAGAGGACAGAAAGAGAAAGGAAGTTCTCTTCTGTTTGTGATGCAAACACATGCATTAAAAAATGTATTTGAAAGGCAGAGTTACAGAGAGAGAAGGAGAGACCTGGGCGGGCGAGAACTGCTGGTCCACTCCCTGAACATGTCACTCCCAGGCGACGACCTGGGCAGGGCCGGGCTGGCGTCAGGAGCCAGAACTCCATAGAGGTCTCCCACGTCGGGGGCAGGGGCCCAAGCACTGGGGCCATCTGCTGCTGCTGCTTTTCCCAGGTGCATCAGTAAGGAGCTGGGTCAGCAGTGGAATGGCTAGGACTCGAATCGGCGCTCGTGTGGGATGTTGGCGTCACCGGCAGCAGCTATGCCACTGTGCCCCGATGCTGGCTCAAGGCACGCAATTTTTAAGAATGGTGCAGACTTTATGTGAAGCTCACCATAAGGCAGTTTGTGTTCTTTCTTTTTTTTAAAATTATCTTAAATATTAATGTATTTGAAAGGGAGAGAGAAGAAAAGGCACAAAGAGATCTCCCATCCCCTGGTTCACTCTCCAGATGGCTATAACAGTCACAGCTATGCCAGACCAAAACCAGGAGCCCAGAGCTCCATCTGAGTCTCCCCCATGGGTGGCAGGGGCCCAAGGACTTGAGCCATCTTCTGCTGCTTTCCCAGGAGCACTAGCAGGGAGCTGGATTGGAAGCGGAGCAGACAGGGCTCAAACTGGTGCTTCGACATGGGATGCTGGCATCGCAGGTGGCGGCTCAGCCCCCTGCACCAGGACTCCGCCCCCTGGTACTCTTGTTCTCCAGTGGAGGGTGCAGTACAGGTAGACAGGTGGCCTCCCCTGCTCTGGGGGTGCCGCAACAATGCCGACCACAGCCAGTGGCATCTTCATTGTGTCGAAACAGTCATTTTAGTCCCAGGGATTTACCCTAACGAGATTATGTAACCAGAGACATGCATAGATGTTTATGTAAAAGGATGTTCATTGTCGCGTTATTTAAAATAGCAGGCAGGGGGAGAAGAGGAGAAATCAATTGGATACTCAACAATAGATTTGTTAACTGGAAGGTACTCTCTCCATATGAAAAAAGTACCACATAGCTATTAAACATCGTGTTGTCAAAGACTACTTAAGGCTACCAGAAAGCCTCACAATGTATTTCTGAATGAAAGAATCCAAATGATAAAACAGTAATTTCACTGTAGTCCAATTTTCAGGAATTACATCTTTTTAGGCATGCAAAAAGGAAACATTAGACAAATGGAGAATCTAGCAAAATCTTAACATCGGATCACCTTGAGGGGTGGGAATTAAAGGTGATTTTTATTTCTCCTTTGCCTTTGTCTGTCATTTCCATATGTTCGCCAATGAATGCATCTATCTTTAATAATAAGGAAAAATGCTATCTGGGAGGGGCGGGGGAGTGAACAGAGAGGAAAGGCTGCAGCTACCCAAATGGTCTGAGTGCTGGTTGCTGTGGAAACCATAACTTTGAATCGCCCAACTTTTTGTGAATTACTTCCCTGCTCTGCGGGTAAGTGCCCGTGCCGGAGTCAGCCTCTCCCAGGCACAGCCACGTGTCTGGGGTGGGGGTGGGAAAAGCCGAGGAGCCCTGTCCTGCCCTGGGGAAGAGGTCCCCAGGAGACTCCTCAGTGTCCTGCAGTCGCCTGTCCTCTCCCAGGTGAGCAGGACCCTGGGGGCCTGCTGTGGATCCCGGGGCACAAGCCGCCCCCACCCCACTCAGGCTTCTCTGCACAGGGCTGCGAGCCCCCACAGAGCATCTGATGGTGTCTAGCTCAACCTCAGCCAGCTCTCAGCCCACTTCTACAGGACGGCGTCACAGCAGCGGTGCTGGGAGCTAGGGGCAGGTGGCTCCGTCTTCGTGAGCGTGTCGATGAGCAACCGGGGGACAGGTCACTGAGACAGTGGGCATCTGAATGGAAATCCCACCTCTAGCCCCAGGCCCTCCCCGTGTGCTCTGGGAGAGCTGCACCTGCCCGGTGAAGCCCCTTGGGAAGCAGGAGGCCGGCTCCCAGTGACCTTGGTTGACAACAGTGCAGACGCGTCCCCACACTTGTTCTGGGAACGCGGGCGCCTCGCTGCCATTTGCAAACCCTGCTCGGAGCTCTAGGGTGCGGAGAACGGGTTGGTTTATAGACGGAGGCAGCCACAAGTTGGAATTTTAAAAAGCAATGTGTCCTTTGAGCAGGAGCCCGGGCGGGGGGCTTTGCAGGCTGTCGCTTTCTGTCCCAGGGACCAGATGGAACTTGTTTTTCTGTGTACTTGGGGGTTTAACCCTTTGTGCGCCTCCTCCCCTGCAGCCCCATTCAGGAACGGCTTGCCTCTGGCACGCGAAGTTAGCGGCTTTGAACTTCAGCCACATTCCTTGGGAATGCCTCGTCTTCTCTATCCACTGCCTTGGCCCACGGATCTCATTTTGTTTAGCACACACTGGCGTGTGCCAGACACTGCTCTCGGCACTTTGCAAATATTAGCCCATGTACCCGCTTTGCGGCTCAGGACGCCGAGGCACAGACAGGCTAAGCCACTTGCCTGTGCTCACACAGCCGGTGGCTGACGAAGCCAAGACTCGAACACTGGCTCCCGGCTCCCAAATCTGTGTGCTTGTTTATACTTTCTGTTTTAAGTGATTTTAAAAATTTATTTGTCTTATTTATTTGAAAGGCACAGACATGGAGATGTGTGTGTGTGTGTGTGTGTGTGTGTGTGTGTAATTAGAAAGGGGGAGAGATCTCTCATCCTCTGGCTTATTTCTCAAATGCTTGCAACATCTGGGCTGGGGTCAGGTGGAAGCCAAGAGCTAGAGACTCCATCCGGGTCTCCCACTCGGGTGGCAAGGGCCCAAGGACTTGAGCCACCACCTGCTGCCTCCCAGGGCGCGCACTAGCAGGAAGCTGGGTTCAGGAACTGGCCAGGACTCACATCCGGGCACTCTGATGTGGGACACCGGCACTCCAGGCAGTGTCTCAACTGCTACCTGGAACACCCACCCCAGAACTGGTGTGTTTGGCCGCAGCATCATGGCTGACTCTCCAACAGCAAATCCTGTTCTAAGTTCAGAGCTCCTGGGGTGGATCTTCCCCCCTGGAGCCCTGGGAGCCGCAGGTGCCGTCAGAATGAGAGGGAACGCACATGCAGCACTGTGCGAAAGGTGCCCGCCCGCCCCACCTAGATGGGGGGCCAGAGCCCAGCACTCCCTGGGGGCCTTGGCTGGTGACAGAGCTGCAGCCTGGCTGGGCACCGGGAGGCTGTACCCTGAGATAAGAAGGATCAGATTCTCAGTGAAACAGCTCAGGGGTTAGTGAGAGTCTCCCCAAGGTCCTGTGTGCGGGTGGGGGGCACTGTCTCCTCCAATAACGTTGTGTGGGGTCTGTCACAGAGGGCTGTGGGGCTCACAGCAACACCGCCCCGGGAGTGGGCTGAGCTCATCTCCTGGACAGTGGAACCTCGGTCATTTCTGTACACAAACTTCGTATTTTCCTCGCTTTTGTTGTGGCAACTGTTCTGAAATAGACTACATATGACCTTGCCTTGACAAGCAGGATTTAACCTTTCTTGAAGGATTCGGCATCACCGTGGCCAACATCCATCATGGAGGGGCATTTCTGTTCTAGGGCAGCAGGGGTGCCTGGCTCCTGCCCTCAGGATGAGTGCCCCCACCTGGCACAGGCTGCGCTCGCACAGCTGGGGTCAGGCTGACCTTGCCCCTGGGGGGAGGTTGCCCATGGTTGTCAGGGCGTTAAAGCTCTGGGGGCCAGCATGCTTGCACTGGACAGAGGAGATGGCCGATGGGCCGTATTCAAGATGACCTCCACCTCACGAAGGCTGGGCCAGGATGGGGGCCAGCGTGGTGGCAGGACTGGTTAACCCACACCCACAGTGCCCGCATCTCATATGAGCACCAGTTCCTGTCCCGGCTGCTCCACTTCCGATCCAGCTCCCTGCTAACGTGGGAAAGCAGTGGAGGATGGCCCAAGTGCCTGGGCCCCTGTACCCACGTGGGAGACCCGGAGGAAGCTCCTGGCTTCTGCCTTTGGAGCCGAAACTGACCACAGTCCCTGCAGGAGCGTAGGTAGCTCCAAGAAGGTAGAATTTAAGCACCTAACAAACCGAATGCCCTGGGCGTAGGACAGGGCTGGTGGCATGCGGCTGGGTCCCTGAATATGTAAAGGAGAAGGCCATGGCTGTTTTGCATCCAATCGCACGGGGTCTTCCTCTGGGCCCCTCCCTCACTGCCTTGGAGTCTCCAGCGAGCAGCCGTCGCGTCTGTTCCTCCACGTGGTGCCAAGGATGAAGGCCCAGGCTCTGCACTCACCGTCAAGGCAGGGCGGGGCCCGGGGCTGGGGCGTGGGGCTCCCAGCTGTGAGGTCAGGCCGCCTGCCCGAGGTGAGATGGTTTTTTTCCTGGAGTCAGGCCTGCCTGGGGAACACAAGTTTTATTTTATATTCTTGAGGAAGGCGGAAATGTTCTTAGCACGTTCGCAGCCATCTCTTCAGGGATTGAGGCGCTTTGCAGGGCTATTTGCTGCTACACAAAACCACGCAAGACTACTAAAATTATGTGCAAAAAGATTATTTTCCTCCTGTCATCTGTCACTTCTTGCTGCTCTCAGAGACGAGTGGTGAAGACGCCGCCTGGGATGCCCGCATCCTTCACTGGAGTCCTGGGTTCCAGTGCCCGGTCCACTCCCGACTTCAGCTCCCTAACGTGCATCCCAGGAGGCAGCAGGTGACCACTCAAGGCGCTGGGTCCCTGCCACCCATGCGGGAGGCCTGGATGGAGCTCCTGGCTCCTGGCTTCAGCCTGGCCCAGTCCTAGCCGTTGTGGGCATTTGTGGAGTGGAGCGGTGGATGGGAGATCTCTGTTGGCTTCTCTCTCTTTCTGTCTTTCAAATAGATAAGATTTTTATTTTTTAAAGATTTATTTATTTATTTGAAATGCAGAGTTATAGAGAGGCAAAGGCAGAGAGAGGTCTTCCATCTGCTGGTTCACTCCCCAATTGGCCGCAACAGCCAGAGCTGGGCCAATCCGAAGCCAGGAGCCAGGAACTTCTTCTGGGTCTCCCACATGAGCACAGGGGCCCAAGCAACTTGAGCCATCTTCCACTGCATTCCCAGGCCATAGCAGAGAGCTAGATCAGAAGCAGAGCAGCCAGGACTCAAACCGAGACCGTTATGGGATGCCAGCACTGCAAGCGGCAGCTTTACCTGCTACACCACCCAGCCAACCCCAATAAAATTTTTAGAAGATGGTTAGCACACTTACAGTCCTTGTAATTTGTGGCAGGATCAGAAACGGATCACCAGCATGTCAGAATTAACCTAAGAGCTGACAGGCTCAAAATGAGGATGTGAGCCAAGTGTCTGAGTTTTAGCCCAGAGCCCTGCCATACACGTGAAATGCACTCGTGTGCAGTTTTCAAGGGGTGGGGGACCGGGAACGTGGTGCAGAGTAGTCGGATGAGCCGTGGGGGCTCAAGGAGACAGATGTGAGTTCTGATCCTGTTCCGAGTCTAACGAGCTTCGATGAGTCTCTCAGCCGCTTAGCCTCCGTCCCCTCATCTGTGTGTCAGTGTGTGATAGTATCCACGTGGTGGCACCCCGCGAGGACTAAAGAGAACACGTACCCAAGGCACGAATTAGACGGAGCTCTCTGTAGCAGGCGCTCGCCCATAGCCATCTCGCCCCCTCCCTCCCACCCTATCCGATGTCATGTGTGCTGCGGGAGGCCCAGTGTCCGCATAAGCCCCTTGCATTGCAGCTTCGGTTCCGAGAAGCTCAGAGGGGCTGCTCCGTGCCTCCCGCTCCCCCTTGCTCGTCCCGCGACTGTCCCGGGGGCCAAAGCTGCAGGCCCCAGAGGCCTCAGTTTGCAGACAGAAAGCTGACGAAACAAAGGGTCTCATCTAGGGTCGCGCAGGCAGGTGATGACGGAGCCCCAGCTCCAAGCCCAGGCCTCCTGGCCATGTCCTCTCTCTCTCTCTCTCTCTCTCTCTCGGCCTCTGTGCCACGCTCCTGCTATTGGCATGCCCCCAGTGACCACAAGTGAGAAGGCCAGCCAGGCCTCCTTGCCGTGGACACACTCACGCATAGCAAGGGCTGGTAAAGTTGGAAGGTGGCTCAACTGATGTAACGCCTGTGAGAATCGAGAGCAAGACACACACACACACACACACACACACACATTTTAATCCCTTCCAAACAGGGTTGGGTAGAGGAGATGGCCTGATAGCTCTCCTCTCTTGGGTCCCACCCTTACTAGGGAAAGACAGTCAGGAGCCAGGGCCACTTGTCCAGGGCCACTCCGGCAGGCACTGCCACGCGAATACCAGGCCCTTAAAGGTGGGGCACGCCCGCAGAGCCCACACCCCCAGACTTTTCCTGCCTGCTACAGGATCTCTCTAGGTTGGACTCCATTCCCTGTGTCGGTCACACAGCAAGCACCTGCCTGCTCCGCCCTCCCCTGGACCACGGCTCCCCAGGGAGGGCCCAGGAAGGGGGAGTGAAGCCCTTGGGCAGCCCTTGACCGCTGTCTCCATCAGTGTGCTGTGACTGTAGCGAGATGCCCCAGACGGAGTCCCTTAGGAGGAATAGAGACTTCCGGTGCTCGCGGTTCCGGGAGCCGGGATTCCAGGAGCTGGTGTCTGGGGAGGAACCTGTGGCTGTGTTATCACAGGGGAGCGCATCGCAGGGCCACAAAGAGCGAGTGTGCCTGCTGCCACGGCACTGCCTCTCCTTAGAAAGCCTCAGGGGCCACCATAGTGGCCTCGCCTCCCGGCCTGCTCGAATCCTGAGCACAGGGCCCCACGCCCAAACACCGTCTGCCATTCGCGTGTGAGTTTGGGGCTTAAGTTTCTAATATGTGACCCTTTGGGGGGCCACATCCAAAACAGAGCAGGTCCCAGGGTCTGCGTGAACCCTCCTAGTGTGGCTTCTCCACGGGGAGAGAGGGAGAGAGAAAACACCACTTCCCTGTCTTTTCTCACCCGTTACAAGGTCCCACGTCCAGGCACTGCCACACTGGGCATTAGGGCTTCAACACATGAATTTTGCAGAAACAATGTAAGCTGTAGCAGATGGGAAAGACTCGGGGGTTCTGACCTGGACGTGGGGAGCCAGGGCCTGATCGGGTATCCAGCGGGGCGTGTCGAGAGTGTGTTTGTATTACGAGCGAGATGCCCCAAGGGGAAGATAGAAATGGGCCTGAAGCTCACCTCTCCGAGCAGGTCACTCGACTACAAAATGCAGCAAGCAACATTCAACTTCTAGGGCGGCTGTGAATTTTGAACAAGACAAGCAAAACACTTGGTGAGACTCGTCCGCGCTCTGAAGCCAGAGCTGAATCTGAGGTCACGTGGCAGAGACGAGCCTGGGTAAAATTGGGGACAGCTGGGCTTTGGTGCCTCAACCCCTCCCATCACCCTGGTGGCATCATTGGGCTTTTCTCGAGCCCCCTGACCCACACTACTACTGCCCCAGGAGTATCTGTGGTGTGGTGGCTGTTGGGGGCCTGCAGCGCTATGTGTTCCTCCAGTGTGCTCAAGTCTGACTCTGGAAGAGAGCAGGGGCAGAGAGTGGGGGAAAGTGCTGGTGTATAGACTCTACTTGCAATAGCGGTTCTGATGTGTTTGTGTACTGCTACAATGTTATTGCTGAACCTGCCCCTGTTGATTAATTTTTTTCTCATGGTTTCTATTTTCCTGCTTCTTTGCATGTCTAGTAATTTCCTTTTAGGCACTAGACAATGTGAATTTTAACTTGGTTCAATGTGAAATACATTACTGTAAATATTCTTGAACTGCTCTCTGGCATTTAGTTAGTTTCATTGATGGGGGTGGGCACTGTGGCACTGCGGGTTAAGCCCCCACTTGGGATGCCTGCACCCCATCCTGGAGTGTGCCAGTATAGGATCACATCCCACCTCTGGTTCTGATCCAGCTTCCTGCTATTATGCCTGGCATGCAGCCGGTGATGGTGCAAGTGCACTGGATGGAGGCTCCTGGCTTCAGCCTGGCCTAGCCATGGCGATTGCAGGCATCTGGAGAGCAAACCAGTGGATGGAAGCACTCTCGTACTTTCTCCCTCTCTCTCTCTCTCTCTCTCTCTCTCTCTCTCGTTTCACCTGTCTCATTGATCACTGTCCTACACCACCTGAAGTTCACGGTCTCACAGCCATTTCTTCACATGTTTTATTGTTGCTGTCTCAGGTTGTAGGGTAAGTCTGGTCCTGATACTCCCTCTGGGTTGGAACCAGAAAACCTTTCCCAGTCTTCAAACCCAACCAGCAGATAACCAGCCTGCACAGGAAGGCCTGTTCCCTGTGGCCTCTCCTGGTGCCAAAACTATGCCAGGCAATATTTATTCACAAAAAACCACAACCACATTCTCGTACAATTGTTTTAAATATTTATTTATTTCTCCGAAAGGCAGAGTGACAGAGCCTGCTAGTTCACTCCCTGAATGCTGCCATAGTTTGGATTGAACAAGGCTGAAGCCAAGTGCCAGTGCTCTATCCGGGTCTCCCACGTGGCAGGGATGCAAGCAGTCAGCCATCTTCCACTGCTTTCCTAGGCACATCAGCAGGGAGTGGGATCAGAAGCGGAGCAGCTGGGACTTAAATGGGCACTCCTGTATGGATGCCAGTGTCACAAGTGAGAGCTGAGCCTCTGGGCCACAACACCTGCCGCATACACTCCAGCTATTTTAAGTAGAAAATTATTTGACATGGGAAACTGTGTGCTTGCACAATTGTTGGGTGGGCTGAGCCACGGGCTCTAGCTTAGCACTCCAGGGAATGACACCAGCAGGAAGAAAATCGCCCCTGGAGGAAGCTGGGGAACTGGGGCTGGCTGTTGGCTTCGCAAGCACCCCACCGTCTCTCCAATCCCGGGTCCCGAGTGTCAGCCCCGGAGGTCAGTGACCACGCAGGAGAACTCCGCATCTGGGTGTCAACCTCAGATGCTGCTGCCGCTGCCTAGAAACCCAACAACAGTGCCAGCCCAGGAGGCTGGCGGGGGCCTTTGTGGTGCTTGGTGGCTCTGTGCACCTCCTTCGTGAAATGGCATTGAGAGCCATAACAGCAACCGTAGCCATAGCTCTTGGCCTCCAGCCTCTGCGGTGTAGAATGGTGCCCTTGCGGGAGCTTGGAGAAGACACCAAGGGCCATCCCGGTAACCACTGCTGAGCCGGGAACAGGGTGACCGTGGGAAGCCGGACAGAGATGCATAGAGCCCTGTGGGCCCCTCTCAGCAAGTCCACATGCCCGTTTGTGTCCTGCTCATGCCTAGGACGGCCTCTGTCACCTGATTTGTCCTCAGGGTGCTGATGAGAACGTCCCTGGGCTGGAGAGAGTGCGACTCTCGGGGACTGTGAGGAGGGGTCTTGGTGATGGAAAAGAGGGCGTTGGGCCCTGTCCTCCGTCCTGGGTGATCCCCAAGTCCTCAGCCGGTGAAGGGAAGGCCGGGCCACCATGTGCAGCCACATCCTTTAGCAAAAAGAATCTGTGAGGCTTTTATTGCTGATAACCTCGCCTCTGAGCGGTGAAGCTGGGAGCCCCCACCGGACCCGGTGAACAGGAAGAGAGAAAAGCTAACCCGGGGCGGGAGCCCCACAAGGCAGGCACTATACTTCCGGAGTGCTCAGTGGGACGGACAGGGCCCTATCCTGGGGTTCAGCCTGGTGCAGAGACCCTGGAGAGCTGTGGGGGAACGTGAAACCCCCAAGTCATTTGCAAGTTCATGTCTGCACACCGTCTTCTGGAGTCCATGCTTTTTCTCCTCGGATTCTCTCTAGGGCCCTGGAGTTTAAAAAGGATTAAGAATCTTAGCTATAATCATCATGTAAAATGAGTTTTCTTGGTTTTTGTGTTTTGTTTGTTTTAGGCTTTGCAAAGCAAACAGTCTCAGTGGTTTTTGATTCATGTCACAATGATGTCCACTTACGCCCTTTTTTTTTTTTTTTTTTTTTTTTTTTGGACAGGCAGAATTAGAGAGAGAGACAGAGAGAAAGGTCTTCCCTCCGTTGGTTCATACCAAAATAGCCGCTACAGCCCAACCGGGACTAGAACCCGGGGAGGATTAGCCTAGTGAGCCAGGGCGCTAGCCACGCCCATTTTCAAGTTAGGAAAACCAAAGCCCATGAGTCGGTTGTGAGTCCCTAGTGAAGTCGGCCCTTGAGCCTGCACTTGGCCTGGGATCTGCCGGGGTCCTCAATCTGCCCCTGCCCCATGAACCACCGTGTCTGCCAGCCCCTGATCCTCTCCCCTGACCACCCCTTGCCTGGCACGGTCTGCGTGAGAGGCAGAGCGTGGCCTTCCTGCACTGCCTGCTGCCGCCGACCGCACGTCAGAGAAAATGACACGCAAGCTCTCTGTGCCAAGGACGTTTGCAAAGGAAGGGAGGGCGAGGCCAGCTCCCAGGTGGGACCAGGAAAGCCTTCCTGGAGGAGGTGATTTCTCAGCCACCGGAAGTCCATTGCAAGGAAGAGAGGGTGGGGCATTCACCGGGAAGGCACAGAGCGGGGCTCATGGGCTGAAGAGGCAGGAGGAAGCTGAATTCCGCAGGCCTGCTGTGCCCGAATCCCAGGGAGCCAGCACAGGCCTGGGAGACGCAGGCGTCACAGGCTCCAGGAAACTAGGGCTCCAAGCGGTGACTTGTCCAGGGTGACTGGCTTGTGAGTCGTGATAAAAGAAACACAGAAAATCTGCCCGAAATGGAGAAAAAAAAAGCACTCACAAAATTCAGGAACTGTAGACATTATTTACATGTGCCTAATTTATTCTTGGCAGTGTTCGTGCCAATCTTAACCAAAAATGTCCATACATTTTGGCATTTTAGAGTGATATTTTGTTGCTATAGTTACAGTGATGGTAAGGGATAACAGGGAACAAATCTGTATCAAAACATAACCTTGCAACCTTGATCTTAGACCACAAACAAAAGTTGAAGACCAAAATCTAGGTGGATAAAAGACCTAAACGTAAGAGCTCAAACTGGGGCCGGCACTGGGGCCTAACTGGTTAAGCCGCTGCCTGTGATGCTGGCATCCCATAGAGGCACTGTTTCAAGTCCCAGCTGCTCTGCTTCCAACCCAGCTCCCTGCTAATGCACTCGGGAAAGCAGAGGAAGATGGCCCGAATCCTTGGGCTCCTGCACCCATGTGCAAGGCTTTGGAAGAAACTCCTGACTCTTGGCTTCAGCCTGGCCCAGCCCCGGCTGTTGCAGCCATTTGGGGAATGAACCAATGGATGGATGATCTTCTATCTCTCCCTCTCTCTAACTCTGCCTTTCAGATAAATAAAATAAATCTGTAAATAAAAAAGCTGAAACTGTAAAATTCTTTGAAGAAAACATAGAGTTTATATATATACTTCATGACACTGGGTTTGGCAATGATTTCTTGGCTATGACACTGAAAGCATAGACAAAGGGGGAGAAAGACGCATTAGACTACCACAGAATGAAGACAATCTGTGCGAATGCACCCACAGAGTGAAAAGACCACATAGGGGGAGGGAGGGGAAAATATTTAAATCAAATACCTGATAAGGAATTAATAGCATATATAAAGAACTACAACACAGAAAACAAACAGGCCCCTTTTTTAAAAAAATATTATTTATTTATTTGAAAGGCAAAGTTACGGAGAGGCAGAGGCAGAGAGAGGTCTTCCATCTGCTGGTTCACTCACCAAATGGCCACAATGGACAGAGCTGAGCTGACCCAAAGCCAAGAACCAGGAGCTTCCCCCTGGTCTCCCACATGGATGCAGGGGCCCAAGGACTTGGGCCATCTTCTACTGCTTTCCCAGGCCATAGCAGAAGGCTGGATCAGAAGTGGAGCAGCTGGGACCTGAACCGGTGTCCATATGGGATGCTGGCACTGCTGGCAGCAGCCTCACCCACTATGCCACAGCGCTGGCTCCAGCCCCCATTTCTTAAATGGGCAGAGGACCTGAATAAATAGTTCTCCAGAGATAATATCCAAATGGTCAGAAGGCACAGATGTTCAACATCGATCACCTATCTTTAGAGAAATGCAAAGCAGAACTACAATGAGATACCATCTACAACCACTAGAAGGTTGTAGAAAAATTAAATTGACAAAAGTTAAAATTTAAAAAATTACAGAAAAATTAAAATTCAAATAAACAAGATAACAAATATCGGTGTGGATGTGAGTGAACTGGAACATGCGCATTGCTGGTGGAAGTGTGAAGTGGTGCAGCCCTTGGAGAACTGTCTGGAAACTTCCAGAAAATTTAACAGTGACATTATCACACCATCCATGCATTCCACTTCTGGGTATAGACCCGGAGAACTGCAAGCACAACCTCAAAGGGATTTGAACACTGATGTTCGTATTCACATTATAGCATTATTCACAGTAGCCCAGAAGTGGAAGCAGCTCCTGGGCGCTAGATGAGTAGGTAAGGAAAATGCAGTGCAGCTGGTGCCGTGGCTCACTAGGCTAATCCTCCGCCTTGCGGCGCCGGCACACCGGGTTCTAGTCCCGGTCGGGGCACCAGATTCTGTCCCGGTTGCCCCTCTTCCAGTCCAGCTCTCTGCTGTGGCCAGGGAGTGCAGTGGAGGATGGCCCAAGTGCTTGGGGCCTGCACCCCATGGGAGACCAGGAGAAGCACCTGGCTCCTGGCTTCGGATTAACGCGGTGCACCGGCCGCAGCAGCCATTGGAGGGTGAACCAACGGAAGGAAGACCTTTCTCTCTGTCTCTCTCTCACTGTCTACTCTGCCTGTCAAAAATAAAAATAAAATAAAATAAAGATTCATTTATTTATTTGAGAGTCAGAGTTATACAGAGAGAGAGAAGGAGAGGCAGAAAGAGAGATCTTCCATCTGCTGGTTCACTCCCCAATTGGCTTCAATGGCCGGAGCTGCACCAATCCGAAGCCAGGAGCCAGGAGCTTCTTCTGGGTCTCCCACATGGGTGCAGGGGCCCAAGGACTTGGGCCATCTTTCACTGCTTTCCCAGGCCACAGCAGAGAGCTGGATCAGAAGAGGAGCAACCGGGACTAGAACCAGCACCCATATGGGATGCCGACATTGTAGGCCGGGGCTTTAACCCACTGTGCCACAGCACTGGCCTCCAATTGCATTTTAATCACTAGGCTAAATGCTCACCCCCTGTTGAAGTGTAATTTTAAAAGTTCATGAAAAATAGAATGAAAAGAAAATCCTTTTTGGGTGTAAATAAACTCTGAAACCTATGCATATAAGAAGTCTTTAAAAAGTTCACAAAATTTCCATTGCAAAAAAACTAGGCATGGATTTCAAAATCTTTTTGCATCAAAATATATTTTAATTCCATTTTCCACAAACTTCACAAAGTCCCCTTGTATATATTATCTTATTATTTATTTACATTTAAAGATTTGATAATTTTTTTGAAAGGTAGAGTTACATACAGAAAGAGGGAGAAGTCAGAGGGAAGAGAGAGAGAGAGAGAGAGATCTTCTGAAATTTCACTCCCTGAATGGCCAGGACTCCCCAGATGGTCATTCACTTCCCAAATGGCCAAAGGCAGGAGTCAGGAGCTACTTCCAGGTCTCCCATGTGGGTGCAGGGGCCCAAGGACTTGGGCCATCTTCTGCTGCTTTCCCAGGAGCATTAGCAGGGAGCTGGATCGGAAGTGGAGCAGCCAAGGACTCTAACCAGTGCTCCTATGGGATGCCAGCATTCCGGGCCATGGCTCAACCTGCTGCACCACGATGCCAACCCCCTATTTTATCCTAGTTAATGAGACAGGTGGATTTTGAAGGAAGAACTTTATTCCCAGGTTACTAGGTGAGGAAGCTGAGGATGAGGGAGCCAAAGTCACTTGCCTGGGACAAAGCATGCTTGTCCGCGAGTGGTAGAGTCGGGATTTAAGCCCATGTTGGCTAATTCCACACCACCCTGCCACCCTGCCAGGCAGTCTCTGAAAAGGAGAGATTTCCGGCAGTTACTGTCGAGTAGACAGCCCAGAGGGTCCACTTATCAGCACTGCTGGGCCCGGGGGAGGGAGGCAGGAGTTTGCCCCTTACCCACAATGCTTGGGACCAGTAGTAGCTGGGACTTCAATTTTGTTCTTGGGATTTGGAGACACTGGCATGGGCATAATAAGATATCTTGGGGATGGGAACTTCGGTCCAAACACGAAACGCACTTCACCTTCTACACAGCCTGGGGATGCTTGTTTCCAGCAGTCTTAGTGCACCTGCGCTGTGACTGCGGCTCACCACGTGCGGTCAGGTGTGGGGTTCTCCCCACGCGGCACCGCGTCAGTGCTCCCAGAGTCTCAGATTTCAGAAACTCCTGCCGGGCAGAGGAGGGATGCTCACCCTGTAATCACACCTGTGCCTCTGGGAGAGGGCATGATGCCTCCCGCCTCTTCTCAGATCTTCCCAGCCCTGTGATTGGTCAGTCTATGGCTCCAGGACGCTCATTGGCCAAGACCTACCATTTTGGGGAGCTACTGCCCTTGGTGAGGTCGGTGGACCAGCAGCTTCGGCACCTCCAGTGCCAGGCCACAGCCAACCCTAAGTCAGCGTCTGTCCCCCAGCGTTCCCTGGCTGCTGTGTGTCCCGCATCCTCCCACCCTTCAGCCCACACTGCTGGCTCCCCAGGGCAGGAAGCTACCCCAGCACCCCGGAGCTCCCAGGGCCTGTTGGGGGTGCTGAGTCCGGCGAGCGTCTTCCCTGCTGTTCTCTCAAGGAGCACGAGGTCTTCCAGGTAACATCTGGGAGTGCTCGGAGGCTGGCTCCCAGCCCTCAATATTGCTTGGCTCAACCAAAAATAAATTGGAAAAGAAAATTGAACATTGCATCAATTTGGAGCAAGTTTATAAATTCTGCAGCTAAGCAATACCGATAGAAGATGATAGATCGCCAAGGCGCAGGGCGGCCCTGCAGTGATGTATAATAACATTAGCTGAAATACCGTATTACATGATTCTGCTTTATTACCAATGTTGGTGGCAGACAGAAAAACAGATTACTCTTGAGTTCAAATCGATAGGAACTTTATTTACTGGCCTTTTAAAAACATATTTCTGCACTTTATAAAAACATACGGTAGATGCTATTGATAGAGCTTGTCTGCTTGTTAAAAAGTAATTTGCCCAAAACGAGGCTTTTAAGCTGTAATTTACGGCATTACTTTCTTACCTCTCCCTTTTTCAGGGTTCTGTTCGCCTGGCTGTGCTGTGACGACTTCCTTAGACTTCTTTTGCCTTTAATTTTCTCCCCCACTTTCCATCTCGCTAAACTCCAGCTCCCCAGGGACTCAGAGCAGAAAGGAGAACACAGAACATCTTCCCCAGGTCTCTCCCCAGACCCCACCTTTCTATCCTTAGCCCCCTCGGCTGTTTTGGACTTTGAGCCCTGATTCCAGTAGCCCTGTGTCGCAGGAAGCATGGACCCTATTTCACAGCTTTGCAAACTCAGGCTGTGAGCGGTCAGGCCCAGGTCTTCTGATTGCAAGTCCAAACAGGTCAAGTTCAGGGTTGGTGGATATGCCTGGAGGTGAGCTTGGGACTGCGGGGTCCCAGGAGGCTCATGGGTGGCCTGGGCTACCCAAGAGCTCATGAGCCCCAGAGGAGGCAGAGCGGCCACGGGGGGGCCTTCTGAGTTCCGAGTGGTTAAGTCTTAGTAACAGAGGTGCACAGGAGCCTGAGGAAGCCCCCGAGTCTTCCTGGAGCAGTGAGAACTTGGGTGGTGCTGTGGTTTGTGTGTGCAGCCCACCCGCCAAGTTCAGGTGTGGAGAACTTAACCCCCAAGTTCAAATGCTAGTGCATTTGGAGGTTGGGCCTTGGGGATGAGGTCAGGACGGTGGGGCCCCTAGGAAGGAATTAGTGGCTTTATCAGAAGAGGAAGAAAGAATCGGGCTGACTTGCTTGCTCTGTCTAGCCTTGGGGTGCCCTCAACAGGTCTGAGCAGGTGCTGGTGCCACGCCCTTGGCTTCCAGGTACCTCTCTTCTTCGTGGGCTACCTGGCCTCAGGTATTGTGTTACAGTAACAATATGGCTAGGACAGGCAGGGGCAGCCAGGAGAGGGGGAGACATGAGGACTCCCCAGGGGACTCAGGGGAAGGAGCACCCTCCCAGCACTTGCTGACCGCCTGCTGGACACAGCGAGAAAGCAGCCGGTGGCGGGAAGGTCCGGGGGGCGGGGCCCCTGGCTCCTGGCGCAGGGCTGGATGAGACGGGAACCCTGTGCAGAGGAGCAGTGTGAGAACAATGGCTTAGCAAGGCTTACTCGGTGGGGATGCATGAGCCCAGGCTGCGCATACAGGGACCCAGAGCAAGGGCCTGCAGCTGGGCCAGCACCTGAGCGAGCTGGTAGGGCCCGGCTGAGAAGGGCTTGGGTGGGCGCACCCCAGGGCGCCCCACTCACCAGCCCCAACCGCTCAGGGCAGGGGCCACGACTCGGTCCTCCCCAGCCTCACCCTCTGAGAAGTGGCTCGGTGGGCTGAACACCCGGGGTGGCTCCTGCACCCAAGGAGCTAGGGGAGCCTCTCCAGGTCCCTGCAGGGGAAAGCAACTCACCAGGGCGTAGGGAGCAATTAAACTGAGAGCGCTCCCTTCCTGGTGGTGGCTGTCAGGTGGGCATTAAATATTGTGAGTTAGCGGGTGCAAACATGGGGGTCAGCAGGGTGAGGAGCTGGCTCCCTCCTCTCAGGGCCTGCCTCCAGAGCAAGCACATGTGTGTGGTGTGTGCACATGTGTGTTGTATATGTGCATATATGTGTGTGGCTCTGCGTGTGAGTGCACATGTGTGTGTTAGTGTGTGCATGAATTCTACAGAAGGATTTCAGCTGGGTTTTTTTTTCAAGATTTACTTATTTATTTAAGAGAGTTACAGTGAGAAAGGGAGAGACAGAGAGATAGCGAAACCATCAGCTGGTTCACTCCCCAGGTGGCTGCAACAACAGGGCTGAGCCAAGCCAAAGCCAGGAGCCAGGAGCTCCATCCAGGTCTCCCACATGGGTGCAGGGACCCAGCACTTGGGCCGTCCTCCTCTGCCTTCCCAGGCCATTAGCAGGGAGCTGGATCAGAAGTGGAGCAGCAGGCATTGTGGGCTTAACCTGCTGCGCCACAATGCTGGCCTCCAGGTGTTTCATTAAAAAGAGAATAAAATATAAAGTATTGGAGAACATAAGAACTCATCTGGAAAATATTATAAACATATACTAGGAGTCTCCTCAGGTCCTAGCAACTTGGAAGGATTAAAAAACAAGTCACAAGGAGAATAAAGAAAGAGAAGTGAACCCTGGTGAGATAAATGTGCCCTCCACCCCGCCCTGCCCTTTACCTTCGTCTCTGACTTGAGCCACACCTACCTCACGGTGATCCCCCCGTGACCCCTCCCACGAGATCCCTGCCACAGCGACAGTCCTGCACCCTCCTCCACCCACCCCTGCCCCTGCCCGCGAGCCCCCCCACGCCCTGGGCAGTGTTCCCAACGCCAGGGTCTCAGCCAGGTGGGCCCTGTCACTACTGGCTGAGGAGTGAGTGGGGGCTGGGACAGCCAGGCCAGGGGCCCAGCCCAGACACTGCTCTGGGCAGGGCTGAATGTGTCGGGGCTGCAGCCTCCCTGCAAAGGAGTCCTCCATGGCTCTGAATAAAAAGGGACCACCCCTCTCCCTGCTGGAGACCCCAGCCCTCCCCCCACCCAGTGCCGCAGGCTCTACCCAGGAGATTCCATTTACCCTGACAACTCTGTGACATGGGCATTGTGTCCAGCTGCGTTTTAAAGAGGAGGAAGTCCAGACCCAGGGAGTTTAAGAAACCTTCAGGACCCTCTGGCCAATAGCCCACAGCCAGGGTGATCAGCTGTTGTTATACGGGGTGGGCGGCGGCACAGCCAGGCGGCCGCAGGGTGGGCTGAGTCACCTCTGACCACCAGGCTCAGCCGGCATGGGCTCTCGCCCCGTCTGGAAAGTGCCAGGTGTGACCCCCACAGCTGGGGCTGCCTCCACTCACTTCCTGTCTCATCTGTCTGCACAGCGCAGGAACACAGTCCAAATGCCTACAGAAGAGACTCTGAACTCTCGCTCCTTCGGCGGTCCACGTGGGGCAGTTTGTCTTTGTCTCGTTCTGGGCTTTGTGGTTGAAGAAATGATTGATGGATGGGGGGCATCGAGGGAAGGGAAGAATCAGTGCGTGTCCGTGTCAAGGATACTTAACGCTCGGGGAGGAGAAGCGAGGGGTGGGTTTACCAGCTCTCCGGCAGAACTTGGCTGTGAAGTGACCAATCACTGGGGACACGGGCCATTCCCAAAGCCAGGGGTTCCCCCGCTCAAGCTTGTTGGCAGCGGACGTGGGAATCCTGACTTCATTCAGAAAATCGCTGGCGACTTTGCTGGAGTCAGTCCCAACAGCAGCAGCAGCGGCGGCGGCAGCGGCAGCACGGCTGGCCAAAGCCAGCCTCGCAGGGAACCTGTGTTCCTCCCTCTGTCCCTCCGGGCTCCGCATCCCCAGAGCCGCTTAGCCTGAAACAAAAACAGGGCAGCTCCCTCGATGCAGCAGAGCAGAGACCAGGGTCAGCTGCCTCAACGAATCCAGGAAGCTCTTAGCCGGGTCCTGTGCCTGGGGCGTGGCGGGTGGAGCAAACAGGGACCAGCAGCAGGCAGGACCCCAGTCCCCCTCAGCACTCATAGCAAGGCAGAGAAAACCCCAGGCCAGTCAATCTGGAGTCTGATCGCACACTAGGAGGGAGGACCCTGGGAGTCAACCAGATCGGGGCTTCAGCCTCATACTATCCGCATGGCCCCGGGGCAAGTCACCTAAACTGCCGTCTGTGAAAGGGGCAGGTCAGAGCAATCGGCTTTCAGGGTTGTTGGAGAGAGGAGATGACTCATGGGAAGCGCTTAGCACGTATAAGTAAGAACCCTGTTAACCAGCAGTGAGCGAGGGTGGCATCTGTACCAGGGGCCGGGTAGAATGTGTGTATCACAGTTTCTGTTTGCATTGCCCGACGCACCACCAAGAGGTGCAGTGTCCCGTCGCTGGTTCTCACCAGTGTGCACTTGACTCGGGAGGTGGTGTGGTGTACTCTGTGTGCGACACAACCCAGCCGCCACCACCGCCATCAAGGAAGAGGAGGGCACTTCAGGGTGGGGCTTCCCGGAAGAGGTGAGCCCGGCTGCACCCGGATGGGTGGGTAGCACCCGAGTGAGCAGACAGCAACTAGGATGAGCCAAGACGTGCAGGCAAAGGTTCACGTTGAGGGGACATGGGAGAGAGAGCAGGCTGATTGTGTAGAACCGCACTTGTCTTGGCTGGGGGACACTGTGGGAAACACGCTCTGGGAGGGACAGGGAAGTCAGCACCGGGCTCTGGTTGGCGATGTCCAGGCCAAGGGGACAGAAGGCTTTGCCTCCCGGCTTTCTCTCTCCTGGTGTTCTCGATGGTCCTGACCAGGACCAGACTTGTCACCTGGCTCCTGCTTGATCAGCTGTCCCCCTGGAGCCTCAGCCGTGATGGCACTGGCTCCCAAAGCCCCGGCATGCTCTGCCACCCCACCCCCCACCCCTGAGAGGGGAGAGCGCCTCCTGACATAAGGGCTCGGTGGCTCTCCGCGGCTCTGACAGCGGTTCCAAACCCTGCCAGGTCGCTTTAGCAACTTTTTCTACTCTTCCCTGTCTGGTTAATTAGGAGAGTCCTTTCTCTCTCTCTCTCTCTCTCTCTCTCTCTCCCTCTCCCTCTTCTTCTCCCTCTCCCTCTCCCTCTTCTTCTCCCTCCCTCTCCCTCTCTCCCTCCCTCTCTCCCTCTGTCTCCCTCTGTCTCCCTTCCTCTCCCCCCCTCCCTCTCTCCCTCCCTCCCTCCCTCTCTCTCTCTCCCTCCCTCCCTCCCTCCGTCCTTCTGTCTCCCTTCCTCTCCCCCCCTCCCTCCCTCCCTTTCTCCCCCTCCCTCTCTCCCTCCCTCCCTTTCTCCCCCTCCCTCTCTCCCTCTCTCCCTTTTTCTCCCTCTCCCTCTCTCTCCCCCTCTCCCTCTCCCCCTCCCTTCCTCTCTCTCTCCTCCCTCTCTCCCTCCCTCTCTCCCTCTCCCCCTCCCTCTCTCCCTCTCTCCCCCCTCCCTCTCTCCCCCCTCCCTCTCTCCCTCTCTCCCTTTTTCTCACTTTCCCTCTCTCTCCCTCTCTCCCTCTCCCCCCCCCACTTTCTCATTTGGACTGTGCATCTCAGATAACGCCTCTTCAGTCTTCCTAAGTGCTCCTGACCAGGTAGTAGAACCAGGTACCTCCCAGAGGCCCTTGTGTTTGAGATCTCAGACAGAACTGCCATGGAGAGCAAACGTGGGGACGTTCCCACATGGTTGCCCAAACCCGGGGACTCTTTCAGCCCTGGGGCCGAGATGCACACGAGGCCAGGTTCCGCTGGAGACCTGTGCACCTCGTAAGTTCCTGTGTGAACACCGGGTGCTGAGAACTGGCAGAATCAGCTGATGGTGGAGCTTTCTCCTCTCTTTTTATAGCTCCCATAAATAATATACAGTAATCAAAGTTTGAGCCGCCCGAGATGAAATAATTGCTTAACCATCATATAAGACAAAATGATTCAACAAACGACAATGCGGCCCCGTGATATACGGAACAGATGCAAGCGGTGTGCCGTATTATAATGTGCTAATGCAAGATTGACAGCACAATAATGGGAGTGAGCAGCGACTCAGGCTGTAATTCCAACCCAAATGCGAGGCTGTCCACAGAACTCAAATCCGAGCAGGCTGCAAAATTAGAGGTAACAGCACGCAAGGTTCAAGACGACTCATTAGCAGGTTCGCAGAGTGTTTCAGGAGCAAATCTGCCTGTCGAAGGAACTAATTTTGTGCCATCTTCAGCCCAGCTTTTTTTTTCTTCTTCTTCAAGTGTGCAGATGCAATTGTCCCTGGGGAGCAATGCCCAGGCAGGAGTTTCACATCTGGTTGCAGCCCCTTGAGGGCACAGCGAGGTCCTTGGCATCAGCTTTTGGGTGGCCAGGATTGGCTGTGTCATCCGGGTGTGCTCAGGGGTGTGACATGCATGCGTGCCGATGGGGACAAGCAATATCCAGCCGGATCTCCAAGGGAGGGAGGGAGGGGTGACGGCACTCCCTACTGGCTCCCCGGGGCCGCTCCCACATCGCAAAGGGCTGGGATCAAAGATGTAATGAAGGGTAATTGGGATAAGGGCCCTGGACCTCTCCACCCAGGAATACGCCTCATGGCGCACGCTCGCTTCATGCAGACGGCTCTGTGGTTTTAAGGGTGGCCAGGATTTGTTTCAATCGGGGAAGGTGACGTAGGCAGGCCTGGAGATGACCATCGGGACGAAGGATGTGTCTACCGCAGGATCCCAGGAAACGGGAGGCTGCGTGGGGAAGCTCCTGGGTGGGTCAGGAGGCAGAGGGGACGGTGCCTGACAAACCTGACCACATCTTCATAGTCCCACACCTGTGGCCACTTGCTCTTCTGCCGCGGGGAGGCCTCCCTCTGTCCTGTGCCCCAGACCACTCATCAGAACACAGGAGCTACAGCAAGGCGCAGTCACCCCTCAGCACCCATGGGGCCCCCAATGCCACCAAAACCCATGGGTGCTCAAGTCCCTTCCATAACAGGTGCGGTGTTTGCATGGAATCTACAGGAAATCACCTCCAGGTATCTTAGAATGCCTAATACAACGCAAATGCCGTGTGAAGACTTGTTGTACGGTATTGTTTAGGGGATAATGACAAGAAGAAACAAGATGTGTTAGGTACAGACACATTTTTTTTTCAAATGTTTCCACTCTGTGGTTGGTTGAATCCCAGCCATCATGAGACAGAAGTCACCCCAAGTATAAAGCAGAAATTGGCTGCCTTAGGAACAACTCTGAGCAATTTTTCTTTTTTTAAGATTTATTTATTTACTTGAAAGGCAGAGCTATGGAAGAGAGGGAGGGAGGGAAGGACAAAGAGAGAGAGAGAGAGAGAGAACGTCCAACTGCTGGTTCACTCCCTAGGTGGCCACAAAGGCAGGAGCTGGGCCAGGCTGAAGCCAGGAGCCAGGAGCTTCATCTGGGTCTCCCACTTGGGTGCAAGGGTCTTCCATCTGCTTTCCCATGTGCGTCAACAGGGAGCTGAGACACAAACTGGTGCCCAAATGGGATGCCGGAGGCAGCCTAACCCATTGTGCCGTAATGCCAACCCCAAACCATTTGGCAGCCATCAGCATGCATGCTGGCAACCCCGAGGGCAGGCACTGGCAGGTTTGCATGCCCTTTCTAATCCTCACAGCGGAATAACATCTGATGCAACTTGGGCAGCCCAGCCTCTCAACCTACGTACACCTTCCATTTGCTCCGCACAAAAGCTCTCTGGAGTAATGAGCAGGGATGGTCAGTGAAGCCACTAAGCTCATGCCAGCACCCACGGGCAGGTGGAGTAAACTTGGGGCTTCTCTGTTCTCAGCAGTGTCTCCCTGAAGGCTTGCAGGCTCCATACTCCCAGCTCTGTCATCCCCCTCCCCACTCTCTGCTGTTTTCTGGGTGCAGGTCCAGGCCAGAGTTCACCATGGAGAGGAGGCAGTCCTGTTGGTGACAGCCACACCCTCCTCGTCCTCAGGCCCAAGGTCAGGCAAAGCCATCCCATCTGCCAGGAGACCTGAGTGCATGTGGTGAACTGCTTTCCCACGTTCAAGGCTCCCCAGAGGTCAGCAGCCACACCAACACCCACAGCCACCAAACACCCGTGTCTGGCAGCCCCACGGATGCACATGCAACATGCCCTGCGTGTGACGTGCAGTTTTGTTGTATTTTAGGATGACATTCTCTCCCTTTCCCTCCTGACAGAGTCTGGAAACATTCTGATAGTCAGGACTCCCGAAGGTCAGAGCTGTGACCTCAGCGAATCGTGCGGTCGGCCGGCAGGTGCACAGTGACGCACACAGTCTTGGTTTCCAGTGTGCACGGCCCCTTGGCCTGGACTCCAGCTGCCCCCGTGGGCAGCGCCCCTGTGCCACCTCCCTGTCCTCCCTGACCAGCCTAGGGCAGTGTGGGAAGCCCTGCCCCTGCCTTGAATTTGCTGTAGGGGGTCAGGTAGGTGACCTAACTGCTCCAGGCCTCTGCTTCCAGAAACTGGAGAGCTGGAATGTGGTCATCTCAAGGTTGTGGCCACCTCCCTGACACTTGCAGAGTCAGCATTTGAGAGGTGGACACCTCTCCCCACTGGGTTTCAATCCCAACTCTCAGAAAGATCAAGCATTTGGTGCAACAGTTGAGATGCCGCTTGGAGTACCTATATCCCGCGTTGGTGTGCCTGGATTTGAGTCCTGGCTCCACTCCCAATCCCAGCTTCCTGGTGTTTTTTTTTTTTTTTTTAAGACTTATTTATTTATTCAAAAATCAGAACAACAGAGAGAGAGGGAGAGACAGAGACAAGGAAGGAAAGAGATCTTCTATCCGCTGGTTTATTCCTCAAATGGATGCAAGAGACGATGCTGGAAAGCTAGGAGCCCGAAACTCCATCTGAGTCTCCTACATGGGTAGCAGGGGCCCGAGTACCTGGGCATCTTCTGCTGCTTTCCCAGGCGCCCTAGCAGGGAGCTGGATCAGAAGCAGGACTGGCACTCCCATATGGGATCCCAGTGTTAGAAGTGGCAGCTTCCTGTCAGTGCACAACATGATCCCCTCCCAACATGGGAGGCAGCAGGTGATGGCTCATGTAGTCAGGCCCCTTGCCAAGGAAGAAGTCCAGGTGCCAGGGGCCCCAGAGCTGCCCTGAGTTGGGACAAGAGCCGTGACACTCAGTTTGTGCCCCCACCCCTCATTCTGTGCTGAGAAACCCAACCACCATAGCGCTGAACGCCTCTCCCAGCCCTGGGTTCTGCCCACAGGACGTGACTACACCAGGTCAAGGGCAAGGGCAGTCTGCAAGCACGGGGTATTTCCCCCTGGGCCGGGGAGTTCAATTTGCAGCTGTCTGCTCTGAGCTCCGAGCCTGCTCTCTGTTAAAACAGGCAGGAGATCCTGCGCCCTGCTCCCCCCAACCCCGGGCTCACTGAGGGCCGGCCAGGAGTGAAGGGCTACAGTGAGCAGCCCCCAGGAGGGAAGCTGGGAGAGGGGCCCCAGGAGTGCCAGAGGCCCTGCAGAGGGAAGCCCTGGGCTTCCTATCTCTCCTTGCAATCAGATAGCAAGGGGCTGCCTACAGCAAGCCCAGAGCCAGGTAAACAGCCAAGCAGCCAAGCCCGAAGCACAGCCAGACCCACTGCCCTCGTCCAGAGCCTACCGGGACCTTGCACCACCCTCCAGGGTCTCCTCCAGACCCCCTATTGGTGTCACCTACATGGTAGGTCCCCCCCAAGTGCCATCTCACGGTGCCAGTCTCCCACTGCATCCTGGAACCTGGAGTTCAGGGACGTGGCGTCTCGCTTCCTGTCTCCCCTGTCCCCCGGCCTTTCCTTCTGCACCTGCGCCCCTGTGGGCTATTCCCCTGCGAATGGCCAGCTAGCAGTAGAACAGCAGACGAGTCACCTTGGGGGGCTGGGGGGGGTCGAGAGGGTGACAAGGTGAAGGTGGGATCACTTTGTTCTGCCATCTTTGCTGCCTTCCCGGGGCCTTATATGCGAGTGCGCTTGCTGCGTGTGGGTGCCACGTATGGGGGAACACGGCAGCCTCCCCTGCACCTCTCTGCGTCCCCCCATTGGGGCTCCATTGCTCCCACACTGCAGGATGCCCCGAGGCAGTGCTTACATGAGCAGCCGGGTACAGCAAGGCACTGTGGTCAATACAAGGGAAGCCCCCGGCTGCCCCCACGTGTGGGTGTCCCCGTGATCTAACAGGACAGAGAGGCAGGGCAAAGTCCGGCTTGGCCCTCAGCCTCCAAGAGTGTGCCCACCGTGAGCATCCACAGGCCTCCAGCCTGGACCTCCCTGCACCGCCCTAGAACAGGTCAGGGTCAGGTCGGACGAGGGTCTGGGTTCCTGGACTTGGCTATGGGGAGTCCCGAGGGCACGACGTCCCAGGGGCTCGACTGGTCGTCCTCCGAGCGTCTTATCGGGCTTTGATTCGCAGTAAGGAAAAGTATCTGCCATGAGTGAAGTAAAAAGGGCTTTGAGCCCCGGAAACCTCATCCCGCAGTTCCAGGGTTCCTGCCTAGCTCTGGGCGCCGAGGTCCCGTGACCACTCGATTGTGGAATGGCTGAGCCAGCAGGCTCGGTAGGAAAATGCAGCTTGCAGAGGAAAGCCCACAGCACCACGTCCACTTGATGCAGAATAAAAAGTCCTGGAACCCCAGCCACGATGCAAATAGCTCGTGTGCATGGGCTGCTTCTCCATGCCCTGCCCCCTGCTATGCAGCGCACACATTTAGATCAGGCAAGGACTTCACCAAAGAGGCGCTGTTATTATCCCCATTTTAGTTTTTAAAAACGTCAATATTTGTTTGAAAGTCAGAGAGAGAGAGAGAGAGAGATTGATTGATTTAGCGAGATCTTCCACCTGCTGGTTCACTCCCCAGATGACTACAGTGGCCAGGCTGGGGTGCAGGAGCCCAAGCACTTGGGCCATCTTCCACTGCTTTCCCAGGTGCATTAGCAGGGAGCTGGATCAGGAGTGGAGCAGCCAAACTGGAACTGGTGCCCACATGGGATGCTGGTGCTACAGGTGGCAGCTTTACCTGCTACAGTCCCTATTATCCCCCATTTTAGGGATGAAAAGACAGAGGCCCAGGCTTACACAGTGGCTGCAGGGGAAGCTCCCATCACAACCCTTTCTACATGCAACACCAACAGAAACTTGCTTACATTGTCTTGTGAACCAAGACAGGGGACGGTTTCCTCTGTTCATCTGTTTACCTATGTTTTTTTTTTTTTAATTTTTAAATAAAGAGTTACAGAGAGAGATCTTCCATCTGCTGGTTTACTCTCCAAATGCCTAGAATGGACCAGTCCAAAGCCAGGAGCCAGAAGATTCCTCCAGGTCTCCCATGTCAGTGCAGGGGCCCAAGGCCTTGGGCCATCTTCCACTGCTTTCCCAGGCCATAGCAAAGAGCTGGATCAGAAGTGGAGCAGCCAGGACTCGAACCGGCACCCATATGAGATGCTGTCATCACAGACAGCAACTTAACCTGCTATGCCACAGTGCCAGCTCCTGTTTAGTTCTGATTTTACACCTCAAGCGCTGTTTTTTTTTTTTTTTTTTTTTTTTTTTGACAGGCAGAGTTAGACAGAGAGAAAGGTCTTCCTTCCGTTGGTTCACACCCTAAATGGCCGCTGCAGCCAGTGCGCTGCGCCAATCCGAAGCCAGGAGCCAGGTGCTTCCTCCTGGTCTCCCATGCGGGTACAGGGCCCAAGCACCTGGGCCATCCTCCACTGCCTTTCCAGGCCACAGCAGAGAGCTGTCCTGGAAGAGGAGCAACCAGGACAGAATCCGGTGCCCCAACCGGGACTAGAACCCGGAGTGCTGATGCCGCAGGCGAGGATTAGCCTAGTGAGCCGCGGCGCCGGCCTGAGCACTGTTTCTTTATACCGCCCCAGCACTGCACTGTCATCGAGGAAGCACATTGCGACAGCCTCTGGGCTGCGCGTGAGGCGGAGACCATAATCCCTGCACAGGGATCGCTCCTGAGTGCCCCCCGCCCCCCGCCATTCACCTGCCAGCCCATTCCTGGAGTGGAGCCAAGAGGAAAATCCTGAGAGACGAGGAACACACCGGCTGCATCTGTTCTGGAGAGCTCGCTCACCCGGTCCTTCCACACACACCAGCCACTGTCCACTGCCTCCCAGGCACCACGTTCTGGGGACGCAGAACCGCAGAACATCCGAGGCTTGGGCCGATAGAGGCATCCTGTAGCACATACAGGGTGCGGTCAGGGCTGCCGTAACCCAGCCAGAGGCAGCTGCGAGAGCAGGGGACGTGCGAGCTGAATCTCGGCGCATGCGCAGACCGGGTCTAGAAAGAGGCAGGAGAAAAGGCAGTAGCAGGCACACCTGGAAAGCACAGGGAGTTTCTGGCGTTCAGGGTGAGCGCATGAAGTGCTGGGGACCAGCAGGAAAGGGAGGCTGGGACGGGCCTGCAGAAGCTTTTGTGGCTGTAACCCAGCAGCCTGCCTCCCAGGAATTCCCAGCCTCAGCCCGCCCAGGGGACAGAGGGCCAAGCCAAGACTAACTGAGAGCAGGGTCCCCAGTATTTTGTCCCAGACAAGAGAAAGCCAGCATCCCATATGGGCACCAGTTCGAGTCCTGGCTACTCCACTTCCGGTCCAGCTCCCTGCTCATGTGCCTGGGAAAGCCTCGCAGGATGGCCTAAGTCCATGGGTCCCTGTACCCATGCGGGAGACCCAGAAGGAGCTCCTGGCTCCTGGCTTCAGATCGGCTCGCTCCGGCCATTGTGGCCATTTGGGGAGTGAACCAGTGGGTGGAAGACCTCTCTCTGTGTGTCTACCTCTCTTTCCGTAACTCTTTCAAACAAATAAAATAAATCTTTTTTTAAAAAGTAATTCATTCATTAAAATTAGGAAAAACGGGCCGGCGCATATCTAAGAGTACTGCTAAAGTGCTGCCCCTACTCGTGACCGGGAGAGGGAGGGGCGGTTCATTTGGTGGGCAGGGCACAAATATGTGGACCACCTGAAGGAGAGACAGCGCCCAGCTGGCTGCACTGAGGGCTAAATTCTTTGTTGTGCAGGCCAGGTGGATTCCGCAGGCAGCAGGGAAAGAATCTAGAAGCTGTGGGGCTGTGGCCCAAGGCCGGAGGCAGGAGAGGGGCCACAGACCTGGATCAGAAAGACCAGAAAGCCACACGGGGAGGTCAGACCACCAGAGGCCCCCATGAGTAGCGGGGGGTGGGGGGGGACTACTAGTCCCTGAAAAAAAATAATAAAAATGTCCACATTATCATTTCAATGGCGCCTCCCATAAATACCAAAGACTCAGAAGAGCCGGTGCCTCGTGTTGCTCCCGGAATCTAAGAAACGGGATCTGCGAGTTATCAGGATTGTATTTCTTTGCCGCCTTACATTTTATACATATGTATTCATGCAGAACAGTCATGGAGGCTGCCACGGGAAGCTGTTATCCATAAGAATGCGCCACATTTACATGGCGCGCTTTGCAACAATTGAACTATATGCAACTGTGTTCTCTTTTAATAATAATAAAAAAAAGAAACCCTCTGGTTTGCATTTAATTTGCTGATTTTTTTTCTCCCCGACGCCTGGATTTTCGTGTGGCACAGAAACATGAAAGGGGAGAGGGTGTCAAGATCCGTGCAGATACTGAGGGGTGGGGGCTGGGGAAGGGCCGGAGACGCGCCACAAGTTTGTAACTATCTTTTTTTACCAGATGCAGTTAACTGAACTGCAAAGCATTCATCTAGCAATTTAATAACTCATTCTCCCTGCCTAGCGACAGCCGTATTATAATGCTGGATATTGCTTTTCGGGCTTTTGAGCGTCAATGATGAATCCCCGTCTTCTAATAAAATACATCTTCACAGTAATTGAAATAATAATTTTTTTTTGCTTCTTCGTTTCCGCGGATACTTGACAAAGGGCTCCTGACTTCTTTCCCCTTCCCCTGTCCTGATCTTACTTGCTTAGCCTGGAGGTTCCTTCCACACCCATGCTTCCTCCCGGGCGGGCATCCGGGTCCCGGGCCTGGGTGCTTCCTGCGGGTCACAGCCGCACCCGCAGCCCCGGGAGGGGGCTCCAAACACACAGAGACCACCAAGACCTGCGGCTCTTTGCTGGACTTGGCTTCTCACCTCATTTGCTTCGGAGCTGAGCTGTCCCTCTGGGAGACAAACGTGGTACCCAGTAGCTGGGAGCTGGCCTCCAACTGCACCAGTTCTGAGTTTCACCCATTAGGCCAAACCCTAAATCTCCCCTCACCTCCTGCCAAGGTCAAGGTCTGGCATGGCCTCTCCCCATGGTGTACCCTCTCACACACAGTCTCACCCCCAGGAATTCAAATGAGCAGGCCTCAGTTTCCCAAGCATAAACTCTGGGAGGCCTAGGCGGAGAGTAAGATGTTCAGAGGACCATTTTAGATGCTATCCTGGTAAACTTCACGTGAATGAGAAAATGTTCCGAGTCTCCCAAGATGTCTCTTCCTCCCCTCTTTTCCTAGAAAGCTGACAATGAAAAAAAAAAAAAAGAAGAAGAAGAAGCATGCAACGAAATTATACTGGGCTTAAGGACACTCGTGGCCTGACCTCCATGGGAGCCACCCCACTTTTGTAAGAGGGCTCGGGTGCACCCACACAATGATTCAGGCCAAGCTGTAGTCTGACGCTGCCTGTGGTCACTCTCCCCTTCCTGTGTCTAATCTACTCTACAAGAAAAAACTTGGGGCTCAGGTGTGTGGCATAGTGGCTAGGAAGGGATACACTTGGGATCCCCACATCCCGGTTGGAGTGCCTGGGTTCAGGTCCTGGCCCTGCTGTCAATTCCAGCTTCTTGCTAACGCAAGCTCTGGGAGGCAGCAGGTGATGGCCCAAGTGCTTGGGTCCCTGCCACCCACGTGGGAGGCTGGGATGGAAGTCCTGGCTCCCAACCTGGCCCAGCGTTGGCTATTGCAGGCAATAGGAAAGTGAATCTGTGTACGGAAGATTTCTCTTCCCACCCCCGCCCTCCCTCTCCCTCTCCCCTTTCTCTCTCTCTGTACATATGCGTCTCAAAATTAATTAATTAATTAACCTGGAAATTAGGAATCAGGATGTGGAAACAGTCAAGGCAGCGGCCGAGGAAGAATGGTCAGGCAATCAGGCAGTTGATGGAAGTAATTCCTTCCTACCTCCTGCTTGTCCCAGGTACCTAAAGGACTCTCGGCTTTGTCCCTTCCTCCCGTCCTAACAGAAAACTCCCCCATGACCCTGAGGTGTCCTGGAGCTTGGGCTGCAGCCCGCAGTCTCCAAAAGGAGCCCTGTCTGCACCTGAGACCTCCGGGGCATGGCAAAGGAGACAGAATTGCAAATTAGCCAGCCCTGCAGCTGGGGTGCAAGGCATGCATTACCTGGTCCTACCAGCAGAGGGTGATAACTGAGCTCAGGAGCCCCAGGTTCAAATCCTGAGCACCACTTTGGAGTTGTGTTGCATCGGGCAGGTGTGTGTACATCATAAGGAACATCATGGAGACAGAAGGAGACGGTTCAGGGAACTCTCTCCCTGCACTGATCCAGGTCCGGGGTCTGTAGCCACAGGTACATTCCGGAAAGGCCTTGTTTCTGTGTCCATGATCAGGAATGAAACTACATTTTATTTTGTCTTTCTTTCTTCCTTCCTACTTCCTTCCTTCCTTCCTTCCTTCCTTCTTTTAAAATTTATTTATTTGAGACAGAGTTAGGGACAGAGGGAGAGGCAGAGAGAGAGGTCTTCCATCCACTGGTTCACTCCCCAGATGGCCGCAACGGCCAGAGCTGCGCCGATCCGGAGCCAGGAGCTTCTTCCGGGTCTCCCATGCAGGTTCAGGGGCCCAAGGACTTGGGCCATCCTCCACTGCTTTCCCAGGCCATAGCAGAGAGCTAGATCAGAAGTGGAGCACCTAGGACTTGAACCAGAGCCTGTATGGGATGCTGGCACTGCAGGCAGCAGCTTTACCCACTGCGCCACCACGCTGGCCCCAGAGTGGCACATATTTCCAGTTAGAGAACCTGCACTGAGACATCAGTAGCACTTGAAGCCTGAGGTTTCCACGTGGGCGCACGGTCGGTGGTGTGCGTTCTGTGGGGCTGAGCAGACACTGGGTATTACTGTAGCAGGCAGAGATGTTCAGCTGCCCTAAAAACCCTCTGTGCTCTTCACACCCACCCCTCCCCTGCACCCCTCGTGCTTTCCCAACTCCATAGTTTTGCCTTTTCCAGAATGTCACTTGGGTGGAGTCACTCAGCGTGTAGCCTTTTAAACTGGCTTGTTACATTTAAGCCTGCTCTGTGTCTTTTCTCTGCTCGCCGGCTCATCTCGTGTTAGCGCTGTCAGAATTAGCGCTGTCAGAATTCCGCTGTGCGCACGGACCCCGGTGGGCTTATCCGTCCACGCCACTGGATGGCGTGCTGAGAGTTGGGTTCGGTTGCACAAGAAGCTGCGTAACTGCCCCGCAGGGCGGCCATACCGTGTTGTGTCTCTGCTAGTGTTGACTGATAGCACCTGCTACCCCCCATGCTCACCAGCACTGGGTGCTGTCGGCGTTCTGGAGTTGGGCCATCCTGATAGAAATGTAGGTGTGTCTCATTGTTGTCTTAATTTGAACTTCTCCAATGACACATGTTGTTAACATCTTTTCATACACTTACTTGCTATTTTATTTCAAAGGCAGAGTGATCAAGTGAACTTCCATCCTCTGGTTCACTCTCCAAATGGCCACAATGACCAGGGCCAGGCCAGGCTGAAGCCAGGAGCTTCCACCAGGTCTCCCATGTGGAAACTACTTGGACCACCCTCTGCTGCTTTCCCAGGCACAATAGCAGGGAGCTGGATGGGAAGCGGAGCATCCGGGATACAGCCCAGTGCCCGTATGGGATGCTGGCATCACAGGTGGCAGCTTAACCCACTATGCCACAATGCAGGTCTCTTTTGCCAATTCTTTTTTATTCTAAGGATTTATTTTTTATTTACTGGAAAAGCAGAGTCATAGAGGAGGAAGAGACAGGAAGATCTACCATCTCCTGGTTCATTCCCCAGTTGGCTACAACATCTGGGGCTGGGCCAGGCTGGAGCCAGGATCCTCTTCCAGGTCTCCCACGTGGGTGCAGGGGCCCAAGGACGTGGGCCATTTTCCGCTGCTTTCCCAGGTGCATTAGCAGGGAGCTACGCCAATTGTTTAATCATTGTTGTCTTTCCTATGGTTTTTGTGTGTTTTGGATGCCAATCTTTATCAGATACGTTTTGTATACATTTTGCCAGACTCCGGGGCGTGTCTCCTCATTCATTTTTGTTCCTATTTCTATGTCTAACAGATCCATAGCTCCTTAATCTTCCCCTGGGGTTTGCAAAGAAACCAGCGGAGCCGCAGAGAGGCCTGGCTTCCTGGGGAAGGCGTGTGGGCCTGTGACCACCATCCACTTGCAACCCACACATCCATCCAGTCCTTAAACAATTAGGTTCTGCCAGGTGGGCTTTGTTCCAAGTCCTGGGGATGCACTCATGGACAAAGCAGAGCTTGAAGTCTTGTGGAGGTCTCTTTCTGGCAGGAGAGAAATGTACTCAAAAACTGACCTGGTATACAATTGCATCTCACAGAATGTTCTAGAAGTAGATCCCATGTAGGAGCAGAATGAGGGATACTGGAGGTGCTGGCACTGCCTATGTAGGGTGGCAGGGCAGCCTTCAGTGAGAAAGAGCCCCTTAAGCAAAGGGGATGAGGTAATATCCGAGAGGGCAGAGTGACCAGCTGGGCCAAAGGCCCTGGGGCAGAACTGTTCCAGTGTAGCTAAGGAGGCCACTATGGCCAGGGACAAGCAGAGACTAAGAAAGAAGTAGGATGGGCTGGGGAGGGTGCATGCAGATCTTGTGGGGGCTTTTTCTCTTTTTTTTAAGATTTATTTATTTATTTGAAAGTCAGAATTACAGAGAGAGAAAGAGCTTCCGGCCACTCGTTCACTCCCCAAATGGCTGCAACAGCCAGGGCTGGGCCAGGCTGAAGCCAGGAGTCAGGAGGTTCTTCTGGGTCTCCCACATGGTGGCGGGGGCCCAAATCCATCTTCAGCTGCTTTCCAGGCACATCAGCAGAGCTGGACAGGAAGTGGAGCAGCCAGGACATGAACCGGCACCCGTGTGGGATGCCAGCACTGCAGGCGGTGGCTTTACCAGCCACGCCACAGCGCCAGCCCCCAACACCAAAGTTTTTGCCCTAAGCCCCTCACCGAGCGTTAGCTGAGATGGGTGGCAGAACAGGGAGAACAGGGACTCCGTTCCCTACGTGTTCCTGTGCCCCGTTAGAGGTCCCGCTGGAGTGGTCGGGTGCATGCGGGTGTATGAGTGTGGAGTTCATGGCTGTTTGTGCATGAGCCCAGTCTGTGTCTGCCCAGGAGGTACCGGGGAAGCATGGGAGGGCAGTACTAAAGCAGGCACACCCAGCGGCGGGCAGCTCCTCCCAGACTTCCTGGAGGCTCGCAGACAGGGGAACCAACCTTGACACTGCCACCAACCTCTGACACTACAGAGGCCATCAGACAGAGCACCGGCCTCCAAAACACCCTGACAGCTCACTGCTAACAAGGTGGCGGGGGCACGGGGCCGGGGGCTACCCTGCCCCATCCGACAGCAGGGGAACAGGCAGATTTTCAGCTGATCACCGGGGACCCTCGTGTTCGACCCTCCTTCACTGCAAGGCAGAGCAAAGGAGAAGGCAGGCTGAGAGGTGGCCCGCCCAGCTGCCCAGGACATGGCCACGTCCACCCCGTTCCCCCACAGCCAGGCCGGGCTAATCCCACTGCCCACAGGGTCGCTGGTGAAACGGAGGGGACCGGTGGCTGTGGGTTCATCCCTTGTCAGAGCCGTGTTAGGCGGGTCACAGGGGTCGTGCGCCAGCTGTGGCCTCGCCCAGAATACCGTGGACTGCCCAGGCAGGAGCCGTGTCTTCACATTAAACATCCCCGGGGCCTGTCTTGCCGGAGCGGCAGATGGTGAATTTCATGCAGTGACGTAAGCAAAGGCCCCTCTATTTCCAGCTTGGAATCTGCCGAGAAGCTGCGGTCTGGGCGCAACACACGCTCAGAGCTGCACCTCTCGGGGCGGGCGTGGGAGGGGTCCGGAGACTGAGAGGGCCAGATTGGGGGCAGGAACAGGGTGGGGAGCAGAGTACTGAGCTGGCCTCCATCCTAGGTTCTCCAGCAGGGAGCCAGGGGCCAGGGCCCTGGGGGAAGGCGGGGCTGTGTGGTGAGCAAGACCTGCCATCCACAACCTGGAAATCTAGTGCTTTAATAAACCAGGGCTGATAGGAAAGCTGGGGCGCCCAGGGGACCTGGGAGAGGGGTGGGCAGAAAGGTGCCGGGGTGGTGAGGGTGGTGGTGGTGGGGGGTGCGTTGTTGATGCACCGGCTCTGTGGGCTTGGATCTGATCAAGAGTCAAACTGAGTTATGAAACAGGGGTCAGATGAATGGACACGTGCCTAGGGACTGCCCATCCCCCACGATTCCCACGGGGCCCCTGGCACCTTCTGACCCAGATGTGCTGGCGAAGTCTGGTGTCCGGCACCCAACCTGTTCACCCCCAAAGACAGAAAAAGATGTCTAACGCAATAATAACCCTCTCCCGGGAGACTCTCTGAGGTCCCAGGCACCAACCCCTTCCACTTCCAAAAGGGCAAAGGCCAACACTCCTGCCAAGTGCAAGCTTTCACGCCGCACTCGCTGCTTTTTCCTTTGATAAAATTTGTGTTAGGTACAGAAAATATGGGATTTATTCAAAAAAAAAAAAAAAAAAAGAGGAAGAAAGCAAAAGTCACTCATCATTCTGCCATGGGTGCTGGTGTGTTTAGACGCGTTTTCAGCAGGAGCATACTGTACAACCCTTGGGGGCCAGGTACTCAGCCCGCTCCTGGCTGAGACCTGTGTGGTTGGCACCATAACTTTGCGCTCTCTTCCTCACTGCGCCGTGAGCTCCTTCGGGTCACGGAGTGACTCTTGCCGGTCCTCCTGCCCTCAGCATCTTGCTTGGGACAGAGCAGGCATCCCCGAGTCGCTGGATGCGTGAAGGACCCCAGAGAACAGCAGCGCCCAGCGCTAGGGATCCTGAACCACGACGGGACCCGAGACGCGCGCTGGCGGCCCCGTTTCTTACCCGTCTTCGCTAAAGCCCGCCCGAGAATCGAGCTTTCTGGAGCTCCCGTGCTTTCCCCTAGGGCCTGCTCCGCGCGCCCTACAGCTGTGCGGGTCAAGTCCACCTTCACGGATGGATTCCCCAGGGCTCTGAGGAGGGGCGGGGGAGAGCCCGGAGCCGGACTATGCGGCTCCGCATCCGCACCGACCCGCGACCCGAGCTGGCCGCCAGTCGCAGAGGTGCGCCTGCGGGGCGCGCAAGCCAGGGCCCGCCCGCCACTCGGGGTCCTGCGCGCCCCGGGCAGCAGCCGTCCCCGTCCCTGTCCGCGGCCCATCCTCCCGCCCACCAGATCCGGGAGGGACTCCTTCCTCTCCCCTCTCTCCCGGAATCCGGGCGGTGGGGGTGGCTGCAACCGCGTCTTCCCTAGCCGCCTCCTCCCGGGTGCTGCAATCCGAGGCTTTTCTAAGCCGGAGGGGCGGGGGCGCGCGCGGGGCGGAGGGGATTCCTTCCCGCCGGCGGTGCCAGCCCGCACTCAGCTCCTCCCCGAGGCTCCTTCTCCTAGGCGCTGCTCCCCGCGCACTGAGCCCGAGCCCGCAGACGGTAGCGGAGTGCGCTGGGCAGGTGGCCTGCCACGGAGACCCGGGTGATTCCCACCCGCCCGCGTTGCCGCGGGGAGCTGAGATTTGTTTTGCCATTTTGCAAAATACACACCTCCCCCCGCCCCCCACCCAGGGCTCACTCAGAAATGGCACTGAGTCAGACCTGAGTCACGGCAGGACGTGGGCTCGCGCCCCCGGCCCCGCGGTTCCTCCGCGCCCGGCCCCGCGCTCCACCCCCGCCCCGCAGCCTCCGGGGCGTCTGGCCCCAGGAGCTCGCTCTCGCCACCTGCCCGCAGCCCCAGCGGCCGCCGCGACAGCTCGGGCCAGAGCCTCCCTCCTGTTGCACGGTCGCACTGGCACGCGCCCCTCTGGGTCCTGCGCACGGCGGTCTCGCCCTCTTCCCCCTGCCCCTGGACTCGACGGGCCACCTGCCTGCCCCCTGACCTTCCCGAACAGATGGCGCGAACTGTGGAGTCAGTGTGGAGCCGGGAGCCCTGCCAGGCCCTCTGTGGCTCCTGCGGCGGTGCCCAGTAGGGCGCACTGCCCCGGTGTGCGTGGTGGGCTTCGGCCACCTAGGGCTGCCCGAGCCGGCGCCTTTCGCCCATCCCTGAGCTTCTCTGCGGAGAAGGTGCTACACGGCTCTATTTTTAGTGCTAACAAAGCTGCCTGCGCCCGCAGCTTCCATCTGCAGCGCGCAGAGCCCTTTACAAATGCTAATGAATGAGAGCAGCTCCCACCCCACCCAGAGCCTCGGATCCCCAGGCTCCCGCTCCGCTGCCTCCCCCAGGCTTTCCCCACGGGAAACGGAGGCCTGGGCTCAGGGTGCAGAGAGGGGACACAGGCCCTGCTCCCTACCGCCCCTGGGTGGCTGTGCCTTCTCCTGCGCCTTCGGGCGTCAGCACCAGGTCCTGGGAGAGGGGCACTTAGGGAGAGACCCTGGCAGTAGAAACAGAGCTGTTTCTGTAGAGAATGTTCTCCGGGCACAGAATTGTCACCCAAGGAGGCAGGGAGAGGGAGGACAAGGGAGTTAGCAGTACAATCAGGGGAGGCTTCCTGGAGGAGGCAATGATAACTGCAGCTGAGACTGAAATGGAGCACAGGGGTGCACAAAGCAGCCGTTGAGAGAGTTTCTGGAGGGAAAATGTTCCGGGTGCCCGGGGGGGGGGGGAGGTGAGGCTGGAGAGAATTGTGGGGAGATCACGGGCAGGAGCTGGCCCGATCAGAGTTGTGAGTGGATGTCTCTGGTGGCTGGGAGTCGATGGCTTAGGAAGCAGCTGCCGGGGTCTAGGGGAGGGAGAGGTGATGAGAGTCTGCAGCAGGTGCCGGGAGGGGCGGGGTGCACTGTGAACCTTTCCTGGGTGACCTCATGGAGGCCCAGGCGGCTCATCTTTCTCGTAGCAGGAAAGGCAACACCTCCCCGGGGCGTTCAGCCACGCACGGTCACACAGAGGGAGCCTGTGGAGGGCCGCGATGGAGGGCTGCGGCCCTTCCTCCATCTCCGCCAAGGCCACGGGCAGCCGTGCACCCGCGTGTGTGTGTGTGCGCCAGGGCTCGCTGCGCCAGCAGTGCATTGACCAGCCGGCAGTAAAGACAGGGGTGGAAAAACTCCCCCAGCCAGCTGCAGAAAGAGGCGGGGACGCAGGGCCCTAACCACTGACCCTCCGTGTCCCAAGTTCAAACCCAGCGCACACTTGCTGCGGGCGCCGTTGCACGGACTGCAGCATCAGAAGCCGTAGGAAGACGTCGCACCAGTGTCAGGACCCTGCTTCCCAAGCAAAATATCAATCAATCACAGAGCCATCCCTTGCCCACCAGGTGGTACAGGAGACAGGGCGTGGGTAACCACCCTTAGGACGCACAGAGAGGAGGGGGCCACAGAGAGGGCCCCCCCATGCACCACTTTTGTCAGGGGAGGGGAGCTAGGACTTTGCCCACCTCAGCACGCTGTCTGCCATCAGTCGGGAACCGAGTCACTTGTGGGGACAGCTGAAGATTGCCAGCAGGAACCTGTGCTTGTGCCGCTGTCTCCTGCACATCACAGCTCAGCTGGGCCTGGCCTGGCTCTCACCGGAGCCTTCAGTCCAACCCCTGTCCTTGCTGCCAATCCTTCCCCCTCTCCCCATCCATGGTACTGGCCAGGCACCCTAGTGTTTATACTCCAAACCACCCAGGGGCTGTCCCTGATCCATGAGGGTTCAGCCAGCAAAACTTCAGAAAAGTTCGTGGAGAACACAATTAAGAGATTAAGCTGGGCCTGGCGCTGTTGCATGGTGGGCTCAGCCGCGGCCGGCCTGCGATGACAGTATTCCATATTGCAGCGCCGGTTCAAGTCCCGGCTGCTCTGCCTCCCAACCGGCTCCCTGTTAATGCGCCTGGGAAAGCAGCAGAACATGGCCCAAGTGCCCGACCTCTGCCGCCTACATGGGAGACCCAGATGGAGTTCCTGGCTCCTGGCTTCTGCCTGGCTCAGCCCCTGCCCTTGTGACCATTTGGGAAGTGAACCAGCAGATGGAAGACCAGTGTGTGTGTCTGTGTGTGTGCGTGTGTGTGTGTGTGTGTGTGTCACTCTGCCGTTCAAATAATCCTTTTTTCAAAAAAAAAAAAAAACCATTGAATTGATTTTGGTGCAAAAAATTTTGAAATCCCTGCATTTTTTTCATTATACACATTTTTCATGAACTTTTGCAACAGGGACTTGGACATTTTTTCCATCAAAATAAACTTCTCTTCCAGTTCCATTTCCAGGAGTTTCTGGAAAACCCCTCATGTCTGGTGCCTTAGCGGGCTTTTTAGCAGACAGGGGTTCCCACCACATCGGGCTTGGCCAGGCTCCAGCCCCAGCAGGAGGCCAGGAGCGCTCCCGCGAGAATGGAGGGGAAGCCGGCTCCTCAGCCCCCTGCCCACTCTGCAGCTCACTCCTGCCCTCCTCACACGCCCGTCCAGGCGCACCATGTCCACCTGCTCCCCTGGGTCTCTGCCTATCTCCTGTGTCTTCCTCCCCTACCTTCTCACCGCCCCAACTCACCTCTGGCTTCTGTTGGGCTCCTCCCCAAAGTGCCTAGATGCCCTGCCCTGGGCAAGCCTATTGGCTGGGAGCTAGAGGAAGGATGACCATGGTGAAGCCCTGCCCCCTCCCCAAACCAACTACCCGCGCCTGGGTCAAGCCCTCCTAACGGGTTGTTCAGAATATCTCACCACCGCAGTGAAAGACTGGGTCTGGGTGGTACTGAGTGGCAGACAGAAACCTTTCTCTCTTTCTTCTCATTTTCCCCGGCCGGCCACTCCCACCCTACCCACTTCTGCCAGGGGAAGTTCTTGGTTCTTCCTCTTTCTACTTAATCAGGTTAACATCCATTCGATCCAAGGGCATTTAGAATCCGGATGGGCTGGGAGACTCGGAAGCAGAACCCAGTAGAAAACAGATCTCTGACATCAGAGAGACCTCACATTCATGTCTTAGAGACTTTCCACTGAATTCTGAGTGCAATCTACATCAATGTTGGTGACGCCCGTGCACCAGCAGAGCACAGCGTTAAGAATTTGCCAGCCTGGACTTGCATGCTGGCTGTGTCCCTTAATTCCCTGAGCAGACAAGAGGAAAGCTTTCGGTGCCCCGGTCTCCACCCCTGTGAAATGCAGATAGTCATGGATATTTGTGGGTCCTGGATGAGAACTACGGGAACTGTGGGAAGCCTGGCACGTGCAAGGCGCCCAGGACAACTCAGCACCCACAGGGCACCTGTGACCTCCATGCACGTCTGCCTTTGCGCGGGCTGACGTCAGCTGGCTGAGGTCAAGTGCTTTGGGCACATCCCCTACTCCACCATCGGCGGCTTAAAATCCAATCCTAGGGCCCTGGCCCTGGACGGAGTAACAGCTCGGCCAGAGAGGCGGGCACAGACCTCTAGCATGTCAACAGCCAGTCACGGTGGAGAGAGGAAGGCCTTTGTGGCCACAGGTGCAAGTTGAATTCTATTTAAACAGCACCTGCTGAGTACATCTGGCTGGGCCCCGGCGTTGCAGACACACGAGGTGACCCAGGTCCCCCAGAGCCTACAGCTGTGAGACCCAGCAGGGAGACCTCAGGGCAGCGTGGTGCGTCATGAACCTGAACGTGGCCATCGGGGCTGCCGAGGAATTCCCACAGCGTGCTCGGCAAGCCGGGCTTGGATGGACTCTGTGTCCCTCACCCAGGACCTGGCGCCAAGCAGATGCCCATCAGAGCCTGAGAATGACCGGCCGTGGCCATGGCCAAAAATCTCAAAGAAAACCCGATGAAGCACCCTGGGGCGTAAGCTTCGAAGGCGGGGTCAGGTGTTGAAAGAGCAAAACAGACGGGAACATGCAATCAAAACATGGCCTAGCCCCACAAGGCAGGGTTGTTCAGCCTTAAAGAGGAAGGAAGACCACATAGATGAGCCCCAAGAACATTATGCCAGACGCGGAAGGCAAAGATGAAGGAACTCCAAGAACTTGCTGGAAAAGCAATTAAAACAGAAGTATGGGGGCCGGTGTCTAGCCCAAGATGCCCGTAATCATATACCAGTGCCTGGCCTGACTGCAGCTTCTTGCGATTGCAGACCCTGGGAGGCCGAGTGATGGCTCAGATGATTGGGTTCCTGCCACTCACACAGGAGACCTGGATTCAGTTCCCAGCCCCCAGCTTGGCTCAGCCCAGTCCTGGCCATTGCAGGCATTTGGAGAATGAACCAGTGAATGGGGGCGCGCTCTCTCTCTCTTCCTCCCCACCCCCATCCTCTCTTTCATCCTCTTTTGTCGCTCACTTCTCCCCCCCCCAAATGGATAAGTTTGATTTGGTGCAAATTTTTTTTAAACCCAGCCATTTTTTCCCCTAATCTGCTTTGCTATGAACTTTTTTTCTTTAGGATTTATTTATTTATTTATTTGAAAGTGAGAGTTACAGAGAGAGAGAGAGGCAGAGAGAGACAGAGAGAAAGAGATCTTCCATTCACTGGTTTACTTCCCTAGTGACCACAATGACTGGAGCTGCGCTGATCTGAAGCCAGGAGCCAGGAGCTTCTTCTGGGTCTCCCATGTGGTTGCAGGGGCCCAAGGACTCAGGCCGTCCTCCGCTGCCCTCCCAGGCACATAAGCACGGAGCTGGATTGGAAGCGGAGCAGCCAGGACTTGAACCAGCACCATTTGGGATGCCAGCGCCATGAACGACAGCTTCCTGCTACGCCACAGCGCTGGCCCTGCTACGAAGTTTCTTAGGACCACTTATATTGCACCACTGCACTGATCAGAGGGTCCAGAGGAGTCAGACCCAGACAGGAGAACGTGGTAGCCAGGGGCTGGGGGAAGGAGACTTGTGTAATGAACAGAGTTTCAGCTTTGCAAGGTGGAGCGTTCTGGAGATCGGTGCACACTAATGGGAATGGACTCAGGACAGCCGAACTGAACACTAGAAAGCGGCTTAGATGGCAGGTTGTGCATTGTGTGTATCTGAAAACGGGCAAGGGACCGGCAAGAACAGTGGTTTGAGGAGAGGCAGAGAGGCGTGAGAGTGTAGGGTGAAAGCGTGGCTCCTGATAGGGCCCAAGCTTACAACACAGGGGGAGATGTAAGAGGCAGTGTGGCAGGATGGCCGAAGGGGACTTGGATGCCACGCCAAAGAGTGCAGAGCCTAACACGTTGGCTTTGATTCCATGTGTGTGTGTGCCGGGGTGGGGAGAGGGGGTTCATCCTGGGCTACTGTAGCATTGGCACAGGCATTCTACTCCGTGGACCCAAGCTGTTATCCCAGTCCTGACCCAGCCCAACCTCTTCTGCAAAGCAGGCCCCAGAGCCCAGAGAGGACCAGGACCGCACTGAACCCAGAGCCCCTGAAGGCTTCCTCTGCTGGCTTTGGTTGGAACTGACCACCTCCAAGCCCCCGTGGCGGGTTCAAACTCCAGCAGCGCGACTGGAAATCCAAGAGACGCCGGCCTGATGAGCTGACTGCTTTGCGACTGAATGCCCGTGAGCAGCCTGGGTGCGGGCAGTTGCCAGCTCTGTCTCAGGGTGCAGGCTCCACGGGGGAGCCTGGCGGCTGCCAGCTACAGGTCCTGTTCAGTAGCTGCTGCCTTCGTCTGGGCTTCTCTCAGCTTCAGGCAAAAGGCTTTTGGAAATGAGCTGGTCCACGACACTTGGGAGATCGCTTGTGTTTGATTTTTCTTTTTTTCATGTGCTCGGCCGTCGCGAGCGCACGCCTGCCCTGCTGACGTCTGGATGGAGCTGCGCGCCTCTCCACGGGGCTTCCGCTGTTTATTTAACACGAGACGTTGCAGCTCGGTTATCTCCGCCAGGCTCGGCTTTTCATGTCTCAAATGAGGGTAATCGTCGCTGTCTCGCTTTCTAAGGCTCTCAAGGAAATGAATGGCTGGGGACAACGACACACTTGGAAATCTGAGCAGCGGGAGGACACACACAGCACCGCGCGTCCTCCAAGGAGGCTGGAGCCCGGCGTCCGCTGGGAACGCTCGATTCTGGATGCCTCTCGTCTCGACATCTGCAGGACAGAGACAGAGGAGTTCCCGTTTTGAGACGGATGAACGGTGCTTGAAAGCTGCTGTTTCCCGAGCCACCTCGCTCCAAACGCTTAAACCCCTCCGATGCCCTTGCTGGTTTGTTTCCTGATATCTTAGACAGGAATTCGCGGAGAAGAAAAGCAACTCTGGTGTTCCTTTTACCGTTTCAACATCCCCAGTGCTCCCCCAACTGCCCACCCACCGCCATGGCCCAGCTGTGAGTACTGGTATAGCTGGAGCTGCCCCTTCTCACCGGGACACGGAGGGCACAAGCACAGAACGTCTCCCGGCCACCCCAGAGACCCTGCCACAGGCCCCATGCTCTAGAACAGAGGTGGGGAACCTTTGTTCTGCCAAGGGCCATTTGGACATTTAGAACATGATTCATCTGCAGGGCACACAACAGTATCAGCTTAATAATTAGCCTGCTATAGGTCTACTGAATTTTGACCAAATCATTTCTTTTTTTTTTTTTTTTAAGATTTATTTATTTGAAAGTCTGAGTTACATACACAGAGAGAAGGAGAGGCAGAGGGGTGGGGGGCTTCCATCCGCTGGTTCACTCCCCAGTTGGCCACAATGGCCCGAGCTGTGCCGATCCAAAGCCAGGAGCCAGGAGCCTCCTCCAGGTTTCCCACGTGGGTGCAGGGGCCCAAGGACTTGGGCCATCCTCTACTGCTCTCAAAGGCCACAGCAGAGAGCTGGATCAGAAGAGGAGCAGCTGGGTCTCAAACCGGCTCCACAAGCTGCCTCACCTTAACGGTCTCCTGTGACCTCAGCTGAAGGACCCATCACGGCCGTCCTGGGTCTGGGGTCCCTGCCAAGCGGGCTGGCCCTGGGACTGCCTCCTTGGCTTCTGGCTCTGGTTCTGCTGTTTACTGGGGGTGAGCCCATCTCCCTGTGTGGAGGCTAAGGGACACTGGGCATGTACGTGTCTGTTCCTGGTGGCCCTTCCTTGATAACGCGCCTTGGCCATGAGTGTTTCTACAATGAGTGCTTGGAACACGAGGCTGAGTCAAGGGGACAGCCTTTGGTAGGCAATGTTAGCCCCGTGTGGTAGGAGGCTTTTTCTAGAAATTGGAAATTCTCTCTAAATAATTCTCTCTTTGGCATTAAACAAGATGTATAAGTGAGTGACTCTGTGTGTGTGTGTGTGTGTGTACTCCATTTTAAAAAATAGCTCAACTGTTCCCTACAAAAATTATCACTATCACTATCCATATATATTTTTTTAAATTTCATTGATTTATTTGAAAGGTAGAGTTACAGAGAAAGACAAAAAGAAATCTTCCATCTGCTGGTTCACTCCACAAATGACTGCAACTGCCCAGGGCTGGACCAATCCGGAGCCAGGAGCTTCTTCCTGGTCTCCCACACAGGTGCAGGGGCCCAAGCAGCCATCTCCTACTGCTTTCCCAGGTCACAGCAGAGAGCTGGATCAGAAGTGGAGCAGGGGCTGGCGCTGTGGTGTAGTGGGTAAGGCTGCTGTCTGGAGTGCCAGGATCCCGTATGGCACTGGTTCGATCCTGGCTGCTCCACTTCTGATCCAGCTCTCTGCGATGGCCTGGGAAAGCAGTGGAAAATGGCCCAAGTGCTTGGGCCCCTGCACCCACATGGGAGACTTGGAAGTGGCTCCTGATTTTGGATCAGCCCAGCTCTGGCCATTGTGGCCATCTGGGGAGTGAACCAGCGGATGGAAGACCTCTCTCTCACTGCCTCTGCCTCTCTGTAATTCTGCCTTTCAAATAAATCAACAAATCTTAAAAAAAAAAAAAAGCAAAGAGAAGAAGTAGAGCAGCCAGTGCTGGAACTGCCACCCATCTGGGATGCTGGTGTCACAGGTGGTGGCTTTACCCACTGCGTCATGGAGCTGGCCCCCAATTTTTTTTTTTAAAAAAAGGAAGGGTGAGAAAGAAATGAAAGGCCTAGTTACTCACTAAAAATGAATGTGGCAATATCTTGGTAATTCTTTCACACTTTCTTGTCTATAAATTGTCACTTTCTGGTGTATGATTTTTCACATAATAGTCATTGATAGTCATAAAACACCTATTTTTTTTTAAAGATTTATTTCAACGTCAGAGATTGAGAGATCTTCCATCTGCTGGCCTACTTTTCAAAAGGCCACAATGCCCGGGACTGGGCTGGGCTGGAGCCAGGAGGCCTGAACTCCATCCAGGTCTCCTGCTTCAGTGACAGGAGCACAAGGACCTGGTCCGTCCTCCTCTGCTTTCCCAGGTGCATTAGCAGGGAGCTGGATCGGAAGTGGAGCAGCCGGGACCTGAACCAGGGATGCCGACGTTGCAGGCAGCAGGTTAACCTGCTATACCACAGTGCTGCCCCTGTCGCTTGTCATTTTTAATGAGCAAATAGTATTTTGTGAGATTCTGACTCTACCACACTTTGTTTACCCGAAGCATTCTCTTTGTTCGATGTTGGGTTATTTCTGGGGAAGTTTTTTCCATTCACTTTTAGAAATAATTTGGTGTCACAGAAGCAAAATCTTTGATTCTGTTTTTAATTCCTTAGGATGAGCTCTTAGAAGAGAGATTAAGAGGTCAAAGGGCATGCATTTTTCAAGGCTTTTGTTATCCATCGCCAAATCGGTTCTGAAAAACTTAAATATATTGGTACACCTATCCTTTCAACCTTTCAGCCATACCATGTACAAATAACTACCAATTCAGTAGGTGAAAAATAGTATTTCCCTCCTTGCTTGCGAACTAGATGGATTTTTTTAAAGATATGCTTTTCAGTCTTCGGTGATTTTCCTGTGGTTTTTCTCATTGATCAGAGCTTTTGAACAATGTTATCCCCTCTGTTGGATAAGCTGCCCGGGTTCCTTGGCCTTTTGCTCCCAGCGCACTTAGATTTCTCGTGTCCTTCGGGTGTAGGGAGATTGGGCGCGTCTGCAAGTCTCCTCCTTTATCATTCCTACTTTCATGTCTTTCCAGGGGAGAGAGAGAGAGAGAAAGAGAGAGAGAGAGAGAGAGAGAAATCTTCCATCCACTGGTTCACTCCCTCAGTGGCCACAATGGCAGGACCTAGGCCAGGCTGAAGCCAGGAGCCTGGAACTTCTGTCCGGGTCTCTCACATGGGTGGCAGGGTCCCGAGGTACATCTTCTGCTGCTTTCCCAGGCACATTTGCAGGGAGCTGGATCAGAAGTGGAGCAGCCAGGACTCAAACCAGTACCAGCCAGCATTGCAAGGCGCAGCTTAACCCACGGTGCCACAACACCGGCCTCCGGGGCCTTCACTTGTCCACATCTTTACAGAAGCCCCCTGGGTTCAGGATAATGTCAGCATCCCCTCGGGCCTCCCTCTCCCAGAACTCTCAGTGTCACTAACCCGAGCGCTCGGTGCACCGACGCAGCCACCTGGCCGGCCGCAGGTCACCGCCGGCAATTACAGGAGGGAGAAGCGCAGAGAGAGACAGGAGCAGGGCTTGGTCTCGGGTCACTGCACCGGTCACCCTCAGCAGTGGAAACGCCAAGTGCAAGACCAGCGCTGCCACTCGCACCGGGGTGAAAAATGCCTTTCTTTCCTGGGGTGTGTGTGTGTGTGTGTGTGTACATGTGCATGGTGTGTACACCTGTGCGTGCACACGGACATGCTGCCTCCCACAAGGTGGCGCGCGTGCACACACACACACACACACACCCCTGTCTAACCTTATTCTTCTGCTGGGGAATTCTACATGGGGGAACTCCCTCTGTGATTTTGGGGTGGGGGGGAGGGGAGGGTAGCAAAGAAAGCCTTCAGTGAAAATCGTCAGCAAAGGAGGGGCACTGAGCATGTGCAGAGTAATCTCGTCTCCTGCATGCTTTATTAAAGAATTATATGACATAATTACACGTTATAATGTCTTTACACATATTTATGGTAATTACGTCAATGCGCATTTGATGTTCTGTAATTACAGTAAACACACAACAATCCTGACAAATGGCTCCATCAAGGATTCAGATTCTCCAAGTGAAGACCAGGAGGAAAGGCGTTAACCCCTCCGCACCCTGATCGCAGCCCCCTGACAGTTCCTCCACTGAACACGGGCCGTGTGTGGGGGCGCTTTATGCCCCTGCTGTTATCAACAGACAGTGCTTTTCTCAGGGACGCGCCTGAGACCGGGCCCCTGATGCTGCACTACTTGTATCCTTCCCCACCCCCTCCCCTAATGCCTTCGTGTCTGCTGATTGTGTAGTGGGAGCAGGTGCCCCCGGGTCACGCCCCGGGAGCCCATAGGTGGTGGAGATGTATAGTTGGCGAGCCCTCTGTGACAAGAGCCATCCTGGCAGGAGTGGCCACATATAGAGAAAGTTGCCATGAGGCTGCCTGCAACACTGGCATCCAGTATGAGCGCCAGTTCGTGTCCTGGCTGCTCCACTTCTGATCCAGCTCCCTTCTGATGTGCCTGGGAAAGCAGCAGAAGGTGGTCTAAGTGCTTGGGCCTCTGCCACCCACTCAGGAGAACTGGATGGAGCTCCTGGCTTCAGCCTGGCCCTGCCCTGTCCATTGTGGCCATCTGGGGAGTGAACCAGTGGATGGAAGATGTCTCTTTCTATAACTCTGCCTTTCAAATAAATAAATAAATCTTTGGAAATGGAAGGAAGGAAGCCAGCCACTCATGCTCCATCTCCTACGGAGACTTGTCCACAAGCTCCCTGGGCGGAAACAGCCATGAGAATGAACTCTGCAGGTGCTCGCCCCTTACCCACGGGCTGCTGGGTAACTCCATCAGTTCCTAACCGGCAGGCTCATGGTGGCCCTGTGTGTGTGTGTGTGTGTGTGTGCGTGTGGCGTGGTTATGTCAGATGGATCATTTTCAGGAATATTTCTTACTGTCTCGTGGTCTCTGGTTTCTGGTTGTCGGGAATTTTTTTGTTCTTGCTAAGAAGGACCTGTGGTCGGTTCATCAAAAATCATCAGCCATGGGCGGGGTTGTTGTCCCGAGCAAGATGGATTTCCTGGGATCCACTGGTCTGTCAGGCCCCAGGTAGCCCAAAGAAGGACTATGGGTTCCGGGGGTGATGGCAGAAAGTGAATGAGAAGGCCGGCGCCGTGGCTCACTAGGCTAATCCTCCGCCTTGCGGCGCCGGCACACCAGGTTCTAGTCCCGGTCGGGGCGCCGGATTCTGTCCCGGTTGCTCCTCTTCCAGTTTAGCTCTCTGCTGTGGCCAGGGAGTGCAGTGGAAGATGGCCCAGGTGCTTGGGCCCTGCACCCCATGGGAGACCAGGAGAGGCACCTGGCTCCTGGCTTTGGATAAGCGTGGTGCACCGGCCACAGCGGCCATTGGAGGGTGAACCAACAGAAAAGGAAGACCTTTCTCTCTGTCCCTCTCTCTCACTGTCCACTCTGCCTGTCAAAAAAAAAAAAAAAGTGATTGACGGCATGGGCGGGGGGCGAATTCCCAAAGGGCACAGCAGCGCTTCCCCAGGCTCAGTTCCTAGGGGTAGGACAGGGCTGTGAAGCAAGTCGTAGAACAGATTCAGGAACCAGCAATGCAGGGCCCTGAGGCACAGGAGGGGACCGGCTCGCCTGTTCCCCAGAAGTTAGCAGCTTTAAATGAATCCAGGCCTTTGCCGTAACTCCTCTCCAGGGCCGGGGGCTGACCCCTTTAGGGTGGAAGCAGCAAGAACATTCTCCATTTGCATCCATCGATTTCATCCCACCCCTGTGACCTGGAGAAACCAATTATCCCCAGAGCTGGTGGTCGCGAAGGGCGGCTTCGCCGGTCCCTCCCCAGGGTGGCGGGGAGGAATGGGTGACACAGGTTCACACCGGTGCCGTGAGGACTGACTAACGAGTGGCCAACTTATTGCCTCATGCAATTCTTAGTCATGAAGTGCCCATGTTCCCCACACACACACCGAAATCAAAGCAATTACAGCTGCCAGCGGAGCTGGAGTCCTCAGTGCGGAAAATGCTAGTTTCAGCCCAAGATGGGGGCTGGAGGGGCTGGAGGAGGTGCGTTCCCTTCCTCCTCCCCGGGAACGGAGGCGCCCGCAGGCCTGGCGGGGTGGTAATTGCTGCGGGCTGAGACAGGGCTCTGACTGTGCTAATGATGCCCTGTTCTTCCCAGAGACCTCGCTCCAGTCTGCACGGAGGGCCAGGCTAGCCAAGGAAAGCAGCGCACTGGGGACGAGCGCATGAACGCGCGCGTGGCTGTCCGTCGTCTTTCTGTCTCCTTCTCTCTTCTCTTTCGTCGTCCGATCTCTCGGGACCTGGTGTGTGCAGACAGAGGCCTCAGCGCCATGGCTCACCCCGGGTGCAGGCACAGGTGTAGCCCTCCCTCGGCTTCTTTCCTGTCTTTCTAGTGGGGGCTCTGCACGGCCGGGCACCATAACTCATATTTTCTCCACACCCACAAAAGACTCTGCTGGAACCGGGTTTGAGTGGGGAAACACATTTTCCTGGGCTGGTTCTGGGTTGGGTGTTGCAGTGCGAAGTCTCTAACTGCTGCTGGCTTACCCGCTAGCCAAGGTGGCTGCAAAGGGGCTCACTCCTTCTCACATTGGGGAGCAGGAAAGAACTGGGGCGATGTGAGCATCCTGGGCAGACTCTGCAGACGGGAGGTGGGGTGCGGGGGAACCCACAGACGGGCTCACGCAATCAGAGCAGATCCCCGTCTTGCCCAAGTCACGCCTTGCCTCAGAACAACAGGTGGGGAGGGAAGGCGGAGGAAGAGAGACGCCCCACTCTTGCAGGTTCTAAGGGCTGCCGCTTTGGAGGTGGAGGGCAGGAGTCTGAAATTCAATATTCGGAAGAGCCACGGGCAGGAGGCAAAATCTCCCGCAAGAGGCTGGTCCATTAAATCTCAGTGATGGGATTGCAGGTGAAGACTGGTGCAAGCCCTCGCTCCCTCGCCGCTCCCCGCTGCCGCGAGTCCAATAACTCCCCCGGAGAGACCCTCCTCCCTCGTCCTGGGGTCTGTATACTCCTTAGCTGCTGGGTCTCTGGGGATGGGAAATTAATTTCTTTCCCTGCCCAACGCCGCTGATCTCGGCGGGCCGCCGGGCTCAGCTGGGCGCCAGGGGTCAGATGCGCGAGACCCCCAGGTGCTCGGAGTAAATGATCCAGCCCTTGCGCCGCGGAGGCGCCCAACAAGACGGAAATGGCATTTCCCACTCAACTCAATTGCCGTGCGTGCGGCCGTCTCTCCACACCAAGATTCAATTATCGGGGCCGGCACGTGCCCCCCGCCCCCCAGCGCGCACCTGTGCCTTCTGAAGCGCTGCCTTTTTTTCTGATAGCCCTGGGTGGTAGAATTCCAACCAGAGAGAGAGAGAGAGAGAGTGAGAGAGAGAGAGAGAGATTGATTTTCTGGCTGTCGGCTTCAGCGGTGAGGACCCGACTCTGCTGTGCCGTGTGTAGCACGACGGGTGAGGTGAGGATGCTGGTCCAGCTGTGCACCCTTGGGCAAGTCACACAGCCTCCCTCAGCCTCAGTTTCCTGCTCTGATCTCTGGGCCTCCTCACCCAGCCCCAACAGCCCCAGGAGTCGACCCCAGTCCGTACACTGAGAGTCCCCAAGCCTCCCTAGAGAATAGAGCGTAGGCGTTGCTAAGAACCAGTTCCAAAGTTACAAGAGCAACGAAGTCGGGGGCACAGGCCAGTCTGCTCCAGGAACTGGCGCCGCTGGAACTCGGGCTGGCTTCCGGGGCTCCTGCCACCGGGTCCTTGGCCTCCCCTCCTTCAAGGTGCACAGCCGTCTGTGGGCAAGGAGTTGTGTGTGCCGCCAGCGGCCCCTCGCAGGCCAGCCTGGGCAAGCCCTGTCCTTCTGGGCACCGTCCCTCGGAGTGGGACACCGCCCCTAAGAGGCTGCGGGGCCCCGCCTCTCGCGCTTGGGTTGGTGAGGCTGGCGGTGGAAACTGGCTCCAAGTGCTGCCTATTCAGTGACTTTTGCCCAAACGCTGCTTCCCAAGAACAGCTGGATGCCCAAGACGCTTTCCGACTCTGTTTTCTTCTTCCAACAAGCCTGCTTCTTTTCCTGCAAGTGGGACGTGGCAGGAAGCTGGCGGAGTCTGAACCCCGGCCTCTCCCCACTCCTTTCTCAGCTTGGAGCTCACGGTGGCAGCAAGAGGCCCCTTCCTCCTACCCCGCCCAGAGCCCTGGGGGGGGCCCGGCTGTCAATACGTCCCCTCTGTGTGCAGCAGCCTCCCTCCTTGTGAGCCAGACATAGCTCCACATGCCCATGCTTCATTTCATCCTGGAACCTCAGGGTTGGAAGGGGTCGTGTCTCCATGGCACACAGACGAAAAACTTAGAAGTCAAAAATGGCAGGCGGCACGTGCAGAGCTCGGCTCTTCCTAGCATTGCGCACATACACACACCTGCCAGAAAAATGTGCTCATTTTTGGACCTAGACGAATTCCTATTCGTGGCAGTGTCCCGGTCCCATCACAGCCCAGCGCTTTGCTGTCCCCATGATCTTGGGGAGGGTCCCATCAACCCCGATCCCAAGCCAGGGGCAGCCTGGCTGTGAGAAGAGCAGTAATCCCAGCTCTGTCACTCACAAACCCAAGGCCTTGAGTCTCCACCTCCCCATTCCTCCCTAAGCCACAGATTGGGAGATCTTGTTTTCAAGGGTGCAATGGTAGTGCCATCTTCTCCCAGTGTTCCTGGGAGCCCCCGTGGGTCGGGATATGTGGACACATGCAGGCGCCTGTAAATACTGAGTCTGTGACTCCCGCCTCCACCCTAACTTGCCCTCTGTGTCTTTCCCTCCAGCATTTGTCAAATGCCCACACCTGTGGCCGTGCAGGTGCCCTCTCCCGGTCCTTGCACACAATGAGCTGGTTGCAATCCACAGCTGCAGGTGACAGATCCTTGAACGTCTCTGGCTGACTCCATGGGACAGGAATCAGAAGCATCAGAATTTGACATCTTCTAATTTTTTTTTTTTTTTTTTTTGCCTAAAAAGTAGATGTGAAGAGGGAAGAGTTGTAGTAACACCCCAGGCCAAGTAGCGTGTTCAAGACAGCATGGCAGGTGACATGCAGGATGTCAGGGAACGTGACAGCAGCACTAGGGATGTGCAAGCGTAATGCCACATGCCAGCGTCGCCGGCAGGATAACTTGGCAGTGGGCACGGCGACACCCTCTGGGTCACAGGATGCCAAGGGGAGCTGGTGTGTTGTCTTTAGCGCGAGCTGCGCCGCAGATGCAGCGCAGGGGCGAGTCCCACGCCTCCGTCCCGTCTTTCTGCCCTCCGCCATTGGCTCATTGGCGTTTCTTTCCCTGCCCGGTGCAATGGGGCTTCTGTCTTCCCATCTACACCGTGGCGGATGAGGAGTTCTGAGGCGCCCGAGCTGTGTCTTGCACAAGGCGCCTGCTAGCTAGCGACTCATCAGTAGCCACAGCTAGCTAGCAACTCCTTATCAATAGGCACGCTCTGTCTTCACCTGGTGCCACGGTTTCTCCAGGTGTAAAAGGGGAGAATAGTTCCAATGCCTTCGAAAGGCTTGACAGCCATAGAGAGCATCAAGACCGTGTCTTGGAACCGCCTGTGTCTCCGTTCAGGGCGGAGGGTGGCTCGCCCACCTGTTCCCGCCCAAGTCCTGTGGCCCCAGGCGCTGAGCCGGGGAGTGAGGAGTTTGCTGCTTGCTGTCTGTCTGCCACTGGACGGTCCCAGGCAGAAGGGGGATGACAATGGCTTGTGCTTCCGAAAAGCGGTCGGGACCCCACAGTATGCGCTTTAAAGAGAAGCAATTCTGCTCCCTTGGTGGTCCCACATTTTTCCCCCAAACCCCTTTTCTCCTCCCTGCCAAGAGTGGGGCCTTGCTCCCCACTTGCTCTGTCCACCAGGCAGTCAGAAGCCGCCTGTGTCCTGTGGCTGCACGTGGAATTTGCGTGCATGCGTGGCAACAGCCAGGGAGAGCTGACACCACTGTTAGGCAGAGAGTACGGCTCCCGCCAGAGGTGCCTGGGGAGTGATCACATGTCCCCGGGGCCTTTGCACACCTCTTCCCTCTGAACCCACCAGCATCCCTCCCGCATGCCTTCTGGCCGGTCCACCTGCTCATCCTGCCCCAGTCCAGCCACCACCACCCCACTGCCCCCAGCCGTCACCAGCTCCACCAGCTCGGAGCACACAGCCCCTCCCATGCCTGCCCGGCCCCTCAGCAAGGCAGTGCGGGCAGGCGCAGGGAGTGCTGCGCTCGGCTGGATAATGAGTTGAGAACTTCCAGCCCCGCGCCTCTCTCTGGCTGGTGACTGACACAAATGGGATTCATCTTTAATCATCTGTTAACTCGTTGTCTATTATAGCTCTTTAATAGCGCCATAGATATTCTTAATGAAGCGTGATTTAAGGTATTTACAGCACACGGACCGACAGACATCACTCACGGTGTGCAGGTAATGAGGCATAAGACGGCTTTTGAGTTCCGCTCCCGCCCCCCAAAGAGAAAGCGACAGAGAGCGGGAGAGCGCAAGAGTGCGCAGTAGCACAGAGGCCAGAAAAAAAAAAAAAAGGATAAAAGCCTTGTGTTGGAAGGTTTGTTTTAGAGTGTTTAGGCATTTAAAGTCATTTTAGCTCTTCCAAGGTGTTTGGCGCACAGAATTCAGCAATCACTCCGCACTCAGAGCCGCAGGCCGGCCCAGCTGTCTCTCCCGGCAGGTGGCAGGGGCACAAGGCATTCAGAGCTTTGTCCTCTCAGCCACTCTTCCCTGAGGGTGTGCCCGGGGGTGGCAACTGGGCGGAAGGAGCAGCAGAGAGAAGGGCGAGGACCCTCCCCCACGGGAAAGGAGCAGGGCTGAGGTTGCTGTCCACCCCCACGGCTGTGCGGCCCGGGGCTGCCTGGGGCTACTTGCCCTGGCCTCGGGAAGCCCCGGCAGCTTCATCCTCTCAGGTAAATCCTGCGAGTGGTAGGAGTCTAGCCAGGCACCACTCAGCTCTTCCTGCTACCAGGAAGGAGACCCAGAGCTACCCAGCCAGGGAGTCACAAAACCAGGGACTGGGGTGGCCTAGCCTGGGCGGCCTGATCCCACACCAGAGAGCCTGGGTTCGAGTTCCAGCTCCACTCTCGATTCCTGGAAGGCAGTGGATGATGGGGCTGAAGGACTCGTCCCTGCCACCCATGTGGGAGACCCGGATGGAGTTCCTGGCTCCTGGCTTTGGCATGGCCCAGCCATGGCTGTCCTGGGCATTTGAGGAGTGAATAGGAGATCTCTCTCTCTCTCTCTCTACCTTTAAATAAAATTTAATTAATTAATTAAAGGGGAAATAAAACACCGCAGGGTCTCCCCTCCCTTGAATGCCCTCTCCTCCCAGCTTGGCAGAAAGACAGACTTCACGAAACTTCTCAGTTTAGTAGGGGCAGAAAGAGCTCAGGGTGGGGGTAGGGGGAGGCTTCTCTTCCAAGGATGCGCCTTAACTAGCAAGATCAGCAAAGCAAAGGGGATAGCCTCCAGGGCTGTGTACCAGGAAGGCAGGACAGGAGCTCCGAGCTGCTGGTCTGACTGCCAGCCCGACCCCCTCCCCTGGGGTCAAGGGCAAGGACATCCATATGGGTACGGGGAAGGTCACCGGACCTTCTCCCGAGGGGGGATCAGCCCCTATCCAAGCGGCAGCCCTCCGCTTCTGAGAGCCTGTTCCGGAGAAGGGCAGCACAGAGAGAGGGCAGGGCCCGGCCCCCACCACAGTCACGCAGGATCGGAACTCCAGGACCTGGAGCTTCCCAGGCTGTTGCTTCTCCTGCTAAACCAATCTGCCTTGGCGTATGCTGCCTCTTCCCACGTCTACGAGAGGCTAGGGCCCGTGGGAGGGAGCCAGCCGCCCTGAGCCCCGAACGCACCCGGGATGGTGTTTCTCGGGACGCCCACAAGAGAGGAACCCTCCTCCGGTGCCAGCCCGGCATGAGGGTCCGCGTGGGGAGAGGACACCAAGCCCCTCTTGGCGTTCGGGACGTGCCCAGCCCTATCCCAGCCTCTGCGATCTGCCCTGACCCAAGGGCAGACCCAGCCCGAAGCAGAAGGAGTGCACGCGCATGCGCCTGTGCGTCCCAGAGCCGCGGGTTTCCATCTGGTGCCAGGCGCACCCCTCCTGTGCGGGGTGCTGAGAGAGGCCCAGCGGCTCGCCCCAGGGAGCCTGCAGTCTGTCCTGGAAGGATGGACTGTTCCAGAATGAGTGCCCCACCGTGGGGTAAGGAGACGCCCCCAGGAGGGCAGAATAAAGGTGGGTGGGGCACCTGTGATATCTGGGATGGGTGTCCTGCCTCAACTGTGGCCAGGCACCCCTCCCCCAGCCGATGGCCTTCCTGGTTCAAAGAACAGCAGGTCAGGGTGGCTGCAGTTTTCCCACAACACTCTGGCCAAACCGTGGCAGATTCCTTCTCGTCCCTGCCTCCCTGTCACTCCCAGCCTTCCCTCCCAGGCCGGCTCAGAGCCCGCTCAGTCCTCCTGTGGGCCCAGCTGGGAGCTGTCCCTCCTCACCTGTGCCCAGAAGCCCGTGTCTATCCTTTTGTTTAATTAAAGATTTATTTATTTATTTATTAGAAAGAGTTATAGACAGAGAGAGGGAGAAACAGCGAGAGAGATCTCACATGCACTTGTTCACTTACCAAATGGCTGCAATGGCCAGAGCTGGTTCAGTCTGAAGCCAGGAGCTTCTTCCAGGTCTCCCACGTGGGTGCAGGGACCCAAGCACTTGGGCCATCTTCTGCTGCTTTCTCAGGTGCATTAGCAGAGAGCTGGATTGGAAGCAGAGCAGTCAGGACTCGAACTGGCACTGCAGACAGTGGCTTAACCCGCTGTGCCACAGTGCCAGCCCCTGTGTCTGTCCTTAAACACAGGAAGCACCAGGCAGAGTGGAAGCCCAGGGATGGACTTCTCTCTGCTGCTAGCCCCCTCCCCATCTCATGCTGAGTCTCCCCCACTCAGGGCCCTGCCGGGTCGTAACCCTGACTTCCGATGGCCCTGAGTGGGTTGTGGTTCAAAGTGCTCAAAGTCAAGGTAGGATTGGCCCTGCTCAGCCTTCCTTGAGCCAGACCGCTTGCTGGCGGCTTTACAGATCTGCTGCCCCAGGTCAAGGCCCTCTGTAGCCCAGTTAGCCGAGCTCCAGTCTCAGATAGGCTGGCCTCTTGGTGCGGGCCAGGCACCTCTGACAGCCCTGGGCTGGGAGCAGCTCACCTTTTCTGTCACCTGGAGCCAAGGACGCCCCATCAGAACCCGGGTTCTGGATGGAAAACGGCAGAGCGCAGGGACGTGAAAGGGGAAGAAGCCTCTTGGGAAACTTGACTGAGTGACTTAATTTTGCAACCAGGCCAAGCTTGGGACCTGGGGTTTCACTTTGGCACAATCTTGGCATAACCGGCCCTAACTTTGTCTTCTCTGAACCGAACGACGCCACCTCATCGCTGCATGGGTATCGGCAGAGAATCGCCAACACTTCATCTTGGTTTATCTTCTTCAGTCATTTGACTGATTGATGCTTGATGGGTTGGAGAGACACACAGAGAGCTTCCACCCGCTGGTTCCACTCCCCAGGTGTTCACAACAGCCAGTCCTGCCTGGGCCAAAGCCAGGAGCTGGAAGCAGTGTCGGTCTCCCAGGCGGGTGGCAGGACTCAGCTACCGGAGACACCACTGCTGCGTCCTGGGGTCTGCACGCATTAGCAGGAAGCTGGAGTCGGGAGCCAGGGCAGGGAGTGGAGCCCAAGCACTGGGATTCTGATGTGGGACGGGGGCACCTTAACCGCTGGGCTAAAGGCTCCTCCTCTTCTGTAGCCGTGTCTGGGAGGTACTGAGGGAGGTACTGAGCACACTGGCCGGCTGTTTCAATTGTATTCTTCCCTTTCCCAGCCGCGTCAGCAGGGGCTACACCAGTGTTTGCCACCTTTGTGCTCTGCAAGGAGGACTCTGGACACCTTGCCCTGAGGATGGAGACGCTAAGACTTCTCCCTTTCCCCGGGAAGGAAGAGATTGTAATGGGAGAGACGAGAGCCATGGCCCGGCCCTGCACAGTGTCATCCTCACCCTTGATTTAGAATCCACGCTCCTCCGGCTTCCCCAAGAATGCAGGGGGGCTCTCGTCATCAGCCGGAGTCATGAGGTGGAGGCTGCCATTCAACCCTAAGACATCCACCTGGGACCAGGCCCAATGAGGTCTGTTTTTCTGTTCTCTTTTCTAGATGATTCTGGAATTTTCTAGATGGTTCCGTTCATGGATTGGTTGTGCATCAGGCCGCTGAGCATCAGCAAGTGTACCCCAGGCTCCCCAGGGCCTGGGTGCTCTGATAGTCTCCCCTGCCATTAGGAAGTGCTTTAGCAAAGCACGTGTGCCACACCGAGACGGAGTAGCCAGTTACCTAGGAAACTGAATGCTATACGTGTTCCACTTCCTGGTGTCCTTTGGATCCAGCCGCCGCAATTGGCCTGTGTCCTCAGCCTTCTGGACCCGTGGTAGCTGAGTAACTCCTAAACGGCTCTAGCCATATCATTGGTAGGGCCCATGCAAGATGTACATGCAGGGCCCCCAGGTCAAAAGGGCTCAAGCATCGCAAGATGGCATCAACAGAGCCTTAAAACCAAGCGCCTGCCCTCGTAAGCACGCGGGTGGCCCTGAGCAGCCGCCCAGGTTGCACACCCGTCAGAAGCTGGCAATAAGAACGGCCCTGCACACACTTGCTATGGCCCTGCAGCCCCGTGGGGATCCTGGTCTGGTGACAGATGCATGCTCCCTTCCTTCTGTCCCGAGAGGTTTCTGAAGCCCCCATGTGCTCGACCCTCAGATGTGTGAGGCTCTTCCTGATGGCATCCAAGGACAGGGCTCGTGTTCGGGTGGGGACCGCAGTCACAGTACTCAGCATAGAGGCGCCATATTCCCCTCCTCCTCAGTCCAAGAGCGGCCAGTCAGCACCGTGGTCCAGCTGTGAGCTCTGCTTTGGCCACTGCACTGGGAGACTTTTTTTTTTTTAAAGAATTACCTATGGGCATAGCGGGTAAAACCACTGCCTGTCCAATTCAACTCCCAGCTGCTCCACTTCCGATCCAGCTCTCTGCTATGGCAGTAGAAGATGGCCCAAGTCCTTGGGCCCCTGCACCTGCGTAGGAGACCTGAAAGAAGTTCCTGGCTTCGGACCAGCGCAGCTCTGACTGTTGTAGCCAATTGGGGAGTGAACCAGTGGATAGAAGACCTCTCTCTCCCTCTGCCTCTCTCTGTAACTCTGCCTTTCAATTGAATAAATAAGTCTTTTTTGTAAAAATTAAAGTATTTATTTATTTGAAAGGCAGAGTTTACAGAGAGAGAAAGGGAGAGATAGAGAGAGAGAGAGAGATCTTCCATCCACTGGGTCACTCCCCAAATAGCCACAATGGCCGGAGCTGGGCTGATCCAAAGCCAGGAGCCAGGAGCCACAACGCGGGTGCAGGGGCCCAAACCCTTGGGCCATCTTCTGCTGCTTCCCAGGCTCATTAGCAGGAAGCTAGATTGAAGGGAGCAGCCGAGACTCGAACCGCCGCCCGGTGGGATGCTGGCATCGCAGGCAATGGCTTTACCTGCTGTGCCACAACACGGCCCCACCTTGGAGACTTGCACTGGCCGCTGCTCTCCTCTGCTGTCAGCCCTCCATGCTCCCCTTCTAAAAGTCGCCATCTACCCAGCATGGCATCATGAATCCATCACCCTCCCAGGGTTCTCCAAGCCTTTTAGAGAGCAATTTGCATTTTCGACCTGTCTCCCTCTCAGGGATAATGAATTAGACGAATTTGCGCCCACTGTGTCCGTGCCCTGTTCCTTTCATCTGCACCAACAGCCTCGTTCGCAGGCGACGGGACTCGCTGCCTTTCTGCCGAGCAGGGCTGCGTTTGAGCAGCTGCCCTCATCTGCCTCTCCTGCGTCTGTGACCGCACGGAAAGCCCTTTGAGCAGCACCAGGCCAGCGCCTGCCGGCCGGGCCTCCGATGGTTCTGCTGAGTTGCGTGCGTCGAGCCGACCTCTTGCTATCTCTCCTGGTGTGAGTGGGCCTCGGGCTGGTGTCTTTTTTTTTTTTTTTTTTTGACAGGCAGAGTGGACAGTGAGAGAGAGAGAGAGAGAGAGAGGTCTTCCTTTGCCGTTGGTTCACCCTCCAATGGCCGCCGCGGCCGGCGCGCTGCGGCCAGCGCACCGTGCTGATCCGATGGCAGGAGCCAGGAGCCAGTGCTTTTCCTGGTCTCCCATGGGGTGCAGGGCCCAAGCACCTGGGCCATCCTCCACTGCACTCCCTGGCCACAGCAGAGGGCTGGCCTGGAAGAGGGGTGACCGGGACAGAATCCGGCGCCCCGACCAGGACTAGAACCCGGTGTGCCGGCGCCGCTAGGCGGAGGATTAGCCTAGTGAGCCGCGGCGCCGGCCCGGGCTGGTGTCTTTCGAGGCCCATCTGCAGCGACCCTGTTCCTCTCCTGTGCTGCCTCCACGCCCCTGGAAGTACAGGCAGGGCTCCTTTTGTTGAGTCCTGGCTGGGCTGCACCTGCCCCACCTCTCCGCTATCTCACACAGTCTCTCGGGGTCAGCTGCACCCACGTCCAGGGAGCCAAGCCCTTCCTGATCACTTGATGACTGGGTGGGGGTGGTGGTGTCTCCTTGCACACTTCCTCCTCCACGCTGTTTCTGTAATGGCACAAACTCAAGGGCTTTCCACAGAGCCCAGACAAACGCCACCTCCGAGTGAATAGAGAAAGAGATTTGTTTGTTGCCTGCTTGCGGCTGTCTCGAAGTTGGTCTCTGTCGATGACAAAATATTTGGCATCAAAGGTTCTTGCTTTTGAAAGCAACCTCGTCAAAACGCCTTCGAGTGTGGTTTCCCTCCCCACTGCTTCCTCTGCCCCTGCAGAGCCCTGGCGGGTTAGGCAGGCATGAGCACGGCTCAGAGACCCGACTTCCTCCGCGCCAACGGGCAGCCCAGAGAGGGTGCTAGGAGACCCCTGCCTCACGTCGGCACTGGGTTTGGTCTTGGCCTCTGCCACTTACTAAGGATGACCCCTTGGGCAAGTTTCTCATTCTCCCCCAGCCTCAGCTTTCCTCTCTCTAGAATGGGTATGATGATGCTGAGCTGGTAGCGTGGCTGCGGAAGTCAGCGAGGCATGGGATAGGTTACACTTGGCAGGTGGTAGTTAGAAAGCGTTTGATTAAGGGTGGCTGTTCTTTGATCATCTTTCATCACCGCTGACATCAACTTAGACTGCCAGGCTCTGCTTTTTAGGGGAGAACAATTCCTCGGTGGTGAACCCCTCGACTCCTACTACCATTCGTTGTGTGTTCTGTGTGAGTTTTCCCCCGGGCATTGGCGGTGCTCCTTTTACCAATGGGGACACGGTCTCAGCAGTGCATCGCTGGGTGATGCTGTCATTGGACAGGCCGCCTGGAGTGAGTTGTGCAAACCCAGGTAGCACAGAGCGGTCACAGGACGCGGGCCGTAGGTAGGCTTGGGAGCCGGGGTTAACACGATATGGATGAGGCTGCTGCCGACAGAGCACAGGGGACTGTTACAGGCAACTGTTTTGTTTGTTTAATAAGTAGAAGGTTCGTACGCTGAAAGAACAACAGAAAGTGTAATGTAGAAGTACGTAAACCAATAACACAGTCCCTTGTTATCATCCATGTTCTGTCCTGTGCGTAATCGTACGTGCAGGGCTCCTGCATGGCTGGCAGTGCAGCAGGTGTGTCTACCCCAGCGCCTCGGGCTGTGGATGGCCTCGCGTGACAGCTGCTGGAATCTTAGGGGACCACCGTCACATATGCATCGCACGCCTGTTCTCAGTGGGGGACGCTAAGCCAGCTGCCCAGCCCTGGCGGAGCTCCTGGGGGGGCGGGGGGAAGCCAGGCTTCTACGGCAGATGACCAGCCTTCAACATGAGTCAAGTCTCAGCTAAGGGACAGCGTGGATTGTCCCCAAAACGACTCCCAAACTTGGTCAACAGGCGAGATCTCTCCACACCCTCCTCTCCCAGTTCCCTCATGGGAGACGCAGGTTCTTTGGGGGTTCCCACCCCACAGGGCTCCCACCCCCATGTTGTAAAAATTCCTCATTAAAGGCTTGGCAATCCCCGTGGTTCATGGAACCGGGTTTTAAAGCGGATCTGACACATCCTGAGCAGTTCCAAGACTAAGTGCAGGTGAAAACCACACACAAATGTCGCATCTGAAAAACACCTTGCCCTGGGTCCACATCGGTACCACCCCTCTCCGACTCGCTGAGCCTTTCGGGAACTCTGTTTTTGAACTTTTAGCACATTTGAAGAATCATACAGTACAGTGTCCCACCAAAAAATTTTTTTTTCTACCAGCAAGTGTCTTGTTGACAGTCCCATTCTGCAGGTTCCTTTCAAAGAAAAAACAACTCCCGGCCGGCGCCGTGGCTCACTAGGCTAATCCTCCGCCTTGCGGCGCCGGCACACCAGGTTCTAGTCCCGGTCAGGGTGCCGGATTCTGTCCTGGTTGCCCCTCTTCCAGGCTAGCTCTCTGCTGTAGCCAGGGAGTGCAGTGGAGGATGGCCCAAGTGCTTGGGCCCTGCACCCGCATGGGAGACCAGGAGAAGCACCTGGCTCCTGCCTTCGGATGGGTGCAGCGCTGGCCGCAGTGTGCCAGCCGTAGTGGCCATTTAGGGGGTGAACCAACGGAAAAAAGGAAGACCTTTCTCTCTCTCTCTCTCTCACTGTCTAACTCTGCATGTCAAAAAAAAAAAAAAAAAGAAAAGAAATGAAAAAAAAAAAAAAAGGTCCCTCTGGAATCAGGAGACATAGCGGCCAGTGCTATGGCATAGCACATTATTTGGGTGCCAGTACCAGTCCTGGCTGCTCCACTTCAGATCCAGCTCCCTGCTAATGCACCTGGGAAAGCAGTGGAGGATGGCCCAAGTGCTTGCACCCACATGGAAGACCCGAACGAAGCTCCTGGTTTTGGCCTCGCCCGGCCCAGGCTGAATGGGGAGTAAATTTGTAGTTGGAGGCCCTTCCCTCCCCCAACCCTTTCCCTCCACAACCCAGTAACTCTGTCTTTCAAATAAATAAACAGATCTTTGGAAACAAAAGCAAAGAGAAATCACACAGCTATATCCCTTCACTCCTCACCTCCCTTCCCCAACAAAGAAAGCTCAATCATGCCATAATATAGAGGCGGGGATTAGGCGAGAGCTAAGACCACACCCTCAGCTTCATAGGAGGGTCGTGGCGCTTGACGTTGGGCCCCTCACAGGGACAAGGTGGGCACTGGGAGAGAAGGCACTGGAACAAATCGAAAGGGGCTGTCAGGTTGTGGGGCTCACTGTTCTGCACTGTGCAGCGCCTCATCGAAACGTGAAAGCCCCCCACGGCATGCTCCCAAATGCAAGCGTTTCAGACCACGGTAATCTGCTTGGTGTGTCCAGTGCTGGCTGCGGTTCACACGTCAAAGTTTTGTTGTTGTTGTGTAAAGATCGTAGTTATTTAGTTGTTTGAAGGGCAGAGTGGGGAGGGGGAGAGACAGAGAGAGGGATCCTCCGCCCCTTTGTTTACTCTCCCAAATGGCCGTGACAGTTGGGACTGGGAAGCCAGGTCTCCCACATGGGACAGGGGCCCAAACCCTCGGGCCATCTTCTGCTGCTTTCCCAGGCCCATTGGCAGGGATCTGGATCAGAAGTGGAGCAGCCAGGACTTGAACCAGTGCCCATACGCGAATGCCAGCACCGCAGGTGGAGGCTTAACCCACTGCGCCACAACGCCGGCCCCTGCATGCAGAATCTTCATCAGCCAAGGCTAAATCCTTCACGTCCTATAGCAAGCTGGTCTGTCTCCTGAGAGTCCTCCAAGAAAGGGGGGCGCTGACATTGACCTCACGTGTTCTGTACGTGGGCAAGCGGAGGCCTCTGGGGCAGAACCGGCCTCAGCCCAAAGCCGTCGCGCCCTTGATTACCCAGCATTCCCTCCAGGCAGCCTGGTCACTGTGTGGTTCCCTCCAGCAGGGCACTGCTGGGCTGTCCAGTGAACCCCTGCCTCTCCCAGAAGCCCCTGCCGGGGCAGCCCAACTGAGGTCCACCAGCCTCAACGGGGGGCCCAGTCCTCAGGCACCCACCACCAGCTCCAACCGCTCACCCCAGCTCGCTGGGCCCGCTCACCCCGAGCAAGCGTGAAAAACGCCACCTTTGCAGGCCGGCATCCGAAAGAAGCTGGAAACCTGCTGCAGGCTGCTGTCCCACTCTCTCCTCGTGTTTGCTGTTATTTTTTAACACTTTTTTTTTCTCCCTCATAAAAGCACTACCCTCTTCCCCAGAGCTTGCCTGTAGCGAAGGCATGGTCTGTACAAGTGCAATTATTTCAGAACAGATGGAGTGAGGAGCAGAAAGTCTGTTAATAGTAATAGAAATGCTACATGTTAACCTGGACAGCACACGATGACAGTCTCATGACTACCCATTCTGTTCCCACCAGCTGGGCCACCAAAGTAGGAATGAGATATTCACAAACACAGCCATCAGCCACGTAGCCACCTAAAGTTAGAATCCAAATTCCTTCACATCAGGGGCTCTGGCGGCCATGCCAGCCTGGGGCCTGGGCGCAGAGGAGGCCAGCCCCCAGCTCGGCGCCGGCCCCTGGCAGGTTTGTCCTGGAATCTCACGGCCCGGGGGCCACCCAGGGCCCCTGGCCAGGTTTCCGGTGGAACATGGAGCTTGCCGGCCCCAGCCGGGCCCCAGCCGGGCCCCAGCCCTGCCAGCAGCGCCTGCCCCGGCTGCTGTCACTGGGGAGGAGGTGGTAGGTTCTGCTGAGTGGATCTTCACTTCCCAGAGGGAGGCAGCATGGGAGGAACAGGCCAGGGGCCACAGCAGTACAGGGACCAGCATTGTGACATAGCGGGTAAAACCGCTGGCTTTGACGCCGGCATCGCAGGTGGGCACTAACTCGTGTCTCGGCTGCTCCACTTCCGATCCAGCTCCTCGTGAATGCATCCGGGAAAGCAGCGGTTGTGCCTGGGTCCCTGCCACCCACATGGGAGACCCGGATGGGGTTCTTGGCTCCTGGCTTTGGCCTGGCCCAGAATGGGCCATTGTGGCCATCTGGAGAGTGAACCAGCAGATAAGTCAGCTCGCTCTCTCGCTTGCTCTCTCTCTCTCCCCCTCCTTCTCTCTGTGTAACTCTGCCTTTCAAATAAATAAATAAATCTTTTAAAGAAAGAAGGAAACAGCAGCAGCTAGGAGTTCACAGGGCCCCTCCCCAAAGGTGTCAGAAAGAATGAGCAGGTGTCAATGGACTCCAGAGAGCCCCCCGAGCTTGGAAATCAGTAAGAACCAGGGGCGGCTGGAGACGGACGAGTTGAAAGTCGACTTGTAGTTTGTGCTTGGTGGCTGATGAAATGGCAATGCCGTTCGGCGATGCAAGTAGGTTACATCAGGGGATGAATGGGTTAGGGTGTAGACGGGAGCAGTGCTCTGGGGACAGAGACGCCCATCTGCCACCCAGGTCCATTCTCCAGATGACCCCGAGAGCTCGCTGGAGCTCAGCAGTTCTCGTCCTCCGGTCTCCTTGCTCACCCGGCACCCCCAGCTCCCATGCAGCACAGGTAACATCTGCATTCAGCCCTCGACCTACAGTGGCTTGAAACTTAAGTCACCTGCTTAAGACAGAAAGTAGCAGTGGCCCGGAGAGGGGACAGAGCACAGACAGCTCTCTCTAGGATTTGAACTCCCCATTCTGCCTCTGGGTGCTCAGGCAGAGCTGTGAGAGCTGGGTGAGGCTGCCCCCGCCTCCAGCCACCTTGAGCATGCTAAGTAGGGACGGTGGTCCCCAGAGGACTGGTCTGTGCAGCGGCAGAGGCACACGGTTCAGAGAGGCTGGGCTGTGTGGCACATCTCTGTGGCGGGTGGGTTTTGCATGACGTGAGAGTGCAGAGACCCAGGTATGCAGGAATTTGCAGCAGGCAAACAAATACCATACTGTAAGTAACAGTCAAGCCCCAGTCTCTCCCTGTCCCCTGAGCCGAGCCCGCCCTTCTGTGCAGGGGGAAGAGGCTGACATTTGGAGACAACGAGCGTGGTTTGAAATTCCAGAGAAACATTCACTTCACCCACCCCCACCCCCACCCCCGGGCACTACTCTGAGCCTTTATTTCATTAATTTTTTTTGAATTTATTTCATTGAAAGGCAGTGAGAGAGAGAGAGAGAGAGAGAGAGAGAAAGAGAGAGAGACATCTTCCATCTGCTGGTTTACTCTGCAGATGCTGCAACGGCTGGGCCTGGGCCACGCCGAAGGCAGGAGCCAGGAACTCCGTCCAGGTCTCCCTGTGGGTGGCAGGGACCCAGCTCTGTTCAGAAGATGCTCCCAGCAGTGGCCCCTCGTTCCCTGTAGCGAGACGTGGGCCAAACCCAATGATGGCCTCAGCTGACACGGACCCAAGCCCGCCTGCAGCCCCTTGACCCCAACATCAGGCACTTGGCGAAACCATCCTGTTCCTCCTCAGACATCGCCCTCTCCACCAACTCACCTCCCTGCCCCACGCCTACCCGTGTCCCCACAGCTCCCACACTACTCGTCCCTGCCCCCTCCCCTTCCCTGTGGTGCCATAGCCATGTCCGCAGCCATCCCCCCCCCCCCCCGGCGCCTTGGGAACTGCTCAGGGCAAGGTGTAGGCACAGCCCCGGTGGCTGAACTGGGCGCAGAAGGTGGGGCCATTGGCCTGCAAGACGCAGTAACTGCCTTGGGCTATTGGAGGGGCTTCCGTAGACAGCCCTTTGGTTCTGGAGGAAGCTGAGTCTTGGGCAGCGGGCGTTCTTGGCTCCCAGAGCTGGAACAATCCGAGCTGGCTCCGAACAAGCGGCACTCCCAGGAGAGCCAGGCACTCCCCTGGGCGGGGAGGCCCCGGATGGTGCTGGGTGGCTCTGGCTGGGTTTCCGTGCAGGGAACGGCCCCCGTTGCTCCCGGTGTCACAAGATTCCGTAATCAATCTCGTTCCCCAGGGTGAGCTCAGCCCCCTGGGACAGACGTGGGAACAGAGCTGGAGAGAAGCAAGGGCTGTGGGTGCCCCTGTGCCCCCAGGCCACCTCCTCCTGGGCCCACCAGGAAGCTGAGCTGCTCGGGCCCTGGCTCCAGGCAGCTGGAGACGTTTGGAGGAATGCTGATGCCACTGGTTCCCAGGACAAAACCTGAGCCGTGGGCACTGCCCTGCGGCCCCGGAACCTTTCACACTGTCAGCTCGTTTCATTTTCCCAATAAGCTGTCGTGTGAGAGGCACTGTTGACGCTTTGCCACATGGGTGACCGACACATGGGGGTGAGAGTAAACCAACCCCCTTAGCACCCAGCCTGTGCGTGGAAGCCCTAGAGATGGCATCCGGGCCCTTTGCTCATTCACTCCGATCACTTTCTCACGACGTCTCCCAGCCAAAACCAGCATAGGAAACCAACATGTGTGTCAACAGGGACGCAACCAGGTGCAAGGAAGATCGGTCCCCACCACGGGAGCCTATGGGGGTTGTTTTGTTTTGTGCAGCAACAAGTGTAGGGCCCCCCACCCTCACCCCAGCTTTCCCGGCCGACTCAGCAGCTCAAGGACCAGGCTGTCTCCCGCTTTTTGCTTTTGTCATCCTTAGCACGCATAGGACTCTTGGTCACAGGATGGCTGCTGCACCTCCAGCATCACGGCCTCATTCAAGGCAGGTGCAAGGGGGATGGGCAGAGGACCAAAAGACACCCAGGATTTTTGTCTGAGTGGCACTCTGCCCTCGATACACAAAGAGTTCCCTCGTCAAACTCCCCTGGGTGCAGTCTTTTAGCATTCTCAGCCTCTAGAGTAGAGGCAGGCCAGGGCGAAGGCGAGCTGGTCACAGCTCTTTGCAAGTGTGTCTGTGTGGCAGGAGCCCGCAGCGCCACGGGGCACGCGGCTATCTCTGTGGATGCCGGCCTGCAACACGAGATGTCCTTGGGACGAAGGGCTCCGGGGCTCGGGGGCAGCACCTGACTGCCTCCTGGCAGGCCCGGCAGCCCTGGCGGGGAGCAGCTGTTCCCCTCCACCTCCCCCAGGAAGGAGGCTCTTAACTAGACTTCCCATCCAGAACTCTGTGGGGGAGGCTGCAGCGCCTCCGCCCACGGCGGGCTAAATCTGTATTCCCACCCCGCTCGCTCTCGGGAGCAGTGGCTGCTCAGGGCGCCTCGTGCTGGGGACTGCAACTCCTCGCCTGGGCACGGTGGCCGCCCGTTGCCCTACGGGGCCCTGCTGAGGTCAGGGACAGGCTGTTGTCCCTCCTGTGCATGGCATACGGGGAGCCAAGTGCCTGTAGCAGGGGCACGGAGACCCCGGTGGAGGGGGTGAGACAGCGTCCGCATCACCTGGGAAAGCGACACCAGCACCTGGGCTCCTCTCCAGGCCCTCTGCCCAGCGGGGCCTGGTCCTGGGGGCCTTAGGAAACTCTCCGTAGTGATGCCGATGTGGAGGCAGGGGTGAGAGAAAGAAGGGCTCCCTGCTGGACTTGGCCATGAGCCCTGACCTGGTCGGGTCAGCTCCTTCTGCCTCGCGAGGACAAGGCGAGTGCTGGAGAGAGCAGCCATGCCCGTGCCCTAACAGAACCCTGGTGCGTGCCTCCCCAGGCGCCCCACAGTCTCCGGGCCAGCGTGATGGAGAGCCGAGCATGAAGGAGCCTGGGGCCCCGTCCCAAAGTACAAGCAGGGTTTGTGTCAGCCGAGCGTGCTGAGACACACGTACGGAAGTGACAGTGGTGAGGGAAGAAGTTCACCCTCACAGCCTCTTAGGATCCAGAGGCACAGCTCACAGGGCCGCCCCCGGGGAAGCAGGAGGCAGTAGGACACGGGTTTTGGGCTGCCCAGCCCGTGGGGAGTTTAAGGCCCACAAAATCATCTGGTCCGGCCCTGCCAAGGCAACCGCAGGCAGGACCAGACCTGTGGCAGGCTCCTTTTAAGCTGATAATTTTGTCCAGCCCGTGGATGATGGTACAAATTTGCACGTGGTGGGAAAGAGGCTCCCCACTCCTGCAGTGTGGAGCCAGGGGAAGCCCTGGCGATGCCTTGTCTGTTTCCATTGCTGCGACTGAATGCCTGAGACTGGCAGCTGACAAAGAACGGAGGCTGGCTTAGCTCGCGGGTCCACAGGCTGGACAGCGCCCAGAGCGCGGCATCTGCAGCAGGTGACGGTCCTCCTGCTGCATCCCAGCCGGGCGCAGGGTGTCCATCACGGGACCACCCGGGGCCTCTCTTCCTCCTCTTGCAAAGCCACCAATGCTGTCCCGGAGCCCTCATGAGCCCGGATGTCTCCCAAAGGTCCTGCCTCCAGATCGCACGGCCCTATGAATTTGAGGCCTGGGTTTCCAGCACATAAGCCTTGAGGGACACGTGGAAGCCACAGCAGGCAAGTCCTAGCAGGTGGCCGTGAGCAAGGCAGAGCAAGCAGGGCAGGTGGGTTTTGTAACTTTAATTTTTATTTTATTTAAGGTATACAGATTTCATATATGCAGATTCAGGATCACAGTGATACTTCCCACTTACCCTCCCTCCTGCCCACACTCCCACCCTTCCTCCTCCTCCCTCTCCTATTCCCACTCTTAATTTTTACAAAGATCTATTTTCAGTTTACTTACTTTACTTACTCATAAGATCAGCCCTACATTAAGTTAGGAGTTCAACAAGTAAGATGAAGAAAAAAAAAAAAAAACACTGTTCCTCAATAGTAGAGACAAAGGCTATTAAAAATCATCAAATCTCGAAATGTCAATTTTCCTTTTGTACAATACCTTTCAGCTACTCTATTTGTTACCACAGATCAGGGAAAATGTATGATATTTGTCTTGGTTTCCAGTTGATCAATTTTGTTGCAAAAGATAGGATTTCATTATTTTTATCACTGAGTAGTACTTCATAGTGTATATACACCATAATTTCTTTATCCAGTCATCAATTGATGGACATCTGGGTTGATTCCATGTCCTAGCTAATGTGAATTGAGCTGCAATGAACATGGAGGTACAGATAACTCCTTCATATGCTGATTTCATTTCCTTTGGGTAAATTCTCAAGAGTGGGATGGCTGGGTCATATGGTAGGTCTATATTCAGGTTTCTGAGGTATCTACACAGTCTTCCACAGTGGCTGCACTAGTTTACATTCCCATCAACAGCAGATTAGGGTACCTTTTCCCCCACATCCTGGCCAGCACTTGTTTTTTTATTGAATTCTGTATGAAATCCATTCTGTGGGGGTAAAACCTCATTGTGATTTTGATTTGCACTTCTCTGATAACTGAGCATTTTTTCAAGTGTCTGTTGGTCATTTGAATTTCGTTTCTTGAAAAATGCCTGTTCAAGTCCTTTGCCCATTTCTTAACTGGATTATTTGTTTTGTTGTTGTTGAATTTCTTGAGCTCTTGATAGATTCTGGATATTAATCACTTATAAATCTGCAAATATTTTCTCCCTCTCTGTTGGTTGCCTCTTCCCTTTGCTGAGTGTTTATTTTGCAGTACAGAAGATTCTTAGCTTGAAATGATCCCATTTGTCTACTTTTTCTTTGATTGCTGTGCTTCTGGGGTCTTTTTCAAGAAATCTGCCTATCTCCAATATCTTGCATCATTTCCCCAATGTTCTCTAGTAACTTGATGGCACTGGGTCATAGATTTAGGTCCTGCATCCATTTTGAGTGGATTTTTGCATAAGGTGTAAGGTAGGGGTCTTGTTTCATACTTCTGCACGTGCAGATCCAGTTTTCCCAGTGCCATTTGTTGAAGCCACTGTCTTTGCTCCAGAGATTGATTTCAGCTTTTTTTTTTTCCCAAAGATAAGTTGGTTGTAGCAGGTGGGTTTAAGACAGGCTTGTTGGAGTCATTTGGAGGCTGCCCTGCTGAGCTGAGCTGGTCCCTGGCCTTCTGATGACTCAGCATCAGCGGCCCAGCCTGATGGAGAAAGGCGGTGGAGGGCTGGGCCCGGCCTCTTTGGTTTTCACTGGAGGAGTGTGCTCTGGGGTGTGTCCCTGTCCCTGGAAGGGACAGCATCTCCAGGTGAGCAGGTGCCAAAGCACCAGAAAATGTTTAGAGTAAACACCTGCGCCACACAGCCCTGCCCCCTCATTTCTGCCAGACCCCTTCTGTCCTCAGGACACTTTGTGTCTGTCCACTCTGGGAAAGATGGGTGCTCACTCACACATTCCTCAAATGACGAAGTGGAAGGAGAGGGCCTTGGAGAGGCTCAAGTTGCTGCCAAGGTCAGACAAGTCCCCGGGCCTGAGTACCACCTCCGCCAGCTCAGGCTGCTGCATCAGAAACACCTTAGGAAGCATGACGTAGACAGTGTGTGTCACACAGCCCTGGAGACTGGCACATCCAAGGCCGAGGTGTGGTTCACAGACGGCCCTCGCACTGTGTCCTCGCGTGGCAGAGCAGACGGGGAAGCAAGCGGGTACTCTCGCGCCTCTTCTTCCAAGGGCACTGCCCCATTGTGAAGGCTCCATCCTCAGGACCTTGTCACCTCCCCAAAGGTGCCCCCTCCCCAGCTACCACCCCAGCAGGGGCTAGGGGAAGTGCAGGCCACGGCAGCGTCTCCGTGTTGCAGAGCAGGTGGCACGCTGGGCTGCCTCCAGGAGTAACCAGTCCTGTTCCAGGCTCGCCTGTCCCTGGCACAGATTGGTCTGCCTACCCCTGCTGGCCTCACGGTACCATTCTGACCCATACACCTCCCACCTCACGTGCAGGAACTACCCCCCTCTCTCTACCAGCTCTGGCCATGCCACTCACCCTTCCCGGCACACACAGTTTCAACCCACCCCCGATCCCTGCCCGTGTCCCCCGCCTGCCTTGCTGGCCTCCCCCACTGCCATCATGCCTCTACCCCTCGGCCCCGTGGACCCCACGTTCAGATGCAAGGAGCGACCTGCCGCTCCCTGCCTTAGGACGTGCCGCGGCCTCTGCCCAGTGCGGCCATCCCTCCTGGTAAACCCATCAGGACCTGGCTCAGCGGACCTCTGTGACACCGTCTGCTTGATTGGCAGCCCCAGGCCGAGTTAATCACCCCCGAGGTTAGCTTCTGCACTGTGAGGTGTGCATGTGGTTAGCGCATGTGGGGCACTCGGCTTCTCTACAGGCCCACACAGTCCCCCTCCCAAGACCACCGCCTCTGCAGAGGCAGAGCCTGTACCCCACTCGTTCCTCACCCCCAGCCCCTGTCAAGGTGCTTATTGTATGACAGGGGCTCCATCGAGGGACGACTGGAGCACTGGGCTAGCTCCGACACGGGCCTTTCGCTTATTTGTTCAGAAGTGTTCACTGAGCCCACACCACGTGCACACACAGCGCTCCACTGGGGAGACGGGGGATGTAGACCCCACCCCAGCTTTCAAGGAGGTTGGGTCTCCTTAAACAAAGAAGCATAAGTTGCACTGGGTGGGGGGAGGGGTGGTGTCGGCCGCTCCTCCGGAGAAATGAGCTGCATTCCGCCGGATTCTGTGTAGGAGCTGCAGTTCCTCGGGCTCACGGGAGTGCGGTGGGAGTGCAGACGCTTTGCGTACAGGGAGGAGGCCCAGAGTGCGCCTTGGAAACGGGGGGCAGGGCCACACCAAAGGAGGGCAGGCGCGAGGACACAGGCAGGAGGGCGGGCTGTGGGGCCAGGCGTGGGCGGGGGAAGACTTTGAGCCGCGGGATGACACGCCCTTACTCAGGTTTGAAGCAGCGTTCCCGACGAGGGCGGGCATCGATGAGGGGTTCAAAGAGCCCGTGACGGGAGCCCCTAGGAGGCGATTCCAGCGGAGGAGAGAAAGGTGATGGTGGCTTGGGCTCGGCAGGCGCTGTTGGTGATGGGTTTGGGAGGCTCACATCTTGGTGATGGACTGGAAGAAGAGGCCAAGAGAGAGGCTCGTGGCCAAGGTGGCCTCTGGGCTTCCGGTTTGTGCTGGAGGCTGCCTGGAAGGGGGCGGGGCTCCGCTTGTCAGGTGCAGCTGAGACGTCCCGCGTGGTGAGGATCGGAAACGAGCCTTGGATTCAGAGAAGTGGAGGCGCTGACTACCCCCCCTACCCAGGGGCTGCAGCAGAGTGCAGTGAGGAGTAAGGGGAATCAGGAGGCAGACACAGAGTGTTGAGCACTCTTTGCGGGAGTTTGCCTAGGAAGGTGGGAGATGGGGAGAGAAGGGTCAGAGGGTAGCTGAAGAGACTATAAGGCCAAGGAAGACATTTTGAAAGATCAAAGAAGGAGCCAGCACTGTGGCGTGGTGGGTTAAAGCCACAGCCTGCCATGCCAGCATCCTTATACACACTGGTTTGAGTCCCGGCTGCTCTACTTCCCATCCAGCTCTGCTCATGCACCTGGGAAAGCAGCAGAAGGTGGCCTAACCCCCTGGGCCCCTGCACCCACGTGGGAGACCTGGAAGAAGCTCTGGGCTCCTGGCTTCAGCTCTGGCTATTGCAGCCATTTGGGGAACAAACCAGCTGATGGAAGCGCTCTCTCTCTCTACTTCTCTCTATCTCTCTCCCCCTCTGTTTCTCCTTGTGTGTGTGTCTCCTTTTCTTACTCCATAACTCTGCCTTTCAAATAAATACATCATTTAAAAAAAAAAGAAAGATGAAAGAGACTTGACCATGTTTCGATGAGGAGGAGGAGGAGAATTGAATACTCATGAGAGAGAAGGTGTTAATGATGGGTGGGAGAAGACTCAGAACACAGAGGAGGCAGGTCTCCCATCCCCATGGGGGTGTAGGCTTTGAACAGGTCTCGGAGGACTTATCATAGGATGCCTTCACTTTTGTCTCTGAGAAGTTAACCGCTGAGAAATTTCTTGGCCACGACGTGCTTGGTGGGCCTGGGGAAGGTTGGAGGTTTAAGGACATGGAAGAAGGTTCTAGATCTTAGAAAGCCATTGCAGAGTGGAAGCTGCTGGGGCGACATTGAGAGGTCCTGAGGCCCCAAAACGAAGCTGGTGGCCTACAGTATGTGGTGGAGCCAGTCTCCCCTGTAATGCAACTCTCTCCTGGTGAGCTCACAGCTTGGGTCACACCCAGTAGGACAAGAAAGCTGGGCTCACCAACTCAGGGGAGGGACACAGGGAGGTAGGCTCAGGTGACATCAACTGGACTATGACCCAAGTGAAGGGAAGAGGGAGCTGATGGGCTTTGGGAGAAGAGTGGACTTGATGGACACTGGCCTGGAGGTTATCTTGATGGACAGCGGTGTGCAGGTCCACTTGGTGGACAGGGGCCTAGAGAGCTCTACTTGATGGACGCTGGTCTTCGGTTTTGCTTGATGGCCAGTGCTCTGAGCTTCCCTTCACCAACAGTGCTCTAGGGCTTCCTTTGGAGGCCAGCTCTCATGTCCCCTGGAAGCAAGAGGTCAGTGTCCTAGGCACAGGTAAAGTTGGACACGGAGGAGTTTGTGCCAGCATTAAAGAGTTTTGGAGGTGGAGCACTTTGGTGGGGGGCGGGGAGACTGACAGGTTTCAGGTGTGAGAGTGGAAGTCAATGATTGGCACAGAGGGGAGACAGCCCAAGGTGGGGAGATCCAAGATCCTGAAATGAGCTCGCAGCATTGGATTTGCCCACATCACCGGGATGGCAGTGTGGCTTGGTGACTGTGAGCAAGGTACCGTTGTCCCACGTGGGGCAGGTGACAGGGGATGTGGGTCAGTGAGTCTGGGGAGGTCAGTACCAGGAGGTACTCTTGCTTGCCAGGTCTGCTGGGGCAGCGCGGCATGAGGCTGTCCTTGAGCTTGACCCTCTGCTGAGCCACAGCGTGGCGACGACTCAGCGTTCAGAGGTGGTGGAGGGCACGAGGCAGGAGGCCCAGAACAAGGCAAGTGCTCCGCTGACAGCTGACCGGGTCGAGCCCCAGGCCTGTAGTCCCCATGTCTTCTATGGAAACGTCTGCCATCTCCTTGCTTTCCAGTCGCCCAGCTACCCCCAGTCCTTCCAAACTCCCAGTGGGTACTGTCAGCCCGAATAATGAGGGGGGGAGGGGAGAAAGAGAGAGAGAGAGAGAGAGAGAGAGAAAGAGAGATTCTCTAAAGGTTAAATGTACCGGGAGCGGCAGAGCGCCGCAGTGGGAAAGTGCATACTACAGTCTACTATGAGTGTGTTCAAGGAGGCTGAGGCAAGGTGGACTTCTTAAAGGCACAAAATGAGGATTCCACTACATGAAACAATAATCTTTGGCCACAGGATTAACAATAAGGGTGGCGGCCGCCCAAAGTTATGCACAGTTAATAGGCAGATGTCCTGGGCAGAAATGTTTTGAAAGACAATCCATTCTTCAAATACACTCCAGCTTCCAGGCCCTGGGAGAAAACATCGATGGCTCAAGTGATTGGATCTCTGTCACCCACGTGGGAGACCTGGATGGGAGTCTCAGCTTCCGGCTTCAGCCTGGCCCAGCCCTGGCTGTTGTAGACATTTGAACAGTGAACCAGCAGTGGGAACTCTGTCTCCGTCTCTCTCTCCTTGACTGTCAAATGAAGAAAACTTCTAAGATAGACAACAGTAAGTGTTGCTAAAGATGTAGAGAAATTGGAATCTCCCTACAAATAGTAGGATATTTTCCAAAGTGGAAAATGTTGGCTGTCACTCAAAATGTTAAACATAAATTTACCAGGCGACCCTGGAATTCCACTGTCCATATCTTACCCAAGAGAGTCGAAAAGGCTTGCAGCAAATCTTCACAGCACCATTAATCAGCATGACTCAGAAAGAGGAACCAGCCAAGCACCCGCCAGCCACACCAACAAAATGCCGTCTCTCCAGCCAGTGGAAGATGGTTTGGAAATAAAAAGGGATGAAGAGCCGGTGCCGTGGCTCACTAGGCTAATCCTCCGCCTTGCGGCGCCGGCACACCGGGTTCTAGTCCCTGTCGGGGCACCAGATCCTGTCCCGGTTGCCCCTCTTCCAGGCCAGCTCTCTGCTGTGGCCCGGGAGTGCAGTGGAGGATGGCCCAAGTGCTTGGACCCTGCACCCCATGGGAGACCAGGAGAAGCACCTGGCTCCTGCCATCGGATTGGCGCGGTGCGCCGGCCGCGGCGGCCATTGGAGGGTGAACCAACGGCAAAGGAAGACCTTTCTCTCTCTCTCTCTCTCTCTCTCTCTCTCACTGTCCACTCTGCCTGTCAAAAAATAAAAATTAAAAAAAAAAGGGATGAAGGACTACAAGTTGCTACAGCGCGAATGAACCATCCTGCTGAGAGAGAGCAGCCAAGCACCAAAGGCCGCGTGTTCTGTTGTTCCATGGGGAAGAAACAGCCAGGAGAGGAAAAAGGAGGTTATGTAGACAGCAAGTAGATTAGTGGTTGCCTAGCAGGAGCGAGGGCACAAGAAATGACTGCCCATGGGCACAGTATCCTTTTGCAAATGTTGTAGGCTAAGATTATGGTGATGGTTGTACAACTGTCTTTGTTCATCAATAATAATAACAATAGAAATATACTCAAAAGCGGTGACGTTTATGGCATATAAATTACATATTAGAGTTTTATTAAAAATGAAGACATGAAGGCTAGCATTGTGGCATAGTAGGCTAAGCCTCTTCCTGCAGTGCCAGCACCCCATATGGGCACCGGTTCGAGTCCTGGCTGTTCCACTTCCCATCCAGCTCTCTGCTATGGCTTGGGAAAGCAGTGGAAGATGGCCTAAATCCTTGAGCCCCTGCACCCACATGGGAGACCCAAAAGAAGCTCCTGACTCCTGGCTTCAGAATTGCTCAGCTCTGGCCATTGTCGCCATTTGAGAAGCGAACCAACAGATGGAAGACCCCTCTCTCTGTCTCTCCCTCTCTTTGTAACTCTACCTCTCAAATAAATAAATAAAATCTTCAAAGAAAACAAAATTAAGGCATGCCCACGTCTAATTCTGCTTCTAAGTCTTCATCATCGTCCCAGATGACGCGCTAGCCGTGACTTGTTAGTGTGGCTTCTCCCACCTGCTCGCGCCCTGCTCCACAGTGATGAGACCTCTGTTCCAGCAGTCTTCTTTCCTACTTCCCCAGTGGAATGCCCTTTGCAACTGAAGTGAGAGTCCTGGAGTGCCCTTGGCACAAAGGGACAAGGCCACCCTGACAGCTCCAAGGTCGTGTACTATGTGCCGTGGACTCCACTGTAGAATTTTGGCTGATTTTTAGCAGGTCACATGTTCACGTGGCTCAACAATCAGCAGCCTCCCCCGACCGCTGCCACCTCTGCCCACCTTCCTACACCACCCGTGGCCTCTCCCGGATTTTGTGGTTTGGGAATTTTTCAAGTACCCCTCCAGAGTTGGCTTATGCAAATACAAGCAAATGTGAAGAAACAATGTCTTCTTTCTCTTTACCTTAAAAGTGAGTTAGTCAAAAGGCCGCTCTGCACCTTGTCTCTTGCTGAACACCCTGGGACTGTAGGGTTGGTTGCTGTTTTCCATTGTGAGTCAATATCATTGTGTACCAACCAATCCCCAGCTACTTGAGTAATTTCCAACTTTTGCTATTACAGAGCTGAAATGAAGAACCTTAAATGCAAGCCATTTCATAAGTGTGCAGATACCTTTTTTTGTTAATTTTCCAATTTATTCTTTTCTTAGTTCAAAGTCAAAGACAGACAGACATCTCCCATCCACTGGTTCAGCTGGAACCATGCCTGGAACAGCTGGGGCTGGGCCAGGTGGAAGCCAGGAGCTAGGAACCCAATCCACGTCTCCTACTTGGGTGGCAGGGATCCAAATATTCTAGCCACCACCTGCTGCCACCCAGGAAGCTGGAATTGGAGCAGAGCCAGGGTTCAAACTTGGGCACTCCAACATGGGATATGTGCATCCCAAGTGCCACCTTCACAGCTGTGCCGAACGCCCGCCCCCACATGCCTGTTAAATATGGGGCTAATGGTTAAGGCACCCGCCTCCCATATACTGGAGAGCCTGGGTTTGAGTCCCGGCTCTGGGTCTTCCCTGCAGCTTCCTGCTGGTGCAGACCCTGCGAGGCAGCAGGCGGTGGCTCCAGGAGTCGGGTTCCTTGCAAGTACAGAGGACACCTGAATTAAGTGCCTGGATCCTGGCCTTGGCCCTGGTTCAGCCCCTCACTGTTGGACGCATTTGGGAAGCAACCCAGTAGATGGGAGGGTTTTTTTTTCCTCTTTCTCTCTCTTAGATAAAAAAATTTATGATCCAAAAAATAAGTATCACAGACATGGGATTGCTGGGTCGACTTGTACACTGTCCCTCTTCGTCAGTCCTAGAGAAGTGTGCGACGCCTTGGCGGGGCACGCCCTGTGGCTCTGGGGTTTGCATCACACTGGGAAAGACTTTGCCTCCACTCTGCTGTCGCGAGGCGAGATTTGCTCCTTTGTCTTTTGTTGTGCTGCGGTAGGAACACGTAGCATGCGCCGTACCCACCCCAGATGTAGAAGGGTACAATCCCGTGTTGCGAACTGTGGGGCAAAGTTCCCCGGCGGATCGCTGACAGAGTTTGTACTTTCCTCTTCCACGCTGCCCGGGGAAGCCGCAGTCCCGCCCTCCGCTCCTCAGGCTGGGCTGCTTCAGTTCCTCACCCAGCTGGAAGACACGGCGTCTGTCCTTCCGTGACCGGATTATTCCTCAAGCCGTAGCGCCCCCGGGGTCACAGGGGTCACCCATGCCGACCCTTACTGCAGTGTCTCCTTCCTTCTGGAGGCCAAATAATGCGCCACCGTGTGTATGGACCACATTTTCCTTTTTTTAAAAAAAGATTTATTTATTTATTTAAAGAGTTATGCAGAGAGAGAAGGAGAGGCAGAAAGAGAGAGGTCTTCCATCCACTGGTTTACTCTCCAGTCGGCTGCAACAGCCGGAGCTGAGCTGATCGTAAGCCAGGAGCCAGGAGCTTCTTCCGGGTCTCCCACGTGGGTGCAGGGGCCCAAGCACTTGGGCCATCTTCCACTGCTTTCTCAGGCTACAGCAGAGAGTTGGATCAGAAGTGGAGCAGCCAGGACTCGAACCGGCGCCCATATGGGATGCCGGCACCGCAGGCAGCGGCTTTACCCACCAGGCCACAGCACCGGCCCCACATTTTCTTTATCCATTCATCTGTCGATGGATGCCTGGATTGCTCCCAGCTCTTTGTTTTTAATTTTTAAGATTTATTTATTTATTTATTTATTTATTTGAAAGTCAGTGTTACAAAGAGAGAGGGAGAGCCAGAGAGAGAGAGAGAGAGAGAGAGAGAGAGAGAGAGATCTTTCATCCACTGATTCACTATCCAGATGGCCACAATGGCCAGGGGCTGGGCCAGGCTGAAGCCAGGAGCCAGGAGCTTCTTCTGGGTCACCCACATGGGTGCAGGGGCTCAAGGACTTGGGCTGTCTTCTGTTGCTTTTCCCGGGGAGCTGCATGACAAGTGGAGCAGCCGGGACTCGAACTGACACCCATGTGGGAAGCCAGAGTCGCAGGTAGCAGCTTAACCCACTCCGCCACAGCACCGGTAGTGCTTCCACCCCTTGACAGCTGTGACTAGTGCTGCAGTGAACATGGGAGTGCTGATGTCTCTCTTACACCCTGGCTTCAGTTGTTGGAGCCAGATCTGCAGAAGTGGGCATGCTGGACCGGATGAGAGGGTGACATTCACATCAAGTCTGGAAACCACAGGGTCCACCCTGGGTGTGGGAACTGGAGGGAGAGTGGCTTGTCTAGCCCAGCCCCCTCGTGTTTCAGGCACAAGGCAGTGAGAAGGTTTGAGATCCCCAGTCCACCATGCAACAAGCACTCGTGGGTACCTGTCAGGTTCGTGGTGGGTCACTAGGTCTGATGCCCCCAAGGAAACAGCTTCTCTCCTAGGCAAGAAGACACGAGGCAAGTGTGAAAATCTCTTGTGATGGGACATTGGGTTAAGTTGCTGCCTGCAACACCAGCATCCCATATGAGCACTGGTTCGAGTCCCAGCAGCTCCACTTCCCATCCAGCTCCCTGCTAATGCATCTAGGAAAGCAGCAGAATATGGCCCAAGTGCTTGGATCTCTGCACCCACATGGGAAACCCAGAAGAAGCTCCTGACTCCTGGCTTTGGCCTGCTTTAGTCCTAGCCATTGCAGCCATTTGGAGAAAGAACCATTGGATGGAAGATTATCTCTCTCTCTCTCTCTTTCACTCTGCCTTTCAAATAAATAAATAAATCTTGAAGGAGAGAGAAGGAAGAAAGAAAATCTATCCATCTCTGGGGATGATCCTGCTGTTGGAACTGTTGATGGCAGGCCCAGTCTCTTGGCTCTGCTTAGAGCCTGGGCCGCCAGGGTCAGGAGTGAGTGGCATGTGCCAGAGGCCTCCCGATGCCGATGCCTCCTCCCCACACAGCTCCAGCCTGCCTGCTCCCAGGGCCTGCCGAGAGTAGGCGGGGCTGGGCCGAGCTGGAAGGATTCTAGCCAGAGGCCAGGCTCTGGGGAAGCTTTCTCCCCACCGCTTATCTGGGGAGCACCTTCCCTCCTTCCCCCCCACCGCCAGATCCTTGTGAGGGAGTTTTTGGTGAGTAGTCAGGGTCACGGAGGGGGCCAGGCCGCGGCTTCCTGACTGTATTAGGAGGGAAGATCATTGACACATGGGCCCAGGGGCCCTGCCTTGGCTGCAGACTCCCAGATGTCTGTTGTGAGGTTGCTTAGCAGAGAGAGGATCCAGGGTAAAGCTCAGGATGTGGCCACCTCGGAGAGGGCCACCCACAAGCACTTCCCTCCCGGCTGCCTCAGTAGGAAATGCGACAGCAGGTGCAGGCGGGCTGGGTGGGCGGAGGAGAGTCCACCGTCCATCCGTCCGTCCGGAACACCCGGGGCCACTGTGTGAATAGGGCAGGAGTATGGGCCCTGGCACTGCCCACAGGGACTTTGTTGAAGTGCAAATCTTTTCTCTCTCTCTCTCTCTCTTTTTCCCTAAGTGGAAAAACAGTGCGTTTGGGGGCAGAAACTTTGGGAAATCGGAAAAGCACAAAGCAGAAAACAAAAGCTCCTAATGATAGCAACACTGGAGACATCATCAGTCAGTATCTTACTTCCTGCTCTTCCGTCTGCTTTCCACCACGGGCGGGCGAGGCTTTTTTCTCATTACTGTGACTAAATCCCCGAGGCAGGCTAACCTTGTACAGAAAGAGGTGTGTGGGGAGAGCGTGTGGTCCAGCCGTTAGAATGCCATATGGGGCTGCCTAGCCCACGTCCCAGCCCCTCCGTTCCTGACCCAGCTTCCTGCTACCATGCACCCTGGGAGGTAGTAAGTGATGGCTTATGGCCGGGGCCCCTGCCATCCACGTGCGAGACCCAGATTGAGTCCTGGGCTCGCTTGGCCCAGCCCTGGCTGTTACAGGCATCCCCGGGGATGAACCAGTATAAGGAAATTCTCTCCCTGCCCGTCTCTGTCTCTCCCTCCCTGTCTCTCTGCCTTTCAAATAAAATGAAAAAAAAAAAAAACAATTTATTAAATTGGCTTAAAAAATAAAGGATGATAAAAATCACAGAGGTCTATTTAGCTCACGGTCCTAGGGAATTAGGGCGTGGCGCTGATATCAGCTTGGTTCTGGTGGGGGCCTCAAGGTGGTTGGCAGGAGGGTGTGCGAGGGAGAAATCACAGTGCTAAACAGGAAGCTAGAGAGTGACCCGGGGCGGGCTCACTCTCACGAGATCTGCCTCAGCCTCCCGCGAGAACTTCTTCACTCTCTTCCGAGGGCAGTGCCTGGACAGCCTAACGCGTCTCCCATGAGGCCCAGCCTCTCAGAGTTCCTACTCCCACGCTGAGGGTCAGGCGTGCAGTCAGGCGTGAACATCCGGGGACAAACCACATCCAAGCCACGGCAGAGGCCCGCGGTCAAGTGCGTTTCACAAACTTTATGGGGAATTGGAATCAAGTGGTAAGTTTATCGGGGCCAGCATTGTACAGTGGGTTAAGCCAACACTTGAGACGCCTGCATCCCATATTAGAGTGCTGGTTCGAGTCCCGGCTGTTCCACTTCTGATCCAGCTCCCTGCTAATGGCCTGGGAAAGCAGTAGAAAGATGGCCCAAGTGCTTGGGCCTCTGCACCCACGTGGGAGACCTGGAAGAAGCTCCTGTCTCCTGACTTGGACCTGGCCATTGCGGCCATTTGGGGAGTGAACCAGCAGATAGAAGATCTATATTTCTCTCTCTCTCTGTGTGTGTCTCCTCCTCTGTTACTCTCTTTCAAATAAATTAAAGCTTTTTTTTTTTTGACAGGCAGAGTGGACAGTGAGAGAGAGGGACAGAGAGAAAGGTCTTCCTTTTGCCATTGGTCACCCTCCAATGGCCGCTACGGCCTGCGCGCTGCGGCACCGGCACCGCGCTGATCTGAAGGCAGGAGCTAGGTGCTTCTCCTTCTCCCATGCGGGTGCAGGGCCCAAGCACTTGGGCCATCCTCCACTGCACTCCTGGGCCACAGCAGAGAGCTGGACTGAAAGAGGGGCAACCAGGACAGAATCCGGCGCCCCGACCAGGACTAGAACCCGGTGTGCCGGCGCCACAGGCGGAGGATTAGCCTATTGAGCCACGGCGCCAGCAATTAAAACTTTCTTTAAAGAGAGAGTTTATTTTGGTGCAGAATTTTTTGGAAATCCATAGATATGAAGGGTCTTCAAAAAGTTCATGAAAGATGTATAATATGAGAAAACTAAGTGTGTATTTCAACATTTTTTGCACCAAAATAAACCTATCTTGCTTTTTGAAAGATATGTTTATTTATTTGAAAGGCAGAGTTAGAGAGATAGAGAGAGAGAGAAATCTTCTATCTGCAGCTTCACTCCCCAAATGGCCCTAACAACCAGGGCTGGGCCAGGAGAAAGCTAAGAGCCAGGAGCTTCACCTGAGTCTCCCACATGGGTATAGGAGTCCAAGCACTTAGGCCATTTTCCACTGCTTTCCCTGGCGCATTAGCAGGGTGCTAGATTGGGGGTGGAGCAGCCAAGAGTCAAACTGGTGCCCATATGGGATGCCGGCACACAGGCAGTAGCCCAACCTGCTGCACCACAACACCGGTCCCATAAACCTGTCTTCTAATTCTATTTTCCACAAAGCTCTTGAAGTGTTCTTGTGAGTGTATGCCATTCATTTTTTTTTCTGCTTCCCTTCTTTGTAAAAGACAGTGTGATTTATGCTGCATAGGATTTTGTACCCATTACCTCTATATACTACCTTAACAACCCGACAGAAACATTAAAAAGCATATTTGACAATTTTAAAGGCAAAGATGGGATATTATTTTATTTTTGCATATCTTTCATTACTAGTATAACTGAACATTTTAAAAACAGATTTATTTACTTATTTGAAAGGCGGAGTTAGAGAGAGAGAGATCTTCCATCCACTGGTTCACATCCCAAATAGCCACAATGGCCAGGATTTGACCAAGCTGAAGCCAGGAGCTGGGAGCTTCTTCCAGGTCTCCCACGTGGGTGCAAGGGCCCAAGCACTTGGGCCACCTTCTACTGCTTTCCCAGGCCACAGCAGAGAGCTGGATTGGAAGTGGAGCAGCAGGGACTCAGATCAGCACGGGTATGGGATGCCAGCACCATAGGCAGTGGCTTTACCCGATACACCACAGCACCGGGACTGAAATTGAACATTTGTTCATATGTTTATTAATTATTTGTGTTTCTTTTTTTAAGATTTATTTATTTATTTGAAAGTCGGAGTTACACAGAGAGAAGGAGAGGCAGAAAGAGAGAGAGTCTTCCATCCGCTTGTTCACTCCCAAATTGGCCGCAACAGTCAAAGCTGTGCCGATCCAAAGCCAGGAGCCAGGGGCTTCCTCTGGATCTCCCACATGGGTGCAGGGGCTCAAGCACTTGGGCCACCTTCCACTGCTTTCCCAGGTGCATTAGCAGGGAGCTGGATCGCAAGTAGAGCAGCCAGGACTCAAACCGGCACCCATGTGGGATGCCATCACTGCAGGTAGCGGCTTTACCCGCTACGCCACAGCTCTGGCCCCTTTCTTTTTTATTAATTGCTTATTAATCTTGCTTATTTTGCCCTTCAATTACTGGCTTTTTTTCTTATTGATTTAAAATGCACTTTACATATTAAGGATATCAACTGCTTTTCATAGATGTCACAAATATTTACCTTCAGCTTATTATCTTCAAATTTTAGTTTGCTTTTTTGTCACATAAAAGATTCACAAGTATGTCTAGTTAAATATACCAACCTTTTCCTTCATGCCATTTACTGTCAGCGGTTCGATGTGTATTCTTCCAGGCATTTTCTATGCATATGCAAATACATCTATAAATGTCTATAGTTAGAAATACAAAGTTTTCCTTCGTATTTGAGGTGATGCATGCACTCTGGTGCAACTTGCTCATTTCATGTACAGTCTACTGTAGATATCTTCCCACATTAGCATGCAAGGAGTGCACTCGGAGTGTTCTATTGTACAAACTTAATATCATGTTGCCAAATGAGTTTTTCCATTTTCATATTTAAATCTGGAAGTTTTACACTGTCTACAAAAAATAGAGATCTACGTTTATTTATTCCAGTCATTGTCCCAATGACACTTATCAGATAAGCTGTCCTTTCCCCATTGGCTTGAAGGATCGTTGTTGTCTATCAAGAATCATCTAGTAACAATAACTGTCACGGATTAAGTGCACGTATGTTGAAAACTTGAATTCCCCTTTGGATTTTCTATTTTGCTTCCTTTACTTTATATACTCCACATTGTTCTAATGAGCATAGCTTTGTAATAAGTTGTGTTCTCTGCAAAATCAGTATGATCCCGTATTCCATCTTCCTCAGTGTTGCCTTGGCTAATTCTCTTTCTTATTTACTTACATTTTCCCTTTTTTAAAAGATTTATTTATTTATTTGACAGGCAAAGTTGCAGAGAGAGAGAGACAGAGAGAGACAGAGACAGAGAGACAGAGACAGAAAGGAAAGTCTTCCATCTGTTGGTTCACCCCCCAAATGGCCCCAACAGCCAGAGCTAGGCCAATCCCATACCAGGAGCCAGGTGCTTCCTCCTGGTCTCCCATGTGGGTTCAGGGGCCCAAGCACTTGGGCCTTCTACTGCTTTCCCAGTCCATAGCAGAGAGCTGGATTGCAAGTAGAGCAGCCAGGACTTGAACCAGAGCCCACATGGGATGCTGGCACTGCAGGCAATGGCTTTACCCGCTATGCCACAGCGCTGGCCCCACATTTTGCTTTTATCATGAGCTTTAATCATCCTGTGGAGTTCTAAAGGCATCTATTCAGGATTTTGACTGGAATTGTTTTAGATTAACAAATTGACAAAATTTAACCATGAAGGCTTGTTGACATTTTTGCATAAAGTAATTATTTCTGTTTAGAAGCATTGTGTGTGTCTCCCCATCCATCCAAGTTTTCCTCTTATGCACTTCATCCTGTTTCTATTTTCTTTGTATGTCTTACATTTTTCATTAAGTTCATCCTTAAATATTTTACATTCTTTATTGCAATTACAAATGGGAAATTTTTTTTAATTTATTTGAGAGGCAGAGTTACAGACAGTGAGAGGGAGAGACAGAGAGAAAGGTCTTAGGTCCACTGATTCACTCCCCAGATGGCCTCAACAGCCGGAGCTGTGCCAGGAGCCAGGAGCTTCTTCTGGGTCTCCCACACTGGTGCAGGGGCCCAAGCACTTGGGCCATCTTCTACTGCTTTCCCAGGCCATAGCAGAGAGCTGGATTGGAAGAGGAGCAGCCAGGACTCGAACCAGAGCCCAGAGGGGATGCCAGTGCCACAGGCAGAGGATTAACCTACTGCACCACAGTGCCAGCCCTGCAAGTGGAAAATTTAAAGTTTATTTTATGACTATTATTAACATTTGGGGTCCATTTTTATTTTCATTTTTAAATTTTTTAAAGATTTATTGATTTATTTAAAGGCAAAGTCACAGAGGGAGAGAGAGAGAGAGAGAGAGAGAGAGAGAGAGAGAGAGAGATCTTCCATATGCTGGTTCACTCCCTGATTGGCTGTAATGGCCAGAGCTGGGCCAATCCGAAGCCAGTAGCCAGGAGCTTCCCCCAGGTCTCCTACGTGGGTGTGAGGGCTCAAGGACTTGGGCCATCTTCTACTGCTTTCTCAGGCCATAGCAAAGAGCTGGATTGGAAGTGGAGCAGCTGGGACTTGAACCAGCGCCCACATGGATGCCGGCACTGTAGGCCAAGGCTTTACCCGCTGCAACACAGCACCAGCCCAGGGGGTAAGGGGAGGCATTTTTAACAGCTTACTTTACTGGATATTAGTGTAGTTGCTTTCAGTTTATTTTCTGAATTTCTCATGTAGATAATCATATCACTTTTACAGGAAGGGCGAGAGGGAGGGAGGAAGAGAGAGGAGAGGAGAGGAGAGGGGAGGGGAGGGGAGGGGAGGTGATGGGAGGGGATGGCAGGGGAGGAGAAGAAAGGGGAGGGGAGGGGAGGGGAGGGGAGCTTTATTTCTTCCTTCGATTTTCTTATCGTTGAAGCTAGAACCAGCTCTTGGATGTATGAAGCAGTTTCCTTCTGGGGTCCCACTGGGCTCACACGTGAGCACATACACAGGCACAGGCGTGCGTTCCTCTCCTGCTCTCACGTTGTCATCTGCTTCTCCTCTATTCTGCGTCCTTGGGGCTTTCTTGGGCTTGTCTTCATGTTGTCTGATGTAAGTTCCTGTCGCACCTCGCCTGTGGTGCCCTGCGCCTTTTGGATTGTAAAACGCAGCTCTGGGTATCTTCGTGTCTGAACCACTCATCTTTGGAAAGTGACCCGTGCCGCCCCCCTCCCCATGATGACCACTGTCGTCACTTGCCTCGGTGGCTGCCTCCGCCCCCCTCCCTGAACACATCTCTGCAGCCAGGGCCCCTGCTCACTGCTCCCCAGGCTCCCCTGCCCTATCCCGTTGGGTTCCAGAGTGCCGCCATTGTCTTACTCCTCCCCAGGGCCACCTCCACTGCCTCTCTGCCCATCTGTGAGAGGACGCCAGCCTCAAGCTCCAGGAAGGATGTCCCTGTGAGCTTACAGCTGCTGGCACACGGGCCCCCAGTGCCACGTGGCCATCCCAGGCCTAGTCCCCGAGTCACCAACCCCGCTGCCCCCCTGCTAGTGCCTCGTGCTGTCGTGCGACACTGCACAGCTCTCTCCTCCTTCTCCGCCTGGGTTCCCACTGTTTGCTTAGAGTCCTGTGGTCTGTCTTCTCCGGAGGCTCACGGCTGTGTGTGCGTGTGCATGTGTGTGTGCGTGCATGCGTGTGCGTGCATGTGCGTGTGTGTGCGTGTGTGCTCGGGCTCTCCTTTAATGGCTCCACTGCCTCCTTATTAGATGCCTCCTGCAACGCGCATCCAGCAGTGCTTGATCGTCACTCTGAGGCCTTGCTGCCCCACTGCGGCCGGCACACCTGGGCTCCCTCTACACTTGAGAAAGGCTTCCAGCTTCCGGCACTCGGTGGAGCCATCTGGACGTGTCCACCCCTGCCTGTCAGGACGGGGACGGGACTCTCCCCGTGCACTCACTTCCGGCTCCCCTGCCCACCAGCCTGAGTCCCCTCCTGCCTAGACCGGCACGGATTCCACACCTGCACGCGCCCGTGGAAGGCACGGAAGCCTACGATGCTCCGTCGTATAAGCAATCTCACACCTGCGCTGGCCCCACACGTCCTCTCTCAGTGCCCCCCTCTCTTGTTCGCTGGCGAACAGGAGCCAGGAGAAGACCCCGCCCTCCTGCATTGTCTTCGCCACGGCCTCCTTCTCTTGCGATGGCCCCCTTGTCCCTGCTTCCCACCCAAAGCTTGCCTCTCCGCCTGGGCTCCGGCTCCTGGCCCCTCCCACCTGCCCAGAGTCTTCCTCCTCTCTGCCCTGTGTTCCTCCCTTGCTAGTAAACCACTTCCGTTTCCCATTGGCTCACACACATGCCTATCACCCAAAAAAAAAAAAAAAATCTGACTCTGCCTTCCTAACTCCGGCATCTCAGCCCAGCTGCCCTTCACTCCAAACTTCTCCTCCTCGTCATCTTTATTAGCTGCCTCCAACTCCTCCTCTCGCGTCTCCTGGAAGCTTCGCCCGCCCTACGTCAGTCCTTCCTGCCGCACTGAAACGCGTCTTGTCAAGATAACGGCGCTCTCCGAGCTGTCAAGTCGAATTGTCACGTCTGTGTCCTCGTCTTGCTCTACACCTCGGCAGCGCTCGGCTCCCTGAGCGCTTTCTCCCGCCTGAAACGCAGCTCTGCCTTCGCTTTCCTGGCACCTGCCCTTCCCCCGCCGCCCTGGCTGCACGGCGAACTCTGCCAGGCTCTCCGGCTCCTCCGCGTCAGCCGTGGGGCCCGTTCCTCCCTCGCGGCGGCTCTCATCTCGCCATTCCACGCAGTTCAGGACCACCAGTGAGCCAACAGCGCCCATGCTTAGAACCCAGCCTCCAGCTCTCCCCGGAGCTCCAGACCCTGGTGTGCCGACCGGATTGTCCTCTAAAAGGCATTTCCTCCCCTTCCCCCACCCCGTGTCTAAAACAGAACTCCCAACGTCCCTTTCAAACAGTCTCCTCTGTGTCCAGAAATGGCCCCACTCACCCAGGTGCTCTAGCCGGAACCCAGGTTTCATCCTGAATTCCAGTTTCTCCGTGGAGTCTTCATGGCCATCAAGCCCATCCGCAGACAGGGTTGGGTCCACTAGAACACACCTCCACCCGTTTCTTTGCTTCCATCCCCATTTCTCCCACCCTAGAAAAGGAGCCAGCATCCTGTCTTACTACGGTGGTCTCCTAACTGCCTCCTGGCTCCCTCCCTGGTCCTCTGCCAACCATCACCCAGCAGCTGGCCTGACTTTCTAAAAATGTAACGTCACAGCGAAACACTGCCCGGCCTGACACCCTCCCGAGGTTCTGCGCCGCACTCGGAATAAAACCCCGCTCCATGGCCAGCGCTACAGCTCGATAAGCTAATCCTCCACATGCGGCGCTGGCACACCGGGTTCTAGTCCCGGTTTGGGCACCGGATTCTGTCCCGGTTGCTCCTCTTCCTGTCCAACTCTCTGCTGTGGCCCAGGAGTGCAGTGGAGGATGGCCCAAGTGCTTGGGCCCTGTACCCCATGGGAGACCAGGAGAAGCACCTGGCTCCTGGCTTCTGATCAGCGCGGTGCGCCGGCCGCAGTGAGCCAGCCACAGCAACCACTGGAGGGTGAACCAATGGAAAAAGGAAGACCTTCCTCTCTGTCTCTCTCTGTCTCTCTCACTGTCCACTCTGCCTCTCAAAAATCATTAAAAAAAAAAAAAAAAAAAAAAAAAAACCTCTCCTCCTCCAGTGCTGCAAAGCCTTCTGCGGTCTGACCCTTGCCCCCTCTCCCCCCGCCGCACCACACCCACTGTCCCCCTAGCTCACGCCCTAGCCACAGTGGTACTCAGAGCCTGCGTCTTCCCCAGCTGAGGCCTTTGCAGCAGTGCCTGCTCCTGGAGTGCCCGCTCATCTGCCCTGCTTGGGCTGTGCCATGGTGCTCACCACCCCCTCGATGTTTACCTTGCTTATTTCTGTATCTGGTTTTATTAGCTCTGTCTCTTCCCTAGAATAGATGCTTCCCCAAAGCATAGCTCTTACTGTCTTGTGCCCCGTTGGCTTCCTAGCCCCTGGAAGAGCTTCCGGCATCTAGTAGGTGGTCCACTAGATGGCAGGGGAAGGGGCGGCTGACTTCCTGGGGTTTCTGGTCATTGTTGCAATTCTTACACGGTTGTCCTGTGCTTGCTGGATCAGCAGTCGGGTTCCTCCAACCACCCCGGAAGCTTGCTCAGGGCCGAAGTCCTGTTTTGGGGGTGCATCTGGTGCTGGGCACATGCAGAGGCTCAGTGAATACGCCTTGGTGTGTGTTGGGGGGCGAGGACTCACCCTTCATTAAAGGGAGAGCCAAGAGGCCCCCTGCTATGCCCGTCGCTGGCTTTTTTCCTCCAAGAACAACTGTGATACAGGGGGTTGTGAGAACAGGGAGGCTCTGGGTAGGACGGGCTCGGGGCTGGCTGGCTATTCCCAGCCGGAGTGGAGGTGGAAGGAGTGTCCACTCCCTTGGTGTTCTCCTGCCAACACTCAGCCACGATGCTACATTACTTCCGGTGCTTGTGTTGCAGGGGGCAAGCTACATCCTGGTGATGGTGGACCCCGACGCCCCGAGCAGGTCGGAGCCCAGGCTGAGGTTTTGGAGACACTGGTTGATGACAGACATCAAGGTAAGCAGCCAGGGGTCAGAGTTCACGCCCGGGGGAGCTGGAGGCCGGCAGGTGCAAGGACAGCCGCGTCAGGTCGCCCCAGCACTCAGCTGATACCGCCCCTCCCAAGTGGTCCAGCAGTTGCAAGAAGTGTCTCGGTGGCAAGGCGGGTGCCACATCTCGGTTGAGACAATGGTTGTGTAGGAGCCAGAGTTGGCCTTGGGAACACAAATATGGTGCCTTGTTGGTGAGCATTATACGGTTGGTGGGGGGCAGTGGGAGGGACAGGTAGACTGTCCTACCATACACGTTTTGGACACTCTGGGGTGAGCAGTATTGAAGGGCTTTGTTGAGTTTTTCCCACTAGCAATCAGCCCTCTGCAACTGCCCGTTCCTCATCTGTGTATTGAACCGACTGCAGAATGAAAATATCTGGGGGGTGGGGGGTCTGCGTGTGTCCCGAACATGTACCGGCTATTTGCATACATGCTTGCCACAAGCGGTTAGGAGCCCGTGCCTGGACAACCTGCAGTCGGGCTTTGCAAAGAGTGGGCAAAGCTTTCCACCCCGAGAGGACCCCCGTGGGAAAGCAGAACCAGAAAAAAACCAGATCTGCTCTAGATCTTGCTGGTTGAAGACCCAGTAGCCCCTTTGTCGTCTCCCTGGAGCCAAGTGTTTCAACCTTATCTGTTCCATGGGAACTGTGCTAACAACTCCACTGGGCCGCACGCTGGGAGCGCTTTGGGAAATGCAGAGATGACACGGTGGGGGGGGGGGGACTGTGCATTTCTTCTGGAGTTGGGTGGGAGACGGGGCAGCAGTCTGCACTAGCTGACCAGGGGACTCTCCCAGCCACTGGGTGGGGGTGCTGAAAGAGCAGTCACCACAGGCCAGTGTCCCCCGCCCTTCGCCAGGAAGCTCCCGGGGGCGACCTGAGATGCAGCCCTGGCAAAGGCCCTGGAGGGGGCTTCCTCAAAGAGACGCCCGCCACAGCTTCCTGGGCAGCGCCGGGCTGGTCTCTGTGCCCCCAACACACCCCCTGGGCCAAGCACGCCTCTGCCTGGCATGGAGCTCTGGAAACATGTTAAGTGCGCAAAGTGGCGGAGCCGAGGAGACCCACGTGAGCAGGCCAGGGAGGGTGGCAGAGGGCACAAAAGGGAAAGACCCTGATCTCCCCCTAAGCTGGCCCTCGTGCCACTTTCTGAGCGTGGGCCTCCCTGGTGGTCACCAGGGGCCGGCTCACTCCGCAGGTCACACTCACAGCCCACTCCACACACAGAGAGAGCTTCCGGTCCCGGGGTTTGGCTCCACAACTCGGAGGGCAGAAGCCACACAGGGTGCAGTGGTTTCAGAGTCCATGAGGCTGCCCCTCCCTGTGCCCCCTGGGACAGAGCCCTCACACACACTCTGTGCTGCACACACAGAGGCAGAGCAGGTGGCAAGTGGCAGCTGTCAGGCACGGCCGCTAAGCCTCAGAGCTTCCCAGGGCCACCTGCTCGGTCCGCCTCGGCCTTCCCGCTCAGGCCGGAGGAGCTTGGGTTTCGGTCGCGTCGTCACCCACTCTCCCTCGGCTGAGTGTGGAGCAGGAAGCAGCAGCTCGGCCCAGCTGTGTCCACTCGGCCCTGTCCACCTGCCCCCAGATTCCACCAGCCGCAAGAGACTGTAAACCAAATCGGTCTAGGACGGAGCACTTCCTGTGTGCTGGTGTCCACAGCTCCCGGGTGGGTTGTGGACAGCAGGCGTGTGCGTACACCCACGGGTGAGCTGGAGACAGTGCAGACCCCAGGGCGCCGCCCTGCCTGCAGAACTCACTCCACAGTGGTTCTGAATGGCACACGGCCACTGCGTCCAGGGAGCGCTCAGGAGGCCGAGCGAGCAGCCCGGAAGAGGCTGTGGGGTCCAGTGTTGGAGACGGGGGATGCCTGACCTGTTGCTAAGCTCACTCAGTGTTTGGTCACTTTGGGAACTAGGCATTCTCCCATTTTGGAGACGGGGAAAGTCCAGCCTAGGGAGGTGGAATGAGGCAGTGTCTCCACTAATGGGCAGTAGACATGGGTCTGCCAGCCGAGGCCCCGACTCCAAACCACGTAACCCTGCTTCCTGCCGTACCACGTCGGGGGCCCACCCACGCCTCTCCCAGCAGCTCCTCTGTAAGACGGAGTACCTCCTCTCTGGGCCTCCCCTCGTGCCCACCCTCCAGCTCACTGCCCAGGGCTCTGGGCAAGGCCTCCAAAAAAATGTGTGTAGGAAAATGGAATGAACAGACAAGTTCATCTTGGTGCAAAAAGTTTTGGGAATCCACGCAGGGTTTTTTCGCCATAACGTTTCTCGTGAACTTTACAAAGGCCCCTCACTTGCAGAGATCTCCAAATTTTTCTGCACCAAAGTAAACTCATCTTTTAATTCATGCTCCCTGAATGGTCAGAGTCCCCTCGTGTTTCTGGCTGTGCCCTGTGAGAGGGGACTTCCAGGGGAGAGCCTCTCTAGGGAGAGTGATCTTGGTGAGTAAACACACCTGGCCAGCACTAGGAATCCCTAAGGCACACCAGGAAGTCCCTGCAGGTGCTCAGAGACAGTGGCCCTGCCGCTCACAAGGACTGTAGAACCGAGCCTGGCCTTGATGTGAGGGGGCCACATCACAGCAGTGGAAGCCCCTCAGTGGGGACTATTCTCAGGCTATCCAGTTTAAAACAGATCGCCAGTGCTCAGGTAAACTAGAAATACCTGGGGCCCACCTCCACCTTCAACAGAGTCTAGCAGGACCTAGGATAGAGTAGGATTATGGCTCTGGACCTGTGTGCAGCTTAACACAGCAAAGGGTTAGAGGGATGCCCAGCCATAGGGACGAGACATTCATGGTGCCCTTTGAGTCATCTCACTCAACAAATGCATGTTGACCCCTGCCCTGTGAAGCCCAGGGCTCATGAGCCAGGACTCTGGAGGCAGGGACCAGTCAAAGCCCAGCTCCACATGTTGTGAGCGGTGTGTTCCTGGGCTGGCTGCTCAGCATCTCTGTGTCTCTGTGTCCTCACCTGGGAAGGAGAGATGCCCACTGTCTGTACCTTGCACGGTTGTTACGGCGCTCACCAGAGTCACTTTAACTACAGGGAGTGGGAACAATCCCCGGAACACATCAGAGGTTCTGTATAGTTGTTTGCTGCTGTGTTATTGTCATTGCCCTAAGTCAGGTACCTGTGGGCGCCAGCGTAACCAACGCCAATGAGACAGAGGAAGGATCCGCCCTCTCAGAGCCTCTGTCGTAGCAGGGAGATGAGGAGGGAGGGTGCAGCACAGGGTGAAGGGCCCAGAGGTTCGGTCGCAGTGAGACTTCCTATACCTGCGGGTTCCCGTTCACTCAGAAACAGGATGAGACCTCAGGCCCCTATCGTGGCTGGACCAGGGCAGGCGGGCACTGGGATACAGAAAGCCCATGGTCCCTCTCGGCCCCCTCTTCTAGGGCACCGACAGAGGACCCCTTGCCCCAGGTGCTGAGGCCTCGGCCTTTCTGATTCCCTCTGGCTGACCGTCTTCATGCCGAAGCCTAATTAAGATGTCAGTTAATCTGCATCATGCGTTTCAGAAGCGACGCGTATGGGGTTCATCTTCTATTTGTCTCTGCAATTGGTGCTCAGGGCTTTTCATGCAGATATTTTCATTAGACTTTTGATCGTTAATGGGAATATTGAACACGAGAGGATGGGAGATTAATGCTTTCCACAAAGAATATCATGATTGGTGACAGAGAACAGCGAGAACAATTAAGGAGACAAGAGTACCTTTCTTCTTCCAAAAAAGAAAATCTTCCTAGAAACCGTCAATGATTCTAAAATTTGCCCTGAATATCTTTTGGGTTTGGTTTTGTTTTAAGAAAGAACAGGCACCGCCAAGTTCAAGTTTCCCTTTTATTCCGCCTCTGGCAGCTGTAAAGGCGGCCGTTGCCGGCTTGAATCCGAAGGACCTCCAAGGGGTTGTTGTCCTGCCTGCCTTCCTAGAGGGTCAGACTTTTCCATAATCAGAGTTGGCATTTTTTAAAGGACTTCTCAATATGTTAGGTGAACAACACAGACGGGAACGCCAATGAGCCGTGCCGGGACTGCGGCTCCTGGAGCGTGCTGGCCGGGACGCTGGCGTCTGAGCCGCCGGTCCTGCCGCTCACAGATCTCCAGCAAATCACCTGACCTGGCTGAGGCTGAGGTTCTGGCCTGCAAAGCTGACACTCACCCCTCCCCTTCACCACTGAGTCAGGGAGAAAAGGGGTTAGCTGTACTAGGAGCCGGGCGGCATGGGGGCAGCGCCGCCGTGACACCTGCTGCCACTCTGCCGAGTGGGCGGAGCCTGCGGCCCTCTCGGCACACCTGGCAATAATTACCGAACTTGGCATGTCCGGAACCTAGAACCCGGCTCGGGACCGTCAGTGGAACAAACCATCTTTATCTGCTCCTTGAGTTCAGGCGAAGCGGTCCCAGCGAGGAATCAGGACTCGCGGTTCTCTCTCTGTTGGGACCAATGTTTTCAGTTTGATGGCTGACACCTGTGCAATTGCGCATGCGTGCTTTGGGCTGTACGGTGAGGGTCCAGTGTGGGTCATGGGCAGCTGTGAAGGCACGGTTTATGCTCCAGGAGATCCAGAGGCCACAACAAGCCTTCGCAGAGGGGACAGTGCCAGGGTGGCCCTGCTGAGAAACCAGCCTTGTGCAGGGCCACCCTGAAGGGCAGGTGGCTCTCGGGAGCCAGGGGAGGTCTCGGGCCCTGCCACTTCCCAGATGAGAATCTCTAAGCCTCAGTTTCTGCATCATTAAAATGGGCATGATGATCATTTGTGTTTTCCCAGTGTTTGGAGTAAACGTGAGTGCTTCCCCAACACCCCCAAATTTGAGCTACTGGTGGTTTAGCACATCCCATTAGGATACAGGACTTGGATTTCTTTTTTAAGAAAATTACTCTTATTTGTTTGAAAGGTAAAATTACAGAGAGAGAAGGAGAGACACAGAGAAAGATACCCTCTATCTGCTGGTTCACCCCCCAGATGGCTGCAATGGGCAGGGTTGGCCCAGGCTGAAGCCAGGAGCTTCCTCCAGGTCTCCCAAGAGCCCAAGGACTTGGGTCATCCTCTGCTGTTTTTCCCAGGCTCATTAGCAGGGGGGCTGGATCAGAAGTGGAGCAGCTGGGACTGGAGCAGGCGCCCACATGGGATGCTGGCACTGCAGGTGGAGACAACCTGCTGTGCCACAGCGCCCGCCCCCAGGACTTAGAAAGTGAAAATCCAAGAGACCGTCCAGTGCAGCTCACCCCTTTGCCTCTCCGGTCTAGATGGACCCTGGCCCAGCCTGGGGGAGCTGGCATGGCCCAGGCTTGCTTTGGTGGGGGCAGGAGCTGGGGGCCTGGAGCAGGGGTGGTCGGTGCTGTCATTCAGCCCCCCGGAATTGGCCCGTGACCTCCTGAGCTGTGATGGCCTCCCTGGAGCCATCCCAGACCACAGCCAGGGAGAGGGACTGGGCTGCGAGTGCTTCCCACGTGCCTGGCTGCCGCCCTTCCCCCACCCCAACGTGTTCTGCTTTTATTTTTAACCCAACCCAGCACCCCTTGTCATTTCCTTATCACTCACAGTCCCCGCTCTGCTCGGCTGTCATTGTCCCACCCCAGAAATGCCTTCACTCCCATTCAAAATAATTTAAATAAAATGTCGTTACAAAGTGCAATATTATCTTTTGATGAATGTTTTTAAAAGCCAGGTTTTAGGTTTTCATGGTAATTTGCGGTGTAAAATTATTTGGAGATAAGAGCCAAATTAGCTCTCGTATGCTGAGGTCGCTGTGTCCTGCTATCCATGTGAGCAGTGTTTAAATATAATCAGCCCTTAGACTAATGCAGCATAATTGTTCATTTGAAATCGCTTTTTTTTACTCCATTCAATGAGTCATTAAAATATTCAAGGGATAATGCAGTGAATTAGAAATGAATTTATCATATTATCCCATACATACTGTAGTGCTTCAGGTAGCTAAGGAGAAAGGGGGGGAGAGAGGGAGGGAGGGAGAGGAAGGGAGGGAGAATGTATCTAAGGTACAAGGCAGGAAGGGAGCGGCTACACGGAATGTGGCGAACAAAGCTTTGAGTCAGTTTATGGCAAGCAGAGCCTGGCTGGGAGGTGAGGCAGAGAGGAAACGCTGGTCTTTGAGGAGGGCGCTCTCTCTCTCTCTCTCTCTCGCTCTCTCTCTCTCCACTCTGAGAATCTGTGCTCCACCACAGCTCCGCTGTTAACTTATTTTTATCAAATATGTTTATATCAGAAAGTCGTTATGGAAACCAACTCTGCCATCCAGGAGAATTCCTGGATCAGACAGAAAACACTTTCTCTCTCTCTCTCTCTCTCTCTCTCTCTCTCTGTCTCTCCCCACTCATGCTCTTCTCTGTCTCTCTCCCATCCTATCTCCCTCTCTCTCCCTACCATCTCTCCTCCTCCTCCTCTTTCTCTCTGTCTCCCTCTGTCTCTTCTTCAACCTGCCTTCCTCATTTTCTCTCTCTTCTCCCATCTCTCCCGCCTCCTCTCTTTCTCTCTCTCTCTCTATCTCTCCCCCAGCCTATCTCCCTTGCTGTGTCCCTCCTCCCTCCCTCTCTCTCTGTCTCCTCCCTCTTTTTGTTTCTCCCCCTCTCTCTCTGTATCTCCTCTCTCTCTGCCCCTTTCTGTCTCCTTCTTCCCTCTCCCCCTCCTCTCTCTCTCTTAAACACACACACACACACACACACACACACACATGACCCCCACACAAAAGCTCCAGGACAGTCTTACTCACTAACCTTGAACTCAGCTCTGATGGGGCCATCTGTGGGCAAACTGAGAAATGGACAAGACCAACCATCAGACCCGCCTCTGCCCTAGCATATGGAGCCGGGCTTGTCACCGTGGCCTGGGCCTCCCTCAGCCACCCGCTAGCAGATGCTCACGGGAAGAGCCCCGAGGAAATGGGGAGGGGGGCGTCAGTGACCCTCCCCTGACCTCAGACAGTGCTATCAGCTGGGCCGTTTATGCCACGCCTGGAATGCGTCTCTGTCTGGCCATGCCATTTGCAGAGGGACCATGGTGAGCAGGTGCAGAGAGCAGGCAGAGGCTGAGGTCCATGGGAAGCACATGGGGTCAGCAACAACCCTGAGAGGCTACTAGCAGCTGTGGGAGGGGACAGGAGCAGCCCCTGCCTTTGAGACCAGGGGAAGTCTCAGCAGGAAACAGGAGAGAGCCTGCTGTGTTCCCCGGGCAGATTGCGACCACTGGTGACATTTCCCAGGGAAGCCAAAGGTGGCCCCACATCAGGAGGAGTTTTCTAGGAATGTGAACTAAGAAGCGAGCTTATCCCTGATAGATTCTTCAGGGCGGCCCAAGGGGAGTCCCTGCCCCAGGGAGGAGACTGGAGCAGGTGCCCTTGGCTCTTCCCAACAGCAGCCCCACCGCTCGTACTCCCTCCTCCTCTTCTATCGTATGTCCAGATAGCATATGGGCAACAATTACAGGAGGAAGAATGAAAATGAGGAGGAAAAGGAGAAAAAAATGCATCGGCACATGGTACCAAGTACTGTGGCTCTCTCTGACCATCTCATTTAATCCTTGCAAAAGCCCTGAGAATGGATGGATGCATGGATGAATGATTAGATGGATGGATGGATAAGTGGGTGGACGCATGGATGGACGGATGGGTGGATGGATGGATGATAATTAGGAGAATGGATGAATGGATACATGGATGAATTAATAGACAGGTATATGGATGAGTGGATGAATGGATGGATGGAAGGATGGGTAAATGGGGAAGACAGCTGAGGCCAAGGAGGAGCAAGCTTCCCACCCACAACATCACGGCCAGCACATGGCTGCCTGTGCTATGAACCCAAAGCCTGCACAACTCAGGCAAGGCCATGTGCCTCTGCAGAGTCTGGGTAGACACCATACCTGCGGGTCCCAGGCCCGGCCCAGGGGACAGCTCATACCAGGGCTGGGTCTGGGTGCTCGGAGGTGGTGCTGCGGGTGTGGAAGGTGTGGGCTGAGCCTAGTGGCTTCTCTACCTTTAGCCCTGGACCTGGGCCTTGCAGAGCAGCATGGAGCCAGGAGATTGATTCTCTGACTCACTGTGAGGGGCAAATCATCACCTTCCTGGGTCCAGCTCCTCATCTGTGTGGGAGGACTCTAAGGAGCAGGAGCACCGAGGCTTCCGTGAAAAGCACTTTGTAGACCACCCAGCACACCGCACCTGGCACACAGTACTTGCTGCGTGTATGCTGGCTCTCTACTCCTTCCATCTTCCATAACCTAAAGCCTTCCCAGGAAGTTGAGCCTTTGACGGAAAGGAGCATAAATCACTCGCAAGAGGTGGGACAAGTCTGGCCAGGAGAATGGGCTGTCCGAGTGGCCAACCCTTGGGAGACCTTGAAGTAGAAAAGCTACTCGCGGACATCAGGTGTTAGGGACAAGTGTTTAACCTGCAGTGTGCCCGGCAGCATGCCTACTTTTAAAAAATAACACAGTAAAGGTTTGGTGAATTCATGGCATGAATGTGAAACGTGATCTTCCTGCTGCCAGGCTGGAGAGACAACCCTAGCTCACAGGAAGCCATGAGAGTGCCGTTCAGTGGGGCAGAGCCAACTCCAGCCGGGCCCTGTAGACAGAAGAGGGGTGAGAGCTGAGAGCCACATCCGCTTCTCAGTGTGGCCACCCTGCCCTTCAACAGTTGGCCCAGGTGGCACCACCACAGACACCCCCAGCCTGAGTCATTCCACCCGCACTCCACCACACTAGGCAACCTCATTAGGCACCCTCATCACGCGCGTCTGGTACTGTTGGTGAGTCTCTTTTCCCTCTTAGACCACAAGTTTCTAGAGAGCAGAAATGTGTCTGATTATTGTTATAGCCCAGTGCTTAGGACAGTGACTCAAGCAAAGAAGGCCCACAGTGAATGCTGAATGAATGAACAAATAAAAGTGCTAAGGAATGAGTGAATAAAAGATGAAGGAAGAGGGGTGGATGGAGGGATGGATGAATGGGTGGATGGGTGGGTGAATGGTTAGGTGGATGGATGGGTGGATGGAGGGAGGGATGGGTGGATGGATGGGTGGATGGGTGGGTGAATGGTTAGGTGGATGGATGGATGGATGGAGGGAGGTAGGGATGGGTGGGTGGATGGGTGGATGGGTGGGTGAATGGTTAGGTGGATGGATGGATGGATGGAGGGAGGGATGGGTGGATGGATGGGTGGGTGGGTGGATGGATGGGTGGATGAATGGGTGGATGGATGGAAGGATGGGTGGATGAATGGGTGGATGGATGGATGGAGGGATGGGTGGGTGGACGGAGGGATGGGTGGGTGGATGGATGGGTGGATGGAGGGATGGGTGGATGGAGGGGTGGGTGGACGGAGGGATGGGTGGATGGAGGGATGGGTGGATGGAGGGGTGGGTGGATGAATGGGTGGGTGGGTGGATGGATGGAAGGGTGGATGGATGGATGGGTGGGTGGATAGATGGATAGATGAATGGACGACATAGGTGGATGAATGGATAGATGGATTGATGAGTGTATGTCTAAGTGAATGGATGGAAGGTTGGATGGGTGGATGTGTAACTGGATGAATACAAATGGATGGATGGGTGGATGGATGGATGGATGGAAGAATGGATGGATGGAAGGATGGATGGAGGGATGGGTGGATGGATGGATGGATGGGTGGATGGATGGGTGGATGAATGGGTGGATGGATAGGTAAGTGGTTGAATGGGGATGGTGGATTGATAATGATTAGGTATATTGATGATGGATATGCATCACTTGGTGATGACTTCACAATGGAGATGGTATTTGAATGGGACCTTGAATTTTGAGTAGGCTTGCAGAAGACAGGAGATACAAGAGAGTGCATTTATGAAGGAAAGGACATAGCCAGAGCTGAGCGTTTGAATGGGATAGAAAAAGAATCCTAAACGTAGAATGAAAAGCCGAGATGGTTGAGTCCCTTGAGGCCCTTGTCACTTGTCTCCAGATTGTTACTGCAAAGGTCTACTGACTTGTTCCCCTGTTCCTTCACAGGGTGATTTCTTAGAAATCTAAATATGATAACATTCCTCCCAGTTTGACGCCTTGTAACAGGTGCTCATCAGGAAAGGGTCCTCTCTCCACGCAGTGTTATTCAAGGCCGCTGAGGCCTTGACCCCTGCCTGGCCCCAGCCCTCACAGTATCCCAGGACTCCGCTTGTGGAGCTGCAAACCTTCTTCCCTGTCCCGGGCCTCCATGGGCCTCTACTTGCGCTGTCCTTTCCCCACTAACAGCCCTCTGCCACCTGCAGACACATCATGGCTTTAAGTGAGTTTAGCTCTCTAGATGGATTATACCTTCAGAGTCCAGAAAGATTCAGATTCACAATTCTGAAATCATTTCCAGAAACAGAGAAGGGCACACGTGGATTCCTGAACTGAGCCTGGCAAGTATCACAACTCAAAAGTTGTTGGGGCCGGCGCCGTGGCTCAATAGGCTAATCCTCCGCCTTGCAGCACAGGCACACCAGGTTCTAGTCCCGGTCGGGGCGCTGGATTCTGTCCTGGTTGCCCCTCTTCCAGGCCAGCTCTCTGCTGTGGCCAGGGAGTGCAGTGGAGGATGGCCCAAGTGCTTGGGCCCTGCACCCCATGGGAGACCAGGAGAAGCACCTGGCTCCTGCCTTCGGATCAGCACGGTGCTCCGGCCACAGCGTGCTGGCCACAGCGGCCATTGGAGGGTGAACCAACAGTAAAGGAAGACCTTTCTCTCTGTCTCTCTCTCTCTCACTGTCCACTCTGCCTGGCAAAAAAAAAAAAAGTCGTTGGATAAGTAGATGGTCTGAGACAACACGGAGAGGAAAAGAGCAAATGTGGGAAGCCAGCGCAGGTTCATCCAAAGCAGGTCAGGCCTGACCACTCAGATGTCTTTGTTAGCAAAGGCGCCGGTCCCTTGGACCAGGAGAAGCTATGAGGGAGCACAGCACAGCTCATCGACAGGGCACTGGGCCAGGTCAACCATGGCGACCTTGTAGACAAGGGCGAGGGACCCAGCCTCAGCCACCGTGTGTGAGGCGGGTATGTGGCTGGTGCAGAGGGTTAACCAGCGACTCAGTACCCCTCTGGAAGTGGGTCCCCAGTGACAAGCCCGAGATGCTGTACCTTGTGCCATGATTTTATAGACTGCATACTCACCAGAGTTACAGATCACAAAGCTCAAGGAACAGCGCACACAGTAGGTAACACGAGACAGCTGACTGCACCACACTGGAAGGGTGCACCTCCCTTAAAAAAGATGAATCTAAGGGCTGCCGTTGACGTAGTGGTTAGGACACCCACGTCCCACGGAAGAGTACCTGGGGTCTCTCTCCAGCTCCAGCTCGAATCCAGCTTCGCACAGAGCAGAGCCTGGGAGGGGGCACTGATGGCTCAACCCCTGGCTCTTGGCTCCAGCCCGTGTCCAGCCCCAGGCACTGCGGGCATTTGTGGAATGCATTAGTAGAGGGGAGCGCTCTCCCTCTTGCTTGAATAAATTTTTAAAAAATTTTTTGAATAAAATTAATAAAAGTAATTCTAATAGGGATTAATCTAAAGTTCTATATTTAGGTTCCGAATCAACGGCACGCAGAGAACAGGGAAGATCCAGCATGTCAAAGGTTCAGGAGGGGAAAAGATGAAGAGGAGTCTAGTTAGTTTTTAAGCTAATTTTAATCTACATTTTAAGCTAATAATAGAATGTCAAACCATACTGCAGAAGTTAAGACAGTTCATATAATCTTAGGCCGCATCAAAACAAGTCGAGGCTTTGTGTCGCTGAAGAGTTCTAACTCTCCTTTCTCCACATCGGACCACCTGTGTTCACTCATTCATTCATTCATTTCATTCATTCAGCCTGCCCCAGCCCATGGCTCCATTCAGCTTCACTGCAGACCAAAGGTTTATACAATTGAACCCCTTCCATTCAGGAGCTGTCTGGTGAGAGGAGTGCAGATGAGGAGTGACTCCACACACAGCAGGGGAGGCTGGGGTGGGGTGGGGGCAGAGTCCCCAGAGCAGGGAGAGGAGGTGGTGGGCCAGAGGGGGGAGGAAACGGCCGGCACCCAGGCCAAGGGAGCAGCATGCAGGAGCTGGGCGTGTTCTGGGGACAGACAGAAGCCAGCAAGGCAGGAGTGGAGTGCTGGGGGACGGTGTCCAGGAGGCGAGGGCAGTGAGGGAGGCCATGAGGCTCGGAGCTTCCACCCGATCCCTCCTTAAAGCCCCAGGGAAGCCACATGCCAGGCCAGGTAAATCCAGATCTCTGGGGTGTGCATCTGGGTGGGGGTGCAGGGGATGGGGCGATGCTGTCCAACAGCTCCGAAGTGTGCGTTCTGTAAGACAGTACGTCCTGGGGGTCTGCCAGACAGCAACACTGCACCTGCCGTGGACAACACTGCACCGTACACCTGAAGAGGGCGGGTCCCGGGTTCGCCGTTCTGGCCACTGTTAAAAAAAATGCACATTTGGGGTTGAGAGCCCTGACCACAGGGCCTTCCTCCAGCCCCGGGGAAGAGGCTGTGGGGCAGTCAGCCCGGGGAAGCCGCCTTGTGTCATCACAAGCTCCGTCTGACTGCAGGCGACAGGCACCCGCCAGCCCCTGTAGGGCCCCTCGGGTCACCATGGCGAGCACGGCCCATAGGAATATGCTGTCCAGATCTCCAAGTGGGGACTTCAAGTCGGGGAGCCTGAGATGAGCCTGGAATCCCAGGGGAGGCCCCGTCAGGAGGCTGCTGCCTCCTTGGGGTTGGGGGTGGGGTGGGGGAGTGAGCGCGTGTCTCCTGAGTTGTCCTAGGAGGAGCAAATGCAGGGACGGGCAGGAGGCTGGGTGAGGTGCTCCCCTACCCCCACCCCGGGTGCTGGGACTTTGCGAGCGAACCAGACACCAGCCATCTCGGCAGAGCACCTTCCTGGGAGGAGTCGGCTGTGATTAGCTGGGGCCCCGGTGGTGCCTCGGAAAGAGTTTGGGACTGGGATGCGCCAGACTTGAACGCTAGGCCCCTCGCTAGGCTGCCATCTGAGACACGTGGGTAGATTGCGGTGGCCATGCCAAGCTCTGAGCACTCGCGACTCCACACTCGACCCCCTACTCGCAGCCCTCCACCTTTTCCCTGCCAAATGCCGTTCATGTCCCCCAGGGCCCCGGGAATGCAGCAGGTAAGCCCTACGGCACTCCGCGAGGTTTCCCTGGCACTAGTGCCGGTGCTCCTCGCCAACTAGGCGCTCCGGGACGCCGGCGAGCAGGGAGACCGTGGCCGGCGGCCTCATTTGCTTCTGGAGGTGAATCGCTCGCTAGAGCTCTGTTCTCCCTGGCACCTGCCTAGGAACCTACTTTCCAAATGATTTGCAACACCCAGTTGGGATGAGCATCAGGTCGGAGTCGCAAACCTCAGTTCTGGAGGACGAGAGGGGGTCATGGAGCCGGGCCAAGGCCTGCACGGCTCTCACTCCGCCAGCAGCCGTCTGCATACAGAGGAGGCCGAGCCGGGGGCAGGAGTTGTGTTGGGAGGCAGCAGCATAGCAAGGGGGCAGGGGACTGAGCTTCTTGGGGTCCTCCCGCCAGTCTTCACCCAGCAGGGCCCTGGTGCAGCCAGTGTGCAGAGCTCAGAGGCAGAAGGGCGCGTGGCCATTGGCCCGGAGTCAAGAGACAGCAGCACCCTCTTCCCACAGTGGGCCTGTGGTTCCCCAGAGGCGAGAGGAGGAGGAGGAGGAGGCGCGGATCAGAGCGCTCAGGCAGAATCTGGAGGCCCTGGCTGGACGTGGGCGAGCACTGGGAGGGAGGGACCTGCCGCCGGGTGCAAGGGCCGATGTCAGAGCCGCACGGGCTGCCGGCCCGTCGAGCCCTCCGCTGAGCCTCGCTTTCTCCTTAGGTTAGGACGGGAAGACCACCCGGCAAGGCTATGGTCCCGCCCACTCAACTTACAAATGAGAAAGCCGCAGCCCAGAAGATGGGGAGACTGCACACTTGTCCCAGGTCCTCCAGGCAGCAGACCCTGTGTGAGCCCCCCCGGCCACGACTCTGGTTTCCTGGACCTCCCTCCCACCTCGACACCCCCTCCCCCGACCAGTGTCCTTTCCCGGTCCAAGCTGCTTCTAAGAGCGGGCTGCGCCTGCACCTCTCCTCCTGCACTTCCCGTTCATCATTTCTCAGCTAAAGAGGCTCCTCCTTCGACCCTCCCGTGAGCCCCTGTGGTGGAGCCACGCTGGCCGTGTCCCAACGGCATCTTTGATATCCATGAATGGTGTCTCCCGTGTTGCAAGTCTGTCCTCCGCCTCCTCGGGCTTCCAGGATTCTCCTCCCAGCCCTGGGTCTCCCTCAGAGGTTGCCTCCTTCTCCTCGACTCTGCCCATCTGTTGCTCCTACTCCTCCCGCTGCACCTTCCCTGACAAGCTCATCCACTCCCGATGGCCCCATCACTCCCTCTTTACCTCTGCCTGGCTCCAGACCTGTGCACCTGCTGCAGTTTGAACAAGAGTCGGCTTTCGAACTCTTGCAAGACTTTAAACCCCAAGGTCTCAGGCTAGCGGCACTAAGAGGGTGGACACTTGAGCCAGTTGGGGTGTTTAGGAGTTGGGTCCGGAGGGGAGGTCCTTGGAAGGTGGTTTTCACCACAGGGTTGTGCAGAAGTCTGAATCAGGCCCAGTCACCATCTCTGCTTCCTGGCTCACCACGTCTACTCCTCCACACACTCTGTCATCACCATCCCCTACTCTCATCAGACACCAAACCCATGGGGTCACCCATGTGAGACTTGCACCCCTGGAACCATGAGCCAAATTAACCTCTTTGCTTCATAAGTGGCTTGTCTCTGGTATTATGTCATAGTAACAAGAAGCCAATGGATATGGCCCCTCCCAGCGAGGCCACTGTCCGTGCGTCAGAAACAAAACTGCTTCAGAGCTTCCCTTCTGCAGCCTCCCGCCACCCCTCTGCCCTGAGCGTCTTTTAGGGCAGAGCCTGAGCGCGCTCCCTTCCCAAGGCCTGTCTGCACCTTTCTTTCCTATGTCACTGAGCCCCCTCCTGGCCTGGGGCACTTCTATGGTGTGCACATCTTTCACCTTGGAACTCAACTCAGCAATGCAACAGGGGCTGCACCTACCTAGACCCAAGTACTTGAGAGTAAAAGCCGTACCCTGGCGTGTGTTTGCTGACTGCATAACCATGGTGGAGGGGGACGGACAGTGTGGTAACGGCTAACCCCACCTTCCTCTGGAGTCGCCAAGGAGAAGGTTTGGGTGCCAAGAAAGCAAAGCTCAGGGGCTGGCACCATGGCTCACTTGGCTAATCCTCCGCCTGCAGCACTGGTATCCCATATGGGTGCCAGGTTCTAGTCCTGGTTGCTCCTCTTGCAGGCCAGCTCTCTGCTGTGGCCCGGGAGTGCAGTGGAGGATGTCCCAAGTGCTTGGGCCCTGCACCCACATGGGAGACCAGGAGAAGCACCTGGCTCCTGGCTTTGGATAGGCGCAGCGCGCTGGCCATGGCAGCCATCTTTGGGGGGGTGAACCAACAGAAGGAAGACCTTTCTCTCTGTCTCTCTCTCTCTCTCACTGTCTAATTCTGCTTGTCTAATAAAAAAAAAAGAAAAGAAAAGAAAGCAAAGCTCACTTGTCAGGAGTCTGGTTAACATCCCTCCCCATTCCTCACCTGCTGTTTCCGAGACCTGGAGGCTGTCCCTCGGGCAGGGTCAGTTGGAGGTGTTTAAGACCCGAGTAATTGTCCTCTGCCCTCCTCTGCTTTGCAGACTCTTCTCTCCACCCTGAGTAAGATTCTGAAACCAGAGCACAGTCTTTCCACCATGGCCCGTCCTCTGAGAACCTTCCCCTAACCCACCCTGGGAGAGAGGCAGGTAGGAGTGTTCCCTGCGAAACCCGCCTGGGGACAGCCCTCTCTCCCTCCCTAGGGCAGGTCCCAGCTAGAAGGAGCAGCCTGCTGTCCTCTGCTCACTGCCACACCCCCGTGCAGCCCGTGCAGCCCAGCCTGGGGCTCGTGGGGACTGTGTGTCCTGAAGAACCTTTGATGGTTCGAATGAAGATGTGACCACTAAAAGGAATGGAGGACAAGAAATGGTGCCCCTTCTGCTTCCTCAGGCTGCCCTAGCAACTCTGAAAAGAGTCTAGAGTCCAGAGATGCAGCGAGGCTGTCACCCCAGGCGCCGGGCTCGCTACAGCCCCAGGCGAGACAAGCCTCACCTGATGTCTGGGGAAACCCTGGACGGAGAAGTTGATTAGGTCATACAGGGTCAGCTGCTCCTGTCTCCAGCACCCATGGACTTCCACGGACCCTGTTGTCTCCAGGGGGGACTGTGGACAGCAGGGCAGCCAGCTAGCTGTTCCTAACCACAACAAAACGCCCGGGGCAGCTAACGTTATAAGGAAGGGAGGTTTGCTTCACTCACAGTCCTGGAGGTTCACAGGCCAAGATCCACCTCTGGGCTCAGCCTCTGGCCATGGCGTTCTTGCTGCCATCATCACGTGGCAAGAAGGGTCACTCCGTGTGTGTGTGTGTGTGTGTGTGCATGTGTGTGTGCCTGTGTGTGTTCTGTGGTCACTCAACCATTGGGAGGGTGCAGTGTTGTGGCACACGGCAGGTTAAGCTGCTGCTTGTGACACTGGCAACCCATATGAACCCGTTCCAGTCCTGGCTGCTCCACTTCCAATCCAGCTCCCTGATAATGCGCCTGGGAAAGCAGAAGACGGCCCAGGTACTTGGGCCCCTGCACCCATGGGGGAGACCTGGATGGAGTTCCCAGCTCCTGGCTTTGGCCCAAACCCTAGCTGTTGTGGCCATTTGAGGTGTGAGCCAGTGGAAGGAAGGTCTTTCTCTCCCCACCCCCTCTCCAGGAGTCCATCATGGGTGCTCCACCCCAATGACCAGATTCAATCCAATCACCCCTCAAAGGCTCCACCTCCAACATCATAATTGGATTAGCTTTGCATCCTCTTCATGAGATTAACTTGGCCATTTGGGGATCACACTTATAACACATGGGCCCCTGGGGGTCGTTCAGCGTCCAAACAAAGACGCAAACCATAGCATCTGGGAAACTCAGTTCCGTGTCTGCCTTTGGTCCTGTCTCTTTCTCTTCCGTTAGCATTCATGGACGACTTACTTCCACGCTGGATTGAACTTGCTCCTAGCAGGACCCTGTATGGCAGCCCTGTCCCCACTGTCAGTGAGGAAGCGGGCCCCCAGAGGACCTGCAGCCTTCCCAGGTCATGCCGCTGGCAAGTGGCAGAGCCTGGTCACCTAATTACCGCACCCCGAATCAGCCCTGCCTCCCTCTCTGGGCTTCTGTCTCGACCCCCAGCCCTCCTCCCTCTCTGACAAACAGGCAGGAGCAGGCTCTGTGACAGCAGGTGTCACACCCACCCCCTCCCTGTCCCGGAGAGCCAGCCTCTGGGCGGCCATACAATGGGGTGCTCAGGGCCTTGACAGCGTCACTGTTCAGTCCTGGGCACTCGGGAGAGCTGGGGCACTTGGGAGGGCCGGGGCCAGACTTCTAGGTATCCCAGGGGATCAGAGATGTGGCAGCTCCCAATTCTGATTCCTGAGACCTGCTGTCCTTGGGCTGGGGCAGTGGGGCCACAGTTGAGGGCTTCTGGCTTCTGTCTCCTCAAAATACCGTCGATGGCCCTGGCGGTAGCCCTGCCTCGTGTCTTCTTCCGGTCGGTGCAACCTAGCAGAGGAGTCCCCCGAGTGAAGCCAGCAGGTCGACCCGTGGGTTCTGCAGCGGGAACAGCCTCCAGGGCTGGGTGACCAAGTGTTCTGCACGCGCCGGGGTGCTGAGGCAGCAGGCGCGGCCACAGCCGCACACGCGGGCACCTTGGCACCCCCGAAAGGTAGCGGAGTCGCGGACAGCGTTCCGCCCGGGCTCACTGCCTCTCCCTCCCGGCGACAGAGGGTTATGTAACCTGGAAGGAGGGGAGACCTGGAGTTCTCCCCAAAGCTGCGAGTGAATCAGTTTTTGCTGCCGTCATTTTCCCAGCAGGAGTCTGCTTTATGCAGATTGGATTTAGGGGTTTTTCCTGGCTGCTTCTGTTTCATTTAACATGCAAGGGCTAATAACTTGTCACAATTCAATAAGGCGGTGGTTACAAACACCCTGGCGGGCGGCTGCTTATTTAAATGCAGGTTTGTTAATTAGCTTCTCCTAACAAGGCGTGTGCTAAATCAGGCTCCCGGCTGGCAGCACCCAAGCCTGGCACGTCTCCCGGGACAGGCGGTCCGGAGGTTGGCTGCGGGGTCATGTCCAGTCTCTGGCAGCAGGGCTCCAACTCCAAGCTTAACTGGGAAGCCCATCGCGGCCATTGCACTGCCTCGGGCCCCGTAGGCTCAGGGCATCGGTGCTGATGTTTCGAAGCGACCGTCAGATGACCGCGTCTGCTGCTTCCTGCCCGTCCCCGTCTTTCCTCTGCCTCTCTGCACCCATCCTCCCTCTCCAGGTGCGCTGTTTGTTTGCTTTCGCTGCTATTCTCCCTCCAAGCCTTCCTGGGCTTCCTCGGCCTCTCAGACCCGGGTAAGAGTGAGCACGCCTGCTGCAGCCAGAGGCTCTCTCCATGATCCCCCCGACAGCCTAGAGCTGTGTGTTGTAAAACTGAAGCCCAGTGGGGTCACACAACCTTCCCCTAAGGCCACCTGGCCGCTGAGAGCCGCTCTGGGCTCGAGCGTCTGGCTCTAGCTCCAAGGCCTGTGCCCTGTCCACTCCTGGCATACAGGCAGCCTGGAAACCATGCTTGTGTCCCGTGGGCACTTATTTAGCACTGTCATCACGAGGGCTGCTGCTAGAACAATGGCCCCAGCAGAATCCTGATCGAGTCCCAGTATCGGGTCCTACCCAGAACCTGTAGGGTTCTCGCCCAAAGAGCCACGGGGAAGCTTCTGGGAGGTTGCAGGAGTGGCTAGGGAGCTGTTCTGGGGGGCCTTCGCCCCTCGTGAGTCTTTGCAGGGTAGCCTCAGGCACCAGCATCCAGGCAGGAAACCGAGACCTGAGCCCAAGACCAGAGGCTGCTGACGGTGCAGAAATGCCAGGAGGTGCACGCCCGCGGAGCCCTGCCTTCCCCTCCCCTCCGAGGGGAAGCACAGAGCAAATTGTGCGGTGCTACTCGCTGAATCTCAAGACAGAAAGGATCTGAATGTAGAAGGGAAATAAACATGAGGCTGGCATGGGGGAGACAGAGCTCTGAGAAGGGCCGGGTTACCCCAACCCTTCTCCGGAGGAGCTGGGGCCCGGCTCAGGAGCCCTCTACCCAAAGCTCGGGGGGCCGTGTGCAGAGGAGAAGCCAGGTGAGCTGCTGCGGGCAGCAGGTGCCTGCCCAGGGCCCTGTGGCTGGGGTTGCCGGCAGCTTCTAGAACCTTCGGGAACTGTTGCCACCTGTTATGGGACCAGACACAAAGGCTGGGGGCTGGGGTGGGAGTGGAGACCCTGCAGGCCTCCCTGTGACCCTAACAGAAGCCAACAGCTGAAGTCCTGGGAGGTAGGTTCCCAGGATGCCACTGTGGACAGCAACCTCCCAGTGGGGGGCCCTAGAGCAGGGCTCTACCAAAGCCAGGCCGGCGTCTGCACAGCAGGGTCAGAGGTGCCTCTGTCTAGAGGAAACACGCACCCACATCTCCGAGGGCGGGCAGCTTTCCAGGGCGTGCTCACCCCGGCCCTCGGAGCCCGCTCACGGGCCCCAGCTTAATAGGAACACTGCTGGAAGCAGGGCCCTCTGAGAGGCGTTTCCTCCCGAGGAGCACCCTACATGTGGTCCCCCGGCCCTGTCCAGAAGCTGTAGTCTCCGCAGCTCCCCAACGACGGCCTGGGTATTTCACACCCCCGCAGGCAGGGGTCTTGAGCTGACGGTTGTCTGAGAACCAGCACAGCGCGTGGCACATAGCGGGTGCTCCACAGATGTGCGTGGAAATGGGGGAGGGAGAGGCACCTGTGTGCTCTATGACTTTGTAATACTTACTCGGTATCCCAGCTCCCATAACTGCCTCGCTGAATTCACAGCAGGAGGCCCATCCGGCAAGAGCCTGATGCCAGTTGGAGCAAACACCTGGCTTTTCCCAGGGAGGGGTGTGCGCAAGAGCACAACAGGTCTGTCCTCCCAAGACCTCTGCCCAGCCTCTCTGGCACCGGCTCCAAAGGACCCCCCCCCCAGCAACTAAGTCCCAACCTGGGCGGTCGCCAGGGAAACAGAAGGGCCCAGACCTTGCTGGGGAGTGCCAGCCCTGGCAGTCAGCTATGAACTAGGACTGGGGGGCACGGGGTCGGGGAGCGGTCACGAGTGGGGCCGGATGCTTGGGGCTCACGCCCTCTCTGCACAAGGGTGGAGAGAAAGGGGCAATGGGCTGCAGGCCCTTCAAGGGGGGCAGGAAAGGTTTTCTAGGGGAGCTCTGTGGGCCGGGATAAACTGCCAATGGCCTGGGACAATGTGTGTTGGGCCAAACAAGGGACTGTGAATGGTTTCTTGTAGGAAGTTAAGTGGCTCCAGAGGAGGGGACAGTGGTGAGTGACAGGCGTCTGGCTGTGTGGACCCACTTTGTTTTTTTAAGATTTATTTATTTATTTGAAAGAGTTACACAGAGAGAGAAGGAGAGGCAGAGAGAGAGAGAGAGAGAGAGAGAGAGAGAGAGAGAGAGAGAAAGAGGGGTCTTCTATCCGCTGGTTCACTCCCCAATTGGCCACAATGGCCAGAGCTGTGCCAATCCAAAACCAGGAGCCGCCTCCAGGTCTCCCACGCAGGTGCAGGGACCCAAGCACTTGGGCCATCTTCTACTGCTTTCTCAGGCCACAGCAGAGAGCTGGATTGTAAGTGGAGCAGCCGGGACTTGAACCGGTACCCATAGGGGATGCCGGCACTGCAGGCAGCGGATTTACCCTCTATGCTACAGCGCCGACCCCATGGACCCACTTTAGACTTTCTTCCTGCCGTGTGAGTCTGGTTATACAATCGCTCTGTGGGGGGTGGGGGGTCCCTCCTGGGGGTCCAGACTCCAAGCCAACAAGGAGCTGTCAGAGGGAGCCCGTGCCAGCACCTGCTGCCTTCAAACTGGCTTCCGTGTAGAAGAATCGGCCACCGCAGTGAAGGGGCCCTGGCCTCCTTAGCCCATCGCAAATCTGCCCTCCTCTGCCACGGCCAGCAGGCCCTGTCCCCAGGGAGTGGTAGCAGCATGGGCAGCTCCAGCTCCCAAGGGTCCTGGGTCTCGCTGAGACAGGCCCAGCTCTGTCACCACCACCACCACCACCACCACCACCACCACCACCCCAGAGGAAAGAGGAGAGCCCGCCTACTGTGTCCAAAATCCAACCAGGCACCTCCAGACCTGAGCTGGGGGCTCTGAGCCAAAGGCAAGGACAGCAAATGTGAGGGTGTAGATGGGGGGCGGGGCAGGGCGTTTGGTCTCCCCAGCTGTCTCCGGGCAGCTGGGCCACCTGACATCACCGACCGGCTGAGGCGGGAGTGGCTGTGTGGGAGGCCCGGGTACAGGGGGAGGGAACTCCTACCCCCGCCCAGGCCTTGGAGCATTTGAAAGGCAAATGTGCCGGGTTGCCTAGGGAACAGGAGAGAAGGGACTTCCCTAGCACCGGTGACTAGTAAGGGATGGAGACGGAGCTGTGATGCTGAGAAAATTGTTTCCAAAAAAAAAAAGTAAAAAGCGGTGACTAAGCAGCCCTGGTTATGTAAAGCGATCCCTGAGGAAGTGTGGGGAAAAGCCTGGCACCCACCCCCAGCCCCGGGAGTTTCTGCCCCTTCCCCCGGCTCTGCTCCCGGAACTCCCTGCTTCTCCACCGCACTGCAAGGAGAAGCCGCCCCGTGGGGCAGGGCAGGGCGGGCCAGGCCACGGCGAGGCCATGGAGATGCGTCCCCGGCCCCTGGAGTGGGGGGGACTCCTGTGATGGACGGGGACCTCTGCTCTGAGCGGTGTGCTCAGGGCCAGCCGGACAGCATCACCCGCCGCCCTAGAATCAGGGCCGCACACCCCCATGACAGAGTCCCCCACGTGAAGGAGCCCATGCTGCTGTGTGCTCTCTGCGGGGACCCTGGGCAAACTCCCCACCTCTCTGTGCCAGCATCCCGGGCTGCAACCAGGGGTGCCAGGCCCCCAAGGTTTCAGGGTGACTCGTGGAGCTGACCGGTGGGCGGGCCCCACGGCGGGCGCTCGGGAGTTCCGTTCCTTTCCCCTGAGCCAGAGGAACCCGGGAACCCTCTGGGCCTTTTGCAGAATGGCACATCTGAGGCAGCACGTGAGAGTCACAGGGCCCTCTGTCCGCCTCCCCCCACCCCCGTTGTCCAGGGCTCCCCTGATCCGGGCACCTGGTCTGTCTGGTGGGCATGCACGCACCTCTCCCATCCAGGAGAACACTGGGGCCTCAGAGGGCCGACGAGGCGTGGTCACACTCCAGCCCTCACCTGTGGTTCGGCCGAGATGCAGACCCGATGCCTCCAACCCCCCACGTCCCCCCAGCCGTGTGTCCTTGTCACCCTCGGCTAACCGACAGGACCTGGCAGGTCCCTTGAGACAAATGGACTTCAGCGGGAGCTCCTTGGGCCCTGAGAGCTGTGCAAAACGCTACTGCCACCAGCCACTGCCCAGGGCCTGAGTGAGGGCGGGAGCTGCACAGCCCCACCTCCGGAGACCTGGGCTCCACCCCCTCTCCACGCCCGTCTAACCCTCCCATTCCTCTCACTTGTCAATACAAACACTCGTCACTGTCTGTATGTGTTTGCTTTACCGGCCCAACCCAGGAAGAGGAAATCTCTTTTAGGGCTCCAGGTGTGAAACCTAACATTTCCCCAGAAGCACGAGGCATTGGGAAAAGCTTTCGTTGCTTCTTTTTTAAGGATAAGTTAGGGTTTTTTTTAAAAAAGTTCATTATTTACTTATTTTTATTGATTTGAAAGAGAAATCTTCCATCTGCTGGTTTCACTCCCCAAATGCCTACAACAGCCAGGGCAGGGCCAAGCCAAAGCCTGGAGCCTGGAACTCCATCCAAGTCTCTCCCACATGGGTGGCAGGGCCCCAAGTACTTGAACCACCGTCTGCCACTTCCCAGGGTGCACATCAGTGGGGAGCTGGCTCAGGGGCAGAGCCAGGACTCAACCAGGCGCCCTGATGGGGTTCGGGCAGTCCAAGCCGCGACGTAACTGGCTCTGCCCCAATCCCTGCCCCCCCCACTTCCTCCTTGGCCACTGTTCTCAGCACTTCTCTTGCACTTACTATCTGTATTTTTGTAATTATTTATTTGAGAGGCAGAGAGACAGACAGAGAGCAAGCTCCCGTATGCTGGTTCATTCCCCAAATGCCCACAACAGGCAAGGCCAAACCTGGTAACTAGGAACCCAAGCCAGGGCCCCTGTGTGGGTGGCAGGAACCCAATGACTGGCGCCATCACCACTGCCTCCCAGGGGCTGTACCAGCAGGAAGCTGATGTCAGGGGCCAGAGCTGAGAATCGAACCCAGGCGCTCTGTTGTGGGGTGTGGCTGCTGTCCTAACCTCTAGGTTAAATACCACTGCAGATTTACTTTAAGAAAAAAAAATTTTTTTAACCTGAAAAGCAGAGTTACAGAGAGAGAGGGAGAGACAGAGAGAGAGTTTCCATCCACTGGTTCTCTCCCCTAGACAGCCTCAATAGCCAGGGCTAGGCCAGGCCAAAGCCAGGAGCCGGAGCTTCTTCTGGGTCTCCCACATGGGTGGCAGGGGCCCAAGCGCTTAGGCCACCCTCCACTGCCTTCTCAGGTGCACTAGCAGGGAACTGGATCAAAAGTAGAGCAGCCAGGACTGGAACCAGCGTTCCCATATGGGATGCTGTTTGTCACAGGTGGGGCTTCACCCATAGATTTACTCTTGAAAGGGTCTCCTGGATGGGAGGGATGCACCTGCCCTGACCCAGAACCCTCCAGCCCGGTAACCGGTCCCCTCCCACTCTGCGCCAGCATCTCCCAGGCCTAGCAAGGCAGACCGGGTTCCTTCAGGGAGCCTCAGCACCCCTTACCTTTCACTATTGTTGAGCTCCGAGTGCGGCCTGTGTGTGTCTTATTCCAGGCCTGGCTGTCCTTTGTCTTCCCCGATGGACACATCACACACAGCCACGTCTCGCTCAACAACAGACCCTATGTGTGCCGGTGGTCCCGTAAAGACTGGGTCGCCTAGGGTTGTCCCAGCCATCTCGGGGTGCCCGAGTCCCTCCCTGATGTTCACCCCACCACAAAGAAGCCCGTCTCAGAAATTCCCCCACCCCTGCTTATTAAGTGATTGGCAGGTGATAAACAGATAATCACCGAATGAATGAATGAATGACCCCTCCCTGTCAGTGGGTGGCTGAGTGGGGGCTCCAGGGTGCCTGCCCCGGCCTGCACCCCAGGTTTTGCAGCCTCTCCTTGAGATGGGGGTGAGGGGTGGGCAGGAGCCCCTGTGACCTGTGACCCAGAGGCTCTGCGGGGACATTCAGAGTCCTTGGCCTCCCCAGTGCCACGGAAGCCACCAGCCTCCCGGTCCGGCCACACCCTAGCAGGGTGCCTTGAGAAGCCTCGGAATCTATAAGTGGAGGCCACTCTCGGCTCAGTGGGTTGTGGAGTCCCGTGCTCCCTCCCAGCCCCCAGGACACGCGCAGGGCCAGGAAGCAGCTGACAGGGTGAGGAAAGCCCCGCCCCGCCCCCGCCTCTCCTCCCACCTTGCCACCACCCACTCGGCAGAGGCCCCTAATTGCTGGTGCGAGGATTAGTCACTGCTAGCACCAGAGCCAGCGAGAGGCTGCCACCCCCACGGCCTGGCCCCCACGCAGGCGCAGGCGGGCTGAGCTTCCTGGGCGATCCTCACACCTCACAGAGCGACAGAGGAGCCAGGGCCCCGTGGCGGCCACCCAAGACCGGCCCCGGGAGTGGCTGTCCTCTGAAATGGTCCCCTCCAGGCGGCCGCAGTCAGTAAAGGAGGGAGGGCCAGGACAGGGCGCCCAGCGAGGAGGATCCGTCAGGGGTAAAAAAGAGCTGCAGGGGCCCAGCCGCCTCAGCAGAAGCCACGGCCCAGCCCATGCCCTGAGCAGAGGGGACCGGTAACACAGAGCAGCCCACTCCTCCATGAGCGCTGGAGGCCCAGCCAGCCAGCCCCGGGCCAGCCTGGGCCACCTCCTGCACCGTGTGCCTGTGGGGCATCTTCCAGGCCACAGGACCTAGTCTCACGTGGACACTCGTGGGACATTGGGTCTGGAAGGACCAGGGTCCCTTGCTGCTTTGCCTGTGCCCTGCCGCAGCCAAGCTGGGTCTCACGGCACAGCCGAGAGCCAGGGTTAGCGGGGCCCTGGCCTTGGGGCACGAGAGGCGGCCACTGTTGAAGGCAGCTGGAGAGAGGGAGGGGACAGTGGTGACCACTGCCTGGGTGTCTTCCCTGTGGGCCCATGTCACCTCCTCCTACAGGACAGTGGGGGGCAGGGATCAGACCGCGATGACAGGGCCGGGAAAGCAGCGAGCACAAGGCTGGAACAAGGGAGCCAGAATTTCTCAAAGAAGACCGAGGTGGGGGAGGGGAGGAGCCAGAAGTGAAAAGAAGCTGGAAAGAATCATCTCCCAGGGCGCCCCAGCCTCCCGGCCGGCCGGGATTCCCTCTGCCGCCCACTAGGTGATCCTCCCTCGGGGCCAGGAAGCCAGCTCAGGGTCAGAGTCCTCTCTCCCGCCCACCTGGGCTCCCCCGGGCTAACACGAGCCCCACCTGTGCCAAGGCAATGCCAGAGGCCCCTGTTGCTCTCTCTCCTCCATGACCAGGGAGGTCGCCACTGGGACAGCACCACGTCCCGTCTATCACCAGGCTGGGTTCCTGGAACCCCTGCAGCCACGCCTTGCTAAGCACCCTACTCCCGAAGCCCCACCATGTGCCCAAAGGCCCTGTTTAACCCAGATCTTAGGCAGCAGGAAGAGACGGGGGCCCTGCTCCCCCAGAGACACCCTTTCCTCTGGTCTCCAAGTTCCTGGAGGGCAGTGTCAGTGACCCTCTGCACGATCCAGGCAGCCCCCGCTGGCGCCACACATCACAGGTGCACCTGCGCCTCATGGTGCACACAGCATCACGGATGTCCACTGAGCTCAGCCTCGGCCACGGCCAGGGCGAGGAAGCCTCCCCTGGGGCTGAACACAACCCAGTGCCGTTTCTATCGCTCTCTTGGACCCAGCAGGGAGCCGACCCTGATGTTCCCCAAAAGCCTTGTCTGATCCAAGGAATGTTACTTCTCAAAAACAGACCAACCCTTGCTCTTGGCTGGATGTTAATATTTTAAGGCCTCCATTGTGGGCGCCCCATCCCTCCCCGTGTCCTCTCCTCCTGCTCTCCCCTCTGGCCACCACTGTCCCTCTAGCCCCCTCCTGCAAATGACTCACTCTCTGTTCCATTTTCTGTTGAGAGAGGTGAAGCGGAGGGAGACTGGACCGCCAGGCCTCGTGTCTTCAGTGTTGAACGTGGGACCCTAAAAGGACATTGGGGGCAAGGGCAGTGGCTGTCTATCTACCATGCTCAGGTCCTCTCTGTCCCAGGGAGCTCTCCTGGGCGGCCACGCCCTCCTTCCTACCCAGTAATGGGACAGACAGGAAGTGGGGAGAAGGGACGAGAGAATCAGGGAGGGAGAGAAGAAGACAGAGCTGCCTCCTCCTCTTCCTCCTCCTCCCCATCTCCCTCCCCCCCCCATCTGCCTCCTCCTCCTCCCTCTCTCTTCTCCACTTTCCCGGCAGATGGTACATGGCCAAGCCTCTCCTGGCTCTCCCTCGCTGGCTCTAACCCACTCTGAGCACAGGCACCTCCCCACGGCACCTCCCTCCAGGCCTCAGTTAGAGCTGCCCTGTGTGTGCCTCTCTCATCCACCCGCGCCTGACTGTGCCCCGAGCCACCCCTCAGGCAGGCGTGACTTGGATCTGCTGGGAGGAGCAGGAGTGGGCTGGCACATTGTGGGTGGGGGTGGCCAACATCTGGAGGCCTCGATGAGAAAACTGGCTGGCCAGCCTGTCTCCCTCTTCCCTTCTATACCCAGCTGTGTGGCCCCCAAGTCGGCAGGTGACCGTGTTTTAAATAGAGGTGGAGCACGAGGTACGGAGGAATCAGGGCTGGCAGGCAGGGAGAGCCAAGCAAACGCAGGCCGGAGTGGCTGCCTGCAGCAAAGGCGAGCGATTTGAAGAGAAGAGTGAGGCAGATGGGGGCCGGGGGTGGGGTCCTCGCTGATGTTCCTGGGGTCTCACATGCCGGGCACCTGGCACCGAAAGCCACATGATGTAACTGATGAGAGAGCACTCGTGTTTTCTACCAAGTCCCACACGTGAGTGAGTAAAATGAGAGATGAGGAGAAGGCCAAAGGTTGGCGATGGCTTCTGGGGTCCTGTGTACCCCCCCTCAAACACCCGGGCAAGACCCTTGCACCTGACACGGGAGCCCCAGCCCCTGCGTTTCAGGATCCTATCCCTGGAAGAAGCGACAGCCCGTTCTGGGGGCTTGGCAAGTGTCGGAGGCAAAGGGTAGGGGAAAGGCCCACCGGTGCCTGGGGCCCCACTGAGGTGACCGTGTCCACCTTCAGCAGCCCTGGCTGCAGTTCCTCCTGCCTCCCGGGTGGAAGGCACCCCTCTAGGTACATCAGCGGGCCCTCCACTGTCCCAGGGGTCATCCCAGGCCACCCTGGCCATGGCCAGGGGGCTCAGGTGGCCCCGAGGAGCTCACAGCCGGCGCCCCCAGATGGGGAAACCCCCCCCAGGAACCAAGGAGTCGGGCAATCCTTCCTGCCCACTCAGAGATTCCGGAAGCCCTTCCAGCCTGGGGAACCCGCCTCCCCAACCTCTCTCTCTCGCTCGCTCACTCTCGCTTCCTCTGTCTGTCTCCTCCTCGCGACTCCTGTGAGTGCACAGGAGGGCTAAGGGAGGCCCCGTGCGCCTGTGATGAACGGAGCTAATTTCTGGTTTGCTGGTGTGCCGTGGAGACGCTCCTCGGCCCCCTCCCTGCCGGCAAACCCTTCCCACACACAGACAAATAGGCTGCATGTTTAATTGGAATTCCTCACACCTACAGGGTAAAGCCTTGTCAGTGGAAATAGAGCCCACAGCCAGCTGGCTTCCCCCATTCCACCCACCTTGTCTCTTAAAAAGAAATCCCCCCCCCCATACGTGAACACCACCCACGGGCCCTTGCACATCCCTCCCAGTACGCTTGTAAAGGAGCGATTGGTTGGCAGTGCTGCTCCTCGCCGGGCCTGCTACATCCGGGCCCACCCGGCCGAGACCACCCAGAGGATCCTCCCTGGCAGGCGGCCCACGGCCTCCACAAGGGCTCGCCTCGGGAATGCCCCCCTCGCCACAGCCCCCGGGGCCCCCCAAAAAGGACACTGCTGGGAGGCACAGGAGACGGAGCAATGCAGGGAAGGAAGGGGACAAGAGCCCCAGAGGTGTACGAGGGGAGAGCCTGGGGCCCACCTGTGCCAGGACGCGCAGGTGGGGAAACCGAGCCCGGAGGGGAGAAGGAAAAGGCACCCTGCGGGGCCGGCCCCCTGGCACCTCCCAGGCAGGGAAGGGAGGAGGGCAGGACTCCGCGTAGGGGAGGGGCGCAAAGAAGGAGGAATCCAGCCGGGATGGGACAGACCCAGGGGTCTTCCTGGGGGAGGCAGATTGATTTGTGAGAAGGGAGCCTGGGACTGTACGCCGGGGCCCCAGAAGATAAAGGCAGGGACAGGCCCGATCCCTGGGGACAGCCACAGGGCTGCCCAAGGCTAGGAAACACAGCTGACTGCCCTTGGAGGGGGGACCATGGGCCAGGCACCTCCAAAAAAGGACCCCTCCCCACCAGGCCTGAAGTCATGACCTTGACATCTGGGGTCAGCAGGGGTCTCTGGTCCCCAGGGGGAGGTTCCTCTCATGTTGCCTTCTGCCCCGTGGGGCCTGCTCCCCTGCTCCCGCCAAGGCGGGGCCCGGCGCTGGCCGGCACCAGAGCTGTGTGTTAGTGAGCAGACAGCTGCCTAGGGGGCTCCGGGGAGCGTGGTGACAATCCTCACGCTCCCCCACAAAACACCGGTTCGGTTTGCCTGAAAGTTCACCATTAGTGACTCATTTCTTTGGGTTAAACATAGCCCTCCCTTCTTCCACGCAGCTGCTCTGGGAGAGGGTAGCTCATTGAGTCTTTCACATCCTGGCGTGAATGGGGAGACGATTTGAGATCCAGGAGCGGGGTGGGGGAGGGAGAGAGTGGAAGTGGAGGAAGAGCCGGCAGAGCAGGAGGGGCATCTGCTGAGTGGGACCCAGCCCCAGCCGCCGCTGTCCCAGGGTCGGCGAAGCACCCACCTGGGTTCAGGCACAGTGCTGGGTTTAGGAGCCGCTTGCACCTCTGGCCTCATCTGATCCTCGGGGCTCCGTGAAGCTGGAGAGAGGTGGCTGTACCCATTTTACAGTTAGAGGGACTGAGGCTCTGGGAGGTTGGCGGCCTCGCCTTCTAGCTGGTGAGTGGGAGGGCCAGGACCCTTGTCCAGACCCCCACCGAGGCCCCTCCCCAAGCTCACGTCACCCCAGCTTCCCCACAGTCGTCTGTCCCAGATGGCCGAGGTCCATGGTAGAGGAAAAAGAACAACTTGCTACTGGGAAGGGCGGAGGAGGCCAAAGACGGGTTTACGCTGTAAAAGCAGGTGCACTCCTTGGTGGAGAGCCCACCTGGGAACGCGCCGGGGGGGGGGGTGTGTGTGGACGGAAGCGAAGCACCCATGTTCCGACAGCAACGTCGGGACCATCCCACGGGTCCTCCTGTCTGTGCCCCCCACCCCAGGCATCCCTTCATAGCCAGGCAAGGAAGACCTGCCAGGGGTGTGAACAGGGGGCAGGTGCTCCCCTGGGGAGGCAGGGATGACGGTGAGCCTCCAGAGCCCTGCTGGGAAGCCCCAGGGGCCTCCGTGCCCAGCCCTCCCCCGGCGGCTCTCCCAGCTCTCAGCCCTGCAGCAAGTGGCCGGTCCGCCATATTGGAACTGTCCCCCCCCCCCCATGTCTCCCCTGTAACGAGCCGGGTTAAATATGCTGTAATCAGGGTAATCGTCCACCTGGGCTGGTTTTCGCGCGAACTGCCTTTTGTACTGCCATAGGACGTTAATAGCAATTATTCTGCTTTGTAATTGGAGATTTAAATACTAATTCAAACAGCCAGAGGAAAACCAATTAGTGCTAATTTATCTCTATGTGTTTTCCAGAGCTGGTGTCTGTCACACTGTGAAGAAATAGGTTGGTAATTAGTACAGTCGGGCGGTAGATAGAAATAATTATCAGATTCTTTCATTTTTCTTGTGGGGGGGTTGGAAATGAGTAGGGGGCGGGGAAGGCCAAGAGGGGCTCTGAAAGTCTTTGTTCGCTGGAAGTTTGGCGGGGAGGGCCCTTGGCAACCAGGAGGTTCCCAGTCCACCATCCTCTCAGCATCCGAGTTGCACAGGTAGTTCCGAGAGTGAGGTGACTCTGACAGAGGCTTCCAGGGGCCGGCGCTGTGGAAGAGTGGGCTAGGCCTCCACCTGCAGTGCCAGTATCCCATAAGGGCACCGGTTCAAGTCCCGGCTGCTCCTCTTCCGATCCAGTTCTCGGCTGTGGCCTGGGAAAGCAGTAGAAGGTGGCCCAAGTCCTTGGGCCCCTGCTCCTGTGTCGGAGACCCTGAGGAAGCTCCTGGCTCCTGGCTCCTGGCTCCAGGCTCCTGGCTCCTGACTCCTGGCTCCTGGCTTCGGATCGGCACAGCTCTTGCTGTTGCGGTCATTTGGGGAGTGAACTAGCAAATGGGAAGACTGTTTCTCTCTCTCTCTCTCTCCCTCCCTCTCAAATACATTTTTTAAAAAAAGAAGCAGCTTCCGGCTCCTAGGCCTGCCAAAGCCCCACCAGCAGTGCTCCGGGAAGCAGCGCCCTTGCTCTGTGCCCAGGGAGGGGTTTGTGAGACTCCCATGGCTGACCAGGGGCGTCGGGGACCAGGCCAGCCAGCCTCAGCCCCCAGCCACGTGGGCTGGGCAGACAGGCGTGGAACCTCTCAGTACCGGCTTCCGCACTTTCGAAAGGGATGTGGGAACACCTGGCTCCCGCGGCCGTGGAAGTGTTTGGGTTCAAGGACCTAATGTAGACTGTGGCCTAGAACCAGCGACAACAGGTGTGAGCCGCGAGTGCCCACAGCTCGCCTGCCACTCTTCTGGATGTACAGAATGCTCGTTCACTCATGTGGTCTCTGCCACGGGGTCCGAAGCCCCAGGCTGGCTCGCGCGTGGGTTTCTCTCTGTGCCCTCCTGTCCTGTCCTGTCCTCTTCCGGGCTTGACAGCCCTGAAGGAATTAGACACACTGAGCCTCAGCTTCAGGGAGGAGGTACTGTAAGAGCCAGCCGTGGCCAGGAGCCCCACTGGCGTTCCTCGTCCTGGTCGGTACCACTCTGCTGTTACTTTGCACACGTGGTGTCTGCAGACCCTCTGCGGAGGTGGGTGGGTAGATGCGGTACTCTCCGCACACTTTAGCAGGCAATCCAGTATTTAATGCAGGCCTGGTACCACGTAGACATGGGCCTGGTGCTCCACGGGGAGGTGGAGCGCTCGTGGCACTTCATGAAGCCCCAACGGCTTACAGAATGCTTCCGCCTATGTGACCGAGACAGAGAGAGAGGTCTTCCTTCTATTGGTTCACTCCCCAATGGCCGCAACGGCCTGAGCTGCGCCGATCCAAAGCCAGGAGCCAGGAGCTTCTTCCCGGTCTCCCATGCGGGTGCTGGGGCCCAAGGACTTGGGCCATCTTCTACTGCTTTCCCAGGCCACAGCAGAGAGCTGGATCAGAAGAGGAGCAGCCGGGACTAGAACTGGCGCCCATATGGGATGCCAGCACTGCAGGTGGAGGATTAACCTATGTGCCATGGCACTGGCCCCAATCAATATGCTTTAAAAAATCAAATAGCTGTCCCAATGCCTTAAAACTGAACGAGTGGGTTGAAAATTACTTTGCATCCCATGTTACAGGTGGGAGAGTGAGGCTTGGAGAATTGAAGTTTCTTGCTCAAGAATGTGCCAGAATCAGAGCCTAAACCCAGGTTTTCGCAGTAACTTGCGGAGAGGCACCGCATAAGTACCTGTTGAACGCACAAATCCATAAGCTTCCCAGGCTGCGTGTTTAGCACAGGGGTTAAGGCACCGCTTGGGGATGCCTGCGTCCCGTCTAGAAGCTCCTGGGTTCGAGTCCCAGCTCCGTTCCTGACTCCAGCTCCCTGCTAATGTGCACAGTAGGAGGCAACAGGGCACAGCTCAAGTACTCGGGTCCCTGACACCCTCACGGCCTCTGCTTATCCAAACCCTGGCTGTTGCAGGCATTGGAGGAGTGAACCAGGAGATGGGAGACCTCTCCTTCCCTTCTCTCCCCCCTCCCCGCCTTTCAGATAAATAAAAAGAGAAAAAAAGTCAGTAAATAAATGTGCCTGCCCCTGAATCACATGGCCTAAACTGCCAGCGCTCCTGTGCTGGCTGTGTACGAGGAGCAAAGTGGGTCCAGGAGGCGGGAGGTAGGGGCTGGGCAGAGTCCCCGCCGCCCCCAGCCTCGGTGTGGTCCTTCAGGTTTGGAGTCTTGAAGTTTGAAATCCTGGGCCAGCTACGCTCAGGGAGCCCCTCTCCGGCGACAGCACCTGCAGGCAGCAGGTGGCCCAGCAGTCATGAGGCGAGACCCGTGAGAAACCCCACAGTGGTTGTGCTGCCCGGTTAGGACATCCCATAGGTCAGGTGGATTCGATGCATCTTCAATTTGCCATGTTTTCAATGTACGATGGGGTTCTGGGGGGTGACCCCATCGTGAGTCGAGGAGCACCTGTCACAGGTGACAATGCTGGGAAACCCTGGCCTTTGCCTGCTCAACACTGACCCCACCCTGGCCATGGATGCGCTCAGGAGACCTGACTGGCCCCCGCCGTGGACACTTAGGGTGAGCCCCTGGGCTGGGCCTCGGAGACTGTGCAGGAGGAGGGTGTGGCTTTGGCGAAGGTATGAGGAGGGAATGGATGGGGGGGGGGGCGTGTTTGAGCAGCATGCAACAGACTGGAGCGTTGGAGCCCCGTGGGGAAGGGCTGGGGCAGCAAAGGGCTCTGCTGGGGCTCAAGCCTCCCTCCCTCTTGTCGCCAAGCCACTAATGCCATCACCTCATCCCACCCGTTACCCCACCACCGCCAAGGGCCCCCCTCCAAGAGCTCTGCCTTCCTAGCACGTGGACCCTGGGGGCCTCGTGCAGCCCACAGCACAGCACAGGGCTCCCCCTGCCCTGGGGGAGAGGCATCCTCTTTCTGATTCACATGGAGCGGCCCGCCATATGCTAGCCAAGCTGTGGGCTCCTGCCCAGGGGGGTGCCTGCTTCCTGTGGGCGCATGGCTGCCCTGGAGTTGACGCGTAGGGCATGGAAGCCCTGGGAAGGTTGTGTTTGAGCAGGGTGGACTGGAGGACAGCCCACGGGGAGGGGAGTGGCCGGAAGGGGGAGAGATGGAGAGGGAGGGGCGGGGGCAGGGATGCAGCTCTGGCAGGATACAGACTGGGCAGGGATCCAAGACTGAGCGATGGCGGAGGGATTGCGGGCAATTTTCATCTTTTCTCTTTTTGGTTATTGGTATTTTCTAAATTTTCTGCACTGAGCATATTTCTCTGTTACACGAAGAAAAACAATGAAACTGATTTTTAAGAAGGAAGAGACATATGCTAGAGACATTTTGAAGGAAGAGCTGACAGAATTTGATAAGTGACTAGATAAGAGTGATAAAGGAGCAAGAAGATGAGCAGAAATAGCTCCTCGGTTTGGAGTCTGGTGGGGGGGGGTTGCTGGGGTGGGGGGCCGGTGCACTCCCATGAGATGGGACCCGGGAGCAGGGTGGGGTCGGGGAGTGGGGGGTGCGGAGGAGGTCCCTCCGGCTTCAGGCAGTGAGGTTGGAGCTGCTGGCAAGACAGTGGAGGTATTCAGCCCGCAGGAGCAGTGGGGAGGGTCTCTGCCCACCCCCAGGTTGCAGGGGCAGAACCACAATGCTCAAGCAACAGAGCTTCACAACACAGCCCCGCCTCTCCATCCAGGCCTTTACAAAACAGTCCCTGAGACAAAGTCCGGGGGTGTGGCCACCTCCCCCACCCCGGGGGACACCGGCTACTCAGTGCATGCTGAGAGCCAGAGCCAGAGCGAGGCAAGGATGGCTCGATGGCGAGGCTGGAGCTGGGGCTGGGCTGGATGGGAGGCCGGCCCGAGTGAGACGTAGGAAGACAAATGCATGGGCTGGGTTATTGCAAGGCTCCCGTGTCCTGGAGGTGTTGGGATAGGAGTCGGGAGCTCATGCCTGGAGCTGCCTCCCAAGTCACCCAGGACCCACCTGAGTCTTCATCCCCAGCCGCCACCCCACCCCCCGGCGTGAGCCCATGAACCCAGAAGCCTGGTTTGACTGAGGCCTGTGTAGGCTTTGGACCTCATGGAGCTTTGGAGACTGGCAGTTCTGCGCCAGGGCGGCCTGTGCCCTCCAGCTTCTAGAACCATCCATGGCATGGGCAGGGCTGGCCCTCTCACAGCTGTGAGTGGAATACCAGGAGCACACCCATCCCCGTGCCCACCGCCATCCTGCCCCAGGCGCCAGGCTCACCTACTGAACCCTTGCCTCAAAAGACTCCATTCTGACTGGGGCCTGGGCCCCACCCGAGGCTGCATCCCTGTTTCCTTGACAACCAAAAGGCTGGGTGAAGAGTAAGACACAAAGCAAACAGAATTAGCTCCACTTGGGTGGCCTGGGAGCTGCAACCCCGGCCTTATGGGGCCGTGGATGGGGGGGGGGGTGTCTACCCCGGCTCCTTCCCTCTCTCTCAGGCCGTGGGGACTCCCGTGGCACCCCCACGCCCAGGCGAGGTATGGTACAGGGCAGGCTGGCGCTGGGCTGTGGACCATGGCCAGGAGCAATAAGACATCTGTGGAGGGTCCCATCCCTGCCAGTGCTGGTGATCAGGAGGCGAGAGGTGAGTGGGAAACATGGCCTGCCACAGTGTAGCTTTGGGGAGCAGCACGGCCACTCATTGGAGCATGAGGGAGAGGTGCCAGGACAGCTCCCGGGTGGTCCCTGCAGGAGGACCCAGGCCTGCCAGACACCCTCCCACTCCCAGGGCTCCTGAGTTAATGCCATCACCCCCTGGCCTTGCCCAAGCCCCTCAAGCATTTAGGGGTGCCTTAGAAAAATGCCTTAGAGATGTACAAGGGTGCTTATGTTTGCAGAGGGGTAGGCCAGTGGCACCGCTTGGGACAACCACAGCCCGTGTCGGAGGGTCTGGGTTCAATTGCAGCTTCCTGCTGAGGTGCAGCCTGGGAGGCAGCAGGCGATGGCTCAGGCAGCTGGGTCCCTACCACCCAGGTGGGAGGCCTGGATGGAGTTCCCGGCTGCTGACTCTTGGGGGCATTTGGGGAGTGAACCAGCAGATAGAAGATTCTCTCTCTCTCTCTCTCTCTCTCTCTCTGGTTCTTTCTTTTTTTCTGCCAGTCTCTCTTTCAAATAAAGAAAGGCCAAAGCCTAATGGAGGGAACAGGCATTTTGCCTAATGGAGGGAACAGGCATTTTGCCTAGTGGTTAAGGCACCCACATCCCACATCAGAGTACCTGGGTTCAAGTTCTGGCCCTGGCTCCCCGTTCCTGTTTCTTGCTAAGGCAGGCCCTGGGAGGCTTCAGTGATGGCTCAAGTAATTGGGTCCCAGCCGCCCATGTGGGAGGCCTGGATGGAGTTCCTGGCTCCTGGCATTGCCCCAGGCTGGTCCCAGCCATTGCAGACATTTATGGGAATGAACCAGTGGATGGGATCTCTCTCTCTCTCTCTCTCTCTCTCTCTCTCTCTCTCTCTCTGTGTGTGTGTGTGTGTGTCTGACTCTCAAAATAAAAATAATAAAATTTAAAATATTTATAACAAAGTTTGTGGGAAATTAAATTAAAAGATAAGGTGGCCGGCGCCGCGGCTCACTAGGCTAATCCTCCACCTAGCGGCGCCGGCACACCGGGTTCTAGTCCCGGTCGGGGCGCCGGATTCTGTCCCGGTTGCCCCTCTTCCAGGCCAGCCCTCTGCTGTGGCCAGGGAGTGCAGTGGAGGATGGCCCAGGTGCTTGGGCCCTGCACTCCATGGGAGACCAGGAAAAGCACCTGGCTCCTGGCTCCTGCCATCGGATCAGCGCGCTGCGCCGGCCGCAGCGCGCCGGCCGCGGCGGCCATTGGAGGGTGAACCAACGGCAAAGGAAGACCTTTCTCTCTGTCTCTCTCTCTCACTGTCCACTCTGCCTGTCAAAATAAAAAAAAAATTAAAAGATAAGGTTATTTTTGTGAAAAAAAATGAAATCCATGTATAGTATCTTCCATCATGATATGCATTGTCCATGATCATTTTGCCAATATCTTATACTCACGGATTGCAGCACCTTTTTGCACCAAAATAAACATATCTTTTAATTCCATTTTCCATGAACTTTTTTTTTTTTTGACAGGCAGAGTTAGACAGTGAGAAAGAGACAAAGAGAAAGGTTTTCCTTCTGTTGGTTCACTCCCCAAATGGCCACCATGGCCGGCGTTGCGCCAAACCGAAGCCAGGAGCCAGGTGCTTCTCCTGGTCTCTCATGTGGATGCAGGTGCCCAAGCACTTGGGCCATCCTCCGCTGCCTTCCCGGGCCACAGCAGACAGCTGGACTGAAGAGGAGCAACCAGGACTAGAACCCGGGGTGCCAGCACCGCAGGCAGAGGATTAGCCTAGTGAGCCACAGCGCCAGCCTCCATTCTGTTTAGGGAAAATTGAAAAGAAGAAGAGAGGGAGGGAGGGAGGGAGGGAGGGAGGAAGTTGTAAATACACATGGCCGGGCTGGCGCCGCGGCTCACTAGGCTAATCCTCCACCTAGCGGCGCCGGCATACCGGGTTCTAGTCCCGGTCGGGGCGCCGGATTCTGTCCCGGTTGCCCCTCTTCCAGGCCAGCTCTCTGCTGTGGCCAGGGAGTGCAGTGGAGGATGGCCCAGGTGCTTGGGCCCTGCACCCCATGGGAGACCAGGAGAAGTACCTGGCTCCTGCCATCGGATCAGCGCGGTGCGCCGGCAGCAGCGCGCTGGCCGCGGCAGCCATTGGAGGGTGAACCAACGGCAAAGGAAGACCTTTCTCTCTGTCTCTCTCTCTCACTGTCCACTCTGCCTGTCAAAAAAAAAAAAAAATACACATGGCCACGTATGAAGATCTTCAGTGTACAGCCTCACAGGGGTTTTTACCCTTGACACCACCACCGAGACGGAAACCATCCTCCACACCGCTGCTTCCCGGTCCAGATCCCCTGGAAACGCAAGCTGACGGGCACCTCTGCCCCGTCGGTCAGCGTGTCCCGGTGCGGGGAATCGGGGCAGTGGGCGTCGCCTGGCCTCTCTGGCCGTGTTCTGTCTCGGGAGGCGCGTGGCTGGCTACGGAAAGCCACGGTTCCTTCTCCCTAGGGCGGCTTGCTCTCTCTGACGCTGTCAGCTTCCTGCTGTGGCTCCCCCCGACCCTGCAGCCATCCACGCCCAGGCTGGCCTCGCCTCTGCTGCCCACCCCCCTTCCTAACTCACTGGAGAAATCACCCAGGAACGAGAGTGGGGATGACGTCGTGGGGATGACCTCAAATTCCCTCTCAGTGGCAAGAAAAACAGCAGCGGGCTAAAGGTGGGGGGGGGGGGTAACTGGGCAGCAGCAGCCTTTTATTATTAGCGACGTCCTCGGTTGTGACACATCTCACCGCGGCCGGGCCCTCACCAGCGTGTCACAGCTTCGAGGCTGAGAACCACTCGGCTGCGGGGTGTGACTTCCGAAACAGGGGAAGGCCATTTCCTGGCCCTAAAATGTCTCTTTCTCCCACCCTGCCACGTTCCCCCTGAAGATCTGCCCCAACCTACTGTGTGGTGTACAGTGGGCCCAGCGGGAACAGAGTCTGTTAGGTCCACAGCACCCGTGAGGGTGACAGACACAGGATCCGGAGTGCTGCACGCCCTTGACCCCGCAGGAGGGTGATGTCGGTATCCCCCACTTTGCATGGGAGCAAACTCAGGCACGCAGAGGTGACGTGACCGGCCCGAGGCCACACAGAGGCTGACCCGAGTTGGTCTCCTCCAAGCCCCGAGGCGGGCAGCAGGTGCCACGCCTTCTGGAGCAAAGAGAAGACTAGTGACACCTAAGCACAGAGCTAGCGTGAGAGGGACACAAGAGGGGCACGCTGCTGCCGGGGCCCACACCCCCCGGCTCACCCCCGACCCTAGGCACTGTTGCCCCCCCAGACACAGGTGCATCCTCTATGGGCACCAGCAGCCATCGTTGTCCACCAGGGCCAGGTGCAGGGGCATGTCACAGGCACCAGGGGACACGCACAGGTCTTCTGGTCACTGAAGGGCCTGTTTCTTCAAAGGAATGCCCACCGAGAAACTCTGTGGACGTCTGCTCCACGCCAAGGGCCTGGTGTGCACAGTGTCCGTCACGAGGCAACCCTGGGGCACGGGCATCCCGAGGTGTCCTTTGTCAAGGAGAAAGCAAGTCCAGTCAGTCACCACGGGACTGCAGGGACCACGGCTGCACTGACTGCCACCTGCGGCCAGCCTCTCCCTCTGCGCTTGGCATTGTGGGCTTCCCAGAGAGACAATATGTCTTATGGAGCCATCAAGCTAAGCCCCCTAGCTACCCATGCGGACTGGCTACCCTTGCGAAAAAAGAAAGAAAAATAAAAGTTAATGGAGCTAAGTTTATTTTGGTGCAAAAAATTTTTTGAATGCCGTGTACAACTTTTGCATAGCATGCATCTCCATGCACACTTGGAAAACCCTGCAGGTGCGTGGATTTCAAACATTTTTACACCAAAATAAGCTTACCTTTTAGTTCTACTTTCCATGACATTTTGGGTTTTATTTTATTTATGTGAAAGAGAGATCTCTCCCATACACTGGTTCACTCCCCAAATGCCTGCAGTGGCCGGAGTTGAACTGGCCAAACACGGGAGCCAGGAAGTGAGTCCAAGTCTCCCCCATGGGTAGCAGGGACCCAACGCCCTTGACCCAATCACCCAGCTGTCTCTCCGGGTTATGCGTTCGTAGAAAGCTGGCCGTGGAGGGAGCCTCTGAGGCCGGGGGCTGTGCTGGTCAGCTTTATGTTAGTACAAGGAGATACCTGAGGTAAACAAATCTAGAAGAGGTTCATTTAACCAGCAATCCGGGCGGTCCAAATCCAAGATCACGTGGCTTCATCGGTCTGGCCGGGGAGGACCTGAGCTGGGACTTCGCGCTCCGCGGCCATGTCTGCAAGTTCCCAGGAGGTTCAGCCTTGCACCTGTGTGTTCTGATGGGACAATGGAGCCCTGACCACTGACACACATGTGATCTCACTTCCTGCCTCCTCCCATCCGTCCTGTAGCTGTCACTGCCCTGCACGGAGAGGCTGGGCCTGAACTCAGGCTTCTAGAACAACCCTGTCTGGAGAACCCTCTCCTGGGGGTGGGGGAGTGCACTCCCCGGGACCCGAGGGCCTCCCACCGGGCCCCACTTCCCAAAGACTCTACCACCTCCCAATAGCATCTGCACAGGGACCAAGCCTCCCACACGTGGACCTTGGGGAGCGCCCTGAGAGCACACGCACACCCTCGCGTGCCCCAGGCGTTGGTCTGTTACCCCTGAGCAGATGGGGACTTTCGGAGAAAACAGGTTTTAGCAGGAGAGTGGCAAGGTGGGTCTGGCAGCCTCGCCATTTGCAAGAGCAGGGAGCGGAGGCAGGCTGTTCGCGTAGCCCAGGCACGAGCTCGCCTGGGGCCGCCGGAGCCTCTAAGAGGAGCTGATCGCCCAGTGACTGCTGTGTGGCGGGAAGAGAGGGAGTGCCCGGCTGGGTCCCAGGTGGGGCTGCACCCGGCGCTTCGTCCCGCCAGCCCCGGTGGCCAGGGCCATCCCTCCACACCGAGATGTGCTTGGTCACCTGCAGCGGGAGTGGACAAGAAGCCCCTGGAGCTGCCAGCTGGGGCCAGGAGTGGACACTGTCCCACCCCAAGAAGCTGCAGGCCATACATTTGACCCCATACTCCAACCCTGCGGAGAGGGTTGATTGTATGATCAATTGTGGGGCTGGTGCCATGGCTCACTTGGTTAATCCTCCACCTGCGGCGCCAGCATCCCATATGGGCGCTGGGCTCTAGTCCCAGTTGCTCCTCTTCCAGTCCAGCTCTCTGCTGTGGCCCGGGAGGGCAGTGGAGGATGGCCCAAGTGCTTGGGCCCCTGCACCCGCATGGGAGACCGGGAGGAAGTGCCTCGCTCCTGGCTTCAGATCGACGCAGCTCCAGCTGTTGTGGTCAACTGAGGGGTGAACCAGTGGATGGAAGACCTCTCTCTCTTTCTCCCCCCCCCCCGCTTCTCCTTCTCTCTCTTTGTAACTCTGACTTTCCCAATCTCTTGTGTCATGAGCACTATAGGATGTGTTTGGGCAGTGCCAGTCCCAATGTGCCGCCATTTTGTTCTTCATCCCTGGTGTTTCTTTGGATGATTTCCCAAAGCAAAGTGGGCTGGGAACGGGTTGACATGTGAAGAGGGGAACACGCAAAGGACGCGGTGAGCGTTTGTTTCCACTGGGGGCGCGACACGCTGCCGAACGGTAGATTCTTGGCCCGTGAACTCCTGGCGGGCAGGGGCACACCGGTGAAAGCCGTGTGATAGGAAGGAATGCAGTCGCCGAAAGCAGTTATGGGGCAGAAAGAGAACTCTTGTTCCGCGGGGCCCAGGTGGGGCCAGAGCCATGACAGATCTTGGGAAAGGTCTTGGGGACACAGAGGAAACTCCTCCGAAAGCGTGAACTTTCTGACGGTGACAAAGGCCGGCCTGAGCCTGGTGTGCTGGACACCGCTTGACCCGTATCACCGTGTCTCGTCCTCACCCGATCCCGGGAGGCTGGCACTCGAGTTGTCCTCGATTTCCAGAGGCAGAGCCACGGCTCAGGGGTCACGCAGGCGGCAGTGGGACATCCGAGCCAGGCGCTGCAGCCTCCGAGGCTCTGTCCTCTCACCTTGAGGGCCACATGCTGATGACCTGACCGCCCGGGGAGCGGGCACCCAGAGCCAACGAGGAACAGGTCCTTGGTCGGGGACACCGTGGAGGAAGCTCGCACTGTGGCATAGCAGCACCAGCATCCCATTTGGGCACAGGTTCGCGTCCCGGCTGCTCCTCTTCCCATCCAGCTCCCTGCTAATAGTCTAGGAAAGCAGTAGAAGATGGCCCAAGTGCTTGGGCCCCTGCACCCACATGGGAGACCCTGAGGAAGCTCCTGGCCCCTGGCTTCAGATCGGCCCAGCTCGTGCTGTTGCGGCCATCTAAGGAGTGAACCAGCAGGTGGAAGACCCCTCTCTCTGTCTCTCCCTTCCTCTCTCTGTCTGTAACTCTACCTCTCAAATAAATAAATCTTAAAAAAAAAAAAAAAAAGGCGGCAGTAACTGGGGGGAGGGGTGGACTCGATGGCTTTGAAGGCGTCGTTCAGCTCTCTGTCGCCTTATTCCGTGGCTCGTGCTGTTCTTGCCGAAGAAGACTTGCTCAGTCTGCCCCTGTGTTGGAAATGGACGCTGGCCTCATGGGCAGCTCGGTGACGTTAGGTGACACACACAGCCTGCTCTGGGTCGCGGCTCTTCTGCTGTCAGACGGAGAGCAAAGGACTCCCCAGTCCCTCCAAGGCAGGACTCCCCAGTCCCTCCAAGGCAGGACTCCCCAGTCCCTCCAAGGCAGCCGGTCATCGCTCGTGAGGAGTAGAGGGCAGGGGAGGCTACAGTAGGGAGGCAGGGCCCTCACTCCACTACCCGCTCAGACGTGGTCCCACCTCTGTGAGCCCGGCAGCCTTCGTGGCCGTGGCCGTGGCCATGGCCGTGGGGGGCCCTTCCAAGGAGAAGCTGGATGGGGGGAGAGGTGGTCAACACCAGCCCCACCCTGTCTGCGCGGAACCTGCAGGACTGAAACTCTGGGGCTCCTCCCCATTGACCCTGCTTCTTCTAGCCACGGGCAAGGGCAGCTGTCAGAGAGAAGTGTGGGGCAGAATTCTCGCTGCATCCACCAACAGGCACTTGGAGGGCGTGCTCCCGGCCGCGTGGCTTCCCACCCCTGCGCTGCTCCTGCGGGTATATATTTATCCACATATAAATATCTCGTTCCCCGAGGGACAAGGAGCTCAGCCAAGCAGGGAGTTCGGCGTGAGCCGGGGCAATTTGCCGCGCAGGCAGTGCACTGGGGGGAGGCAGAGGCACTGAGCATTCGGGACATCACCTGGTGAACCCAAAATTGCACAGCTCCCCAGAGCACCCGAGAACCCCTTCCTTTCTCTCTTTTCCTTTACATTAACAAAGGGTCTGTGGTCCCCCTCCCCACCTTTTTAGGCAATTGAAATTGTGATTTCTTTCGAGACAAGAAGCAAGCTAACGGCAGGGGCTAGATAATTTGATAAAGGGCTGGGGGTTAGAGAGGAGTTGGGGTGTGGAACGGGGGGTGCGGGAACTCAGATCTGCCGGTAGCGGCAATAAATGCAGAGTTATGCCTTAGGCATAATATATCAAAGAAAATATAATGCATCCAGCTTAAGACTAATGATTGCCATGTAATTAGATGAGAAGCATTGTGCTATAAATGTGTATTCTTTAGCGTGCTGTGATTTTACTGTAAAAAAAGAGAGAGAGAGAGAGAGAGAAGGAAGGAGACAGAAAAACAGCCCAGCAACATACTATAAAAAGAACCCTCTGTTGACTTCTCTGCTGTTTAGTATTCCTTGGCTGTTCTCCCTTGGGAGTGTGTAATTAGTACTTTATGAAGAGTACATTTAAAGCAGTTTAATATTCACCTCATTCAATCTGAAACAATGTGATCCATGCTTAGACAAATCAGTGCTCCTTGCTGACATAATCTGTCAGAACATTACGTCTGAGAAGACCTTCCAAGAGGTTTGGATGTTAATTAGTTGTCTATCATGTATAAACAGAGCAGTGAGCAGAAGGGCCTCACAGACCAGAGGAAGACGCTGGCAAATGCATTTTGTAGAACGCGGCCCGCAGGGGGGTGTCCTCGCTCTCCCCGCCTCCCCCCTTCCCCGGGGCTCACCTCCCTCTCTCTTCCGGGCAAGCTGAGTGCTTTCCGGGGTTGGCTCCAAGGGCCTGTCCCAGCAGCTGCGCGGTGCAGCTCGCGGCTCCCTGACCAGAGGCTCACCCGCAAGGGGCGATGGCTGTGGACTGCCAGGTCTGGGGGGCAGTGACCTCCCAGGCACTCCTGAGCTTGCTGGGAGGCTGCGGGTTTGGGGACAGGGCAGGCCCCACCTCCCGGGGTAGAGGTGAGGTTGGTGGTGGTGGGGAGCCGGAGCAGCTGCCATAACCCTACTAGTAGCACTGTGCCCACCCTGGACTCCTGGACTCCAAACCCGCCTGCAAGGTGCAGAGTCACAGCCAGGATCCCGCAGCCCAGGCCCTGCCTGCAGGGAGAGACTGCCGGCTCCTGCCGGGGCTGGAGTCCAGGCTGCTCCCGTGTGAGTTGTCCAGGGATCAGAGGAAGCACTCCTGGATTCTGGACTCCCACTGCCTGCAGAGCACCCCAAAGCTGCTGGCTAGCGGGTCCTGGCATTGCTCCGGTACCCTGACTAGGCTGCGGGGCCCAGATGGAAGGGCACGGGCCCTACCAGAACCTCCTGCCCTTCCCCAGGGCGCCCGGACCCTACACGGCTCCCCAGCCACTCCGCCTCCTGCCCTTCCTGCTCAGGCACCCCAGCTTCCCCCAGCGGCCTCAGCCTCTTTCTTCAGCCTTCGCCCCATAAGCACCTACTGTGTGCATCGTACTCTGCACCATGCACTGGGGCAGCAAAGGCCCGTCAGTCGGTCAGCCAAGGAAGCCGCCGTCTCTGCTTGAGGCAGGTACAAGCCCATGTGTCGGGGTGATTGTAAGAAACGTCAGGGTGATTGGCAGGGAGGACACTCAGATCCCGCCTCCTCTCGCAACAGCCAGGTGGGCTCAGCTGGGTCACGTGGCTGCTCTGAGCCTCCGTGTGCTCGTCTGAGAAATGGGCATAAGAACATGGCCGTTTGTACGTGTTGGAAGAGATGACCCAGGAGAGCAGCTTGCACAAGGACAAGGGTGCTATGAGTGCCTGAGTTGGGCTTGCCCTGCCCCCAGCAGTGTAAGGACAGGTGGGCTTGGGAGGCTTCCCTGAGGAGGTGACCTTCAAGCTGCTGTGAATAAGTAGGAATTCACCAGGGAAAGAAGGAACCAGGACTTCCGACGTGGGAAGAGCTGCAGGCGCACACACAAATGGCCTGGAGATGACCCAACCCTTGCGCACCCTGCCCCGTGTCACCTGCTGGGTCTTCCAGGCTGGCCCTGGCCTCCGTGGCTGGAAGAGGACCTGCAGGTGTCCCTCCGTCTCTCAGAGTCCCGCCGGCCTGGGTGTCCTCTGGCCTGGTGACGACCCCTTGGGCAGGACTCAGCTCAGGGGAGGCTCTGGGACATTAGAGGGCCGGGCAGCCCTCACCCCAGGCTCCAGCACCCGCAGCCCTGAGATGGAGCAAATGCCGGGTGCTCCCAGCCCAGCCCAGGCTTGTCGGGAGCTGGCGCCGAGGTGTACGCTGCCTCTGCACGCGCTCGCTTTTGCTGCGGCGACAAAGCGCTGGCTGTCCCCGCTCAGCGCAGGCCTCTGCACTGCGGCCCTTCTCGGCTTTCTCCCTTGACAAGAAGACAGGATCCAAGGGGACCAGGTGTGCCCTGGGCATCTGCCCACCATAGCGGTCTCCTCTGGGCCTACAGCCACCTGCCTCCCTCTTGGGCCTCTCTCCATGTTGCTGTGGTCACTCCGCCCCATGGGTCCTGCCGCTGTCCCCGGCCCCCGGGCTGCAGCAGAGCCCGTCAGTGCTGCCCAGAGCGGGTGAAGAGCCACCGCCCATGGCACTCCCCTTGCCCCACGATCCTGGCTCCCAGTCACGTGCTAACCTGCCCCAGACCCTGAAGGAGTTCTGTCCGCTCCACCACAGCAAGGACAGAGTCGCCCCTGGAGAGTCCTCCAGGCACCTGCCATAGGACCGGCACTTGTTAGGCACTGCCCTTCCGGCAGCCATCGGCAAGCAGGCAGGAATCATGCCACAGCGCAGACGGTGCAAGTCTGCGGGAGGCTACATGAGCGCTCCAAAGGCCTGGGGCCAGGCAAGGAGGAAGCTCAGGTTCCCGGCCTCTTCTGTCTGTCTACTCCCTGACTCCCACCCCGTCACCTTCATGCTAGGGAAGCTGGTCCCCGCACACTGCAGCCTGCAGGCCATCCAGGGCTTGGCTGTGAAGCCCATGAGTGGTGAACAGCTTTTACAGGCTTAAAGGGTCCTAAGAAGGAGCAGGCATCCGGCCTAGCAGTTAAGACACCCGTGTCCCACATCAGAGTGTCCGGGTTCTATTCCTGGCTCCAGCTCCCGACCCCAGGTTCCTGGGGTGCAGCAGTGATGGCTCAGGTAGTTGGGGTCCCGGACACCCATGTGGGAGACAGAGTGAGACCCCAGCTCCCAGACTTGGCCTGGCCGGGCCTTGACCCCTGCAGGCATTTGAGGAGTCAGCCAGCAGGTGGGAGCACTCCCCCTGTCCCTTCTCTCTAAGAATAATAAAAATAATAGTAATAATAATTTTAAAGGAGTTGTGAGAAAAAAGGAAGCACAGATTATATGACTAAAACCACCTGTGGCCCACCAACCCTTATGACCGGAGCTTTTCCAAAAAGCCCGCCCACCCGCGGGGCTGCCCAGGGGTGCTGTAGTCACCGCGTGGAAAAGGCAGCACAGGGAAGAGACGCATACGCAGGGCCATGCCCCTGGATGCCCGGTCGCTGCAAGGCCGTTTTTCACAAGGCGCCTACGTAGAGCTGAGCTAGGAGCCGAGACGGGGCTTGGGGCACCCAGGCGGGGTCAGCTGGAAGGAACACTGTGCACACGACATCCTCTGTCATGGAGTCGGGGTATCTGGTTTGCAAACAAAAGATGGAAAAGCTGAGAGTCACAGGGATGTCCTCCCAAGCTCCCACGACCCCAGGGGCCAAAGTTCTGCCCCCTCGCAGCCCAGCCACGTGAACCCACGTGTGCCAGGCAAGGGAAGCTGGGCAGCCATGCAGGAGGCTGCGCTGAGAGCCCCACGCCACCCCCTCTTCACGTGGATCCAGTTGACAGTGCAAGTTCACCTCTGAGTCATGCCCCCGCCCCCCTCCCCCCCGCCAAGAGGAGCACCCCAGTTGCTGCATCTCGGGGCTGGGTGGGGGGGTGACACCCATCTAGCTCACTAACTGCCCCAGAGGTCTCGCAGGCGTAGCGCTCCTGCCAGGGGGGCTGTGTGGCCTCAGGCGAGCTGCTGGCCCTCTCTGTGCCTTCCTCTTCCACTCCCCACCCTGCTGCAGCCCACCCGGGGGACTCGGAGTGAGGTCATGTCTGAGACTGCTCGCGGCAGGAAGCCGCAGCGTCATCTTCCGGGTCGAGCTGGGTGTTTGCCATGAGGTCACCGCCATGCGTGAGCCCATCGCCGAGGGTGTCAGGAGCCAGCTCGGGGAACGCCACAGGGTGGGGGAGGCAGCAGCGTCAGAGCCAGCAGGGCCTTCGCAGTCCCCGAGGCGGGAGTTCAGACCCCAGCAGCTTTGGCAAAAGACACGATCGCTTTCAGCTTCGGCTTTCCCACCGGCCGTGCGGGAATAAAAAAAAAGTGATCCCCGGCACTGGGGGAACCTTGGCTATGGGGAAAGCTATGGGCCGAACGCTCCTCCGTGGCCTGGCCCCAGATGAACGCCGGCGCCCTCCATCCATGTCTGTGTCTCCCGGGGCAGCCCCCTGCCGTGGGGATGGGCTCAGTGCTCCTCAGAGCAGGAACTGAAACAGCAGCAACAGGCTGCTAGCATCGCCCAGGGAGCCTGCGACCTGCAGGGCCTGGGGCTCGAGGCCAGAGGACTGGACAAGGCCAGGTATCCCCCCAAACCGGCCCAGAGCACAGGCCTCCCTGGTCTGATGGGCAGCACGACAGTGGCCGAGGCCAGCAGAGTGGGTAGAAGCTGCCACAAGCTCCGGTGGCCTCTGTGCAGCTCACAGCAAAGCACCGAGACCCAGAGCAGGCTGCATTAGTCACCAGTGTTGACAAGCAGCTTAGCCGGTTACATAACTGCTGCCTCGCTCACTCTGGCTGGCACTTCTGAGCCAGGGGCTCTCCCGGAGTTAGGGGTCTCAGGGGAGGGAGGATGCTCCTCTGGGAGCCCCAGGGGCCAAGGTTCCCCGCGCCAGCTCTGCCCAGGCCTGCTCCAGCCCTATGGGGCCAGGAGGAGGCGCTAGCTGTTCGCCTCCTGCCTGTGTCTTGCCACTGCCTCCAACGCAATCCCACACCGGTCTTGCAACCCCACAGCTCTTGGCACTAGCGGGGAAGGTGCCCCAGACAGGAAGGCCCCTCTCAAGGATCTGGGCTCTGGACAACGGCCCCGATTCCTGCCAGGGGTCGCATTTACCCCATGCCGGTCTTGGAGTCAGAAGCCCCCATGCGAGCTGTGCCTGAGGCCAGTCACCCACACTAAGAAGAGTAGACATTTCACAGTAGTGATAACAGCTGATGATGAAAGAAATGATCTTAGGGGAGGGTATGCATGTCTTTAAAAATTTTATTTATTTGGGCCAGCGCCATGGCTCACTTGGTTGATCCTCCGCCTGTGGTGCCGGCATCCCATATGGGTGCCGGGTTCTAGTCCCGGTTGCTCCTCTTCCAATCCAGCTCTCTGCTGTGGCCTGGGAAGGCTGAGGAGGATGGCCCAAGTCCTTGGGCCCTGCACCTGCATGGGAGACCAGGAAGAAGCACCTGGCTCCTGGCTTCAGATCGGTGCAGCGCGCCGACCGTGGCAGCCGTTTGGGGGGTGAACCAACGGAAGGAAGGCCTTTCTCTCTGTCTCTCTCTCACACTGTCTAACTCTGCCTGTCAAATACAAAAAAAATATTTATTTGAAAGGTATAGTTAGAGAGGGGAGAGACAAAGAAAGAGAGAGAAAAATCTTCCATCAGCTGGTTCACTCCCCAAATGACTGAAAGGCCAGGGCTGGGCCAGGCCAGAGCTAGGAGCCCAGAACTCCATCTGGGTCTCCCATGTGCGTGGCAGGAGCCCAAGTACTAGGACCATCTTCTGCTGCTTTCCCAGGTGCATTAGCAGAGAGCTGGATCAGAAGTGGAGCAGGGGTCGGCTTTGTGGCGCAATGGGTTAAAGCCCCAGCCTGCAGTACCAGCATCCCATATGGGCACCAGTTCAAGTCCTGGCTGCTCCACTTTCAATCCAGCTCTCTATTGTGGCCTGGGAAAGCAGTAGAAGATGGTGCAGGTCCTTGGGCCCCTGCACCTGCATGGGAGACCCAGAAGAAGCTCCTGGCTCCTGGCTTCAGATAGGCACAGCTCCAGCCATTGCGGCCAATTGGGTAGTGAACCAGTGGATGGAAAACCTCTCTCTCTCTCTCTGCCTCTCCTTCTCTCTGTGTGTAATCTTTCAAATAAATAAATAAACCTTAAAAAAAAAAGAAGTGGAGCAGCCAGGACTCGAACCAGCGCCCATATGGAATGCTGGCCGCCCGCCTCTGTGCCACAGTGCCTGCCTTGGGCATGCATGCTTTGGCCCCTTGGGGACTTCAGCCCTCCCTGACTGCCTCTGCACACCTCTGCTATCCTTAGGAGATAACGGAAAATCAGGAGTAGGTGGAGGGAGAAAGATTTCAGAGTCACTCCCACAGATCTCTTGACCCCGGGGCAGGAATTGAACAAACCATCCAGAAAGAGACCATGGCAGCAAGTGGGTGAGGTCGGGAGTCCATAAGCAGGGCAGGGGTCTCCACGGCCTAACCTACAGGAAAGCCCCCAGCCCCTTCCAGGCTCTCAGGACCCTGTTCCCTAGCCGGCAGCCCCCTGGCAGTAAAGAGCTGAAGGGATCTCAGGAGCACCCAGTCCAGCCTTCCCACTACAGATGGGAACACTGGAGTGGGTAGCAGAAACGACTCAGCCAGGGCCACACAGCGGATCTAGGCCTCAAACTCCCGTCTCTGTGAAAACAGAGATGGGGGAAGCCATCAGAGGGACAGGTGAGGGCTCTGAGCCCCAAACTTCCTGCCCCTCTGGCTCCACGCCAAGCAGGTGACCACCTGCACAGAGGGAGGACAGAGGGCCCCCAAGGAGGCCAGGCAAGCGGCCAGGAGGCCAAGTCAGTGCGGACAGTTGCTAGAACAGTCTTCTCCCCTCCCCTGCCTAGCTTGCCCCGGGGCCTGCAAGCGAATTCTTGCCCAGACATCTGACCTAGCGCCTATCACCCCAAGATCTCTCCCAGGCTCTGCTCGGGCGGGCGAGCGTTCCCAGCAGTGCGGAAGGCCAAAGCGAGAATGCCAAGGTCTTCAATAGGAAACCCTGCCTCGCGTCAGGCCACGAAATCACCCATTGAACAAACTGGACAGCCTGCGCATCCTACAAAGCAGGAGACCAGGCCCCAGCGGGTCCCAACACACCCACAGCCCAGCGGGCCAGATAGGAAAGGGACCGTGACCGCCACAGCCTAAGACGTCAGGGAGCACCTGAGCGAGTGGCCCGGACAGCAGAGGCCACGGGGCTGCCTCCCCAGGAGCAGGCATCAGACCCTGGGGCTTCTTCCAGGAACCACTGAGAGCCCAGGGCCCATGTCTAAGCAGGCACAGTTATGTCTCTTTGTCCCGCCTTGCCTCCCCCTAGCCCGCAGAGTCATCCTTTTGTTCCGTCTGAACCTAGGAGCCTGGGCAACCTCTTACTCCCGCCTCTATCCTCAGACTTTCCTCTCCCGTCCCTCTCCCCATCTGGGACCCAAACCCGGACCACCCCCACCCTGCGAACACGTGGCCTCGGCAGTGAGGTTGTGGGGAGGGGCCCCGCCAGACTCACAGCCGGACAGATGTGCTCCGTTCCCACACAGCTGTCCGGACAGCCCATCTGCACCCGCTTCCTGCCTGCCAGCTCCAGCCCCTCACACATCCCACGCAGGAGCGGCGGAATCTGGTCCAGAGACTTTTCAGTCTCAGTCCAAAACCTGATGCTTGGGGCGGCCACCGGCACAGCAAAGCCCAGGTCCCTGGCTCCCGCCCTGCCCGCTCCCCTCCCCAGCCCCCTACTCACCCCTTACAAGCAGTGGTGGCCTGGGAAGCACTTAGCAAGATGGAGCCCTCGCCTGGCCCACTCTGCAGGGCAAGCCCCCCCGCCCCGCACCTTTGTCCGCGTGCAACACCCCCACGGCTTCCCTGCTCTGCTTCTGCCGTTTCGTCGAAACTAAGAAGTGTGCACAGGTGTCTACCCGGGAAATGACTTATGACTTTCAGGAGGAGTTTAATACCAGAAGCTGTGCTCCCCACCCCCAGTCTCGACGCAGGGAGGTGGGGGTGTCTCTGCAAACCTTCATGTCTCTGGGATAGTCACGTGTGCCCTGGCTCCAGGACAGGAAGTGTCCATTCTCTGGGACTCCCAGGGACGGCGTGGACAGCTCTGTGGCTCCCGGGGACTGAACTCTCCTGGAGGGCAGGAACCGTGGGACATAGTACTATCTGTACACCTTGCAGCTCCCAGCGCTGGCTGTGCACCTGGCAGGCACTCGGGCAGGGCGTGGCCGCTGCACACCTGCAGCAGTCGGGCAGGTGCAGAATATGATAAAGGCTTTCAGATGGTCCACTGGGACCGTCAGAACAAGGAGAGACGTGCCTCTCCGTGATGGAGAACGGGGCAGGAAGTTGTGCTGGCAAATGAACAGGCGTCACCTGTTGCATTACCGTCTCATGCCCTCGTGTATTTGGGAGTTAGGCGGAGAGATGAGAAACCGCTCCCTTCCCCAAGGAGTGTGCGCAAACTCCCAGATCCCCTGTTCCCTGGAGAGCAGCACTGCCTGTGGGCGTCCAGCGTCTACACACAGCACTGCATCCCCAGAGCACGGGTTGGTCCAGACTTTGCCAATGCAAGCGAGGACTGACTACCGTTTGCAAAGGGGCAATGTCCAGTTCACCCAGTCTCCCCACCACACCCTGGGGCACACGCAGTCTTGGTATAGGACTTCAGGCATCAGCTTGGGTGCCAGGCTGGACACCCATTAGCCCTGAGCATCAGCTGGGGGTTTCTGGATGGTTCCCTGTAGATGCGCCGTCTCAAGGCAGGCCAAGTAACCACAGACGTGGGTTACTTCATTTGCAAAGTAGTTCTCTGTCGAGTGTCAGACAGAAGAGTTGGTGCACAAAGGCACCCGTATCTCACCTTTTTTTTTTTTTTTTTCCGTCTTATGGGCTGGGCTGCCCTCGTGGTGATGCAGTCCCTGTGAGTCAGGTCCCAGCCTGAAAACTCGGATATCCTGATAAGGCATACTGCAACAGCGAGAGAGGGTGGGTGAGTGCGGCCCGACCAGAGGGCTGGGTGGTGCTGGGGCAGGGAGGGCAAACAGAGCGCGCAGTGGGCAAAGAGGCCAAGAGCCTGGTCCCTCCCCAGGGCCCTTGATGCAGGCTGTGTGGACAAAGGAGGCTGGCCTTTGTCGCAGGAGTGGCAATTTAGGCTCCTGTGGTCTCAACCAAGAGCAACCCAAAGTGTTCCTTAAACACAAAGGTATAAACACACCACACACACACACACACACACACACACACTTCCTCTCCCAGGCAAGGCCTGCTGCTCCACCACCCACCAGTGGTCTGGGACTTCTCCCTGCACGCAGACTTAAGACAAAGGGAAACCACACAGCTCCAACACTCCTCCACTCGTTTTTCCCTGAGATGGAGAAGGCTGAGAGTCTCCAACGTCCCTGGGAATCAGACCCAAGCTCTCCCCACCAGGCAGCTGGGGCTCGGAGGGAGCGGCAGAGCAGCGTTCTGGCCACCCCACAAGTGTGCAGCTCGTCCTGGGGGCCCTCGGAGCTCCCCAGGTCTCTCCCGGGCACAAGATCATCTCAAGGCTGCCCGGTGGTAGCATCCACCCCCCTTCTTCAATTCAAAATGACCACCCCCGCCAGTCCCAACTGTCCCGAGAGGTTAGAGGGGTGGGGGGCTTGACCTTGGAGCCCCTGCCACTCAGATTCACCAGGGCAGATTTCACAACCCCGGCACCGAGTTTTACTACAAGTTTCAGACAAAGAAGGTGTGTCGAAGCCGAGAGCATGCTTCTGCCCGCTGTGTGGGCGTCAAGTTCAATGCCTTCTTGTCAACACTTGAATGTGTTGAACATCACTCACAAGGGCATTCTTTAAGAAACCTATTAAGTTAATTACCCAGGCTTTTTTTTTCCCTCTCTCTCTCTCTCTCGCTCTCTCTCTCTCTCGCTCTCTCTCTCTCTTTCTCTCCCAACCCCCCCCCATCCATGCATCTCATATAAAAAAATATTTTTTGGCTTTCTTCCTTTCTGAGATACTTTTGATATAACTCCTCCCCCCCCCACCCCGGCACAATCACATCTTGTTTATTTCTCTAACAGTTCATCAGGGTGGATGCTCTGCACTGATTGGCTCCTTAGCTCTTGGTACCAAGAGGAGCTGGGGTGGAGGGGAGCACCGTGTGCCCCTAGGGGTGGGGGAGTGGGTCAGCTGGCATATCTTACTTGCCACCTAACTTCCTCGAAGGAGTGACCACAGCCAGGATGAGGACAGTGAGGGGCAAACCAAGCCCCCACGGGGCATGTCCTACCTTCCCACAGAAAATGAGACAGGAGTCACTGGAGAATCAGGCCCATCAACAGCCCCTTAAATGCCAGCGTGTGCACAGAACCACCCACCTCTGCCCAGATAACTTTATCACAGCACCAGCCCATGCACATCCAAGCCCGTAGGAAAATGACAGCATGCATTTATTATAAAGGATCTCAAAGCGGGACTCGGAGAGCTCGGTTCTGGACTCACACTGCCCCTCTGTATCTGGCCTGGCAGGTGCCGAGGCCCTGGGTTTGCTCTCCTATAAAATGCAGGGTGGACCTGGCTCTCATCGCCTGCAGTTCGCCCGTGCCTCTGCAGCCAGCACAGCTGCCCACCTGGACGGGGAAGCTGCTCAGAGCAAGGGGAGGAGCAGCCACGTTCAGGTTGACAGAGAGGAAGTCAGTACACCAGGCTTGGTGGCCGTACCCTGTGTGTGACAGCGCCGTCCAGGGAGGGAGGACACGGGCAGAGCCTGAGGCAGGCTTGGCTTCCAGCTCTCGCAGGATACGGGGCGGTCGTAAGTCAGGGGAGACGGCTGCCCAGCCATAGCTGGGAGCTGGGAGGTACAGACGCAAAGCGAGAGGAGCTCAGAGGAGGAGGGGCAGCGGGACGAAGCAGCCACACACTCCCCAGCCTCCTTGCTGATGCCACGCATGACCAAAAAAGCCACTTGTAGACCTTCCCAGCCAAGGTGGCAACACCCCTGGCGCAGGTGCAGATGCAGTCCCAGAGCTCTGCAGGGTCCCCCCATGCCCAGTCCTCACACCCATCCTGGTCCCCTGGCCCCAGACAGGCCTGCACCAGGTCACCCCAGCCTTGTTGGTGCTGGTTTCCCTGTCTGCTGGGCTCTATGAGATGGCCCAGAAAAGGCCTCGCCCGCTTATCGGGAGCCGGCTGCTTGTGTTGGGAGGGGACCCAGGACCACCTGTGGGTGTCCTCGCCCAGCTGACGGAAGCTGGTGGCCTCTGAGCCTCACCCCAGGGACCACCTCGTCTAAGTACACTTGAGAGTGGGGGGGGAGAGGACAGCAGGTGGAGGCCAAGGACTTGAGCACCCGAATGGTGGACGAGGAGGCTCACAAGCCTCCAACATCCTCTGCCCCAGGCACCCGGTATCCAGTTTCACTGTGCCCCAACCAAGCAGGTCTGGGACCCAGGACTCCCGGGGCAGGAAGAGAGGGCAGTCTCTTCTCTCCGTGCCGGACCACAGTCCATTAAACACTGGCTGAGGGGCCGCTTTCCGCTTGCCATCCAGGACCCACTCAATGAGCCATCCAGTCTCAGCGGGAGGCACCGTCACGCCAAATAACCTAGGACCAGTCCAGGGCTGGGGAGGCCATTGGAGGGCAGAGGCTGATCCAGCGCTTCCCTCCCTACCCCCATGCATGCTTGTGTGTGTGTGTGTGTGTGCACGCGCATGCATCCCCATTGCTCAAGTTGACTGAGTATAAGCCTTGCGTAAGCCCGGGCCCTCGTCCAGCCGAAAACCGGCCTTCTCCCCCCTCCCCAACCTGCCTCCACCCAAGCTGGGGCAGACGTCTCCCCGCCAGGTCCGTGGCTCTGTGGGAGAGCGCGCACGCCCCAGGCTCCCGCTCCACTGCGCAGGCGCAGGCTGCTCACACACTCTCACATTCCCTGAGAACGCCCCGAGGGCACTGTGCGCGCAGCCTCTTCCGGGAGACTTTTATGGCCAAAAAGGAAGTCTAGGCACCGTTGGAGCAGCCGGGCCAGGGAGCAGGCAAGCGCCTGCCAGCAGGGGAGTCAGCCTTCAGCCCTCCTCTGGGAAACTGGCTGCTCAGGCACCATCCAGCTAATAGGAGCATTACTGCCAGGGACCCGCGGCTGCCTCTGCTAGCCCTGCTCCCCCAGGGGTGTGTGTGTGTGTACACGCACCTGCGCACATGCGTGCACACACATGCAATGCCACCTGCCTGGCTGCTCACATGGGCTCACCCAGATCCAATCCCAGCAGCCTCCCCACTGTGACCCCTAGAACAAGCAACTCACCCAAGGCCATGCAGCTCCAGGCCCAGAACCCAGATCTCTGTGTCCACTCACAGGTCCTAGGCCAAGAGGCTGAGTGTGAGAGGGACACCGGCTGGTGGCAGTGAGACACTCGGGGAGTGAGGGCAGCCTGCACAAGGGCTGGAGGAGCCCGGGGACCCCAGCCCAGGGTATCACCTGCAGTTTTGACGTTTGGCACCACGGCCACTGGCTACGCGGGGCTCCTCCCGCTGAGCTGGACTAAAATGCAATGATTATTTCCACAACGCCGTTCCTCGGGTGCACCGGCTGCCTTCGAAGCGTCCGGTGGCCCCACATGGCAGGGGAGAGACAGTGCTGGAAGTGGCTGAGCGCACCGTGCTGGACAGCGCCCGAGTTGGGGGAGGCGGAGCGTGGTCGGAGGTCCAGAGAGCCCTGCTCCTGGTGGCGAGCTGGGGAAGGGGTAGAGGAGAAGAGGAGGGGCACAGGAGAGAGCGTGGGGAGGGCGAGGCTGGAACAGCAGAGACGGGAAGGCGGGAGGGGGACCAGATACGACAGGTGGGACCCGGGGGTCCTGCTGATGGTTTCCATCAAGCCACACGCTTCTTGGGATACAAAAGGAAGGGAGAGAGAAAAGAAAGAAAGGGGAGCTAGTGATGGGAAAAGGCTTCTCCACCCCATGTCGGGTGCATTTTTCAGACAGGGGGTGGGGGGGCTGCCCTTCGATTCTATCCCACTGACACCTGAGCGCCCCATTTAGTCGCCTGCACCCAGCTTCTCTTAAGCAGAGACAGCACTGAGCTGGGCCAAGGGCATCCACCTATGAGATGAAAAACACCTTTCATTCTGGTCCTGCTGTGGCTCTGCAGGGTGCTGGGGAGAGGGAGAAGTCTCGGGCCAGGCAGGAACTGGGTGCCTGGGAGCTCCTCCCCTGGCGCCCCAAACACTCAGCACTCATCAGAGGGGAGCAGCCACTGTCCGAGACAAAGCACAGACAAGGGTGACAGAGGAAGGCTGTGTGGAGAGAAAGTCGTGCAAACAGGGCTGCAGCGAAATGGAATCAGAGCAGGGCACTGGAGACTGAAAACAGCTGGAGGCAGATTTCCTCCGCTCTCACTGGTCGAGCTAGACAGGGCGAAACCTCTAGCCAGCTGCCCCTGGGGCCCCCAGAATCACCAGGCCACCCCATGTCCCTCCACGTCTCCCTCCCACACCAGGTTACGCCTCCGAGACCCCAGGCCAGGGCCGTGTGGACTCCCTCCGCCCACCCCTCTCGCAGCCCCTACTCCCACCAAGTCCCGCAGGTTGAGAGGGTGCTGGCTAGAGTGCACCTCTGAAAAGTCCTGTGCCCCCGGGCCTGGGCAGCAGCCAGGAGTCTTAGGAAGATCCAGATCTGCCCTTCCCAACACGGTGAGCACGCCCAGGGTCGCCAGAGAAATTCCAGCAGAGGGGAAAGAATCGGCTGTGAACACTGACCCCTTTGTTCCAAGGTGCTGGCGAAAAGAAACGCTGGCCGATGAGTCAGGAGGACTTTAGATCGCCGGCCAGGACACCTGGACCCAGACCGGGGCTGTGATACGGGCTTCGGGCTCCCTGGCTGCACACGGGGGCTGCTGGGCCCCACCCTGTCTGCTTGCTGGGAAGCAGGGTTCCCAGCCCCTGTACAGCCGAGAGGGGCGAGTACCATATCCAGAACCTGTGCCCCTCCGAACCTCCCCTTCCTGCAGTCAGGCCTAAATGCACGCCCCCTGCCCCCTGCCCCCTGCCCCCGGGGACGTGGCACTGTCAGGGGGTGACTCCCTCCAAGGAAAGCTGACAGAAACAAACAGGGGAGGTTGGTTAGGGGCCTGCGCACCTGCATTCGCGGGCTCCCGTACCCTCTGCTGACCCCAATTATCCACACAGTGCCCAGAGGCAGGGCCGGGCCAACGCCTCATGGGAACATTGAGGCTACAGACTGAGTCATCAACGAGTCTCTCGCCACTGGCAGACCCCAGCCTGGTGGGTCGTGGCTCCTGCCCAGGCTCTGACCAGGGGACCACATTTAGACACCAGCGGAACCCTCGGAAGCACAAAGGCACCTGCCTGGGCCTCCCTCCTCCTCCAAGGGCTGCTGTTGGCCACCCCCAAGGGCTTGTCCATGGCAAATGGCTTGGATCGCCCGCCCGTGTCCCTGCCATGTGTTTCACCCCCAAGTGATATACCTCCCCCTGGCCAATCAGAGAGCCCGGGGCAGAATTCCCAGAAGGACTTGAGTTTCTCATTGAGCTGGGAACACAGGGGCAAGTATCTCTTTAAAAATGCTCCCTGCAGAGCAGGTCACACTGGCCTGCAGCCACAACACCCGGGGCTGTGAGCTCACCAAGCTCCAGGAAGCCAAACAGGGTCAGGCTTGGCTGGTCCCTGCGCCCCGGAGACCTCCCAAGCAAAACACAGGTGTTGCTAGTGATTCAGCAGGTGGCCCCGCCCCCCGCCCGGAGCAGCGGGAGCGGGAGCCACGCTGCTCAGGTGCCAGGTTGAGGCTGGAATGACTCAGGCCATGCCTATCCGGACTGGGCAGAGGAAGGGGGCGGGGCGCAGCGGGCGGGCTCTTTCTCAGCCTCCCTGCCATCCTGAAGCGTTGATGCCCTTCCTTAAGAATCAGGGTGTATGCGCTTTGTCCCTCCCCAACCCCTGCCCAGTCCTAAGGCCAGCCGCTATCAGCCATCGACCTACATTTCTGACCAGCTAAGGCATGGAGGAGGAAGCCCAGCCTCCCCAGGGACCCCCACCCTGTACAGCATGGTCTGTGGCTGCCATCTGGCCCCCGGGGCGAGGGCAGGGGGTAGCCCCCAGGATGGTCCCTTCTGCTTTGGGAACAGGTGAGGATGAAAGGGGTCGGAGAAGTGAGGACTGTCATTAGGCTGTTTTATGAGCTCAGAAATATTCATTACACCCCAACCCCATCATTAGAGACTGTGGTGAGCGCTTGGGGCCCCTTCTTTATTGCAGTAGAAACTGGGGGGGTTCTCCCCCCAAAAGGGAGCTCTGCTTCTGCTGCTGGGCGGGGTCTGGCCCAGGAGGTGGTCCGGGGCCTCTCCACTCCCAGGTCTGACTCGCTGCTCTGCACGTTCCTCCCCTTGGAATCAGGAGGGTCCTTCAGCTCACAGCGGACAAGACAGGACCTGGGACTTCTTGAGGAAGTGGAGGGGGTGGGTGCTGTTTAGGGCCCTGCCCTGGGAGCTGGAGTCTGGCATAGGGGGCATCGCCACCCTGGCTGGCAGCTTTCCCCCCTTCCTCTGCCAAGTAGCACCTGTGTGGCTTCCTCCAGGACACCTTCCCTGAACCCCCACAAAGCCTGCTCTGCATCCTGTTCCCAGGCGTGTGTCTCTGTCTTCGCTCCCATGTCTAAGTGTGTGTGTCTCTCTCACACACACACCTAGCAGGAGCTGCATACCAGCGAGCTGAACTGGCAGCAGCCAGGAGCCAGGGCAGGGTGAGGGAACTGGGACTGAAAGGGGGTCCTCCCTCCGCGCCCCAATTCTTTCCTGTATCTCCTGGCCTGGTTGCTTCTTCAGAGCCACAGGCAGCAAAGGAAGGGCCCGCAGATAATCCACCTGTCACTGCCTAGGCTGTGCCCCGCCTACCTCCCGAACGGAGCCCTGCACATAAACCCCAGGACCCAGGTAGCTGGGGGCGCCCCTTGCACTCTGCCCCCTGCCTGTCCCCAGAGAGGCAGCCACACGACCAGAGGGGACCACAGTGACAGATCCAGCAGGGGCCTGGATCCAGGGAAAGCCAGAGAGTCCCCCCTGCGTGACAGGCCAGAGGCCCAGGGGAGGGGGAGGGGCGCCGGTGGTAATAGGCTGAAGCCCACCCCGCTGGTGCAGGCTAGCGAGGTTGAATGGAGCGTGGCCAGACCCCACAGAGAGGAGCAGGGGCTCGGAGCTGGCAGATTAATCAGCTGTCGTTTGCATTCATTAAAGCCCCCTTGCCTGAGTGCAGCTGCAACCTTAGCCACCAGGGCAACTAACTGCTCACGGCGAAAAGTTTCTCTCTCTCTCTCTCTCTCTCTCTCTCTCTCTCTCTCTCTCTCTCTCTATCTCTCAGCTCCCTGGGGCAGAGCTCACTGACCAGCCTGACTCCTCTGGGGCCCCTCCACCTGGGCGGAGGCCCACCCTGGACTGCAGTGCGGTGGGCTTTGCGCGGGAGGGGAAGCCCCGGAACGGGAGGCCCAGGAAGTGGGCAGGCTGCCCCTTGGCCCCTTTCGGGGTTCTTCCCTGCTGTCACCCCGTGCCCTTTCCTCCCGTCTCCCTCGCACCCCCAAGGCACAATCACCTCGAAAGACTGGGCCCTCCTCAATGTTGTGCAAAACTCTCATTTCAACACACTGAGAGACCGGCCATGTCCTGCACGGGGGAGGGAGCCAAGTGCGCGCCACCCCAGCCCTGCTCTCTGCCTGCGGGGAGCATGGCCTTGCTGGCAGCTCCAGAAGCGGCTGGGCTCAGCTGGGCAGGCAGGGTCAGCCAGCCTTGCCAGGCTGGGCCACAGGTCTCCCTTCGTCTTGCTGGCATTGTCCAGAGACAGAGGGGACAAGCCTAAGGTCGGGGCAGTACTTCCAGAACTCAGCCATGCTCATGCTCTGTGGGGTGATTGCACAGGCAAGGTGACCCAGCCACGAGCGCAAGCCCCGGTCCCAGCCCCGGCAGTCCCTGGTGGGCCACACGTGCCGTTCCCTGGGCCCTGACAAGTGAAGCCTGGCTTGACACAGGCAGGCAAGGCCACAGAGGCGCAGCACACCCTGAGCTGCCAGGCGCTAGGGGCAGGGGTCTCAGTCCCCTGTCTCCCTGTTGGTGCCCATAAAAGGAGCAAAGAGAGCGGTTGAGGGGGCTTGGACTGCGTGTGCCCGTTCATTCTCACACTTTCTGGAGAGCGCTGGGGGCATGGAACTTGGCTCAAGATTCTGGATCCTTCTCCCACAGAGCACCCCCCCCTTCACCAGGCAGCCCCAGGCCTGGGCCCAGAGACCAGGAGAGGCAGAGGGAGCGGGAGAGTGTGGACTGCACGTCCTCCTCCGACCGGAGCTGAGGAGGAAAGCGTAAAGTAGGGCAGAGGAGACGACAGGGCTAGAGCAGGACCCAGGAAGCTGGCTCCGCCCACTTCCCCCAGGGAGGCCAAGGTGGCCGCTCCCAGTCTGCATTCCACCCCTCGAAGCCTAGTCCTCGTGGCCTGGTTTCCCAGGGACCACCGTCACCCCACAGATGGCACAGGGCGGCAGCAGAGCAGGCAGAGGTAGCTGGCCATTTCCTGGCTGGCAGAGAGAGCCAGGGTGGGAAGGAGGGAGAGAGGGGGCCGAGGGGCGCTGGGAGGATCGGAGAGGCCAGGCCCACACTGTGCAGGACGGGGGAGTCCCCAGGCAGCCATCACGGCCAGGCTGGGAGCCCTGCAGCTCCCTCTTCCCTGGCTGGGCTGCAGGTGCCCAAGCCCTGTTTGTTTTAGGGATTAACTGCCTCCTTTCCTAATTGTCCTGCCCGCTGCACCTGCCACTCCTACCTGTGGCCCTGGGAGGCAGGCAGGGCCTGCAGCCACCTCTCTCCCACCTGTCCCTCGGGCACTGGGTCCCGACTCACACACCCGGTCCTCGCCACCCATCTGTCAGGGGTCTAGAGAGTCCCACATCCACCTGGCCTCACCACACGGTCCAATCCTCAGCCTTGTCACCGACCCCGTCCTCAGCGCCCCCCCCCCCGGTCCTGTGTCATCTGCGTCGTGCTCGGTCCCTGACATTCGGCCCCGAAGGGCCGCCTGGAAGTGTGAGTGTGTGAGTGTGCCAGTGTGTGTGAGAAAGCGAGTATGGCGAGGGTGAGCGTGGATGACCCTTGCACTTGGACAGCGCCGTGGGCCCTCAGGGAATTCCATCTCCTGTACTTGGGCGTGTGTGAGCATGCGTGAACTTGAGCATGTAAGGGCACGTGTGAGCGTGGGCGGACCTGTGCACGCGTCTTGTGTGGGCACGTTGCCACCCTCCCCTGCCTGGCTCACTGCTGCCACCAGGGCCCTCTTGGACGCAGCTCCCCTGGGTCCTGCTCCCAGGGCTGAAGCGCCGGTCTCACCCCCACCCCCGCTGCACCCTCCCCACCCGTTTTGGAAAAGCCTCGCCACTGTTTTGGTTCCGTCCCTCCCATCACCAAGCGGTTTCTGGCCAAGTTTCCATGAAACACCAGAGCCAGTGGCGTCCAACTTGCTCCCCACCCAGGGTCCTCCTCTCTCTGGTCTCTGAGGCCGCCCCCCAAGCCCAGCCGACAGCTGTGGCTCCGAACCTCCCCAGAGCCACTGGGTGGGTCCGTGTCTCCACGGGCTTGGGGGGCGGGGGGTAGGGACAGAGAGAGAAGTTGGGGAGGAGGACGAGCAGGAAGGAGGCCAGGCTCAGATGGTATCATTAAAGAGATATTAATGCCCTTCATCAAAGCGTATTAACAAACATCGCATGCCACTCGCTCCGCGCGCCCTGGGTGAGCCAGGCCCAGCGGGATGAGTTCCACAGTCACAGCTGAGTAACCTCAGAGCCCACGGCACGGCCATTAGCCTCACTAGGCTGACCCTACTGGGGGACACAACCAGAGCGCCGGCAGGGCGGGTCTGGGGTCTCCGCAGGCGGCCAGAGGCAGCGTCTGCCCCTCAGCCCCGGGCCTGTCCACTCCCCGGGCAGCCTCCGAGCTGCCACTCAGGGTTCAGTGGGGAGCTCAGCCCAGCCGTGGCCCTTCCACACTTGGACTTCATGACATGCCAGCTCCTAACTGCATCTTTACGACAACTCGGTGAGGGAGCCAGGGCTATGCGGTCACCCTGTTGGCACTGTAGAGGAACGCAAAGCGGGGTGCTGTGGGATTCCACGTCCTGCTCCAAATGGCGCAGCTCGTGGGTGACACCGCTGGGCTCGGAGCCCAGGTCGGTGTTAGACACAGCCTAGCTCCCCTCGATGGCCGGGTCTCGCGGCTGCCAGAGACCAGAGAAGCCCAAGTGCATGGCACCAGAGCAGTGTAGCCGTGAAATTCGTACCCAGCCCTGGTGAGGCACCTGCTGCCCTTACACACCCCGCGAGAGGGGATCCCCCTTCTTTTCCATGGTGCCCACTCGCTAACACTCAGTGGCTGGCCCCCAGGGAGGGCGAGCAGGTGGGAGGCTATGGGGCGTGCCGTCTGCATTGGCTTTTCAGCGTGGAGGTCTGGTGGCTATGAGCCGGGTGCGGTGCCAGCCACAGTGGTGATCAAAAGTACGGAAAGCGTTCTCCACCTACTGCGGCCAAGGAGACAAGCACTGGTGTTTTAATGAGATGGCATCCCAAATAGTCAAGAGCAAGGGCGCTGGGGAGCTAAACATGGAAGGCTTGCAGTATCAGAGGAAGGTACTGGGGAGGAAGAGCCAGTTACCCCCGCCCCATGACATGATCGCAGATAAACGAGGCCTGCCAGCAACCCGCTGGGGTGCCGGAAGCTTTGACTTCTGTCCCGAGGATCTAGAAATGGCCGTCTTTAGCCCCAGCTGACCCCGCTGCACCGTCGTCACGGTTAGCTGGCAACTCACGGTGTTAGCGCTCCAGCTGCCTTCGTCCATCTCGTCCGCCTCAAGGTGGAAAGGGTTTAATGAGCGCGTATGTCGTGTTCTTGATTTGTTCTCTTCCCACTCTCCTGCGACCCCTACCCCTGAGCCTGCACCCAGAGCCAGAGGACCCGTGACAGGTGGAGAGCAGCCACCTTGTCCCCCACACCTGAAAGTGACTCCAGCGAGGGTCCCCGGGCAGGAGGTACCCCCGAGGCAGCCGGACAGGGGAGCCCCAGCCAGCGCAGGCCCCAGAGGCGTCAGGGGCTCAAAGCTGGTACCTGTGTGGCAAGAACTCGGGGAACCAAATTTAAAGAAAGTGGGGGTGTCCTCAGGCCAGCTTACATGGTGTGAAGTAGGAGGGTCTTTTCATTTCTAGGGCTTTTCTGTGTTTTGAAACTTTTTTTTTCTGGTTGTTTAAAAGAATGACCACACAATGGCTGGCACCGTGGCTCACTTGGCTAATCCTCTGCCTGTGGTGCCGGCACCCTGGGTTCTAGTCCTGGTCGGGGCGCCAGATTCTGTCCAGGTTGCTCCTCTTCCAGTCCAGCTCTCTGCTGTGGCCCAGGAAGGCAGTGGAGGATGGTCCAAGTGCTTGGGCCCTGCACCCCATGGGAGACCAGGAGGAGGCGCCTGGCTCCTGGCTTCAGATTGGTGCAGCGCCAGCCATGGCGTCCATTTGAGGGGTGAACCAACGGAAGGAAGACCTTTCTCTCTGTTTCTCTCTCTCACTGTCTAACTCTGCCTGTCAAAAGAGAGAGAGAGAGAGAGAGAGAGAGAGAGAGAGAGAGAATGCACACATGGTTCTTGTAATAATAATAATAGTCATTATTTGCACAAGGCAGGTGTTGGGGGGAGCGCGGGGGGCAGGAGTCCCAGACTCACCTGCTCTGAGCGAGGCCTCAGTGCTAGCATGCAGCTGCCCAGGCTCAGGCCTGCCCACGTCCTTCCTGGACAGGAGAGGCAGCTGGGCCAGCCTGCCCTGGTGACCCCCTGGGACACAGCTGCTGGCATGCACTTGGAACACTGGAAAGGCCTCCCTGGGGGTCTGCAGACCCCAGGTTGAGGCTGCTGGTGGCTTCCATTCTCAGAAGCCTGAAGCGTCGCCCAACGGTCAAGCCTCGCCCCAGCCCACGGCCCTGCCTCGCCTGGAGTCTTCCAGACCTGCACGCTGCTCCCAGCTTCAGGGGGCCGTCTCCTCAGCGTAAGGTGCCTTCCCCTTCCCTGCCTCATGCAGTGGAAAACCAGAAAACTCCTGTACATCCTCCAGGGCCCAGGCAGAGTGCAGCCTCCCTCCCACAGCTTGCTCCCAACACCACCTCCAAGCAGGCAAACCTTCCCTCACCTGGTAGTGTGATCAATTGATTGATCATTGATTGATCTCCCCGACTAGGCCAGGAGCTCTTCAGTACCACACACGGTGCCTTATTTATATTTACTTTAAGATTTATTTTATTTATTTTAAAGAGTTACAGAGAGAGGTAGAGACAGAGAGAAAGGTCTTCCATCCACTGGTTCACTCCCCAGTTGGCTGCAATGGCTGGAGCTGGGCAGATCCAAAGCCAGGAGCCAGGAGCTTCTTCTGGGTCTCCCAAGTGGGTGCAGGGGTCCAAGGACTTGGGCCATCCTCTACTGCCATCCCAGGCCATAGCAGAGAGCTGGATGGAAAGTGGAGCAGCCGGGTCTAGAACCAGCACCCATATGGGATGCTGGTGCTTCAGGCCAGGGCTTTAACCCACTGTGCCACAACACCGGCCCCGCCTTATTTATATTTCCATCTGCAACCCAGAGACTCGCATTCATTTGCTCATCTGTGCCTCTCCCCGGGTATCGTTCCTCGAGGCCAACCCTGTGCTGGATATTATCACACACACACACATGGACACACATGCACATAGACGCCCACACATACATGCACACACACATAAGTGCAAAGCAGGATTTATTCAGAAACCACTTGGCCTGGACAGCCTATACTTTCCATGCCATAGACAACCTCGACCTTGGCCTTGAGAAATCTTGCTTCTAAGCCAGTGTCGTGGAGTAGAGTGGAACAGTGGGCAACACTCCTCCCATCTAGGTAACTCCTGACTCCAAGAACCAAATCAGCCCCACCCCACTTGGATATCTGGAGACCCCGGGAAGCAGCCAACTCCAGACTAGTTATCAGAACCTGGGGGTCCCACTGCCCCCTCTGTGCCAAGACCACACACCCTGCTGCCCTGTCTGTTGGCATATCCTGAAGACAGCCCCCACCACTGACCCACCGCCCACGCAGGTACCGGGAGGGGTCCTATCAGGACTACGAGGCTGTATTGCTTGAGGGACTCTGATGTACAGAATAACTGGGCATGCCACAGCCTGGAGCCTGGAGCACGCAGCTCCCAGGGGCTCGCCCCTGCACCTCGCCCCCCTCCCAGCAGACCCACTGCATCCACCTTGGCGGCTTTCCCCAGGCCCAGGGCAGAACAGCAGCCATGGGCTAACGGCCTGGAAGTGTTTTCCCTGGGGCAGGGTCTTCTCCAGGCTGGGGGAGGGCCCCAGCGCCCGGCTGGCCCTTTGCTACCTGCAGGATGCATGGGCCGCCGGGGAGGGGGCAGCAGGACATGCACCCAGTCCTGAGCTGTTTCCTGACCTTTGCCCTTGGCAGCTCACAGGCTTCAAGGAGCCTCCCTGCGGGGTGCCAGCATGGGGGAACCCGGAACCCTGCTCCCAGCGTCTCTTCTCTCCCTGCCCTGCCCCCTCGAGGGTCTCTCTCCCATCTCCCCTTATCCCCACGACACCTTTCTTTGCCTCACCTTTCTAGGTAGGGACTCCTTAGACGCCCACTCCCCTCACTTCCCAGAGACCCAAAAGCAGCTTTGAAGCCAGCCTGGAGAGCGACTGGCTCCTCCTGGCCAAATGGGAAGAGGTGGGTGAGGAGATTAAATCATCTCCCTCGCACTCGAGGAAATGCGCACTGACCTCCTGCAGCCGGGGGTCAGCGAGCCCGAGCCCCCGCGAGTGCCCGGGGCCTGAGCAGAGGCCCAGGTGGGCGGCCGGCTGCGTGCAGGTAATTGAAGGGGAACGAGACACCAGGCCTGCATCCCTGCTGGGACCAGCGACAGCCGGGCCTTTCCCCACCCAGCAGGCCTCACAGACAAACTCCAGGCACAGAGCCTTCACCTACGTAAGGGGTGTCCCCAGGCAGGGAGGAGTACCGCTGGAGGCCACCCCACCACCACCAATTCTGCAGCCCTCGGGGTGTCCCCATGGGGACAGGAAACCAACAGTAGGGGTGGGAGTAGAGTTTATTGACCTGGCAAGGGCAAGGGGAGGTGGAGGGGGCCAGAGCGCCCAACCCATCATACGCAAAGCATCCCAGGAACTACAAGGGCAGGCAGGACACAGCCCCTGCCCTTGGGCCGCTGCACGGTCTCTGGGCTCTTTCCAGTCCAGTGCACGCCCTTCCGGACATGGGACATTGTGAGGTCAGTGGGTTGGGCAGCACCTTGGAGAATCTTCACCGAACGCTCATCAGGAATAAGATCATAACGGTGGGGATGGACTATTGTGCTGGCTTCCCGCACAGCCGCACGGCGCTCTGTCTATCTTGATCTGAGCCAAGTCACTCAGAACAAGTCCCGTGGGATGGTCTGTGTCACCCTGGTCCTGGAATACGGTGCTGCGACCCTCGATGAGCCCCGTCTCTGCCCAAGTGTCTCACCAAGTGGGCCCTGAGGCGGGGCGGAGCTGGGATGAAAACCTCAGGATCCAGGGTCCAGCCCCTTCTCTGCAAGTAGAGCACTTTGTGTTGATTCCTAGGCCAGGCAGTTGAGCCGGCACCCAGTACCCTAGACACACATGCACGAACACACACGTATGCACAGGTGCCCGCGGGTGAGTGTACCTCCAAAACTGACTGCTAAGGAAAAGAAGCCCCTACTCTCTTTGTGAAAATTATTTAAAGATTTATTTATGGAGCAGCCACTGTGGTGCAGTGGGTTAACCCACCGCCTGCAAAGCCGGCATCCCATATGGGCACCAGTTCAAGACCCGGCTGCCCCACTTCTGATCCAGTTCTCTGTTAATGTGACTGGAAAAGGAACGGAGGATGGCCAAGTGCTTGGGCCCCTGCTCCCACATGGGTGGGGGAAAAAAGATTTATTCATTTATTTGAAAGGTAGAGTTACAGAAATAGGGAGAGAGAGAGAGAGAGAGGTCTTCCATCTGCTGGTTCACTCCCCAAATGGCTACAACAGCCAAGGACTGGACTAGGCCAAAGCCAGGAGCAGGAGCTTCTTCCGGGTCTCCCATGTGGGTGGTGGGGCCCAAGGACTTGGGCCATCTTCTGCTGCTTTGTCAGGCCATAGCAGAGAGCTGGATGGGAAGTGGAGCAGCCAGGACTCGAACTGGAGCCCATATGGGATGCAGGCGGCGGCTTTACTCACTGTGCCACAGCACTGGCCCCTCTACTGTTTGCTCACATCCTGTGCATTTCAGGTTCTATGGCGTGGTTTCCCCTACCCCTGCCCTAGACAGGAAGGTCACGGGTACCAGACTTCCTGTCCCCAGGGGATGCTGATAAGGAAAAGAGTCGCCTTCCTAAGCCACCCAGTCCCTGGCACATGGAGGAACCCAGAACGTCCCCCCAGGCGCACTCCCCGGTACCTGGGGTGCTCGTGACCTGCTGTCGTGAGCTTCCCCGTGCTCGGAGAGTCAGAATGACATCTACGCTGCATGCAGGTTCTGCATGAACATCCCCCCTTTCTCTCCTTTTTGAAAGCACATCTGTCTGAGCTCTGGTAAGGAAAAGGACCCGTCGTCGCCTTTAAGAGGCGCCAGCACACCTGCAGGCTGGCGGCAGGGCACCTGGCACTGGGGGGAGGGCATTAGTGGGGGGCAGCCCGGCAAGCTGAGGAGACCCGAGGTTGTGGGGCCACTGCCCCCTCCTGCAGGTCCTCCTTCCAAAGGGACAGGGACGCTGCGTGTGTTCCCCAAGTGCACACCCCCGCCTCTCCAGGACCCCCTCCTAGTCCAGTGCCCCAAACAGCGCGCCCAGACCTTACCGCACCCCGGACTCTCCCCGAAATTTAGCCGGGTTCTCATCCAACCCCAGAGAGCCCCGGCTTCCTGCAGTGACCACAGGCTAGATGGGACACCCTTTAGAACATTCATTAATTTGAGAGGCAGAGACGGACAGACAGAGCTGCCGCCCACTGGCTCACGCCCTAAACGTCTGTAACACCAAGGGCTGGAGCAGGCCAAGGCCGGGAGTCAGGAACTGAACAGCCTGGGTCTCCCACGGGGGTAGCAGGGGCCCAGAGCACTTGAGCCGTCACTGCTGCCTCGCGGACAGCTGTGGGCCAGGAAGGGAACCCAGGCACTTGCCGTGTGATGTGAGCGGGCCAACTGGCATCTTCACCACTGAGGCAAAGCCCCGCCCCCTCGATGTGATAGGCTGACCCCTGGAGACGTTAGGGGACCTGACATGGGATGGGTCCTGGTGTTAGGTATTTTAAATATGGTCTTCCAAAAGCAGAACCTCCCCCACCCCAGAGGAGCCACAGGAAGAGCTCAGGGAGCCAGGCCACACAGCCCCGGGTCCCAGCATCCTCCACTCACTGCACACGTCACTCCATCTCTGGGCTCAGCGGGTTTCCTGAGCTCCTCCCAGGTATCAGTTCTCGGACTTACCAGGGAGGGAAGGCTCACAGCTGCAGGGAGCTTGGCCAATCCTCAGCCCAACCTGAGTAACTGGAAGCCATGCTGACCCCACTCCGCCACCGCGTCTGTCCCTGCTCTTCCCACCAGCGAGGACCAGCCGGGACAGATCCTGCTCCCTGGCAGGACTGAGTGGTCTACATGCCATCCGTGCCCCAGTGGAGGGCAGGGAAGGCGGGCAGGAAGGGCCAACACTGGCCTCGGCGAACCCAGCCCCAAGGGTTCTCACAGTGTCAGCCGGGCTGGCCCCCGTGATGACAGGGAGGGGAAGGTCAGGCTTCCCACCCTGAGCAAGGCTACAGGTCACACTTTCCATGGAGCTCCCCGCCCCAGCCCCCTCTGGGAAGAGAGAGGACTTGTTCGTCACCAAGGGCGGGACCCTTGCCGCCGGCGGGGGATTGCAAAGAACAGCCTGCTTGGGTTACCATTGTTTGATTTCAACAAACCGCTGGCTGGGCTGCCTTGGAAAAGAACCAGGAGGGAGGCTGGGCTGGCTTCTCTGGGCTGGGCCCCAGGCTCTGTCCAGCCGGGGAGTGCGGCCAGAGGAGCTGTTCTAGGAGAGGAACTGCTTGGTCCCTGCGGGTCCTTACCTCTTCCTTCCAGAAGAGATGGGTGTCGAGGGGAAGGGCCTCCACTCTCCAACCCCTCGGCCTTGTCCTGGGGCCCAGGTCCAGCCTGCATGGGGAGAGGGTCAGGGCGGATCTGGCGTCCATGGGGGCCTCAAGGTCAAGGCTCCCAAGCAGGAAAGATCAGGGTCAGAGACAGCGGCTGGGCGTTGCAGGGCAGAGACACCACCTTCACAGGGTATGACAAGCAAGCGTGGAGGGTCTGTCCCGCTAGTCTCCTGCCCCTTCTCCCGGCTGAAGGTGGCCGGGACAGACAGGGACAAGCCTGGGGCAGCGGGATCTCTGGCGCAAGTGGCCCCGAGTGAGAGCCGCAGTAGGCGAGCTGCAGCCTGAATGGGAGGAGGCCAGGTGGATTTTGGAAGGGGCAAAGGGGGAGCCAAGGGTTGACTCTCCCCCCAACCCTGTTCTCCCCACTCCAGGGGGCCTCCCACGTTCACCCATCCCCCCCACCTGAGCACCTCTGGGAGGCCAGGGCAGGGGCTGCACCCAAAAGGGCTTGGAGGACAGGGGGCCAGGGCACAGTTAGGTGTTGGCAGAATCAATTAAGAGCCACCCTAATCACCATCATTAAGGCTATAAAACCCCACACCTAGGGGCCCGCAGGGCTCCCTGGCATGGCCCGAGGCCCTGAGCCGTGGCACGGACCCAGGGGCCCGGCTCCAGTCGCTTTCATCTGAGCCTCTCCCCGTCCTGCACAAACAGTAATTAGCAACCGCCCCCGGAGGGGGGGTGCTCATTATCCCACAGACACTGAGCGGAGGGGAGGGATGGGGGGGAGGGAAACTGAGGCTGCCTCAGTAGCCAAAAAACCGCCCGCGGCTCAGGGGCCAAGTCAGCTCGAGGCTGAGGGAGAAACTGCTGCAGAATCAGCGTTCCCCCTAAACCCCCCCCCAACTCAGGTGGCCTGAAGTTCTGAGTGCCCCAGAGAGGGGACTGGGCCAACGAGGGAGCCCCGAGGGCCCCCAGCCCCTGCCCCCGCTGGGAGCAGACTCTGCAGGCTGATGGTGACTTTGTGCCCAGGAGGGTCCCACTGGGATTCCCCAGAGGTCAGGCAGTCTGGCCGGCCCCTCCAAGCCACCCTCAGCCCTGAGGCACCCACTGCAAACCCCACAGGGGTCCCCCGCTCCCCAGGACCCTGGGCACTGAAGTGTGGAGCCCCCGGAGTGACCCAGGGCCCTGCCTGTCTTCTTCCAGGGTGCTGACTTGAAGAAAGGGAAGATTCAGGGCCAGGTGTTAACAGGTAGGCGCCGACACCGGCACCCCGGGGCCCGCAGCAGGGGCCGATCTGGTGAGGCAGTGCCCTGGTGCTCTTCACCAGGCAAACCCCTCCCGCACCGTCCACCGGGGGCTCTGGTTTCTCCTGCAGCAGCCGGTCCAGCCCGCCACTGGCAGTGGCTCCGTTTTTCAAGAGGATGAAACGGGCAGACTGTCGGCCCCAGGTGGCACGGTTGGCCGGGCCCAGGGCCAGCAAGGGGCTGTCCAGACTGGAGAGCCCTCGCTCCTAACTGGGGTGCCCTCCCCTTCCCCAACTACCCCCCCAGCTCCCCTCCCTCTCAGATCCCCTTCCTGCAAACGGCAGCATAAGACTGAGCCTCACGGCGCAGGGAGGCAGCCGAACTTGGGGCAGCCCGTGGGTTGGCTCTCACGCCCAGCTCGGCCACTGGCTGTGGGCGTGGCTTAACGCCCAGAGTCCCCATTTCCCCACTGAGATGTGGAGAATGCGTGTAGCCTGGGCCAGAGGCAGGAGGGGGCGCAGTCTCCATCTCCCCTGGGAATAAACCCCCACTGCAGCCAGCCAGTGAGCTCTGACTCCAGACGTGTCCCCCACCCCCGGACTTGCCCTGGTCACCCCTCTCTGGCCCTCAGCGGGCCCGCCACACCAGCCCTCCGCACGCCGCGGCTTCCCACCCCAGGCTCGGACGTCTTTCTCCCCAGTGACAGGGCCTCCAACGCGCCTGGTAGCCCTGGCACCCGGGCCGTGGCACACACCTCGCCCGAGGCTGCACCCAGAACCACGGCGACGCACAAGGCTCCCAGCACAGCCGGCTCTGTTCCCACTGTGAGCTCGCGCGCACACACTCACACACATCTGCAGGCCCCAACCCTGGGGAAGGATGAATAGGCAGGAATTCCCCTGGCTGCAGGCGCCCTTGTGAGCAAGAGAGCAAAGGAGGGAGGTGCTGCCCCACCACTCCCCAGGAAGGGCCATGGAGAAGCGGGGAAGAGCAGTGGGAAGGGGCAAAGCGACCTTAGGAGGAAGCCTGGCTTCGGTCTGGGCTGGCAAATCCCCCTCTCCCTGTACGTGCCTGGAGGTGGGATGAGTGAGAGCTGCCCCCTGCCCCCCACCGTTCCCCAGCCTCACCCAGGGAAAGTGAGGAGGAGGAAGACAGGCCTCTTCCCCAGTGCCCCGAACGCCCAGCTCCTCCGGCTCCCATGATCAAACCTTTGAACCCCGTCCCACCCACCCCCGTAACCACTTCCAGATCCTCCAGGGCCAAGCCAAGAAATCTGGCTTCTTGGACTTCATAAGGAAATGCTAAAATAAATAAATAAATAAATAAATAGAAATCCACTGGCAGACGCACTCCACGGAGGGAGATGGGTTTCTCTGCGGGCAGGAGACAAAAGCAGAGATGGGAGGAAGGCCTGGGAGCTACACGGGCGCCCAGGGCCTGCACGCCAGCCCCAAGGGCTTCCTCCCGCACCACCTCCTCCGCCGCCCCCAAAGCCCCCAAAAATGTGCTTCCTAAAGGGAGATACTGCGGTTGAGAGCCTGCCAAAGGCACATCCGGGTGGCCTGTGATGGGTGGGGCCCCACTGGGGGACTGCAGGGAAGTCAGCGGGGAGCATGGGGGGGGGCGCGGGAGCGGTGCACCCAGCTCTCTTCTGCCCCTGCTCACAGCCTACCAGCCTCCCTCCCCGCCGGTGCACAGTGGCTTCCATCGGTACCAGTTCTTCGTCTACCTCCAGGAAGGAAGGGCCATCTCTCTCCTTCCTAAAGAAAACAAAACTCGAGGTAAGAGCTCCCCAGGTGAGTTCTGGGGGCAGCCCTGCAGTCCCCCCACGTTGGCGAGGACGTCGGCCTGGCAGCCTGGCCTCGGGTGAACCAGAACGAGCAGGCTGAAGGAGACGTTGGCTTCTGTGGGGTCTGCCCCTGCCCCGCTCCCAGGAGCAAGCCCTACGGACCAAGACAGCAGCATTTAGCTGGGTAGGTCGGTCCCAAAGGGAGCACCTGGAGCCGGGGAGGCAAGCACCCCCGAAACCTCGCCCGGCATGTGCGGGCAGCTACCCCACAACACCCCAGCAGGTTAATTGCACCTGTAATTGAGGCCAATCTGAGCCAGAGGGCCTTGGAATGCCACCGTGCCAGTCTGTCTTCATTGGTCCCTAATTGCTCCCGGGCTATCTCGGTGCTGGGGCAAAGGCATCCCCAGCCACACCCCGCCACCAGCTCCCCCGAGCTGCCCTCCACCTCCTCCTCCGTTCTCTGGACGGGACCCACACCCTGGAGCCTCCCGATGGCTCGTGCAGCCTGCCAGGCCTTGCTCCTCCTGCCCCCTGGGCCACGTGGCCACGGCAGCCCACCACTGGTGACCCCCTGGTGGGGGCCACGTCCCCACCGCCACTCTCAGAGACTCAGATCTCTTTCAGGAAAACGGGAAGTAAAGTAAGCCCCATGCACTCCGTCACCTCCCGGTTGCAGGGAAGGGAAAGGGTACATCCCCCAGGCTGCTGGGAAGGTGAGTGGGAGGGCGGGGGCCACCAGCCAGCTGCTCTCGCCCAGTGACCCCGCACAGCTCCAACCACTGGGAAGCTGGCACAGGAAGGGTTACGACTCCAGGGCCCGAGGCCCCAGAACGGCACTGGCTGGGCAGTGGAGGCCTGCAGATGTGTGCCGAGCAAGGGCCACCAATCACGGAGGGCTCCAGCCGCCCTGAGAGCCGAGTTGGTGCAACCTTTCCACCCGTGAACCCTCCCCAGGTGCCATCAGGCCCTTGCCAATCTGCCAGTCTCCTTAAACAGCTCTGCCAAGGGCATGCTTCTAAGTCTGGAAACAACGAGAGAAAGAAGCAAAAAAAAAAAAAAAGGTACTGTGCCCAGGCCAGGCGGAACTCACCCAGTGCTCTGGTGCCCATCTCACCAAGAATGTCAGGCCCGGGCACTCACTGCCCAGCCTACAACGTCCAAACCTGTGAGAGCCTCATGGGACCGGGCAGTGCCTCTGGGTCCTCAGCTGGACCTCAGGGTCACAACACCAAGGTCCCGGGTAGGAGAATGAGCAGTCAGGGCACCAGTGCTTTCTGGGGCAGGAGGAGAGTAGGGGGAGCATTGGGAGAGGCAGCGAAGGGGGCAAGGGAGCAGAGGAAGCCGTATACCCCCAAGACACTCCCCTCTCTGTGTGCTGCCGCGGCTCCTGAGGCCTGCCCACAGCCTGCTTCCAGGCAACGCGGGCCCGAGTGCCCTCCTGGGACACGGAGCCAAGGCACAGGAGCTGGAAGACTCTAGAGTCTGGAATCCATCACAACTCCCTTTGCATCTTTGCCAACACTGGGGTTCCTTGTCCCCTGCCCCACTGCAAACCACCCGCCTTGGGTGTCTGTGCAAAACCCAGAACCTGGATCGCGTCTGGCCAGAACCCGGCTGGCGTCTGTGCCGTCCTGTTGGCGCCCAGGAAATCACCCTCCCAGAGGTGAGCTCCAGCCAAAGGCCAGGCCTGCCATGTGCCTAGCCCTGTGCTAGGGGGGCGTGGAGAGGACAGGATCCCAGGGCATAGGGAATGTTCCCTGCCTTCCAGGAGCGTACCGTTGTTGGCTTTGGAAGCAATGAAATTGCCATGCGGGGCAGCTTGTGATTAAATATGTAATGGTGTGTTTGTGCACGTGAGCAGATCTGGCCCTCATGCTGCGGACTTGGGGCAGAAGACCCCCCTTTCGGGAGCTAGGGATTTGACTTTAGGGCAGATCAGTGAGCCTCTCTCTCTCCCTCTCTCTCTCTCTCTCTCTCTCTCTCCCCTCCTCTCCCCCCTCTCTCTGCCTCATTTTCCTCACCAGGAAAACAAGAGGTCTCCCTACATGATGGACCAATCTTGGTGGGTTCCATAGGAAGAAAATGGGCTGGGGGCTGGGCCCTGGATAAAAAGGGTAGGGAAACTGTAGGTGCAAAGGGTTTTCTTTTTTCTCTTTTAAATTACTTTATTTGAAAGGCAGAGTTACAGAGAGAGAAGAAGGGAGGGAGAGAGAGGGAGAGAGATCTTCCATCTGCTGGTCCACTCCCCAGACAACCACAATGGCTGGGACTGCACCGGGATTGAAGCCCAGAGCCTGGAACTCCATCCAGGTCTCCCACATGGATGGCAGGGGCCCAAGCACTTGGGCCGTCTTCCGCTGCTTTCCCAGGCACAGTAGCAGGGAGCCGAATTGGAAGCAGAGTAGCCAGGACGGGAACCCGTGCTCATATGGGATGCCAGCCTCACAGGCAGTGCCTTAACCCACTACACCACAAAGCTGCCTCCAGATTTTTTAAGTGAGAAAATAGGGAGGGAAGGAGGAGGTTCTAGAACGCCTGAAAGAGGCGTGGCTTTGGTGAGTGGACCATAGGGAGCCAGGAGAGATTGCTCACTGCTGGAGTAACACATGACAGTCTTTAGAGACCCCAGAGTGACAGGACAAGGGGGGAACAGGGGCGCCGAGATGGAAGGTGGTGGGGGCCCAGCCTGGCAGGAGGAACCCAGAGCAGCTGCAGAAGCAGGAGGCCTTCCTTGCACAATGGGCTGGCGCTCCCTGCAGCACTCGGATGGTGCCCGGGGACTCCCAGGTTGCACCAACGCTCAGGTGATACCACACGGGGACCTGCCAACGATCACAGGCCCCAAGACTTGCCGTAGTCTGGTTTTCCCTCTGTGGGAAGGAGCTGTGAGAGAGGGCGCATGCAGCCAGCCCCCGTGCCGGGGAGGAACGGACAGCCAGGGAAGACCCTCACCTGAACCCTGCCCCATGCAGGCCCCTTCCCTCCAACAGGCTGAGCACAAGAGAGCTGGGGGCCGGCGCCGCGGCTCACTAGGCTAATCCTCCGCCTTGCGGCGCCGGCACACAGGGTTCTAGTCCCGGTCGGGGCGCCGGATTCTGTCCCGGTTGCCCCTCTTCCAGGCCAGCTCTCTGCTGTGGCCCGGGAGTGCAGTGGAGGATGGCCCAAGTACTTGGGCCCTGCACCCCATGGGAGACCAGGAGAAGTACCTGGCTCCTGCCATCGGATCAGCGTGGTGCGCCGGCCGCGGCGGCCATTGGAGGGTGAACCAACGGCAAAAGGAAGACCTTTCTCTCTCTCTCTCTCACTGTCCACTCTGCCTGTCAAAAAGAGAGAGAGAGAGAGAGAGAGAGAGAGCTGGGGATTATCCCGGGGGCACCTGCAGGAGCGTATGGAGGGAGACGGGGTGACACTGTTCTGAACTGAGGGGGCAACCCCTCCCTGGAATTCCTCTCCCAACCGTGGCTTGGGAGAGTGTACATGTGTGAAGACGGATTTGAAAGGTGGGGTGACAGAGAGAGAGACTCTTCCATGCGCTGTTTCACTCCCCAAATGGCCACAACAGCTGGGTCTGGGCCAAGCCAAGCCAGAGCCAGGAACTCCATCCTGGTCTCCCACACAGGTGGCAGGGGCCCAAGCACTTGTGCCATCTTCCGCTGCTTTCCCAGGTGCATTAGCAGGGAGCTGGCTGGGAAGTGGAGCAGCCGGGCCGGACTCAGGACTCCCATGTGGGAGGTCAGTGTTGCAAAGAGCAGCTTAGCCCCCTGTGCCACCATGCCAGCCCCAGCCAATGAGATCTTGACGGCCTGAGTCTCGTTTTTGTGTGGCCGTGGACAAACTCCCACCCCGTGTCTGGACTTGGACTTCTATCTCCGCGAGACAAGGCATCGGACCAGCCAGTCTGCAATCGAGTGAGCCCACACGGACGGGCTCCCGACCCCTGCGCTCTCCCGTCCTCTGACTTCTGGACAAATGCAGAACAGCCAGGGAGGCTGGCCCTGTGCACCAAGCCCAGAGAGTGCTGGTGCAGGCGCCCCAGCAGGCTTCCCACCAGGGTGCCAGACCCACGGACAGGCCTGGGTCGGGGGGGTGCTCAGAGCTGCCCTGCTTCTGGTTTACGGGCTGCCCAACCCCTCTCGCCTCCCCTGGCTCCTTCCACTCCGGGCCATCTCCCCGCCACACTGGGCAGAACTCGCCAATGCCCTCTGCATTCCCCACCCCCACCCCCACCATGCGCAGCAGGTGCAGGGCGGGTGCTGAGCGCTGAGCGCTGGAGCAGGGGAGCTGTGCGCTCTGTACTCCTGGAAACACCCTGCAGAGCTGGAGCGCACACACACACACACACACACACACACACACTTGGGAACACAAAGAGCCCAGGCAGAGCGGCAGGAGCAGGGGCGACCTCGGAAGCCAGCAGAGCAGACCCTGAGCTGCCGCCTCTGGCCAGGGCTGGCCCCGTTTCCCTGCTGTCTGTCCCAAAAGCCACGCTTTGCATTTCCGGATTTAGAGCCGACCATGACCTTGCGTCAGGCCTGGGATGCGCTGGGCGGTGACCTCCTTCCAGGTGAACTGCCCATCTCACAGCCCCATCCTCACCCTCCCGCCTCCCGCCCCCAAAGCCCCCAGCTGGCTGCCCGGTTTCTCCCAGCTGCCCCCAGGGTTGGGCATCCAGAGATGGGCTTGTAGATTCAGGAGCCAACATAATGCTACGGAGAGGGATGGCCTGAGAAGGGACACATAGGGACAGAACAGCCCCGTCACACAGGGCCAGAGCCACCCTGCCCCTGCCTGCCCCCTGCTGAGCGCTAGTCCCGGCTCCCTGCCCCTCTCTCCGCGGCCCTGTCACTGTCCCTAGCAACTCACCCCTTCAGCACAGCATCACGGGCACTGTCATCTCCTGCATATTACTAATTCACACACACACACACACACACACACAGGCTGCACGTTCTCACACCCCCACGCCCACGAACACACGTCAGCTGCCTCCGACACCTGAGAGGCAGCCACCTCTGGGAGTCGCCCCTTCCACATCCACTGTGTCCCAACCCCAGGCGGGCAGCACCACCTCCCCACCAGCCCCTCTACCTTCATCCCCACGGAGCGAATGAAGGAACCACGAGGCCCAGCTGACCAGGGGAAGTCACTTCCTCCTGACTTCCGGGCAGGGCTCTGTGCACCTGTCACCAGCTCTCCCGCATTCCTTCTCCCAGCGACCCAGGCCTGCAGACTCTGAGATGCGGTGTGAGACAGACACACTGCCGGAAGAAGCCCCCTCCCTGGTGAAGGCCGTGGCTGAAGCGAAACTCCCGGGGAGCTGTGGTCTGTGCCACACCACGCCTTGGCCACCTCACACAGAGGCCGGACCTGTGTCCTTCTTGCCTACAAGGGAGGAAATCTGCCTTTTATCCCACCAGATAACAGTCGGGACAGGGTCCCCTGGCCCAGGCAGCCATAGCCACGCCACAAGCACCTGACATCAGCAACTCCGGATGGGACCACCCACCCACAGGGGCCAGAGAGGAGGGACGGGCAGGGACGTGCCACCCAGTGGGGTTGAGTCTGGCCTGTGGTGGAGCCAAGGGCATGAAAGCAGCAGAGCCCCAAGCAGCACTGGCAAATAGGAGGCACTGACACAGGGACCAGGCCTGGAGGGACTGGGGGAAAGCCCGCAGGGCTGGGACAGCGCCCCGTGGAAGGAAGGGGCCCCTCCCACCAGCGCACACACAGACACACACAAACACACAGCTTCCCCGTGCCCTCCCCACCGTGACCTCCCATGGTGGTTCACCTGGCCCAGGCTCGAATCCCCCAGGGCCCAGCCTCTGATCCCCGTGTGGGCTTGTGGCAGGCCGCTCTCTGCTGCCTCGAAGGGCCCACCCACCTGGCAGAGCAGGAGAACTGGGGGGTCTGGGGGCCGCTCTCCGGTGCCCAGGCCAGGAACTGCCTGGAATGAAGCCAAGCATCCCACCACCCAAAGGTCAGGCAGACGACGAGGGAGAAGGCACAGAGAACCCCCCGACACACACACTTGGCCTGTGTGCACCTGTCACCAGCTCTCCCGGGAACCCAGGCCTGCAGACTTCTGAGCCCCCAGGGTGAGACAGACAAGGCACAGTTACACCCCGGCTGCCCTAGGCCAACTCCAGCCAGGCATGGCCACGACTACAGAGACAAGGGCGGCGAAGTGGGAGCTAGACTGGCAGCTGGGAGCCGCCGCTCGTCTCGCCCCTTCCCTGCCGCCGTGGTGGAGGAAGGCGTCCCCGGTGGTCAGGCCTGAAGTCTGCTCTCCGGATCTCTGTAGGACACAGGGGTGCCCCCTGCACCCCTGCCAGCGTCGAGGCGGTCCCGTCCGGCCCCGGAGTTTCTGGAGCCAGCAGCATCAGCCCGTCAGCAAGTATTCCCCACAAGTAATTGGACGCGATGGGAAGAGGACCGTTGAGCTCCTGAGTGGAAGTCTCTGGATATCATTTAAGGCACAAAAAATGAAAGGCTCGGCCCTCCCGCCCACCACCGCCACGACATCATTAATCTCAGCAGAAAGCATCAGCGCTTCTATCACTGCCACCGGCCCGGACGCACCAGACAAATTACAGCCGAGCCGCGCTGTGCCGCCCGCTATTAGGTCGCCCTGGAATTTTTGTGTTTTTTTTTTTTCCCCTCCAGGGCCACTGTCCCCTAACAAGAAGCTGCCGCGGCAGAGAAGAGAGCAAGACCGGAGAAGAGCATAGCTCAGGCAGCTGGGTCAGGCGCAGGTTCCCTGCCTGGGGGGATGGGGCGGCTCAGAGCTGGGTGCCCAGGGTCCCCACAGAGACTGCCCCTCGGGGCCGGTGACGCCTATGGGCACTGCTACTTGTCCTGGCTGTTCCACTTCCAGGCCAGCATCCTGCTAGCGGGAAGGCAGTGGAAGATGACCCAAGTGCTTGGGCCCCTGCCACCCACATGGGAGACCCAGATGGAGCTTCAGGCTCCTGGCTGTTGTGGCCATCTGGGAAGTGAACCAGCAGATGGAAGCGATAGATAGATAGATAGATAGATAGATAGATAGATAGATAGATAATAGATAGATAGATAATAGATAGATGTATGTCGCTCTGCCTTTCAAATAAATCTTTAAAAAGAGCAAGGTTCCCACTGCTGGCCAAAGGCTCCCTTCCAAGGCCTCACTGGTTGTTAGCACACTGTCAACTGTATTGTATTGGAAACTCGCAGAGGGCAGGAGTGAGAGCAGACAAGGGCCTGGGCTCCCCACAACACACAGACCTGACAGAGGCCCAGGAGGGGTTAAAAGGGCCCCCGCCCCCCGAGTCTGCGACTCCCCCAGCAAGGCGTATTCTAGCAGAGCACCTCCTCCCTGAGTCCCCAGGCCCCTGCGAGGGGGTCGGCAGGACTAGACTGGAGGGAGCATCCCTTTGTCACCTCTGGGAGGCCTGCGGAGCCCTGCATGCCTGAGGGGCCTGTCCAGTTGTCCTCAGCCTCCAGACAGGAAGCTAGGAGCAGAGAGCGGCCCTGTCAAGGCCATTCCCAAACATCCTAGCCCTGAACGGGAGTGAGGCGACTGCCGCTGCCCCTGGCTCCGCGGGACGGGGACAGCGCCCCCTAGGGTTGTGCAGGGAGCGGCCCATCCCAGCACCCCGCTCTGAGCAGCCCAGCCACTGGGCGGCGTAGGAGACGGGCTCAGCCAGCCTCCTCCTCCTGCTGGGGCCCTGCCCAGCCCCAGCCTGCGTGGGTCCAGGGAAGCAGTGCGGTGGCCGGGGCCACACGCGGCAACACCACCCTCTTCCTGCGTGTCCTGCAGTCCAGGCCAGAGCAGTGCCATGCAGGAAGGGGCTTTCCTCCCTGCGGTGACCACAGAAGCCACAGCTCCCATCTCACCCCACACACCCCCGAGGGCCTGACTCACCCTCTTCCTTCTAGAACTTGCTCAGGGTCAGTTCCTCTTGCCTCTGTGGCAGGAAGCAGTCCGGGGGCCGGGGGTGGGGGTGGGGGTGGAGAGGGGACAGGGCAGAGGCAGGGGGGGGAGTGTAAGGAGTCGCAGCCAAGCCAGGGAGGAGGCGGAAGGCTTGGCAGCCGCAGCCCTGGGTCTCAGGAGCCCCAGAACCGCAGAGACCTCGGCAGCAGGGCCGGGAGGGAGCCCACGGCCCCCGGGGCACTCAGCTCCTGTTCCTCCCCGCTGTGCTGCAGAGGGGAGCTGGGCTCTGTCAGGCGCAGGGGATTTCTCCCCGCCGGCCTGCCCTGATCTCGTGGTGGGTTTCAATTCCCTCCTTCCCACCCAGCGAGGAAGGCCCCGTGCCCTCGTGCCTGCCACACGCCAGCTCGCCCACGAACACACACACACACACACACACACACAAGCATGCTACCCCACCCCGGGCAAGGGGTGAGACCCCAGCCAGCCAGGGTCCCTGGGGTCCCTGGCCTCTGATTGGACCCTCAGGCGACCCCGGCCCTTGGCAGTCAGTGCACAGCCGCTAAGTCCGGTGGGATCCGAAGGAACCCCAGGGGGCCATCACCGCCCCCCCCTCCGCCCCTTGAGAAGCTCCCTGACCCCGGTGCCCCGTGCTGGGCCTCCATCAGCCCCGCCGTGACCTGGAGAGTGGCAGGGTTCTCCCGGTAGCGCGGAGTGAGGGCGTTGGTGTAGAGCTCCTGACACACAGGAAGCCCTAAGTGGGTGCGTCATTGCCACTGCTGTTACTATTACTTTTAGCGCTTGCCTTGTTGCTATTGTCGTTTTGGTTTGGGGATGGAAAACTGTCCCCTCCTTGAAATGCCTGCAGCCCTCCAGGGGGAGGGTAAGTGGAGAGGAGGCATCAGTGACCTGGCATTCTGCCCTGTCGTGAAAGGGGTGATGGGTGCTGACGGGAGGAGCACGGGTCGGGGAGCGAGTGGCGTGCAAGTCCCAGGAGCCTCCGGGCTCCTGCTCTGTGGGCATCAGACACAACGGGTCTCCACTGCCCGCAGCCTACTGACCCCTGCCCAGCTGGGCCCCGGGCAAGGTCCTCCCCAGCCACTCCCTGTACCCAGAGAGCAAAAGGACAGAAGCCAAACTCTGCACGCCCCTAAGAAAAGTAGGTACGCTCCATGCCACGCGTGGGGCAGAGTCACACCGACACACCGTTCATTCTGACATTCAGACCCCACTGGGTTCCCTGCGCTTTTTCCTAGCAACCTCCTGCCCCAGGGTGCCTGAGGCCCAGGGTTTGAGAAACAAGAGCGTGGGAATATGCCTCTCACCCCTTCCCCGGGGGCCTCTCCCCAGGGCTGGGCTGTGTGTTCCTTGCCCAGCCTACTCACAGAGCCTACTCACACCTGGCCCAGACCATGTCCCTCTGTGCAACCGTTGTCTTTCCCCTAGTGAGGCCCCTTCCAGTCTGGGTACTGGGTGGGCTTCTCCAGGCCCCACGCCTGGGGGTGTTCCCCCCATGCCTCCAGGAACCTGTCCCAGGAGAAGGAGGTGATCTGGGTCTTGTTGAGGGGATAGCACAGACCGTTGGGCCGATCTCATCTGGGCAGCCGGTGTGGCCAGGTGGGCGGGCATCCTCAGAGCCTTGGTCATGGGGTCAGGGAGCGGGGCATGTGGAGGGCGTAGGCACAGGAGCCCACCCACCTGGACACTTCCTTTGTCATGAGAACAGGGTGGCAGAGCTGTGCTAAATACAGGCCACCGGGGAGGGAGACCCAAAGGGTCCTGGACTCAGCCTGGGCCCCTTCCCGGGGCCCCTGCCTCCACGAGCCAGACACACTGCCCACCTTGGCCCGGTGGCCAAGCTTGTCAGGTGCCGTCTCCACCGCCCCGGAGCTGGCCACCCTCCCGGGGCCCCCCGCCCCTGCCTTCCCTCTCACCGCCCGCCCGCCTCCCCATTGTCGGTTTGTCCTTCCAGCCTCTTGGAAAATGGACATCTTCCTGAACCGTTACCACCTGAATGAACCGGAAGCAAGCACCCAGTTCATGACCCAGAACTACCAAGATTCGCCCAGGTTCCAGGCTCCGGGCAGCAACAAGGCCAAGGACAGACGCAACTAGAGAGGACTGCCTGCCTGCCTGCCTGCCAGACCGCCGGGGTCACCTAACAGCCGCGAGTCCACGCCGCCCACGCCTACCACCTACGGCCTGGCTGTGGGAGCCCCTCTGGGTACAGAACCCTTCTCCTCCTGATTAAAAACAACGAAAATCATCCAGGCCCTGGTGTCTTGTTTCCCATCCTCTTTCAGAGAGCCAGCCAGAGGAAGCCGATCGGCACCGGGGTTGGGGATTTTGCTGGGGGTGGGGCACGGAGGAGCAGGAGGTGGGGCTCCGGGGCCTGAGCTGCAGCCAGGCACTGTCCGTCTTGGGCTGGGGTGCTGGGCCAGGGGGCAGCTGCTTGATCCTACGGCCGCCCCCAGCTTCCACCTTCGACACCATTTGTGACCACTGGCACCGGCTCCGTGCCTGGCCCCGGCTGGGTCTGGGGGTACAATGGGTGGACGGATGGAGGGAAACATTGAGGCTCAGGGAAGGCCTCGGGACCTCAGGGCTGGAAAGGGGGGGATGGCGACGGGTAATAGTAGGAGTAGTAACAGGAGCAGAGTGCATGCCGGATGCCCCGTGCACACACATACATACACATACATATACCTACATATACATATACACACATTCACATACATATACACATATACACACATACACCCATTCACATACACACATATACACACATTCACATATACACACATACACATGTACACACATTCACATACATATACACACATACACACACATTCACATATACACACATACACATACATACATACACACATACATACACACGTACACATACATATACACATATACACACATACACACATTCACATACACACATATACACACATTCACATATACACACATACACATGTACACACATTCACATACATATACACACATACACACACATTCACATATACACACATACACACACATACATACACACATACACACACATACATACACACGTACACATACATATACACATATACACACGTTCACATACACACATAAACATTCACACATACACACATACACACATTCACATATACACACATACACACATACACATACACCTAAAAACACATTCACATACATACATACATACATACATTCACATATACACACATTCACATACACACATATACACACATTCACATATACACACATACACATACATACACATTCACATACACACATATACACACATGCACATACATACATACACACATATACATACATACACACGTACATACATATACATACATTCACATACATACATACACACATATACATACACACATATACACATACACACATATTTATACACATATTCACACATATACACATATTCACACACATATACACACATTCACATACACACCATATGCACATATACACACATTCACATATGCACATATATGCACATACACATATACATATATACACATTCACATACACACATACACACACATATACACACATTCACACATATACACACATTCACATTCACGTGCACACACATACACACGCATACACCCACCCACACATACATACACGCATTGATGTACACATACATGCATACACCCATACACACATGTACACACACAGATATATACACATACATACACACGCACACAACCATACACACATACATGCATGTACATATATACACATGCATATACGCATATACACACATTCATACACACATATACACATATACATGCACATACACATACACATGCACACTCATACACACATACACGCACACAACACACATTCACACACATATATACACATACATACACACATATACACATACTCACATACACACACATTCACACACATATACACACATTCACACACATACACACATACACATACTCACATACCCACACATATACACATACACATACCCACACATGTACACGCACACACACACACACACACACACAGGAGCCGCTGTGCCTGGCTCCAGCATGCACGGCCTTCCCCCAGGAAGTGAAAGGCCGGGAATGTGGCTAAGATGAAATAAGCTGGGCGAGGAGGAAGAGGCCAGACCACGCCAGCCCTCGGAGCCACGTCCACCGAGCGCCGGGAAATCACCGAGCGTCGAGCCAGCGGGAGGGGCAGGTGTGGGTCTGCAGGGGAGGGCTCTGCGGGCTCTGTGGCACCCCGCTTCCCCCTGCGCCCTCTGGAGGCCCCCGCTTTTCCCCCAAGGACCCCTGGAGAGGCCGCTCCTCCCGTCTCACTCTCAAAGCCCACCCCCCACGCCAGTCCTCAGAGCCCGCTTCCACTCAGCCCCTTCAGCGCAATTTCCCTCCAACACCCCCTCCTCAGCTAGGACGCGGCCACCTGGGGGACTCACACGCAAGGTGCTTTGAGATGCCCGGATGAAAGCAGCAGGCTTCGGCAGGACCCGGGTTATAGCCTTCTTAGGGGCAGGCCCCATACGTGCTGAAGGCAGAGGGGCCCTGGCCAGCCTTCCAGCCCAGCTGAGCGACTTGTAACCACTCCAACAGTTTTGGTGGTGGGGATGGAAAGAATGCAATGGGCACGGGAGACAGAATTTGTGAATAGCCAGGGAATCGGATGATACCCCACCCCCAGCCCCGCTCCCACCAACACCCTCCCATTGATAGGTTCGGGTGTCCAGATGATCGGCACCAAATGTTTGGGTCCTGGAAAGGCATCTGGGGGCCAGCATTGTCATGTAGCGAGTTAAGATGCCGCCTGCATCCCATCTCAGAGCCAAGTTGAAAGCCCAGCTGCTCAGCTTCCAATGCAGCTTCCCGCTAATGCACTTGGGAAGGCAGTGGATCAAGGCCAAAGTGCTTGGGCATCTGCCACCCGTTTGGAGACCCAGATGGAGTTCTGGGCTCCTGGCTTCAGCCAGGGCCAGCCCCAGCATTTGGGGTAGGCACCAGGGAATGGAAGATATTCTCTCTCTCTCTCTCTCTCTCTCTCTCTCTCTGCCACTCTGCTTTTCAAATAAGTAAGTCTTTTTTTAAAGATTTATTTACTTATTGTAAAGGCAGAGTTACAGAGAGGCAGAAACAGAGAGAGTGAGAGAGGGAGAGAGGGAGAGAGGGAGAGAGAGAGAGGGAGAGAGGGAGAAAGGGAGAGAGGGAGGTCTTCCATCCACTGGTTCACTCCCCAGATGGCCACAATGTCCAGAGCTGCGCCAATCCAGAGCCAGGAGCTTCTTCCAGGTCTCCCATGTGGGTGCAGGGGCCCAAGCATCTGGGCCATCTTCCACTGCTTTCCCAGGCCATAGCAGAGAGCCGGATTGGAAGTAGAGCAGCCAGGACTTGAACCGGCACCCATATGGGATGCTGGCACTGCAGACGGCAGCTTTACCACTATGCCACAGCGCTGACCCCAGTAAATCTTCCTTTAAAAGAAGGAAATAGGGACTGGTGCTCTCTGCTATGGCCTGGGAAAGCAGTGGAGGATGAGCCAAGTGCTTGGGCCCCTGCACGCACATGGGAGACCTGGAAGAAGCTCCTGGCTCCTGGCTTCAGATCAGCGCAGCTCTGACTGTTACAGTCATTTGTAGAGTGAACCAGCAGATGGAAGACCTCTATCTCTCTCTGCGTCTGCCTCTGCCTCTCTCTAACTCTACCTTTCATATAAATAAATCAATCTTAAAAAAAAAAAAAAGAAGGAAATAAAGAAAGGCATTTGGTGCCACTCAGGACAAAAGGAAACCCAGAAAGTGGGAGCTACTGAACCCCCCTCCCCCACACACGCACGCGCACACTCCCTCCTGCCCTACCAGGCAGGCTGCCCCACGGAGCTCTAACAAGAGGCAAAAGTCCGATTGCGGTGTGGTGGACGGAGCCTCCGAGGGGACCTCTCCCCCAGCTCCTGCACCACCAGTGTAATTGGCAGCTCTGGTCGGGGCCCAGGCCAGGATAAACAGAAGGTCAGCTTCCTAGAGCCGCCCCAAGCGGAGACACATCCCCCCCCTTCTGCTTTTAATTCTTTGTGGCCAGCATGTTTATTTTGGGTGAGGAAAAAAAATCGGATGTTTATCCTTCGAGGAAATTATCGGCTGGCTTGCTCCCCCCGCCCCGCCGCCACCTCCCCCTGCCCGCCTTTCTTTCACCCGTGTCTTTTTGAGCTTTGGATGCTTTGAGTCCACAATGGCCAGAGAAACCACCCCCTACTTGTGCGCGCACACACACACACACATCCCCTCCTGGCCCCAAAATGTGGGAAAAGAACAAAGCTGGCCCAGGCAGGAGGCCCCTGGAAGCCACAGTGGTGGTCACGGTGGCAGACAGGGGAAACATCTCGTGGGACCTTGGGGGAACCCACCCTCGATACAGCCTGCTGGGCCTCTCACCTCTTTGCTTCTCACTCCCTCCTGCAGGAGGAAACAAGATAAAAAAAATGCTTTGAGATTGCTAACGGAGTAGCCAAGAAAAATACTTGAGGTCTGACGCGATTATTCTCTCATCACCATTCCCATATACCGTGTATGGGGCTCTGTCTGTGTACCAGGCACCGTGCCACACACGTAGCGCGCTGTATCTCATTGAACACAACCCCACTGGCTTCACAGCGTCCCCGGAGGCCTTCCGGCCTGTCTCTCCTCCGATTGTCACAATAACCTGACAACGCAGACCGTGTGTTCTTGCTGCCTGGGTGAGGTCAGATTCCCTACTGAACCTGCTCCCAGCGCCATAATGAGCAGTGGTGGAATCTGGTGTTAGCACGAGCCTTCTCACAAACAGTGGTTAGAGGCCAGCAGGCTATAGGAAATAAAGGCCAGCTCGTTTATGCAGCCAGCAGCTGGGATGGGTCAGAGGGAAAGCTGGAAGTTCAGAAGAACTGAAGGCGCTAGCCATCCCAAAGCGAATGGGATTTGTGGGAAGGGCCAAGGGTTCCTAGAGACCGAAGTCAATAGCCTGGCCCAGCCCAGCGCCACAGCCTCATCTGTTTCCCATCCTGGGATCCATGGAGGCACCCCTCCCCCACCCCTCCACACCTGTATGGTAACTGCTCTTAGGTAAGGAAGAGAGGTGGAAAGGGAGGGAAAGTTACTTAGGAAGACTCAGTGTGGATGATGATGGTGGTGGTGGTGATGGTAGTGATGGTGGTGGTGATGGTGGTGGTGATGGTGACGATAGTAGTGAGGATAGTGGTGATGGTGGTGGTGGTAATGATGGTGGTGGTGATGGTGATGGTGGTGGTGGTGGTGATGGGGACGATAGTAGTGAGGATAGTGGTGATGGTGGTGGTGGTAATGATGGTGGTGGTGATGGTGGTGGTGGTGGTGGTGGTGGTGATAGTGGTGGTGGTGATGGGGATGATAGTAGTGAGGATGGTGGTGGTGGTGGTGGTGGTGACAACAATAGTGGTCAAGATAGTGGTGGTGATGGTGACGACAGTAGTGAGCATGGTGGTGGTGATTGTGGTGGTGGTGTGGTGGTGACAGTAGTGGTCAGGATAGTGGTGGTAATGGTGGTGATGGGGTGATGGTGGTGGTGGTGGTGACAGCAGTGGTCAGGACAGTGGTGGTGGTGGTGGTGACAATAGTGGTCAAGATAGTGGTGATGGTGGTGGTGATGGTGACGACAGTAGTGAGCATGGTGGTGGTGATTGTGGTGATGTTGGTGGTGATGGTGATGGTGGTGGTGGTGGTGGTGATGGGGACGATAGTAGTGAGGATAGTGGTGACGGTGGTGGTGGTAATGATGGTGGTGGTGATGGTGATGGTGGTGGTGGTGGTGGTGATAGTGGTGGTGGTGATGGGGATGATAGTAGTGAGGATGGTGGTGGTGGTGGTGGTGATGGTGGTGGTGACAACAATAGTGGTCAAGATAGTGGTGGTGATGGTGACGACAGTAGTGAGCATGGTGGTGGTGATTGTGGTGGTGGTGTGGTGGTGATAGTAGTGGTCAGGATAGTGGTGGTAATGGTGGTGATGGGGTGTGTCGCTCCCCGTCTTCGTGGAGGAACGACACTAGACCCTGCGCTGTTCTTTCGTCTGCTCGGCCCTCCCCGGGTTTGCTGCTGGTTCTTCCCGGGTTGGCTACTATCCCTTCCACCTCCGTGGAAGGGCAGTTCCCCCTGGCCACATTCCCCACTTCCGCAGGGGAGCGGCACACCGCCGGCCGGCTCTTCTCGGGGGCTGCACAAGTGTTCCTTCAGCTAGATGTTCCCCTTAGATGTTCCTGGTGCATGCCGTCTCTCTCCTCCTTTATAGTCCTCCTCCGCCAATCCTAACTCGGCTGCCCACACGCTGAGTACGCTGCTCTCCTCCAATCAGGAGCGAGTCCTACAGTTTATTGGTTGAACTGGAGGCAGCTGTGCGGAAGCTGTTTACTTCTCTCCCAGCGCCATATTGTGGGAGAGCAGATGCATAGAATAAGTCTTAATTCCAGTAACTCAGTCTAGTCCGGATTGCTCCCCACAGATCCCCCTTTCTTTTTATTTTTTAGCGTTGATACGCGCCTGTCTTCGGTGTCCCACGGCACACACTCTGCTCTACTTGCTAGAGTTGCCACAGGCTCTTACAAGTCCTATCAATCAGGCAAACCGAATCCAAGCCTTCTCATTGCCGTATTGTGGGGGAGACTTATTAGTGTTGGTTTGTGCCTATAGTGTTGGTTTGTGCCTATCTTCGGTGACCTGCAGCTCATGCTTTGGTCGAGCTGCTTGCTGGTGCTTACCGCCTTAAATCAGGCAGACCGAATCCAAGCCTCCTAATTGTTGTATCGTGGGGAAGCCTTACTGATGTTAATTCGTGCCTGTCTTCGGTGACCTGCGGCGCATAAGCTGCTAGCCGCCCAGGTGCTCATCGCCTCACTTAATCAGGCAGACCGAATCCAAGCTTTCTCATTGCCATGATGAGGGGAGGCCTTTCTATTTCTCTATTTCTCTATCTCCGGGCATTCCTATTTCTCCCATTTTACTTCTATCTTCCAGCATTCCTATTTCTCTCATTTTACTTCTAAACTTCTGTTTCTCTTATCCCCGCGGTTTCCCGGCGCCCGCCCGAGGCTGCTTCTCGGCACCTCGCCCCGCGGCGGCTTCACGGCTCTGCGCGGCTTCCCGGCGCCTCGCCCCGCCGGCGGGTTCCCGGCTCTGCGCGCACGCTCCGTGGTCTCCACGCACTTCGCGCCCGCACCACGGCCTCGCGCCATCCCCGCGTTCCCTATTTATTCACGCCCCGTGCTCTCTCTGCACTCGGCGGCTTCCGCGAATGTTTCCGCCACCACCGGCATTCAGTCCAAGCTCCCCGGACTAACCTGGCGAATTTCAACCTGGCGGCCCACGTCTCTGCCTCTGGTTCCAGATCTTCGCCTCTTGCTCCCCGGGGTGACTTGAAGAATTCCAAGGTGGCTTATATCTCCGCCTCGGCCTGCACTCGCGGCTTCATCCTCCCTAACATTTTTCTCTACCCGGTATGTTTCCTTAAGTTTTCTTCCAACAATATTCCTCTCATTTCTCCTGGCTTCTCCCCACAGTCCATATCCAAGTCTAAGTTTCTTATAGGTTTCACTTTCACTTTCAACCTGCAGTCCGTATCTAAGTCTAAGTTTCTTCTTGCTTTCACTTTAAATCCTAACTTCTTTCCCACAGTCCATATCCGAGTCCAAGCCTCCTCCAGGTTTCACTTTCGCTTTCAATCTCCTAGCTTCCCCGCCATAGTCCGCATCCGAGTCTATGAAAGCTTTCACTTTCGCTTTCAATCCTAACTTTTTTCCCACAGTCCATATCCGAGTTTATGCCTAGGCTTTCAATAGCTTCTTCCGGCACCTAGGCTCTTTGCTAGTCTCTCTCTCCGGTATTTTCCTGCTTCTTCCTGTTTCTTCCCTCCTAAGTTTCCTATCCGTCCTAGGTTTCCTATCCGAGTCATTTCTTCCCTCCTAAGTTTCCTATCCGCCCTAGGTTTCCTATCCGAGTCACGGCACCATTATGTCACTCCCCCTCTTCGTGGAGGAACGACACTAAGCCCTGCCTAGGCTTCATATCCGAGTCACGGCACCATTAGGAGAGAGCGGGAACTCCCGTCTGCCAGCTTACTCTTCAAATGCCTGCAGCGGTCAGCTGGGCCAGGCTGAGGTCAGCAGCTGGGAGCTCCATCCGGGTCTCCCAAATGGGAGGCAGGAACGCAGCTACCTGAGCCGTCAGGTGCTGATCCATGGGGTTTGCATCAACAGGAAGCAGGAAGCAGGAGCAGAGCCAGGCCTCGTTCCCAGGTGCTCTATATGAACTGTGGGCATCCCAAGTGTTGGCTTAGCCACTGGGTCAGATGCCCACCCTGGAAGCTGCTGATTGTATGGATCATACCGGTGCAGACAAATGTGAATGTCTGAGTATGGTTCCTTCTTGATGGAATTCATGAGTGGGCTTGACAGAATCATTCATGCCTCTTCTATCTGGAGACTAGGGAGGGTTTTGATTCCCTGTTAGAGGCTCACACTGAGCAAGCTTGGGGCAGGTGCTTCGTTCCAACTCTGCCTTCTCAGATCTCCTGTTGACCTCCTAACTGTTGACCTCATAATGCTGTTCTCTCTTCCTGGAATGCTTTATCCTGCTCCCACCCACCAACCTTCTAATACCTTTTCAAGCTAAAGTTCGAATATTGCATAACCTGAGAAGTCTCACTCAGCTGTCCCAAGCACTTCCTGATTTAAGCTTCCACAGCGCCAGATCCGTCCCTGAGCTTATACCACAGCACTCATGCTGCCTTGTGATTGATCTGCTAACTTATCTTTCTGCTTCTCCAGACCACGCCCTTTCTGGAGTTGATGTCTTCAAGGCTACTGCCTAGAATAGTGTCTGACATTATAGTAAATGTCCCCTACATGATGACTGAGTAAGTTAATTAATGAAGTCGGTATTCATCAAGATGAAATTATATTTATAGGAAACTTTACTTTCTGAAAAAAAAAAAAAAAAACAAGAGCCAGGAAATGCTGGAAATTTATGGATTTGTGGCAGAAATGGTCAGCACTTTACATCTTCCCATTTTCTATTTATACGCTTTTGCTTTTAGAAGGAAGTTAGTTTTTAACTTTTTATTTTAAAGACAAAGGAACTCAGACACAGAGAGATAAAATGATTTCTCAGTTATGCAATCATTGACTCTTCCTGATGATGATAGTATTGGGTGAGGAATCATAAGATCCTTCCAATGCTCATTGACATGGATAATGGCACAGGACTTCTGTTGAAAGACCATGAGCTGCTGGGTTGCCATTCAGGAGGAGAGTGATAGAAAGGTAAAGAAAGGGAGGTAAAGAAAGGAAATTGAGGAGAAGAACAGAGGTCGCAGTGGGATTATTATAGGATGGAGTAGCTGTGGCTATATTTAGACACCAAGGGGAAGACGCCAGGTAAAAAAAAAAGTGGGGGAGGAGATCATGTGGAAGAGGGAGGCAACCTTTAGACAAGGTCCAGGAGAGAGCAGGTGAGGATGAGCCTGGAACACAAAGGGAACAGTTTGTGCAAGACAGAAGCCAATAGAAACCGACTGTGGGTATCAGAGAGGAGAAGGGGGTGAAGGCACATGTATGAAGGCACTTCCAAAACTTAGTGGAAAACGGAATTTCAAATTCACTTTGTTTTGGCACAAGATATTTGAAATCCATGTGTAGTTTTTTTCATAATACTTATTTCCATGAACTTTTTGGAGATCCTAATGCTTACATGTGAAGGATTGTGGCAGGCAATTGAGCCTCACGGAATGTGTCTTGGGATGAGTGTTTAGCACAGTGTTAAGACACCCGCGTTCCACACGGGAGGACCTGGGTGTGGTTCCTGGCTCCTGCTTCTGTTTCCAGCTTCCTGCCAATGCAGATCCTGGACACAACAGTGATGGCTCCAGTAGTTAGGTCTCTGCCACCCACTTGGGATACCTGGCCCGAGTTCCTAGCTCCTGGTTTCTACCCAGCCCAGCCCTTCCATTGCCCGCATTTGGGAAGTGACCCGGTGGATGCGTGCGTGCTCTCTCTCTCTCTTTCTATCTCTCAACTAAATGAATAAAATAAAAAAGAATTGTGTCCTAATAGTACATGATAAATCATCAGTACAGAAAGCCAGCATGATGTTCTCTGAAATGTCATGCTGGTCAAGGTACCTGCTGTACTGTGGTAGTGAACAGGGAATTTAACAGAGCCCTGAGAAAAAACTGACATTCTTCCTAGGTGAATGTGTGCTACTTTCTATCTTCTTTATGGATAGGAGTAGGAAACAAATGGATTTACCAGTGTGGCAGCCCCATGACAAGTGCCAGAGGCTATAGTGATGTGCTTCAGTACAGAGCAGGTGTGCTTGAATGGGCATCCATTTGCTTGATTTTTTCGGTAGGCTGTTCACTGCTCTCACGTCCATGAATTCTCCCCTTCAGCCTCATATTTGCTACCGGCATCCCTTGTTCAGCACCTTCGTGATCTACTTGCAAAGGCACCCTCAGTCCTGAGGAAATGCAGTAGCCAGCCCCTCAGTCCCTCTGCCAGCTAAGCTATTTCCTCGTAGAGCAGGGACTGCACTTTCCACATAGGCGGTGTTAAGAAGGAGCTCTGGGTGACTGCCTGGAGTTGGTGGAAGGGGTAGGTACAGGTCTCCGGGAAAGTGAACCTCATTTGGTGGCGTGGCTCATTGGCGTGGAGCGAGCAGAGGCTGTTATCCCTTGGCAAGAGGGGGCGGGCAGCTTCATCAGCCTGAAGAATTTTTGAGGGATTGGGGGTTCAACATGCATGAGATTGTTGACCTAAATACCTATCCTACATTTTTTTTTCCTATCAAGAAAAAAAAAATGGACACCAGCCAAGGCTGTGTATGAGATTCTAAGCATGATTTTCATCACACTCTGCCCTGAGCAGTAGGGAGAGGAGAGCCTGCCTTCAAAAATCTGTCTTGAGGTGTTCTGAATTTCAGGACACGCCTTAAGTTGGCTGGTGGATGCCCTCAATCTATGTTTCTTTGTAAAAATTTTCTGGTGTTATGGATGGAAGAAAATCATCACTGCTCCCATAAATTGTTTTTAGAAATTTATTTATTTGAAAGTCAGAGTTACAGAGAGAAGGAGAGGCAGAGAGAGAGAGAGAGAGAGCGAGAGAGCGAGTTTCCATCTGCTGGTTCCCTCCCCAATTGGCAGCAATGGCCAGAGCTAAGCCTATCTGAAGTCAGGAGCCAGGAGCTTCTTCCAGGTCTCCCACATGGGTGCAGGGGCCCAAGGACCTGGGCCATCTTCCACTGCTTTCCCAGGCCACAGCAGAGAGCTGGATCAGAAGTGGAGCAGCCGGGGCTCGAACCAGCGCCCATATGGGATGCTGGCATTGCAGGTGGTGGCTTTACCTGCTACGCCACAGCGCCGGCCCCTGCTCCCATACTTTCAAGCGCTGCAGCTAAAGCATTTTTTTCAGTGCCTTACCCTCCACCTGTGCTTCGTTAGAATTAAGCACAGAGTAAAGCATTAGTGACTGTGATCCTGCTGTGTGCCAAGGTTATGGGCACCTGTCTTAGCCCCAGCAACGGGATCACCATGCACCTTCCACCAGGGAGGGATCCAGCTGCACGATTCAGTCCTGAAGACAGACTCTCAGTGACCACTCCTGATCTCAATGCTCTTGGTCAAGGTTCCCAAGAAAGCACAGACTGAGATTAAAAAAAAAAAGTGCTAATAATTTATTAAGATGCACAGTTTCAGGAAATCCAAGGTCAAGAAGAATGAGGTGGAGCAAGAGGAAGAGCCAACACAGAGGTGCACCACAGAGGTGTCCACAGCTTAGTATCTACACGGCTAATAATTCATTCCCTTGGGGTCATCTTGCAAGAGGCCATTTAAAGTGGGGTGGGCATTTGACCCAGCAATGAAGAGCCCAATTAGGATGACCACATCCCGCAGTAGAGTGCCTGGACTTAAGAATGACCTCAACTCCTGAGAGCAGGAGTGCTTCAGTATACAATGACGTGATGAGCTCTTCCGGCCAGAAGACACTGTCTCACTGTTGGCACCTCTGCTGGGGCTGCTCCTGCAGTATTTCCTGGTGAAAGGACACATAAAGCGAGGGTACATACGCTGATTCGAGTAAGAGAGTGCACGTTTCAGAACCTCAGCTGAGGACACCCCGAAAGTCACTGAGTGTGCAGAAACCAACAACTCCCTCATGTTAGTTGGATGCTAATTCAGTGTAAGCTGGCTGACTGTGCGCTCAACTGTGAGAGAGAATATGACTTAGTAACGCTTCAAATGCTGCGAATTTGTCTTTGGAGACTCTTCCAAAAGGAAGGTGCAAACATAACTTTCTACCATTTTCTAGATTTCTTGCTTCACATCCTTCTGTAGACATTATTTTTTTCTCTCTGTAAATGTGACTTTCATGCATGAGAGGACTTTAAAAAGTTTGTGGGAAATGTTTATTATGAAAAAACCATGCATGGATTTCATTGCTTTTACACAAAAAAGTCCTTTTAGTTCAATTTTTCACAGGCTTTTTGAAGCAGCTTCAGGTATTTTCAGAAGTGTTTTGTGCCATGCAGTGGTGCCACACCATCTTCTTCTTCTTTTTTTAAGATTTATTTGTTTATTTGAAAGTCAGAGTTACACACAGAGAGAAGGAGAGGCAGAGAGAGAGAGAGAGAGCGATCTTCCATCTACTGGTTCACTCCCCAGTTGGCCACAATGGCCAGAGCTGTGCCGATCCAGAGCCAGGAGCTTTTTCTGGGTCTCCCACGTGGGTGCAGGGGCCCAAGCACTTGGGCCATCTTCTACTGCTTTCCCAGGCCATAGCAGAGAGCTGGATCAGAAGTGGAGCAGCCGGGGCTTGAACCAGCGCCCATATGGGATGCTGGCACTGCAGGCAGCAGCTTAACTCGCTATGCCACAGTGCCTTCCCCACACCATTTTCTTTTGAATGACTTGCAGCAAACATATTTGGGGGAAGGATTGTGAAAAATATCCTCTTGTGTGGGGAGCAATCCGGACTGGACTGAGTTACTGGAATTAAGACTTATTCTATGCATCTGCTCTCCCACAATATGGCGCTGGGAGAGAAGTAAACAGCTTCCGCACAGCTGCCTCCAGTTCAACTAATAAACTGTAGGACTTGCTCCTGATTGGAGAGCAGCGTGCTTGGCGTGTGGGCAGCCGAGTTGGGATTGGCGGAGGAGGACTATAAAGGAGGAGAGAGACGGCATGCACCAGGAACATCTATGGGGAACATCTAAGGGAACCTGTGCAGCCCCCGAGAGAACCGGCCGGCGGTGTGCCGCTCCCCTGTGGAAGTGGGGAATGTGGCCAGGGGGAACTGCCCTTCCACGGAGGTGGAAGGGATAGTAGCCAACCCGGGAAGAACCAGCAGCAAACCCGGGGAGGGCCGAGCAGACGAAAGAACAGCGCAGGGTCCTGTGTTGCTCCTCCACGAAGAGGGGGAGCGACACTCTTGGGTAAATACGAACTGGGAAGATTTAGAGAGAGAAGTAATAAAGCAGATGTTACTGTTGAATGAGTGAACTATCGTGATATCTTATTTTTAAAAAATGGGTAATGCTTAATAGGTTTGCTTTTATAGATCATGGCTACTGCACCTGCTGTGGCAGGTGAAAAGTCAAGCTCCAGTGACAGTGACAGTGACACTGAAAATGATAGCTCTGAAGCCAGTGAGACCACAGAGAGCGTGTCCTCTTTTGATCAATTTGAAGAAGAAGATGACCTGAGCGCAGAAGGCATCGTAGAAGAGCCAACTTCCAGGCAACTGCAGTTTGAAATCAATGAAGAGACACCTCCAGGAGCTGAAGCTACAGTTGAGAACAGCTGTCAGTTGGGAGAATCAGGTGAGGGATTACCCATGCATGTGAGTTTCTTTCATGCTTCTCCTCTTCTTTGGGAAAAGATTTATTTATTTATTTATTTCCAAGGTAGAATGACACAACAGAGAAGAAGAGATACAGAGGGTGGAAGATGGGGAAAAGGAGAGGGGAGAGAGAGAGATTGATCAATCTTTCTTTCGCTAGTTCACTCCCCAAATGGCCTCAATAGGCAAGACTAAGCCAGGAGTCAGGAACTCCCTCTGGGTCTCCCACGTGGGTGCAGGGGGCCTAAGCACTTGGACCACCCTCTGCTGCTTTCCCAGGAGCATTGTCAGGGAGCTGGATGGGAAGTGGAGCAGCCGGGACTCGAACTGATGCCTAGATGGCATGCTAGTGCTGCAGGCTGGGACTTTAGCCCACTGCGTCACACCGCCGCACCGTGGCAGAACTTTTGAAGGTAGATGTAGATATTTAGAAATTTATATAACTGTTTATTTAACATCTCTCTCTCTCTCTGTGTGTCTCTCCATATAAAATATTGACATGAATTAACTTTGGAAGTGGCACATTGCTCAAGTTTTGTTTACATTTGTATTTTGCAGATTTCTTAAAGATTTATGTATATCATAAAATTCATTTGTGACTGAGAATTTATGAAAAAGCTAATTTCAAAATTGTACGATTTGGCTGCCCTGGCCCACAATCATTCTGTTTAATGAGTGGGGTAGGCAGGCTGTCATTATGGAGACAGCGATGTGTCTTTCACATTCTTAGGAATGTTCCATTGATGTGTTTGCAGCTTTGCATAAAATACAAATTTAGTCAAAGTCATCAGCAGAAGGTGTCTTTTAAAACTGAATATGAGAGGTTAGTGTTGTGTCACAGCAGGTTAAGCTGCTGCCTGCAATGCCAGCATCCCCTGTGAGCACCAGTTCGAGTCCTGGCTGCTCCACTTCCAATCCAGCTCCCTGCAAACGTGCCCAGGAAAGCAATGGAAGATGGCCCAGATGTTTGGGCCCCTGCTATCATGTGGGAGACCTAAGCAGAGTTCTGGGCTCCTGGGTCGATCTCTCCCTCCCTCTCTGTTGCTCTGCCTTACAAATAAATCTTTAAAAAAATGAATATTAAACCTCTGTTATTTATTTTGAAAGGATTAACTGAATGTGGGGAAATTCTAAAGAAACTCTCCAGGTACCTTTGGGCCCACCTGTCAAAATCCGAGTAAGTATAACACAAATAGTTCAAAGTCACACATCACGACATGTTATTTCCCTCTGCATGGCGTATTTTTTTTTTTAATTTTCTTCCTGCTAAGTTGTTTTATATAACCTTCCAATGGGGTAAAAAGTTAATGTTATTAAAAATAGAGAAATCTTTCCTTGGGAAATGTTATGGTCTAAGTCATTCAGTAGCCAGGAGCAAGTTATTGAAGAATTTGAAGAGGGGTATAAGCGGAGAAAAGACTCAATTTTCTTTTAATACTGCACAATAATAAAGTAGCTGTTTAACTAACATTGTATTCCATTTAAAACATTGCGCGAGTTTCATGAAACTGACTTTGGCACAAGTTGACCAACGGTGAAACATTCTATAATATCAGCAACGATGACTGCACCACGCCAGTGTGTTGTGTTGTTTTCCTGACAACCATTTGTGTGTGCTTGCTAATGTGCTAGGGACTTTGCACACCACAGTGAAGAGAGTAAAAATGTTCCTGCCACTGGTGGTTTATTGAGTCTAATCTTGGCATTTGGTGCCTCATTCCAATTTTCTCAATTAATTTACAATAGAATAAGTTTAGAATCAAAATGGAATTTATAATACTACAATACCAATTGTATTCAACTACAAAGTAATATAAAAACTCAAAATATTCTTTATAACAAGCATATTTTAAGTATAGATTATGGCCTAAGCATATTTTGGTTCTAACCACTCATGTTTATCTCATTAATCCTCACAGCAATTGTTTGAAGGATTAGCTGTTCTGAATTCTTTTTTTTTTTTTTGCAAGTCAAGAAACTGTAGCACAGGATAGACAAGCAACTTGTCTAAAGTCACGTAGGAGCAGGCTTAGAATCCAGAGCATTTGGTCTTAGCCAAAACATTATGTGTTGAAATTTGCGGAAAGTGAATTCTGAAAGAATACATAGAGTTAACATTTTCCTACTGTGTTTGAGTTTTTAGTTTGAGAGGAGCAGGATGGAAAAGAGAGGGAGAGAGGGAGAGAAGGAGAGAGGGAGGGGGAAGGGGAGAGAGAGAGAGTTAGTTTCCACCTGCTGGTTCAGTCTTCAAATGCCTGGGACTGCCGGGCTGGGCTTGGTCAATGCTGGGAGCTGGGAACTTAGTGTGGGTCTCCCGTGTGGGTGGCAGGGAGCCAGCTACTTGAGCCATCACCACTGCCTCCCAGGGTGTGCTTTAGCAGGAAGCTGGAATTGGTAGCTGAAACCAGGACTCAAATCCAGGCACTCGCATGTAGGTTATAGGCATCCTAACAGGCCAAATGCTTTCCTTTAATTAAAAGGAATTATATCTAGTAACAACCCACGTCCTAGCAGTTCTTGTTTTTATACACCACCAGATGTAGCTGGAATAACTTCTGATACCTGCTAAGGCCTGTGTAGCTCTATGATGACTTTGGAAACTGCTTGGTGCTACCCTATAACTTGCAACTCAGTAATTCCATTTGCCTGAGTTCAGTCGAGTGGGCATTGAGGAAACCTGTGTTTCAGGAAGCTACGAGAATAGTCCTTGCAGAAAAGTTTGCAGTATCAAAAAATGCATAGAAACAAGTCAGATGCCCATGGGAAGGAGGACACAGAATCAGTTATGATGTACACATCACAGTGCAGTAGTTCAAGCACAGCATCCTATAACCACATGCGGGATTTTAATCGTAATTAGTACTTGAGTTAAACAAAGAAATTTCAGAAAAGGCGTGGGATGCCTTTCTGATAAAAATTACAAATTAGGCATAATATACATCGTAAGAACTTAAAAAGTGAAGTGAGACTGAGTAAAATGGAATTCAAGGCAGTGGCAGCCTCTGAGGGGAGAGGCTGGGTAATGAGCTTTGGAAATGACTCACTGGGAAGATATAAGTTATGAAAAATCTTGGGCACCGGGTTCTAGTCCCGATTGCCCCTCTTCCAGTCCAGCTCTCTGCTGTGGCCAGGGAGTGCAGTGGAGGATGGCCCAAGTGCTTGGGCCCTGCACCCGCATGGGAGACCAGGAAGAAGCACCTGGCTCCTGGCTTCGGATCGGCGCAGCACCGGCCGTAGTGGCCATTTGGGGAGTGAACCAATGGAAGAAGGACCTTTCTCTTTGTCTCTCTCTCTCTCACTAACTCTACCTGTCAAAAAAAATTTAAAAAAAAAAAAGAAAAATCTTTTTGTTGCTGGGTTGAGTGAAGACGTCACAGATGTTGATTGTACATTAGCTTAAAAAGCAAATAACTGAACTGAATAAATAAACAGCATATAACAGAACAAGGATAATGACTGATTTAGTGTTTCACATTTGAAGTACATAACAGTAAGCCTGTCAATCTAAAATGTATGTGGAGATGAATTTTTTGCATAAATTTAAGCATACGCGTACACTGAAGTGAGTTGCAGTTCCACTCTTAGGATGTCAGGCTCCAACCAGGGGCTTATTCTATTATCAAAATCATGGCAATGCCCTGGAAAACTGTTAAAGGTAACAGAAATTTGTGCTTAGTTTTTTCTTTAAATTTCTTAGACTGGAAGAAGAGTTGCCCACCCAATCAAACTGTAGGTTTTCTCTGAGGCTGCTGCTCTGTCCACAGTCTCCGCCTGTTCTGTATTTTATTCAGGATGGTCAGCTTGCTGAAAGACTTCGTTGAATCTGAATTTTTTTTGATTGATGGAGATTCCTTACTCCTCACTTGTGCTCTCCATGTGAACCTCAAGATGGGGCAAACCCTCCACTTCTTCTACATTATGGAGCGGTTTCTGCACGACTTCATTCAAAAGGAAGCCAGATTTGTAATCGTCTTTTTTAAGGTAACAGATATTTCGTTCTCCGTTCTCATCTTGGAAAACACAGTCAATCATTTCGAAACGTGGCCCATCATTACTTAACTATTAGCTATATTGCTTCTTCAGTCTGTAACTAGAGGCTCTGCTGAAAGGGCTAATAGTAAATGTTGTGCAGAGGAGAATGGCCACCGAGTGTGTTCTTATCTACTTACACTTGTAGAGGCTGTGTAGAACATGTTTAATCATCTTAGCTCTTTCTATCATGTTAGCACAGTAACTCCCATAAGCTTCACAAAAATAACTAGACACTCATTTTTTATCTCTAATACTAACACTTGTTTCCTTTTTTTTTTTTACAGGATGCAGAAAATATATATTTTAACTGCCCTCATTTTCTGGCCCTTCGTACTGCCCTGATTCAACATTTAGAATACAATACTGATGTCACTGTTCATACCGAGTTTTCCAATTGTTTGTCTCCAGAATGGAACACATTTCTTGAGGAATGCTACCCGCATTTCTTGGTCGTCTCAGACGAAGGAATCACCGCTCGACAAACAGATTTTTTAAACATTTTTATCATTCATGCTCTTCAGAAGAAAATCAATATAGTACAGCCCTTGGGGCTAGAGTCGGATGTCCTTAGAATTTATGGATACCATACCTCAAGTCGCTTTGAGCACAGACAATTCTTTGAAATGGTAAGTCAGGTTGAACTGCCTAAGAAGAAGTGAGCTGTGTAAATGTGGAAGAAACAACCCTGATAATGTGAGTCCTTGTTCAAGAGGTTGGGCCTAGGAAGGCTCTGAAGGAATCTTTTAACGTGGAAAGCAGGAAGGTTTTGCTCTGGCTTTACAAGTCAGGTTAGTAGAAGTGAGTTCTGAGTTTTGGCAAAGAGAGAAATTCTTGTTGGGGATGAAGCCTTTGGGTGATTCGGTGAGATGAGGAAGAAGGGTGTGGGCCAAGTTCAAGGGCAAGAGGCGATGGAGGCCAGTGCCACAGCTCACTAGGCTAATCCTCCGCCTGCGGCGCCGGCACCCCACGTTCTAGTCCCGGTCAGGGCCCCGCATTCTGTCCCGATTGCCCCTCTTCCGGGCCAGCTCTCTGCTGTGGCCCCGAGTGCAGTGGAGGATGACCCAAGTCCTTGGGCCCTGCACCGGCACGGGAGACCAGGAGAAGCACCTGGCTCCTGGCTTTGGATCAGTGCAGTGCGCCGGCCGCAGTGGCCATTGTGGGGTGAACCAATGGAAAAGGAAGACCTTTCTCAGTGGACAGTGAGAGAGAGAGAGAGAAAAAAAGAAAGAAGAAATGGAGGGGAGGAACCCAGAGAAACCAGACATGAGAGCACCAAGGTGGGAAATTCTGTTTCTTCTGCATAAATTATACAAATATGTGTGCATGTGACAGCTCATAGGGACACACACTCAGATGTGTACTTGTTTGCATATGTATTACCTAGGAGAGTTCTTCAAAATGTTCGTGGAAAATGGAATTAAAGATGCTAAGTTTGGTGCAAAAAATCGAACATGCATAGTTTTTTTAATAATTTTTTTTGTTTTTGTAATATGGACAAATTTTATCTATACAGTTTTAGAGTATAGTGATACTTCCCACCCTCTCCTCCCTCGTGCCCATGCTCCCACACCCCCCCTTCCTTTGTTATTTTTTTTTCTTTTAAAGATTTTTATTTATTTATTTGACAGAGTCAGAGAGAGCAGACAGAGAGGGAGAAACAGAGGGAAAGATCTTCCATCCACCAGTTCTCTTTCCAATTGGCTGCAGCTGCTGGAGCTGAGCTGATCTGAAGCTAGAATGCAATCCAGATCTCCCACATGGGAGGTGGGAGCCCAGTTCCCTGAGCTGTCGCTGGTTTCCCAGGGTGTGCATTAGCAGGAAGCTGGAGTTAGGAACTGGAGCTGGGAATCAGATCCAAGCATTCCCGTGTGGGATGTGGGTGTCAGTCTCAAGGCTCAGTGCTCATACCATTTGGTACTTTTTAAATAGTTGCTTTTATGGAACTAGGTAGAAGTGTTTTTTGTTGTTGTTAGATTGCAATGTCCTCAGCATTAGTTCAAGAAGACATAATGGAAGTTTATTTGATTTGAATTGATGGCTTTCTTTTTGTTTTCCTGTAGCCAAATAAACATGACTTTCCACCTTGTATTTAGTTTAACTAGAGGTTTGTGATGTGTACACATACTTGTTTTTTTTTTTTTTTGTATCTGTGTGTGTAGCATGAGAAACAGCTGCGACATGCCTTACATGCCCATGTGGTTTTCCAAAAGTCACAGGAAGCAAGAATATCTGTGTGTGGTCATTTGAAATTAAATGTGGAAGACCTGCAGAAAGAGGTAATGACTATGCTCCTAAAACTAAAGTTCAGCATGTAGGAAATATACCTTTGATGGCTATTGCTTCTAGCAAATAGCCCTGTCCTATGCTCGCCTTCACGCCCCCTGACTCCCTAGCCTTCCATCTCTGGGAAGTGTTCTCTTGCAAGCCGCATTCCTCTGAGGCAGAAAGGGTCTTGCTAAATTGTTATCAAAACATCCTGAAGTTGGTTAAAAATATTTTCTACAAAATACTTTGTATGCAATGTGTGGTGATACTGGCCAGAGGCCAGTGCTGTGATAATGTTAACGATCCCAGGGCTTACTCTTGTGATGGGTGAGGTGGCTCTTGTGGGTGCTGGCTTCCTGGAAGACGGGAATTGTTCAGATCTTGAAAGGAAAGGGATCTTTGAGGTTAGCAAATGCAAGGAAGCCATTGGCCTTTGGGAACGTCTCCGGAAGGTAACCTAGGCCAGTGGTTACTCTGTACTTCTGATTTCCTGAATCATGCCATCTCACGTGGTTCCACAATCCATAGAACAGTGTTTTTGGAAGACTAGGCATGACGTGGTGATGAGACGGGGTTCACCTGACTGTGGAGTCAGTACACGTATGAGCATCCAGATATTTAGTGTCCCCTATTCTAAGGTGAACTAAAAGTCCCCACGTCATTGGAATCTTCTCTCCATTCTCCCTGCATTCACTCTCTCACTTAACCATACAGCAATATTTGTGACACGGATGCATCATTCCACGTGTCATGCTAGGTGCTGGACTTACAGTGGCGGACAAGACCGAAAGGGGTCTTGTTTTCATAGGAATTTTAACCTATGTGAGCCAAGTAACCAACTGTAACGTTGCATGGAGAAAGATGCAGGTGATTCCTTGAGCAGCTGTGAGAAGGGGAGGGACTCTTAGAGCTGCAGCGGAGCGTTCACTGTGGCTCTAGCTATGGTTTTTATTCATGTCCTCACTCTCATTCCTGTTTTACATAGGTGGGGTTTTTTAACAGCCTGTGCTCAAGCGTTACCCTGTCCTTCTCTCCTTCCCAAACTTGTAGCCCTTCCTGGGGCTCAGTGGCCCTCCCCTGCTCCTTAGGCCCCCAGGAGCACACAGAGTAGAAATAGGGCTGCCAGTTTCATCCTCTGAGTTCCTCTGATTTCAAAGGGCAGCCTATGTGTGCTGATGCTCTCCTGCTCGGAACTCCCTGGGGGTGCTCTTTTCAGTCTTAGTGTAAAGCCCCTGTGAGACCCGACATAGCATGTAGACACTGAACTGACGTCTTTAAGTGAAAGAATTGAGACCAGGTGACTTGTTCAATGACTGTTTCGAGCTTTTAGAAGGTGTTGCGTCTCCTGGTTCAAATCCTGATGCCTCACCACGGACTCAGATAAATGTCTTCAGTCTCCATCGCCCCCGTCTGCTCCTGTCCACATCTCTTGCTGAGCGCTGTGATTTATCGTGCCTTTGCAACTTTCCCCAAAATACAAGGGTTCTCGTGATCACGCCTTTGGTAGTAGTCGTTCGTATCAGTTTATGGGAGTAGAGCTGTTGATCGTTAGCAGTGTGTATGCCATGCATCTCAGTGTCTTCACTGGCCCCTGGGAAGTGTCTGGGCTGACAACACTGAAGAATCCACAGGTTAATCATACAGAGACCTGTGGATTTGCCATGGCCTGTAGATCAGCAGGAGAAAGTTATTAATATTAAAATGTCACTTAGGACCTTATGAAATACTGGCTCAGCATCATTTTCCAAATTCCGCAGGCCTATCTTATATGTTTTTCTTTAAGTTTTTGAAAGATAAAATTTCAGTATTTTTCTAGAATTAATTACTATGTCAGCTTTGAATCTTGTTTCTTGGAATCACTGTTTTTTTGTTTTTTTTTGACAAAGTGTTCTATTTCAGGTGCATCAAACCCTGTCCTTGCTTCAGGACCTGTGGCCACAAGGAGCTGAAATCCGAGGTGTTGTCTGCTCCGTTTCATGCTCGGTGGCACTAAAGCTCTACAAAAAAATGTTACTAGATTTAGAAGACCGTGAAAACCCAAACACATACACAGAAAACTGTGATACACAGGTGAGACTCCTTCAAAACCAATGAGCCCGTCTCATGCCACTTTTGATGATGTGACAGTGCTTGTGGGTGGTGGCCCTATGCATAAGCTCAAGGTCAAACAGAAAATACGACGTGTGGATCACATGTTTGCTGGCTAAGCATGGAGATATCATTATGATCTCATTCTTATGAAAGCTGGCAAGATTCTTTATAAGATAGTTGAGATGAATCTGTCACCTCTTTCATCTCTGATCACAGGACAAATATCTTTTGTCCCCTGGCTCAGAGCTGGTCATCATTGCTGCTTGCAATCTCCTGGGCCAGTTTCAATGCATACGTGGTGACATTGCACAGAAGTTAGCATTTGTCAAAGCCGATAGGCAGTGGGACCTGACGATGAGCCCACTGTCCACTTTGTGGCTCAGCATCACGTTTTCTGTAATGATAAGGTTGCTCCTATTTGTAACAGTAGTGAGCTAGTAGAGTCTGAATTACTTGTCAATCCTTGCTGTAGTGGGCATGCAGTCACCAACTTTTTACTGTTCTTGGTGGTCTACTACATGGTAAGTAAAAGTCAAGCAGCTACTCGGGGGCAGAGCTGGGATGCAACCCATTTTTTCCTTTTCTGTTCTGCTACGTTGCTTTACCGTATAGATCACAGCCATGCTCAGCCCTGGTTCTACATAGGAACAGGTGTGACAAGAAGCAGCTTTTCTGCAACCCCTGGTACTTCTGCTCTTGAGGACATGAATAACCGGCTGCTGGACATGTCCTTAAACAGAGGCCATCCCCTACCATTTTATCAAATGCAAGGTTTAGATACAGTGAATTTCGGAACTCCATGTATTAGGCAAAGCTTTCACTCCTAGGCAACACAGCTAGTTGTGTTGTTTTTCATCCATCACATGCTTAGTAGAATTTTTCTAGAGATAAAATTACCCCCAAAAGAATTAAATCATCACATGGGAGAATTTTGGGTAAGGTGCCTTAAAATATTGTTACTGCATGTCTGAATTTTTTCAAGAAAATTTGACTTCTTGTTTGTATTTTTCTCTTTAAATTTTTTTCTTTCTTTGTTTTTATTTATTTGAAAGGGAGAGCAGAGAGAGAACATGAGCAAGTGCAAGCGAGCCCATCTGCCAATTAATTTCTCAAATGCCCACAACAGCAGGACTGGGCCAGGCTGAAGCCAGGGCTCTGATCTCAGTGTGGTTCTCCCAGCTGAATGGCAGTCATCACCTGGGGTCTTAACGTTAGGAGGTTGGGTGTTAGCAGGAAGTTGGTCTTGGAAGCAAAGCTGGGACTCCATCCTAGACACCTGTTACGGGATGTAGGTGTCCAAGCAGACTCAACCCGTGCACCAAAGGCCCACCTTTGTATCTGAATTTTTATGTTGCCTGTGCAAGTGGACATTTTAAAAATTCATGTTTTTCCAGGATTTGAAGGAGGCACCCACACTCAGTGAAGCAGCAGACCTGTGCCGAATGTACTGTCTCAGTGTGATTTTCCTTCAGCATTTACCTCTGATCCAAAGAGCTAAGAGTAGAATCATTACTCATAAATGGGATGCAACACTTTCTCCATTTCTAAGAATGGTAAGTGAACCACCTGGAAATTCATAAGCGCTCAAAATTCAATAAGGCAAAACTTGGACGGTGCAATCCTGTGTCTCTACTGATACTGTTTTGCTTTCTATAGTCATCTTTTTTTTTTATTTTTTTTTTTATTTTTTGACAGGCAGAGTGGACAGTGAGAGAGAGAGACAGAGAGAAAGGTCTTCCTTTTTTGCCGTTGGTTCACCCTCCAATGGCTGCCACGGCCGGCGCGCTGCAGCCGGTGCACCACGCTGATCTGATGGCAGGAGCCAGGAGCCAGGTGCTTTTCCTGGTCTCCCATGGGGTGCAGGGCCCAAGCACCTGGGCCATCCTCCACTGCACTCCCTGGCCACAGCAGAGAGCTGGCCTGGAAGAGGGGCAACCGGGACAGAATCCGGCGCCCCGACCAGGACTAGAACCCGGTGTACCGGCGCCAAAAGGCGGAGGATTAGCCTAGTGAGCCTCGGCGCCGGCCCTTTATAGTCATCTTAAAAGGTTCTTTGTTTCCTGTATCCATCTTCAGCATGGCTACCAACAAACAATGCATGTTTCCTTGAAAAACTGAGTCCTAGATAAAAGCACTCCATACAAAAATGTAGTCCTCCCTAGTATAAAACAACCCCCACACTGAAGAAAACAACTCTAATGAGTATTATATAAATAGTGAAGTAATGAATAAAGAGTTTACATTCATTGCGTTTCACACTTTGTAGCCAGTTGAAACAGAGACGACAGGAATACAAAAGTCCTTTGTAAGTTCTTAGGAAATTTAGGAAAATTTGAAAACCTTGGTTTTTTGTACTTAGCACAGTTTGATGCTTTTATGTAGTTAGTTGTGATCTCACTTCTTTTTTTTATTTTTATTTTTATTTTTTATTTTTATTTTTTGACAGGCAGAGTGGACAGTGAGAGAGAGAGACAGAGAGAAAGGTCTTCCTTTGCCGTTGGTTCACCCTCCAATGGCCGCCGTGGCTGGCGCGCTGCGGCCGGCGCACCGCGCTGATCCAAAGGCAGGACCCAGGTGCTTCTCCTGGTCTCCCATGGGGTGCAGGGCCCAAGCACCTGGGCCATCCTCCACTGCACTCCCTGGCCACAGCAGAGAGCTGGCCTGGAAGAGGGGCAACCGGGACTAGAACCCGGTGTGCCGGCGCCGCTAGGCAGAGGATTAGCCTAGTGAGCCGCGGTGCCGGCCGATCTCGCTTCTTTTTTAAGATTTATTTTATTTCTTTGAAAGACAGAATTACAGAGAGAGGTAGAGACACAGAGAGAGGTCTTCTATCCACTGGTTCACTCCCCAAATGGCCGCAGAGAGAGAGAGAGAGAGAGAGAGATCTTTCTTCCACAGGCTCACTCCTCAAATGGTTACAATGGTGGGGTCTGGCCCAGACTGAAGCCAGGAGCTTCTTCTGGGTCTCCCACGTGGGTTCAAGGGCCAAAGACTTGGGCCATCTTCTACTGCTTTCCCAGGCCATAACAAAGAGCTGGATTGGAAGAGCAGCAACCGGGACTCGAACAGGTGCCCATATGGGATGCCGGTGCTTCAAGCCAGGGCTTTAACCCACTGCGCCACAGTGTGTCGGCCCTTAAGCCATCTTCCACTGCTTTCCCAGGTGCATCAGCAGGGAACTGGATTGGAGAAAGAGTGTCTGAGACTTCAACCAGCACCCATATGGGATGCCTAGTAAAGGCCCCATAGACCTAACTCTTGAAATGATACCATAAACAACTTTTAATTGTAAATCTGTAGTAAAGCAGTTAAATGCCCACTACTTTTATATATTTATTAGTTCGAATCAATGAGGAAGTATTTATTGAAATTATGATTGGGATGAGTTCAGAAGAAAAAATTAATGTTAGCACTGAAAAATACCTCAAAGGTTATACACGGTTATTTCAAAAAGTTCATGGAAAGGGGCTGGCACTGTGGTGTAGCAGGTAAAGCTGCCACCTGCAGTGCCAGCATCCCATATGGATGCCGGTTCAAGTCCTGGCTGCTCCACTTCCAATCCAGCTCTCTTCTATGGCCTGGGAAAGCAGTAGAAGATGGCCCAAGTCCTTGGGCCCCTGCACCCACGTGGGAGACCTGAAAGAAGTTCCTGGCTCCTGGATTGGTGCAGCTCCAGCCATTGTGACCATCTGGGGAGTGACCCAGTGGATGGAAGACCTCTCTCTCTCTCTCTCTCTCTCTGCTTCTGCCTCTCTGTAACTCTGCCTTTCAAATAAATAAATATTTTAGTATATGTGCTGCTGAAGCGAGCACAATAAATAAATATTTTTTAAAAATTTCATGGAACTACAAGGTATCGTGAATTTCCACAAACTTTTTGAAGACCCCTTGGATATTGCCCTTGTTATTTTGCAGTGGGATGGACCGGAAGAAGGTAACTGGCTCTAAGCTCTTGGTCTTCACTGTATGTCCTTTGTCTTTGTACAAGGAGTAGATGATGCTCAGGGAAACTTAATTGACACGGTCACATTTTTGGAAGATTTTATATCATTAACACCTGTTCCTCTCTCTCTTTTGTCCTTTTGTATTTTTTCCAGCTAAAACAATGTGAATTTCTCATCCTAAAACAATTAAAAGTTACAAATAATTGGAGTGTGGATTTCACCGGCCTCCCTGACTTAACTGATAATATTTTATGGAAAAATATTGCTTATTATTATGAAATTGAGTATCACAGAGGTATGCTTTAAATAGCTGTTCATTAAATAGTTTTTTAAATTCATTGTCCATGCCTGAATGAGAATTGTATCTAATAAATAATGACAGTGGGTTAGTCATGCATCAATTAGGTTGAATTACATAAAAAGTTTCTCTGAAGATATGTTTTTTTTAAAAAGATGTATTTATTTGAAAGTCAGAGTTATAGAGGGAGAGAAAGAGGGAGAGAGAGAAAGAGAACATTTTCTATCCACTGGTTCCCTGGTTCCCTCCCCAGATGCCTGCAATGGCCAGGTCTGGGCCAGGCTGAAGCCCAGAGCAAGGAGCTTCTTCTGGGTCGCCCGTGTGGGTGGAAGGGGCCCAAGGAATTGGGTCATCTTATATTGCTTCTCCCAGGCCAGTATCAGGGAGCTGGATTGGCAGTGGAGCAGCTGGGGCTTGAACTGGCACCCATATGGGATGCTGGCCAACCACCCTGAAGATATTTTCTGTGGAAAGTCTGTATTTTCTTTCTTTCTTTCTTTCTTTCTTTTTTTTTTTTTTTTTTTGACAGGCAGAGTGGACAGTGAGAGAGAGAGAAGGTCTTCCTTTGCCATTGGTTCACCCTCCAATGGCTGCCACAGCTGGCGCTGTGGCCAGTGCACCACACTAATCCGAAGGCAGGATCCAGGTGCTTCTCCTGGTCTCCCATGGGGTGCAGAGCCCAAGCACTTGGTCCATCCTCCACTGCCTTCCCTGGCCACAGGCAGAGAGCTGGCCTGGAAGAGGGGCAACCGGGACAGAATCTGGTGCCCCGACCAGGACTAGAACCCGGTGTGCCAGCGCCGCTAGGTGGAGGATTAGCCTAGTGAGCCGCGGCGCCGGCCTGGAAAGTCTGTATTTTCACAAGGTTCAGTTGAGGGGTCTTTATAAGAGTGTTTTTTTTTTTTTTTTTTGAATAATTATGGGGTAATTGATTAGTTACTTGGGGAAAAAAAGGAAGATAAATGGAAAGGAACTACGGAGTTGTAATTTATTCTGTGTCTTCCATATGAGGTACTTCAAAGTGTTCATGGATAATGGAATTAAATGCCACATCTTCTTTCTTATGTGGAAGGAAAAGAAAAAAGTGGATATCTGAGCTTAGAATAGTGACCAGTAGTGCTTGGAGGGGATGTAGGGAGGGAATTAGAGGGAGGTTGGCTATAGGGTCTAAAACCCCACTAGACAGAAGTAACTGGTCCTAGTGTTGCACAGCACAGGGAGAGACCGTAGCCCATAATAACGCATTGCACAGTGTGGAGAGGAGCTGGAGGTGGGCATGCTGATTTCCCGATTTGATCAGCTTTCACTGTTGAAATATTGCACCATGCACCATAATGGTGTGCAAGTATTGCATGTTAATTAAAAATGCAAGAAGTAAAGTATAATAAAATAAGTTGATTTTGGTATAAAAATTTCTGGAATCTCCAAAAACTTTGTGGAAAATGAGTATGAAGAACACCTTATGCATAGATTTCAATTCTTTTTTTGCACCAGAATCAACTTTTAGTTCCATTTTTCCATGCAGTTTTTGAAGAACCCTCCTACACCAGATATTGTGTATGTGTTGGAAAATGACAATGTAGCTTTGCTGCTGGCTGCTTCAGATAAGATGTTGTTCCCATGGAAACTGAAGTGGCGTACCAGCTTGGAGCATTTTCTGAAGGATGCTCACTCATGTGTGCATGTGAGAGCGAGAGCGAGAGCGAGAGAGAGAGAGTGTGTGTGTCTTCCATATGCTGGATCACTCTCCAAATAGCCACAATGGTTAGGGCTGGGCCCAGCCAAAGTCAGGAGCTTGGAGCTCCACCTGGATCTCCCATGCAGGTGGCAGGGGCCCAAGCACTTGGACCATCATCTGCTCCTTTCTCAGGAGTGTTAGCAGGAGGCTGGATGGGAAGCAGAGCAGCCGGAACTCCTACTAGTGCTCCAATATGGGATGCCAGTATCACAGGTGTCCAGGATGGGATGCCAGTATTACAAGTGGCAGCTTGACCCACTGTGCCACAATGCTGCTCCCTGCTTTTTTTTGTGGCAGAAAAATATAACAATAGCAGTATCAATTTTATTTTTGCTCTAGCGGTCTTCAAATATTGAGTACGTAATGAAAACATCATATTCTGTCCTGCATTAAGCATCTAACATTAGAAGCTAGTAACTATAAACTTGAATAACTCAGACACCTGTAACACATAAATTCAGACTTTGATTATGAATTGGAATATGTTACCTTCTCCTCCCTAGGACTCGACTTGGAATTGGGTGACGCTCTGATGCACGCATATCACAAGCTGTGGAACACAACGTTAGCCTTGTCAGAGGGTGGTGACTTTGGAGACTCCATGCCCGTGAGGACAACTTCCAGACTGTTCCTTACACAGAAGGAAACATTGCCTAAAGGTGCTGACAGTTTGCTAGAAAAGATTTGCTTGTTATTTGAAAGACAAAATGGCACAGAGAGAGAGAGAGGGAGAGGAGAGAGATCTTCCATCTGCTTTTTCACTTTCCAAATGGCTGCAACCACTGGGCTGGTCCAGGCTGAAGCGAGGAGTCAGAAACTCCATTCAGGTCTCCAACTGAGGTGACAGGGACCAAGCACTTGGGACATCTTCTGTTACTTTTCCAAGAGCATTAGCAGGGAGCTGGATCAGAAGTGGAGCAGCTGGAACAGCACTCATGAGATGCTGATGTTGCAAACAGCTTTAACTTGCTGCACCACAGTGCCAGCCCCAATAGTTTTTTAAAAGTGGATCTCATTCCAGATGGAAAGAGATTAGCAGTGCAATCCTTGTTTAGAAAATAGGTCTGGTCTTTATAAGTTTTGCCTTTTGGCTGGGATAGTCATACTGAATAGCTTCTACTCCTCTAGCAACTCCTTTGCCTTGCGATTGTTTTTATTTATTTTTCTAGTTGGTTTCCCAATCAACCTTGCTGGTGGTATTATCAATCTCATTTTAGAGGTAAGATCTTGGGAAGGTTGTTGTAGATCACACAGCAAATTCATGGAAGAGAGAGGATTTGAATCCGTGTCTGTCTGTCTCCATAGTCAGATACAGAAAACGTTGTCATAGCTTTACTACTTTTTTTTACCAAAGGCAACTTTTTCCCTAAAGCTCTATGAAGAAGTAGCTTAAATTTAAATAGGTCTTAAGGTGTTGTGATTGACACATCAGATGAGTCCATTCATGCAGAAAAAGGTTTGGGAGTTGAATGAAATATACAAAAGTTCTTTTGAATTTTCGCTAGCCCGAGATGTGGAAATAAATTAATGCATTTTGTTGGTACCGATGTTTAAATTTAAAACATTTTTATTAAACAAATTTATTTCTCTTGGTTTGACCTATGGAAAAATAAGCAGAGATCTTTCTGTGGTCTAGAATAAATATTTGTCTTTTCTAGGTTACATAGTGATTCTTTGACTCTTAAAATAAATTCTACCTAACTCCATTCAGATATGAGGAGCTTTCAAAAAAATTAATGGAAAATGAGTACTAGGGAAAAACTATGTGGGATTTCAAACAACTTTTCACCAAAATGAACTTATCTTTTAGTATCCTCACACTTTAAATAGTTAATGGAAAATGGAATTTTAAAACAAACTTACATTTTGCCAGATTTTGAAATCTACACCGATGAGTATTTACATTTGTGACTTAATATGTGGAGCAGAAATGTGATTTGAACGTCTACTTTGTAGAAATTCTATTCAGTTTCTATTTATTTGGTAATGAGAGATTACTTAGATTACTTAGGCTTAGTTTTGCTATTGCAGAAATGCCTGCATCAGAATGGTGAATTTTAATTAGAGTTTAGTGTTCAAATATCAATTGTATTTCTGAATATTGCCAGGATCAAATCAAGAAATTCCCAAGCTTGGACTAATTCCTCTGAAATCTGAGGTTATAGAAGATTACGCTGGAGATATTTGGTCCGAACTACCTTTTGTAAGCAGGTATTTATCTTGCTTGTAATAGCTCTGTGGCTGTAACCAAATATCTTTTTTTTAAACTTTTATTTAATGAATATAAATTTCCAAAGTACAGCTTATGGATTACAATGCCAAATATCTTTGAGTATGGTGGACTGCATCTATTGTATGTGGTGAAAATTCATATTGAGAGATACTTTTTTTTCAACTTGATTGATTGGTATGATTTTAAAAACATTTATGTGTTTGCTTTAAATGACTCTACACCACTTACATATCTTTACCTTTTTCTCCATAATAATGTCAGCATAATTCATAGTATAATGAAAGCAGTGGGTTGTTGAGGTGTGGCTGTAGCAAGACCATAAAAATTCAAGGCCTGATGTTGGATACATCATCTATGTGGATCTTAAAGTCAGCAAAAATGATCAGTGAGAACAAGGAGGTGACAAAGAGAATTGTTGGGTGGCTGGGTTCAGGTTCTTATCTGTAATGCAAGAAAGAATTTGATCTTTAGATGTGAGTAAAGGTTGGCAGAGGAATAAGATTGATTATCCATAAAGTGAAAGTACACACTCAACAGGAAGCGCAGGTGTACCTGAGAGTGAGCTGCACCCAGCCAGGTTTGAGTTACCTCTTTTAGATGAACTTGAGAGATGGGAAGGATAGAATATTCTTAGGAGGTGTTATGTGGGGCAGGGTTTTCCAGGGGTAGGGGGAGAGTCGATATTTGGGCACCTCCCATTTACTTGCCTTTTTAGGAAGTCTTGGAAGAGTCTGGTGTCAGGCACGTGGAGGGAGTGAAGTGTCAGCAGTGATGTCATTGTAACTGGTTGTGGGTATGGTCAGCAGTCATAGGTTCCGGGCAGTTCTGTGGTGATTGTGATTTTGGTTACGTTAGCCGCAGCACAAAAGGGGAGGGATTTGGGGAGTAGGTGAGGTCCTGGGGGAGGGGCTGGTGGCGCCTGTGACAAGGTGATTCAGCAGAGAAGGTTGTTGGAGTTTTTTTAAATTAATTTATTTATTTGAAAGGCAGAAGGAGGGAGGGAGGGAGGGAGGGAGGGAGGGAGGGAGAGAGAAAGAGAGAGAGAGGTCTTCCATCTGCTGGTTCCCTCCCCAGATGGCTGCAATGGGTGGAATTTCACCAATCTGAAGCCAGAAGCCAGGAGTTTCTTCCAGGTCTCCCACGCGGGTACAGGGACCCAAGCACTTGAGCCATCCTCCACTGCTTTCCCAGGCCACAGCAGAGAGCTGGATCAGAAGTGGAGCTGGGAATGGAACCAGCGCCCTTATGGGATGCCGGTGCTGCAGATGGTGGCTTTACCTGCTATGCCACAGCACTGGCCAGGATTATTGGAGTTAACATGAAGTAAGGTTGCTCCACACCTTTATTTGCTAGAATTGTCAGTGTCACATTGGAGGCATAGGTTTCCGTGTTGTAGAAGTGGGGACGGTGTTCTTGAGACAGCAGTTAAGTGTACTAAAGGCTCGAGAGTAAGAGGATAATTGGTTGAAAAATTAGCCAAACTAGGCCGGCGCCGCGGCTCACTAGGCTAATCCTCTGCCTAGCGGCGCCGGCACACCGGGTTCTAGTCCCGGTCGGGGCGCCAGATTCTGTCCCGGTTGCCCCTCTTCCAGGCCAGCTCTCTGCTGTGGCCAGGGAGTGCAGTGGAGGATGGCCCAAGTGCTTGGGCCCTGCACCCTATGGGAGACCAGGAAAAGCACCTGGCTCCTGGCTCCTACCATCGGATCAGCGCGGTGCGCCGGCCGCGGCGGCCATTGGAGGGTGAACCAACGGCAAAAGGAAGACCTTTCTCTCTGTCTCTCTCTCACTGTCCACTCTACCTGTCAAAAAAAAAAAAAAAATTAGCCAAACTGAAGAGATAACAAAGGAAGCAGAAAAAATTCCAAATGTAAATGTGTATATGGCAGACAGAATAAAGCAAATCCTTGTGAAAGTAGCAAATTACTTTGCAAATGGTATGTTTTAAAATATCTATATTTATAAAAAATCAAACTCTCTCTGTACATAACACCATGCCATAAGTCAAATCTTGGTGGTCAGAAATCTAAATGTGAAAGACAACAGTCACATTTTCAGAAGACAATACAGGAAAATATCTTTATGGTGCCAGAGTAGAGACGTCATGGCCTTCAAAGACAGTATAAAACTCCAAGTCATTAGGAAAATAAGGATACATTTGACATTATAAAAATCAATAATAGCAAAACAGATTTTGGAAGTCATTTAGAAGGTATATAAGCATCACAGGGTTAGCATAAAAGATTTAGGATAAAGATGTCCTAGAACTCACGAGAAAGACAGGAATGAGACAGTAGAGAAATAGGAATAGGGAGAAATAGGTCACTAATAGAGAAGCTAGTGGGGAATGGCCCGTAAAACTGTAAAAAGATATCTAAAGGTCCTTGTGCATCTAAGAAATGAAAATTAAAGCTACAGCGAGGCCGTATTCAACACTCTTCCTTTTGATAAAATTTATGACTAAGTAAGGCCAAAGGTGTGAGGCAGTGGGCAGGCTGGTGGCAGAAACAGAACCAGTAAAAGCTACACAGGTTCAAGATGTGCTGTGTCCGCAACCTGCAGCTTCCCTGGAGAAACTCTGATGTTTGAGTGAGGTGAGTTTGCATCAGTGTCACTGCAGGATTGTTTATATAGATGCAAGCCATCTGTAGAACAAGGAAAAGAATATTGTGGAACAGAATATAAACTAAAAAATATTTGTTGAGAGGCGGACACAGACACACAGAGAAAGAAACAGAGAGAGACTCTCTCTCTCTCTCTCTCACACATACACACACACACACACACACACACACACACACACAGAGCTCTCCTCTATTGAGTCACTCCCCAGATGCCTGCAATAACTGGGTTTGGACTGGGCTGCTGCCCATCCAGTGTCTGCATTTACAGGAAGCCAGAGTCAGGAGCTGGAGCCAGGAATCGAATCTGGGTATTTCCAATGTGGGTGTTTTAACCGCTGGGCTAAATGCCTGCCCCAGTAGTGGGATATTCTTACAATGCAGTACTCCACAGTAAAAATAAATAACAGCATACACATACATATACATACACACACAGCCATGCACGCATCCACACGGGTGAATTTCCAAACCACACTGCTTATGTAGTTAAGTAAGTTAGAGAGTGTTGTGACTCTCATATCATTTATGGGCACGCTACTTGTTTTTTGTTTTTTTTTTTTTTTTTTTTTTTGACAGGCAGAGTGGATAGTGAGAGAGAGAGACAGAGAGAAAGGTCTTTTCTTCCTTTTGCCATTGGTTCACCCTCCAATGGCCACCATAGCTCGCGTGCTGCGGCCGGCGCACCACGCTGATCCGAAGGCAGGAGCCAGGTGCTTCTCCTGGTCTCCCATGGGGTGCAGAGCCCAAGCACTTGGTCCATCCTCCACTGCCTTCCCGGGCCACAGCAGAGAGCTGGCCTGGAAGAGGGGCAACCGGGAAAGAACCCGGCGCCCTGACCAGACTGGAACCTGGTGTGCTGGTGCCGCTAGGTGGAGGATTAGCCTATTGAGCCGCGGCGCTGGCCAGGGGCACACTACTTGTAATGTATGCACATTTATATTGTGCATGGGCATGATATACATATAAGGAAGAAGCTGCTTCTTAGAAGAGAGAATGAGGGGTAGTCTTTGATGCAGCAGCTTAACTCACCACTTGGGATGCCTGCAATCAGAGTGCCTGGTTCAAGGGTCAGCCACTGCACTTCCAATCCTGCTTCCTGCTACTGTGCATCCTGGGAGACCGCAGATGATGGTTAAGGTCCATGAGTCCCTGCCACCCACTTGGGAGACCTGGATGGAGTTCTGGCTCCTTGCTTTGGCCTGGCCCAGCCCTGGCTGTGTGGGCATTTGAGGAGCAAACCAGTGGATAGAAGATTGTTTTCTATCTCTGTCTCTTGTCTCTGTCTCTCGCTCTCTGATTCTTTCAAGGCAAAAAAAAAAAAAAGACATAAACATAAAAAAAGAGAAGAATGGAATTTCTGAGAAATATATAGGGGGCTTCAAATATATCTACAGTGGTTTATTTTTTCTTTCTTCATTTGACAGATAGGGTTAGACAATGAGAGAGAGAGACAGAGAGAAAGGTCTTCCTTCCGTTGTTTCTCTCCCCAAATGGCCGCTATGGCCAGAGCTGTGCCCGATCCGAAGCCAGGAGCCAGGTGCTTCCTCCTGGTCTCCCACGCGGGTGCAGGGGCCCAAACACTTGGGCCATCCTCCACTGCCTTCCTGCGCCACAGCAGAGAGCTGGACTGGAAGAGGAGCAACTGAGACTAGAACCTGGCGCCCATATTGGATGCCGGTGCCACAGGCGGAGGATTAACCAAGTGAGCCACAGCGCCAACTCTTATTTTTTTTTAAAATCAATGAAATCTGAAACAAACCTGGAAAAAAATTATCAGTTATCAAAATGAGTTGCCATCTCCTTGGTCAACCAATCTCATGACTTGAGGATGAACTGTCGCAAGTATCAAATTCTTTACTCCAGCTACCAGATAAGAATTGGCTGAAAATTCTGTGACTCATGTATTTTTTTTTTAAGATTTATTTATTTATTTGAATGGCAGAATTACAGAGAGGCAGAGGCAGAGGCAGAGAGAGAGAGAGAGAGAGAGAGAGGTCTTCCGTCCACTGGTTCACTCCCTAGATGGCTGCAAATGGCCAGAGCTGGGCTGATCTGACGCCAGGAGCCAGAAGCTTCTTCCAGGTCTCCCATGCAGGTGCAGGGGCCCAAACACTTGGGCCATCTTCCACTGCTTTCCCGGGCCACAGCAGAGAGATGGGTCGGAAGTGGAGCAGCTGGGTCTTGAACCGGCGCCATTATGGGATGCTGGCCCTGCAGGCGGCGGCTTTACCCGCTGCCCCACGGCACTGACCCCGTGACTCGTATCTTGAATCTGCTCTCAGTTGCTGTCTCCTGGGCCCTGTAAACTCACTGTGTGCAATGCCAGCGCCCACTGACCTCACAGGCACCTAGAGGTCCCACCGTGCGTCTCTATCATTCTCTCTTCTCTCTCCATGTTTTTCTCATCATCCTTGGCGATGTCCTTGACTTCCCTTTCTGTTTCTCATCTAATCTGGCAGCGAAATCTGTTCCTGTTCCTGCAAGATGCTTCCAGAGCCTGGCCTTCCTTGCTCACCCTGTAGCTGTGCGATCGGCCCCCCATCACCCCAAGTGATCTCCTTCACAGTGGTGTCCAAACATCCGCTGCGGGGAGAGATCAGTTTGTTTCTCCCTGCTCAAACCTGCTAAGGAGCCTGACCAGGATCTGCTGCTCTGTCCTCTGTCTTACTCTCCCTGCCCCCTTAACCTCATTTGAGCCTAATCTGTCCCCCTCTGAGTACTCCTCCAGGCTGGCCTCCCGCTGTTTCTTGTACACAATTGCTCTCCCAGCTCACAGCCTTTCTATTTTTTTTTTAAGATTTATTTTATTTATATGAAAGACAGAGTCACAGAGAGGTAGAGCCAGAGAGAAAGAGAGGGAGGGAGAGAGGGAGGGAGGGAGAGAGAGAGAGGCCCTCCATCTGATGGTTCACCTCCAAAGGACTGCAACAGCCAGAGCTGAGCTGATGTGGAGGCAGGAGCCAGGAGCCTCCCACGGGTCTCCCATGCAGGCACAGGGGCCCAAGCACCCGGGCCATCCTCCACTGCTCTCCCAGGCCACAGCAGAGAGCTGGATCGGAAGTGGAGCAGCCAGGACTTGAACCGGCCCCCATATGGGATGCTGGCACTGAGCCACTGCGTTGGCCCCCTCACAGCCTTTCTGCCTGTGTTTCTGTTGGTTGGCAATGTTCTGAGCCAGACAACTTTGTACCCTCTGCTCCCATAGCTTCTCAGCCAGGCATTCTTCACCACTCTGCTTAAAGTGGCACCTCCTCCTCCTCCTCCTCTGTCTCTCTGTGTGATTTTTAATCTGTATCACGCACCATCTACCACAGTGTGTATTTTACCTTTGTATCTCTTTATTGTCTGTCAGTCTCTGTGAACACATGAACTCTGTAAAGGGCTCATGTGTGGCCTAGTGTTTAACATGCTCCTGTGCTTCTAGGAGCACCTAGATTCACTTCCTGGCTCTGTTCCCGATTCTGGTGCCATGTTTCCGTGCACCCTGAAAGACAGCAGTGATGGTTCAGGTAGTTGAATTCCTGATACCCATGTGGGAGGCTGGATTAAATTTCTGGCTCCCAGTTTTAGCCCAGGCCAGCCCCAGCCAGTAGGGAGTAACCAGTGGTGGGCACATTGTCTGTCTGTCTCTCTGCCTTTCAAATAAAATAAATAAATAAACACTCATTGAAGAGATTTTTATTCTATTTTGTACGCTGATATGTTCTTAGCATCCATAAGAGTTTCTGGCATATAATTAGGACTTAATGGATGTCTTATGAATGAATGCATGGTAGATTCATGGTTATCATTTATTCTCTAATATTTTCTCTATGTTTGAAATATTACACAAATACACATACATACACACAAATAAAAACGCTGCTTTTTTAAAAAAGATTTATTTATTTATTTGAAAGTTAGAGAGGGAGACACACACACACACAGAGAGAGAAAGAGAGAGAGAAAGAGAGAGAGAGAGGTCTTCCTTCTGCTAATTCACCCCCCAAATGCCTGCAACACCAGGGGTTGGCCAGGTGGAAGCAAGGCGTTTGGAATCCAATCCAGGTCTCCCACAAGTATACTTGACCCATCATCAGCTGCCTTCCATTGTGGGTTAGCAGGAAATTGCAATCAGAATGGGAGCTGGGACACAAACCGAGGTGCCTGGGTATGGGATACAAGCATCTCAAGTGGGGTCTTAGTTGAACACTGACCTACACATGTGTTTTCTAAATTATACTCCCTCCCTCCCACCGCAGTGATGACCCAGCTATCACCTGTCTTTCTAAGAAGAGAGAGTTTGATGAGCTCATACATTGGCATTCCTCTCGACCTCTAAGTGATGATTTTGAAAGGACAAGAAACAGCGATAGTGGTGAGTATAATTCATACTAGGGAATGTTTCCAGCAGTTTTCTTGTTTAAACAAGCATCATGTGTAGAAGGGAAAAATTACTCATCTGGGGATAGTGACGTCTCACTTACAGTCTCCTCTCTCTCTACCACTGTATGCACTCCCAGTGGCTTGCAGATACAGAAATGGGCAAAAGCTAGTTTCTGTAGGATGAACAATTCTCATAAATCCATTGAGGGGAAAAAAGTCATTGTGTGCAGCCAAGTCATTGTGCCTAGCTTTCTAATTTTCTTAGATTGTTACAACAGTTACTTTATATGTTATTGTTGAAATTCCTTTTGTTCTTTGCTGGTTTGCATAAAAGTCCCCACTGTATTGTTTCACAGGACCTGGTGTTTATATTAATCAGGCACATAGTGTTGTAATTGCCAAAATTAATAATTGTATTTATTACTTGTTATAAAACATTGGTTCATAATTGTATTCATTAATAAAAAATATTTAAATCACCAAAGAATTATTTTGGGTGGTAAGACACCATGAACCAATATAGTTTGTAAACTTGTCTTCTTGGATTTCAAACTGGTGAGGAAAATGGATAGAGGTGTGTATACACAGATACATACAGAGAAAAAGACCAATGACGCATAAGTACGATTCCTCAGGGCGTGGACACTAGCGGCCTGACTGGTGCTGCCAATCTCTGGATGTATTCAGTGTCTGAATTCAGGCGTGCCCTGTCCCTGTCCTTGGCTCTGTGCTGGGCTCTGGACTTGGTCTTGTAGCACTCCTAGGGCAGAGGGAGAGGCGGGATGAGAGCAGCCATGAGAGAGGTCCTTACTGAAAATTCTAGGGAGTGGTACAGTTGGGAGCAAAAGGCAGGGAGGGAGGTGTCCAGGTGTCCGTCGGGAGGACTGGGGGCGACTCTAGCCACACCCGAACCATGCGGAGAGTCCTGCCGGAAGTGGAACAGGCTGTGACCGGAAGTGAGGCGGGCTGTGACCGGAAGTGGGAAGGGCTGGTGACCGAAGCAGCCCGAGAGCCCCAGTGACGTCAGACAAGTCGGTGAGGCGCTAGGGGTTTCGTCTTTCCCAGAACCGAAGAGCAAGGGGAGGCTGCTTAAACGTCTGCCCGGGGGAGCCTGGCGCTCAGGTACTTGTTTAAGGGGAAGGATTTTTGCTTCCACCTTCGTCGTGCGCTCCGTGGCTGGGTGGCCCGCTGGGGCCTTGAGCAGCTGGAACTGCGTTCCTGGCTTCTGGCATCTTCCGTTCAGTTCTCGTAGCGCGGTCCCAGGAACGGCCTCAGAGCAGTCTGGGAGTTAACGGGAGAGCGGAGCTGTGGTTTGAACCGGACGTGCCCGCTTAATGCAATGATGATGTTGAGGGCGTGGGGCTGCCTTCCGACGGTGGTTCTCAGCGGGGTTGGTTGCTGGAGCCCGGATGGACCCCCCGTTGCTCTGTAGCTTCCTGGCTCAGCTGCCCTGCAACCCTCCTCCACCTGAGCTCCGTTCCCTGCCTGGACCCTCAGCACGGCCTGAACCATGGGGCTGCCCAATGTGGGCGTGATGCAGAGTAATCCTTTTTTCTTCCTGAAGTTAGTTTTCTTTTTAAAGATTTACTTATGTATTTGAAAGGCAGAGTTGGAGCGAGGAGAGGCAGAGAGAGAGAGAGAGAGAGAGAGGGGTCTTCCGTCCGCTGGTTCACTCCCCAGGTGACTGCAGTGGCTGGAGCTGCACCGATCCGAAGCCGGGAGCCAGGAGCTTCTTCCAGGGCTCCCACGTGGGTGCAGAGGCCCCCTGAAGTTAGTTTTCTCAGGTATTTTGTTCTAATGATAAAAAGCTGGCAAAAACACCTGCTCAGGCCTCTAATTTTCTTCAGGACGTGGTATATGTAGTAGGTGTGGATGGGTGAGTTGCTGACACTCACCCTGAGGCCATGGGTGTTGCCAGCGATAAACGCCTTTGAGTTCAGCGCTGCCGCAGGCTTAGAGTGGTCTGGGAACTGGTGACATCTTGTTTCCAGAGTCCATTCTCTCCTAGAGCAAGAATCTGGCTGAGTGGTTGTAGCCAAATGTTTCTGGCCAAATTTGGGTATAGTTTTCAGAAACTCTGTTTCCGAGTTCATGCAGTGCTCATGTGCTTCGTTTTTGATCCTGTGTCCAGAGACAGCAACCATGTCCAAGAGCAGGTGTTTTCTTTTGTGGCTTTGATACGCTGTAGGATGAGCAGGTCATATCTCACCCTCGACTTACTCTATGGGATGCACCCATAATGCTTAGTAGTTGTAATAAAATGAATAAGTAAATAACTGATGTGATTTTTAAAAAGATGTGTTTTATTTATTTGAAAGCAGAGTTACTGGGGGGGGGGGATCTTCCATCTGCTGGTTTTTTCTGCGAATGGCCACAACGGCTGGGCTGGGGCAGGCCAAAGCCAGGAGCCTGCAACTCCACCAGGATCTCCCTCATGGGTGGCAGGGGCCCAAGTACTTGGACTGTCTTCAGCTGCCTTCCCAGGTGTATTAGCAGGAAGCGGGATCAGAAGTGGAACTGCCAGGACTTGTACTGGTGCTCATATGGGATGCTGGTGTTGCAAGCAGTGGATTAACTAACTCTGAGTCACAGTGCCAGCCCCAATAACAGATGCTAATTTGGATCATCTCATGATATTTAAATATGGTTCAATAATTTTACTTTACATCTCCACATCTCAATCTCTGTAATAGTAATAGCCTCTAATTAGAATATTATGAGTTTCTCAGGGGATTTGTCAAAGCCTTTCTCATGAATGCTCTAGGAATGCAACTTTTATATATAAACAGTAGAGTCATGATATTTTAATAACTTTATTTCCCTCAGCTAAATCCAAAGATGCCAAAGAAAGAAGAGATACACAGAAACTGTATCATTTTTATCATGTGTTTGGAAGGTCTTTGGTAGGAAGTAACAGATCAATAAGGATTACAAAAGTGGGCTCGCTGCCATCTCCAGCAAATTCTTCCGGGCAGAAGAAAAGACAGCATCAGGTGCGTTCTTGGGCTAGCGGAGCTCATTGCTGTGGGGGTCTTGAGACTCTACTCCCACCCTGTGAGACCTGCGTTAACTTTACTCAGCATGGCAACACTGGTAATCTCATGTTATTGGAGACAAAAAATATTTTGTTTAAAAAATACTCCCAAGTACTAACCATGAATTATAACAGATAAAGGACCTTATTCTCCTTTTAGAACACTGGGAAAATGAAGGGAGGTGTAACGAAGAAAACAAAATCCTAATGGGACCGGCACAGAATTGAGCACTGGGAATGCTTTGGTGAATTCCCTCACAGTCACACTTCTCTCCAGTGTTATTAAACATCTTTTGCAACATAATTTTGTGGATGGATACTCCTCCATAATATGGCAATGTCATGGTTTGTTTAGTTATTTCTTTGTTGGAATATAGAAAAACAAGTAAGGAAAAGAAAAAATCCACATTCTCACGTCCCACAAGTAACTGTATGACTATTTTGGCATACACCTGTGCAGTCCTATATTGTCTGTTGTTTTTTCTATATGTATTCCACATCTACTAACAGTATAGCTGACTTCTTTCTGTATCATTAAATATACAATAAATTCACAATAGTATGTTATTTCCCAAATTTTAAGCAACTTTAATAGAAAAATCCAGCACACACACACACACAGCTAATTCAGGCTATTCAGAAAGGTACTTAAAGTGTGAAAAATAACTAACATTTTACCTTCTTCAAAGACCTGGTCCTATTAACTTTGGTGAACATCCTTCCAAATACTTCCAGTCTATACACACTTACTAACACGCACAGTTTTACAGTTTACATATGGCTTTATACTTTTTTTTCCCATTAAACAGTGTGCTTTCTAAAACTTTTTATTGCAATGAGTGAACAATAAACTTTCCCTTTTAATAGTTGCATAATATTCCATGTTTATTTTTCTGTGTTTCCTTTTTAATCTTTAATATGTGTGCATTATTTTACTGTTATAACCCTGGTGCTCTTTTCTGTTTAACCACAGATACCCGGTATCATTCTGTGAGTGTGCCTGCTTTTTTGTTTAACATCATCTCAACAAGAGATTTTGATTGCAAATTCAAATACCAGTGATATGAGTATTAGTCTATTTGTGTTTCTTCCCCTATGACTTTCTATCTCCTTTACTATTTGCCATTGTTATTATTATTTTGCTTATTGACTGCTAAACCCTATGATGAGGGAACTTCAGAAAGTCCGTGGGAGAGTGGGCCTTTGGCACAGTACTAAAGTTGCTGCTTGGGATGCCTGCATCCCGTGTTGGAGTGCTTGGTTCAAGTTCTGGCTGCTCTGCTCCTCATCCAGCTTCCTGATAGCGCACACCCTGGGAAGCAGCAGAGGATGACTCAAACACTGGGGTCCATGCCACTCAAATAGAAGACCCCAGCCCAGCCCAGCCCTGACTATTGTGGGCATTTGGGGAGTGGACCAGCAGATGGGAGATCTCTTTTCATCTTTCTATCTTTCTGCCTTTCAAATAAAGTCTGAATTAATAGATATTGAAGAGTTTATGTTCAAATAAAATTAGATAACTTTATATCAGTGCAAAAATTTTGAAATCCAAGCATTTTTAAAAAAATAATATACATTTTGGTGCATTTCTGAAGCCCCCTCTGTATTTGCTTAAAAAATTTTTCTTAGTGCTCATTTTTGGTGCTTTAGGAAGTGCAGTCGTCGGGCTGTTATCCTGTAGACCGTACTCTGCAAGCATACTTTCTCCTCTTGTGTAGGGTGTGCACTCCCCTGAGGAGCTGGTGTCATTTGCTAGTGCTCAGATTCTTAGATGGCCTGTATTTCCATACTGGGGGTGGAAGGCTGGGCTAAGTAAAGATGTGCCCTGGGAACTGGACAAGAGAGTTAGCCAGAGAATGGCCATGGTGGCATTTTCCATTGCAAGCAGTATTCCAGCTATTGCAATTTTAGGTCTGATTTTTATCTATTCATAACTGCTTTCATCATATCCTGTTCTCTTGGCTACCACTGCACAAGAGTTGTATTTGATTTCTATACAGTGCAATGTGTCACACCCCAGGGAGTTTTTGTAATTTTACCAGTTGGTCTGGTCATATAAAAGATACTTATCCTCATTGGACCTTTGTTGGGTGTTTCTTAGACTCAGCACAGATCTGGACTGCCTAAACACTGGCTTTCAGTATAATGGACTAAGGGGTTAGCAGCTGAGAAGATAGAGAAAAGGAATAGCCAATTACCATCTTTGTGTATAAAAAAAGATATTTACATTTAATTCTTTGCAACACCAAAGGTCCAATTTGATGTCCTTAAGTGCTCTGAATGCTAAACTAATAGTCCAAGATATTAAATATTTCCTTCCAAATATAAAAAGTATTAATCTGGAAACAATTGCTTTTATGTTTATTTAATTTTATTTCTATTTTTTAGAAGAAAAATGCAGAAAAACTTATTGAAGAAAATCAAAAGAGACAACTAGCTAAACTAGAGAAAAAGGAGGAAGAGAGATGGAATAATTTGTCTCTCTCTATTGAAAAAGAAATTAAAGAGAATCTTCACTCTGGAATCAAAAGACTAGAAGATTTTCTCCAGATATGTGCTGTTAAATCTGTAAAATTTATTGCAGAAATGGTTGGATTGGATGCCTGTTTCAAATTATGGAAAGAATGCTGTCTAAAACCAGGTATATAAGGACATCAATTCTAGAAGTTTCTTGAAATCAGAGATTAATAAGGACAGCAAAAGAGCTGGCATTGATTCTTCTGTGATTATGGAACTCTTGTGAAGTCTTAGAAGGATTTCCTCTTGTTGGATCCACAGTTGTTTGTGTGTGAAAGGCATTGGTGGAAAGAGTCAACTCAGAAGTCAATGCAGCAGACAGTTCTTCATAGCCAGCTATTGGCCAAATACCATACACACACACACACACACACACACACAATTGTTAAATTCTCACAATTCTTTGGGATAGGCTTCCTATCTTGATATAATACGTAAAGCCCTAGGAGAACCAATTATGTGCCTGAATGTCAGTGACACAGCAACATTTTTAATGAAAAGTTTACTTCAATCTATATGCACAAATTGAATAAGTAATAAATTGGGATATAACCACAGTGTCATGGCTGAAGGCCCAAGAATGAGCAATTTTGATTGGAGATAAGATAAAAAATATTTATCTCTTAATTGTGGTCACAGAAAAGTAATTATTAGAAGAGTAATAAAAGAGTATAGAATGGTCATGTTCTTAGGAAATTATTGTATCATTTTATGTAGATTATTTTGTTTAATCTTGATAATAGCCATGTGAGGTGAGCCCTGTGGTTAATATCTCCCTTATACAGAGAAAGAAAACAAGGCTGAGAGAAGTAATTTGCCATGTTTCTATGTCAGAAAAGGCACGTTAAGTTTGCATTTCAGGTGTGTGATGAATTTTGTGAATATGTGCCCTGTAGTTTTTGTCAAAGCAGGCTTCCTGTTTTTCGCTTGCTAAGTCTAGCAGCACTTTTAGAATCTAGGAGCCCACACTTTTAATTGTCATGCAGAACTGGGAGTTGTGAGTTCTTTGATTATTGTGAGTGGTTCATGTGAATATGCTTTCTTTAAAATCTTAAAATTAAGTCAGCGCTGGGGTAGAGTGTGGGTTGTTATCACTCTCTTGCTTCACTTAGGTCGTGCAATTGTTTTACTTCAACAGAAGCAGAATCCAAAGATATAAATGTGGTAATTCAGATGATGAAGAGGATTCACATACTGCACGAGAAATACTCAGAATTGTTACAGAATACACACAGGCAAAAATTAGCCAAATATCTAAAATATATCGGGTTTGACAACTTGGCACACACGTTATGTCCTCAGGTAAATGCCATGGAAGATACTACTTGACATTCGTGTGAGTGTGTGTGTATGTGTGTGTCTGTGAAATATTTTATGGGATATATTGAGAATCAATACCTGTCACCAGAACTGTATATTCTGAATATATTGAGAATCAGTATACATTAGATTAAGCTAATAGTTCACAGTTAACCATGCATTATACTGTATAGACACAGGTCTAATGTTTATGACTGTGTATTTTTCTAGGATTCATATTTATCCACACAGCCGACTTCCCATCTTACCCAGGACGCCAGGGCTATACACATCGGGTCCCTAGTTACCTTTGTTACTAGTTCCAACAGATTCTGTTGAGTACAGAGAACTACGTTTGCTGCGGAGTTTTGCGGCAGCTGTTTTCGGTAGTTCATCCCCTCAGCTCATAGCCGGGCTGCTGCTTTTCCCTGTGCCTGTGCCAGATGAATGCAACGCTGTGGCGAGTCTTCACTGGAGACCATCCAGTATTGTGTAGCCTTTCTTCCACTCTTCTCCCTACTCAGGAAGCCACTAAGACATGTCCTTATTTCTCTCCTTTTTTTTAATTTTAATGTATACAAATTTTGTGTATTTCATATATACAGATTAGGAACATGGTGATACTATACCCTCCTTCCCACCCATGCTCCAACTGTTCTTCCTCCTCCCTCTCCTGTTCCCACTCTCAACTTTTACAATGATATATTTTCAGTTTACTTGAAACTCCTAAGATTAACCCTGCTACACTAAATAGTTCAACAAATAGTATGAAAGAAAAAAAAAAAAAACCACCGTCCCTTAACAGTAGAGACAAGGGCTATAAACAGTCATCAAATCTCAAAATGTCAATTTAATTCCAATACATTACATTTTAAGTACTCTGTTAGTTACTACAGATCAGGAAAAACATATGGTATCTGTCTTTTTGGGACTGGCTTACTTCACCAAGTATAATGGTTTCCAGTTGCATCCATTTTGTTGCAAAAGTCAAGATTTCATTTTTTTTTAATCACTGAGTGGTACTCCATAGTGTATATAAACCATAATTTCTTTATCTAGTCATCAGTTGTTGGACATCTGGGTTGATTCTGTATCTTGGCTATTGTGAATTGAGCTGCAAAGAACTGGGGTTACAGATAACTCTTACACATATGTCATTGTCTGAATTTTTTTGTTTTTATTTTATTCATATGTTCATTGTTTCAAAAATTTGTGTGCAAATTTCATAGAAGTGGAACACTTTTTGGTCATGGTTCTTGTCATGCCTTATCTTTAGTTAACTTTTAGAAGAGAATAAATCTTCCATACACTGATTCACTCCCATAATGGTTGTAATAGCTAGGCCTGGGCTAAGGTGAAGCCAGGAGCCAGGAACTCTATTCTGGTTTCCAATGTGGATCACAGATCCCTAAATACTTAGATCATCTTATGCTGCTTTCCCAGGTGCATTAACAGAGAGATGGGACTGGAATATGGATGTTGACCTTGCAAGTGGAAGATTAACCCCTTGAGCCACAATGCTGGCCCCAGAGAAAAATTGTAGGTCAAAATATCTCTTCAAGGGGCCAGTGCTGTGGTATAGAGGGTTAAGCCACCACCTGCAGTGCCAGCATCCCATACGGGTGCTGGTTCAAGACCCAGCTGCTCCACTTCCAATCCAGCTCTCTGCTATGGCCTGGGAAAGCAATGGAAGATGGCCCAAGCTCCTGGGTCCTGGCTTCGGATAAGCACAGCTCTAGCCATGGTGCCCAGTTGGGGAGTGAACCAGCAGATGGAACACCTCTCTCTCTCTCTCTCTACTTCTGCCTTTCTCTCTCTGTAAGTCTGCCTTTCAACTAAATAAATTTTTTAAAAAAAATCTCTTCAAGTAATGCCTTTAAAATAGTGTTTTTAGAAATTATGAAGACATGCTTGGGGTACTGCATGGTCTTAGAGTGGAGATATTTCTGTAAGTAGAGAAATATAAGGGATGTGGGGAGAGATACCAGCTCAGGGTGAGAAGCCAAAAAGAGGAGATATAGGTAGCTCTCCACTTCCTGTGCCAAATCTCCCCATTTTAGGCTTTCTGACTTTCCTTACGCTTCACTGGGACCCCCGTCTTTGCTAGGTTAGCCTTGCTAGGAATCTCAGCAGGGCCTGTGGCCCCTTCCTTGGTGTATCTCGCTCTGCTCATCTCAGGAATACTTTCAACCAGTCTTTGGTGATTCTGTAGATTCACTAAGAGTCTGAGGTCAGGTTTCCTATCATGCAAACATGGAAGGAGCCCTACATCTCTGTTCCCCAAGTGCCACAGACAAAATTTAACTATCCCATCTAATAAGCCTTCTATCAGGAAGACTGACATATTTAACAAGGCCTTTGAAACCATGAGGATAGAGAAACTAATTTCATTGGAAAGAATTATCTTAATGCAGGATGTGAACATCAAGAGTGGAAATTATGAGTCTTCACACAAATCCCTTCCTTTGGTTGTTCTATGCCTACCTTATGTTGCACAGGTATAGGGTTTGTCTGAAGGGAGGAGAGCTGTTCCTCACTCCTTTAAGAGAGTTGGAGACCTATAAGCTCTAGGAAAGCAACTCTCTCTCTAAAAAAATAAAACAAGAAAACCTTGATGGTGATGATCAGAACGGGAATCTAGCTATTTCCAACAGCTGTAGATTTGAAATAGGATATTTGCTTAAACATTGCATGACCAAAACTGCTATTACTTTTTAATTTCTTAAATGAGAAAGTAAATAAATTTTAAAAAGCTTGTTTTTAAACATTTTCCATTAATATTTTTGGCAATTTTTAAATGAAGTCTTCTCTGCTCCAAGCCATCATTGTGTCCAAACATGTCTTGGTGTTGATTGACAGTGAGAACACTTTGGCACAGAAGTTTATGTTTTCCATGCATGGCTAATATGATCATAATCCAGTTTTGTCAGAACTCTGAGAATGGAGGCTCAGCCAAGCACGTGAATTTCCTGTGATGTTGAGGCCCTGTAGTAAGAGCTGTTGACCCATTGGGTGGAATTCTCTGAGTAAAATAGTTTGACTTGTAAGATGATAGGTATTTGTTATATAGATCTTTACAGAGATATTTATTTTTACCAAAGATGCCTTTTTAAGGTCAGAAAAAATTTCCTTAAAGGAAATACAATTTTAGTGTGTGTGAGTGTATGTGTGTGTGTGTAATAATTGTGGAACAGTTATCAAAGATTTTACTAATTTGTAACAAAAGATCAATTTCATATTGTCTTTTACTTATATGCCATGGAAAATGATCTTGCCATAAAAATGATATTTAAAAAATTATACTGAATATAGCCTCAATGTTCCCTGTGCTATTGTAATGATATATTAAGTTGAGTGGCACTTTTACCCTCTGGCAACTCCAAAATTGGGTTATCCAGTTTTAAGATTTGCAGCTTATTGAAAGAACATGAAAAAATAATCTCACTGAGGCAAAGCAAACTACAACAGGATTGGGAATAATTCCTGCATGCCCAGGTTAGGAATTGTAAAGTCGTACAGAGGTCTAATGCACCATACTTATTTTAGGGGAAGGAGTCAGGTGCTGGGAAGGATATTTCTAAATACTCAGTTCACATGGGAGCCGCTCGGTTTCAGTTAACGCACATGGGCCCTTACTTGTTCCGAGAAGAAAGAAGTGATCCAGATCCCCGGGTGCATCATTTTATACCGGACACGTGGCAGGTATTTCTCTAAAAGATCTGTCGTATGGAAAGGCAAAGACGCTTTGGTGAAACTGTGTGTTCAGACCTCATTGTGTGCGACAAATTTTGAAAATGCCTGTTGTTCTAGAAAGCGACTTAATGACAAGAAAAGTAAATCATATCTTGGCCCAAGAGATAAAGCAATGCAGTGACGAGTCAGTTGAGTGACAGATACACTGGTTCTCTTAAATGGAGTGTGGGAAGTATGCATTGAGAAGCAGCAGTTTGACCTGGTTGTGAAGCCATTGGTCAGGACGCCGTGTCCCAAACCTTAGTGCTTGGGTGTCACGTGCAGCGCCTGACTCCAGCTCTTGCTAATGCACGCTAGGAGGCAGCAGTGAAAGCTCAAGTGATTGGGATCCTGCCATTCACAGGGGAGACCTGGATTGAGTTCCCAGTTTCTAGGCATTTGGGGAGTGAACCAGCAGATGGGACCTGTCTTTGTCTATCTGTGTCTTTGCCCCTCAAATAAAAACAAAAGCAAAAACAAAACAAACAAGAACCCAACTATACACTCCAATTCTGTGCAGCCACTTAATTCACATAACAAAATAGGTGCCTGATGTATATTTGGCAAAATATACTTTTTTTTTTTTTTTAAAGTAGTGTTGCTTTTGGGTTGTCCAATTGTTCAACCACAGTCACTCATAATACATCATGATGTGTCACGGATCCTATTATGTATTTGCATACATTTTTTGAAAAACTTCTTTTCTACACCTTAATCATTCACTGACCATAATTAATGAAACATGGAAATGAAAAGAGCAACAGGTTTTGGTAATTCCGTCTCAGCAGGAGGTTTCCCTAATCTGAACTAAAAAGAACTCCAAGAGCCAGGCTACAGACCCATGGCACTGTCCTCTGCTGTATTAGAGGGTTTTTAAATCTAAGTTTAAGTAAGGACTTTCCTGTCTCCAGTGATTTGGGTTATTTGCACATAGCCGGAAGTGGTGATTCCTGCCATCTTGAGCACTAGCAGGTCTCAGAACTGTAAACACTAGTCTAAGAGCTAGTTGAAGCCAACTTAAAAATGACAGTAAAGATGCATTTTCCAATGAAAGGTGATTTTTTTTCCCTCAGAGGGAACTCCTGGATGTCGTAGATAACAATGAGTCGGCTGTGATTGTTGCTCCAACCTCATCAGGGAAAACCTACGCCTCCTACTACTGCATGGGGAAAGTCCTGCGGGAGAGCGATGACGGAGTGGCCGTGTACGTTGCGCCCACAAAGGTATCATGCCCTGTGACCCTGCGCTGTTCTAGGGGTGTTCCTCTGCCGTAGCCGTGTGTCCCACCTGGTAGTGCCCAGCCTCCAGTGTCACACAGTCGTGGGCTTGGTGCTCATGTGCTGTGTGCCCTTGGCCAGTTTCCTGGCATGTTTTCCACCTGCAAGGAGACACGGCACCGCTTACTTTATGCTGTTGTTCCGAGCGTGACCTGAGACGAGGCACACCAGGCATCCAGTGTACTGTCTGGGCATGAATAATGATGCGTAAATGTGCCGTTCACAAGCATTTGTTTATTAGTGTTCTCTCATAAATCTCCCTAGGGCCAGCACTTGTGAAAAGACAGGGCTGGACACTTCTGAGAGTCTTGCCAATGGGAATGATTTGGTGTTGGTGCCAGGCTTGTGTACTTAAGAGAGGACAGACAAGTTCGAGAGAGAGAGGGGGGGGGAGAGAGAGAGAAAGAGAGGCAGGCTCTTCTCCCCTCAGTTTTACCAGCTCTGGGGTTGGGCAGGTGCCTGATGGAAGAGCCCTGGATTCTTACAGGGGCCGTGGGTTTCTTCCTTTGCAGCAGCCTGGGTGAAGTAGAGTTAAAGGGCTCTTGCGAAATAAATATTCTTTTTCTCTCAAAAGGGGTTTTGGGATATACTCCTTCCTCTCACTTTCCCTAGCAAAATACTTAATTCCCAGGCTTACAGCTGCACTGCGAGGAGCCAGTGTGGGGAGGGGCCCTGCGTCCCATGAGCCACATCCTTCACTGATGAGGATGCGGAAGCTTAGTGAGCTTCAGTGCTGCGCCCATTACTGTACAGCGTTGTAAAATACAGGCGCCGTCTAATATTACCTGTATCAGCACATATTACACTGACGGGACGAGGAACCACTGTTTGTGTTTTTGTTGCTGACCATCCCATCAACAGGCACTGCATTGTATTATATAACATTTAGAAAACTTAAATGGAATCGGTGGAAGGATTTGCTGTGAAGTGTTGCCTTATTAGGGCAGAATTGTTACCAGTTCGGTACTGCATTGTTGCGTATCAGTGGTTCCAGACGTGGGTTTGCTTGAACCAGTGTTTTGCAGCATTGTTGATAGTTTACTGAGTAGCTGCTCACTCTGTCTTTTGTGACTCCAGGCTCTGGTTAACCAGGTGGTGGGAACTGTCTACAATTTGTTTACTAAAGCACTGCCGAAAGGCTCAGTGGTGTGTGGAGTTTTCACAAGGGATTACCACCACGACACCTTGAACTGTCAGGTACGTCACAGCTGTCCGCGTGATGAGTCGTAGTGTGAATGTGGCACTCTGGGAGACCCGGTGGGGTTTTAATGGGGTAACATGAAACCCACAGCTACCCTGATAGATGTATTTATATTGGGCTAGATGGTTTGTATAATTTTTCTTATCTAAGAATTTGATCACTGATGATATTTTAATTCAATATTAATTATTAAATGTTTACATTACATAAATGTTACGTAAAGAGAATGCGTTACTTTTCTGAAATTTTAGCCTGAGGAAGCAACTTCTTCTTTAGTAGAGATGGTTACAGGACATGGTGACTTTTATATTCCCAGAATACTGTGCCAGAGAATATTTCTTTTTTTTTTTTTAAAGATTTATTTATTTATTTGAAAGAGTTCTACAGAGAGAGGAGAGGCAGAGAGAGAGGTCTTCCATCTGCTGGTTCGCTCCCCAACTGACCGTAATGGCTGGAGCTGTGCTGATCCAAAGCCAGGAGCCAGGAGCTTCTTCCTGGTCTCCCACATGGGTACAGGGGCCCAAGCACTTGGGCCATCCTCTACTGCTTCCCCAAGCCATAGCAGAGAGCTGACTCGGAAGTGGAGCAGCCGAGACTGGAACTGGTGCCCATATGGGATGCTGGCACTGCAGGCAGCGGCTTTACCTGCTACATCACAGCACCAGCCCCAAGAGAATGTTTCTTAATGAAACAAACTTAACTGCTTTTGAGTGTATCAGTGGCAGCATATGTGGGGATCAGTTGTACATATTCATTTTACTTTTACATTAATGAAATATTTTTTTGAACATGGAAATGTCAAGATGGATATAGTGTGTCATAAAATTTCTTATTAATGTTTGGAAATTAAAACAGCTTTTTTAAAAAAAAAAACAGATATTAGTAACAGTGCCTCAGTGTTTGGAAATACTCTTGCTATCACCTCATTATCAGAAATGGACAGAAAGAATGCGCTATGTCATATTTGATGAGGTATGTGCTTTTTATTCCTTTTATCTCAACAGAATATTTTATGTCAACCAAGACCACATGTACCATATGTACTTTAATAAAGATGGCATTCATATGGTTAGTTACTAAAATAAATATAAGTTGTTTATAGAAGGGTTTACCAATAAGTTCTGGGAGAGTTGTTTCCTGTTAACACTGCTTTTGCTGTATCCCACAAATTTTGGTATGTTGTATTGTTGTCTTCATTTGTTTCCAGAAATTTTCTGATTTCTCTTTTGATTTCTTCTATGACCCACTGTGCATTCAGGAACATGTTGTTCATTCTCCATGTGTTTTCATATAATGTAGAGATTCTTGAGTTGTTGATTTTCAGTTTCCTTGCATTGTGGTCCGAGAAGATGCATGACATGATTTGATTTGCTTGAATTTGCTTAGACTTGCTTTATGGCCTAGTATGTGGTCAATCCTATAGAAAGTTCCATGTACCAAGTAGAATAAGATGTACTCTGTGGCTGTAGGGTGGAAGGCTCTATAGATAGCTAATAGGTCTATTTTGTCTATGGTATTGATTAACTCTGTTATTTCTTTTTTGATATTCTGCCTCATTGATCTGTCCATTGCTGAAAGTGGGGTATTGAAGTCCCCCATTACTATTGTATTTGAATCTATATCTCCCTTTACATTTCTTTTAAATAACCAGGTGCCCTGTTATTATGTGCATATACATTTATAATAGTCACATTTTCCTGTTGAATTGATCCTTTAATCATTGTATAGTGCCCTTCTTTATCTCTTTTAATAGTTTTTGTGTTAAAGTTTATTTTGTCTGATTTAGGATGGCCACACCAGCTCTTTTTTGGTTTCTGTTAGCATGGAATATCTTGTTTCATCCTTTCACTTTCAGTCTGCATGCATCTTTGTTGGAAAGATATGTTTCTTGTAGGCAGCAAATAGATGGATTTTCTTTTTTAATCCATTCAGCTAGTCTGTGTCTTTTAACTGGTGAGTTCAGGCCATTTACATTCACCATACATATTGTTAGTACCGACTTTGCCCTGCCATGTTTCTGTAAATAGTTCTGTTTTTGAATTTTGTTTGTACTTTTGCTGGGTCATTTTCTGCATTCAACTACTTTTGTAGGGATGTTCCTGTTTCTGTGTTTTTGTGTGTAGCACATCCTTGAACATCTTTTTAGGGCTGTGCAGGTAGTTAGAAATTCTTTCAATTTCTGTTTGTTGTGGAAGATCCTTATTTTTCCTTCATTCATAAATGAGAGCTTTGCAGGGTACAGTATTCTGGGTTGACAATTTTTTTCCCTTAGGACTTGGAGTATGTCTTCCATTCTCTCCTTGTCTTTAGGGTTTGTGATGAGAAGTTGGAAGTGAATCTAATTGGGTTTTCTGAGTGTGATTTGTCTTTCTCTCCTGCAGGTTTTAAGATCTTTTCTTTATGCATTATGGAGGAGAGCTATGCTACAATGTGTCAAGGTGCAGATCTTTTCTCTTCCTGTCTTTTGGGAATTCTGTGTACTTCCTGTACTTGGATGTCTCTTTCTCCAGATTGCAGAAGTTTTCTGTTATTATTGCATTAAGAAGGCCTTCTAATTCTTTCTCTCCATGCCTTCTGGCAGTCTAGGATCTGTGTGTTGGGTCGTTTGATAGAATCTTGTAGATCTCCTACCATGTTTTTCAGTTTCCTAATTTCTTCTTCTTGTGTTTGGTCTGACCTTATTATTTCCAGAAAATTGTCTTCTAGTCTGATATTCTTTTTTCTGTCTCACTTATTCTATTGTTAAGGCTTTCCACTGCATTTTTTATTTGAACTATGGAATTCTTCATTTCTAGTATTTCATTCTGACTTCTCTTTTTTTTAACTTTTATTTAATAAATATAAATTTCCAAAGTACAGCTTTTGGATTACAGTGCCCCCCCCCCCGTAACTTCCCTCCCACCTGCAACCCTCCCATTTCCAGCTCCCTCTCCCATTCCATTCACATCAAGGTTCATTTTCAATTATCATTATATACAGAAGATCAATTTAGTATATATTAAGTAAAGATTTCAACAGTTTGCACCCACACAGAAACACAAAGTGTAAAGTACTGTTTGAGTACTAGTTATAGCATTAATTTGCATAGTATAACACATTAAGGACAGAGATCCTACATGGGGAGTAAGTGCACAATGACTCCTGTTGTTGACTTAACAATTGACACTCTTGTTTATGGCATCAGTAATCACCCTAGGCTCTTATCATGGGTTGCCAAGGCTATGGAAGCCTTTTGAGTTCACCAACTCCAATCTTATTTAGACAAGGTCATACTGACTTCTCTTTAATATCTCAATTTATTGGGAACATGTTTCATTTAGATTGTGAGTTTATTTCTGATTGCTTCTAAGTAATCTGATGATTAATTTTCTGAATTCCATTTCTGGCATAACCTCAGCCTCTTCTCCAGCTTCTATTATTGAAGAGTTGTAGTGTTCCTTTGGGAGGGACTCATACTGTCTTTCTTATCCTTATTAAGGTTTTTTCCTTTGTTTTTTGGCATTTCCGGTTGCTTTTCTCTTAAATATGTGTCTTGGTGCTTGTGGTGATGTTACCGTGAATGGCAGAGTTCTTGTCTTTGCAAGAAAGAATTCAGGCGTGAGAGTAATAGAAGAGTAAAATAGCAAAGTTTATTAGTGAAGGGACATCCGTAAGAACGGATGGGCACCTCTCCAGATAGGACCTGAGAGAGAGTGTGCAGTCACTCGGACTGGGGCGGGGGGGGGGGGGGACGAGGTTACATGGTTGAATGGAGAGATTACACCTGGCCAGGCAGGCAGGCAGCTCAGCAGAGAGGCAGAGCGCACTGTCCGGTGGAGGCTGGGGGTTTTTAAGGAGATGAGTATTTGTCTTCACACATCTCCTCCTGAAACAAAGGATTTTATGGATGCAAATATTAAGAAGCTCCTATCTGAGTTTTCCTCTGAAGGTATCAGACAGGAGGAAGCCTAGCTGGCACCATCCTAACCCAGGATCTGGAGCAGGGTATTTTAAATGCAGATACTGGGCTGCGATTGTGGAAGATTGTCAGGCAGAAGGGGCAGGGACCCCCACCTGGCAGATTATGGGGTAGGAAGGGGCAGTGCAGGATGTGAACACTGGGCTGCCCCTGAAACGTTATTGGGATGACTTTGAGATGCAGATGCATATGCTGGACATAGACGTCTTCTCTTTAAGCCTTTATGTCATACACACATAAGCTCATATCTGACTTCCTACCTAACAGTGAGATTTCCCACTGCTATGAGCTGCTATGTGTCTGTGCGTTGCAAATGGAAGCACGCAGGGCCACCTCCAGGAGTCATTCTGTTCACTTCTTGATCTTGATGGGGCAGGTACGAGAGCTCTGATGCACTAAGCCCTGCCTTTTGGGGTTGGGCTTGCTTCTTGCTTGTGCATGGAACCAGCTCGAGATTTCGATATTTAGTACTTCTCCTTGTTGTACAGCTTGCTGCTGGTGGTGGGGAAATTACTCTGGAATGTTGTGATCCTATTTCTGGGGTCTTGTGAAGTGGCCCCCCCAATTGACGGACATGAGCATGAGCAGCAAAGCAGTAGCCCCCTGCTTACATTTGAAGATGTAAACAAATAATACGGCTTCTCCCAGCAGGCTGCAGGTCTGATTGTGGGGAGGGGGAGACATGGATGGTAGGAGGTGCCCAACCTCTCCATTTGTTCCCCTGTTCTTCCAGCTTGGAACTTCAAACACAGTTCACCAGGCTCCCCCGCCCACTTCTACCCACAGCTCCGTGGACTTGAGACCTCGTGCCTCGCCTGGTCTGCCGGGGGTGGGGGTGGTGTCAGTCTCGAGGTTCGGTTTCTCCACTGCTCTTCCACCACTTTTTGCTCCCTCAGTGTGGGCCTGCTCAGTCTCTGTTGGACTCCTGGGCTTCTCTGCATGAAATTCTCATGGCTCTGTCACTGCTGGCTTATATACCCCTTCCTTATTAGCTATTTTGCCCTGTGAGACTGGTCCTGTTGCCTTGGTCTGACCTCCCTCCACCCCATTACTATTGTATTGGAGTCCTATCTCCCTTTAGATCCATTAACATTTCTTTAAATAACCAGGTGACCTGTAACTAGGTGCATGTACGTTTACAATAGTCACTTCTTCCTGTCGAATTGATCCCTTAATCATTACATGGTGCCCTTCTTTGTCTTTTTCAGCAGTTTTCAAGTTGAAGTTTATTTTGTCTGATATTAGGATCGTATACCAGTTCTTTTTGGTTTCTGTTGGCATGGAGTATCTTTTTCCATCCGTTCACTTTCAGTCTGTTTGTATCTTTGTTGATGAGAGGTGTTTCTTGTAGGCAGCAAATAGATGAGTCTTGTTTTTTAATCCATTCAGCCAGTCTGGTTTTTACTGGAGAGGTGAAGCCATTTACATTCAACATGACTATTGATAAGTAACAACTTGGCTCTGCCATTTTCCCATAATATTCCCATTGTTTACTTTGAATTTCTTTTGTACTTTTACTGGGGGATTTTCTGCCTTTACATTCTTTCATAATGATGGCTATCTCTCTGTGTTTCTGTGTGTAGCACATCCTTAAGGGGGAAGAGAGAGAGAGAGAGAGAGAAAGAGAGAGAGCGAGCGAGAGCGCGATATCTTCCATGTACTGGTTCACTCCCCAAATGGTCACAACAGCCAGGGCTGGGTCAGGCCAAAGCCAGAAGCTAGGAACTCCATCTGGGTCTCCCACTTGAGTGGCAGGGGCCCAAACACTTGGGACATCTTCTGCTACCTTTCCCAGGTGCATTAGCAGGGAACTGGACCAGAAATGAAGCAGCTGGGACTCAAACAGGGGCTCACTGGGATGCTGGACCGGCTGTGCCACAATGCCAGCCCCTCCACAAATAACTTTTTCATAGCATACATTTTCTGTGAACTTTTTGAAGACCCTTGATACACTTCTGAAAAGTAAGTCAAGTGAAATACAAGTTGATGTCACACTGAGAGGCAGGCGTTTGCCCAGATCCCATGTTGAAGAGCCTGGGTTCCATTCCCAACTCAGACTCTCGACTCCAGCTGCTTGTGAATGTGCACCCAGGGAGGCAGCAGGTGATACCTCAAGTAACTGGGCTCCTATCATGCATGTGGGAGACCCAGGTTGAGTTCCCAGCTCCTGGCTTTGGCTTGGCCCAGGACATTGTGGATATTTGGGGAGTGAGTCAGTAGGTACAGTGTTTGTCCCTTTCTGCCTTTCTCTCTCTTTTTCTTCTCAAAGAAAGAACTAAATTAATTGAAAGTAACCTCACATTGAGTCTTACCCATCACAGTGTTGACAATTAGAGTGTCAGGTGTTGCAGAGGAGGAGGAGCAACGGGAAGGCATGGACATTGTGCTCCTTTGGAAATTGTCTCAAAAAACTAGTGATGGTGACAGTACTTCAGGAACAAGGAATTCCACTTGTATATATTCTGAAATAGAAAAACAGGAGTCACGTTTTCAAGAGTAAGACTGAATCAGGCTAGGATACCTGTACAAAATGTTCATAGTCGCATCATTGGTGGTGTTATCAAACTATAAACAACTGAAATGTCCTCCAGAGTAGAAAAAAATAGAAGGTGGCACAGGCATTTGATAAAATACATAGAGTGAGGAAAGTCAATGAAGTGCAGATTAATTTTTTTTTAAATTTTTTGCCAGGCAGAGTTAGAGAGAGAGAAAGAGAGGTCTTCCTTCCATTGATTCACCCCCCAAATGGCCGCTACGGCTGGTGCTGTGCCAACCCGAAGCCAGGAGCTGGGTACTTCCTCCGGGTCTCCCATGTGGGTGTAGGGACCCAAGCACTTGGGCCATCCTCCATTGCCCTCCTGGGCCACAGCAGAGAGCTGGACTGGAAGAGGAGCAGCCGGGACTAGAACCCAGGGTGCCAGTGCTGCAGGCGGAGGATTAGCCAAGTGAGCCACGTGCCGGCTGAAATGCAGATTAATTTAAAAATCATGTTGGGCAAAGGAAGTTAGATACAAAAGAACACAAGTTAAATAATTCCAGTTATACAATGTTTTAAATGGGCAAAATAAATTTCTATGCTTTATATATAAACATACAAGTACATATATACACATGGACATGTGAAGAAGTAGAATGACCAATGGAATCATAATTTTTTCAAAAATTGATATAGTAACTTCCAAAGAGGGAAGCTGTTATAATCTGGACTTCTGAAATGCTAGAGGCATTATTTATCTTGATTTACAGGTGCAGTGACAATGATATTTGGTTTACTTCATTTCCATGGATAATACTTTGTGATCTGAAAAATCAAGCTTTATGTAATTTATTGAATCTTATGTTTCACAACAAAATAAAGGTTAGGAAAAGAATGCAAGCATTGTGTTAATTAATAATTAAGTATATTGTAACTTATGCATTGCTATACAAAATATAATTGGCATCATTATTTTAATGTTTACTGTGATTGGCATATATTCTAAATAATTTCTAGGAAATTGTATTTCCTCTTTATAAAATGCCTTTGAAGATAGATACTGTTATCTATCAAGACTGTTTAAAGGTGTTGAGATTAGTGATGCATAAGCAAATGTGGGTTTGTATCAAGATTTATCTTAGTATCTGTTTAGGACAATCTCTGTCATTCAACCAGTGTTTCTTTTGTAAATAACACTTAACATGTGTCCTTTTGTTCATGGTGTGCTTGATGCGCTTTCACTACCACGGCAGGCAATAGTACTTGCTTATGGGTCAATCATCACAATGTGTTACAGAGCAAGTCATTCCTAAATACATTATTGTTAGTCTGGAACATACTGTGATTCTGCAAAACATATTGGCTTCTTTCACAAGCTTTGTCAGTGGGTAAATGAATGTTACTGAAATGGAGAGTAGAAGGGAAAAGTAGGTCTGGTAGCAAGGTAGTTTATTAACATTAAAAAATAAAACCCCTGTCCCCATTCTGACATTGAGTCTGTTTACACTGACAGGTTCACTGCCTTGGGGGAGAAGTTGGAGCGGAAGTGTGGGAGCATCTCCTTGTTATGATTCATTGTCCCTTTTTGGCCCTTTCTGCTACTATCAGTAACCCTGAGCATCTCACTGAGTCTGAGACTTATATTCATTCTTTTTTTTTTTTTTTTGAAAATTAAAGCTTTTCTTGTTTAAAAAAATTTATTTAATTTAAAGTATACAAATTTCATCCATTTCCTGTATGCAGATTTGGGAACGTGTGCAGAGCTCTCTGTGTGCACGGGTCCAGCTGCAGTGGTCTGCCCTGGCAACCTAGGAGTTCTGAAAGTGTGGCTCTGCACCCAGAACTTACCCAGCACCCGCTACACCCTGCCCCCTCTCACAGTCACAGTGTTTTCACAGTCTCAGCACCCTGGGCTCCCACAGACAAGGACTGCAAGAGAGTACACTCTGCCCCGCTAGGCTGTCCTGTCCACAGGGAGGCTGTGTGTTTCACCCTGAGCAGACTCAAAGTCCACAGGGATTTTTCGCCTTGGTAGAATCCCTGGGTTGCAAGCAAGCACAGTACTTGCCATCTGCAGCCCTGCTGCTTTCAGAACTGTGCTGGGTGGGTACAAGAGCCCTGAGGGTGGCGCTTCCCTTTGGTGGGGATGGCTCCACCTCCCCGCCCTTTGCCATAAGGGTACAGAGGAGCTGGTGTTGTTGGCCTGATGACAGGTGGGGACAGACCCCACCAGTTGATTCGAACTGCTCTGGTTGCCCCTGCCAACAGTTCCCACTAGCTACTGGGTGCGCTCGGAGAAGCTGGAGCCGCTGCTCCGATCATGTGGAATGACGCCAGCTGTCTCCCAGCCTGTTAGCTGCAGGGCGCTGGTGTGGTAGCAGGAGCTGTGGTGAGGGAGGTGCTCGGCTTTTCTTCCCCCACTCTGGGTGAGCAGTCGCCCCAGCTCCCCTGAGGGTTCTGGGCTGGACTCAGACACTGCACAGTCTACTAGATTCTTCTTCCAGCTGCACCAGCCGTGGTGTGGCAAGGGCCGGTGCAGTCTGACCCCACCTGGCTATCCAGGTGGGCTGCTGGTTCCTTTGTTGTGTTCCTGCTCCACGCTCCGAGCTCCTTGCTGTGTGCCTGTGCCTTCCCCTTAGGTCCAGGCCATTTCCACTGCTTTTGCAAGATCTCCCACTGCAGTTTTCCTGGAGAGTGTGACTTCACTTTTTTTTCTGCTAAGTTCGTGGAGCCTATAGAAGACTTCCCTGTCACTGTTCCACCATCGTGCCTCCCTCCAGTCATATCTGCTTTTTAACATCTTAAGAACAATTTTAAATTTGCAAACAAATTATGAGATACAAAGAGTTACCATATTCCCCTTCACCCAAGTTCTGCTATTACGCTTTATGCTGATATCTTTGTCAAAGTTAATGAACCACACCCATCATTTCCAATTTTTCATTTTATCTTTTTAAAATTTTTTTATTTAAGGTAAACAAATTTCATGTGATTCATATATACAGACTTAGGAACACGTTTTTCTGCAACAATGATTGTTCTCTTTTTGTAACTAGGTGGTTGGCGTTAGTTAAAGGATATTGGCAACGTGTTGAAAGCACAATGGAAAATGCTGATCCATCAAGAAATGCATTAAAAAGCTCAAAGAGACAACAACGAACAAGAGTAGGAAAGCCATCGTACAAAGTTAGACTGGGTATGGATTTCTTCACTCGGGAGAAGGGGAGTGCAGAGGTAGCAAGCATACCCCGTGTGCTCGTCACATTTGAGGGTGTTCTACATACGCAGAGCAACTTGTTCTTATTGTAACCGTGAAAGGCAGTGCATCTTAGTTTCAGTTACAGAGGAAATTAGCTAGATAGGAAACAGCTCTAGGAGGTGATATTCCGTGTTGACGTCCACAGAGCTGACTGACTGAACTTGGAGATCAGATTCTTTCCAAATATTGTCTAATTGGTGTCGTGCGAATTCCTTCATGATTTAATGTGATTGATATGGAGTCATAGCCAAGATAAGCATTTCACTCCTGTTCTGTGAGAAAAGACTCAAACAAACCTAGAGGACAGTTCTGGCTCACTGAACAATGTGTTTCAAAATTTCCTGTTTCACCTGTGGTCCCAGCTTCTGTGCTATCCCCTGTTTCATCCAAGAAATCTTCTCCTTTCAGGACTTTCTTGATAGTTTGGATTATTAATTGTGCTCTGAAATCTGCCTTTGAGTTTCCGTTTTTCTTCTAGAACGCTCTCCCTGGGTCACTTTCCTCTGTACTTGGCCAAGTCCTGTCTACTCTTTATTGGAAAGATTCTGCCTTGCGGCACATCCCGAACACCACCTTGGTTGTTCTAGGTCAGGGCCCATAGGGTGTCCTATGTTACGCAATTTCCTACCACCTGTGGTAATTATTTTTGTATGTGCCCCTCTTTTATTATGCACATACTCTAAATGTTTTACTATTGAATTGAGTATTCCTTACCGCATGCATTTGGGACTATTAAGTAGTGTAGAATCATGTTTATCTGACTACTTTTTTATTTTTCTTTGTATAACGAGAACAGATTTCAGATATACAATTTGCAGGACATAATGATACTTCCCACTCTCCCTACTACCCTCCTCCATCCTTTCTTTTTTTCCCTTTTAATTTTTGCAATAACATACTTTCAACTTCTTTCATCACAGGCCTAGTCCTCCACTAAATAAAGGATTCCACCCATAGGAAGACCACTGTTCTACAGGGGTGTTGACAAGGGCTATAAGCAATAATCAAATCTCAGGATGTCAATGTCACTCATATACATGACTTTTTGTGTACTCTATATCTTGCTTACCACAAATCAGAAAACCTACTATTGTCTTTTTGGTTCTGGCTTATTTCACTAAGTAAATTGGTTTCCAGTTGCATCCATTTTATTATAAAAGACAGGATTTCATTCTCTCTCTGTTTTGGTTTTTTTTTTTTTTTTTTTTTTTTTTTTTTTTTTTTGGCTGAATAAATTCCATCATGTATGTATACCACATTTTCTTTATCTAGTAATCAGTTGATGGACATCTAGGTTAATTCCATCTCTTAGCTACTGTGAATTTCAGATTCCTATATGTGACATTCATGCTGTTTTATTTCATTTTTGTTTTAATTTTAAGAATCAATATGCTTATAGATACAAGTCTAAGAACATAATGGTATTCCCTTCCTCCCTCCCAGTCTCCTTCCTGCTACCTTTCTTTTTTTTAGGTTTTGAGATAACATATTTTAAATTTCCAGTACTGTAAAAAGGCTGAATACTAAAAAAAGGTTAATACCTTACCTAATAAGAAGTTTAACATGTAAAAAGCAAGACGACCCTAGTTTAGTGGGAATATACACAGCGGCTATCAATAATTGAAGAGAAAAAGTGACCATTTCACCCATACATTTTTTAAAATGAAATAGAAGCGATGACAATGTAACATTTAAATATTTCCTGTGTGGTTACAGGATAATGATTAAGTTCATTTAGACTTTAAGCCATTTTACACAGAAGAATAATTTTGTGCAGATTGCAATGCAAATAATTATACATTACTTTTTGGTACTCTTTTCATTACCACAGATCAGGGAAAACATATGGTATTTGTTTTTTGGAACTGGCTTATTTCACTAAGTATAATGGTTTCCAGGTACATCCAATTTATTGTGAAAGACAGAATTCCATTTTTTACAGCTGAGTAATATTCCAAAGTGTATGTATTCCACATTTTCTTTGTCCAGTCACCACTTGATGGACACCTGGGTTGATTCCATATCTGAGCTGTTGGAAATTGAGCTGTAATAAACTTGGATGTACAGATAACTCTTTCATATGCTGATTTTACTTTGTTTGGGTAAATTCCCAGGGGTGGGATAACTGGGTCATATGACATATCTTTTTTCAGCTGTCTGAGGAATCGCCATACTGTCTTCCACAATGGCTGTATTAGTTTGCATTCCCACCAACAGTAGATTAGAGAACCTTAAAAAAAAGGTTAATTTATTTGAAAGCAGAGTGACACAGAAAGGGAGAGATTGTCCATTTGCTGGTACATTCTCTCAATGGCCATAATAGCTGAGAATGGGCCAGGCTGAAGCCAGGAGCCAGGAGCTCCATCTGACTCTCGTACGTGGTTGGCAGGGGCTGAAGTACTTGGGCCATCATCTGCTTTCTCAGTACAATATCAGGGTGTTGGTGGATGGAAGTGGAGCAGCCGGGACCTGACCTGTCACTCGATGGGATGGCAAGGTTGCAAACAGAAGCTCAACCAGGTGTGCCACACAGGCCCCATATACATGTTTTCACTTGACAATGTCAAAGTACCTCATCTGTGCCAGATCCCACTCAAGTCCCTAGAGATAGAGCAGGAAACAACTCCTTGCTTTCCTTTGCTTTTTTTATGCAGATGCAGGGGTTAAACAATGCGCAAGTAAAATAGATAACATGTTAGGTAGGTAAATGCTAAATTGTCCTAATTTTAAGTGACATATTAACAAAGCCCTGTGGCATACTGGATTCCTGGATTTAAAAAATGAGTAAATGACAGAAGAAGGCTCGTTTTCTCTGGGAGATGGTGATACTGTTCTCCAAGACAGGGAGATGATCCAGTAACACCCGTGTTTCCTATTGAAATAGTTGAATGGGTTGCAGGCCTTTTTATTCAAACCATGCTCCTTATGCAAAAGCATGCTTTCCAAGAATATTTAGAAAAATATACACTAGGAATTACAAGAAGCAAGGATGGACTGTGACTGAAGATCCAGGCCAGGAGGGCAGGTAAAACATCTGTGTGCGGTATAGGCACATAAGCTCCTCCTCCACTGCATGGCCCTGTTGTCATTTTGTCGACAGAGGCTTCCAGCACAGCTCTCCCTAGGCCTAGCTGTCTTTAGAAAATCGGAATTACATCATTGCTGAGAGACACAAACCCATCTTAATCCGCATTTTAATTCCACTTTCACAGTGTGTTACAAAGAACGATACAACGATCTAGAAAAGTATGTGTGTTCTCTAAAGGATAACGATTTTGTCATTGCACACTACCACCCGTGCGCTGCACTCACAGTCAACCATGTAAGTACAAAAGCACTTTGGAAAAGGAGGCGTCAAGGTGGTTAAAATCTGCATATGGGATGGAGATCAATGGTTTTGCATTTTCTGCTTTTCAGATAGAGAAGTATGGAGTCCCTGCAGACCTTCAGTTTTCTCCTCGGGAAAGCATACTTCTGTATGATGCTATGGTACACATTTGGCCAGAACGGTAAAGAATGCAGGTGTGTGTATGAAAGTAAACACTAGGAACTGTTTCTCTCTCTGTGTGTGCGTAAATACGTATAATACACTTACATATGTATATATATTTCAAAAATGAGAGGAAATGGAGTCGTAAGTTTGTTTTGGTGCAAAGTAATTTTGAAATTCATGCAGTTTGTTTCACAATACACATTTCCATGAACTTTTTGGAGATTTCTCGTGTGTGTGTGTGTGTGTGCATTTCGTGTATGTCTGTGTATGTGGTGTTTGTGTGCATGCATATTTGCATGTGATGTGTGTATGTGTGTGTGAATGTGGTATATGTGTTCATGGTATGTGTGTATGTGTATGTTGTGTGTGGTGTATGCGTGTATGTGCATGTGGTGTATGTATGTGTATGGTGATATGCGTGTCTGCATGTGTGTTGTGCTTGTGGTGTATGTGTGTATGTTGTATATGAGTGCATATGTGTCTGTGAATGGTATGTGTGTGTCTGTGTGTCTGTGCATGTGGGGTGTGTGTGTGTGTGTTTGTGGGTATTCCTTAGCTGATATTTCTAGTCCTGTGGCATGATAGTTTATTAAGAATGAACAAACTAGGTGTTACTCTGATGTAGATGAAGGCGTAGTATTCCATAGTTCAAAGCAGAAACTTCAGAGACTCATTTCTCTAGATTTAGAAAAATTAGTTAAAAGAGCTAATAATGCCTATTTTGTAGCATTGTTATTAACATAAGCCAAATAATTAAAAGTTCTTAGAATAATGCTTTGCTACAGTAAGAATGATATGTCTTTTTTTTTTTTTTGATGGGTTTTGTCCCTGCCTGTAACTGAATGTCAAGCTGAGAAGTTTTTTTCCTCCCCCAAAACTGTGCTTAAAAACTCCAGTGCCACGGGCCCCTTCTGGTTTGCCTCTCTTGGGGCCCCCTCCATGCCACTCTGGCTCTAATAAATCTTGCTTTTTTTTTTTTTTTTTTTTTTTTTTTTTGGACAGGCAGAGTGGACAGTGAGAGAGAGAGACAGAGAGAAAGGTCTTCCTTTGCCGTTGGTTCACCCTCCAATGGCCTCCGTGGCTGGCGCACTGCGGCTGGCGCACCGCGCTGATCCGATGGCAGGAGCCAGGTACTTATCCTGGTCTCCCATGGGGTGCAGGGCCCAAGGACTTGGGCCATCCTCCGCTGCACTCCCTGGCCACAGCAGAGAGCTGGCCTGGAAGAGGAGCAACCGGGACAGAATCCAGCACCCCAACCGAGACTAGAACCGGGTGTGCCGGCGCCCCAAGGCGGAGGATAGCCTAGTGAGCCGTGGCGCCGGCCTTAAATCTTGCTTTTTAAATACTTAAAAACATTATGTGTTCAACTCCTCATGTAGTTAACGCTGTTCATAAACATGGATGCAGTGAACTGAGAGATTTGCCTCATAACCGTGCACGTGGCAAACTTTAGACCAGGTGATAACTGTATTTTCTTTGGTATTTGTGCTTCTTCATTTTCAAGGAGTTAGAACCTGAAGAATTCAGCTGCTTCAAAAATAAAGTAGTCATCATGAGGACAGATGCCAAGAAATATGAAGAGGAACTGAAAAAGGAACTGCTTAGTTGGATGCAGCTGGACCCTGGCAAGGTTGTGACAGACATTTAGGATTTTTTATTTAATATAAAATGAATCTGATTTATTCAGTTATGGTGAAGAAAATCCCCATAGGGCTCTTTAGTATTTGAATATGGAAATCCTATTACTGTACTTTGCCATTCTACCTTAAATTTAGCCAGCTAGGTAAAGAAAGATGTAGAGAATCATTACTTTAGTTCCATCTGGGACAGCCCACACCTGCTACTACTATATCCTCTTTGAATGTGCACCTCAGTCAGTAAAACTCACTGGGACAGGCCACACTGATCTGCAAATGTGAAAACCACCTAATGTCCCAAATCATTATTAAATTCATGAGGGGTTCAACCCTGGCTGCTTATCAGGGATCATCTAGGAAGCCCGATCTCATCTAGAGATTCTGAGCTGATTGACCTCCAGTGGACTGGGGCACTGGAATTTTAAAACAACCTCCTATGTAATTTTTAAAAAAAGATTTATTTATTTATTTATTTGAAAGACAGAGTTAAGCAGACAGAGGAGAGAGAGAGAAAGAAAGAGAGAAATATCTTCCATCTGCTGTTTCAATCCCCGCAACTGCTGTAATGGCAGGAGCTGTCTGATCTGAAGCCAGGAGCCAGGGTCTCCCATGTGGGCACAGGGGCCCATGCACTTGGGCCATCTTCCACTGCTTTCCCAGGCCGTAAACAAAACAGCCAGGACACGGACCTGCGCCCGTATTGGATGCTGGTGCCATAGGAGGAGGCTTAACCTTCTATGCCACAGTGCCAGCGCCCACCCCCTCCCCCCACCGTGTAAGTTTAATTCTCAGCAGGATGGAGAATCTTTGGCCCACTATTGCCATTGTCTGGTTTCTAATACACTTGGGTGTAAAGACAACACTTAGATCAGACTTTCATTGAGTATTTCATTGAGTATTTTTGCCATTTCCTAGGAGGTGGAAAACCTCTAGACCCAATTAATTCCCACATCCCTTCCAGCCATATGCTTCATTCCTTTGGAGCCTGCGATGGATGGGTGGATGGTGGATGGGTGGATGGGTGGATGGGTGGATGGGTAGATGGGTAGATAGATAGATAGATAGATAGATATAGAGATCTTCCACCGATTGGTTCACTTCCCAAATGCCTTCAATAGTTGGGGTTAGGCCAGCTGAAGGCAGGAGCCTGGAACTACATCTGGATCTCTCACTTTGGTGGCAGGTGTCCAGGTATTTGGGCCACCACCTGCTACCTCCCAGGGTGTGTATTAGCTTCTGTTGGCTCCAAAGCAGAGCTGGGTCTTGAACCCAGGGACTCTGTTTTGTGATGTGAGCATCCCAGGTGGCACCCTAACCACTGTGCCCAATGCACAGCCCCTACTGAATCTATTACCTTTTCTCTGGTAACTTATACCACGTAAAAATTGTAGCTTAAAAAATAATGAAATATCCTATTAAAATACTATTTGTAGACCATACGTGTATATGTGATATCTATAGATAAGAAAAACTATTTCAGATATTCTTGCCATTAAATGTTGAAGTCATCCTTCTGTAGCCTATATTTACTGATAATGATCAGCATTAAGTCATGATAATCCTTTCAGTAAGCACAACACCACAGTATTACATAAACTTGATCACAGTAGTGTAGAACCATGTCATTCAAGTTTTCTGAGGTTTTCATTGTATTTAAATGCTTAGTATATGACTGGTTGAAATCCTAACTTTGTACTTACATTGTCATTCTGAATATACTGTTCAACAGCAACTTGCTTTTCACCCTCAAATATCTGCGCATTCTGTTGCCTTCCTTTGCGGTCGTCAGTACCTTATCTGCCTTTTATTTGTGGTAACTTTATTCAGGTGAACCAGTTACTGCAGTACCTTAAGCCTCAAACTTTTGACAGTGCAAGAATTGAAAAGGAACGAATGCTTCCTTGTTTTGTGGAAAAACTTAAAGAAATGGATAGGCTACCAGCAATATTTTTTTCGTAAGTAATTATTTTCTGTGGAAAGCATTATACATTGATTTATATGAATTTGCAGACTATTGAAAAGGAAGAACTTATAATCTGACATATCTTAGAATTTGAGAAATTTGTGAGCATATTGAAGTTATATTTTCTTTTTAAATTTTTAGAATATAGGGAACAGATTTCATGCATTTTATAGTTGTACTTTTTTTTTTTTTTTGACAGGCAGAGTGGGCAGTGAGAGAGAGAGACAGAGAGAAAGGTCTTCCTTTTGCCATTGGTTCAACCTCCAATGGCCGCTGGGGCTGGCACACTGCGGCTGGCGCACCGCGGCCGGCGCACCGCGCTGATTCGATGGCAGGAGCCAGGTACTTATCCTGGTCTCCCATGGGGTGCAGGGCCCAAGCACTTGGGCCATCCTCCACTGCACTCCCTGGCACAGCAGAGAGCTGGCCTGGAAGAAGGGCAACCGGGACAGAATCCAGCACCCCGACCGGGACTAGAACCCGGTGTGCCGGTGCCGCAAGGCGGAGGATTAGCCTAGTGAGCCGCGGCACCGGCTATAGATGTACTTCTAAGATAAGCACAGTTCCCTCTCTACCTCCCTCAATCCACCTTTCTCCTTTCCTTAATTTTCCTTTAATTTTTGCAATAACATATTTTCTGTTTTAAAAAAGATTTATTTTATTTATTTGAAAGACAGAGTTACAGAGAGAGGTAGAGACACAGAGAGAAGTCTTCTATCCACTGGTTCACTCCCCAGATGGCCACAATGGCCAGAGCTGCACTGATCCGAAGCCAGGAGCCAGGAGTTTCCTCCAGGTCTCCCAGGTGGGCGCAGGGGCCCAAGAGCTTGGGCCATCTTGTACTGCTTTCCTAGGCCACAGCAGAGAGCTGGATGGAAGAGGAGCAGCCGGGTCTCGAACCGGCACCCATATGGGATGCCAACACTTCAGGCCAGGGCTTTAACCTGCTGTGCCACGGCGTCAGCCCCTGCAATAACATATTTTCAATCTATTTTATGACCACAGGATTAACACACCACTAACCATGATGTTCAACAAGTAAAAAGTAGGAAGACCAGTGTTCCACAGGAATATAGAAAAGGGTTATAAACAATAATCAAATCATAAGGTATCAGTTTCATTCTGATATGTTATTTTTGTATCTATATCAACTAGCACATATAAGAGATATTTTCTATAGCAACTTGGATATAATACAACAGAAACAAACACTCTCTTACTGAATTTTATTTGAAAATCTAATTGTATGGCTTGGTAGAGTGGAATTTCCTGGGCCATAAGTTAATAGAAAGTTCAACATATTTGTAGAATCAGATATGGTAAAAAGAATGTGTATTTGGCAAAACAAAGTACATACATTAACATACACCTATATACACATATGATGGCATATTGAGTGTTTAGTCTGCCATTTTTCTTTTGTGAAGTTTTATTATATATAAGCTCTCTTTAAGTGGAAAGAAAAGACCTTGAAGAATATTTATGACAATCACTTCAAAGAATTAAAAGAAAAATTAGATAGGGCCTGGTAGCAAGATGATTTAATTGGCAATCATGTTTTCATCAGCTCTTTGTGGGAGGTTTAATTTATGCATATTGTGTATATGTGGGCACTCACCGACATAGAGTATATATATACATATATACTATATATATAAAACTTCAAAATTGGAAGGAAAATATGAGGCCAAATTGTCAATTCTTTACATGTCTGTATAGGAATGTGCATTGATCTTGTAATAAGTCTGAAAATTTTTGAGAAAAGTGAAGAGAAAAAGGTTAAGCCAAATATGAGGAAGTACAAAAGTACTCCTAGAAATCCAATTCCTAACTCAAACTTCATGTCACAGGTGAAAAGGAACTAACTAGTAACAATGACAAGTAGGTGCTGGTCTGTTCTTTACAAAGATTCAGCAGTCTTAATATGGGAACTGTGTCAAATGAGAAAAGAGCAGTTTTTTTTTTTCTCTAGTAAAGAGCCTTTACCTAACTACTCTTACCATAGTATCAAAATTCACCTTTGTAACTAACTCTGATCTTCCCTTCCATTCACATGAACTCTGATTTAGGAGTTAAATGGGCAAAAATGAATGAATGACAGAGATTGATGTTACCCAAACAAAGGTTCCTACATCCAAAAATTGTCTTTATTAATGAATGCAGGGCTGGACTGGAATGAGCATGCAGTTATCCAGTGTTCTCACATACTTTACTTTAGATTCAACATTCACTCAGTGGAAAGGTCAGCTTCACGCCTTCTTACTAATATGTTGATGAGACAATATACTCATAGTCACAACTCTGAAGGAGAGAAGAATTTTTTTTTTTTTATCTTTTATTTAATGAATATAAATTTCCAAAGTACGACTCATGGGTTACAATGGCTTCCCCCCCCATACCGTCCCTCCCACCAACAACCCTCCCCTTTCCCACTCCCTCTCCCCTTCCATTCACATCAAGATTCATTTTCGATTATCTTAATATACAGAAGATCAGCTTAGTATACCTTAAGTAAGTATTTCAACAGTTTGCTCCCACACAGAAACATAAAGTGAAAAATAATAGATGATTTTTTTAAAATGATGATGAAATCAGATCAGACCTATTGTCATGTTTAATCCCAGTGAGAGTCAAGTTGGGAATTGAAAATTTCTTTTTTTTTTTTTTTTTTTTTTTTTTTTTTTTTTACAGAAGATCAGTTTAGTGTACATTAAGTAAAGATTTCAGTCGTTTGCACCCCCATAGAAACACAAAGTGAAATATACTGTTTGAGTACTCGTTATAGCATTAAGCCTCAGTGTACAGCATGTTAAGGACCAAGATCCTACATGAGGAGTAAGTGCACAGTGACTCCTGTTGTTGACTTTACCAATTGACACTCCTGTTTATGGCATCAGTAATCTCCCTATGCACCAGTTATGAGTTTCCAAGGCTATGGAAGCCCCTTGAGTTCTCCGACTCTTATCTTGTTTAGACACGGTCATAGTCAAAGTGGAGGTTCTCTCCTCCCTTCAGAGAAAGGCACCTCCCTCTTTGAAGACCTGTTCTTTCCACTGGGATCTCACTCACAGAGGTCTTTTTGCCAGAGTGTCTTGGCTTTCCATGCCTGAAATACTCTCATGGGCTTTTCAGCCAGATCCGAGTGCCTTTAGGGCTGATTCTGAGGCCAGAGTGCTATTTAGGACATCCGCCATTCTATGAGTCTGCTGAGTATCTCACTTCCCATGTTGGATCACTAGGAGAGAAGAATTTAAACAGGAAACTGGAGAAAGCAATTAAGTCTCAAAGGAGAATGTACGCTGCGTGAGTATTTCTACTGGAATTGTGGAATTCATTGTGAACTGAAACCTTTAAGTGTGCAATTATTTATATAATTAAAATCATATTTCACTGCTTTATGTTTTTATGATACACCAACTTAATTTAATTAGAACATCATTTTGGGGGACTTATGTGGGAGAAGATTATTGAGTATTTCAGTAATTGTACAATGTTTCACAGTAACTTTCTTCAGTTGATTAGCTGATTTCTAACATTTTCTTAGGTCCACAAAGTTTAAGTTTGTGATTAACAACCTAATCATATATTTAAAGTCCCTCAGTACCATTATAGGGATCAAGCTTCATTATGAGTTCTGGGACAAAATATATTCAAACGATAGCAGATCCAAAAGCTTCCTACTCACTTATTATTTCATTCTTTTTGTTGGTGTTTCTTTAACTAGATAATTGAAATGGTCTGTCTGTGAATTAGTTGATTCTTTTTTCACTGGATTAAGTTTGCTATGGAAACTCTTGAATTTTTTGTTTCTATGATTTTGTTCTTCAGCTTCAGAATTCTTGTTTATCTATCTTTGTTGAACCCTCATTTTGTTCATGTATTATTTTGCTGATTTTTAAAATATTTTCTTTCTATGTTCTCTTATATATTGCTCACTAAACTTCTTTAGGATGATTATCTTGAATTCTTTGTTAGGCAGTTCATAGATCTCCATTTCTTCTGTTTTAAAAAGATCTATTTATTTATTTGAAAGACAAAATTGGGTGGGGGGGGGGAGAGAATCTTTCATCTGCTGGTTTATTCCACAAAGAGCTGCAACAGTTGTAGCTGGGCCAGTCTGAAATCAGGAGCCGGAAGATTCTTCGGGGTCTCCCATGGGTGTGCAGGGGCTCAAGAACTTGGGCCATCTTCCACTGCTTTCCCAGGTGTGTTAGGGAGCTGGAGTGGAAGTGGAGCAGCCGGGACTTAAACCGGTGTCCATATGGGATGCTGGTACTACAGGCAGTGGCTTTACCCACTGTGCCATAGTGCCAGCCCTAGATCTCCATTTCTTTCTTTTTTTAAAAGATTTATTTATTTATTTGAAAGTCAGAGTTACACAGAAGAGAGGCAGAGAGAGAGAGAGAGGGAGAGGGGCCCTCCATCCGATGTTCACTCCTCAATTGGCCACAATGGCCAGAGCTGCACTGATCCAGAGCCAGGAGCCCCCTCAGGGTCTCCCACACACGTGTAGGGGCCCAAGGCCTTGTGCCATCCTCCACTGCTTTCTCAGGCATAGCAGGATTGGAAATAGAACAGCTGGGCCTTGAACCGGCTCCCACATGGGATGCCGGCACTTTAGGCCAGGGCGTTAACCCGCTGAGCCACAGTGCCAGCCCCTAGATCTCCATTTCTTTAAGCTTCGTTATTGGAATCTTATTTTATTCCTTTGGTGATGTCATGTTTCCCTGATTCTTTGATTCTGGTACCTGCATGTTGCTCTCTGTGCATTTGAAGAAGCAATCATTTCTTCCAATCTTTATAAACTGGCTTTGGCAGTTTTACCAGTTGGCTTGAATGGAGGTTTTAGATGGGCCAGTTAGTGGAGCTTATGGGCTTACTGGCTTGCCAAGTCTGGCGACAGACCTGTTGCTGGAATCCACAGGTGAGCAGGCCTCATACCAGAATCTGTAGTCAAGCAGGACCAAGAATGGTTTTTCTGTTTTCTGTTAAGTAGGTGTCAATGCATATGTTAAAAATAACAGATGGTAAGCAATGAGAATTGAAGTAATTAAGGCCTGGTGAATATCCTTTAATAAGGGCAATCATATTTTGGGTTCAAATTACCAGGCATTCTTTTATGCTGGCACTTACAGACACAATTTCAAATGTTGAAAAGAAGAGGGCATGTTATAATCAATATTCATGACGTTCCTGATTTTTTATATTCAGTTATTTACATTCAAATTCAACTGCTCGAATTCAGAGATTGATTTTATGGGACGCTGAAATAAAGGAAATAAAGAAGAGTCTTAAAAAGAGTAAAGAAGTTCCTCCGGACTGTACTTATGTTGATCGAGCAGGTGTGGATAGCGAGGTAAGAGACGAGAACAGGGGGCATGCCTAGGTGGATGGATTCATTTGCTAAGGCTTCTGCACCAGGGTACCATGTGTTAGGAATTTATTTCTTAACAGTTATGCCTGCTGGAAGTCTGGCACCCAGTAGGATTACTTCCTACTGAGGTTTCAGAGGGTAGGGTCTGCTCCAGGTCTCTCTCCAGGGCTTACATGCATTACTTTAGAGGGCTCATGAAAAACAGAATTAAAAAATAAGTTTATTTTATGCAAAAGAATTTTGAAATCTGCCCACACGAGGCATCTTCCCAGAGGCCATGGAGAATACATGTTATGAGAAAGCTCTGCGTGAATTTCTAAAGTTTTTTGCACTAGAATAAACTTAGTTTTTCGATTTGATTTTTCCATGAACTTGTTGCAGTCCTCTTGTATAATGGGTACCTTCTCCCTGCTGTCTGTTACCACCACATCGTGTTTCCTCTGTATGTGTCTGTCCAAAATTCCTCTTACAAAGATAGTAGTCCTATTGGATTGCAGCTCACTGTAATGATTTTACTTTTAACTTAATTATATCTGTATCAAGTACTTCAAAGTTCAGTTTTGGTGGTGCACAATCTGGCGCATAACCTTATATGTGTGTGTGTCTATACTGTACTATGCAGTTTATAAAACACAACCTATTTCATCTAAATTGATCTTAATGTATGGGAAACTGGAGTTGGAGGCTGAAGAAGTTAAGATTATATATTTAAGCTTACACAGCTATTAAAAGTGGTTCAAAGATTCATGACGAGGTATAGCAAGTGCAGGCTTTTTCTTTGTGCAGTCGACTGCGTCTGTTAAAGTTAATGATAATCTTTTATGTAATAGAAATAGAAATAGAAAAGGTAAAAGTAATCACCAAGAGTCACCCTCCAGTAAGTAAAGAATTCAACAAGCAGTCAGCAAAAAACCCCACTGTTCCTGAAGAGTATAGACAAGGGCCATGAGCAATAATCGAATCTTGTGACTATAAAGTGAATTCAAAGTATATCATTGTAGAAATTAAAAGAAAATAAGAAAGGAAGGAGGAAGTAGATGGGAGCAAGGGAGGGAACAAAGGAGGGTGGGAAGTATCATCATGATATTTTAAAAAAAATATTTATTATTTTGAAAGGCAGAATTACACGGATACACACACACACACACACACACACACATCTTCCATCTGCTGGTTCACTCCCCAAGTTGCCACATTGGCCAAGACTGGGCCAGGCTGAAGCCAGGAGCCAGGAGCCAGGAGCTTCTCCTAGGTTTCCCACATGGTTGCAGAGATCCAAGCACTTTGGCCATCCTCCACTGCTTTCCCAGGCACATTAGTAGAGGACTGGATAGAAAGTGGAGCAGCTGGGACTCGAACTGGTGTCCATATAGGATGCTGGCACTACAGGCAGTAGCTTTACCCGCTGTACCACAGTGGCGGCCCCATAATTATGTTCTTAAAACTGTATATATAAAATACATGAGATTTGTTCTCCTTATAGCAAATAAAAAATTTAAGAAAAAGAAAAGGTAAATGTTAAATCTCTTTTCTGAGCTAATGCAGTGACTTGCTACCAGGAAATCAAAATCAGATTTGTCTTTCATTTGAAAACTTCTCCCGTTTTCTGTGCTTCATGTCACCAAATCATCCACCACATGCCCAGTTTTACAAACTAGAAACGGTTGCCTTCTCCTCCACTGCTGTGTGTCTCACTCAGAAACTAAGCCCAGAACACTGAGAGATATGCCAGATAATGGGTGTGCATCTGTTGGTTGGTTGACCTACTAGACCATGTAGTCAGATCAATGGTTATTACTTGTGTATGTTTGCTTTTTTCTTTTAGTGATGGTGCAGGTTGGAAAGGGGGAGGGAAGCAGAATAAAAGTAAAAAAGAGGGTGGGAAAGAGAAGAAAGAAAGAAAAAGAGCAATAGTGACTGACAGAGGTAGAAACTGTTCAGGAGCAGACAGGGAGTTTCAGAGAAGGGGCTGCAGGACAGAGATGGGGAGAGAGTGTGGAGAGAGAGACAGGAAGTGAGAAACACAAAGGTGCCAGCCTGGAAGCACAGGGAGACACAGACAGACACGGGCAGACAGTGGTCAGATGTGATTGGAGTGAACAGCGGTTAGTTAGTTTCAAGTCAGCAGCAAAAATAGAGCACAAGGCAGTTGATCATCAGACTCCGCTGAGAGCTGTGTCGGGGCCAGGGATGGATTTTGCTACTTGCCTGGAGGGACGCTGGGCCTGCATGGCGCATCTTCCTCTTGGAATTCTTACTGTGTTGCTTCAGTGTTTCCTCATTACCCCAGGATGAGCTGGAGCTGCCTCCAGCATTGTGGGAATGATGTCAGCAGGTGTATGAGGGAAAATTGGGCACATGGCTGCTGTGAGGAAGGCATGTGAAGAAAGGATCAGTGCATTTGAGGTTGGGCTGCATTCTACTTTCTCAGGTCTTATGCATGAATGCCACTTAGGACAGAACTGCTCTGTTTATGAACTTGAGGTTCTAGCCTAAAACACAACTGCTCTTCCCAGAAATGCATCTAACTCTGCCTGCTAAAGCCTTCTAACACATAAAATCAGGCTTCAGTCAAAGGACATATGCCTTCATTTGATTTTGCAAACTGTGTGTGTGTTTCAGACTTTCAGGAAGATTGTATCCAGGCTGAGATGGACAAGAGGAGGCTCCGGTCTGATCAGGCTGTTACAGCGGGGCATTGGCTACCATCATGGTTTAATGGAGTACAAACAGAGACAAGTTGTTGAGACCCTTTTCAGACTGAAGCACGTCAAGGTAGGTGAACTCACTACAAAGCACAGCTTTCACTTTAATTAGGTAGCTGCAGTGGCTATGGGACGGAAGATGCTCTATCTAGCTCTCTCCCTCAATCCCTGCACCTGGGGAGATGCGCCACCTACATTTATCATATTTCCTTCCATACATTTTACATAGTTAATATGATATTGTGTACCCAATTTGGGATCTTGTCTGCCTTGCCTAATATTATTTTAATAATTAGCATGAGGTAATAAACATGTGTGCAACAGAAAATACACATATTTAATTTACTTAAGCATTATACTAATGTTAATTTTCTTTCAACATAGACAATCATTTTTTAAAAGATTTATTTATGTATTTGAAAGACAGAGTTACAGAGAGAGAGAGAGAGAGAGAGAGAGGTCTTCCATCTGCTGGTTCACTCCCCAAGTGGCTGTAATGGCTGGAGTTGGGATGATCTGAAGCCAGGAATCAGGAGCTTCTTCCAGGTCTCCCACTGTGGTGGGTGCAGGAGCCCAAGTGCTTGGGCCATTTTCTGCTGCTTTCTGAGGCCATAGCAGAGTTGGATTGGAAGTGGAGCAGCTGGGACTTGAACTGGCGCCCATATGGGATGCTGGCACGGCAGGCAGTGGCTTTACCCACTGCACCACAGTATTGGCCCCATCGATCATCATTTTAATTATTTATTTAGAATTGATTGATTCTGCTAAGTGAAAGAAATGTCTCAGAAGGCAAAGGTAGCAGGCTCTGGAAATACATAGCCAAATTTCTTTCCAGGATGACTCTTTTTAACTTCATTTAGATTTTGAGTATTAGGGTTAAAAACTGAAGTTGTTATGATGGTACAGAGAATATCTCATGCCACCCAATTTCTCCTTTTATTAACACCTTACACTATTACAACATATTATTGCCACAGATGAATCCATATTGTTACATTTTTATTAAATAAAATCCATTTTTTTTTTGAAGATGTATTTACTTTTTTTTTTTTTTTTTTTTTTGACAGGCAGAGTGGACAGTGAGAGAGAGAGACAGAGAGAAAGGTCTTCCTTTGCCGTTGGTTCACCCTCCAATGGCCACTGCTGCAGCCGGCGCACCGCACTGATCCGATGGCAGGAGCCAGGATCCAGGTGCTTTTCCTGGTCTCCCATGGGGTGCAGGGCCCAAGCACCTGGGCCATCCTCCACTGCACTCCCTGGCCATAGCAGAGAGCTGGCCTGAAAGAGGGGCAACCGGGACAGAATCCGGCGCCCTGACTGGGACTAGAACCCGGTGTGCCGGCGCCGCAAGGTGGAGGATTAGCCTATTGAGCCACGGCGCCGGCCCTTTATTTTAAAGACAGACAGACACACACACACACACACACACACACACACACGGGGGGGGGGAATCTTCCCTCTATTGATTCGCTCCCCAAATGACCACAATGGCCACAGTGGGCCAGAGTGAAGCCAGGAACCAGGAACTCCATCTGGTCTCCCACATGGGTGTCAAGGGCCCAAGTACTTGGTTATTTTCCACTGTTTTCCCAGGCACTTTAGCAGGGGGCTGGGTAGGCAATGAAACAGCCAGAGCTCAAACTTGCTCTCCTATGGGATGCAGGCACCTCAGGTGGCAGCTTAACCTGCTGAGCTACAGTCCCAGCCCCGAAAGTCCATTCTTTGTTCAGATAGCTCAGTCATTCCCCAGTGATCCAGAAAGATAACTGTATAAACTGCAGTGTGAAAATTAAGAGTAAATTAACGGGGTAAAGGAGAACTAATAATGGAAATAAGAAAGTTTATTTATTTATTTATTTTTAAAGAATTATTTATTCATTTGAAAGTCGGGGTTACACAGAGAGAGAAGGAGAGGCAGAGAGAGAGAGAGGTCTTCCATCTGCTGGTTCACTCCCCAGTTGGCCGCACTGGCTGGAGCTTCGCTTATTGAAGCCAGGAGCCAGGAGCTTCTTCCTGGTCTCTCACGTGGGTGCAGGGGCCCAAGTGCTTGGGCCATCTTGTACTGCTTTCCCAGGCCATAGCAGAGAGCTGGATTGGAAGAGGAGCAGCCGGGACTCGAACCGGCGCCCATATGGGGTGCCAGCACTGCAGGCGGCAGCTTTATCCGCTATGCCACAGCGCCAGCCCCAGAAAATTTATTTATTTGCTAGGTAAATAAAATGCTGTATAGACAAACTTCTGTGATGCAGCTAAGCTAGTAGTTGGAGGAAAATGTATAACCTAACTATGTTTATTTTCAAGAGAAGAAAAGGCTACATGAGAAACAAAAATGTATCTGAGCAACCTTAGGTAGGTTTGAGATAAGACAGTTTCCAGCAGTAGATTGACCTTTCTCTAAGAAATGTGAACCCCTCGGTATCTGCAGGGGACTGATTCTAGGACTTGCACAGATACCAAAATCCATCAGTGCTCTAGTCTTTTATATAAGACAGCATAGCTTTGGCATAGAACCAATGCATATCCTCTGTGTCTCTAGGTTACTTACATTACTTAGTGCAGTGTATTGTATGTAAGTAGTTGCTACAGTATATTATTTAGAAAATAATGACAGGAAAAAAAAAAAGACTGTAAGTGTTCAGTACACTTTTTTGTCCAAATATTTCCAGTCTTTGGTTGGTTGAATTCACAGATACAGAACTCAGGGACATGGAACCCAGTGCTTTTTCCTTCCACATTAAAACAGCCAGAATACGTCAGCAAGTGCTTATCAACTCTCTCTCTCTCTCTCACACACACACATGCACGCACACACACACGTGCACACACATGCATGTACAGCCCACATCTCTCCACTAGGAATATTTCCTGTTCAATTATGTCATAATATGTTGTCTAGAATAATCTAAAAGCATTCTGTCAGACTTCTACTTTTGGTAATCACCTCCTACAATTATTTCCTCCCAGAGCTGCCAAATCAATCTTGTAAATATTAATTATATCATATTACCTTTCTTTCTTTTTACAATCTAAACGTCTTAGAATGGTTTTGTCATGCTTATTATGACTTGCTTCCTGCTTAGTCTGACTTTGTATCATTTACTATTTTCTGTTCTTGGAAATCTTTTAACGTGAAAATAAACTCCTTGTATAACATATTGCTCTTATTCATGCCAAACACACACAGACAGTAACACTGAAGGCTTACTGAATGGCTTTGATTTTGTATCATTTTGTTACCTGGAAAATGCTGTATAATTGTAATGTTCAGCAAGAATATGAGAATGAATGAACATCCAAGTGGGATGTAGAGCTGTCTATTCCAAAAGCAAGCATAGAGTTTGATGTTTTGCAATACTGTCTTAACACTGCACTTTTACTCAAGAAAAATAATGTAAGGGGATTTAATTTGGTCAATACTACGTATGCATCTGTGTATGCTACATGAAATATGTTTTCCCAATTTTTTATTTTTTTGCTTTCCATCATAGGTAGTGACAGCTACATCATCCCTTGCTTTGGGAATTAATATGCCCTGTAAAACCGTTGTTTTTACAGAAGACTCTGTTTATTTGGATGCTCTGAACTTTCGACAGGTATTTATAATACATGACTTCTGTTACGGTTCTATATACAGGTATCTGAAATGCTCATTCAGTAGGCCAGGAAAAGCCATTTGTTCTGAAATATTTGGTGGCCATAAAAATATTTGAAACTGAGTTTTTATATATGTATATTAATGAATATGATTACACTTAAAAAACTTGTAAAATATATTGTCAGTAGCTTAGTTTTCCTGAAGATATTCTCAATTTGATAAATATTCTTGAACATAAACAAAAATAATATTGGAGGGAAGTAACTACATCTTTGAGCACCCAATTCATGCCAACCACCAATAATTATATGTTAAGTGTCTATAAGGTTTTGATTTTAGGCTCGTTTCTGGAACTACGTTGGTAAATCAGAAATTGTGCCTGCTTTAAAGGCCATGATTTTAATTTAATTTTATAGGCAGAGAGAGAGAAACGAGAGAGGAAGGAAAAAAGAGACAAAGAGGTTTCCTACCCACTGGTTCATTCCTCAGACACCTACGGTGGCTAGGGTTAGGCCAGGCTGAAGTCAGGAGTCAGTAACTCAGTCCGGATTTCCAGTGTGAGTGATAGGAACCTGACTACTTGAGCTGCCACCTGCTGCCTTCCAGGAAGCTGGGAAGGGGACCAGAGCTGGTGTTTGAACCCAGGCGTTCCAATCTAGGTGTCAGGCATCCCAAGCATCCTACACCAAATGCCTTCCCTAAGGTCATGATCTTTATTTGTTTATTTAAAGATTTATTTACTTATTTGAAAGACAGAGTTATAGACAGAGAGAGGTGGGGGGGGGTCTTTCATCGTTTGGTTCACTCCCCAAATGGACCCAAAGGCTGGAGCTAGGCCAATCTGAAGCCAGGCGCTAGGAGCTTCTTCCACATTTCCAACATGGGTGCAGGGACCCCAGCACTTGAGCCATCTTCCAGTGCCTTCTCAGGCCATGAGCAGGGAGCTGGATCTGAAGGGAAGCAGCCGGGACTCCAAGTGGTGCCCATATGGGATGCTGGCACTGCAGGCGGCCCAACCTAGTTAAACCACAGCACCGATCCCAGATCATGATCTCTAAACACAGGAGCTGGTACTCCATTTATTTTTTTAAAAAAGAGGCAATACTGTCTTAACACTGGACTTTAAAATGTATCTATAAAAATATATCTATAAAATAAAATAATTCTGCAAGATTTGACAACATCAATATACCAAGAAACAAAAAACTCATTGAAGATTTATTTTCAAATGTTTAATGTTCCACATGGTATAGGTAAGTGAGACATTATTTACAGTGCCAGGATTTGAACTTGCATAAGTTTTGTGGTCATCTCTTTAGATGTCTGGGCGTGCAGGAAGGCGTGGAGAAGATCTTATAGGAAGTGTGATCTTCTATGATATTCCATTACCCAAGATAGACCGGCTCTTGAAGTCTGATGTGCCCAAGCTGAAGGGTCAGTTTCCCCTAAACATCACCGTGGTTCTCAGACTCATGCTGTTGGTTGCCAAAGCAGATGACAAAGAGGATGCCAAAGCAAAGGTACAGTCTCTACCCTCTCTAACAGACATAATCATCTTAGCTCAAGTCTAAAGTAAGCCTCGCCTGTTAGGTATCTTGGAGAGAATAAAATCACAATGTGCAGTTCGCAAACTCTTAGCAACATTTGATTCTTGTCTTAGTGCCTTTCCTTCACACAAGAACATGGTGGTAACTTCTGTACACGTGACAAATTAAGTCCATGATTATAAATACACTCTGCATATATGAGAAATTTTTTTCAATAAATATATCTAGCCTAGAACATTTAAAAGTAAATTTTCAAAGAATTAATGGTTGAAAATGTACTAAATACTGGAATGTTCCTAACTCTTACTTTTATATATTCATAAGCTTACATTTATTTCTCAGTGGTTATGAGTGAAGTTGTCATTGTTCATCTCTCCCAGTAAATTTTTCATCCTATTATGTTTTATTCATACATAGAGAATGTAAAACTTATGGCATATCTGTAATAATTATTTAGAGTATATAATATAACAAAGTCATTAGTGATATCTCAAACTTTATAGCTAGCCTGTCTAACTTTGGTGTTTTGACATGTGTGCATAGGCATTGTCACTGCTCCAGTATTCCTTGATGTCCTTCAAGCGACCAAAGGTCAAGTGCATGTTAAAATTTTACTTCATATATTCTTTGCAATTCTTGATCAGAGAGGTAAGATTTAAACCTGTTTTCACTAAAGTGTTCGTACATGTATTTAACTTTACTACTGAAATCTCCTTACTTGATGACTTACCTGTTGGGTATTTCTGAGATCTAGGGACTGAGGCTAAATTGTTAAATTGATTCACAGGGATACCTGAATCAAGAATGTGTTCCCGTTGGATATGCTGGCCTTGTGTCCCACCTGCACTACCACGAACCTTCAAACTTTGCTTTAGTAAGCATGCTGGTGAAAGGTCTGTTTCACAAGCTGTGTGTTCCAGTCATCGTAGATGGTGAGCAGCTATCCTTTTCCCAACTCCTACCCCTTACACTGTACATGTACACACACTGACATCCCGTACGACTGCTTCACATATACCTGCACGTTCCCCAGAACTACATTTGCTTTTGATGGTGTGTCATCTTTAAAAGATTGAGAGGGAGGGAGGGACAGGGGGAAGAAGGGGGAGAGACAGGGAAGGAGGGAAGAAGGGAAAGATGGGGAGAGAGGGGGGGAGGAGGGAAAAGAGAGAGAGAGGATGAATGAATGAATGAATGAGCGAGTAGACCAAGAGAAATCTTCCACTGATTTGCTTTCCGATGTCCACAGTAGCTGGTCCTGGGCCAGGTCAAAGTTGGGAGCTGGAAACTCAATCCATGTCTCTCATGTGGGTGGGAAGAACCCAGTCAATCACTTGCGCCATCATCTGCATTAGCAGGAAGTAAGAGCTGGATCTGAATTTTAAACCTGGGTACCCCATATGAGATGTAGGCATCTTAACTGCTAGGCTAAGCATGCATCTTGGCAGGCCATTTTCTGATTGCCCATTCTCCTAATGTATCTTGAAGGTTTTTCTTGTCATTTTACAAAATTAAATATGTTTATAAAATATTATTAGCATCTGAATTTTGTATGTATAATCATAATATAAATATGATTCTTAATGATTATTTAATATACTTTTAAATTTTAAGAAATTATAACCTTTAGCTTTGTTAAAGACAATAAGCATTATTCTACTGAAAAATTTTTGGAAGTTATTTACATAAAACATTGTCATCTGTAATGATTTCCTTTACTATAATTTTAAATTAGTTTTTCCCTTTTCTATAACTGAAACACAATGCTGTAAGGTAAAGAGGGAAATAGAACGGTGTGATCCAAACACAAATGCAGGCAGCTAAGGCTAGAATATACAGTTAGTGACCCATTGTTCTATTTTATTTTTGGAAACATCAACTTTTATCAAAATAGTACAGAAATAATTAAGATGATATGGTAGTATATATCTTTTTAAAAAATATTTATTTATTTATTTGAAAGTCAGAGTTACACAGAGAGAGGAGAGGCAAAGAGAGAGAGAGAGGTCTTCCATCTGCTGGTTCACTCCCCAATTGGCTGCAATGGCCAGAGCTATGCTGATCTGAAGCCAGGAGCCAGGAGCTTCTTCCAGTTCTCCCACATGGGTGCAGGGGCCGAAGGACCTGGGTCATCTTCTACTGCTTTCCCAGGCCATAACAGAGAGCTGGATCAGAAGTGGAGCAGCCAGGACTTGAACCGGTGCCCATATGGGATGCCGGCACTGCAGGCCAGGTGTTAACCCACTATGCCACAGTGCTGACCCATGATATCTTAACACTAATAATAAATCAAATCATAAAGCCTTTGATCCATGTGAACCTGTTTTTTTTTTTTTCAAGAAAGAGTCATGAATTTTACTTATGATATAAATATTGCGTAGAGGGTCTCAGAATGCTAAAGCAATTTGAAAGCTGGGCACAATTTTCACATGATGCTAACAATGTATAGAAATCAAGTTCGAGCCGGCGCCACGGCTCACTAGGCTAATCCTCCACCTAGCGGTGCCGGCACACCGGGTTCTAGTCCCGGTCGGGGCGCCGGATTCTGTCCCGGTTGCCCCTCTTCCAGGCCAGCTCTCTGCTGTGGCCAGGGAGTGCAGTGGAGGATGGCCCAAGTGCTTGGGCCCTGCATCCACCCCATGGGAGACCAGGATAAGTACCTGGCTCCTGCCATCGGATCAGCGCGGTGCGCCGGCCGCAGCGCGCCGGCTGCAGCGGCCATTGGAGGGTGAACCAACGGCAAAGGAAGACCTTTCTCTCTGTCTCTCTCTCTCACTGTCCACTCTGTCAAAAAAAAAAAAAAAATCAAGTTTGAAAGCCTCACTCTGCACGGCATTTCTCTGATACTGCAGGTAGTTGTAGCCTGTTTCCTAGTCTCTCATGAGTGCCTGTCATTCAGCTCCTTCATCCATCATGCTCCCAGTGGTCTGGACCCTGGCCCTCTGCAAAATGCTGGAGCAGATCAAATATCGGGAATTTCACATAGGCTTTCCCTCTAGGAGATTTAGTCCCTAGTGTATTGCGAGGGTTTGGGCATAAGAAAATATGGGGAATAAATATTCCAGGGAAAAAGCAATATTGGCAGCAAAGGCCTGTCAAGAGGAGCAGGTGCGAGTTCTTTCTGTAACGTGCACCAAAGAGAGAGTGGGCGCAGATTCACGTCACACAGGGCCTGGAAGGGCAGACGAGGAGTTTAGCAAGCAGCTTCGGGCCTTTGTTCCTTGGCAGGGGTTGCACCAAGGTAGAAAAAAATGAGTAGAATGGAGACAGAGGAGCAAAGGCAAGACTTGGAGCCAGTGAGGGAATCCCAGGGCAGTTACAGAGTAGGGGCAACCATCGCTCATTGACCACCAGGCTTCTACAGGTAAGAGTGGGTAGGAGGATGCAAAGCGTTTTGTAGCAAGATGCCATCAGTTAGCCTGCAATATTGTGAAATGCTGGTGTAGTTTGTTAAAAAGTCACCAAATTCATAGGAAGTAAGTTTTCAGCTGTGTCTTACACATTACATTTGTTCTCCAAGGTTTTGAAAAATTTAACTTTTTTTTTTTAATAACAAAATACAGGCAAAAAGACATTTTCTGAAGATGTGATGGAAACCTTGGTGGTGGTTTTAGCGCATCTTTTTGGAAAGAGATACCTTCCTCCCTGTGCGAAAAAGTTTAAGAAGGTGTTTTCTCATTCAATGGTAAGAAAATAAAATACTGCAATACTCGTACTTTGATGTAACCTCTTTCTGCTTTAATAATAATGAAGTGCAACAGCATTTTCCCAGTAACAAGATTTTGCCATCATTCACTCGAGTTACTTCTTCATGCTCCAGTTAGTCTTTGGGATGCATGAGTGCAGATTTGTATATGAATGCTTTGTTTTTTACTAATATGCGTTCTCCATGAACTTTTTGAAGATCCCTTGTATGAATAGATGTCAGTTTGTTTTGCAGTCAAACTTACCTTTTAATTACAGTTTCCATGAACTTTCTGAAGTGTCATAGTGTAGTAATTGCAGATGAATGGAACTTATTCCTAACAGAGATGAATAGCCAGCTAGTCATTTAATATTAATATTAATAAAGAAGAAGATAAGAAGATCAATTTAACACCTATCTGGAAATAGTGTTCTGGGAATTCTAATCCTTGCCAAATGGAAAGAAAGGAAAATCGGATGGTTTTCATTCGATGCAAAGGTGGACAAGGTGAACAGCAAAATACTACAGCGTATGATGGAGTAATGTGCTGGGTCACCCGCCCAGCCCTGCCACTGAACTGATGGCACATTTCTGTACCAGACCTGTTTTCTTATCTGAAAACTGGCAATTGGAATAGCACCCACTTTGAAGAGTTGCCATGAGGATTAGATGAGTGAATACCTGCAAAGTGGGGCCAGCATTGTGGCTCAGCAGGTTAAGCCACCACTTGCAATGCAGGAATCCCCTATCAAATGCTGGCTTGAGTCTCAGCTCCTCTGCTTCTGACCCAGCTTCTTGCTAATGTGCCTAGGAAGGCAGTGGAAGGTGACATAAATACTTGGGTCCCTGCAACCTACATGGGAGAGACCACGATGGAGGTCTTGGCTCCTGGTTTTGCCCTGGCCTAGACCTGGCTGTTGTGGCCATTTGGGGAGTGAACCAGCAGATGGAAGATCTCTGTCTGTCTGTCTGTCTGTCTCTCTCTCTGTCTCTTCCCCTTTCTCTGTTGCTCTGCCTTTCAAATCAATCAATCAATCTTTAAAAATACACGCAAAATGCTTAAAACAATGTTTGGCATATAAAAACACTCAGTAATGTTGGCTCTTATTTTTGTAATTGTTATTTACAGATAAAATCTCTGGCTATGTAAAAAGCCAAGAAAATCAACAGAAAAATGTTTATAATTTGCCAAAATAATCTATTGAAATGTATAACTTTCCCTATACTAAAGTTACAAAGAAAACAAAATGTAAAATCTCAGCTGTAATTAAAGGTAGAGAGTAATAAAATGCTTGGCTCATCTGAAAATGTGGCAAAGATCTCAATGAACAGTTACACTGATCTCATAGATCCTTTAACAACATGCTTTAAGGCGGGCATTTGACTGAGTGGTTCAGGCTGCCAGTTAAGACGCCCATGTTTCATGTTGGAATATCTGGGTCAGTGCCTGGTGACAGCTCCAGCTCTCTGTTAATATGCACTTTGGGAGACGGTAGGTGATACTCGAGTACTTTGGTCCCTGCCACCTATGTGGGAGGCCTGGATCACCTTCCTGCTTCCCAGCCCTGATGGTTATTGGCATTTGGGACACAAACCAGCAGATGGGAGCTCTCTGTCTCTCCATTTCTCTGTCTCTCAAATAAATAAATAAAAATTTAAAACATAACAATTGCAAGAGAAAGTGATTATTAAAAAGGAAAACTTTACATACATTTCAAGACTGTTTTGCACCACAATAAGCTTATCTTTTAATTGCATTTTCCCTGAATTCTTTGAAGTTTCTCATAGTTAAAATTGTATGCACTTTCTAGTAAATGTTCCAGAAAAGGGAGGTTGGGTACCTCTTACCAGCTGTGCATTGACTAGAACACATAGGAAATTTCTGCTGGCCACTATCACTTTAAGTGAGGGTTGCAGGGCTAGAATTACCTAGAAACCCAACCTCAGGCTGCTAGAAGCCTTGTTAGAGTCTGGTCATGTCTCTTAGTGTGGGATTCGGATGGAGCTGTCCTGTGCCCAGAGTTCTGCAGCATTGGGAGAGAGGAGCTGGCAGGCTGCAAATATAAAGAAAAGGTAAGGAGGGGTCGCTGCTGTGGCATAGTGGGTAAACGCTCCGCCGGCAATGCTGGCGTCCCATGTGTGCACTAGTTTGTGTCCCAGCTGCTCCACTACCAATCTAGCTCCCTGCTAAAGGTGTTGGGAAAACAGTGGAAGATTGCCCAAGTGCTTTAGGCCCTGCAACCCACATGGAAGACCTGATGAAGCTCCTGGCTCCTGGCTTTCACCTGGCTCAGCCTTGGCCATTGCAGCCATTTAGGGAGTGAACCAGTGGATGGAGAGAATCTCTCTCTGCCTCTGTATTCTGACTTCCAAATAAAGAAATCTTTTTTTTTTAAAGGTAAGGAAATGGAAAGGCTAATTACCTCATTGATCTGCTTACATGTGATGAAACAGTATACTGTACCCCAGAGAAACGAACAAGTCTTATATGTTCTTCTAAATTTTTTTTTTCTTTAGTATTTGAAGTTCTCAGTAGAAATGCGTGATGACCAAGGATTAGTTTCTTAAAGCTGCTCTAATGAAGTGGTACAAACCAGGTAGCTTACATGGCAGAAATGAATTGCCTCAGCTGGCACCGTGGCTCACTAGGCTAATCCTCCGTCTGCGGCACTGGCACCCCAGGTTCTAGTCCCAGTTGGGGCACCAGATTCTGTCCTGGTTGCTCCTCTTCCAGTCCAGCTCTCTGCTGTGGCCTGGGAGTGCAGTGGAGGATGGCCCAGGTGCTTGAGCCCTGCACCCGCATGGGAGACCAGGAGAAGCACCTGGCTCCTGGCTTCAGATCATTCAGATCAGCGCAGCATGCTGCTTGGCTTCCCAAATAGCTGCAGCAGCTAGGGCTGCCCCAGGCAAAAGCCAGGAGCCTGGAACTCTATCCAGATCTTGCAGGTGGGTACAGGGGTCCAAGAGACATCTTCCACTGCCTTCCCTGGCACATTAACAGGGGCCTGGATTGGAAGTGGAGCAGCTGGGACATGAGCTGGTGCCCACATGGGATGCCAGCATTGCAGGTGGTGGCTTTATCTGCTTGCAATGCTGACCGCTAAAATTCATCATTTTAAATGAAGTCTGTGACGTGGGAAAATGCACCAAATACAATGCTGAGTATGAACATTCTGTTGTGAAGCTGCATACTGCACCCTAGTTAGAAGGTGATTCTAATCACCAAAATCTTTATAACCTATATCCCTGAATGGTAGGATTACACATTAGTTTTTACTTCAGTTTATGTATTTGTGTGTCCATGAGTAAAAGAGTTTATATTTAGAAGTACATTTCCATCTATATTTTTAAAATATACATTTTAAATATGCATTTATTTCATCTACTTGCAAAGCAGAGAGCAAGTGGAGGGGGGGAAAGAGAGCGAGTGCACACGCGAATGAAAATTCTTCCATTTGCTGGTTCATTCTCCAAATGCCCATAGCAATAGGGGCTGGACCAAGAGCCTCAATCCCAGTCTCTCGCATAGCTGGCAGAGGTCCAAGTACTTGTGCCATCATCGGCTGCCTCCCAGGATGCACTGGCAGGCAGCTGATATGGGATGAGGATATCCCAGGCAGCAGCTTAATCGCTGTCCCTAAGAAGATTTTGGCCCCGTGTCTCCCAGACCTTGGCCATGCTCTGCTCCTGGTTTGAGCGGTCAGGCCCATCTGACTCCTTGTTCACAGGTGTTCCTCCGCCATCTTCCAGAGGACTTCGCTGCTGCAGTGAAGGAGTACAATGCCAGGATTCGGAAGAGCTTTGGTTCCTTCCTCCTGACCGTTTCTAAGCTGGCTGATGGGAGCCAGGAATACCGACTCCCTCTTTCAGAAATAGGTAAGAGGAACAGAAGGCCCATAAAGTAAAACATATCTAACTATGCTGAGATAAAACGGAAGTTTGGAAGATAAAGACGTAACTATTGCAAGAGAATATACAAAAAAAACCCAAACCCCCTAAAAGTCCTTCAGTTTATGCTGTGGAAATTTTACCCTGATAAAAATCTTTTATTGTCTGGAATTAGGTAAGTCACTGTAGATTTCATTTGACACTAAATGCTTAAAATAGTTCTATTTTCTTCTGGCACAATCATGAAGAAGCACCCCCTTGCCTAGTCTGAATTTATTATAGAATATTTCTTTACCTATTGATATTATTTGTCCTTTAGTGGATATTGACACTCTCCACTTAGTTCAACTTTTCAATGTGAATAGCTTTGAAACTATGAGAAGAGGCATGTTGACATATTTCTTTAGGACCATCAGTGCGTTGTGACTCCCTCAGTACAAAGTGGGCGGTGAGGGAGATAAGGCATCGCCCATCTGATTCAGGAAGGGAGAAAACTGCACGAGAAAGAAAATGACAAAAATATAAAGAAAAATAATGAATCTATGACAAATAAAGGTTCTGGAAGCAGGTCATGCACTCAGTGTCCTTAGCAGGGAGACAGAGAGAGCTAAGAAGATGTGGGAATGTGGCAGGATTCTGTTTTCATCCACTTCCTGTAGAAACAAGGAGAAAACCGTGGTTCTGGTGGGCTGCTTTGACTTCTTCCTATTTCAGGATCCATGATTATATTGGAATATGGAAGGCGTGTGAGGGACAAGGCAAAATGTTGGCCTTTTCAGCCAGGGAATGAGAAGTTCACCAGTCATGAGTCAGTTTCATGGGAAAGAACCCAGTGTCTCCGAGCCATGGCTGTCATCCAGAATTGGAGGGGTGTGGCAGGGCGGTGATCTCCTTTTCCTCTGGGGTGACTTCTGGGGTTGGCAGGGTGAGTCCCTCCCCTGCCTCCATGGATGTCCGGATCCTCATCTGAGGAGCCTGAATGTTTTGTGGCAAAGGGAGGATGAAGCCTGCAGATCGAATCACATCTTCTGATCTGCTGCTCTTGGCTTGGGGAGACACGCAGACTGGGTGGACCTGATCAAGTTGAAGAGGGAGGCAGGAGCATCAGAGTGAGAGGACATGGCATGGGAAGAGTTAACCGACCAGCTGGCTCTGAAGGTGGGAGGAACCAGAGAGGCAGCTTCTAGGAGCCCTCCCAGGACACCCAAAAAGAACAAGCAGAGAGCCCTGCTTATGACTTGCTTTAGCCCAATGACACCAATTTCTGCCTTCTGACAGATTTGGCTTATGTTACACCACAAAGGTGGTGTCCGTTTCTTACATCAGCATTAGGAAACTAATAGAACTTCCAAGAAGAGCCATGTGAACAAAAGATGACAAGTAACAGGCAGCATGTTTTTGCTGTTGTTGAGGTGAAATTCATGTGGCATACATTAACTTCTTTAAGATGTACAAGCCAGAGGCATTTGATACAGTCAGATTGTGCAACCCCTCCCTCAGGTTGCTGTGTGTGGCTATGGGATTGGCTTGGTCCAGCTTCTTGCCCCATCACAGGAAGGAATTCAAGGAAGAGACGTAGGTAGACGCTAACAGACAAGCAAGATTTATTTACGTGAGAAGTGAAAGTATACAGGAAGGAGTGCAGGCAAAGCCAGGAGAGAGAGTTGCAATCAACATGGCTTGGGGGCTGTCTTTTTATACCATTTGGAGGCATAGGGGCTGTGGGCCTTAATCAGACATTCAAATTCGTGGAGTTTGGAGTTTGGAGTGCCACATGCTTCCTTGCCCTTTGCAATCAGAAGTGTCATGCTCTCAGGTGTGTGATGGGAACAGGCGTGTCACCCATGGTAATATTAGTGACCCTGTGTTGAGCTGAAGATCATCATGGGGGCACAGCCTGCAGCCATATTGAGTATTTCTAGCTGGCACTGGTTCTAAGTTGCAGCACTGCAGAACCTGCAGTCCTCCGCTACACAGAAGGGGTGGGGGGCTGTGCATGAAAGGGGATTTGAGTGGTGTGGGGGCAGGCAGTTTGGTAAGTGTGGGCCAGATCGTCACAAGGGCTGGGGCCAGCAATTCCTCTCTGCTCTTGCTACCTCCCTGCCTCCGTCAAGATGATCATAAAGGTTAAATGTCAAAGGATTATTCTTTATAGGAAAAATAAATCCAAGTTATACATTTAATTGTGGAGGCTTAAGGGTCAGGCATTAAACCTTGGTATTCATAGTCCCCTCCTAAAGTTGGAATCAAATGAGCAATTAATGTGGGAGTCCTAGGGATGAGACTGAGTAAGAGAACATGGTTTTCACGTTCAGTGAAATAAAGCAAAGCCCTGAGTAGAACACTTGCCCGTCCCCCAGGTAGAACTACAGTGCCTGTCTCTTTTAGATGAACAGAGAAGACAGTAGAATCTATCTCCCTAGTGGTCACATGGACCTGAAATACAGAAAGATCAAAGAAAGGCACAGACTGATGGGGGAAGACACAGAGAAGTGTGTGTTAAAAAAGTAAAGAAAAAAGAGACAAAAGCGATGTAGAGACATTCGGAGAGAGAGAGAGAGAGAGATGAGAAACAAACACAGGAAGATTGTCAGACAGATGGAAATGGAGATGTAAATAGATAAATGCATGGATAGAACGACAGAAGGAGAGAGACAGGAACGCAAAGTACAGAGAAAGCTGTGAGGGAAAGAGGAACAGAGGATGGGGTGGGCTTTCGGTGCAGCCGTAAAGTCACTGTTGGGACACCTGATCCCACATCTGAGTGCCTGGTTCAAGTCCCAGCTACTCCACTTCCCATCCAGCTTCCTGCTAATGCACAAGCTGGGAGGCAACAGATGATGGCTCAAGCACTTGGGTCCCCACCACCCACGAGGGAGACCTGATGCAGCTCCAGGCTCCTGGCTTTGGCCCCGTGCCAACTGTTACAGGCCTTTGGGGTGTGACTCAGTAGATGGAAGATTCATGTCTGTCTCTCCACCTTTCAAATAAAATAAAAAGAAAGCTTTTAAAAAGAGGAAGAAATGGGGCAAGGAGGAGCAGAAAGACGGAGAGGAAACAGAAGAGAGCGAATCATTCACAGAGGGAGAGCAGGACACATGGGATCCAAGAAATCAGCACACTAGAAGCACGGAAGGAAGACATGGGGACGGTGGAGAGAGAGAGAGAATGATTTGATTGGACGTTGAGTATCTCCCTCTACCAGACCCACTGTTCAGGCCTGCAGTGAGATGGGTGAGCTGCACAGGGACCGGAAGTGTCCCTCCCCACTTTTGCCTCCTGGTGAGGGAAGTGGGACTTCCTTGCCATCCGCGGGTGTATACACAGTAGAGTTAACACAGGAGAGTAGGCGGTGAAGCCAGCTTTAACTCCATTATGCGAAACTTTGCAGCTGTAACACTCCCCTGCGTCTTGAGAGGAATCTGAATATGAAGCTGTTGTAGAGGGCAGGTAGGTGACCCCGGTTTTTGAGCTCAGGTCCTTGGATCCAATAGGGCTCGATGAAGCATCTGCATCCCCCTTAGTAAACAGTGTCCACATAAGTTCGCAGTGGGTGGACGCACGGAGACCACCGAGTGGTAGAGCCACCCACGCACGGGACCACCGAGTGGTAGAGCCACTAGCAGATGCTAGAATGAGTTTGGTTTAGGGAGAAGAAAGTCTTCACAGTGGTGATCCAGCAATACGATCCCCAGAGTGTTTGCTTAAAAAAAACCTCCAATAAATTTTCTGGGAATAATGGTATAAATGAGTTTGATTAGTTTCAAATGGTTTATGTTTCATAGGAGAACAGTTTTCCATTTGCTTCTTCCTAGACTTTTCGGGTAAAGAGCGTGAAGACTCTGAGCTGGTGTCTCATCTGATGCCCGGGACTGAGAGCAGATCTGCTGTCTCCCCATTTGCTTGCCTGTCCAATATCACGGATCAGGATTTGTTTGGTGTTCACATGACAAATGACGTAAGTCCGTTTTGTTGTGACAATTTCTTTCATTCTGTTTATTCATCAATGAGAAATAGCCTTTATCTGATTAGAACACTAGGTCAGTGTCCATGTCTGAATAGTGATGCTTCCCAGTGGAGTGGGAAAATACTTTTAAAATAAAAAATACCAGGAAAACAGGGAGGTTTCTCAGTCACCATGGCATTAGTCAGCTTTTCAATACTACAGTGAAATACCAGAGGCAACTCACTCTGGTAAGGAAAAAAGTTTGTTTAGCTCACAGGTTTGGAGGTTCAAGTCTGGGGACCTGGTGCAGACCCTGGTGAGGCTCTGTATTGTGTGTGCAGGAAAGATCATGTGGTGAGCCAGGAAGCAGAGAGCCTGGGCCCGAGCTCAGGTGTTAGGAACAACCCGCATCACCTGAAGGCCTCCCACTCAGCCCCACCTCCTAAAGGTTTCCTCTCCTCCTAATGCCACCACCTTAGGGAACAGGCTTCTACCACGGGGGCCTTTTGGGGACCTGCGACATCCAAAGCCATATCCGGACCACAGCAGCTGTATGCACTGCCTCTCATAAGCCCCTGCTACTCCAGGTGTGAGCCAAGGAGACCTGTGCCGTCCACGTCACCTGCCAGCAGTGCAGTCTCGGGAGCGTCTCTGGGTGTTACGTCCAGAGTGCACACTGGAGTTAGATCCTGCTGTCAGTCATTCGAGGGCAATGTGTTTTGTTTCTCCTTGTTTTTATTTTTATTTTTTATGTCTGAATGCATAGAGTGGTGTGTTGTGCAGCATGGAGATATGAATGATTCAGCATGAGCCAAAGAGGTCACTGTGGCATGGTCAGACTCCCAGTCCTGACTGTCCCTGGACAGTTTATTCAGGTAGCAAGTTGAGAGGAAATGAGCCCTGATGACTGGGACTATGTCACTTGCCACGATCTGGTCATTGTGTCCTGGAAAGCAGTATAAGAACAGATATTGTGGAGTGTGGGGAAGAACAACACTCTCACTGTGTATTGTTGCCAAGATAAAGCTTGGACATTCAGAAATATTTTCTTCAGGGAGAATTAATCTAAGAAATATTCGTAATATGTTTCTGAAGTTGTAAAAGTGGCCGTGTAAATTCTTTTACTTATTGAAAGGCAAAGTTACAGAAAGAGAGAGAGAGAGAGAGAGAGAGATCTCCCATTTGCTGATTACTCCCCAAGTGGCTGAAATGGCTGGGGCTGGGGCTGGGCCAGGCCAAAGCCAGGAGCCCAGAGCCTTTCCCAGGTCTCCCACGTGTGTGCAGGGGCGCAAGTACTTGGGCCATCCTCCACCACCCTCCCAGGCGCTCTAGCAGGGAGCTGGTTTGGAAGCAGAGCAGCTGGACCGCGAACAGGTGCCCATATTGGATGCAGGCACTGAAGGCAGTGGCCCAACCTGCTACACCACAACAAAGGCCTGACCATGTAAAATTAATTCTAAATAAATTGGAGCCATCATTTCCATGCTTTCAAAAACAGTTTTGATATTTTATCTGGTCAGTCATATTATAGTTTTGGGAAACTTGGTACACTGTTTACTGTCTGATACTAGTACTAAACATGTATTGAGTTATTGTTTTATTTTAAATGATTTATTTATCTGTGAGGCAGAGTGACAGTGGGGTGGGGTGAGAGATGCTGGCTCATTCTCCAAAAGGCCATAGAAGCTGGGGATGGGCCAGTCAATAGCCAGGAGCCAGGAGCTTCTTCTGGGTCTCCCATGTGGGTGCAGGGGCCCAAGCTCCTGGGCCATTCTCCACTGCTTTCCCAGGCACATCAGCAGGGATCTGGATGGGAAGCAGAGCAGGTGGTCTAGAAAAAGCACTTCAATGTGGTGAGCCTTTATTGCAGGTGAGACTTAACCTGCTGTACAACGCTGCCTCCTGGGTTACTGCTTTAACTAGCTACCGACAATGAACCGTGGTGACCAGATTTTATAATAAAGGTCACTTTAAGAGAAAAATGTGAGTAACCTGAGGCCTCTGTGTACCCTCAGGCTATCTTACGAACACTCAGTGTGGATGTCAGCAATGTTCCTCTCCTTTGCTTGTACAAACGGGATCAAAGTGGCCGGAAGTATTTTTTGAATGCCTATGCACTGGACTTCTACAAGCATGGTTCCTTGTTCTCACTGGCTTCAGACAACTGGTATGACTGCTCCTACTTTAACATGCTCCAGATACATCTGTGTGTTTGTGTAATGGAGGTTAAGGGGGCTGATGCATTGCTATGGTTTCTGTGGCATTAATTTTAAGATGCAGTGTTTAAGAAGGGTAATTAAGAGGCAGTTTGTTTTGAACAATTACAAGGTTTTTTTTTCCTAGAGATGAAGTCCACATGACATAAAATTAACCATTTTTAAGTGAGTAGTACAGTGGCTTTAGGTATATTTGCAGCATTGTGCATGCACTGCTGCTATCTAGTGACAAAACATGTTCATACCCCAAGGGTAAGTCCCTGACCTTCAAGGAATAGTTCCTGTCCTCTCTCTGACACTGCCAGTCTGCCCTCTGGCTCCGTGGGTTTGCCTTGGTCTGGGTGTTTACTATGAAGGGAATCACGTGGCTGTGTAACCTTGCGTGTCTGGCTTCTTTCGCTGTAATACTCCAGTGTCCATGCTGGTGCAGGTTTCAGTACTTTGGTCCGTTGTAGGAGGGGTCTTCCAAATGTTCTTGGCAGATGCATATTATGAAAAGAATGCCTGCCTGGATTTCAAAATATTTTTTGAATGAAAGTAAACGTTTTGTTTTATTTCATTTTTTTCCCCAAACACTTTATATTTGTCTTTTATTTGAGAGGCAGAGAGAAGAGACAGAGAGGGATCTTTCATTCACTGATTTACTTCTCAAATGCCAAATATGGCCGTGGCTGGGATCTTAGTCCAGGTCTCTCATGTGGGTGACAGGGACCCAATAACTTGAGCCATTACTGGTGCCTCCCAGGGTACACGTTAGCAGGCAACAGGAATCAGGAATCAGCCAGAACTCAAACCCAGGCACTCTGAGATGGGATAAGACCATCCCAAGCAGCATTTTCACTGCTGCGCCAAATGCGTATCACTGTGTTTTATTTTTGCAGACTTCTTGAAGTGTCCTCGTGTGTACATACACAGTTCTTTTATGTAGTTGAACATTTGGGTTGTTTCTACGTTTGGCAGTTGTGAGCACTGGTGCTATGAACATGCATGCACACGCGTTGCTTTGCATTCCTGTTCTCAATTCTTTTGGATCTGTATGTAGGGATAGAATTGCTGAGTCATGTTAACTCAATGTGTACCATTTTGAGAGACTGAAAATTGTTTTCCACAAAAGTAAACCAGGTTCCATGAAAGTAAACATTGCCCCAGCAATGTACAAGGATTTAAATTTCTCCACCATCTACCATGCTTGTTATTTCATTTTTCCCCTTTATTATAACCATGGTGGTAGGTATCAAGGGGTATCTCATGGTTCTGATCTAAATTTTTCTAAATACTAACAATGCTGAGCATGTGTTCATACACTTGCATGTCATTTGCACCATGGTGTTAAAATTATCCCGTGTTAACCTTCTCCAGAGAAAGAGTATCTGTCTAGCAAGTCCCTTTGTATCTATCATCCATCTATCATTTAATTTTTTATTTAAGGAGTTGGCTCAAATGATTATGGAGACTACGAAGACCCAGCCAGAGACCCAGGGAAGTCAGTGCTGTAAATTCTAGCTTGAGTCCCAAAGCCTGAGAACCATGAACTCCTGATAGTTCAGGTTCGAGTTCAAGAGTGGATCAGCATCTCGGGCAGTCAGGCCGAGAGAGAACGCATTCTGCCTTCCTCTGCCTTTTGTCTGTTGAGACGTTGTCATGGAGTATTGAAAACTGATGAGGAATTGCTGGAAGAAAGTTTATTTGAGAATAAAGAGTATACTAAAGCAGTGTGTGTTGGGGGAATTAAAAAACTACGACGACCATGGTGACAAGGTCAACAACATGTACATGCCTAAGGCAGAAGGTTCGCTCAGGGAAAGCGTGAGATGAGCCTACGCTTTCACCTCTCGCAGGTCTCTAGGAACAGTGCAAGAAGGGAGTGAATTTAAGACAAAGATCAAAAACGGAACCAGACAGACGGCAGCAGGTTGTTAGATTGCCTTGCCGTGTTCTCAAGGAGTGCCTGCTGCTTCTCTCTCTCTGAGTGCCGACGCAGGCTCCGCAAGGGCAAGTGCCTCACCCCTCCTTCAGGCGGCCCCTGGACAGCTCAGAACTGACAGGGCGGCTCCGCTCCCCCTGCAACCAGGGAACAAGGGCCCCCACAGCGAGCATGGGCTGCTGTCTTCAACAGTGCCCCTGAGCTCAAGGGGAGGATGGAGGAGGGGGAGTAAAGATGTCACAGTTTTCCCGCCTTTTTCTTGATTCAGAGTTAAGCCTTTGTTTCCCAGAGTCTGATAAAGCTGACTGATAGTTTTTGCCTGCTCTCTATTTTATGCTTTTACTAGGGGATGTGTCCTTACAGCAGCCCACTCTGTCTCTCACTGACTCTCCCGTACTGGACACTGTAATATTAATTCTGGTAATATCAATGCCCTAATATACAAGAGCATGGAAAGTTGTGTCTTTTTTTTAGCCAAATGATGAGCCTGTTTACCAGGCTACCTGGAGCTGAACGCAGAAGCAAAGCATTGGCCCTGCCGAGGGCAAGCCAGAGACTGCGCGCTCCCAGAGCTGCGTTGACAGTGTCTCTGGACAGGCCGACAGTGCAGCATCCATGGATTACTCCCCCTGCTTCGGGGGGCACACCAGAACCCACTTCATTCCCTCACGTGTCATTTTACTCTTGTTTATCTGTAGGTTGAACATGGGCGATGCTTTTCACTTAATCAGAGACTTCACACTGACCATTCAGTCCATCAGGTACCGTACACTTCTCAGTGTTGGAAGCCCATAGAACCAGTTAAACATCTCTAGGCACACATCACAGTGCTAATAAACACTGTATGTTTTTATACAGAATTTCACTAAGTGAGCTGTGCGGTGATGAGGATGACAATGTTGTGTTAGCATTTCAACAACTGAGTGATGCCTTCAGTAAGAAACTTTGGAAACGAAGATGACGCTGTCTGTGTTAAACCAGGTCCTAGGAACTTCCTGGAAGATGAAGACGGCTAAGAGCTCCCTGCACCTTAGCGCTTCAGGAAAGAGGCTTGCAAATGGCTGTGCAGGAACCACCCTTTCCCATAAGACTCTGATAAGACACCCAGCATTCCCTCGCTTCCCTGTGCCAATGCTTGATTCTCCCTCCAAATTCCCATTCATGTCTCCCAAAAAAGCCAGCTGATGTGTTTTCTTCCCTAAGCAATCTGGACATAATAGCAGTTACCTTGACCTGCTCCTGCTTGACCTTGACCTGCTCCAACTTTACTCAGGATTCTTCCCTCCTCACAGGGGTCCTGAACCGTGGCCCACCCTCAGACTAAGCCCCGCTGAGTGGCCTCTCCTTAAACAGCTCCCCAGTGACATCTCAGATGATTGTCCCCGAGCGGCTGTGCTTGCACACATCAGCTGTGACTGGCAGTGTCAGCCCAGGATGTTCCCCGAGCCACTGTTCACCTCACTCTCCCACAGCTGATTCTAGAAGTAAAATACGTTGCCTAGCTAAAGTATAGGTTGCGTAATTATTGAAAGACATCATAGCAAAGAAACCCTTTTTTTAAATACCTGAATTCTCAACAGAATCTAACATTTTCCTTCTATGAGCATTTTAGCATGCAAAAGTAATATATGCTAAATAGCTCAAACAGTTGCTATTTTCAAATTATTTTAATTGTACTTACTTGTGGGCTGCAGTGTGATAATTTGATAGATGTATGCAATGACTATTTTGGCCTTGAAATGTTCAGATCATGAGAATTTAAAACTAGAAGTCAAGCTCGATTTAAAATTATGTGATAACAGCCCTTAGAAGGGAGTTGGAATCTTGACATTGACTTCAGAAGTCTAATTATTGCTGAGAGTTCATGTTGTACCCAAGTCCTGTAATGTGAGTGCTCCATTTCATTCCTCCTATCAGACACTTAGGCTCTGGGTACGTTCCCCCATCCCCCCCGAGACCAGCAGGAGCAAGCACACAGGGACTAGACCATATGCTGTTGAAAAAGTCCCATGTGGGATAAGCACAGTAGAACCCTCACCAGGCCATCCGGCTGGATCGCCTTGCTCAGCCTCACCCACCACCGCTCCCGACCACCCTGGTGTGTTGTCTGCTCTGGCTGAGCCCGGGAGTCTTCTGAGCTAAACTCACCTGTCCCTGCCTCTGCTTTCCTTCGTGGCTGGATTGTGGCATCAGTTTGTGTTCTCTCCCAAATCTGAGCTGAGTGTGTTGCTGACCTGCTGAATTGTGGGAGACAGAGGGAATCGGGCTTTACTGATGGCACAAAGCATTTGAGAGTCTTTGATGCCGATCTGAAGAAGTGAAGACAAAAACGTGGAGCGATGGATTTCCTCACATTGCTTGGGCAACTGATTGGCATTACGCTTGGTTGTTAAGATGCCTGGCGTTGTGGCATAGCAGGTAAAGCTGCTGCCTGCAGTGCCAGCACCCCATATGGATGCTGGTTCAAGTCCTGGCTGTTCCACTTCCAATCCAGCTCTCTGCTATGGCCTGGGAAAGCCGTAGAAGATAGCTCAGGTCCTTGGATGCCTGTACCTGCGTGGGAAACCTGGAAGAAAATCCTGGCTCCTGGCTTCGGATCAGCACAGCTCTGGCCATTGTGGCCAATTGGGGAGTGAACCAGCAGATGGAAGACCTCTCTCTCTCTCTTTGCCTCTCCTCTCTCTGTGTAACTCTGACTTCCAAATAAATAAATACATCTTTAAAAAAAAGCCTTTGTCCCACCTAGTAGTGCTTTTGTTCAGTGCCTGGCTCTGGCTCCTGATTCCAGCTTCCTGCTAATGTGGACCCCTGGTGGTGGGGGTGTGGGTGGTTGGTGATTGCTTAGGTAGTTAGATCTCTGCCATTCACATGGAGAACCAACTTTGGTTCCTGTCTCTTGGTTTTTGTCACAGATGGGAGGTCTCAGCCTGTCAGTTTCTCTGCTTCTCAAAATAAAAATTAGCAGGAGATAAGTTGCCTTTAACAGAGTGTTGTCAAATATGCATATCTTATTAGGACATCCAAGTCTCTTGTGAACTTGATATGCATATGTCTGGCTGCATTTTGCTGCTTTATATGCATTTTATTTTATTTATGTATTTTTTTATTTAGTAAATATAAATTTCCAAAGTACAGTTTATGGATTGCATTGGCTCCCCCCCATAATTTCCCTCCCACTCGCACCCCTCCCATCTTCTGCTCCCTCTCCCATTCCATTCCCATCAAGATTCATTTTCAATTATCTTTATATACAGAAGATCAATTCAGTATATATTAAGTAAAGATTTCATCAGTTTGCACCCACACAGAAACACAAAGTGTAAAAATACTATTTCAGTACTAGTTATAGCATTACTTCACATTGGACAACACATTAAGGACAGATCCCACATGAGAATTAAGTACACAGTGACTCCTGTTGTTGACTTAAAAATTTGACACTCTTGTTTATGGCATCAGTAATCTCCCTAGGCCCTAGTCATGAGTTGTCAAGGCTATGGAAGCCTTTTGGGTTCGCCGACTTTGATCTTATTCTGACAGGGTCATAGTCAAAGTGGAAGTTCTCTCCTCCCTTCAGAGAAAGGTACCTCCTTCTTTGATGGCCCTGTTCTTTCCACTGGGATCTCACTCGCAGATCTCACTTGCAAGAGATCTTTCATTTAGTGTTTTTTTTTTTTTTTTTTTTTTTTTTTTTTTTTTTTTTTTTTTGCCAGAGTGTCTTGGCTTTCCATGCCTAAAATACTCTCATGGGCTCTTCAGCCAGATCTGAATGTCTTAAGGGATGATGCTGAGGCCAGAGTGCTATTTAGGACATCTGCCATTCTATGAGTCTGCTGTGTATCCCGCTTCCCATGTTGGATCGTTCTCTCCCTTTTTGATTCTATCAGCTAGTATTAGCAGACACTAGTCTTGTTTGTGTGATCCCTTTGACTCTAAGTCCTATCAGTGTGATCAATTGTGAACTGAAATTGATCACTTGGACTAGTGAGATGGCATTGGTACATGCCACCTTGATGGGATTGTATTGGAATCCCCTGGCACATTTCTAACTCCACCATTTGGGGCAAGTCCGATTGAGCATGTCCCAAATTGTACGTATCCTCCCTCTCTTATTGCCACTCTTATATTTAACAGGGATCACTTTTCAGTTAAATTTAAATACCTAAGAATAATTGTGTGTTAATTACAGAGTTCAAACAATAGTACTAGAACAAAAAAATACTAAAATGGTTATGGGACATGTACTCTATAGAATACTATACAGCAGTCAAAAACAATGAAACCCGGTCATTTGCAACAAGATAGAGGAATCTGGAAAACATTATGCTGAGTGAATTAAGCCAGTCCCAAAGGGACAAATATCATATGTTCTCCCTGATTGGCGACAACTAACTGAGCATTTTATTTTAAAGACTGCCATAGGAGTTCACTTGAACTTTATTGTATTTTTACAGAAGTTTGAAAATTCCTCTAAATAGGATGATCACACAATGCATTTTCCTTGCTGTCCCAAAATACACTAAGGAAAGTCTTGAGTAGATTCCCTGTCGGGTACAGATAATTCTCATTTAAATAAAACCTATTCTGGGGCCGGCACAGTGGATTAAGCTGCCACCTGTGACATTAGTATCCCATAAGAACACCCAGCTGCTCTACCTCTGATCCAGTTCCCTGCCAGTGTACCTGGGAAAGCAGACAAAGATGGTTCAAGTGCTTGGGTCCTTGTACCCACATGGAGGACTTGGATGGAGTTCTAGGTTCCTGGCTGCTTGTGGCCATTTGGGTAGTGAACCACAGATGGAGGATCTCTCTCTTTCATTCTCTATCTCTCCCTCTGTGTTAACTCTGCCTTTCAAATGATTAAGTCTTGAAGAAAAACCAAAACACCGTATTCCATGGCAATATTGTTATTATTCCATCATATACAAATTAATTCTTTGATGATCAAATAACAGGTGCAAATCCTTGATCATAGATTTTCATTCATAGATTTTGGAATAATTTTACAGACAGAAGAGAAAATTTGATCTTGTAGTTTGGTGGTGGTGTGAGTGACAACGCATGTGTCACACTCTGTGCTCTGATGTGTCTGTGAAGAGTGCCCGGCGCTCCCCATCCTCCCCTCTGTGTCAGCAGTCCTCCATGTCACCAGCACAGATGGCCAGCAGTGCCTTCTTATAGTGCCCTGAAGCAAAGTGCTGAAAAGGAAAGAAAAAAAAATACAACGTATATGAAATAAAATTGTCGGAGAAACACAGTGTTTCTGAAGTGCAAAATTAGCCTTCCCAAAATTATTCACTTTTTTTTAATCTAAAGATTTAATGTTTCTGAGAATGGTTCCCAGTGAAACCACTGAAACATAATGCTGTGGGGATAGTCAGCAGTGTGTGGGTGAAAGCGCGTTGATTGACGTCTGCTTAGCACAACAGTGACTTGCAGTAGAATTCAATCTCCTCAGCTGTAGAAAGAGCTGTCTTACATTATTATTGGTATAAATCAGGGCGGAGCCTGGGGAAAAATTGTTGCTGCATCTCCAAAGATTTAAAAATGCTCATATTCATGAATGCAGTAATCCTATCTCAGGAAATAGATTTGAAATTATTAGTTATGCTGTGTATAATAGTGAAAAACTGAAAAGCGGTGTAAAATCATGTGAGGTAGCTTAAGTATGTTACAGTTTATAGAGTGGGATACCATGATTCAGTAGAAGGATTCCTTTTATTAATGAGACATATCAGTAGTTATTTATTTTTAAAAGACAACCCAAAGCAGCCATCTATTTGGGTTGCTATAACAAAATACCATCAAGCTGGAATGTTATAAATGACAAGAACTTATTTCTCTTGGATCTGGGTGCTGGAATGGCCAAGATCAAGTTGCTGGCAGATCCGGTGTCTACCCAGGGTCCGTGCTCATATGGACAGCCGCCTTCTCACTCTAACCTCATGTGGTGAACCCCATTCTATGAAGACATTAATCCCATACAGAGGATTAGGAGACTAGGATTTCCCCATCTGAATTTTGTGGGGTCCTCCAACATTCAGACCATAGCAGCACCTACAACAAAATTTTATTCTGCAGTGGAGAATTAGGGAAGTTTTTATTTTTACTTTTTTGCTCTTCTGTAGTTTCTAAATTTCCCCAAACAATGATAGTAATAAATAAAATATGATAAAAATTTATCTTTGTTAAAAAATCAGCTATCGTATTAATGTTCTCTTGCACAATGTTGTCATGTAATTCTCATTCACGGCTTTGAATGCATCCTGAAGTTGCTCTAATTATGTGAACTCTTAGCAGACTTTGAGGTGGCTGAGATTCATTATGCTAAGCAGCTAAGACCTAGCCATTCATGTGGAGAAGGAGTTATGACCTGCATTGCTCCATGGGAAATATTTAGTGTCCCAAACGAGTTGAAGGTTTCGGAGGTTTTAGAGGTGGATGTAAGGAGAGCTTTAGCAAAGATAAAGGAATTGGATTCCCTTAACTGCTCCACCTGGGCTGCAAAGGGCCTGCAAAGTCTTCTGGATTTATGATCTCTGGGTCTTTGGGTTGTTGAATTGCTTCTGGATCACTCTTCCAATAAATTAAAGAGCTGTTTCCAGAAGTTGAAAATTTCCATTGAAAACACATGAACAAGGATACAGCCCTTAGCTCTGTGCAGATGCAAACTATGACATGTTCTCAGTGCCCCATTGCCAGCATCTTTAGAATTAGTTTGAACAAGAGGCCAAGGAGTGTTTATTTTTCGCTGGGTCCTAAAAATTACATAGCTGATCTTATGTATTCTGATAGCTTTTATCAAAACCCACAGTAGAGGTTAGAGGTATCAGGATGAAGAGCTGACTTGTTTCCTTCTGATGTGTAGAGTGTTCTACAACCAGTAGTGCCAAACTTCACAGTGGCCGGTTGACAGCGTCTGGCTGGCTGCTTGCTTTCCATGGCTTGTGAGAGCCCAGCTGGACTGGTTTTAGAATCTCTTCACCATTAATATGATCTTGCTGCAAAAACGTGTTTTTCCTCATCCTGATCACACTTCAGAATTTAGCTCATAAGGTGCAATTCTAGGGCATGGATGTTTTATTTGGTTACATCTGTGATTTACCTTAGACTAAGAGGAGTCAGCTCTGTCAATTCAGGTGAAGGGGTTGTCTGCGGCTGCAAACTGTTGTACTCAAAGGCAACAGTAGTAGTTGCTCGAGTAGTAACCCAGACTGCCCCTATTAGGACTCTACCAAGAAAGCATTCAAATCAAAGCGTTTAGCACAGTCACAGTTTCAGAAACGATGAGAAGGGGGTCACGTTGCTCACACGCAGTAGACTTACTCTGATATCATGAAACAGGGATTTCCCATATCTCTCTTTGTACCGTGTTCTTATGGTCATCAAGTCTATTTCACTTCTAGCAATGAGGATCCGGATCACGGTTTTATTATGGAAACCAAAGTCCTAAAAGATACAGAAGGGGAGGGAGGTGGGTTGAGGAAATAGTACTTCAGCATCAAGAGAGATTGAGCCCTTGGCTGGAGCGACTGCTGTTCTCCTAGTCCTCAAATGCAGGCACTGCTGTCCCATCCCATGGTGCTCAGCCTGACCCCGAGAGCTGCCTCTGTGACTTCTGCTCACTTCAAGCGCACTTAGGGTGAGTTATTCTGTTCCACCTGACGTCTCGCCTGCCCTGGGTCATGGCCTTGACTCTGACCCCTGTCCTTTCTCCCTGACTCTGTAATAGTTTCTCCCTTTTCCATCCTGGCCAACCTTCATATTGTCTCTGTCACATTTCATGCTGTAAATAGCAAATCTCTTTATGTGTTCTTTCTAGATAAATATCCTGGGGAGGAGAGATTCCAACCTTTATTAGTAGAGCATGGATATAAGACATTACATTGTCATTCTGTAATCTGGTGATTGTTGAAAAGTTGTAAAAATAAGAGCCCCAGGTGCTTGAAGTACTTTCTGATTTAAATACCCCAGAATACAAGATCAATGGCCATGTACTTCTCGCAGATATACTGCTTGACAAATGGTTCCAACTCTTTCCAGATTGGGGAATGGTGATCTCTAGTGGCCAGCAAGCATAATGCAATTTTTGATAATTGGGATAATAGATCTCACAATTTGAGGTGATTAAAATGAATGATCCAACCAAGTTCCCAAATGTAGATTGTAGGTCATTAACTTAGAGTGCCCTGGGGAGAACACAGGAAGATGCTTTAGTGTGTGAATGGGGAAATGGCCTTTTTGACAAATATTTGGCATCTGAGGTCCTCATATATCAGACATTTGATTACCTGACTATGCAGCCCTCCCCCTCGCCTCCCAACCACTTGTGAGTGCACACGCCTTCCTGCTCCCATACAACCTATGGACATATGCGATACTTAGACTAAGTAGCTCTGAATTTAGGCATCAGTGGGATCAGGGTAGCTGAGGTGATTTTCCATGGTCATGGACTAGTGAAGCTTTCTCTGTTGTTAGCTCTTTGGAGCAAAGACTTGAATCACCCCATAGCTTTGCCCAACACACTGCTCTACTTCAAATACAACTTCAATCAAATCAATCTTTTCTCCTTGGAAGGGTTACTTCCTTTCTATAACTGGAACTTACTTCGGTTCTTGTGCGTAAATAAATACTCAACTCAGAAGATGCACAATAAAGTACCCTTGACTATAAGTATTTTCTTGGCATGCTGGCTGCATTTAAGAGGTTGGTGTATAAAAATTACTTTGAAGATAAAGCTACTAAAATTACTGTGTCATTAGATTTTTTTAAGTTTTCAAGGTTCTCTCTCTACACACACACACACACACACACAGATGTATATACAATCTTCAAATATATTTCATGCACATTATGGATAAAGTGTACATGAGAGGACTTCAGAAAGTTTGTGGAAAAATAGAATTAAAAAATAAGTATTTTGGTGCAAAAAAGTTTAAAATCTATGTCTAGTTTTGTTTTTATAATATGAATTTTATATTCTTTTTTTTTTTTTTTTTGACAGGCAGAGTGGACAGTGAGAGAGAGACAGAGAGAAAGGTCTTGCTTTTGCCATTGGTTCACCCTCCAATGGCCGCTGCGGCCAGTGTGCTGCGACCGGCGCACCACGCTGATCCGATGGCAGGAGCCAGGTGCTTCTCCTGGTCTCCCATGGGGTGCAGGGCCCAAGCACTTGGGCCATCCTCCACTGCACTCCCTGGCCACAGCAGAGAGCTGGCCTGGAAGAGGGGCAACCGGGACAGAATCTGGCGCCCCGACCAGGACTAGAACTCTGTGTGCCGGTGCCGCAAGGCGGAGGATTAGCCTAGTGAGCTGCGGCGCCGGCTGAATTTTATTTTCTTAAAGACTGTATAAATGCATGGATTTCAAAATTTGGGCATCAAAACAAATTTATCTTTTAAATCCATTTCCATGAACTTTTTGAAGTCCCCTCATATTATCTGGTGTACCTGTTTGTTTCCCTAAACACAAATGCTCCAAAGAATGTGATTATCATAATAAAATGTGAAAAAAAATGTCAATTATAAAATAGCTTAGAATTTAGCACTGTCTAGCCATTACTTTAAGTATGTTTGGAAAACAACACCTCATGTTTAAAAATAACCATTAGCATTATTTTGTGTTTTTAAACTTTAGGAAAGTAGCAATTCCTTGCCAAGAGTATAATTTTTTGACATGTTCTTCTTGGTGCCACATATTTTGTGTTTGCATAAGATGATGTGTGCTCTTTGGAAATAAAAAGCATTTGAATTTGCCATTTCTGTGGCTGCTGAGACTCCAAAGGACATGGGGGACAGGAAAACAAAGAACCACACTTCTTAGGTACCTACATCTGTACAGAGAGCAGAGCACTACTTTTCTTTGATGAGTCTTATTTCCGTTGCATAACATGATTTTTTTCCCCACTTGGACATATATTTTTTGTACCTGTTTACATACATGTTCAAGAATGGAAATCAATATTTAAATAATCGAAATAAAAATAGCTATTGGAGAAAACAGATTCCATTTCTGAAGAAAGTTTGAAAACGTGTGGGTCTTACTTACATGGATGGCACTGTGCAGTCGATAAGCAAAGTAGGCTGGTTTATCTCGAACACAGAGCACTAGGAGAAATCAGAATGAAAAGGAGGAGCGCTGGGTGTGATAATGTTTGAGAAACAACGAGATGCTTTTTTCCTGCTGTTACAATCCTCATGTTGAATGGTGATTTCAACATGTAGAGCAATGATCACACTTGTGACAGTTTATGACACCAAGGTGAGATCATTCCTGTCATCTCTAGACAGAATTCGGGCTGGGGCCGGCGCCGCGGCTCACTAGGCTAATCCTCCACCTAGCGGCGCCGGCACACCAGGTTCTAGTCCCGGTTGGGGCGCCGGATTCTGTCCCGGTTGCCCCTCTTCCAGGCCAGCTCTCTGCTGTGGCCAGGGAGTGCAGTGGAGGATGGCCCAGGTGCTTGGGCCCTGCACCCCATGGGAGACCAGGAAAAGCACCTGGCTCCTGGCTCCTGCCATCGGATCAGCGCGGTGTGCCGGCCGCAGCGCGCCGGCCACAGCGGCCATTGGAGGGTGAACCAACGGCAAAGGAAGACCTTTCTCTCTGTCTCTCTCTCTCACTGTCCACTCTGCCTGTCAAAAAAAAAAAAAAAAAAAAAAAAAAAAAAAAAAGAATTCGGGCTGGGAAGTATTGCAGGAACGGCTCATGTCTGTCTGTCCGGGATAACAACTTTCTTGAGATCCCAAAGCGATTCTTTCTCTTCTACAAGCACTCCATGCTTTGTACTACTCACACCTGCAGGTATCCACAGATTTCGGGAACAAGGTTGATCTTGAACACTGTTTATGATTGCAGCTTATTCAGACAAAACGCTCTAGAGAGAACGCTTGTCCAGCAATGGACCAACACCCATGAACTGATGTCAACTGCTGCCTTGGTTTTCCAAGAACAAAGAACTTCGTATCCAAGTCCTTGCATAAATTTCTTCCCTTTGCCTAAATAAACCTCCTTGAACCCTCCCATAGTTTACTAAAACACTCATATCCCCTTCACAATGCTCTGTCATTGTCAAATCCATGTCTTCATTCTTTAGAGACTCTCTTCTCTGATTGTTATTTAGACTGATACACCACAACTCTTAGAAAACACATGAAGCAGCAGTGTTGTAATGATTCATTCAGAATTTCATTTAATCTCTATCTTTCTCTTGGAACTCTGTTGGTTCCTGGAAAAGCAAAGTTTGTCATCTTTGAAAAGGAACTAAGTAGGGCTTCCAAAAGGCCCAGTTTATCAGCATTGTTACTGAAGCTTTGCTAATGTGGGATTCACCAAGACATAGCCCCCATGCAGTTCCTTCATCTTCCCAAATGCTACTTTTAGTCCCTTATAGACTTGTGGGTAGATCTGAAGTCACTTAAGCAGAACATGTAAGGGCCATAACTAGTCTAGGCCAGTTTTAGGAGTCATCCAATCAAAACTGCCATAGCATTAGAACAGCATAGAGCCTTGGTCAACAACTATCCTGGATGGAATTCAGTTGATGACTGTAGCACTCAACAGAGTAAGTGGATGAATGCGTGACTGAGTGATTAATGTGTGAGAGGTTATGACATAGAATAACCGTAGAATAAGTGCATCGCAACAGCATTTTCTCTGTCGTTCAAGTAATTGCTTTAGGTTGTGAGCCCACATCTTCCTCCCTCTCCTGAACAGTGAACTCAGTGATCGCCCTTGAGTCCCTTCTGGGATGTGAGCTCCTTGAAGGAGGAGGACTTTGGCTGTGTCTGTTGATGCTTTCCTCTTCCGTCTGCAGTGCCTACATCAAAGGTCAGTAGTGCTCACTGAGTGAGTTAATGACTCAAGGTAAGATGTTTTATGGTGTTTCTGATACCCACTGTGGCCTGTCTTATGTCCACGCTTTGTGCCAATGATCTACATTGGAAAGAGAGCTGGCAAGGTTCAGATGACATGAGCTCCACTCGTAACTTTGTTGCTCATTAGCTCATAGACTTTGGAAGTCACTTAACCTCCTTTGGCCTTGTTTGTAAATGGCAGGGTTTTGATGTGATGTATGGTTACTAGATTTTGTTGAGAATTTTCTAGAACATATGTACCTTATTGTCAGAAAAATACAAAGATGTAAGCAGTCATATACTCTTTCAGGGTTTTGTAAACTCCACCAGACCATTTTCATAGAAACTGCACCCCATGGGAGACCAGGAGCAGCACCTGGCTCCCGCCTTTGGATCAGCGTGGTGCACCGGTCGCAGCGCGCCGGCCGTGGCAGCCATTGGAGGGTGAACCAACGGCAAAAAGGAAGACCTTTCTCTCTCTCTCTCTCTCACTGTCCACTCTGCCTGTCCAAAAAAAAAAAAAAAAAAAAAAAACAACTCCTTTACTAGATAAACTATGAGAATACTGTTCTCAGCTCCATGTTCATGCAGGTATATGCTATTCTATGCATGGAAAATCAAAATGCTCATTGATTTTGCTCATATCCAAGTAATTCCTGCGTACCTACTATGGGGATATTTCACAATGACCTGTCTTTTATAGTCATTGAACTGTCACAACCCAGGACAAGAAAAGCAAGGGTGACTTATGGTTGATTTTGTAGATAACTATCACTGTTTCTCTGCATGGAAGGTAGTGTTTTTCTACCTAGGAAGCAGGGGGAAGTGTGTGTCTCACAATTGTCTGCAGAAATCACGACTAAATAACAACTCAGTGAATCTCTTTTAGGTAGGATTTACTCTTTTTTTTTTTTTTTTTTACTCTTAAACTTTTTGGAGAAGGTGACCAACTCTTCTCCACCTCCCTACCAACCCAAACAAAAAACTAAAACCCCTTTTCTTCTTGGAGGAAAAGAAGCCACATGGCTGGCCTTGATCTGCTCTTGAACAGGGGATCAGGAATCAGAAAATGTGACATGGATTTAACAGAGTGAGAACCGTTCCTGAGAGACAGCATCCGAGAATGCTGTTTGTTAGTCAGAAAGTTGACGCAGATGTTAGAAGAGCGCTCAGTTCTTCAGTAAAGTCATCAGCCTGGCCGTATCGTACGTTCTGTCTCCTGATGTCCTTTCTCTATGTAGGGTTTATATCCCCTTTAAATAATTATTCAGTGGAGAACAGCCAGGCCAGCCAAGAGCTCACTCATGCACCTGTAATTCACTAATTCACTCTGGCACACACAGGTCCGCTGAACCTCATATTTATGATCACTCACCAATGGCAACCAGCAGCTGCTGGAAGTATCCGTCATAACAATCATTGATGGCATCTACTATGTCTTGCCCAGAGATATTTTGAAATTCCTGGAAAACTTCAACAAATTGGTAGAATTCAAAGGAGATTTTTTTGTATCATAACAATTGCTGATTGCCGTACATAATGAAGGTGAACATTTTATGTAAAGCAATGGACAATACTGCTATTGGTTGTGTAAGTGGAGTCAGCATAGATCTTGGACTTCAAGGATCTACTATTCTCTTCTGGGGAATGATCACTACTTCCTGGGGATCACTGCTGATTTAAATTGACAGGAGGCACATGTCTAGCTGTTATTTATGGGCCTTTTGTTTAGGACATACACTCAGCTGTACTTAGATCAATAGCAAACTTCTTCTAGAGCTTAGATATTAGAATAAATAAGTGTTAAAATTCTTTGAGTCAGGGCTGGCGCTGTGGCGCAGTGAATTAAGGCCCTGGCCTGAAGCACTGGCATCCCACAAGGGCACCGGTTCTAGTCCCGGCCACTCCGCTTCTGATCCAGCTCTCTGCTGTGGCCTGGGAAAGCAGTAGAAGATGGCCCAGGTCCTTGGGCCCCTGCACCCATGTGGGAGACCTGGAAGAAGCTCCTGGCTCCTGGCTTTGGATAGCTGCAGCTCCAGCCATTGCGGCCAATTGGGGAGTGAACCATCAGATGGAAGACCTCTCTCTCTGCCTCTTCTCTCTCTATGTAACTCTGCCTTTCAAATAAATTAATAAATCTTTAAAAAAATTCTTTTAGTGATGATTAAATTGTGATCATACAATCTAGGAAGAGGTGCAGGTGTTCAGCCTAGCAGTTAAGATGCCATGTTTCATCCCAAATCAGAGTGCCTGGGGTTGATTCACAGCTCTGCTCCCAATACCAGCTTCCTGATAATAAAAACTTTGGGAGGCAGCAGGTGATGGCTCATGTAATTGGGTTCCTGCCACTCAAGTTGGGAGACCTGGATTGAGTTATCGGCTCCCCACTCTGACCTTGGCCTAGTCGTTGAGGATATTTGGGGAGTGAACCAATGGATGGGAGTTCTCTGTCTCTCTCCCTATCAAGTAAAAGGTAATATGTTAAAAAGAAGCTATGGGCCGGCGCCACGGCTCACTAGGCTAATCCTCCACCTGTGGTGCTGGCACCCCGGGTTCTAGTCCCGGTTGGGGTGCCGGTTCTGTCCCGGTTGCTCCTCTTCCAGTCCAGCTCTCTGCTGTGGCCCGGGAGGGCAGTGGAGGATGGTCCAAGTGCTTGGGCCCTGCACCCGCATGGGAGACCAGGAGGAAGCGCCTGGCTCCTGGCTTCGGATTGGCGCAGTGCCAGCCATAGCGGCCATTTGGGGGTGAACCAACGGAAGGAAGACCTTTTTCTCTGTGTCTCTCTCTCACTGTCTAACTCTGCCTGTCAAAAAAACAAACAAACAAACAAACAAACAAAAAACAAAAAACAAACAAACAAAACAAAACAAAACACACACACACACAAACAAGAAGCAGCAGCAGCAGCAGCAGCAGCTATGGGGGCTGGCATTGTAGTGTAGCAGGTAAAGCTACTGCCTGTGATGCTGGCAGCCCCTGTGGGCATCAGTCTGAGACCTGGCTGCTCCACTTCCACTGTCCCACTGCTAATGCATCTGGGAAAACAGTGAAAGATGGCCCAAGTGTAGGCCATTGCCACCCACTTCAGAGACCTGGAAGAAGCTCCTGGACCCTAGGTTTGGCCTGGTCCTGTCCTGACCATTGTGGCCATTTAAGGAGTGAACCAGTGAACGAAGCTCTCTCTTTTTGTATCTCTACCTCTCTCTCTGTAATTATGCCTTTCAAATAAATAAGTAAATCTTAATCTATGAGGAGTTTTATGAGGACTATGAAATCTCTATTAGGGGCATAGGGTGGCGTTTACTCAGCCAATTTTGCTAAATTAAGCTTCCTATTTCAAGAACTTACTTATCTGGCTTTAACACAGGAAACTAAGTTTTCATTCATTCTTACAGCAAATTGGAAGTGAGGAGGTATCTTTTTACTATGATTTCTAATTAACATATAGAGTAGTGGGGAGTAGGTCTCTCAAAAAATTCTTATAGACTTTGGTGCTTTATATAGAAAAAAAACAGTTATTTTTTTTCAACTTTTAACATTTTAAAAACTAAGTACTGTACAGGATTAAGTGGTACCATGTGGTGGTTCATGGTGTTCAAATCAGGGTAAACATCTCTATCTCCTCAAACACTTATCATGATGAAAACATTCAAAATCCTTTCTTCCAGCTTATTTTGAGAAAAATACAAAGGTCGTTATCTTATCTGTGTTCTCCCTATTGTGCAGGAGAACTTCAGAGCTGCCTGCTCCTATCCAGTGTAACTTAAGCACCTGTTAGCCAGCCTTTTCCCAGCCTCCCCCCACCCCTTCTCTCCCCAGCCTCTGGATTCGACTCTCAACTTCTATGAGGTCAACTTACAAAGTCGATGCTTTCGTTTCTAAGTAAGGGAACAAGGCACTGACATTTGGGGAAAGTCAGACTAATGTCAGCGTCCTTCTGAGACCACTGAGACACTCCTGCTGTCACACAGATTGTGTCAGGAGCAGTGACCCTGGCTGTTACGGACTCATGGAACCATGCTCCTCAGCCAGTTTTCAAGGAAACATACAGTGTAATTGACAGGAAATAGCTAATTTTTGGAGTAAGTTCTTCATCAAAAAATAGATATCAATTTTAAAAGGTTCAGTATTTGGAAGTTTACGCAATTTAGTAAACGCAAATAATAAAAGTATAGAGAAAACTGTATTCCTTGGTAATGCCCTGAGATGAAGCAAATCCGTACCAACAGGATTCAAAAAGTAGCTTTGAAGTAAATGGACTTTCCTTTGTTGCACCTTTTTTACTACTTAGCTACTTGCTTTTTTAAAAAGTTATATTTGTTTGAAAGGAAGAGTTGTGGTGGTGGGGGGAGTGAGAGAGGGATTGATCTTCAGTTCTCTGGTTACTTCCCAATGGGCCAGCTCGAAGCCAGGAGTCAGGAGCTCCATCAGGGCCTCCCGCATGGGTGGCAGGGACTCAGCTATGGGCCATCACCTGCTCCCCAGGTGCATTAGCAGGGAGCTGGAACACAAGCAGAGGACACGGGACTCCAGCTGGTGCTTGATATGGCATGTGATATGGGATGTGGGAGTCACAGGTGGTGGCTTAACCCGTGTCCCAGCCCCAGCCCCAGCCCCATGAATGTTCTGTTTTCTGTGTCATAATCAGTGGAGGAGCTGGAAAGAGCCCCCGCTCATCCTCACCCAGCCACAGCTGCTGGTAGCTCTTGTTGCACAGGATCATCTGGAGCATGGTTTTGTGCGCCCCGGTCTTCTGCTGGCAGGCCTCCCACAGCACCTGGAACAGTACACAGCCCGCAGGTGTGTCAGACCCACCCAGCCGCTCCCACACAGGCTGTACACAGTCAGGGCCAGCGTGGGCTCTAGTTACCATTGCATCCTGGGCGGCCATGGCGGGGTCCGTGTAGCCCTCCTGTCTGGTTGCCTGTAGAATAAGCACAGGTTTTCCTTGTAAGTGACTCAGTAGACGTTGACAAAAATCCTGGAACCATCACATGCTCAGGTCATTCCTGAGCAAATTCTTTTCTTTCTTTCTTTTTTTTTTTTTTTTTTGACAGGCAGAGTGGACAGTGAGAGAGAGAGAGACAGAGAGAAAAGTCTTCCTTTGCCGTTGGTTCACCCTCCAATGGCCGCCACAGCTGGCGTGCTGCGGCCAGCGCACCGCGCTGATCCGAAGGCAGGAGCTTCTCCTGGTCTCCCATGGGGTGCAAGCCCAAGGACTTGGGCCATCCTCCACTGCACTCCCTGGCCACAGCAGAGAGCTGGCCTGGAAGAGGGGCAACCGGGACAGAATCCGGCACCCCAACCGGGACTAGAACCCAGTGTGCTGGCACTGCTAGGTGGAGGATTAGCCTAGTGAGCCGCGGTGCCGGCCCTGAGCAAATTCTATCACTGTTTGGAGTAAGTCTCTATTTCTTGACTACTTCGTCTTCATCCTGTGTGATCCACGGTAGCAGGATCTGGGGCAACCACGCTGTGCTCTGTGCTCTCCTTGCTGCGTGCCCCTTGCTCAGCTCACAGGATTGGGCTCTCTCTCTGTCTTTCCTTCTTTCTCACTGGTTACGCCTCCTCCCGTGAATTGGTTCCTCTTACTTTCCGGTAAGTCCCTGTACTTAGTCACTGACCGTCTTCTCTGTATTTACACTGCTTCTCTTGGTACTCTTATCTATACCTGTGGCTCTGGATCCCATCTGTGTAGTCTCACCCGAATAGTGTGCTGGTACCCAGATTTACATCTGTCATCTGAACCTCTGATGTGTCTATTCCAGTTGCCAACTCAACTTCTCCACTTGATTCTCCTTTATATATACCAAATTCCTCGTTCAAAATCCAACTCTTGGCCTCGCGTCACCACAGGCACTCCTTAAACTCCCGTCTTCCACATCTCTGTTGCTTGCCACTCCGCACCCCCTGCTCAGACTGAAAAACTGAGAGTCACATTTGGGTGCTTCTTTCCCTCGTATCCCACGTCCAGTTTCTCAGGAAACACCAACAGACTTTACCTCCACAGTCCATCCAGAATCTGGGCACCTTTCACTCCTGCCGCTGCTCCCATAAGGGGTCGCGTAGATGCTCTATCATGGCTTTACTAAAGATACAGCCCTCTGCAGGCTGCTGTTTGACTCCTGTCTCCCTCTAGTATTCTCACAAGGCGGCATCTACTGTGAGCATTTGTAAAGCTAAAGATCACATCGTTCCTTTCCTCAAACTCCAGCGTGGAGGGACTTCTCCCCCATTTCACTCAAATAAGAGGTGCGGTCCTTCCAGTGGCTGCAGGATCAGGGATCATCTCACCACTTGCAACGTCTCTGACTCCCTCTATTCACCCACCACTCCCATGCATTTCGCTGGCTGTCCTATATGGCACCAACTGGCCTCCTTGCTACACCTCAAACCCATCGACTATTTTCTTAGACGTTTTCTAGAGTTGTACACTTTGCTGCGACAGCCTGCCATGTCTGTTCATTTGTTGACTGACTCTTTCATGCACCTCTTTCCTCACATTTCACCTTCTCAGTGGGACCTACTCTGATCAACCTATATCATATTGCAACCTGCCTACAACACCTGTCTCTCTCACCCTGCTCTGCTGTGTCTTTCGTCAACTTCTAAAATTCTACGTAAGCTGCCTGTTTTGTAGACTTACGTTGAGTTGTGCATTCCCCCTTGCTAGAACGTAAACAACTTAAGGGGCTGGGAACTCTGTTTCTGTTGTTCACTGATAATTCCCCGAGTGTCTCAAATTATGCTCGGCACACACTGCGGGCCTTCCAGAAACTGTCGTTGGAAAGGTCAGAAACTTCAAAGATCGGTTGGTAGACGTGGGGAGATTTTTCTGGATCATTGACATTTCCTCGGTGACCTCCAGTGTCCCTAGACAGCTTAGTACATTCCGACCCTGGCAAAATTGGTGAGAAAAACAAGAATTCCCTGAAGTTCTACATCTCTGACACATCGTTTGCAAAGATGGTATTTTTGGACATTTAACTTGAAATGGTGCCCATCTGCTTACTTTCCTGTGCAGTCAATTGCCAAAGACACTTAGATATGATGGACTGAGAAATGTGAATAACTAAGTTTGTGATTTTACTCTTTCCATAAAGTCAGACAAGGGTGACTTGGTCGTGTAAAGATCCCAAGATAGTCACTTGATATATTTAATAGGTGCCAGAGAAATGGCAAAAAAAGAGTACAGGACTTAAAGAAGGGTCAAGATAAAAATGTGGAGGGGAGAAACTGAGGGGAGTAACATTTGGCTGAGAATATTTTGGGCTAATAATTCATAGATGAAAGCTCCTGGCAATAGCATCTCTGGAGGCCTCACTGCCAAGTTTGAGAGGTGATAACATGCACAGTCCTGGGAGCCAGAGGGGAGTAAGCATGCAACTTGAGAGCTTCCATTACTTTCTCTCCTCATGTTCTTTTCTCAGCATTGGCTTTCCTTTTTATTTTTTATTTCGGTATTCCCAATTCAAAATTAACAGCACACATGTGCACACAGACACACGCACACAGAATAAAGAATTAAATCCATGTGGCTTGGCACTATGACTTCGTATTCTAGTCTGACATGCATATTTATTAATTCTTCAACTGAATCCTATAAACATATGTGAACTGCAATATGAAGTTGTAGCCATGATTAGATACACATTAAAGGAGACCACAGCCTCTGTGTTGGACGTGTTCGTCCGCCCCAAATGAGGAAAATGGAAGGATGATGGAAGAAAAGAAAGTAATATTGAAGAGTAGGTTCCTTGAGATGTCTTAAGGGAAATGATTACCTCCCTCCCTCCTAGCCTCTTTGAAATTTGCTTGTTTTGTTCCTTATTGAAACTCATCAAAATAAACAAAAATAATACAAACACACATGGGACTAAATTGTGTTTGCGCATACTGTATGGCAAAAATAAAATAGAAGGAATAAAAGACTACAAGTTAGCTTCATCTTTGGCTTTTTATTCATCTCAAAGAAACTATTCCTGGTAGGATCAATTACATGGAAAAATATATCTGATATATTCAGATTAAAATGAGATACTTATGCCCTTTATATGATATTTCCTCTTTGATGATATGATAAATATCATTAATCTACATGAAAGATGGAAAGCAGGACCAAGAAACTTATATGCTGGGTCTCCTAAAAGGTAATTTGAAAGCATGTGCAAAAAAACATAAAGCATGGATAAAAATGCAAAGATATTTTCCTTTTAAAAGTACTTTTAGGAGAGAATGCTCAGCATTTTTGTTTGGTTATACACACTACCCTTTTAGAACTTCTTGTGCCTAAGGTAGTCACCTGTATGAGTTTTCTCTGATTGGCATATTCTTCTCCACTTTACCGTCTTCTGGGGCCCGTTTGCCTTTCCTGGTTGTAGAGTTCATTTCTCTTTACAGCTTTCATGCACGCTGGAGGCTGATCGCCAAACGTGTTTCACTTTCCTTCAAGACCAACAGCTGCACTGTGTTTTGCCCCCTTGATAGAACACAGGGCTTACTTGAGGCTTGGCCAGTGAAACTTAGGCAAGACTACATGCATCACAGTGAAGCTCGTAAAAGCTGCCATTGCCTTTCTACTCTGCGTGTTGGCCTTTCTACTCTGCGTGTTGATGACACGCTTGGGACGCTTGCAAAGCAGGTGCTGCAGTGGGTGGAGACTGAGACTGGAGGTTGCTTTGTGGGGGAGAGCTCCTCCATGATCATAGCAACCTGGTCTGGTCCTCATGTGAGCTTTGCAAATGACATTTACTTTATGATTTTAACTGTGTATTGCAAGAAAGAGATGAGCTCATGGAATAAGGGACTGGCTTGCAAGCAGAAATAAAAGTGAAGAGAAAGTTTAGACATTTGGTGCCTCTAAGAGACTATGAAACACTGATTTCAAGCTGTTCCAGCTGAAACTCAAAGAGGCTTTGAAAGGCAAAGTGCCTGTTTAGGCGGCCCCAAAGCAATGCCAGCCAATTTTCCTGTCTGACAGAGCCTTCAAGGAATTGTCTTCAGATTGTGAAAAAATAAAAAAGAGGTGTGGTAGTGGAGTTGCCGGCTGCAAAGATACCAACAAGTAAGCCATATTTGAGAACTAGATCATGGGAAGAGCTTTGGCTAAGTGGTATGCAGAACTCCCTAGAAGCAGGTGCATCACAGCTCAGCCGGGCACTCTGATGTGGGATGTGAACAACCCACGTGGTCCCTCACAAATGCCTGCCCCTGTTCCTCCATGAAAGCAATGGAATCTTTTCTTAATTTCCCATTCTCATGTACAAAAATTCTGTCTCTCTGTGGCTTTTAGTGCAGTTCTTGGCTAACTACTCAGTAATGTTTTTGATATAGAAAGGAAAGGTTTGGATATTTATATACCTTTGTGTCATTTCAAGTATACACATGTGCATACATACACACACCCTTACACACAAAACAAAAAACCTAAATCCTGGCTTGAAAGACATTTTTTTTTTTCCCAACTGTGGGCTTCATGTGTTTGCTAAATCAGGCGACAAGCACATTCGAGAAACTACATAAAACAAATGATAATTGTATCTTTAAAATAGTATTCTGACTATAAAGCTAGTAAGATGAACGTCTTAAGAAATATTATATGAGGGCCAGCGCCGCGGCTCACTAGGCTAATCCTCCACCTGCAGTGCCGGCACCCCAGGTTCTAGTCTCGGTTGGGGTGCCAGATTCTGTCCCAGTTGCTCCTCTTCCAGTCCATCTCTCTGCTATGGCCTGGGAGTGCAGTGGAGGATGGCCAAGGTCCTTGGGCCCTGCACCCGCATGGGAGACCAGGAGGAAGCACCTGGCTCCTGGCTTTGGATTGGCACAGTGTGCCAGCCGCAGCATGCCAGCCGTAGTGGCCACTTGTGGGGTGAACCAACGGAAAAAGGAAGACCTTTCTCTCTCTCCCTCTCTCTCTCTGTCTGTCTAACTCTGCCTGTCAAAAAAAGAAAGAAAGAAAAAAAAAAGAAATATCTGAATGGAAGCAATTACATACAATTTAGTTGATATAGAAAAATAAAGTAAATGACAAAATCTAACTTAAAGTTGAAGTCATCTTGCTTTCATGATAGGATTTTTTTGTAGGTAGCTCTGGGCGTGCTACACAGTCACATGGGGTCTGTTGGATTCAATTAAACAATAGATGTCCATCTATTAACTCCGTAGACCATCAATGGATAGAAGCTTATACTTTTTGATTCTGTTTCATCATTTCTAATGTGCTTATGGGAATATCCATGTTGTAATGCTTTGATGTGATGAATCAAATAGGTTTCTCATTTACTATGTGTCTGAGGCTCGGAAAAGTTTATAAGCCCTCCATTCAGTTAGCAGTCTTAAAAATGAAATTAATTTCTAATAGAATTATGAATTTTCACTGTAATATTTCTAATCTTTTCTATTTTCTTAGAATGTATCAGATGTGTGTGTGTGTGTATTCCTTGTAAGTATGATGAATTTTAATTATTTGTGCTTGTCTCTCTACCAAGTCAAGTTTCTGAGTGCCCTGAACACAGCTGATACTCAGGAAGGGCTATTGCATAGTATTAACTGTTGACTTCTAGTGTACCACGGCTCTCTGACCTGGTTTTTGGAAATAGCACATGTCTGTCACAGGGCAGAGTGGTGTGAATTGTGCAATGCCATACCTGGACCAGGTTCATGAGGGTGTCTCTGAAGTGTCCCGAGGTCTCTGACTGAATGTCCTCTTGGAGGTTGTTGTTGTATTCTGACAAGAAAAGAGCCACATTACAGTACACCTGTCTATAGCACCACACATCAGTCTGCTCTGAGCTACTTCCTGCTACTGCCCAAGCTGTGATTGAAAGTCCTAGAAAGACAATCAACCTGCCAACATTTCTCTGTCAATAAACTGCCCACCACTAAAATCAGTCACCCAATGACTACAAAGCTATAGGCTTCTTGTCTTAAAAAATTATCTTTATGGGGGCGGTGCTTTGCTGTAGTAGGTTAAGCTTCTGCCTGCAGTGCCGGCATCCCGTATGGGTTCTGGTTCGAGTCCTGGCTGCTTCAGTTCCAATCCAGCTCCCTGCTAATGTGCCTGGCAAAGCAGCAGAAGATGGCCCAAGTACTCGGGCCCCTGCACCCATGTGGGAGACCTGGAAGAAGCTCCTGGCTCCTGGCTTCGGCCTGGCCCAGCCCTGGCAATTGAGGCCATTTAGGAAGTGAACCAGTGGATGGAAGACCTCTCTCTCTCACTCTAACTCTGTCTTTCAAATAAATAAAATAAATCTTAAAAAAAAAAAATCTTTATTCCTAAAGTGAGAAACAGCATTGAGAGTCACTTCATTCTCTTATTCTCAAAATGTAGAATTACACATTCCATTTCTATAGACTGCTGCCCACTCTAGTACTTTTCCTAAGTGCTGCCATGACTCATTTTACTATTTTCAGTAAAGATTTTTATATCATTGCCCTGAGGAAAGTCTTGTCATTCAAATGCATTGGAGGTGACTGGGACATTTTCTTGACATTCAATGTTACATACTACATAATACGTGGGAGCTTAAGAAATTAAACCCTTTCGAAAACAAAACTAGCTACTCCTTCTACTTTTGAAAGGTACAAAAATCTGATTTTGGGATAGATTACAGGAATTAAGAAATGTGCATAAAGCATAGCAAATATATTTGCAGAACTCAAAAATGTCTCCCCAGATGTGGAATTCTGGACAGTTCGACAACCACTGCACTTCGCTGTGTTTTGCCTGTTGAGCAGGTCTCTGCTGTCAGAGACAACTGCCCTCTGACCTGCTGGGACTTTTCTGTCGGGATGAAAACATTCATCTCACAGCAGCTGGTAGCTCTTCAGGGAGGATGTGCTGAGCTGGATTGTCTAGGGAATGGTTTTATTTTTAGCACAGCAGTCATCCATTGCACTTGATGAGTTAGAATCTTGAGTGAGTGATATTTCACATGTAAAAGTATCTTAGAGAGTTCTGTAGAATTCATAGGCTGAAGTGTTTCATCTACTGAGAAATATGAAGTTCACGTATGTGTACAACACATGGACACAGACGCATTTCCTTACGCAAACTGTAGGCTTCCCGCATCTGGAAAATTTCTCCATTGGTTCTCGAAGCTAATATGTCAATGAGGCAGTTCTCATCGGTGCCTGCTCCCTAGAATGAGAAAGGAGAGAGATCCATAGGCACTTTTGTTGGGAATAGCAGTGTGCCTTATGTACTGTACAGGGGGACACAGCATTCCTGGTGGTGTGAGGGGTGGCAGGAGGCAAGGACATGTGTTTGGGATAAAGACAGACCCAGCTTCAGTTCCGGCTCTGACACTGGGTAGCCGCTTCACCCTGAGAAGATGCTATTATCCAAAGGAAACCCAGTTTATTCATTTATAATAAAAAGCATGGGCATGCCTCTAGCATTTCCATTTGCTACTGGAACATCCATTCCATAGCAAGCTGAAGTACAAACATAGATTTTCTGGAGCCAGTGTCGCCATGCAGCAGGTTAAACCGCTGCCTGTGACACCAGCATCCACTATGGGCACCATTCAAGTCCTGGCTATTCCAATCCAGTAACTACTCATGCATCTGGGAAGGCAGCAGAATATGGCTTAAGGGCTTGGGCCCCAGAGGCCCAGATGGAGTTCCAGGCTACTGACTTTGGCTTGACCCAACCCTGGCTGTTGGAGCCATTTGAAAAATGAACTAGCAGATGGAATATCTCTCTTTGTCTCTCTCACTCTCTCCTCTCTTTCTTTCTCTGTAATCTGCCCTTCAAATAAATAAAGCTTCAAGTTAAAAAAAAAAGCACAGATCTTTTAATTTCCCAAAGGAAATTAGGGCTCTTCATCTCCCTAAATGTGGAATTTTGTACAATTTGCCTAAACATTTGGACTGAGCACTTCCTGTGCTCCCTATTTAGACAGGTGCACTTGTATTTGTCTATGATAGTGATTTTCAGGGGCAGTGTGACTTTTTCAGGGAAGCCACAGAAAGCCTTATTGTTCTGTGAAATTTTGATAAAAATATCCATTTATACAGCAACATATGACTTTATTCTTACATTTTTAATCACAGAACTTTGCAAGAAGCTAGGAACTGTATGCAACATTTAAGAAAAGTTGAGTAGTCTAAATAAATAGTGAATTTTATACACTGTCTATTCTGATCTGTACATATGATGACCCAAATCCACATTTCTGTCATTGTTTTTCTTTCTTCTTCCTGTCACACGTGGTTCACAGATTGTGGTAATCTGGCCACTGGCAAGCATCCTCCTGGAACAGGTACTTAATGTCAGTCTCTGGAAAGAAGTTAAATTCACTCTTGTCTCTGTCTCTGGGCAACAAAATCTGTAACAAGCTTGTAGTTGATTTGGTTTACTGAAATGACTTTTTGGAAGAAAGAATTATTATTCCAATCCTTGCAAAGTAAACTTCTGATATATTTGAGCAATTGTTTTTATAAAGGACCAACCTAAGGTCACAAAAATAAAGCTAGATCACTTCTGTATTTTAACTCTATCGCTTCTTGGCCTTTTGGCTAAGATCAAGTGTATTTTGACTCTAGCTCTCCATCCCATTCTGGCTTAATGAACCAGGTCTTTAGAGATAATTTTAAAAGGTTCACATGAGTTTTAATGCATCCCCTTCAATATACAAATACACATTGAGGAGAGGCAAACATGAATGGCCCTGGGCTCATCTCTGGCGTGCCTTTTGGTAGCTCATCTTGCAGCTGACTTGTTAGTCTGGGTTTGTCTAACCACAGAGCAGGCTGATCCCAGCCATGGGCTCTTCCTGCCCAGTTCCTTCCCTTGGCTGCAGCATTTCCACGGTCACATCACTGCTCATGTAGTCCCTCCTCCCTCCCTGCAGGGTCATACAAGTATGTCGGAGCATCCTGGGGCAGTCCACCCGTCTACAGAAATGCCGGAAATGCCAGCCTGCACCTGCCACAGGTATGTTTCTGGGCTAGATTGCTACCTTCATGGCGTGCCAGAGTTCGTGTGCATCATAGGATGGTGGCGGGTACATGAGGCCAACCATGACGTCCTTGAAGTGATCAGAAAGCTGCTCCTTCAGCATGCCAATCAGGTCCTGTGGAGGCAAAAATAAAGGTTTTCACCATCAGTCAGCAAAGCAATGGGAGGAATGGGCTCAATGTAGGAAGGTTTCTAGTAGGACTTCCTTTTCCAGGCCATTCCACGTCACAACCAGGCTAGTTTTGATTATATGTACAAGCATATCTGTGGGTCACACACAGTGATGGACCTGAAGGTTTAAAGATGACTGATTTTTTTTAAAGATTTATTTGAAAGGGAAGGAGGGAGGGGTGAGAGAGAGAGATTATGATGGCAGAAGGCAGGGAGACTGCCTGGTGAGGGCTAGCTGAGGTCATGAGAGCTTGGATTAAGGTAGGTGAAGCAGAAAGGATGGGAGAAAAACAGTACATGTATAAGGAAGGCACATTGTGGTGTATTGACTGAGCCTGAAGCTAAAATCCTCTATCTGACAAAAGTCCCTAACCTTCCCCCTTTTCTTATATGTGATTTGATAGAAAAGCAAATCACATCAGACAAATAACTTTAGAGCTAAAGTATGCAGGTTGTTTACTGATTGGCCGATTCAGTAACTCATTGGTGCACTGTGCAGATACTTTGTGTGCCAGGCTAGTCCAGGAACTGGGAGTCCAGTGTTGACTTTTGTTAAATGTGCCCCCTACTGTTATTAAGCTTATATCACAAAAAGGCAGTGAGCTTAGATTCAGTGAGGACTAATGACTTTATAACAGGTTAATTTTAATGGTCTCTGGTGCTTCTATCCATCTATATTAAGTGGAAATCATTGCAACCTATTTCATTAACAATTGACTATAAGAATTAAGGAAATGAAAGCTTCATTGTTCTTATAAAATATTTTCTGTTTTGATCTGTGTTTCCAGATAGAAGGTATTGGGATTTGTGGAATGGAGTTTTGTACAACTTTCTATGGTTCAGTGACCCTTGAGAAAGCCATCAAGACAGGACAAAAGAGATCCCTGTTAGAGAAGGTGGCACATCTTTTATGTTCACCTGACCCTGGAAGGTCATGAATTTGTCCTCTGCAGGGGCCTACAAACCAAGAGTTAAACTAACCAAGGTGGCGGGAGCGGCACAGGCAGATGGTTACTCGCATGATGCCTTTAATGATAGATACCTGGGAAGTACCAGCTGCCTACCTGGGCCAGCACATTCAACAAATGCTAAGTGCTCTAACCAACAGTAACTACAGTGATCCTGGATAATCCCCTGAGGCTGGCTCCATCGTTCCTGTTCTAATAAGGGAACTGGAGGTGAGCAAAGTTCAATTGCCCAAGCTTGTATCTCTGAAGTGGCAGTGCCAACACTTGGCTCTGACTGTTTCCCAGTGAAGAACTCCGGGCTCTGTTTACCTGCTCTGACCACTAGTAGTATAAATTAAAGGCAGTGGAGTCCGTGAGCCTGAGGCTGTAAACCTTCTCCAGGAGCAGTCAGAGGGCCTTGGCCATGCCCCTTCACAGAGGCAGTGCACAGCCAGGCGTTTCTCCCACTCTGTTCTTCTCCATTGTGCACAGGCTGGTTCTTAGACTTCTAGAGATGGATTGAACACTTGGTTTGGAGACTTCTCAAATCTCTTCCTAAAGCACATCGCTTAAATCGCAGTATCTTTCATTTGCAAATCCAGTGTTTAACTCAATGTCTTTTATAAAATATTTGAGAGAGATAAACAAGGTGGGGGTGGGGAGAGTGAGAGAGAAATAAATAGAGATTCTATCCATTGGATCCCATCCAACTGCCTACAATGACCAGGGTTGGACTGGGACTGAAGCTGGGAGCTAGAAACTCAGTCTGAGTCCCTACATGGGAACCCAGCTACTTGAGCCGTTCCTGGGAGAATATTAGCCGGAAGCTAGAATCACGAGCAGAGCTCTTATTGGACCTAAGCATTCTGATATGGGGTGCGGATATGCCAACCTGTGTCTTAACCAGGAGGTCAACCAAATGCCTGCCCCTAAATCTTTTGACTCTACCTTCTACTAAGAAAAGTTCTCATTTTTAATTTTTAGTCATTTTTTTCTGTGTTCTGCTAATTCACCAGATAATTATAATGATTTTTGTTATGTGCATTATTGAGAGATTTATAAATATTCCTGATTGATTTTTAAAAATATCTTCTTTATTTATTTGAAAGGCAGAGTTACAGAGAGGCAGAGGCAGAGGCAGAGGGAGGGAAGGAGGGAGGGAGGGAGAGAGACAGAGAGAGGTGGGGAGGAAGGGAGGAAGGGAGAGAAAGAGAGAGAGAGAGAGGTCCTCTATCCATTGGTTTATGCCCCAGTTGGCTGCAACAACTGGAGCTATGCTGATCCAAAGCCAGGAGCCAGGAACTTCTTTCAGGTTTCCCATGCAGGTGCAGGGGCCCAAGGATTTGGGCCATTTTCTATTGCTTTTCCAGGTCGTAGCAGAGAGCTGGATTGGAAGTTGAGCATCTGGGACTCGAACCAGCACCCATATGGGACGCCGGCACTGCAGGTGGCAGCTTTACCTGCTACGCCACAGTACTAGCCTCCTGATTAATTTTAAAATACAATACTACCTCCTATACAAGAGACTTTTCCTTACACCTTTTACTTGATTTAATCCTTAAAATACCCAGGCAGGATCAAACTGGTTTATAGATGAGGGAGTTAACAATTTTAGTGGTTGAAATTTGCCTGTGTTCACACTGTAAGCAGGTTGCAGGGATGGGGTGAGATGCAGATTCAGGTCAGTGTGACTCCAAGACCGTGGAATTGATCTTGACTTCTACTACATCTGGACATAACCTTTGGTTGGTAGATTCGATGAAGCCCCTGCTGGCCTCAGGCTAATTGACTTTTTTTTCAGTTGTATTTGTTTATTTGAAAGGCAAAGTTGCTGAGAGAGAGAGAGAGAAAGACAAAGAGAGGGTGAGATCTTCCATCTGCTGGGTCACTACCTAGATGGCCACAATGGTGGGGGTTGAGCCGGGCTGAAGCCAGGAGCCTGGAACCCCACTTCCCACGAAGCTGCATCTCCCAACGCTGCTGGGCTGGGAATCAAGCGTGCATGTGGGATTTTGAGGGAACAAGTCACCCCCAGACCCTGGCCACATGGATCCCTAGGGCGTGGCCCCTAACTGTCCGGACTGCAGTCTCTGGTTTCTCAGTCTTGCTAATTCGCTCTTCCATGATCGCCTACAGCTGCTCCCTGAATGTGGCTGCCACACAGTTGGAGACGCACCTGATTGAGGCATTTCCTTCGATATGGCCTGCAGTGTATCTCTGTGAAGTGCAGAAAGATAATTTATATCTCCAAGTTATGGAGAATTAAAACAAAATAATGACAGCCTATAAATCCCCCTGTTCTAAGATTTTTCTGAAAGGAAAACATCAAACATTTCTGAAAAATATTTACTCATTAAACAAAGATTCATAAAAACATTGAGAAAATAGCTTAAAATAGAAAGCCAACTTGAATTCCTGAAGAAACCACGCATAATAGTCACAGAATTCTGTTTAGATCCATTTAACAGCTACAAAGTCATACCAGGACAGTAAATTGATTCATGAACATGTTTTAGGACTGACAACATGCCTGTGCAAATGGTTTAATAACATGAATTAGGAATATTTGGTTCACATGATTTTCTATGAAATAAATTCAAGAAGAAATTCTGGATATAGCTCATGTCACAATTTTGTAAAAAGAAACAAATGGAGTTGTTTGAATATTTATCTATTTCATCTCTCATATTCTCAAATTGGTGTTCATGCAAAGACAGTTTAGAGTTGTTTCAAGGTTTAACTTGCAAGGGAACTGGTGGCTATTGAAGTTTTATTTGTTGATATATTCTGCTAGATGATTTGCATGATTGTCCATTTAAGTCTTATAAGAAGTTCATTATAGAAAGGACTAAGAGTCAAAGGGAGCACATAAGCAAGTCTAGTACCTGCTAACACTAACCGATAGAATAAATAAAGGGGAGAGTGATCCAACATGGGAAGTGAGATACTCAGCAGACTCATAGAATGGCAGATGTCCTAAATAGCACTCTGGCCTCAGAATCAGCCCTAAAGGCATTCGGATCTGGCTGAAAAGCCCATGAGAGTATTTCAGGCATGGAAAGCCAAGACACTCTGGCAAAAGATCTCTGTGAGTGAGATCTCAGTGGAAAAAACAGGTCTTCAAAGAAGGAGGTACCTTTCTCTGAAGGGAGGAGAGAACCTCCACTTTGACTATGACCTTGTCTAAACAAGATAAGAGTCGGAGAACTCAAGGGGCTTCCATAGCCTTGGAAACTCATGACTGGAGCATAGGGGGATTGCTGATGCCATAGACAGGAGTGTCAATTGGTAAAGTCAACAACAGGAGTCACTGTGCACTTACTCCTCATGTAGGATCTCTGTCCTTAATGTGCTGTGCATTGAGATTTAATGCTATAATGAGTACTCAAACAATATATTTCACTTTGTGTTTCTATGGGGGTGCAAACTGTTGAAATCTTTATGCATACTAAACTGATCCTCTGTAAAAAAAAAAAAAAAAAAAAAAAAAAAAAAAAAAAAAAGGAAAAGAAAAGAAACTATCAACTCCCAACTTGACTCTCACTGGGATTAAACATGACAATAGGTCTGATCTGATTTCATCATCATTTTAAAAAAATCATCTATTATTTTTCACTTTATGTTTCTGTGTGGGAGCAAACTGTTGAAATCCTTACTTAAGGTATACTAAGCTGATCTTCTGTATACTAAGATAATCGAAAATGAATCTTGATGTGAATGGAAGGGGAGAGGGAGGGGGAAAGGAGAGGGTTGTGGGTGGGAGGGACGGTATGGGGGGGAAGCCATAGTAATCCATTATTCGTACTTTGGAAACTTATATTCATTAAATAAAAGTTAAAAAAAAAAAAGAAGTTCATTATAGGGGCCAGTGCTGTGGTGCAATGGGTTAACACCCTGGCCTGAAGCCTTGGTATCCCATATGGGTGCCGGTTCGAGACCCAGCTGCTCCACTTCCAATCCAGCTCTCTGCTATGGCCTGGGAAAGCAGCAGAAGATGGCCCAAGTCCTTGGGTCCCTACACCTGGGTGGGAGACCTGAAGGAGGCTCCTGATTTCTGGCTTCAGATCAGCACAGCTCCGGCTGTTGGGGCCAGTTTGGGAGTGGGCCATGTGAACCACTGGACGGAAGACCGGAAGACCTCTCTCTCTCTCTCTCTCTCTGCTTCTCCTCTCTCTGTGTAGCTCTGACTTTCAAATAAATAAATAAATCTTTAAAAAAGAGTTCATTATGGAGATCTTAAGATCTCAAACATGAAGGTGAGAAATTGGAATTCCTGGTTAAGTCCATTGCCAAAGGCTCCACAGAAAATAAAGAGTGATGTCAGGGTTAGGACCAAGACCGATGAACCTGAAGCCTGTTGTCTTGCCAGTGCGCCACAATTCTTGCAGCTATACTTTTATTTATGCCTTTTATCTTTTTATCAGCCATCAACTTCTTATTCTGAAAACATGCTTGCATTCCCTCATGGTCTATGTAACTTGTCAACAAAGAGAATACAGATAGCATTAGAATTCTTTGTCATCTAGTAGGCATCCCTATGTCTTCTAGTTGTATATATTTTATTAAGTTAAACATGTTTCAATTTATTGAGGTATAATTTATGTACCACAAAAACAGCTAATATGATAACAATGAAAAATCAAATGTTTTCCCTTTAATGAGAACAGGGAAGGAATTACCAATTCTGCTTAAAATTGTTCTACAGGTATATCCCCAAAACAATAAGCTAAATCTCTCAATCTTGTAGAAGAAAGAACAGGACAAGTCTTTGCAACTTGATATAGGTAAAAAAAATTCTTAGATAATACTTGAAAATGCAAATCAAAATAAAAAAAAATAGGGGCCAGGGGGTGGTGCTGTGGTGCAGTGGGTTAACGCCCTGGCCTGAAGCACCGGCATCCCATATGGGCACCGATTCAAGACCCAGCTGCTCCACTCCCGATCCAGCTCTCTGCTGTGGCCTGGGAAAGCAGTAGAAGATGGCCCAAGTCCTTGGGCCCCTGCATCTGCTTGGGAGACTCAGAGGAAGCTCCTGGCTCTTGGTTTCAGATTGGTACAACTCCACCATTGTGGCCAGTTGGGAGTGAACCAACGGATGGAAGACTGTCTCTCTCTCTCTCTTTCTCTCTCTCTCTCTGCCTCTCCTTCTCTTTCTGTGTAACTCTGACTTTCCAAGTAAATAAGTAAATCTTAAAAAAAAAAAAAAAAATTGGGGCCAGTGCTATGACCTAGTGGGTAAAGCCGCTGCCTGCAGTGCTAGCATCCCATATGAGTGCCAGTTCTAGTCCCTGCTGCTCTACTTCTGATCCAGCTCTCTGCTATGGCTTGGGAAGGCAGTAGAATATGGCCCAAGGTCATTGTGGCTAACTCGGGAGTGAACCAGTGGATGGAAGACCTCTGTGTGTGTGTGTGTGTGTGTGTGTGTAGAGCTGTGACTTTTAAATAAATAAATAAATAAATAAATAAATCTTTTTTAAAAATGAAAAAATAATGAATTTGACTTTATGGAAAGGAAAACCTTAACTTGTTGAAAGGAACTTTTAAGGAAATAAAAGAGAAACTACAGATTGTCACTTTACATGTGGACAAAAGACTTGTCTTACACCTCTTGAGGTGTAAGAAGCTCTTTTTTTTTTTTTTTTTTTTTTGACAGGCAGAGTGGACAGTGAGAGAGAGACAGAGAGAAAGGTCTTCCTTTGCCGTTGGTTCACCCCCCAATGGCCGCCGCGGCCGGCGCACCGCGCTGATCCGATGGCAGGAGCCAGGAGCCAGGTGCTTTTCCTGGTCTCCCATGGGGTGCAGGGCCCAAGCACTTGGGCCATCCTCCACTGCACTCCCTGCAGAGAGCTGGCCTGGAAGAGGGGCAACCGGGACAGAACCCGGCGCCCCGACCGGGACTAGAACCCGGTGTGCCAGCGCCACAAGGTGGAGGATTAGCCTAGTGAGCCGCGGCGCCGGCCGATAAGCTCTTAAAACTCAATAAGTACAGGGGCCAGTGCCATTGCTCGCTTGGTTAATCTTCCGCCTGCAGCGCCAGCTTCTCATATGGGCACCGGCTTCTAGTCCCAGTTGCTCCTCTTCCAGTCCAACTCTCTGCTGTGACCTGGGAGGGCAGTGGAGGATGGCCCATGTGCTTGGGCGCCTGCACCCGCATCAGAGACCAGGAAGAAGTACCTGGCTCCTGGCTTCGGATAGGTTAGCTCTGGCCATGGCGGCCATTTGGGAGGTGAACCAACGGAAGGAAGACCTTTCTCTCTGTCTCTCTCTCTCACTGTCTATAACTCTGTCAAATTTAAAAAATTAAATTAAATCAAATTAAAAAATAAAACCCTCAATAAGAACAGTCTGGTGAAAACATGGACCAGAGATTTGAGCTGATATTTTACCAAAGCAAACATGCCAGTCAGAAATCAGCCCTGAAATGACTCTGAACATTTAGACTTTCGGGAACTAAAACCATCACCAGGGGCAGGCAGCAGTTAGGATGCCAGGTGGGATGCCCACATTCCATGTTGGAGCATCTGGATCTGAGCCCTGCTCCGACTGCACATTCCCTAATGGGAAGCAGCAGTGGTCCTTCCTACCCAAGTGGGATACCTGGATTGAGTTCCCAAGCTCCCAGTTCAACCTGCCCCAGCCCTGGGTCTTATAGGCATTTGGAGTGTGAACCAGCAGACTGGGGCTCTGCCTGTCTGCTTGCTCTGCTTCTCAAATAAATGGAATAAACAGAAATGTACAAAGGTAAAGCCATCGTAAGATACCGCTGCACATTCTCTGGAGTTGGTAGAGCGCTGGAGACGATGTGAGGCATCTGGACCTGTCATTCTAACAGTAGCTCACAAGACTCTGTTTTGCTGAACAAAAGCTAACCGCTACCCTCTGCCACCAATCAGACCTGCGTTTACCTTAGTAGACAAGTAATGCTTAATAGACAAATAATGTTTACCTTAATAGACAAGTAATAGACAAATAAAGTTCTGCATACTGGCAGGGGAAGACTTGCGTATGCGCAAGGAGAGAGCAGGAAGTATTGGCAATGGCCAAGTCATCTGGCCTGGCCCAAGCAGCATGACCAGAGGGTTGGGTTTATGACTGTAGGCTGGAAGTGGCCACTGTGACTCTGACCTTATTACTTGGCCAGAGGTCATCAGGCACTTGGCTCTGTCTTTTATTCTCCCTCCTTTAAGGGCATCTGGGGAATGAATCAGTGTATAGGAGATCTCTGTCTCTCTGTCTCTTGTCTTGCTTTCTGATTCTCAAACTAAATAAAGAAAAAATTATAATATCCCGTCTGGAGTTGGGATGTTTGTTCCCTTACTGTAGCAGAATGCCACTGAAATGGAAAGACCAGGACAGATGCATCAATAGCAATTCTGTAATCTATTATAATACTAAGGGGAAAAGGAGTTTGCATTTCTACTTACAGAACTGTAAGAATTCAGAAATGAGAGAGAATATCAATAAAACTAAAGTCCGTGGGAAGTGTACTTTGGATTCACACCTTGAACAGGTGGGATTTGGCCAGGCAAAAGGTGAAGAGACAGTGGCACTAGACGGTGTGCAGAGGCAGAGTAGGCACAGTATGGGGACAGGAGGGTGTGCACATCAAGTGCATAAGCCAGCTTTAAATGGGTGTCGAGTGGACTGGAAATCCAAGTGTCTGCAAGAGACTCTGGGGGTCAGTTATTCCAGCCTCCCTTCAAATGCAGAGGAAACACCTGTGGCAATGTGAGATCAGGCAGAACAGTGTGCTGGTTATTACCATGATTCACTAGTACTGAGCACCTCCTCTCTGCCAGATTCATCCCAGCAGCTGTGTGCGCTAAGAGCTGCAGTCATCCCAGCACACAGATGAGCAAACTGCACGCACAATTACATAGTTCACGCCACCCAGTTCAACAAGTAAGTGGTCCCTTTTGTTTTACAAGGCTACTCCAAAAAGTTTCTAGAATAGGGAATGAAAAGGTAAATTTACCGTGGCATAAAAATTCTTGGAATCCATGCAAACCAGCGGCATTCAAAACGTTCATGGGATTTTTGTATTTGAAAGAAGCTGGGCATGGGTTTCAAAATTTTTCACACCCAAACAAACATGTTTTCCTTGAGCTTTGTGGGGCCTCTTCATAGTGTGGAGGCTACAGAAGCCACTGTGAGGTCTGAACAAGGTGATCAATGAGGCGGATAGGTGGTGAGTGCAGCATTTTGGGACACTTAAGTCTGGCAAGAGTGCACGGAAGGTCTGAATGGAAATGGACCAGTTCCATGCACTTTTGTTATGAGAGCAGAGCAGTAGTTGGCAGTGTATGGAAGGGTGAGAGCAGTTACCCTGTCTTTTCTGAACCTTCCCCTAAGCCCCAAGTGAGGCAGATCGTTCCTTCCCCAGCACTGCTCTGTCTTTGAATTTACTGAACTGTGTTTTAATGATCATGTTCCAGGAGTATGATGAACATGTTATATCTGAGTATTTTTCCCCAAAGTCTATCAGAATATGGACTGTAATGTCTTGTAATGTCTCTGAAATTCAGCGTCTAGCCCTAGTGCATTGCTGAGCATCCAAAATATGTAGGGGGAGCTTGTGCTGTGGTGTAGTAGGTAAAGGCAGTGCCTGTGGAGCCAGCATCCCATATGGGCACTGGTTCAAGTCCCGGCTGTTCCATTTCCAATTCAGCTCCCTGCTAATGTGCCTGGAGAGCAGCAGAGGATGGCCCAAGTGCCTGGGCCCCTGCCACCCACTTGGTGACCAAGGTGAAGCTCTTGGCACCTGACTTTGGACTGGCACAGCTCCGGCTGTTGTAGCCATTCAGGGTGTGAACCAGTGGATGGAAGATCTCTCTATGTCTCTCTCTCCCTCTCTCTCTGTAACGCTACCTTTCAAATAAACAAATCTTTTTAAAAATGTATAATGCATATATAATATGTAAATGAATGTGAAAATAATGTAAATATAGGCAAATGAAAGAATGTGGAAAGGGAAAAAACTTAGTTTACTGATTTTGTATAAAGGACAAAGGCCATGTTCAGGATTCAAATGATTTGGGCCTGCATCAGTTTTTAAATTAATGTTTAGTCACATTTTTTTATCACTAACATTTTGTCTATTATATTATTTTTTACAAGAGCTATATTAGGGACATTAAAAAGTTCTTGGAGAATTAATATTATGAAAAACATATGCATGGGTTTCAACAATTTTCTGGGCTAAAATTTTCAATTTCATTTTCCCATGAATTTTTAAAGTCCTAGCCTATGTATTCCACTGTAAACCACCACTAGGTGTTGCTGTTTATCTTGTTTTGTCACTCGGTGTGTGTGTGTGTGTGTGTGTGTGTGTGCAGATAGAGTAAACTGATTTTGTAAAAATTTCATTGCAGTAATAGAGTTTCAGTGAAGAGAACAGCATCAGGGGGCCTCTAACATCCTTAGAATGTACAGTTTCTGGAGGGAGAGTGTCAGGCTTGAATCCTGGCTGGGGAAAGCACAGCGAGGAGACCAGTGTGTAACTTAGCCTTTTTCTGTCTGCTTCCTTATCCGCAAAGGAAAAATAACAGCACCCACCTCACAGGGTTGGTATAAATGTTAAGATATAACTCAGGTGAAACCCTTATTTTCTGGCACAAAAGAGCCACTCAAAAACATCTTTTCTTCCCCCCAAATAGTAATCAATTTGTTGCAAATCATTCATGATTCATTATGGGTGATGCCAGTACTCAGTTGTCTCCCTCTGACTTCCATCCCCACAGTGTCTTTCTTGCTATCCTTCCATTGTGGTTTTGTGTATTTAGGTGTATTTCTTGCAATTTTTTACTATATTCAATTGTCAGGAAATTCTTTCGCCTCTAACTTAACCAATATATCTAGAAACCGGTGAACCTGTACCACGTTTGCTGCTACAACCCTTGTCAGGTCACCATCTTCCCTCGCCTGTATGACAGTAGCAACCTTCAAGTGAGGTTTCCACCTGTTCTTGCTCCCTCATCCTTTCTCAGCACACCTCAAGGTGTGACCCTGTTAACAAACGAATCCAGCCCGTGTTGAGACACGTATATACAGCCATGTGCCACATGACATTATTCCAGGCACTGATGGGCTGCGTGGATGACAGTGGTCCACAGGACCATGCTGGGGTGGGACATTTCTACCCCCTGGTGACATCATGCTGTCCTAATATGCCACAAGGCACACCCCATACATGCGTGGTATGTGCCTTTGGCATAAACAAACCTGGTGCATGGCCCCTTCTGTGAAAGATTAGCACACGTAATACTTGATCAGAGGCAACTATGCTGCTGGCTTGTGGTTTATTATACCTTCTTTCATCATTTTAGAGTGGACTCCTTTATTTATAGAAGATAATCGATGGTCAGACTCTGTGTGTTGTTTGTCTCTTGAGCGTATCAAGAGGCTACACTGAGTGACTGACCCACAGCATCTGGGTTTGTGTGAGCCACTCCAGGATGTCCTCACAACAATGACATCACCAAGCAATGCATTGCTCAGAACCCAACCCCTCATCCAGCGATGCATGACTCTAATATTCTTAGAGTTCATCTCAGGACAATGCAAACACTCCAAGTTTTTTATTCCATGTAAATGCCAGTCCTTACAGTGGTCCACAAGACACATGATGCATGTTCTGCCACTTCTCTGCCCTCATCTCCTGCATTTCTCCTTGTTCCTAGCTTCGATCTGCTCCAGCAATGTGGTCTTTGCTTTTGCCCTTCTCTCTCATATTCTCCCCACTGCGATTCACGTAGCCTGCCCCTCCTGGTCACCCTGTTTAAATTAGATCCAGCCCTCCAACTCATAGTAGGTTATTTATTTATTTTATTCGAAAGGCAGAGAGATAGAGACAGTAAAGAGAGAGCTCCCTTCTGCTGATCCTCTCCCCAAAATGCTATCTGCAGTCAGGGCAGGACCAGGCTGAAGCCAGGCAATGGGTTTCCCATGTGGGTGGCCAGCAACCAATCACTTCAGCCATCACTTGCTGCCTCCCAGGGTGTCCTGGAATCAAAAGCAGAGCCAAGGGGCTGGCGCTGTGGTGTAGCAGGTTAACCTGTTGCCTATAGTGCTGGCATCTCATATGGTTGCCGGGTTGTGTCTTGGCTGCTCCATTTCTGATCCAGCTCTCTTCTAATGTGCCTGGGAAGGCAGCAGAAGATGGCCCAAGTCCTTGGGCTCCTGTCACCCATGTGGGAGACCTCAAAGAAGCTCCTTGTTCCTGGCTTTGGTCTGGCCCAACCCCGGCTGTTGCAACCATTTGGGGAGTGAAACAGTGGATGGAAGATTCTCTCTCTCACTCATTCTCTCTCCTTTTCTATCTCTGCCCTTCAAATAAATAAATAAATCTTTAAAAAAAGCAGAGCCAAGAGTTGGACCCAGGCACTTAGATATGGAATGCGGGTGTCACAGGAGGCATCTTAGCTACCGTGTCAAATGCTGACTCCTCTTTGACACTTTCTTACCTGGTTTCCCTTTTTAACCATAGCACTTGTTGATTCCTAACATGCCACATTTTAGTAAAGCATTATCTGTCTCAACCAGGGAGCTCCAGCACAGCAGAGCTGTGGTCTGTTTACTCTTGACCATTTCACCAACCCATGGAGATGCACCTGCTAAGTATTTGAGCCCTTAAAACATAGGCGCTAAGTAAACAAATGAATAGTACGACTTGCAAGTCAACAGTTACTCATTTAGAGCCATTCCCAGTAATTCGACGATCCAGAAGCAAAGGTCCCTATCTTCAAACAGTTTCCACTGGTGCAAGGGGCAGAAATAGGGGCATCATAATGACCTTCCAGTGAGGAAGTGGCAAATACTTAGGGTGGGAGGCATAACATCAGGAGGCTGAGAAGGGAGACCACAGCTCTCAGTTGAGAACCTAAACATTGAATAATATGTTTAGGTAGCTAAACTTTGAAGTTCAAAGAGGAACCTTCAAATAGGTTCTCCAATTAGAAGAATTCCCACTTGGAGCTGTATAAAACTGCTCAGATGTAATCCTTGGAGTGTGAGTGCCTGACTTTGCTGTCTTCCACAGGCTTACCCTATAGGGAGAGTGTCACTGCCTGGTTTTCCATTAAGCTAATGAGCACTTGCTTTTATAAATTGAGCCATTTCAGATTGCTGAAAAACCTGCACATTACCCACCTTGCAGCTATCCTGCCCATTCCATCTGAATTGAAACAGCAGCTCCTATCTCTTATTCCTCTTACTTTATCCAGGGCTGGAAGTACTAGGAACATCTTGCTAGTCTGAATATGCGCAGGGCGACCACTTCATATGCTTTTCACTTGTATGTTTTTTTCCATTTTGATAAAAAAATGACACTTGCTATTTAAACACTCAGTAATGCAAACCTACAGAAAGTGGAACTAAGAATTTGTCTTAATTCCACCCACCCTGGCAGTCACTGTGTAAATCCTTGCACAATTTTATATTATATTATAAAGGCGTTTGTGTGAGTTGTTTTGTTACTTCACAGTGGTAAGAGACTATTCTTTCAAACAATTCCATACCCATATTTTCAGAGCTGGATCAGTTGTTTGATTTTCAATGGAAATTTGCTAATTCATTTTTGTTTGATAACAATCATACTACGTTGGTCTTCTTTTTAGAGAAGCATGGTATATTGAGGCTATTGATTCTGTAGTTGTTGTTAGTTCCTAGTTGTTAAGTTCCCAGTTTCACCAAAATGAGTATATCTAATCAAATATGTATGTGAGTGATAAAGTAATTGTGCCATTTTAAATTATATTTAATTTATGCTTACACAATTGATTTGTGATAAACTGTGCAGTGGATTTCAGCTTCCCAGGCTCTAACTGCATCCACTGCGCTGTCCCCACACTACAAGTGGAAAGTAGAGAGTAGGATGCAAGACCTGCCACCAGGGCTGATGATGCGGCAGTTGCACCTACGAGGTAGGTGAGGTCCTCTCACAGTAGCCATTTCCAAGTTATTTTAATACCTCACTGTCAGTATTTTTAATCGTAGAGCTGAGAGGTGATAGGGAAACTCTGTAGTAGGAGAGCACAATGGGTTTGAAGAGGGAACACTTCATACATTCCCATCTATTTGTTAATTCACATCAATTGTTTTAATTAGGTCAAATCGCCATAAGAGGATAGCACCTATCGGCAGGATTAAGCAACAGAAATCTATTTTCTCACAGTCCTGGAGGCTGGAAGTTCAAGGCCTTGGTCTTGGTAGGGTTGGTGGTGGGGGCTTTGTCCTGGCTGGCAGGTGGCAGGGGGCTACCTCTTCTGTGTCCTTGGGTGCCCTTTCCCTGTGTTTACACAGCCCTACAGTCTCTTCTTCTAAGGGACAGGAGCCCTACTGGATTAGGAGCCACCCCTGTGACCTCACTTAACCTTAATCACTCCCTTAAGTCCCTGTCTCCAAATACAGTTATGTTGGGGATTGCAGCTTCAACACATGGGCTTTTAGGGGAACACAGTTCAGTTCATAAAGCCAACTCTGTGGCTGCCACTGTTGTTGGGGACACATTTGGGAACAAAACAGACTACACCCTTCACGGGGCTTGTATTTTAGAAGGAAGTGACAAATAATAATTCAAACAGGTAAATATACTACATAGGTTAGGAGGTGATGAGCGTTGTGGACAAAAATAAGAACAGGTAAGGGGCTGTGGGGGCCAGCCCAGGCCTTGCAGTGGGTGCTAATTTTAGATAGATCTTGCCCTCTTGAGTAGTTGACATTTAAACAAGACCTTGCAGGATATTAGAGAATTAGAAACACAGATGTCTGCCCTATGAAGTCTATTGTTTATTCAACTGAGAACCATGGGCGTGACCGAGAAGCTATGGAAGACATGACTTAGAGTCGGATAACCTTGGCTCAAGTTTTCCCTTTGTGCAAATTAGCCTCTGCAGTAAATTACCTAACCAACAACGTGGGTTAAATGAATGATAGAAATCAGCATGATGCATCCCCATTCCAGATGAAAATGAGAAAATAAATTGCTTCAGTGCTGCATTTGAACTCCTTTGGGGATCACTGTCTGATTATAAACCTTGAGTTTGGCTCATCCTTCTCCCTGTCTCAAAGGTATTTTCTTGTTCCCTTGGTCTCCTTACACTGTCAGTGGACCAGCCCTTGTATGGTGTGGAAGATCCATAGCAACCATATTAATGGTGTTGCGAAATATGCCAATCAGCAGCCTTTCAAATGGCTTTGCAGCTGAGTCTGGGGATTGGTTTCTGCTGTGGGTGAGGCAGAGCTGTTGGTGCAACTCGGCAGCTCTGCACTCCTGTGGAATATCAAGTCACAAGAATTTATGGAGCACGCCTGTGTGCTTTACTCAGCAGCCAAGAGCATCATTCTGTCAACTCTTGACTACCCATGTTAACAGGAAATAAAAATATCTGTGATTAACATGGAAGATAATCTATACACTCTCACCCCAGGAAGGGGAAAGCAGCAAATGGAAAATGGGAGAAGTAACTGTGCATGTGAGTAGTGGGGGAGAACAAGGAAGCCTAGTGGAAGGTCAGGCAGATTCAGCGGTAGTGGCTACGTAAAGGCATGAGGAGAAGAGAAATCCAGATCGCCCATGAGCAGTTACCTTAACTGCAGAGTGGGTACAAGAGGAGGCCTTCCTTTTATTGGGTTTTTAAATAAAAAAAAAAAACATAAAAAGGCAGAATATAATTTCTTAGAATCCCTTTTTATATGAATGAAGCACCTCTTCTATGTCAGACCTTCGTTGAGCTCTTGGAGGGATAGCAGCAAATGATCCAATCCCTGCTGTCCCAGGAGGCTGGGGGCAGCAAGGTGTGGAAGTAAAGTAACACAGACCAACAGGGCATGCAGCCCAGAGCAGAAGGTGAGGGCAACAGGCTGGGAAGGTTTCTGCGAGCTTCCAGAGCCCAATTGCCTCTTATTGGAGGCACTGTAGCTCTCTGTGCCTTCATAGCATCATTCAACAAATGTTCATTAAGCCATCTGATGTTAGACATTGGTGCTGAACTCTAGGATGAGCAGGAGCCATTTCAACTTTCAAGACTTCCTGCTAGAGTGAAACGGACTTAACCACACTGAAGATGTGATGTGAGGAAGTGGTGAAGAGGACGCCTTAGCAGCTCAAGACTCATCACTCTGTTTGCGGGGAGGGTGTGAGGCATGGCATTTAGGATGAAGACAGGTGGGTAGTTTGTGGCAATGAGAGGCCACCGCAGACAGATGGAGTGCCTTGAATAAAGGTGAGGGGCAGGCAGGTTGGTCTGGAGACCTACAAGCAGTTCCATTTGGCCACAGCTGAGTGTGAGAGGAGGGGAGGAGTGTTAAGATGGAGACCAGAGGGGCTGGTGTTGTGGCACAGTTGCTTTGCCAGCATCCAGTACTGGATGCTTGTTTGAGTCCTGGCTGCCCTATTTCAGATTCTGCTCCCTGCTAATGCACCTAGAAAATCAGCAGAAGATGGTCCAAATGCCTGGGCCCCTGCCACCCATGTGGGAGACCTAGATGGAACTCCAGGGTTCTGGCACTGACCTGGCCCAGCCTTGGTTGTTGGGGCCATTTGGTGAGTTAACCAGTGGATGGAAGATCTCTCTGGCTGTCTCTCTCTCTCTTTCTCTCTGTCACTCTGCCTTTCAAATAAATAAATCATCTTTAATAAAAAAAAAGATGGAGACCAGAAACAAAGCCAGCAAGGTTCTGTGTGCCCTGGGAAGGTATTTGGGTTCATTCCATGAACATCTGGGTATACCTGGTGGGATTACTGGGATAAACACTCAGGGATTAAAGTGGGCAACGCGTTCTGTGAAAAGTTTAGACTTTGAGTCATTCTGGCTTCTTTGGATGGTGGACATGAGTGGGAAGGGCATGAGGGCAGCAGGGAAATTTGGCTTAGTGGGGGCGCAGAACAAAGGTCCAACTGAGGACTGTGTAAGTGAGGAAGAGAGAAATGCGAAGTGCTAAAGAATTTGCAGGACGTGGTGATTGGCTGTGTGACACTGGTGTTTCAGAGGAAAGGGGCAGTGTGGTTCCGTGTCTTTCAGTGTGGGCAGTTTAGTCAGTCAGCCAAGATGTGCAGAAGTAGGGGTGGGGCTATTCAGCAAAGTGAAGTCTTCACCCTGAGACCTCCTACAAGGAGTCTCTACAGTCATGGGAAACCACCATGCTTGGGGGCCAGCATTGGGGCACAGTGGGTAAGATGCCGCCTGCGATTGTGGCATCCCATATGGGCGCTGTTTCCAGCCCTGGCTGCCCCACTTCCGATCTGGCTCCCTGCTAGTTTGCCTGGGAAGGCAGCAGAAGGTGGCCCCAAGTGCTTGGGCCTCTACACTTACTTGGGAGATCTGGATGAACTCCTTAGCTTCCGCCTGACCCAGCCCTGGCTGTTGTGGCCATTTGGGGAGTGAACCAGTGGATGGAAGAGTCCCCCCAACCTCACCATAATTCTGACTTTGAATTAAATAAATAAATAAATCTTTAAAGAAAAGAAGCCATGCTTGGGTTTCAAAACATTTTTGTGCCAAAAAAAGTGTCTTTTAAATCTCTCCCTATCTAACATCTGTCCATCCATCCATCTGAAGGGCAGAGAGACAGAAACAGAAAGGGGGAGGGTCATGTGGGAGGAGCACCTCCCACTTGGGTGGCAAGGGTCCTGACTACTTGAGCCATCACTGGCTGCCAGAAGTCAGAAGTGGATCCAGCACTGGAATCCAGTACTATGATATGAGATGCCAGTGTCCCAACAGCTATTATAACCATTGCAGCAAATACCTGCCCCTAGACATCTTTCAATTCCATTTTCCACAAACATTTTGAAGTAGCCTTGCATGCATAGTGGAAAGTGCTTAATTATAGCATAACATTTTAAATGCAACTCATTTCTTCATTATTTTAATTTGTGTCATTACAGTTTGATAAAGTAATGCTTTAGCCTAGATTAACTTGTTATATCAAAAGCAAAGAGGAATATAAACCTTTAGGGAGTTACTGAAAAATGGCAACCCTTATAGCACTTTGTATAGAAACCGATTTAGATTGCCCATGATGCAACTTTGACATTCTCTTTCCAAAAATCTAGCTGTGGTGTCATGGGAGCAGAAGGTCAGGGAAGAGTCTTATGTTAAAAAAAAAAAAAATAAGTACCTGTTCTCCTTTGAAAAAATGCAACTAATGTCACTGTTCGTAGTGGCTTTTTGGATTATTTATTCATTCTAAAATGGAGGGCTACCTTTTATTTCATGAACTTAATAAAATTCATGGAAAAATGGAGTTCAAAGATAAGCTGGTTTTGCTGCAAAAGATTTTGAAATACATGCATGGTTGTTTCCTAACATGCATTTCTGTGAACTTTTTTGAACATCCTCGTGTTATAGTTGTTCAAAGACTGAGGGTTGGAGATGGAGTTTCCGTGGACTGGCTCTAAAGAGAAAGTTTTATGATAGTGTTTCATCCAGAGTGCTCAGTTGACAAAGTAATTGCTATTCCAGGCCCTGTGGGCCAGAAGAGTTTTTGTTCTCAATCTGTGGTTTAAATGCATAACAAAAGCAAGGGCTCTTTAATGGCTCTTGCTTTGAAATTAGAATGTGATTACTTCACAAACACCACGGATGGTTTCCTGGCCTTAAAACTATTTTTAAACTGCCATTCTTTTGTAATGGTCTCTCTAACCCCATGCTGTGGAGAAGAAAAGCCTTGGAGAATTTGCTTTGGTGGAGAGGGAGGCAGGGGCCTGAGCAGAATTGCAGGGCGAGTTGTTATTTTTTGACCTGGTGGTCATTAGTTCTTTTTGTCCCTTCTGAAAGTGCCACACTGGGGCATTCCCAGCACACTTTTAGCCTTAATGGACAAACCAGCAGCATAAGGTCACCAAAACTCACTCTGGGTGTGCTTGCGTGAGTTTTGGGAAAGAGCTGTGATCACCATGAGTGTGAGCACACACACACACACACACACACACACACGAGGGCACTGCAGAAAGTCATGGGAAATGTGAATTATGAAAAAAAAAAATGCCTGGCTTTCAAAATTTCCCATACCAACCCAAACTTAGCTTCTCATTTTTTTTTCCATGCAGTATTGCAAGTGCGCCCGTGTACATTTCACGATACAGCTTAGGAATACAAACTATTTCTGACACACAGTGAGGTCTGAAATCTTTGTGATCTGTGAGAATGACAGACGTGACAGACGTGGCCACGTCTCAGGAGCCCGCCCCCAGCAAAGGTCAAGGAAGAGGCCTCACCCGGCCGTACATGCTCTGGTAGGCCTCTGCAATCATCAGCCTCTGGGCATTGCAGCGCTGAGTCAGGATGTCAATCAGCAGGTCTTTGTCACACTCTGGGGAGGAACAGTATTTGCAGATTAGTCAGGTTTGGGAAGAACCCATTATCTCAGGATCCAAACCAATATGCCAGCATTACTAGCCCTGAAGGCGCATTCAAGCCAAGAATTTTCTCGCAGACGAGAAATTGCACAGCAACCCCACATGAAACCCAGATTCTTCCTAGCTCTCATTTTAGTGCTGTTACTACAGCGGCAGCTCCCACCCCTGAAAAAGACCTCACAACAAACACTGGGAGTAAAGGAAATACTGGCTTTCTCCCACCACCTCTCATGCCTCTGCCACCTGGCTCTCCAGCCCTCATGCTGATGCGGGTTTCAGTGGCCAGCGCATAGAGACACGACTTGCAGCTGACATGCATCAAGACAAAGCTTTCTGCTCATGTGCAGAACCTCCAGAGGAGGCAGATGTCGTGGAGAAAGAGATTGTTCCATTTCAAGGCAACTGTATGTCTCTGAGGGGTCGTGTGAACCCATCACCCTTGCATTAAATTCTGTAGAGACCAAAGATCCCTGAAATGTAAAAGGTTTGTCTGAGCTATGACAGATGCTATCCAAAATAAAAGGATTGGTCTTGGGAAAAGCTACCCAAGCCACCACCAGCATGGTGGCTACCACGTACACTGACTAAAGTGTCAGGGTATTTTAGAAAACAAATTTTGGAAGGAGAAAACATGAAACACTTGCTGGGAACCAGCAGTAGCTAGAGCCAAGGGGATGGGACAATGCACAGTGGGCCGAGGCCTGAGCTAGGAGCACGCATAAAGAAAAATGCTGGCTGCTTCCAGCTTGGTCAGTTCTGCACGCAGGTGGTGCTGTCGCCTGATGGTTAATCTTCCACATACAGGCAAATCCTCTTTTTGTCTTGTCTTTGTTGGTTTAGCCCCAACCTGTCAGTTGGATATAACTCCTCTTATCTCTTATGCTTATTTAACTCCTTCTGTTTGCAAGAAGAGATGTTAACCATGAACCATGAGGCTGTATGTGAAGCAAACCATCATTTCAAAATTGAAGCCATCCTGGATGGTGTTAGGGTCTTAGGAAGACTATGGGTCAGGTACTGGACTATAGAACGAATGAGGGCAGGTGACTCGGGTTTACAGAGGTGCAGGGTGCCAAGGAGAAGTCAGGTAGGAAGGCGTCACGTGGAGGTGCCAAGGAGAAGCAGGAGGCAGAGCTGGGTGTTTCATGCAGGCGGGAGAAATGATCTGAGAGTTGTAATAGGGAAGCAGGAAGATCTAGAATTAGCCCCAAAGACTGAAATTAGTGGCTTCTGAGAGAAGAGGCGTCGAGCCACGTGGTGTGGGGCTAGCCCAGTTATGACTCTGGACTCACAAGAAAACAAGTGGCTGTGGAGGAGTCTTTTATCAGCATGAGGGGAACTCCAAAATGAAGGTATTTCTCACATTAGAATATTTTTCGATGACTTCCATTGCCTTGTGATTTTGCTACCATCACAGTGATGCAATTACTATAGAATTCTCTTTTTTTGTTCTTGGCCTATTGAGATCCTCTACAGTCTATCTCTCTGAGTTATTTTTCACTTTTGAAAGGTTTCATAGCAATTCTTCTTCATTTTTCCTTCCAGAGCATCTCAGAATAATTTTATGTTTATCTAAACTTTTATTAAAATTTAAAGTAACTGTAAACTTTAAGAGTCAATTTTGAGAGTTGTCTTTGTGTCATCAATGGTATATTTGCCAACTGATTGAAATTATTTTCTAAAAAACTTAGTAAAAATTTGTAGATTTTACAAAGGGCAATAAGTATTACTTGACTAAAATTATTCTTGCTTATATTTCTGCAGGTATTTGAAGTTGTTGTATTTTTATTTTATTTCTCAACACATAATTGGTTAACTGAAGAAGTGATATTGAATTTATATTCACTTTATATCCAGAACAACAATTGAATTCTTTATAATTTTTAATAACTAATTGTTTGGTTACCTTGGATTTCTAGTTAAATAAGCATTCTTTAAAAAGTTCATGGAGAATGGGACTTATGAAAAAACTTTGCATGGATTTCATTATTTTTTGCAAAAAAGCAAACATCTGATTTCATTTTTAATGAACTTTTTGAAGTATCCTTCCAGAATATTTTCTTCAAATAATACCAGCTTTGATTTTTTCTTTAGAATTTTTGTATATTTCCCTCTTTCTTTTCCCATTGTATTAGGACAGGGATACCTAGATAATTCTTATTTTCTGGTTTTAATGGAAACTTGGGGCATAATGAATCATAGCAGTTTGGTAGGCTTTCAAGTTGTGTAGTCAACTCTTGTTACTCCTGGTATTTATTCTCTACAAAGTTGCCATGAATATTGAATTACTGAAAGCTGCAGTTCTCTGGTTGGGTTTTTTTTTTTTTTTTTTTTTTTTTTTTTGTCAAAACTGAAGTGCTGGATTGGCATTGTGATGCAGCAGGTTAAGCCACTGCCTGTGACAGACACCCGCATCTCTTACCTGAGTGCTGCTTCCAGTCCTGGCTGCTCTGCTTCAGGTCCAGCTCCCTGCTAATGCACCTGGGAAAGCAGCTCTAGAAGGTGGCCCAAGTCCCTGGGCCCCTTCCTTCCCACCCTGGTGACCCAGATAGATTCCAGGCTCCTGGCTTTGGTCTGCATCAGGCCTGACTGTTGTGTCCACTTGAGAAGTGAATCAGTGGATGGAATCATTCTTTCTCTCTCTCTCACTCTCGTGCTCTCTTCCCCATCCCTGTCATTCTACCTTTCAGTTTGGTAAAATAAATATTTAAGAAAAACCCGAGTATAATTTGTATTATAGATTTGTTTGCCAATGTCCTTGGGAAGTAACCCTAACTCTAACGCTAACCCTAAACCTATTTAGGTTGGGGTTAGGGTTTCAGCATTGAAAACCTATTCTTCTATATATTCTTTTCCTGTAGCGCCGAGGAGGGTTTTAAACATTGCTCTGCTCCCCGTGATCTGCAGTTGTCTCCTCTGTCAGCCAGCACTACTCTCAGGAGAGAGCTGGCCACTCTGCTGCTCTCTCAACTTTCTGTTGTTATCAGCTATCACCTGATGAACCGCACAGCTGCTGTTTTCATCCTTGGCATCGCTTCACCCCATAGAGTGGATGTGGCTTGAACATTTTCCAGGCAGCCCCCTGCACACATCAATGGATGCTCTGTTCTTTCTGATGTGCTGTATTATTAATTTATTAACATAAAACTCCTGGCCAGCAACACTGCAGCCCATGCTTATCTAGCACACATATTTTCTCCAAAAACTTCATTTTGCATTTGTGTACTTTTTGTGTGTGTGTGCATAGGAAACCAATCAGTATTTTACCATCATTCTTGGGGCCATTTTTACTTTTTTAGAAGTCTGAGGCTGCTGGTTTTGAAAAACACTTTATTTATTTGAAAGGCAGAGTTATGGAGCCAGGGGAGAGGGAGAGAGAGAGAGAGAAAGAGAGAGAGAGAATCTTCCATTTGCTGGTTCATTCCAAATGGCTACAGCATTTTCTCCCCCGGCCCCCTTTTTTTTTTGCTTGGGGGCATTTTAAATAGTAAAATCCCCAACAAACACCATCAAAATTGCAAAAACAATGGCACTTATAATAGACAACAAAAAGAACATATATTTAATGTTTGAGTACTAAAAGAAGAAGGCGTTTTGTGAAATTCTATGATCTCTATTAGGATTATACATCCTAGTGATTCTGATTTTTTTTCTTTCTGCACATGTCTGCAAAACACCGTAAAAGCACTACAAGTATTGATTTTGGGGCTATAAACGATTTTAGCAAATAGACATATTTGTAAATACAGAATCCATGAATAATGAGGATTGGCGGTATGGTAAGATAGTTAAAAGTTGTCTACCAGGGAAGAAACTAATCTTGAATAAAATTTCCAATATTTTTAAACAGCACTGGGTGGTTCGTGGTCACTTAATTTTAAATGTAAATTTATTTTTTTTTTATTTTTTGACAGGCAGAGTGGACAGTGAGAGAGAGAGAGAGAAAGTTCTTCCTTTTTCCTTTGGTTCACCACCCCCAATGGCTGCTGTGGCCGGCGCGCTTTGGCCGGCGCACCACACTGACCCGAAGCCAGGAGCCAGGAGCCTGGTCTCCCATGCGGGTGCAGGGCCCAAGGACGTGGGCCATCCTCCACTACACTTCCAGGCCACAGCAGAGAGCTGGCCTGGAAGAGGAGCAACCGGGACAGAATCCGGCACCCTGACCGGGACTATAACCCCAGGTGCCAGCGCCGCAGGCGGAGGATTAGCCTAGTGAGCCACGGCGCAGGCCTATCCAATTTCTAAGGAAGAAATATCACTCTGTACAATCTTTTCCAGAAAACTGAAGCAGGGAGAGTACTTCTATCTTATTCTTCAGACCAAATACTGAAACTCTAACACCAGAACCAGATAAAGCAATTACAAGAAAACTATTAATAGTATCTCTTATGTGTAATTTTTATGACGTAAAAATTCTCAAAAATATTAGTAAATTGAATATAACAACGTGTATGAAAAACTACGCTTCTTGACCAAGTGGGATTTATTCCACATGGTTCAATATTTGAAAATCAGTTCATGTAATCCATCACTATAATAGGTTGAAGATGGGGGTCGGCACTGCAGCGTGGTGAGTTAAAGCCCTGGCCTGAAGCACTGGCATCCCATATGGGCGCTGGTTTGTGTCCCGGCTGCTCCTCTTCCAGTCCAGCTCTCTGCTGTGGCCTGGGAAAGCAGTGGAAGATGGCCCAGGTGCTTGGGCCCCTACACCCGCATGGGAGACCTGGAAGAAGTTCCTGGCTCCTGGCTTCGGATCAGCATAGCTCTGGCCATTGCGGCCATCTGGGGAGTGAACCAGCAGTTGGAAGACCTCTCTCTCTCTCTCTGTCTCTACCTCTCTATGTAACTTTGTCTTTCAAATAAATAAAATAAATGTTTAAAAAAAATAGGTTGAAGATGAAACATCATATGAGTACTCCCTAAAGTGCAGAAAAAACATTTGACCTAATGTAATGCCTAGTCAGGATTTAAAATTTTCAGTAAACTACAAACAGAAAGGAATTTCTTCAACTTGATAAAGAATATCTTCAAAAAACCTACAGCTAGCATCACAGTGGTGAGAAAGATTAGGAAAGGGAGATATCTACTCAAAATAGTACTGTTTCAAAAAAGTTTAATTTTGACTTATGGGCTCCTTTGTTAAGATTTAGCAACATATGAGGGGACTTCAAAAAATTCGTGGAAAGTGAAATTAAAAGATAAAAAGATAAGCGCTTTTTTTGCCACATTGTCTTGGCTTTCCATGCCTGAAATACTCTCATGGGCTTTTTAGCCAGATCTGAATGCCTTAAGGGCTGATTCGGAGGCCAGAGTGCTGTTAAGGACATCTGCCATTCTGAGTCTGCTGTGTGTCCCACTTCCTATGTTGGATTGTTCTCTCCTTTTTAATTATTAATTAATTATTTTTAATTATTTTGTAGTCAAATTAAAAAATCCATGCAGTTTTTTCAAATTACACGTTTATTTCATGAGCTTTTTTTTTTTTTAAAGTGTTTGTTTATTTGAAAGGCAGAGTGGCAAAGAGAGGGAAAGACAGACAGAGAGCTCTTTCATCTGCCAGTTCCCTTCCTAAATGCCTGCAACAGATGCAGCGGGGCCAGGCCTGAGCCAGGAGATGGGGGAAGCGGACTGAGCTTTTAGGAAGAAGAGTGTCCCTTTTTAGATTGAGTCATATGAGACAAGTTGTGTTACAGCTACTCATTTTGATTTGTTTCAAACACATTTTGCCTTCTTTATTTTCACCTTATTTGCAAAGGGGGGGGGGGAGATGTTCCACACACCGGTTCAGTCCTCAAATGCCCATAAAGCCAGGCCTGGTCCAGCCCAGAGCCGGGAAGTGCCAGAGACTTAGGTATCTGAACCATCTCCTGCTGTCTCCCAGGTTGGGCATGAGCAGGGAGGGGAGACCAGGACTGGAACCAGGTACTCCACTGTGGGATGTGGGCACCATAAACTGCGGCTTAACTCTTAATGCCAAACAGCTGCCCCTCAGGTTTCTCTAAATAAACTCCAAAAGCCAGGGAGAATAGTATTATCTTTTCCAGTGGCGCTTGGCCAGGGTCGTCAGCACGGATGGGCTTTTCAAGCATTTCCACTGTGATCCTGCTCTGGCATGCTGCAGGGGGCACTGTGCAATCAAAAACCAAAGCCTGCTGAAATCCTCCAGGCTGAAACACGGACAGGCAGAGAATTAGGATGGTTGGAATGCATCCACATTCTGCCCCTAAAGCTGCCATGAGACGGGGCATGGAGAGTGGGGGCAGAGAAAATGCTTGGGTAGTAGAGTGCACGAATTGCACTCCTGAAGAAGTTCGTCTCGAACTTTTCCTTCTCTTGTCTCCGTGTTTTCTGGTGATCATGGATACTTTAAAAGGCTTGAAAGCGTTCACTGCAAATTACCGAACTCAGCTGTAGAGAGCACATTTGAAGTCCTCTATTGTTTTCCTGTGGGATGTTGCTAGTGAATAAAACACATGGATTTACAGATGCACACACACACAAGCAAACACTCAAGGAAGTCTTGTAAGGCAACCTTGTCTTTACAGTTAAGAGCTTGCTTTCTTACGAAAGGTTTTGTAGGTCTTGTGCAAACATTTTTTTTAACATTTTTATTTATTTATTTGAAAGGTAGAATTATAGACAGTGAGAGAGACAGAGACAGAGAGAGACAGAGAGAAAGCTCTTCCTTCCATTGATTAGCTCCCCAAATGGCCGCAACAGATGGAGCTGCGCCAATCCTAAGCCAGGAGCCAGGTGCTTCTTCCTGGTCTCCCATGCGGGTGCAGGGCCCAAGCACCTGGGCCATCCTCCACTGCACTCCCGGGCCACAGCAGAGAGCTGGACTGGGAGAGGAGCAGCTGGGACTAGAACCAGCGCCCATATGGGATGCTGGCACTGCAGGTGGAGGATTAGCTTAGTGTACCACAGTACCGGCCCCACAAACATTTCTTTTATGTTGTCTATGTCTATCTTTGGGCACACCAAAATTTTTCTTTACACAGTTTTCTTTTTTTAAAGGATGATACATGTATGTTTAATACCTCCATATTATTTCTTAAAGATTAAATCTTTTGGGGCTGGTGCTGTGGCACAGTGGGTTAAGGCCCCGGCCTGCAGTGCCAGCATCCCAAATGGGTGCCAGTTTGAGTCCCGGATGCTCCACTTCTGATCCAGCTCTCTGCTATGGCCTGGGAAAGCAGTAGAAGATGGCCCAAGTCCTTGGGCCCCTGCACCCACGTGGGAGACCAGGAAGAAGCTCCTGGTTTTGGATCAGCTCTGGCTGCTGAGGTCATTCGGAGAGAGAACCAGCAGAATGGAAGACCTCTCTCTCTCTGGCTCTACCTCTCTCTGTAACTCTTTCAAATAAGTAAAATAATTCATTAAAAAAATAAAAGAAATCTTTTAAAAAAGAATCTCAACTTTTTTCTTCTTCCTTTTTCTTTAAAAAATTGCAAATTTTTCATATTTTTAAAATATTTCTTTTTCTTCATTTGAAAGAGTAACAGAGAGAGGGAGAGACAGAGAAGATCTTCCATCTGCTCATTCACTCCCCAGTGGCCACAATAGCCAGGACTGGGCTGGGCTGAAGGCAGGAGCCTGGGACTCCACTGGGGTCTCCCAGGTGGGTGGCGGGGGCCTAAGCACTTGAGCCATCTTCCTCTGCTCTCCCAGGTGTGTTCGCAGGGAGCTGGCACAGAAGCACAGCAACTGGGACTTGACTTGGCTCCTGTAGAAGCAGTAGCTTAGCCCTCTGTGTCACAGTGCCGGCCCCTCCTTTCTTCCCTCTAAGTCCCTTTTATAAACTATTAGTCTCATTCATTGAGCATCCATTTATTAAACACCTGTAGCCAAACTCCAGTGTCTAGGAAGTTGCAGTCAGGAGAGAAAACTCAATAACCATGCAAATGAGATCGAGGAAGCCAGGGCGCCTGGGGCTGCCGTGCCTGGTTGAGTTTGGAGGACTCAGAGAGAAAGTCTGGAAGAGGAAGGCTCATTTTTTACAGAGTGTTGAAGGAAGGGAATTTGGATAAAAACTAGGAGAAAATGGGCTTCCAGGTAGGGGGATGATTTGGGCTAATAGAGATACGAACAAGCGGAGCCATTTGGCAAAATAGGAAGGCATCTGATTTGACTGAAATAGAAATGAAACAGGGCAGGCAGCAATCCAAGGCAGAGGCCAAGAAAGGTGCTCCATCGAGTCCGTGGGGTTTAGTAGTTAGCAGTGAGGCCCTGGTGGGTTTCGGACAAACATGCTGAGCTCAGATCTGTCCGTTGCTGTTGTCCATTTTGGTGATTTTTCTTGTCATTCTGCTTGTTAGCCTCATTACAACAAATCTGCTATTTTACAAACACAGGAGAGTCTTAAAACAAGGGGAAGCCAAAAAACATTTTAGTAAAATGGTTAGACTTACCAAATCCCTGGAGTGCACCCCCCAGCATTTGGGCATCCATCACGGGGTTGAAGTTAGGAGCTGGGAAGATGGTCCCTTGCACCTTGTGGGAGAGTCCATAAGAAAGCAAGTGTGATAAGTTGAATGAAAGGTTTCAACATTTTTTTTTTTGCCAGATAAATAACAGTGAAAATCTACTCTTTTTAAAAATTTTTTAAAACTTTATTTAAGTTATATAAGTTAAGTTATGAATGTCTGTCGCTCCCCCTCTTCATGGAGGAACGACACTAAACCCTGCCTAGGCTTCATATCCGAGTCACGGCACCATTATGTTGCTCCCTGTCTTCGTGGAGGAACGACACAGGACCCTGCGTTGTTCTTTGGTCTGCTCGGCCCTCCCCAGGTTTGCTGCTGGTTCTTCCCGGGTTGGCTACCGTCCCTTCCACCTCCGTGGAAGGGCGGTTCCCCCTGCCACTTTCCCCACTTCCGTGGGGGAGCGGCACACCGCCAGCCGGCTCTCTCGGGGGCTGCACAGGTGTTCCTTCAGATAGATGTTCCTGGTGCATGTTGTCTCTCTCCTCCTTTATAGTCCTCTTCCACCAATCCCAACTCTGCTACCCACATGCCAAGTACGCTGCTCTCCTGCAATCAGGAGCAGGTCCTGCTGTTTATTGGTTGAACTGGAGGCAGCTGTGTAGAAGCTGTTTCCTCCTCTCCCAGCGCCATATTGTGGGAGAGCAGTTGCATAGAATAAGTCTTAATTCCAGTAACAGTCTAGTCCGAGTTGCTCCCAGTTGCTCCCCACAGATCCCCCTTTCTTTTTATTTTTTGGCGTTGATATGCGCCTGTCTTCAGTGCCCCGTGGCACACACTCTGCTCTGCTTGCTGGAGTTGCCCACAGGTGCTTACAAGCCCTACCAGTCAGGCAAACCGAATCCGGGTCCTCTCTTTGCCATGTTGTGAGGAGGTTTTTAGGCGCTGATGCGTGCCTGTGTTCGGTGCCCTGCAGCGCATGCTCTGCTCTGCTAGAACTGCCTGCAGGTGCTTACAAGCCCTATCAATCAGGCAAACCGAATCCAAGCCCTCTCATTGCCGTCTTGTGGGAAGACTTATTGGTGTTGATAACGTGCCTGTCTTTGGTGACCTGCGGCACATAAGCTGCAAGCCGCCTGCAGGTGCTTATCGTCTTACTGATCAGGCAGACCGAATCCAAGCCCTCTCATTGCCATGTTGTGGGGAGGCCTTATTTTTCTCTATTTCTCTATCTCTGGGCATTCCTATTTCTCCTATTTTACTTCTTTCTGCCAGCATTCCTATTTCTCTCATTTTACTTCTAAACTTCTGTTTCTCTTATCCCCGCGGTTTCCCGGCACCCGCCCGAGGCTGCTTCTCGGTGCCTCACCCGCGGCGGCTTCCCGGCTCTGCGCGCTCCGCAGTCTCCACGCCCTTTGCGCCCGCACCACGGCCTTCGCGCTAGCCCCGCGTTTCCTACTACTTGCGCCTCGGGCGCTCTCCCCATTCGTGCCCCGCACGCTCTCTCTGTGCACGGAGGCTTCCGCGAGTCACACAGCCTAGCTCACGTTTCCGCCACCGGTATTCAGTCTAAGTTCCCCAGGCTAACCTGGCGAATTCAACCTAGCTCACGTCTGCACCTTTCGGTTTGGCTTCCCATCTTTTGCTCCCCGGGCTAATCTGATGGATTCCAACCTGGCCCACGTCTCCGCCTCTGGTTCCAGATCTTTGCCTTTTGTTCCCCGGGCTGACTTGACAATCCCAAGATAGCTTACGTCTCCACCTCGGCCTGCCCCCATGGCTTCATCCTCCCTAACATTTTTTTCTCTACCCGGTATGTTTCCCAACTTTTCTTCCAACAATATTCCCCTCTCATTTCTCCTGGCTTCTCCCCACAGTCCGTATCCGAGTCTAAGTTTCTTCTAGGTTTCACTTTCGCTTTCAACCTTAGAGATTTCTCCCAGCTTCCCCCCGTAGTCCGTATCCGAGTCTATGCCTAGGCTTTTGATAGCTTCTTCCGGCACCTTTTCCGTCCGGCTTTTCCCTAGGCTCTTTGCTAGTCTCTCTCTCCGGTATTTTCCCACTTCTTCCCGCTTCTTCCCTCCTAGGTTCCCTATCTGAGTCATGGCACCATTATGTCGCTCCCCCTCTTCGTGGGGGAATGACAAATGTCATAGTTACGGACAATCTATTCTTTTTAATGAAACATTTAAAAATATTTTGACTTGTATTTTAAAAGCAGAGAGGCAGGAGAACTTCCATGCATAAGTTTAGCCTCCAAATGCCTGCAACATCCAGGATTGGGCCAGGCAGCAGCTGGAGTTGGAACTAAATTCGAGCCTCTCATGTGGATGGCAGGAATCCAAGTACCTGACCCGTTACCTGCTGCCTCCCAGAGCATATTGGCTTCAGTCTGGATTGGAAGTGGAAGAACCAGGACTCAAACCAGGCCCTCAGGTGTGGAATGCAGGTGTTCAAATGAAGTTTTAACCAATGTGCCAAACACCAGTCCCTTATTTGTTTTAATTACTCTAAGACACACACAAGTCTATTAAATGAAGGCCCTAATTGTATGTTAATCGTAGACCGCTAATTTGGTTGTGTTTATTTCACCTATCGGCTTTCATAATGTTGACATCTACTATTTTAGACAGGAAACTGATGCACCCGAAACCAAGAGTAGAAAAATATAGGAAACAAATGAAAAACACGTGTCTTGTTAACAGCAGGAAGCGTTTTCTTAGGAGTTGGAGAGTACTTCACAGAAAGTGAAAAGGAAACTTTTGGGGGGAGAGTTCATGCCGTTCACACAAATTATAAGCAGCACAGCCTGTTTTTGCACATAAAGGACCCTAGAATCACATTGGAGGAAACTGAAAACGTTTGAATTTGGGTTATGAGATTTATACACATGTGGGTCATCCAGGTGGGCAGAGATTATTTAGCTTGCATTCATAGCTGCAGGGGCAAGCCAAAACCAGAGTGACAGGCCATGGAAATTCTCCCTCTTGCCAGCAATAAAATGGCAGAGCAGTGAGGGCAGGCTTTGGGTCCACATGGCCCATTTATTTTAGACAGAGCTGGCCCAGGCTGGGCACCATAGGATCACAGTCAGACCAGCAGAGCTTTCTGTTCAGCAGTATCATCTTAGCTGGAGACAAAGCTCTCAGACAGTAGAAGGTTGGTTAATTAACGAGAAAGGAGTAGACCATAATTTCTACTTAAACATACACACGCCAACACCCAAGTGCTCATGGGAGGATTAAGAACAGTGTTCGCTAGCTCGGAATTAAACTCGTTTCAAACTCGATTTCGCGGATGCTAAGAAACATGGAGTTCGCTGTTTGAAGAAGACCAAAAGCCTCATGATGATTGTGAGATGGCCATGTTTTCAGTGAACTTCTTAAACGCCTGTTTGAAAGGTACCTGTAATTAAGGGAAAAGCACAGTCTGCATCTTACAGAGTTCAAGTTCATTCCGGTGCTTCTGAGTCCCATGACAAAGCTAATCTGCCTTGAGCTCTTCTCTCCCTAACATCCTCGCACTCACAACGGTGCTGTTTGTAGTTAGTACCTTCTATTTTCCCAGTTTGGCACCCGTTCCTCAAATTGGGAATTTAGCTGTGCCACAGAGTGTATTGTTTTATAATGCATTGTTGTGCCAAGTAATTGCTCTAGGGCTTCATTCTTTTATCTTTCAAATTGTATTTTATATTCTTTGTCTGCATAAGTTGTGTCAGATCTTGACCAAGATTGTCTATGTACTGAATCTTCTTTTTAAACTATTCCATTTTATTAGTGATGTCACTTGTATTAAATGGTTGATTTAAAAATTATTTAGTGAAAATTTTGGCTGAATAAACTGGCTTTACATATGAGATAATAGAAGTTTTTAAAATTTTTTTTGCAAATACAGAGCATATATGAATTAAGTTGATTCTTTCCATCATTATATTTATCATATTGGAGAAACAATAATAAGTAAATAAGAGAGAAAAATTAGCCTGAAAAAGAAGGTTGGGGAACAGCTGTTCATAGTTGACAGAGCAGCAATTTCTCCCTTATAGGTGTGTGAATGAGCAAGTGATCTGGAATGTGAGGGCACAGGCATGATATGCTAGTTGTATATGAGTAGAAAATAGAGTTAGGGGTGGCAGGTACAAGATTACTATGGGATGTTAAAAGTCTTGAGCAAGAGGCTGGCACTGCGGCTCACTAGGCTAATCCCCGGCCTGCGGCACCGGCACACTAGGTTCTAGTCCCGGTCAGGGTGCCAGATTCTGGCCCAGTTGCCCCTCTTCCAGGCCAGCTCTCTGCTGTGGCCCGGGAGTGCAGTGGAGGATGGCCCAAGTGCTTAGGCCCTGCACCCCATGGGAGACCAGGAGAAGCACCTGGCTTCTGGCCTCGGATCAGCACAGTGCCCCAGCTGCAGTGGCCATTGTGGGGTGAACCAACGGAAATGGAAGACCTTTCTCTCTGTCTCTCTCTCACTGTCCACTCTGCCTGTCAAAAAAAAAAAAAAAAGCCTTAAGCAAGATATTGATAGCTGATTTGAGTTCCAGTGGTGACGCTGGAGCAAGGGAAAGAATGAAAGGAAAAAAACTGCAGTTGGCAGGGCGACTCGTTGAGAGCCCCAGCGGACATGTAACGCGGACCTGGACCCGGCCAAACAGCGCGCGCTCCACCAGGGCAGCTGCTCCGCTGACTGCATCTAATCTGACCTGCTGGTTCTCCTGAGACACAGCTGAACGTCCCCCAGTGAAACTGAAAGAGCCACAGGCTGTTGCTTCAGGTGTGTTTTCAGAATGTAACACCGCCAAAGCAGCGCCCTGTCCATTGAAGGATCTTATGTTTTTGTGGCCACAGGGCCAACTGGAAAATTGGAATAACAAGTACACTGTTCAGCATGACAGTGAAAAATGCTATGTGCATGTGTATGCGAAGATGATTTTATTTTCCTTGCTTTGAAAATGGACAGGGTTGGAAGTAGTATCACTCCTCTAAGGCAAAGTAGGATCTAATGCCTGTCGTTTCAATTTGAATTCTTATTGATTTATTTAATTTATATAAGGTGAAGAGATTTCATGTATTTCTTATATATGGATTTAGGAGCTTAGTGAAACTTCCCACCCTACTCTCCCTCCTGCCCATGCTCCTACCCTCTCTCTTCCTTCCTTTCTTATAATTCCTTTTAATTTTCACAATGACATATTTTCAGTTAATTTTATAGTTGAAAGCTTAACTCTCTACTAAAGAATTCAACAAGTAGCAAGAAAAAAACAAAACAAAACACTGTTCCTTCACAGTAGAGACAAGGACTGTAAGCAATAATTCTCAAAATGTCCATTTTGCTTTATATACATTACATTTTTTATGTTATGTTATTAGTTAGGACAGATCAGGTAAACATATGGTATTTGTCTTTTGGGGACTGGCTTATTTCACTAAGTATAATGGTTTCCAGTTGCATCCATTTTGTGCAAAAGACAGGTGTTGATTCTTTGTTATGGCTGAGTAGTATTCCATAGTGTACATATACCACAATTTCTATATCTAGTCATCGGTTGGTAGACATCTGGACTGATTCCATATCATACCTGTTATGACTATAAATGTAATCCAAATACAAGTTCTACTCCTAGTCATATATAAATTTGAGTTGTCATAAGACGTTGCTCCAGTTAGGATCACTCTGACTTACTACTTGGTGATTCACCTTTCCATATGACCTACAGGGTCCTCGGTGAAGTCTGTTGTGCTATTTTCTTTTCTTTTCTTTTTTCTTTTTTTTTTTTTTTTTTTTTTTTTTGACAGGCAGAGTAGACACTGAGAGAGAGAGAGACAGAGAGAAAGGTCTTCCTTTACCGTTGGTTCACCCTCCAATGGCCGCCGCGGCCGGCGCGCTGCGCTGATCCGATGGCAGGAGCCAGGAGCCAGGAGCCAGGTGCTTTTCCTGGTCTCCCATCGGGTGCAGGGCCCAAGCACCTGGGCCATCCTCCACTGCACTCCCTGGCCACAGCAGAGAGTTGGCCTGGAAGAGGGGCAACCGGGACAGAATCCGGCGCCCCGACTGGGACTAGAACCCGGTGTGCCGGCGTCGCTAGGCGGAGGATTAGCCTAGTGAGCCGTGGCGCCGGCCCTGTTGTGCTATTTTCTTATCTTTAAAGGTAAATGCAAGGTGTCGGGCGCATAACAATGTCGTGAGCAGATCTAAACTACTGCTCAGCTTTCCTTACAAACGATCTGATTAATACTAAGATGCTGTTACTCCCTTTTTATTTCATCAGTAGTATATTATTTATAAATAACTGTCATGACATTTAAATATAATAAGCATAAATGCATTATTTAATAATTGATATGACATTTGAGCCTAATGAGCGCATTTAAGTACCAACTAAAATAGTGTGTAAAATTTGCAAATCATGTTTTTTGAGGTGAGGGAAACTACTATGATTTGAATAGCACCTTTATACACTTTATCTCATTTGGTGGTATCAACAAGACTGTATCAGACAAGGTAACTTTTCCTGGTTCTCTATTATATATGAAAAATGATGACTCAATATTTATACAAAGCTACTGGCTTAATAATTGGCCGCCCAGGATAACAGTGTTATTCTGACTTTAAACCTAGGACTCAACTGGGGTAGCTGTTAGTCTGTTGAAAATATTCTTTGTTTGCTATTATTCTCATATTTCAAAAAATTAAGGAAACTTTATATTCGTATATGAGCTAATAACCTTTTAAGCTGTTGAAAGGCCCACTACACATGAATTAATCCAGAGGTGATAAAACATATAAAGACTTAAAATTTTGAAAAGGTTAGATGTGAGGCAGCTTCAGTACAGGCTCTCAGTGTGTTCTCCTGTTTGGGAAATGCACCCGGCCCCGCGTTTCACACGTGAGGCAGAGGTTATGCTGACTGTCAATGTGTGAAGAATTTCACTCCAGAGGTAGATTAGAGTAATTTCTACAAAGCGATGTTGTTGTCTCAGGTGAATGGTGATTCTAATATTGTAGCGACTTTTGTCTAATTTGATATTTTTAGAGAGGTTGGTCTCTAAAAATACTCTGAAAAGCATAGTAATCTGTTTCACAAATAGAACCAGACTGCTGGTGATTACAGATTCTTCGGGTTTCAGTAGCCGACATCAATGATCCTGCTATGCAGTGAACTGTATGTTCTTGAGGTGTTAGTGAGGAAAAGAGTGATCCTTTGCTTTTCCATTTTTCTTCCCTTTTGGACACTGATAAAAGACAATGGAAAGTATCATAAAGTTGTATTTCCAACAGATTTTTACCTTTAGGAGAACACCTGGTTGTGGCTAGTTTTGCTTTTTTTTATTTTTCCTTTCTCTGAGTTAATACTGGCTACAGCAAGATAATATGATTGCAAAGGAAAGTCAATATTCAGAGAAATAAAACCTTGACTGGGTGACCCATAAGTAAGTTGTTTAACTGCATAAGGAGTCTTCAAGAGTTCATGAAAAATGTGTATTATGAGCAAACTAGGCATGGATTTCAAATAGTTTTGCACCAAAAGGATCTTATTTCTTAACTTAGCTTTTAAAAAATTTTTTACAAAATTTTGGAATACCCTTGTATAATGAGGGTAGTGTCTATTTTCCTGTTAATGAAAACACGAACAAAAATTTAGAATTTATCTGGACAGACATATGATTAATATTTATTACCAAGGTAAGGGCAGCTTTATTGAGAGTGCTTTTTACCTCTAGCTGTTTTAAATAAGTGTCTTGCATAGTGTTTCTATTCTATGCAGTGAATAAAAAGATGTAAAAACCTGTAAAACAAGAATTACATGGGAAAAAAACCCTCGAGGTATCATTTACCTGGGTTGAAGGCGTTGCATTGTGAGAAGGTGTTGTGCAGACCTTGTTTGAACGGCTGCTATAATTTACTTGGGGCATGGAGACAAAAGCAGTGCTGCTAGTCTTGATTGGTTTTTTATCAGTTGGTGAACAGGTTTCTACTTATAAAATGAGGTGCATTGATTACACGATAGGAAAATAAGATAATTTAGATAATTTAGTTGCATGTAGCTGTAATCATTTTAAAAGTTTAAAGTATTTGAAACTAAATTTTGATTTCTCAAGGGTACCTTGTTTTATATAGACATTGATTTACAGTGTAAATGTTAATCAATGTTCTAATAAATAGCAATTAATAAGTGATCTCATGAAGTATATGTATCAGAAGGTATAGGAAGAAGAAGATGATTAAAAAATATTGATGGTCATCAAATTACATGATAAGGAGTCTTTCTCTCTGAATTTTGAATATTTAAATTATTCTTTCAACCATTTGCCAAATCACACAACAATGCCTGGAAATGATGATCACCCACTCAAAGAGGGCATTGCACTGCTTTTTTTTTTTTACTGTTTTTTTTTTTTATTTGACAGAGAGTTAGACAGAGAGAGAGAGACAGAGAGAAAGGTCTTCCTTCCGTTGGTTCACTCCCCAAATGGCCGCTATGGCTGGTGCGCTGTGCCAATCCGAAGCCAGGAGCCAGGTGCTTCTCCTGGTCTCCCATGCGGGTGCAGGCCCAAGCACTTGGGCCATCCTCCACTGCACTCCTGGGCCACAGCAGAGAGCTGGACTGGAAGAGGAGCAGCTGGGACTAGAACCCGGTGCCCATATGGGATGCCAGCACTGCAGGCAGAGGATTAACCAAGTGAGCCACGGCACCGGCCCCCATACTATTTTGTTTTAAAGAATATTCAATTGGCTCTTTATTTTTATACGATGAAGCATTGGGAAGGCCCCTAAATATTTCTTATATGAACTCAAGTCCAACTCTACCTTCAGCTATAAATTACATTTGGGGTGCTTTAATATAATTTTCTTCATTTAAAAAATGTATTGGCTGCAATGATGGACAGAGTAACAGTTAAATTTTGGTAATTTAACAAAAAATGAGATCATATGCCTAAGAGATGAAAACTCATCAAAATTCATATGGTACTTTATATTTTTTTTTAAACTTTTATTTAATGCATATAATTTTCCAAAGTACGACTTATGGATTACAATGGCTTCCCCCCGATACCGTCCCTCCCACCCACAACCCTCCCCTTTCCCACTCCCTCTCCCCTTCCATTCACATCATGATTCATTTTCGATTATCTTAATATACAGAAGATCAGCTTAGTATACATTAAGTATGGATTTCAATAGTTTGCTCCCACACAGAAACATAAAGTGAAAAATAATAGATGATTTTTTTAAAATGATGATGAAATCAGAGCAGACCTATTGTCATGTTTAATCCCAGTGAGAGTCAAGTTGGGAATTGATAATTTCTTTTTTTTTTTTTTCTTTTTTTTTTTTTTTTTTACAGAGGATCAGTTTAGTATGCATTAAGTAAGGATTTCAACAGTTTGCACCCCCATAGAAACACAAAGTGAAATATATTGTTTGAGTACTCGTTATAGCATTAAATCTCAATGTACAGCACATTAAGGATAGAGATCCTACATGAGGAGTAAGTGCACAGTGACTCCTGTTGTTGACTTTACCAATTGACACTCCTGTCTATGGCATCAGTAATCTCCCTATGCTCCAGTCATGAGTTTCCAAGGCTATGGAAGCCCTCTGAGTTCTCCGACTCTTATCTTGTTTAGACAAGGTCATAGTCAAAGTGGAGGTTCTCTCCTCCCTTCAGAGAAAGGTACCTCCTTCTTTGATGACCTGTTCTTTCCACTGGGATCTCACTCGCAGAGATCTTTTGCCAGAGTGTCTTGGCTTTCCATGCCTGAAATACTCTCATGAGCTTTTCAGCCAGCTCTGAATGCTTTTAGGGCTGATTCTGAGGCCAGAGTGCTATTTAGGACATCTGCCATTCTATGAGTCTGCTGAGTATCTCACTTCCCATGTTGGATCACTCTCCCCTTTATTTACTCCATCGGTTAGCGTTAGCAGGTACTAGACTTGTCTATGTGTTCCCTTTGACTCCCAGTCCCTTCACCATGACCAACTGTGAACTGAAACTGATCACCTGGAACAGTGAGATGGCATTGGTACATGCCACCTCGATGGGATTGAATTGGAATCCCCTGGTATGCTTCCAACTCCACCACTTGGGGCAAGTCAGCCTGAGCATGTCCCAAATTATACATCTCTTCCCTCTCCCATTCCCACCACCATGTTCAACAGGGATCACATTTCAGTTGATTTTCAACACTTAAGAATAACTGTGCATCAATTACAGATCTAAACCAGTCATATTAAGTAGAACAGATAAAAAAAACTACTAAGAGGGAAAATGTATTAAGTTGTTCATTAACAGTCAGGGCTATGCTGATCAAGCCACCATTTCCCATAGTGTCCACCTCACTCCAACGGGTTTCCCTCTTGGTGTTCAGTCAGTCGTCACCGATCAGGGAGAACATATGGTATTTGTCCCTTTGGGACTGGCTTATTTCACTCAGCATGATGTGTTCCAGATTCCTCCATTTTGTTGCAAATGACTGGATTTCGTTGTTTCTTACTGCGGTATAGTATTCTAAAGAGTACATATCCCATAATTTCTTTATCCAGTCTACCGTTGATGGGCATTTAGGTTGGTTCCAGGTCTTAGCTATTGTGAATTGAGCTGCAATAAACATTAGGGTGCAGACCGCTTTTTTGTTTGCCAATTTAAATTCCTTTGGGTAAATTCCAAGGAGTGGGATGGCTGGGTCGAACGGTAGGGTTATCTTCAGGTTTCTGAGGAATCTCCAGACTGACTTCCATAGTGGCTTGACCAGCTTGCATTCCCACCAACAGTGGGTTAGTGTCCCTTTTTCCCCACATCCTCGCCAGCATCTGTTATTGGTAGATTTCTGCATGTGAGCCATTCTAACCGGGGTGAGGTGAAACCTCATTGTGGTTTTGATTTGCATTTCCCTGATTGCTAATGACCTTGAACATTTTTTCATGTGCCTGTTGGCCATTTGGATTTCCTCTTTTGAAAAATGTCTATTGAGGTCCTTGGCCCATCTCTTAAGTGGGTTGTTGGTTTTGTTTTTGTGGAGTTTCTTGATCTCTTTGTAGATTCTGGTTATTAACCCTTTATCTGTTGCATAGTTTGCAAATATTTTTTCCCATTCTGTCGGTTGTCTCTTCACTCTCCTGACTGTTTCTTTTGCAGCACAGAAACTTCTCAATTTGATGCAATCCCAATAGTTGATTTTGGCTTTGACTGCCTGTGCCTCCCGGGTCTTTTCCAGAAATTCTTTGCCTGTGCCAATATCTTGAAGGGTTTCTCCAATGTTCTCTAGTAACTTGATGGTGTCAGGTCGTAGATTTAGGTCTTTAATCCATGTTGAGTGGATTTTTGTGTAAGGTGTAAGGTAGGGGTCTTGCTTCATGCTTCTGCACGTGGAAATCCAATTTTCCCAGCACCATTTATTGAATAGACTGTCCTTGCTCCAGGAATTAGTTTTAGATCCTTGATCAAATATAAGTTGGCTGTAGATGTTTGGGTTGATTTCTGGTGTTTCAATTCTGTTCCATTGGTCTATCCATCTGTTTCTGTACCAGTACCATGCTGTTTTAATTACAACTGCCCTGTAGTATGTCCTGAAATCTGGTATTGTGATGCCTCCGGCTTTGTTTTTGTTGTACAAGATTGCTTTAGCTATTCGAGGTCTCTTGTGCCTCCATATAAATTTCAGCACCAATTTTTCCAGATCTGAGAAGAAGGTCTTCGGTATCTTGATTGGTATTGCATTAAATCTGTAAATTGCTTTTGGGAGAATGGACATTTTGATGATATTGATTCTTCCAATCCATGAGCATGGAAGATTTTTCCATTTCTTGGTATCCTCTTCTATTTCTTTCTTTAAGGTTTTGTAATTTTCATCGTAGAGATCTTTAACGTCTTTGGTTAAGTTTATTCCAAGGTATTTGATTGTTTTTGTAGCTATTGTGAATGGGATTGATCTTAGAAGTTCTTCCTCAGCCATGGCATTGTCTGTGTATACAAAGGCTGTTGATTTTTGTGCATTGATTTTATACCCTGCTACTTTGCCAAACTCTTCTATGAGTTCCAATAGTCTCTTAGTAGAGTTCTTTGGGTCCCCTAAATACAGAATCATGTCATCTGCAAAGAGGGATAGTTTGAGTTCTTCCTTCCCAATTTGTATCCCTTTAATTACTTTTTCTTGCCTAATAGCTCTGGCTAGAACTTCCAGAACTATATTGAATAGCAGTGGTGAGAGTGGGCATCCCTGTCTGGTTCCAGATTTCAGTGGAAATGCTTCCAACTTTTCCCCATTCAATAGGATGTTGGCTGTGGGTTTTTCATAGATTGCTTTGATTGTATTGAGGAATGTTCCTTCCAAACCCAGTTTGCTTAGAGTTTTCATCATGAACGGGTGTTGTATTTTATCAAATGCTTTCTCGGCATCTATTGAGATAATCATATGGTTTTTCTTCTGCAGTCTGTTAATGTGGTGTATCACATTGATTGTCTTGCGCACATTAAACCATCCCTGCATACCAGGGATAAATCCCACTTGGTCTGGGTGGATGATCTTTCTGATGTGTTGTTGCATTCTATTGGCGAGAATTTTATTGAGGATTTTTGCATCTATGTTCATCAGGGATATTGGTCTGTAATTCTCTTTCAGTGTTGCATCTTTCTCTGGCTTAGGAATTAAGGTGATGCTGGCTTCATAGAAAGAATTTGGGAGGACTCCCTCTTCTTCGATTGTTCTGAATTGTTTGAGAAGAATTGGAGTTAGTTCTTCTTTAAACGTCTGGTAGAATTCAGCAGTGAATCCATCTGGTCCTGGGCTTTTCTTTGTTGGGAGGGCCTTTATTACTGTTTCAATTTCTGTCTCAGTTATGGGTCTGTTTAGGTTTTCGATGTCTTCCTGGTTCAATTTAGGCAGGTTGCATGTGTCCAGGAATCTATCCATTTCTGATAGGTTTCCCTGTTTGCTGGCATACAAGTCCTTGTAGTAATTTCTGATGATTATTTTTATTTCTGTGGTGTCTGTTGTTACATTTCCTTTTTCATCTCTGATTTTATTGATTTGGGTCTTTTCTCTTCTTTTTTTAGTTAGTTGGGCCAATGGGGTGTCAATTTTGTTTATTTTTTCAAAAAACCAGCTCTTCGTTTGGCTGATTTTTTGTAATGTTTTTCTTGATTCAATCCTGTTGATTTCTTCTCTGATTTTAATGATTTCTCTTCTCCTACTAGATTTGGGTCTGATTTGCTGTAGGTTTTCTAGATCCTTGAGGTGAATTGAAAGCTCATCTATTTGGTGTCTTTCCAATTTCTTGATGTAGGCACCTATTGATATAAACTTTCCTCTTAACACTGCTTTTGCTGTGTCCCATAAGTTTTGGTATGTTGTGCTGTTATCCTCATTTACTTCCAGAAAGTTTTTGATTTCTCTTTTGATTTCTTCTATGACCCATTGTTCATTCAGGAGCATGTTGTTCAATCTCCATGTGTTTGCGTATGCTCTAGGGATTCCTGAGTTACTAATTTCCAACTTCATTCCTTTATGGTCTGAGAAGCTGCATGGTATGATTCTAATTCTTTTGAATTTGCTCAGACTTGCTTTATGGCCTAGTATGTGGTCAATCCTAGAGAAGCTTCCATGTACTGCTGAGAAGAATGTAAAATCTTTAGCTGTAGGATTGAAAGTTCTGTATATATCTGTTAGATCCATTTGGGCTATGGTGTCGTTTAAATCTACTGTATCCTTGTTGATCTTCTGACCGGATGATCTGTCTATTTCTGAGAGTGGAGTATTGAAGTCCCCCAGTACTACTGTATTGGGGTCTAAGTCTCCCTTTAAGTCCGTTAATAAATCTTTTAGATAAACTGGTGCCCTGTAGTTAGGTGCATATACATTGATAATTGTTATATCTTCCTGTTGAATTGATCCCTTAATCATGATATAGTGTCCCTCTTTGTCTCTCTTAACAGTTTTTGTGGTAAAGTTTATGTTGTCCGATATTAAGATGGCTACGCCCGCTCTTTTTTCATTTCTGTTGGCATGGTATATCTTTTTCCAGCCTTTCACTTTCAGTCTGTATGGATCTTTGTTGGAAAGATGTGTTTCTTGTAAGCAGCATATAGATGGGTTTTGTTCCTTAACCCAATCAGCCAATTGGTGTCTTTTAACTGGACAGTTCAGGCCATTCACGTTCAAAGTGACTAATGATAAGTGGTAACTTTGCCCTGCCATTTGCCAAAGATAAGTTCTAATATATGCTTTGAATTCCCTGTGATCTTTTGCTGTGAGGTTTCCTTCCTTGGTTTCCTTCCTTTACCTTCTTTCATATTGATGACCGTGTTTCTGTGTTTCTGTGTGTAACACATCTTTAAGCATCTTTTGCAGGGCTGGACGAGTGGCAACAAATTCTTTCAATTTCTGTTTGCAATGAAAAGTCTTTATTTCACCTTCATTCACAAATGATAGCTTTGCAGGATATAATATTCTGGGCTGGCAGTTGTTCTCTCTTAGTACCTGGGCTATATCTCGCCATTCCCTCCTAGCTTTTAGAGTTTCTGATGAGAAGTCAGCTGTGAGTCTGATTGGAGATCCTCTGAGAGTAATCTGACGTTTCTCTCTTGCACATTTTAGGATCTTTTCTTTATGTTTCACTGTGGAGAGTTTAATTACAACGTGTCGTGGTGAGGATCTCTTTTGGTCGTGTTTATTAGGGGTTCTGTGGGCTTCCTGTACTAGGATTTCTCTGTCCTTCTCCAAACCTGGGAAATTTTCTGCTAATATCTCACTAAAAAGGCCTTCTAATCCTTTCTCCCTCTCCATGCCTTCAGGAACTCCTAGAACCCGAATGTTGGGTTTTTTAATAGTATCCTGAAGATTCCCGACAATATGTTTCAGATTTCTAATTTCCTCTTCTTTTCTTTGGTCTGACTGTATCCTTTCCTGTTCTCTGTCTTCTAAGTCCGATATTCTCTCTTCTGCTTCACCCATTCTGTTTGTAAGGCTCTCTATTGTGTTTTTCATTTGATCTATTGAATTCTTCACTTCAGTCACTATCCCAGTTTCCTGTTGTACTAGTTGTTTCGTTTCATTTTGATTCCTCCTTAATATTTCATTTTCACGAGAGAGATTTTCTATCTTGTCCATTAAGGATTTGTGTAGTTCCAGAATTTGTTTTTGAGAACTTCTTAATGTTCTTATCAATTTTTTGAGATCTGCTTCTTGCATTTCTTCTATGTCATCATCCTCATAATCTTGAATTGGGGTGTCTTTTTCATTTGAGGGCGTCATGGTGACTTCCTTGTTTTTATTACCTCGGTTTTTGCGTTTGTTATTTGGCATATTGGAGATATTTGGTTTCTTCACTGTGGTGCTTTTTCTTGTTATACTATGACTCTAGATTAAGTGGACTATCTGTTTTTGATGGAGCCTTAGGGCTTGAGATGGGTGTGGCCTGAGAGCTCTGTTTGGTGTGCCAAAGGTGACACTCCCAGGTTAGGCTTGGTAAATCTCTCTCTCTCTCTCTTTTTTTTTTTTTTTTTTTTTGATTCAAAAGGGAAGTAATTCCGCACAGCTGAATGAAGTTGGAGGTAGTTAGCAGGCAAATGATATACCCACAGGAGCCAGAGATCGGAAGCTCTTTCCCAAGATCCCCACAGGGAATCTTTTCGGCCCTCAGAGTGGGCTCAAATTCTCCTTCAGCCTCCCACTGGGTTGCCAAAGTTACGGAATTGTAGCGTCTCTGGAGAGTGCTCACGTGAATTCCGTGAGTTCTCTCCTCCACCGTCTCTTTTTTCACAGTCTCAGTTCAGTAGCACCACAAATTTACTAGCTCCTAATCTCCTGTTAATTCGCCCCGCCCAGAGTCAGGTTTTTCTGCTAGGCTCAGGGCCGGTGCAGACCTGAGGTCGCTCTGCTTATGACGTATGTCCAAGATGGCGCCTGCTCTTTGTCTTGCTCGCCCTTGAGAGGTGAGCAGAGAGAGAGAAACCCGTGTCCGTACTAGTCACCCTTTTTTTTTTTTCTCTCTCTCTCTCTCTCTTCCAGTTAGCCTTGTGAACTTCCCCCCCCCGGGGGGTCGTTCCCTCTAGTCTCCTCTCTCCGCTTGCCTGCCGGTGTCTCGGGCTATTGAGGTTCGGCTCACCTCGCGTTCCAGCGCTGGTGTGTTGAGTCTGCCGCTGATGTCCCAAACTGTGGGCTCCCACGCTGTCCACGCAGGTCCGCTGTGAGTCACGCGTTCCGGAAGAGTTTCTTCTGCTGTTTCCTCCCCTACTCTTCCTTGAACCTGCAGTATCTCCACTTTTATTAAACTATCTCTCCCCAGACTATCAGTGTGCTCCCTTCCTATTCCGCCATCTTGCCGGGAGTTGTACTTTATATTAAAATGAAAATTTCTGCCGTGTCAGTATGCTTTGTTGAATGGGAAGCAGTTATGGATTGGTGCGCACACATACAAACTCACACACACATACACATGTACACATTAGGATACATGGTTTACATTCTATAAAGTGAGCATTAGAAATGTTCATTTATAAACAGTAGAAAGAAAGTGGTTAATGATCAAGAGGGTTATATAACAATTAGAAAATGAAATTGTTAATGTGCAGAGAGGTATTCACTAGAAAAAAAAACTATAAACACTTAAATTGTTCCATTTCCTTCACTAAAACTGATGCTTTTGCTTCACTCTAATACTCTCCCATCACTGATTTTTCTGTGTATGTTCATTTCACCCCCAAAGATCTCTTTAACAGATTTATAATCAAGCAAATCAGCCTTTTCTCTTTTTGCTAGATGTGCTTATACTGTTGTCAACAGAGTCCACGTGAAAGGCATCTCAACAAGGTGATGGTTTTCCAGCACCCTTGATCTTTGAAGAGGCTCTCTTCTTTCTTTTTCTTTTGTGACTTGGGGGATGCTCCCTCTCAAAACTCCATAAAAGTGTCAATGCTTAAATGTGACTAGCTTCAGTTCCTCCACCTCATGGGAAATACATCTGCAAATAACAGCCACTTCTATGCACAATGCATCTTTGTTCTGTGTGGTTGGCCATATTCTGACTAGGAGAGGAAAGGTAGGAAAAAAGCATGCATCTAATCAAGTGAGAGAAAGTTGGAGGGAACAGCATGTGACCAGGAATGGTCTGTGCTTGCCCGCTTCCAGCGCTGTGATAAACAAGGGGCTGGCAGGGAAGACTCCTCCTCCTCTCCTTTCTGCCCCTTCTCTCCAGATGAGGAGCACATCTCACTAGCACACGGCAGGCCTGATTTCAATTCATTTTTGTTCCTCGCTGGACATTGTAGAAAGTCACCTAGAGTCTGCCGCTTCATACTTTGTGAGTTAATTATTTATTGATATGTTGCAAGCTTGAGTTATTATGAGATGCATTCAAGTCCTGGCTCCACTCCCGATTCCAGCTTCCTGCTCATGCCTACCCTGGGAGACAGCAGGTGATGAATCAAGTACTGGAATCCCTGCTACCCATGGGGAAGACCCAGATTGAGTTTCTGGCTTCTGGCTTTGTCCTGTTCCAGTCCCAGCTGTTGTGGGCATTTGAAGAGTGAAGCAGTGGATGAGAGTTCCACCTTTATTGTCTCTGTTTTTCATATATATATATATGTGTGTGTGTGTGTGTGTGTGTGTGTGTGTATATATATATATATATATATATATATATATATATATATATAATATCTGTCTGCAAACTTGGAATCTGGAACAAACCCAGTTGGGGATCTCATTGCCCACAACAGTAGAACTGAATGCATTCATCTCCCTGCTCCCCTGCCGCAGCCTGCCCTAAATTGGGAACAAGGCAAGAATGGCCCCTCTCAGAACTTCCTTAGTGTCTTCCTGAAAATCCTAAGCAGTGAAACAGGAGAATCAAAAGAATTAGAAAGCATACATATTGGAAAAGAAGAAGCAAAATCATGCTGACAGTAATTAAAGAAGGCCCGTAGAAATGAAGCCATATTATTTCTATGCCTGGAAGGCTTTATATTGTTATGATGTCGAGTCTCCATAAATTGGTTGATGGTTTCTGCAAAATTGCAGTCACAATTCCACTTTGTAGATCTTGATAATTTTATCTTAGTTTTTTTTTTTTTTGTGGAAATATAAAGTACTTTGAATAGCTGAAACAAATTTTAAGAAGGAAAAAACTAAAGGAATAATGCTAATTGATCTTAAGAAGGATTATAAAGCCATGATGCTAACAAAAGTGTGGTATTGGTTGGAAATCTATAAAAATAGATTGGCGGAACAGAATAGGAAATTCACAATGGACTCATATACAGATAAGAAATTTTTGGCAAAGTTTGCAATGACAATTCAATGGAGAAATAATAGTTTCCCCCCAACTTACACTAGAATAGTTGTCATCACATTCAAAAATTAAGCTCGACAGTATCTTATACCTTACACAAAATTTAACGTAGCTATCATTGACCATATAAGTAGAAATGCAAGTTTAGAACTTCTAGAAGAAAATATAGGAGAAATTCTGATATGTGTGATTTGGGCTAGACAAAGAATGTTTAGACATAACAACAAAATATGAGGTATAAGGCAAAATAAATAAATTGGGCTTTGTAAAAATTAGAAACTTCTGCTCAGTTCTGCTAAGGTAATGAAAAGTTACAGAATGGGAATAAATATTTGTAAATTACATTTCTTGTGGACAAATTCATCTAGAATATGTAAAAGACAATAATTATTAAAAATTTCAAGCTTTATAGACACATCTCCCAAAAAGGTATGACAAATGAGCATATAAAAAAGATGACCAATTTCATTATCCATAAATAAATGTGAAGTGAAACTACAATGATATACTACTTTAATACATTGGTTGTAAGAATATAAAATTATACAGCCACTTTAGAAAAATTGTTGGTTTCTTTTTTTTTTAAAGATTTATTTATTTGAAAGGCATAGTGACAGAGGGAGGTTGCTGGTTTCTTATAAGCATACTGTTGCCTTAGTATGAGTATGTTACTGTTAAGTATTTACTCAAAAGAAAAGGAAGCTTCTCTTTATTCAGAATTTTTCTTATGAATATTTATAGGAGCTTTATTCTTGATCACTAAAATCAGGAAACAACCAAGATATCTTTCAGACAAAATAGATAAATTATATTACATCCATAGAACAGATAACTGCTTAACAATAAAAAGAATTATGGGCTAATACAGCAACATGGGTAAGTGTTAAATGCATTCTACTAAGTTAAAGAAGCCCAATTCAAAAGTTTTCGTTGTCTCTGATTTCATTTAGATGACATTCTGGAAAAGCTGGCCCTACAGGAAATGAAAATAGTTCAACATTTGCTAGAGTTTAGAGTCTGGGCACAGTAGGTGAGTGCAAATGTGGGATGTGAAAGAGTTTCTGGATGATGAAAGTCTTCTATAAGAGAATGTATTGGACACATGACTCAAAATTCAAAATTGTATACTACAGGTAATCTATTTTATTACTAGGAACTTTAACAAAATCATCTTGAATGTGAGGGGAACCCAAGAGGGCATGAAGTTTGAAGCAAATTATACTATGCTAGAAAATTACATATTGAAAATGAATATCATAACCACAATAAAGTAATTGAAGGTAAAGGACAGGTTGTAGTATTTTGGTAGACGATTGTAAAATTAGAAAAGAAAAGCATCCAGAAAATGTGCTCTTCTGGGTGAAGGTGTTTCTCATGGGGCAATATCTTAGTGAATTTTAAACTACTTGAATGGTAGCATTGAAAAAATAAGAAGGTGTATTTCACATATTGATAGTTATGGTTTTATTATTCAAGAGAGAAGTTATAAATAATGAGGAAGTTGCTGGAATTGTGATGTCCATTAGGTCAGAGTTATTGGAATGAAGCTAGAGGATAGTGATAGAAAGATATAGTTACATACATTTATATGACAAGAAATACATATAGATGGGTAAAGATAATTGGGTTAGTGTATAAAAAAAATTACTTTGCTTTGTACTCTGAAGGGACTTAGGAGCAATGACATCCCAGTAACAAGGAGTATACCTAACATTCAAATCTTGATCTTAACTTTCATTCGAAGGAATCAGAGATCCTTTAAGAAGCAGTTAATTCCAGGGTTGGGATAGGAAAAAATACTGGATGAGACTAGTGTATCTTGTTCCAGCTCAAAGTTAGGAAAAGCTTACACTAAAGGCAATGCTAAAAATAAGAGTCAAGGTGGAAGTGTTCCCAGTGGCCAAAGATAGAAACTTTTGAGCTACTCAACTATTAATCATGATAATGGATTATAAATCAAGAATGAAATACATACCCTCTTGTCTTTGCTGTACGGATAAATGTATCAGTAAAATGGTTTAAAAAGACATCTCTTCCAAAAAGAATAATTTTTGGAAATCAGTAAGAGAAAATTTAGAAAGAATAACAGAATTAGAAAAATATCATCATACAACACCACAGGAATAATCCTGCAGGTAAAATCCACTGTAGATATTCAAATCGTGATAGAAAATTTAAAGAGCAACAGGATGACTGGATGTCCTCAGAGTGTTTGCACTCAGTAAATATTTGTTAATTGCAAAGAGAGTCATAGCATCTTCACGGTGAAGAAATCTGCAAAACACAAGTGAGCTAAGTGCATGGTGACTAAGTGATTCTCACCCTCACCAGGAATGACATGTCCACATCATGTCTCTTCTCCTAGGGTGCACGTTAGAGGGGTACATTGCACACATGTTGTCCCTCCTAACAAGATCCATTCTGAACCTATTCAAGAAAAATATACAGTTCCGTACTGAAGGACATTCTACATACAATTGATGTGACTCTTCATCAATCTCAAGATCTTAAATAAAGACTAAGCAACCATCACCGATTAGAAGAGATTAAGAGACTTGGAAAATAAATGCAGTGTAGAATCCTACATTAGTTCTTGGAAGAGGAAAACAAAAGAATACTTTCAGAAAACCTGGTATAATCCCAATAGTGATTCAGGAATAGCGTTATGATTAGTATCCTTGTGATAACTTCAGTATTATCTTATAAAATGTAAACTGGGAAAGCTGGGGAAAAAGCCAGTGGGAATTTGACTTATTTTTGTAACATGTCTGTAATCTTTTTTTTTTTTTTTTTTTTTGACAGGCAGAGTGGACAGTGAGAGAGAGAGACAGAGAGAAAGGTCTTCCTTTGCCGTTGGTTCACCCTCCGGCCATGCATGTTGGAGACCTGGATGGAGTTCCTGGCTCCTGGCTTCAGCTCGGTCCAGCCCCAGTGGTTGTGGACATTTGAGTTCACACCCAGGCCCACTGGTTAGGGCCATTTTGGGAGTGAACCAGTGGATATAAGATTTCTCCTCTCTTTTTCTCTTTGTCTCTTTCTCTCTTTGTCATTTTGCTTTTCAAACAAGCAAATATGTTTAAAAAGTTAAAAATGTGTTATTTATAGGTGCAAATCAAGTCTCATGAAACCAAACATTGGAAACTTTAAATCAGAAATTATTACATTGGCTTCCATTTAGCTCTAAGCAGTAAACAGGATACCACAAGAAACAAAGCTGGAGGGTTAAGATACAGGTTCAAACATGAGACTAATAAGGGGGTGTAACAGCAAACACATCCCCTTTGTGGTTTTTTTTTAAGATTTATTTATTTATTTGGAAGAGTTACAGAGGGAAAGAGGGGAGGGGAGAGAGAGAGACAGAGAGAGATGTCATCTATCTGCTGGTTCACTCCCTCAAACATCCACAAGGAACCAGTGTGCTTGTGTGGGGTGCCAGGGTTGCAGGCCGTGGTTTTATCCACTTTGCCACAACGCCAGTGCCTCCCATAAGTTCTTTTTTTTTTTTTTTTTTTTGACAGGCAGAGTTAGACAGTGAGAGAGAGAGACAGAGAGAAAGTTCTTCCTTCCATTGGTTCACTCCCCAAATGGCCTCCATGGCCGGCGCGCTGCGCTGATCCGAAGCTAGGAGCCAGGTGCTTCCTCCTGGTCTCCCATGCAGGTGCAGGGCCCAAGCACTTGGGCCATCCTCCGCTGCTTTTCCAGGCCACAGCAAAGAGCTGGACTGGAAGAGGAGCAACCAAGACAGAATCCGGCGCCTCAACCGGTACTAGAACCCAGGGTGCGGGCGCCACAGGCGGAGGATTAGCCTAGTGAGCTGCAGTGCCGGCCCTCCCATAAGTTTTTAACTGTACTTGGAAGAGCACCTGTTACAAGGGGGAAAAGCAAAGCTCTCAGAGCTACAAATGAGTTAAACTGTAGGGGTCTTAAAAAGGGACGGTGTTTGTGAGTAGAGGTTCACGGTCATGATGGCTTTGTGGAGTGGGTCTCACACGTTGACACACTCAAGTGTTACAAGGTCTCACCAAGCATGTGATCCTGTAGGACAGTCTTCTGTCCCACTCTGAGCCAAGAAGTTTCTTGTAAATCCAAATGGGGTACGAGGAAAATAAACTGCCACATAGCTGAGGAGCTGAGGACCTTGGATTTATCCTTTCTACCTGTCTGTCTAAACCACTGAGAAAAAGAATCTCAAGTGGGAAGTGAAATTGACACTTTAGATGTGTTGACTTTGAACAGCCCTTGTCTCCACTGTTGAAGAACAGTTTTTTTCCATACTATTTGTTGAACTGTTTACATTTTCATGCATATAAAGAGTCTTCAAAACATTTGTGAAAATTGCAAATTACCAAAAAAAACTATGTATGGATTGCGAATGTTTTTGTACTGAATAAACATATCTTCTAATTCCATTTTCCTGTGAACTTTTATGAAGTATTTCACATATAAGAAAAAGACCATGTCCATCAAGTCACGAAATTAGAAGTCCTTCAGGATCTTGAGGGAAAATCCGGCATAGTCACAGTCATCCTGGCATTCACAATACTCAGAATCAAATAAGACCAGAACTGTAGAGGCGTGAGATGCTGAAGATGTTCTACTGGCTGTCTAAGCTGTGACAGGTTCAGTTGTGACTCCCCATTTCAAAGCTAGTAATTCACACATCACTAAGCATTGGAGTCGAACCGAACCCTTTTTGCTGAGAAGAGATTACTCTATCGGCTGTGAATATTTACTCTTCTATGTCTGAGCTGCATGCCTGATTAAACACCAGAAGTCAGAACAGCAGGTGAGGAAAGGTACACAAAAGGTGTGCCTGCCCCCAGGCACGAATGCCTCTACCTTTTACCACCTGTGTCTGTTTCCCTACTTACCCTTTATAACAATGATATTTTGAGCCTGGTATCTAAGTGATTGCCCCAGGAGCATGAATGAATATTCAAAATCTCTGAAAAACTGAATGATAATTCAAGAAGATGCAGTTGTGACCGGGTGACCACAGAAGAATGATGCAGCTTTAATTACAGTATGATCTATGTGTCTTTAAAAACCATTAGTAGCAGATATGTGTCTGCTAGGGTTAACATGCTTTCTTTTTTATAATTTGAAAAATATTATTACATTGCTTTTAATTCTGGCCTATTTAAAAATAAAATAGCACAAATGTTTCAATGAAAGGCTAGCATGATAAAATATACTGAGGCACCCTGTTACTTTATTATCTATTGCCACACAATAAAGAGGAAAAGTCAATCCACTGTAGTTGTGAGTGAAGTTGATCCAACTTTATCCATAATAGGAGTGCAGAGAACACATTATCTTGTCTACAAATTACTTTTATGTTTTGTACATGAGACTTGTCATGGACTGTTAATTTTTTTCTGGGTCCATCTAGTACAATTACCCGAATGTCTGAAGACATAAATAAAAGAGTAATTGAGAAAGAATGTATTCAAAGCTATGTGTTGTGCTTACGTGTGAAGCTGGTCAAGAAAATGGGCCCTAAGAAGCACTTTGTACTCCTCCTGGGACGAAAAATACTATAATCTATCAGCAAAGCTTTATGAATCATTGGAGATTATTCAGAAGGGACTGAGACAGGGAGACTGACAGCACAAACCCTAAAAAACCTTTAAAAGTTCAGTAATGCCTTCCTTTTAGATGATTCAGGCTGAGCTACTTCTGACTGCAAAGAATTTCTGCTGATGGAAGAATTCCACAGGAGAGAGAAGTTCTGTTGGCCAAGGAGGGTGCCCTCCAGAATGAGACATCCTGAGTAACTCTGTAAATGGATTCTTTTCTGCATTTTCCACGCCACCTAATTACAGAAACACATGACTTGTTAAAAGGAGTGTGACTCATTGCTCAAACACAATTTCTCTTATCTTATGATTTAATGAAAGACGTATAGTTTTTGAACTTGATAAACTGATCATTTAATGACTTCCTTTCTATAGGGTTTGTTAAATGCATTGACTAATTAGGATAAATAATATAAAAATACACGTAACTACCATTTCTTTATTCATTGAGGATTTTAAAACTCCCATGCTGTTTAAATTCAAAGAGAATTCTAGGTTGACATTTATGATTATTTGAAAGAATATAATGTATTAATGTTACTGATAGAGGTGAAACAACAAAAACAGTTTTCCAGATAGTTTTATAATCATCTAGAAAATTCTAGCATTCCAAAGAAACTAGTAAGTCTAGAGAGATGTCTTATCATCTACAATATCTCTGATCTGCATTCTGAAAGCACGTGGGAAAATACACGATTCTCCTAATTTATTTCTTACTACTGTTCTTGCTATTTCTCAAAGAAATGGTCTTGTCAAAACCTCCTCTTGGGTGATTTTACTTCCTAGTCCATTACTTTATCCAACTTCAAATTTATGATGGTTCCTGTACATCAGTGGAAGGCGGGTCTCAAGAGGGCACCATTTTTGACAGTCATCTTCACAGCTGCATTCCCAGTGCTTTAAGGGCAGCAAAGCGTGAATCAGCAAGACCAGGCAGAAGCTACTGCATAAATTCGGTGGGTGATGACTATGTAAGGTGTGAGAGAAAAAGGAGAGTCAGGGAAGCTGTGCACTATTGTCTTCCATCCTCCCCCCAACCCTACTAATAAGAATGAAGTTTCCACTCACAGAGTATGTAAGTACTTAGTTAAAGGCATCTGGGCATCAGGAACAAGTGCCAGGTTCAGATACAGATTCAACAAAGATTATAATTAAAACCATTATACCAGATGCTGTGACCCAAAGAGTGACTGTGAGCTGGGAGGAGATGAGTTTCAAAATTGTAGTTCTGTATCTAGTAGTTTATGTGTCCAGTAAGATGAGCAGTGAGATTTGGGTATGGAATTCTGCCATGTGGAGATCACCACCTACCATAGTAAGAGGACTTTAGGGATTTAGGGAGAGAACTGGAGGAAACAAATTGGATATAATGAATGCAATACACTTTTGAGGGTTTTTTTTTTTTTTTGCCAAAAAAAAGCAAAACTGGCAGTACATTGATGAAGGAAGTGAGTTTATAAAAATTTTTACCATGTTAGAGTCTATTTACAAATAAAGATGATGCTGAGTTTAAGAGAAAATAAATTTACATTCATGAACTTTTGATATTCAAATTTATTCATGAAATTTGGGATAATTATAGAATAAATTTATAATCAATTTATTCAAATTTATTTGTGAAATTTGGGATAATTATACAACCACTCACACACATGCACACACACACGTATGTATAGTCATTTGTAATCAGTGGAAATTTTGCCCCCTCTCTGAAGAGCAGTTGTCCTGGGCTGTGAAGCCGAAGTTAGAGTTGAATTCAAGTTTTGGCACTGGTGCTTCATAAAACTGAATAACACCTCACTTTTAGGGGCTGTTTTCTAAGCCCCTATTTCTGTTCTTAGTGATTTATCTGCCAATTAATTCTCAAGAGACCCTCAAATGGCAGGAGCTGTTATCACACCCTCTTAATAGGTAGGAAAATTGAGATGCAGAAAGATTAAGTCGCTTGTGCTTGGTCAGGTGGATCCTGCATGCTGAGTGTAGGGCTGACTGTCTGGGTCACCTCTGCTCCACAGTCATGCTGCCCAGATCCTACATTAAAAGCCGTAGTGGTCATTGTAATGGGAGTTTTGAAAAGATTCCAGACCAGAGCATGCCCATATGTCATTTCAGTGAAGAGCAAACACCTTTAATTTTCCAGTCCAATACTAGTTAAGCGTCACAAAGCTTCCGTAAAGGTTGAAGCCATGGCCAGTGTGATTCATCACTTCTGTTGAATCAGTGTGTAAAGTTCAGAAAATGTGGTCTTGTGATAGTGAAAATCAATCCGAAGAGTGAATAATAACCTTTTAATAATGTTTGTTCAGTAAGTCATATTGCAGATAAACAATCAAAGTTAGATTTCTTGGATGGAACTTTTCCTCCCAGGAATACTTGGCCATAGAAAAAGTCTGCTTGGAAAATAATCCGGCTTTCTCAGCAGCCTCTGTGCCCAGGCGAGTTTCCTCTCAGCCTACAATCACTGCGGGGTAGTACTAGAGGTCTTGAAAAAGTTCATGGAAAATGGGCATTATGAAAAAAAAAAAAAACCCTATGCATGGATTTCAAAATTATTTTTGCAATAAAATAAATATATCTTTTAATTCTTTTTGCCATGAACTTTTTGAATTGCTCTCATATGCCCTGAATTTGTTTCTTTCCTTAAAGAATTGTTTGTTTAGGGGCCGGCTCTGCGGCACAGTAGATGAAGCCTCTGCCTACAGTGCTGGAATCCCACTTAGGCGCTGGTTCGAGTCCCAGCTGCTTCTCTCCCAATCCAGCTCTCAGCTAATGGCCTGGGGAAGCAGTAGACTATGGCCCAAGTGGGAGGCCTAGAAGAAGCTCCTGGCTCCTGGCTTTGGTCAGTCCAGCTCTGACTGTTGAGGCCATTTGGGGAGTGAACCAACGGATGGAAGACTTCTCTGTCTCTCCCTCTCTGTTGGTAACTCTGCCTCTCAAATAAATAAATAAATCTATAAAAATTGTTTACTTAAGATTGAGACAAAAGGAGAGCAGGAGTGAGAGCAAGAGAAAACTCCAGTGCCCTGGCTCACTCTGCAAATGCCTTCAAGTGTCTGGGACAGGGCTTAAGTTGTGAGTGGTGAGTCCAATCCAGGTCTCCCATGTGGATGGAAGGAATCCTATGATTTGACCCATCACTGCTGCCTGCCAAGGTCTACACCAGCAAGAAGCTGGGTTAAGGAGCCAGAACACTGTACTGAACCCAGGTGTGCCAGTGTAGGACCTGGGAGTCTCCTGCAGCAGGCCAAATGCCTGCCCTGTTTCTGATTCATGGAGTGTTTTTCCATCACTACATGAAATTAAAATTCATTGTTGAAAACCAAGGCATGTATCCATCCTAATTGGGCCTAAATGTCTTGAGCCATTCTGGGGGCAAACTCATGAGTAGGAGCATCTTTGTAAAGATACTGCTGCTAATATGACATCTCTGATTTGTGTTCACAAAGAATCTACTCTGCTTCCAACATGAAGCTGGAAATTACGTAGCGTGAAAATATTTAGGTGTTTCTCTCTCTCTGTCTAGTGCTTGACATGGATGGTTTTGGAGTTTGACAAAATTCTATATCTGCCACTTTCTGGCTTTTTGCCATTGGGAAGAGTATTTAACCCCTTCAAGTCTCAGGGTTTTCATCTGGAAAATGGGGATGACAGTACTTTCTCGGAAGGCTTTGAATACTAAAAATTATACAGGTAGAAGCACCGAGTAGAATTTCTAGAACCTCCTAAAAAAACTTCAAAACCTTTGTGTGTTAAATGGTCTTCTTGCACAACAATTTTCTGTGAGTATCATGTTACTAAGGCAGGCAAAACCCCAGTTGTCTAGTGAGCGCTCAAGAAATCCTAGTAATGATTTTTCCTCATGTAAAACATAATGCAATTTCAGGTGTGGAATATGGTCAAAACGTTAGCTTGCTTTTAACACTACTATGACTATCATTTTTCTGTCGGTTAGTGAATAAGAGAGCAGGCCTTGTGGCACAGCAGGTGAAGCCACTGTGTGGGACATCCCCCTCCCATGTTGGAGAGCCAGTTCCAGTCTGGGCTGCGCTGTTTCCCATCCGGCTTCCTGCTAATTCACATTCTGGGAGGCAGCAGATGATGGCTCATGTACTTGAGCCTCTGCTATCCACATGGGAGACCTGGGTGGAGTTCAGGTCTCCTGGCTCTGGCCTGGGCCAGCCCCAGCTGTTGCAGGCTTTTGGTGAGTGAACCAACAGATGGAAGAGTCTTTCTCTCTCTTTGTCTCTGCCCCACCCAACCTCCATCATTCTTCTCTTTTAAATGATAAATAAATAGAGGACTTTTGTCCTAAATTGTATAACACAGGCATAAAGGTAATTTAATATGTAAAAATTGGCAGAAGTAGGAAAAGGCACAAAAGAATAGAGGAGTAAATAGTATTAAAGTTGATTTAGAGGATAAAATGATTTCATTACATTAATAATTGTACAGTAAGTAAAATGCTAATATTCCAAAAAGAGGGTCTCTGTTGATAATGAAACAGGACAAAATTAGTTAAAATTTCTCTAGAAGAAACACATAATATTGCTAATGAGGCAGTGTGTTTTAGTAAAATACAGTCTGAATTCTAGGGACCTATGGATGCCTGGATTTGGATGTTGGCTTGGGCCAGTTTCTTTCTTTTTTTTTTTAACACACTTTAATGACATCTTCTCCTTTCTAAGATGGAAAGATGGATATTGCAATAACATCTTCCTGAAATGTAATTTATATCTGACTAATTAATGAACCAAAATAGTTCCATGTTTGCAGAAATCATTTAAAATCTTGCTTTTCATAAGATGGTTTTACATTCCAGCAAATAAAGTAAGTCCTTATATATAATAATAAATGTATATTTCATGGGGCCAGCACTGTGGCGTAGTGGGTGAAGCTGCCACCTGCAGTCCCAGCATCCCACATGGGCGGTGGTTCGAGTCCTGGCTGCTCCGCTTCCTGTCCGGCTCTCTGCTGTGGCCTGGGAAAGCAGTAGAAGATGTCCCAAGCCCTTGGGCCTCTGTACCCACGTGGGAGATCTGGAGGAGGATCCTGGCTTCAGATCGGCACAGCTCTGGCCATTGTGGCCAGTTGGAGAGCGAGCCGGTAGGTGGAAGACCTCTCTCTCTCTCTGCCTCTCCTTCTCTGTGTAACTCTGACTTGCAAGTAAAATAAATAAATCTATAAAAAATAATAAATATATTTCTTAAGTAAATAATAATCTATAAATAATTTGTATTTATATAGAATGTATAATAATAAAGTAAATTTACCTTCTTTTTGAAGATTTATTTTATTTATTTGAAATGCAGAGTGATAGAATGAGAGGGAGAGACAGAGAAAGAGAGATCTTCCATCTACAGGTTCACTCCCCCAAAATGGCTGCACCAGCTGGGCCCAGGCCAGGCTGAAGCCAGGACCTGGAACTCCATATGTGTCTCCCACGTGGATGGTAGGACACTAGGCATTTGGACCATCTTCTGCTGTTTCTCCCAGGCACGTAGCAGGCAGCTGGATTGGCAGCAGAGCAGCTGGGACTTGAACGAGTGCTGATATGGGATGCCAGCAGAGAAAGCGGCGGCTTAACCTGCTGCACCACAGCTCTGGCCTCTCTATTTACCTTCTTAATGTCAGAAGCTCCCTTAAACTTCCTTAATCATTGGTGACCATCTGACCCCATCACTGCAGAAAGTAATTCTAAATATTAGTTATGCATATTTCTAACAGAAATGTAACAACTTTCTGTGGTTCTCACCTCTTGATTATATTGAAATTTTCTGTATTTTGCAACAGACAGTAAAGAAATACCGGGTGACTCTCAGAAGTGGTAGCGTTTATATCAAGTGTGTACATTCAGATGTCATGTATACTGAGTTAGAACAGCTCAGCAGGGGTCTAACAAACAACACAGCTAGTGGTTATCTGCTGTGAGACATTTCTCTCCAGCGAGGAGTTGTCTCTTGCTGAGAACACCAGATCCCAAATGGAGATGAAATAGATGAACATGGCCTTAGACACAGATCTCCTTAATACCAAACTCCAATCACTTAGACCTTATGTTTTAGATAGAAAATGCTTTATAATTAATTATATTGATGATGTGAGACTGTTGTACCATACACAGTTGCTGAGACAATACACAAAACGTAATATTTATGCAAATATAGACAGCCAAGAAGACTTAAATTTTTAGGAATGCTCAAATCCAACTCTTCAATCCTCAGTTTCCTGTATGTGTTCTAGAATAATAGCAAATCATTACAACTGTTAAAAAATTTTATATCATAATCTGTAATAATCCTGGAAATATAATTTAAAAATTCTTTAAGTATTTATTTTAATACATAGACATAAATAGTAATATTAGGCTATCCAGCACACAGAATAATATGAATTTGCCCTAAATTATTTTACTTGAATAAATGGAAACAGAAAACTATACGCGTTTACAAATTTCATCATTTACTACACTGACATTTCTTTGTAGTAAAATACAACTGTCTTGTAATTAATAAAACAAAAATGGGAACTTTCCACTGCAAAATGAGATCTAGCAATCTGAAGATGAAATTAGTATTGCTAAAACAGTGGAAATGTAGCCACTTTTGAAGCCTTCATTTCAACATTTAATTTGAAGCAAAATAAATAAATAAAATTTTGTAAGAATTAATACTTTGTGAACGAGTGAATTGTATAATACACATACACACACATAATTTTTTTGCCAAAGCTTAATTAAATAATAATGTGTTTTTTTTATATAAAAATTTCCTGGAGGGGCCAGCACTGTGTCATAGTAGGCTAAGTAGGCATCCCATATGACTGCCTATTTGGTCCAGGCTACTGCTCTTCCAATCCAGCTCTGTGCTTATGGCCTGGGAAAGCACTAGAAGATGGGCTAAGTTATTGGGCTCCTGCACCCACGTGGGAGACCTGGAAGAAGCTCCTGGCTCCTGGCTTCAGATTGGCTCAGCTCTGGTGCTGTGGCCATTTAGGGGAGAACCAGAGGATGGAAGACTTGTCTCTCTATTTCGCCCTCTCTGTCTGTAACTCTACCTCGCAAATAAAGAAATAAATCTTTAAAAAAAAGTTTCCTGCAAAGCCTTTTTCTATAATATAGATTAAAAATCAACATATAGATTTATATTTAGTTTTTGAGATCATATTAAAAGGATACATTTTCAGGTAATATATATTTAGATAAGTCTTTTTCAATTCTTAACAAGTTTGCACACTGTTAGAGTAGTTGTATGAACTGATTTAGGAAAGGGGAAATATGAAATTATTAAACTGAGGTAACCATCACTCATATTCAATAGGTGATTATTCAAACTCAACCCAGATAATTAATCTTAAGAGAACTTTGGGTTAAAATAAAAAATATGAGAATTAGTCTAATTTCTTAATTTTTGTTAAAATGTTCTAAATAAAAATATCCTTATTTATGGGGTACTATGTGATGTTTCTATATTTGTCTACATTGTGTAATGTCAAATTAGGATAAATATGTCATCTCAAACATTTAATATTTCTTTATGATCAAAAAATCAAAAATTTTGTTAGTTTTTTGTTTTGTTTTGTTTTTTGACAGGCAGAGTGGACAGTGAGAGAGAGAGACAGAGAGAAAGGTCTTCTTTTGCCATTGGTTCACCCTCCAATGGCCGCTGCGGCCGGCGCACTGTGCCGATCCGATGGCAGGAACCAGGTACTTATCCTGGTCTCCCATGGGGTGCAGGACCCAAGTACTTGGGGCATCCTCCACTGCACTCCCTGGCCACAGCAGAGAGCTGGCCTGAAAGAGGGGCAACCGGGTTGGCTAGTTTTTTTGAAATAATAATCTTATATAGCGAAATTAAACTGGAGACAAAAATCTTAAAACCTTTGTTTGAAATCTGAGTCAAGCTAAGTAGGAGAGTACACACAACCAAATTGCTTCCATGGGATAATATACTAGTACAGAACTGAAATTTAGTAATAGTAACTCCATTTAATCATCACATTAAATACCTCCTGATTAAAAAGTTAATGAAAACGTCAATATTTTCTGTAGAAAATATCAAGTAACACAAGTGAAATTTTATAGGTAAAGATCAGATCTTGAAAGATTAGAAATTTTTACAGAAATAACCAGTATACTTACATAGTCCCCACAAAACATTTTGATGACAGTGGCTAATTTCAAGGCAGATAACAGGACTCAGCAAGTGTTCAGTTGCGTAGACAAGTCTCACTGTGAAGCCAGAAAGAACTGAGGGTCAGGACTCCCTCTGATTTATATATGTCAGGCAAGACAATGGAGGCATGGCTACGGATAGAGCGTGACTCAAGATAACAGTGCTCTGGTCAGCCATCAGTTGTGAGCAGGCAGAATTGCACAAAATAAATAGAACCATTAGCCTAATCCCTGGTTGTGTGTTGATTTAAGAAATACAAATTAGCCAAACAGTGAAGGAAGGGTAACCCTTGGAGAAAGCCGATGACTCATGGAAAGGCAAGCTGATTAACCACAAAGTTAATGATTTATTTTCTGCTCGGTCGTTGTTAACACCCAGACTCTTTTAGGGGTTCTGGCCCTCCATTCATATTATAGCTTGCTGGATATCATGTGCATCTATACTATTTTTTCCCCTAAATATTTATTTTTACTAATTTGAAAGAGTTACAGAGAGAGGTAGAGACCGAGAGAGAGGTCTTCAATCTGCTGGTTCACTCCCCAGATGGCCGCAATGGCTGGAGTATCTGAAGCCAGGAGCCAGGAGCTTCTTCTGGGTCTCCCACATGGGTGCAGGGGCCCAAGGACTTGGGCCATCTTCTGCTGCTTTCCCAGGCCATAGAAGAGAGCTGGATCAGAAGAGGAGCAGCCGAGACTAGAACTGGCCCCCATATGGGATGCTGGAGCTTCAGGCCACGGCTGGCTTTAACCCACTGTGCCATAGCGCTGGCCCCTCTGTACTATTTTTTTTTATTTTATTTTTATTTGATAAGACACTTTACTGTTCTTTTATAAAGATTTATATGTTTATTTGAAGGGCAGAGTTACAGAGAATCAGAGAGAGAGAGAGAGAGGTCCTCCATCTACTGGTCCACTCCCCAAATGGTCTCAATAACAGGAGTTGGGCTGATCTGAAGTCAGGAGCCAGGAGCCTCTTCTGAGTCTGCCACCCTGGCACAGGGGCCCAAGCCCTTGGGCCATCTTCCACTGCTTACCTAGACCATAGCAGAGAGCTGAATCGGAAGAGGAGCAGCCGGGACTCAAACTGGTGTCCATATGAGATGCTGACACCACAGGCGGAGGCTTAGCCTCCTGGCCCCTAGCTTCAGATCAGTGTATCTCTGGCCGTTGCAGCCATTTGGGGAATGAACCAGCAGACAGAAGACCTCCCTCTGCCTCTGCCTCTCTGTGACTCTGCCCTTCAAACAAAATAAACAAACCTTTTTTTTTTTTATCTTTTATTTAATGAATATAAATTTCCAAAGTACGACTCATGGGTTACAATGGCTTCACCCCCCATACCGTCCCTCCCACCCACAACCCTCCCCTTTCCCACTCCCTCTCCCCTTCCATTCACATCAAGATTCATTTTCGATTATCTTAATATACAGAAGATCAGCTTAGTATACCTTAAGTAAGGATTTCAACAGTTTGCTCCCACACAGAAACATAAAGTGAAAAATAATAGATGATTTTTTTAAAATGATGATGAAATCAGATCAGACCTATTGTCATGTTTAATCCCAGTGAGAGTCAAGTTGGGAATTGATAATTTCTTTTTTTTTTCTTTTTTTTACAGAAGATCAGTTTAGTGTACATTAAGTAAAGATTTCAATCGTTTGCACCCCCATTGAAACACAAAGTGAAATATACTGTTTGAGTACTTGTTATAGCATTAAGCCTCAATGTACAGCACATTAAGGACAGAGATCCTACATGAGGAGTAAGTGCACAGTGACTCCTGTTGTTGACTTTACAAATTGACACTCCTGTTTATGGCATCAGTAATCTCCCTATGCACCAGTCATGAGTTTCCAAGGCTATGGAAGCCCCTTGAGTTCTCCGACTCTTATCTTGTTTAGACACGGTCATAGTCAAAGTGGAGGTTCTCTCCTCCCTTCAGAGAAAGGCACCTCCCTCTTTGAAGACCTGTTCTTTCCACTGGGATCTCACTCACAGAGATCTTTTTGCCAGAGTGTCTTGGTTTTCCATGCCTGAAATACTCTCATGGGCTTTTCAGCCAGATCCGAGTGCCTTTAGGGCTGATTCTGACCTCTGTACTATTTTTAAACATTTCAACTACTGTGGATTTGGCCTTATGTTTACCAGCAATGTATTTAGGACAGAAGTGCTTGCCCAGGAATAAAAATCTTGGAGAAGTATATTCACTACTGTTTTTCACATTTAACTTTCAAATGTATTATTTTCATGTTTAACTTTATTGTTTTAAGGAAAAAAACTAAAAGAACACTTTCAAAGTCCAATATAATGTTGGGATTCGCTTGTCCTCCTGAATTACATGCATCATTCCAAAAATAATAAAAAGTGTGTTACATTGCTATGGTTTGAACAAGATTTGGCTCCTGAACTCATGAGATCTTTAAACCTCCAAATTGTAAGTTAATGATATGAAGAAGGTGGAGCTTAATCCACTTATACTGTTAATCCAGGGTGGAGGTGGCTCGTGGGAGACCCAAGGTTGCAGGGATAGACCCTGGGGAGGTAGCTGTCATGAGAACCTTTGTTGGAAAAGCAGAATTGGGCTGAGCCACTGCCTCTGCCTTCTGACTCACCACACTGTGCTGTCATTGCCATCTCAAGTATTTCATCATAGTAATCGAAAACTTACTGATTATCTGTCTATCTATGTCACTGAAGTGCCACTTAATGAATAATGTAATACTCAGTCTATATAAATTCTTAAAGATTTTGAAGAAGATTTAAATAAATATTGGTTAAAATAACAGAATATTGCAAGATAAGTATCAATTGATGAGCATCCATAATTCTAGAACTATTTTACCCAAATGGTGTTAGTTTATGGATAAAAATCTTTAAGCAAGATATATTCACACACCTATACACCTGTATCCTTTATACAGACACAGATACACACACATACTTACACACATAGTGATAAAATATCTAAGTTCTGCAGCATCCATTTCATAATAGCAGATTGGGTAAGCACAGACTGCTCAGAGGCACTTGGTGTCTAGCCAGGCTTATTGGAGTTAATAAGGTTATGTAATGTAGGAACATAAGACTTCAGGGTTTAATATGCCTGCATGAGTTTGAGGAGCCAAATAATCTTTAATCCATAACAACCATTAGGGACGATTATATGCCAGTGGATTGGATAATCTAGAAGAAACAGCTAAATTCCTCAACATATCCAACATACTAAGGCTGAATCACAAAGAAATACATTACACTCCTTACCTCAGTGAGAAATTTGACTATTCTTTTGAAATCCTGTCATGTGAATCATGTATCTTCATTTTACTAGGCTCAGCTTCTAGAGAGCTATGTGGTTCCTTTATGGGAACATTTCCTCTTGTTTCTTTGTCTCCCTTGTAGCTCTGTGTTGATTTCTGAACATTAAGACAACCAACTCTCTCAGTCTTGTCAGATCTGTCTCATGTAGGACTTATTTCTCCCCAGTCAACCTGGCTAGAGATTCTAAGTACCTCTGTGCGATTTGCTATCATCTAACTCAGTGGTTTTTATTCCTGGTTGCCTGCAAGAGACTAGAGAGTATCTGGTATGTTATTAACTTGAGAGGTGAGATAGAAGCCAGTCTTTGGGTTGCATTTGGAGAGACTGGGTTATTAGATGTGTGTTCCAGTTCCTCCTTTCTTCGTGGAGTGCCTGAGAGCCAGAGCTTATTTCCCACCTGTTCTTGCTGATACATGTACTCTTGTTTAGGCTGCTTACCGTGGACCTAGGAAGACAGCCACTGAGCCCTTACAAGTTTAAAGATCACAGTTCTGTTCTCTGTGGTCTAGGAGACTCGGGAGCGTGCAGCGCTCTCACTTCCTTCAACTCCTCAAGCTAGGTGATTTAGGGGCCAGTCCCCCGCACAGGAGCTATAGCAGTTGAGGTGCTCTGTGTGTGCTGAAAGTACTTTAGGGGGGATCTGCATGGAGTAAGACATTCAACCAAGCCCCAGTCTCCTGCTGCGTTGCTTGGGGAGACTTCTGATCTGGAGTTTCAGGTTGGAGCAAGCTAAGAGAGAAGGTGTAGGGAGCGCCTATTTTCTTATTCAGGCAGGAGGAAGCATTCTAACTTCCTTCCAATGTGAGATTGCCTGGATTTATCACTGCAGATTGCTGAAGTGAAAGGTCTATTGAGCATTATTGCTTTTTTGTGTTTAGGCTAAAGGAAGTTTATTCTTTATTTGTTGTGTTCGCTTGTTAGAGGCCAGAACCCCAGGGAGCACCTGGAAAACTGTGCAGACAAATCCTTTGCGGGGGAAACTTGGCAACTGGATTGATCCTAGGGGCTACGTCTGCTGGGAGTAGTCACACAGTTTATTTATCTCCTCCTCAACTCCCTGCTCCAATGCCTTTGTTCATTGTGCTCAAAGGAAATGTTCCAATGCCAGGTCCTGCCAGTCTTCAAGCAATGTGATGTGAGAGAAAACTCTGCAATAAGCAGTGCATAAGGTGGTCGTTGTATGTGCGGTACAGGCCCTGTCCACTCGAGATCCAGGTGGATGTTGGGGACTCCTTGATCATAAGGTGCAGTGTTGCCGGTAGACTTCACACTCCAGTTTGTCTTTGCTTTCCCTACCCATATAGCTGTGGACACCTGCTCGTTGTCTGGTGTGTAGAACTCTTTCAAATAGAGTCTGGCTTTCTCCTAGAGAAATGGATTTTCTTAGCGAGTTGATACATGTTTAGATGTTTACTTGGTGTGAAAGAGGGACCCTCAGGAGCCTTCTGTTCTGCCACATGACTGATACCAGCTTCTAGGTTAAACTCGAATTCCCGTGTGGTGTGCTATAGCAAATAAGCATTGGATCCTCCCAGGAGTCACATTCCTTATCTCTCCCTCAATTTATTAGCAAATATTTATAAGACAACTTGTATGCGTGTGGCAGTGTAACAGGTGGTTTGGACACTTAATTGAGCAATACAGACAGAAATCTCAGCCTGTAGTTCTTATGTTGATTAATGGATGATTTGGAGTTTTTTAAAATACATGATGAAAAATATAATTAATATGTATATGTCATTAACACGAGCACTGCAAAAGACTAAATTAATAATCCGTAGGAGGCTGTAAGTGGAACAAAATCCTTCCAATGAGAAATTTACGTCTTCCAAATAGACACATCTTGTGATAATATTCCCCAAATGATTTAGAAAAGCTATATACCTCTCTGTTCTTTTCAAAGGGGTCATATAAAATATTTTCATTCAAATTTTGGTTGTTGCAATTATTTTATTCTTTTAAAATCATCCAATGGGATCCAAAAACTGTAGCAATTCCATGTCCAAAATCACTCATTTAAAGCCTTTAAAATAAGCCCTTATTTAATTGTTGAATATTTTGTATCATTTTTCATCTTTCTGGATCCTATTTCCGTTCTATTTCTGAGATAGTGTTTGTTATAAGGTGATTTATGTTTGAATATCTTTTGGGGATCACCTTATCTTATATTTATAATTTTTTTTCTCTAATCTTGCTTATAAAGATTTCCATTTTCATTTAAATCTGAAAGCCACAGGCTCTTCATATTAACCTGTTATTTTTATAAACAACTTTAATTAAGCACAAACTGTCTACAGGGAACTGTATCCCTTCAAGTGTACTGTTTGGTACAGTTTGAAGTATGTACATCTGTGAAGCTAAGACCAGTCAAGGGCCACAACATTTCCATCACAAAGGATTTTCCATTGCTCTTTGTAGTTTAATCCTCCCTTCACTTCTTACCCCGGGGAATCGCTCACCTGTAGAACTGGGAGTAGAGATGGGACTGGAACTCAGATGCAGGACGTGGATGTACCAAGCAGGTATGCCAAACACCTACCCCATTTATTCCTTCCTGATAGAGCTTTAGATTGATTGTGCACAATCTGCTAGAATACCACAAATGTCTTTCAAATGTAAGTACAGCAGAATGTCTAAAACACTTCCTCAGTATATGAGTGCATGCATGACTGCAATGAATGGACAGCACACATTCTTGCCTTTACTTTTCTATCAGGTGTAAACTCTGAGCAGTATTTCAGTTCATTCTTTGGGCAAATACATTTAATACATAAAGGTTTGTTATTCAGTTGTTATACATAATCATCATCTCAATTTGAAAAAAAAAAAACAAAAAAGCAAGACCTTCCAATGGCTATTAATTTTGCTGTTATTCTATTCTTAGCTATATCTTGTTGTTGAAGTTAAATAGACACAAGTGGAGAAAAGCAATCCTATAGGGAAATTACTAATCCAGTTGTTCCTGTCACTTGATAACAAGAACCCATATAATAATGGCAATGTTTACCTTTCTTGTTTATGTTGAAGCCCCTGAAAAGAGTTGACAAGTGGACACCTTAGAAATCTTTTTGAGGCCGGCGCCGCGGCTCACTAGGCTAATCCTCCGCCTTGTGGCGCCGGCACACCGGGTTCTAGTCCCGGTCGGGGCGCCAGATTCTGTCCCGGTTGCCCCTCTTCCAGGCCAGCTCTCTGCTGTGGCCAGGGAGTGCAGTGGAGGATGGCCCAAGTGCTTGGGCCCTGCACCCCATGGGAGACCAGGAAAAGCACCTGGCTCCTGGCTCCTGGCTCCTGCCATCGGATCAGCGCGGTGCGCCGGCCGCAGCACGCCGGCAGCGGCGGCCATTGGAGTGTGAACCAACGGCAAAGGAAGACCTTTCTCTCTGTCTCTCTCTCACTGTCCACTCTGCCTGTCAAAAAAAAAAAAAAAAAAAAAAAAAAAAAGAAATCTTTTTGAGATACGTGAATGATTTTGTATTTTGGTTGAAAATACTTACGTTTATAATTTTGGTTCAAGGGAGTGCCACATCAACATCTGGGAGAATGTAGTAAATTCTAACTGAATGAAGATGATTTTTCCTAAATCCTAGGTGATTGTGTCCTATGAAATACTATGACATTTTTTCCTGGACCCATACACATTGCTGTTCTTGGAATGCAGGCTTCTCTACTTTGTGGATATTAACAACAATGAAGTGAGTAATTTTAGGCCATTAAATAGGCTTGTGAGTTACATTGATAATTTTTGCATGGATAATTGTTTACTGGGAAAAAAAAGAAATCTCCTGTTACTATTGTATTAGTCTATGTCTACCTTTAGATCCCTTAACATTTCTTTTTTTTTTAATTATTTGACGGGTAGAGTTATAAACAGTGAGAGAGAGAGACAGAAAGGTCTTCCTTCCGTTGGTTCACCCCCCAAATGGCTGCTATGGCTGGCGCTGCGCTGATCTGAAGCCAGGAGCCAGGTGCTTCCTCCTGGTCTCCCATGCAGGTGCAGGGGCCCAAGCACTTGGGCTATCCTCCACTGCCCTCTAGGGCCACAGCAGAGAGTTAGACTGGAAGAGGAGCAACTGGGACTAGAACCTGGCACCCATATGGGTTGCTGGTGCCGCAGGTGGAGGATTAACCAAGTGAGCCATGGTGCCGGCCCGTTAATATTTCTTTTCTTTTTTGGTCTTACCTAAATTTTTTAAAAAGATTTTATTTATTTATTTAAAAGGCAGAGTTACAGATAGGCAGAGGCACAGGGAGAAACAGAGAGAGAGAAGTCTTCCATCCTCTCGTTCACTCCCCAGATGGCTGCAATAGCCGGAGCTGGGTTGATCCGAAGCCAGGAGCCAGGAGCCTCTTCTGGGTCTCCCACGCAGGTGCAGGGGCTCAAGCACTTGAGCCATTTTCTACTGCTTTCCCAGGCCATAGCAGAGAGCTGTATTGGAGTGGAGCAGCTGAGAACTGAACTGGTGCCCATATGGGATGCCAGCACTGCAGGTGGCAGCTTTACCCGCTAGGCCACAGTGCTGGTCCCACCTAGGTATTATTAATAATCAGATGAAATTAATATAAAAAGCAAAGTCTATGAAAAATCTTATTATTGTAAAATAATATATACTGGAAGTATATATTGTAAAAATTAAAAAAAAAAAGAATAAGAAAGGGAGGAGGAAGGCACATAGGAGTGTGGGTGGGAGAGAGGGTAGGGTAGGAAGTATCACTGTGCCCCTAAATCTCCATATATATGAAATACATGGAATTTGGTCACCTTTTATAAATATTTAAAAAGCAGTGCAAAGTGTTTCTGGATCATATTGGCCTTTTGGATTATGAATACTTTTGCTCTGAAACATGACATATATTTTACTTATCTCTAGTGTGATTACCCTGGTAATAGAGAAGAGTATGTTCTCTTGTAGCAACCGTGGCTATGAGTAGAATCTTAAACCTGTTGAACTTTTCTTGGATCAATTAATTGAAGGTCACATCATTGTGTAAAAAATATTGTTTTCAACATGGGGCACTTCAAAAAAGTTCACAGAAAATACATATTATGGGCGGCCAGCGCTGCGGCTCACTAAGCTAATCCTCTACCTGTGGCGTCAGCACACCAGTTTCTAGTCCTGGTTGGGGCACTGGATTCTGTCCTGGTTGCTCCTCTTCCAGTCCAGCTCTTTGCTGTGGCCCGGAAAGGCAGTGGAGGATGGCCCAAGTGTTTGGGCCCTGCACCCGCATGGGAGATCAGGAGGAAGCACCTGGCTCCTGGCTTCAGATAGGCGCAGCATGCCGACCATAGCAGCCATTTTGGGGGTGAACCAATGGAAGGAAGACCTTTCTCTCTGTGTCTCTCACTGTCTAACTCTGCCTGTCCAAAAAAAAAAAAAAAAAAAGAAAAAGCATGCATGAACTTCAATTTTTTTTTTGCAGGATGAAACTTATGTGTATTTAGTTATTCATTTTTATTTGAGGGAGAAGGGAAGGGAAGGGAAGTAGATACAGAGAGAGAGAGTGTGTGCGCTCTTTTCCACTGGTTCACTCCTCAAATCCCCACACTAGCTAGGGCTGGGCTAGGAGCTGTGAACGCAGTCCAGGTCTCCCCCATGAGTGACAGGAACCCGAGGATTTGAACCATCATTGCAGCCTCCCAGGACCTACATTAACAGAAGCTGAGATCAGGAGCCAGGAATCAGACCAGGGAACTCTGATGTGGGGTGTGGGCATTTTAACCAGCATCTTAATTGGTAGGCAAAATGCTTGCCTCTAATTTTACCTTTTAATTCTACTTTCCATGAGGTTGTTGAAGTACTCTCTTACCTGTGCTAATCTTACCCACAAAGCAAGAAATCTGTTCTCTGAAAACATGAGGATTACATCTTATGTGTGACTGTAAAGTAATAAAAGAAACCTAGAATTTCTATGTCCAAGTATATGGTGCTCTTTATCCTGGAAGACTACATGCAAACTACTGTAATGATCGCATTGCTCCAGGGATAAAATATAATGTGCGTAAGCTCTGAATGTGCCAGCTCCATTGTAGGCATCTCAAGACATTTATTCCTCAAAACAACCATATGAAGTAGAATTATTACTACTCTATAATACAGAAGAACATTGCTACAGATTGAAAATTAGATCCAGGTAATTGAAAGGGCTCACAAGACTCTACATCTATAAAGACAGGGAATCGGCGAAGTAGGAGAAGAGTTCAGGCAAACGTGGCAGCTTGCTTGTCAGAATCCTCACTCAGTTTGTTACAATGCATTCACAATCAGTGTTGCTCCCCCTCTTCATGGAGGAACGACACTAAACCCTGCCTAGGCTTCATATCCGAGTCATGGCACCATTATGTCGCTCCCCCTCTTCGTGGAGGAACGACACAGGACCCTGCGCTGTTCTTTCGTCTGCTCGGCCCTCCCCGGGTTTGCTGCTGGTTCTTCCCGGGTTGGCTACCGTCCCTTCCACCTCCGTGGAAGGGCGGTTCCCCCTGCCACTTTCCCCACTTCCGCGGGGGAGCGGCACACCGCCAGCCGGCTCTCTCGGGGGCTGCACAGGTGTTCCTTCAGATAGATGTTCCTGGTGCATGTTGTCTCTCTCCTCCTTTATAGTCCTCTTCCTCCAATCCCAACTCTGCTACCCACACGCCGAGTACGCTGCTCTACTCCAATCAGGAGCAGCTCCTGCTGTTTATTGGTTGAACTGGAGGCAGCTGTGTAGAAGCTGTTTCCTCCTCTCCCAGCGCCATATTGTGGGAGAGCAGATGCATAGAATAAGTCTTAATTCCAGTAACAGTCTAGTCCGAGTTGCTCCCAGTTGCTCCCCACAATCAGAATGAGCAAAAACAAGCAAAGGGAATGCATGAAAAGAATATCAAAAATAGCTAGAAGGAAATTATCTGAGCACCAACTGCTGGTGATGTAGCAAACACTGTGTACCCTCCCAGGGTTTTCCAAATGGTCCAGGACACACACACCTTCAAGGTAAGGCTCCAGGGTTCCAGATGCCATCAAACCCTCAATGAAGCCAGAGACTTCACTGTTGCAGGGACCTCTATTGACTGATGCCTTTGCAGAGTGAATTCTTACAGGGAGTGAAGTCATAGTGAGGGAGTCTCAAATGGCAGTTGGAAGGCACCAGTATATATATATCCTAACAGTGTATGATCTTAACTTCCAAATGTCAGCTTTGGAAGGAAAAGCCCCAGACCCAAACTATCTCATCTGCATCTTGGCACATAGTTGCCAATGTGGTTCTCATTCAGCCAGAGTGAAGTAAGAGGCCTCCTTGCTATCAGCTACCCACACCTGCCTGTGTTGTAAGAAAAAGCTGAGAATGGAGTTAGTGCCATCAAACCAGAGCCCCCCCCCCCATTATATATGTATGTAGACACACACACACTCACACAGAGCTATATTTATTTATTTATTTGAAAGAGTGACACGGCGAGACAGAGAAAGAGATCTTTCTTTTTGAGATCTTTCATATGCTAGTTCAACTCCCTAAATGGCCACAGTAGCCAGGGCTGGGCCAAGCTGAAGCCAGGAGCCAGGAACTTTATCTGGGTCTCCCATGTGGGTGTCAGCGTCCCAAATACTTGGGCCATCGTCCACTGCCTTCCCAGGCGCATTATAGAGAGCTGGGTAGGAAATGGATCATCTGGGACTCAAACTTCAATATGGGATTATGGCATGGCAGGCTGCAGCTTAACCTCCTGTGTCACAATGCTGGCCCCAAAGCATAGCCAAATTAATAATCATAATTATAATATCCATTTATGTAACTTCTCAAGAATCATAGCATTAAAACAATGAAAAAAAAAGAATCATAGTATAGGAAAACACATGTCACAACATTATTACGTGTTTCCTATGATGCTACAAGGAACTGATTCAATCCTGTTTGTTGAGTAGATTTATATATATATATATTTAAAGATTTATTTTTATTTATTTGAAAGGCAGAGTTACAGAGAGGTAGAGAAAGAGAGAGGTCTTCCATCTGCTGATTCACTTCCCTGATGGCCACAATGGCTGGAGCTGTGCCAATCCAAAGCCAGGAGCCAGGAGCTTCTTCCAGGTCTCCCACATGCGTGCAGGAGCCCAAGGATTTGGGCCATCTGCTGCTGCTTTCCCAGGCCATAGCAGAGAGCTGAATTGAAAGAGGAGCAGCCAAGACCAGAACCGGCGCCCACATGGGATGCCGGTGCTTCATGCCAGGGCTTTAACCCGCTAGGCCACAGCGCCAGCCCCGAGTGGATTTATATTTAATCTCTGGTTAAATTAGTGCCATCAACCCTTCCACAATACGACTGCTTTCTCAAATGAATGCTTATTGGCTTCGTCTTCCACCTTTGAGAACTATTTAAAAATCACACTGCTTGTTTGGCGTCCCTTCATAACACAGCATAGGGAGAAAACCAGTCAGCTGTGTGCTCACATAATCCCACTGGAAGATGTAACGCACATTGTATCGAAAGGGAATTCTTGTCTTCTTCTCCCTGGGCACAGGTATGCTGAGATGGTCTAACTCAGGACAACGAGTATCTCACATCTCAAAGTCAATGTCTGCACTTGTGTCATGGAAACAATTTCAGCTGAAACTCTAATAACAATAGCAAGCTGAGAAGTGTTTTCACATGGTGCTTACCTTGAAGTTTCATTAGTGTACACATTCTAGTCCAAAATACCAGCAGTTACCACTGGGTGTCAGGCATGGGCCATTGCCAAATGCTCCAGCCCAGGTGGCTGCTTGCCGGGACACTCAAAATCATTAGAGCGTGGGGATCTTAAGGTGAGCAGAAAGCTAGTAAGATCACAGAGATATTTATTGTGCAATGGTTCTGAAGAAGGAAAATCCTCCAGTTGTTTAAGCCCCACTTAATATTTTTTTTCTGGGCAATTTTGTGAATAGGGGCTAATACAGTTCTTAGATATTATGATTTCTCCAGAAACCAACAACCTGATCAACTTTTCTGCTGCTTGCTTTGATGTTGGTGTGAACAGAAAAAGAATTTATTTTTGGTTGTTAGAGAGAGGCCCTCCTGGCCAGGGGCTGTCCTAGAATTTCACTGATTTCCCGAGCTTTGGCCGTCAGTTGGGTTAACCAGGCATCCTCTGGGATCAGATGGTTAACAGGCATTGTAATTCAGCCTTAGCTTAGTGTCCAGATTGATTTCTGAACATTATATCATAATATACTGAGTAACAGTACTTCCCAATGAGAGAGTTGAAATCTCATCAGGTGTGGTATTAATATCTAACCCTAACCTTAACCTTAACCTTAACCCTAACCCTAACCCTAGGGTTAGGTTAGGTTAGGGTTTAACTATTTCTGTGAGAGCACAGAGAAAGTGTATTTTTCCATCCATCTCACATGAATAGAAATTGCCTTTGATTTTTATCATAAGTAGAAGTGAAAAAGAAAGCATTAGCTAAATTGGTTGCAGAATAACATTCTCTCTGAGCTCGTTGCATAGCTTGAAGAGTTAATATAATATTGTGCACTATTGTGTCACGGGAGCTATTATTTATTAATATTCCTATAATCTACAGTGAATCTCAAGGACTCATCAGCTTCTCTCACAGGCCATTAAACAAGGACTTTGTAGGTATTGATTTACCTGCATCTAAAAGATCTTTAATTAAAACCTAAATTTCTTTATGCACCTCAGGTATCCTACCCTGGTCTATTCTAATTGTTTTATATTAGCCAGTTGAGTGGGCTGGGATAATTTTAAAATTTCCCATCTACCATGCTCCATTAAAAGAGAATGAAGAGCAAAGCGAATCTGAAGGACAAGGTGTTCCTCCATTATCTGAGGGAGGTGAGAGGTTTCCTCATTTGAACCTCAGATCCTGTGCAATAATGCATTCTGGCGGGTGAGACAACAGGCAGATGTCACTCCATGAATTCCTACCTTTTAGGTGATGTCGCTTGCTGTCCTTTACAGTCGCTCATCCTATCTCTCTAATTCAATCATGTCACCAGTCTTTGTGTGAGTTACACTGGGCACCGGTGTCCAGAAATCCAGCTAACATTCCCTCCTTGCCCTTCAGCCATTGCACCTGTCCTTAGACCCCTTTACTGTGGTTTGAGCCAACTGGCACTGCCTTCCCTGTCATCTAGAGCCATAATCTTCCTCTCTGCCTCCTATGATTTCAATGGACATTGACTTCAAGTGGGTTATAAATTCTACTGATTTTCTAAAGATCATAAAATCTCGGGTAAATAGAGCCAATCTGTCCTAGGTTCTTTACAGTTTGGAGAGGTGGTGGGGCAGCCAGACCTCCACAGCTTTATTTAGGGATTCACTATACGTCTAGCAGCCACCATCTGTCTTTTCCTTTTGAAACCAAACTCCGGAAGACTCACAGAGTTTAGATTTTTTGAGGTTGCATTTTTCACTCCTTTTATTCATGTTCCCTTCCTTTCGAGTCCTCCTGGCTCTTTTCCATCCCTGGCCTCACTTAAGTAGCTGGCTGGGAGGCTCCATAGTTTCTCTTACCTCATCTGTCCCTCCAACAGTCTTCTATGGAAGGCTGCCAGAGGTTAGCACTGTGGCTCACTTGGCTAAGCTGCCACTTGTGACATGGGCATCCCATATTGGAAAAGTGATTTGAGTCCCAGATGCTCTGCCTTTGATCCTGCTGCTTGCTAATGCACTCAGGAAGCAGTGGATGTTGGACCTCTGCCATCCACTTGGGAGACCTGGATGGAGTTCCAGATTCCTGGCTTTGATCTGGCTCAGCCTAGGCTATTGTGGCCATCTGGAGAATGAACCAGCTGATGGAAGAGCTCTCTGTCTCTCCCCCTCCTTCTCTGTCATTCTGCTTTCAAATAAAGAATTATTATTTTTTTTTTTTAAAGAAGGGAGCCACACATTTGGAGTTTTTTTATATCACAGCACAGGGGAAACTCTCCACCTGGAAATGGTAGCCTAGTGAACACCTGGTGGAAGGGGAGATTCAATGAGAAAATGACTTTTGGGTAATGACTTACAGGAGGTGGCAGAACATCCCATAAAGCTATTTTGGAGAAATACGTTTAGTGCTTTGGAAAGAGCCAGACCAATGTTTCCAAACTTAAAGTGTTCCTGGTGCGTTCAAGATATTAGCAGGAGCCTAGTGTCTATGTAGTTGAGTAGACAGAAGAAAGTGGTAGACAGGAAGATCAGAGGGTGGCAAGTGCAGGCCCATCACGAGATCCGTAGGTGACAGTGAAGCCGTCTGCTCTCCCTCCAGGAGGGGTCAGAAGCTCATAGCCGGAGTGATGTGATAGGACTTGGGTTTTATTTGAATGGATCTCGTTATCGGGTGAATGGTAGTACACAGGACAGCCAGGGAGAAGGCAAGTAGAGAAGTTAGGAGACTGAACTACGCCACAATCAGAGCCAAGGAAACAGTAGTGAGGGTGGCAAGAGATGTTTAGATTCTGAAGGCAGAGGTAACTCAATTTATAGGGAAATTGAATGTGGGATACAGACAAAAAGATGGATCAGAGGTGAACACTCAATTTTCCAGTTAAATCTGGAAAGAGCTGATTACTAATGGGAGTGTGGTGGGGGGGAGTTGAGGGAGTGGATTTTGGGGAGAAACTCTGTCTTTCCCTCTGTGTGTGTCTCCCCCTGCTTCTCTATTACACTACCCTTCAAATAAATAAAAAATAAACTTTGCAAAAGCGAAAAATAAAAAAAAACATTTTATTTGAAAAAAGAAGAGAGGGACATGCACGCGTGCACACACACACAGAGAAAGAGAGAAAGAGAGAGAGAGAGAGAGAGAGAGAGATCTTTCTTCCATCAACTGGTTCAGTCTCCAAATGCCAGGTACCTAGAACTGTATCCAGTGTCTCTCACATGGGAGACTCAGCCTCTGGAGCCATCACCTGCTGCCTCCCAGGGTCAAATTAGCAGGAATCTGGAATCAGAAGCAGAGCTGGGGCTGACATCCAGGCACTCTAGTATGGCATGCGGGTATCTTAACTCCTGCAGCAAACGCATGATCCTAGAAATTAGATTTTAAATGAGTCCCTAATTTGATTTATTTTTATTAGCTTGTTGTCACTGCATCTCAATTTTAAGTGAGATTTGGTCAGGTCATTGCTATGAGTGAAACACATAGCATTTCATTGGAATTCTCTGTGCTTTCTTAGCATAATGTGCAGAAAAAGGCAGACTGAATCTGGAAGGAGAAACACTGAGTGAGGTTTGTAGGTGTGGTCTCCATGCGGTCGGATCATCCCTCATGGCCTCATCCCTGGGCAGAGCCTCCTTTGATCCATGAGGACTCACTCACCCCTAGTAGCCGCTTTTCTGATGAAATCTTGTCCGTGCTTCACTTGAGGCATCATTTTTAACTCCTGCTGTACCGTGATAGATCCTGCTATACTTGTTTCTAGTCTCTGTCAAATCATGTGCCTTTAAAATGGGCCCTGCCATCCGTGGTTCTAGGGTGAGAGAATAAAATAATGAGATGACTGTGGATTCCATGGTGAAGACCTGGCATTTTGTCCCACTCTGTGTAGTGGGTAGTTATCTGATTTAGAGAAGTTTCCTGGATCCTGCTCACTCTATTTCCCATTGTGAATGAAAGGGTTTGACCTTGACCCTGTAGTGTGTTTATCACAGCCCAGTGATAAACCCCACTTCCATGCAACACCAAAAAAATATTAAGAATGAACCTAGGACTGCAATAACTAGCACTCAAATAGTAGTTTACACTTTATGTTCTGTGTGGGTGCAAACTGTTGAAATCTTTACTTAATATATACTAAATTGATCTTCTGTATATAAAGATAATTGAAAATGAATCTTGATGTGAATGGAATGGGAGAGGGAGCAGGAGTTGGGAGGGTTGCGGGTGGGAGGAAAGCCAGGACTTTGCACCAGCAGCCAGGAGTGGAACCGGCATTCTGATGCAGAATGCCAGTGTCCCAAGTGGTGGCTTAACCCATTGTGCCACAATGCTGACCCCAAACACCAGATATTCTACATCTTGTGATTCTAACACAAGTGATTTAATGTGGGGATGGCAGTTGTCAATGTAGTAAAATGCTTGGAGTGTTCACTTCATCTAATGTATTTCCCTTTACTTTACTGGCTGCTCAAGTAAGACACACTATTGATAGGACAAAATGTATGATCAAAGGCTTATTGGCTATTTGATATATTTTAAAAATAATATTGGGAAATGCAAAGTCCTGGCTGCCCTGCTATCAGTTCAGATTCCTACTAATGCGCCTAGGAAGACTGAGGATAATGCTCTAAGTAATGGGTTCCTGCCACCCAAGTGAGAGACCTGGATGGAGTTCTGGGCTCCTGGCTTGTCCTTGCACCTTCCCTGGCCAGTGTGGCCATTTGGGGAGTGAACCAGTAGATGGAAAATAGCTTCTCTCTCTCTCTCTCTCTCTCTCTTTCTCTTCTCCCTCCCTCCTTGCTTGTGAAATAAACAAATAGATAATTAAAAAAAAAAAAAGATTCCAGTGTTCATACAAGCTCCCTCTATGGATCATTTCTTTTAGGAAAACCCTAACAGATATGTTTGTGTGTGAGGGGAGAGGGTATGTGTGCATTTAATTTAGCTTCTAAAACTTCATGAGATCATGGATAAAATACCAAATAGATTTCCAATATATTATTTCAGATGTCATCTATTTGTCCTCTGATAGTCTGTCAGTGAACCTGTTAGTTTCTGAGACTGTAACAAACATCAACATTGAACATTTTCTCTCATTTCCATTAAAACACAGGTGCATATTCCACGTTTGGGTAAATCAGATGCAAGAGTAACAAAAAAGAAATGCAGACATATTAAACAAAAATTTAAGAATTTTATCGGATTAATTACATAAACAATAAAAGCGTAACAGGAAATATGATACCCAGATTATAAAACTAAGAATAGACTTAATTATCATATCTGTAAAACAGTGTGTATCATCTAGTGAATACCAGAAATTCGAGGGAATAAAATCTGAAAGATAAAGTTATTATTTGATCATTTCACCTGAAGGCACAATATGAGATGATTGCTAGTAACTGAAAAAATAGATTCAGGATTGCTTTAATATGTAATGATTTATTTTACCTTGAAATTCATAGCTAAAAGTTGGTTTTAGCAACCCATCTAAAGTTTTGGAATATGTGCAGGTACACATGTTCTCCCGCTTCTCTTTTTAAAAATAATTTAACTATAAACAATATTTTCTGAATTTATCATCGGAAAATGATGCTAATTCATTCCATTACATTTTTTAAAAAATAAAAAAAATCACTACACACAGAATTTCTTTTTTTTTTTTTAAAGGCTTACCCTAGCTTTATTAAAGGGCCCGCGCCGCAGCGTCGATATAAAAACACAAAAAGTCCCGTCAGCATAATAACAATAAAAAACCCCCAAAATGGAAAACCCAGGGGTTGGGAGGAGGCCCCTGAGCCAGGGGCACGGGGAGCCCTGCTCATGGCGCCAGGCCTGGCCACAGGGTCCCGGTATTGCTGTTGCTACGAGGTCGGGGGCAGCGATTGTCGCGGGAGCCACCGTTCGCCCGGGTCGGGGAGCGTCACTTCTTCTGGGGTGTGCTCAGCTTCTGCATGCCCCGGATCTTGTCCAGCAGGCCAGAGATGAAGGCCTCGGTGGGTTTGTAACAGTCGACCAGCAGCTCCTTGACCCTGGCCGCCCGGGTCTCGTCACTCTCCATGTCCAGGAGCTCGTCCACGTCGATCTCCAGCTCTGGGATCTCCTCCTCCTGGCAGTCGTAGAGCCGCGTGAGCTGCTCCAGGATCCACTCCTCCAGGTTGAGGCGCTTGCGGAGCTCCTTGCGGTCGTACTTCACGGTGACCTTTCCTTGGCGCCGCCCGGGCCCTCGCCGGCGGCCCCAGGGGGGCTCTGGAAGTAGACGCGGGGCCCTGGGCCGCCGCTGCCCGGTCCGGGGGCCGGAGCCGCCACCGCCGCGCCCCCCGCGGGGCCGCTGTCCGCCATGGCGGCGGCCGGGGCCACGTGCGCGCGCGCCGGGCCCCTCCCTGCGCCGCCGCCTCCGGGACGCCCGCCGGCTGGCTCCGGGCCACTGGCTCGGGTTAGCTCGCGGGCTCGGCTCCGCGCGGCTCCGCGGCTCGGGCGGCGGCGGGGGCGCCCGGGGGCAGCTGCAGCATGCGGAGCCCCCGGGCCTGGCCTGGCCGCGCGCCCCGCCCCCTCCCCGCCGATCCGCCCGCCCTTTGTCCCCCGCGGCCGCCGCTACACACAGAATTTCATCATAACTTCTCAAAATGTAACATATTCATGTAATAAAAAAAGTGTCATACTTCACCACTGAATCCAACTTAATTAAGTTGTACACACATAGTCAACCCTTGCTGTTTATATGACCAACACAGTCTTAAAAAGTGGAGTGAAACATCACCACACCATCAAACTGAAAACAATCATATATGATATAAAAGCAAATAATCTTTATTACGAAACTGAACACAATAATGAAAACTCTAATACAATTGTCTAAAAAAGCCTCCCTGGGGTGTCCTGCATGGGTACGGGGGCCCAGGGATTTGGGCCCTCTTCTGCTGCCTTCCCAGACCACGGCAGAGAGCGGCACTGGAAGTGGAGCAGCCGGGACTCGAACCGGCGCCCATGTGGATGCGGGCGCTGCGGGTGGTGGCTTTTCCCGCTCCCCCACAGCGCCGGCCCCTCCTGGGAGCCTTTCCCCGTGGGATCCAGCTGTCTGCTGCCATGCCTGGGAAAGCAGAGGGAGACGGCCCAAGGACTCAGGCCCCTGAACCCAGAGTGGAGCACCGGATACAGTCCCCGGCTTCTGCTTCAGCCCGGCCTGGCCCCGGCCTTAGTAGCCACCTGGGGGTTGAACCCCCAGAGGGACGATCCGTGAGAGAGAGCAAGACGCAAGAGGGCTCGCGATGCCCGGTGCTCTGCTTCTCTCTGCAAGCGGCTCCAACGGCCAGCGCCGGGCCAGGCAGAAGCCAGGAGGCTTGACCTCCATTCAGGGCGCCCAGGAGGCCGGGAGGCGTGGTCCCTGGGTCACAGGCTGCAGAGGCCGCACTGCCAGTGGCCCTGGGGCGTCGGACGCTGGACGCGGCAGGCAGCGCGGAGGTGCGTCCCGTGGCGCCACGGCGGCCGCCCGTGGGGAGTGCGCCTGCGCCCGGCGCTGTGCCCCGGAAGTGGCCCCTTGTGCCCCGGAAGTGGCCCCTTGTGGCCCGCGGCGCTCAGGTAGGAGTCCTCGCGGGTCCCGTCCGCTGCTGCCGGAGAGCCCGCGCGAGCCGTCGGGAGCCGTCCTGGACGCTGCCGGCGGAGCCTGCGGGAGACCCAGCGCCCCCGGGGTCAGGCCGGGCTCAGAGAGGCTGCGGCCCGAGGCTGCCGCGCCGTTTCCCGGGCGCGGTTCTCTTCTTCGGCCCTTCGTGGAAGCAGCGGCCTTCGCGGGCCTCTGTGCCGCCAGCAGACCGGGCCCCCTTGGCGGTGAGTGATGCGGGGGCTGTTGGGGTTTCCCGCTGCGAGTCTTCGCTGCCGGCGTGCCTGTTGCTCTCGGGTCCCGAAGGCGCGGGTGGAGTCGCGGTCTTGCTGTGCGGACGGTCGGTCTGGAACTTTCCCCAGTGTGCGAGCAGCTGTGCCAGAGCAGAGGGGGCTCCGTCTCCTCCCGGAGCGGCTCCGCGTTCCCGTCTGTTTGCGTTTTGATGGCCCAGCCGCCCTGCTCGAGACCCCCGAGACTGCTGACGGGGAGGAATAAGAGCGAAAACGCTCGTCTGTTTCCTGGTCTAGGAGGACAGTTTCCGGTTAACTGGCATTTGGTGTGATGTTAGCGCTCTGTGGGTTTTCAGTGAGAGGCCATTGTCAAGCCGAGGTTTAGCTTCTGTTCCTGATTTGATGATTCCTTTTTATTTTGATATGGCCAAAGTGGTGGGAGTTTTTGTGAACTAGGTTTTCTGTGTCTATAGGGATACTTTGTGGGCTTCCCCATGTTTATTCTGTTCTGTGAGATATTGATTGTGTATGGTAGCCATCCTTGCATTCCTGGAGTACCTCTCAGTTGCACCCAGCGTGCTAAGCTTTGGTTGTGCTTCAGGAGCGCGTTTGGTAATATTTTGTTGAGGAATGTGACAGCGCAGTCATGACAGATACGTATGTGCCGTTTTCTTTATGATGCATTTGTTTTGCATGTTGGGAAAATGTTGGTCCGAAGGGATGAGATGGAAGATTTTTCCCCTTTGTCTCCTTTTTGGAAGGGTTTGCAAATCACGGGTTTTAACTATCCTTCCCACAGGAGTTCTGTGTTAATAGGCCAGGTGATGCATATAGTATCAAGTTCGATATAAACTCTAGTAGTTGGCCGTGATGTAGTATTTTATTTATAGCTATGTCTTCCCCCCCCTTTTTTTTATATATAAAGTTCTTATTTGTTTATTTGAAATTCAGAGTTATATGCAGAGAGAGAGAGAGAGAGAGAGAGAGAGAGAGAAAGAGAAAGTAAGTCTTTCATCTGCTGGTCCTCTGCAAATTGGCGCAATGATGGGGGCTGAGCAGATCCGGAGCCAGTATTCAGGAGCCAGGGGCCCGGTGGCAGGTTCTCAGGATGGGGCACCAGATAAAGTCCCTGGCTTCTGTTTCAGCCTGGCCCAGCCCTGGCCTTTGTAGCCACCTGGGAGGGGGGCGAACCACCAGATGGGCAATCACTGAGAGAGAGCAAGAGTGCTTGCGATGCCCCATGCACTGCTTCTCTCCCCAGGCGGCTTCAAAGGCCAGTGCTGGGCCAGGCAGAAGCCAGGAGGCAAGGACTCCATTCAGGACTCCCAGGAGGGAAGGAGGCAGGATCCAAGTACCTGGGCCATCAGCGGCTGCCTCCCTGGTTCCCAACCTGGAGTAGCGGGACTGGAATCGGCTCTTGGGCGCCCCACACTGGACGTAGCAGCATGCAGATGTGTCCCATGGCGCCATGGCAGCT